>NC_072407.2:49939375-51330000 GCF_028858775.2 Pan troglodytes
GAGGCAGCCGTGCATGCGGAGACGGAAGCGTGCTGCAGACACGGTCACCCTCACGGAAACAGCTGTGTGCAACCACCTCCATGCACGCTGCCTGTTGGGCCTGAGCCAAGCAGCAGCAGGGACAGAGAGGCAGGTGTTGCAGGGAAACCAGGCACACGATGGTGCCAGCTGGAGGCTGCCAGGGCGGCCCCACCAGGGACTGCTCCTAACTGCCTCCCTATGTCAGGTACAACCAGCAGGCTTACCCCAAAGGGCCTGATAAGGAAGGAAGAAATCAAAACCCCAGATGAGCTCAGCACAGGTGAGACAAGACCCAGCAGGCTCCATGAAAGAAAAAGGACCCACAGGCAGCAAGAATGCAGAGGTGGAGTGACAGCAACATGGCCTCACTGTTACCAGGATGCAGCGCCTGGACAGGAGCTGGCAGGGGACTCCCAGTCATCACTGCCACCAGGGCGCAGCGCCTGATCAGGAGCTGGCAGGGGACTCCCAGTCAGGGCCCAGTGGGCAGCCGCTCCAGCTCTCTGAAGTGACTGCAAAGCCAGCTGGTCTCAAAAGTGGCTGTCAGAGCAGCTAAATTCTGGGCCGTGGGGAAAGAGCAGCGGAGGGAAGGAGGAGGAAGCAAGTGGAGGTGGCTGGGGTGGGGCAGTGTCACGAGTGTATGTCTCAGGTGGTCACAGGCCCCCCCGCCTCCCCGCCCAGGTCTGAGGGGACAGTGAAGGACAGGGAGATTGGGTGCCAGGGGCCTCTTCTTTACAGTAAAGCAGTGTTTTGGAATTTGAGTGCAGAATGTAGGTTTGGGGGCTGGGTTGCATCTCGTACTCCATACTAGCTGACTCCCAAAACAGCTCACATCTGAATGTCAGGAAGAATCCACAGCCCAGCTGCAGGCGAGGTCAGAATGTACCCGACACTGCTGAGGGCGGCAGGCAAAGCCCTGGTCAATTCCTAGCCCCGTCCTCCGACCCAAGACTCCTCAGGCAGCTCCTCTCTGAGCAACGGCCTCTAGTGATGATGGTTTCCCAACTTCTTTCAGGAAAAGGTAAGTTAGGTGTTGTGTAGCAACCCCCAGATGGGCCCAGACAAGTTGAGGGGAAGAGCTCTAGACGGGGCAGACAGCCTGCTGCTGGTCTCTGATCCTCTGCCAACGATTCCTCCAACTAGTCCAGGCATCTCCAAGGCTCCCTGACTAGACACAGCACCTTGGTTTCTGAATGAGAAAAGGGAACTCTTTCCCCCTCAGCCAATCAAGCAGCCAGGGCCTAACTCTGAGGCCTGTTCAGCCAAACTTAATTCCTTCTTCTGAGGCCCTTGGGAAGATGAAAGGCGATGGCTGATAGAGATGAGACACATTTTACTCTAAGAAGTGTCTCTTCTCTGTTGCATTTGCTTTCAGATCTGTCTTTGTCTCTCTGGGCCTAATTGGGTGGGAGAGAAGCTGATAGAATCGTTTCTACCTCTCCTAGACTCTGGCCATTCCCAGGGCCTGGAGTGGGCTTGGGGGAGATGCTCCAGCAGGGCCAGGGTACAGAGCCTCCACCGCCCTCCCATCGGCCAGGGGCACGCAAGGGGCAAAGGTCTCCAGCGAGAGCACAAATCTGACACAATTTACTTCTGACAAGGCAAGATGAGAGAATGGTCTGAGTCTTTCACAACCCTGGTTTTCTCAAGGAGAGGCCACAACCGGCCAAGCCGAGGCAAGCGCAGCAATTCTAGCCCAGGGTCACCCAGGAGGCTTGTGGGTGGGTGGAGTGGAGTAAATTTCTGGTGCCTGGAGCCAACAGGCAGAGAAAGGAGTGGGAGCTTCAGACCTCTCCCCAAAGGCAAGACAGAGCGAAGGCTACGCTGGGGCTCTGTCTCAGAGACGTACCCTCAAAACATGTCACTCCTCCTCTGTTCTAAGCACCAAGGGCTGATGCAGCCAGCCTGTACTCCCGCACCCTCCTGTCACGGCCAGGGTGCGTGCGCACCACAGAGCTCCGCTGGCCAGTTCCCTCGGAGGTGTCCCCCAGGCACTCATAATGCTGGTGGCTGAAAGACCAAAAGCAGCACCAAAGGAAGGGATCTTATTTAGGCACCAGCCTTTTGCTCTAGCAGAATCTGAGAAGACCACGGGTAGGGCCCTGATACCATCCACACTTCCATTTGGGCTTCACAACAGGAGACAAGATCCCTGCACCAAGAAGAGAGCACGGTCTTTTCTGAGGAGAGAGAAGGGTGGGGAGCTCCGCCTCTGTCCTTCAAGGAGACTGGCCCACCAGTCTAGAGACACACACACGGCAAAATGTCATCGTGATCAGCAGGGTCTGTGCTAAAAAATTATAACTACACGGCATTTTCTCCAGTTCTGACACCTTTTTAATAGAAATCACTGTTTTTAGGAAACAAATAGCACTTTTGTAATTTTTTTTTACAATGTTTCTTACCTTGATCTTAATTTAAGTAACACTAGGAAGACCTCAATATCTTTTATTTTCCTTTTTAATTTAAAAAAAAGTTTTTTTTCCCCAGATACAAAGATTTTTGCCCTTGCATAAAAAAACAGTGCCCGAACGATGACACAAGGACTCACAAAGACTCACGGGACCTCACTGACACTATGATTCCTACTCTACCATGCAAGGTCTCGGCTACCCTTAATTGGACTGTCAGCCTGAAAAACAGCTTTTCTATTCCTTATTTTAGTTTTTGTTACCAAGAAAGTAAAATGAACAGTAAAATAAAACTTTCCTTAAAGAAAAAAAGAACAAAAACAAAAATTAAAGAAAGAGAAAAGAAACGTCTCCATTCAATTCACACACACCTGGGTCGCGTGCTGCTTCACTCAAGATCTTCTCTTCTTATAAATATAGAAAAGGGATGGAGCTTGTTTTCAAGTAAAATCACTGATCCACCTTTTTTTCCTTCCTGGACACACACATCCTTCTTCCCTGCCTTGGGCAAGGGCCAGTGGCCCGGGCTCTGCTTGTTCTTGGAGAGGAGACAGCGGGATAACCACGGAGATGCGCGATTCACCAAGCAGGGAAGGAAGGAGACTGGGCAGCCTTCAGGAGTGGTGGGGTTACCGCGCAGGGAGCAGAGTGCAGGGGAGAAGAACCTACTGGCTGTTCTTGGTGTCAGTCTCCCCTTGCACGAGGCCCCCGCCAGAGGTGATTAAATACTGCTTATTTGATACACTGTCCCACCCCCTGCTCCCTCCAGCCACTCCCCTTCCCTCTTCTGGGCACTGGGGTTGGTGAAATCTCAATTCCTTTTTTTGGTTTTATAGTAGCGAAAGTTTAGAAACAGGAAAGCCCACACACTCTTTGGACTTGTCTTCTCTACCTAAACAAACGGCTCGGCAAGTAAGGATCTGAAACCTGCTCTCCTCCCTCCGCCCGTCCCTGCTCCCCACCCAAGAAAACAGAAACAAACCCATCGTGGCTGTGGAGGCTGCTGCAGGCACACACTGGTGTATAATAGAGAGAGTAAATATATTATTTCACTTGGCATGGTGCTGGCAAAGAACCTCCAGCTGGCACTATTTCATGTAACATGGTCCAATCTTTGCATGTACACACAGAATAAGAAGGATCAATTGGCAAACTCTGGTGCCACCTGGCACAAGCATCTTCTCTCTCTCTGGAACCAAAGAACCAAAAGAATTCTGCACTTTCCAGAAATCCGGCTTTGCTTTTCTAGAGTCTTCAGTGTTCTGTTCTCCTTGCCGCCGGGATCCCGTGGCTTCTCCTAGAGGGGCTCTGTTATTTAGTCTCTTCCCCCTGGTTACAGTTCGCTGTGCAGCTCTGGGAGGAGGGGGAAGGGGCCGGCGTGGAGGTGGCGGCATTGGCAGGGGGGGTGCAGTCCGGGCCATTGGAGATGGCCCCCACAGTGGCCTCAGAGTCTACAGGTTTGGAGAGGTCGATGCCGTGGATGAGGCGAATCAGCTGTTTTACCTTCTCCAGGGAGCTGTGCATCTCCTTCTGCCGGGCCAGGATGGTGTTCTTCATTTCCATGCATTTCTGCAGCAAATGACAAGGGCAGTGGCACTGAGCCGCCTGGTTTCTAACAGGCCTGGCAGCCCCTAAGAGCAGAGCGCCTTCTCTCTGCCCAGGGAGAAGAAGCTCTGCTGGCTGCTGGGCAGCCCCTGGGCCTTGCTGTGTTCCTCAGTGGAGTGGGCGGCTACCACCTAAGGAACAGGGCGGGTGGAGTGGGTAGGCTGGGGGGTCCCAGGTCCCAGAGGCAACAGAGGGAGAAAGAGCATGCGGGCACCAACACACAGGAGTACTAACGCTTAAAAACAAACCGGCAGAGCCGCCATCAGACTTCCAAACAAAGGTTGTTTAAAAAAAAAAAAAGTTCCCACAGCTGTCCTGCAGCCTGTTTAGGCAGGTTTTGATATGCTTCTGTCATGCTAACTGGGGAGCCTTCAGGACTGGACTGAGCTCTCCAGGGTGGAAAACACGCAGTGCTATCTGGATTCCATCTGAGGGCAGCAGGAAGTGAGACGACAGGCCAGCAGCATTTAGGAGGATCGAAGCCCCAAGGACAAAGGCCTGCAGCCAGTACACCTTCTGCTCAGCCGGGGACTTGGAGTCTTTTGCCCTTTTGCCCTCAGCTTCCCACACCTGCTGGCTTCTATTTTAGGCAGGGAAAGAGAGGAAAGAGGTGTTAAATCTGCATGCCATGGGTAGGTATGGTGAGGAGGAGAAAGCAGGTAAGCAGGACAGTTCAACTGCCACCAAGTACAAGGCACCACCTGGTATCCATGAGGGCTGAGGTCACTTCACTCCAACAAGGGTGACCTACTCAATGGAAAAGAAGACTGGCTCCTTGCCTGGGAGAAGCCTCTGTCCCCCTGCTGCAAATACAACCCTCTTTCCCACTTGGACAGGCCGGGCTGGGCAGTACTTACTTCCAATACTTGTCTCTAGAAAGCCCGCTTCCTCACACTGGTCAGGAAAACCGGGAAATGCAATCAGCATGGTGTGGAAGAAAGAGCGAGGGAGGGCCGTATGGATGGGCCCACTCGCTCAGGTGACTAGGAAGAATCACACGAGGGGACCTGGTCTGTGTCTGCTCAGTGTCAGGTGAGGCGCTACGCTCCCCCCACACACTGTCAGGAATACGCAGGGCTGTGGCTACACTGTTGTAGCTGTTACTTATTCAGCCTGAAGACTGAAAATCCTCTCTCTGATTAAAGCCAAGAGGATGTTACAGAGCTTGGGTAAGGCACCACCTACCAACTGGCCGCCTGTACCTGAGGTCTGAACTCTAACTGGATGGCAAACTGCATTTGCCCAAGTTAATCACGTTAATAAACAGAAGGACCCGAAACAGCCTGGGGCCCACACGTACTGTTACGTATATTGGAAAGGCCTAGGTCTCTGCACCTATGTATCGACTGCTGAAGGCATGAGGTTTACTTACACTTATGGAATTGCTGAGCTGTTTCACCTTTTGCTCTAGTTGTTCTCGTTCTTGTTTTAAATCTGAACTCCATTTAAGTAACTTCTGTTTCTCCTCTTCTTTTGCTAAAAAAAAAAAAAAAAAGGAACAGTTTTTGACAATTAATTCTTTGAAATGTCCTCTGTGCTCAGAATGCCTGCCAAAGAAGGTATTTTCCCCAGAGCTCCCATGAGTCCTACAACCCAGTGCAGAGAATCTGCCCACCTGGACTTTTCCTTTTTCTGTGTACAGTATGCTAAAACTGTCGGTGGCTTGGGTCTGGCTTTACATAAATGAGATACCACATCTCATTTTCTTCCCCCAAGAAGTGCTACAGGCCAGGCATGATGGCTCATGCCTGTACTCCTAGGACTTTGGGAGGCCAAGGCAGGTGAATCACTTGAGCCCAGGAGTTCGAGACCAGCCTGGGTGACATGGCGAAACCTGTCTCCACCAAAAAATACTAAAGTTAACTGGTCATGGTAGTACACACCTATAGTCTCAGCTATTTGGGAGGCTGAGGTAGGAGGATCGACTGGGCCCAGGAGGAGGAAGCTGTGATCATGCCACAACACCCGAGCCTGGGTTGATACAGTGAGACCTTGTCTCAAAAAATAAATGAATAATAATAATAATAAATGCTACAGAAGTTTTCCACTTTATCCAATAAAAAGTTTTCATTTGCTTTGTTTCCTCCAATAGTTAAGGGCAAAAGGTTTTCATTTTTAAATTTAAATTCCCTTTTGAGAATAAAACAAATACTGCCAGTATTTTTTTCAAACAAGGGGAAGCTTACAAAAAAGTGGGTATGGATAACTCCTTACCTGCTTTGTAGGCAATATAGGAATGAACAATTGCTAAAGTTCCAGGCCATGGAATTGCTTCTTCCTTCTTCAGCATCTGAAAAGATTTTTAGAATTTTACCTTGAGAAGGAGGTTTAAACACACATCATCCTCTATGTAACAGCTAGCAGTGGTATCTGTGGCTACTGGCAGATAAAATCCAGGAAGGATTTATGGTAGCAGTGTTGCAAAACCCTGGTCTATAGTTTCTGGACTAAAAAGTTCCAAATATCAGCTTAGGAGAATCAAGTTCAAGGCAGGAAGAGCCAGGACACTTGAGCCCAGGCTTAGAAGGAGCTGGGACTTGGCTGAGCACTCCTATCTTTTCACACACGCCACATGACGCCCAACCACTCCCGACAGCTAGAACCACCAACACAAAAGCTGCACATCAGGATGACGGCAGCAGCCACTGGCAGTTTCGTCCTTGACCTGACATGGGCTGCCTGTCTCAATTTTAGATTTCGATGTCCCTCAAAGACAGCCTGACCAAGAAAATTAAATATTAGTTCCAAATACTAAAGTATAATCTAGACCCTATGTCAAAAATCGTCAGAAGGTCACAAAGCAGCATCAGGAGGAGGACAGTGAGAGAAGTGTTCCGCTGCACCACAGGCTGCAGGATGAGGACAATATTACAAGGGAAAACCAGAATTTGTTCAAAGCAGGATTCCAAGGAACTGAGCAGAATCCCAGTACTTGCTGAGCTATTGGGCTTGCTTATTTATTATTTATACTTTGCCTACCTCTAAAAAAGACTTGAGACAGCTTATAATAAAATCATAAAGACATAAATATACATGCATAGTTGAGAAAAGGCAACCAGAAACCAAAGAGAGAAGGAGGGAGGCTAGGACAGTTACTAATATGTTTGCCTTTTAAGTCTATAAAATATCGACAGCACTTTACACTTAGTTCTCTGAGCCTGATATAACAAAATAGGTTAAAAGTGAAATGGGTGTTGTTTTATTAGTAGTATTATTTTTTTGAGACAGAGTCTTGCTCTTGTCACCCAGGCTGGAGTGCAGTGGTGTGACCTCCGCTCACTGCAGCCTCCACCTCCTGGGTTCAAGCGATTCTCCTGCCTCAGCTTCCCAAGTAGCTGGGATTACAGGTGCCTGCCACCATGCCCAGCTAATTTTTATATTTTTAGTAGAGATGGGGTTTCGCCATGTTGGCCAGGCTGGTCTTGAACTCCTGACCTTAGGTGACCTGCCCGCCTTGGCCTCCCAAAGTGCTGAGATTACAGGCCTGAGTCACCACGCCTGGCCCAGGGTGTTATTTTAATTAATTAACTGGGCAATTTCCCTTAATTTTATTCCCAAAGAAGAGTTTTAAAACCATATACTTGGTCTGGACCATTCCTAGAGAATGAGGCACACTGGACTTTAAAGGGTCTTGACTTTTAAAGAGAAGACAAGTCATTTCAAATACAAGGAAGCATCTATCCAGCTCAGTAATATGGCAGAGGGCTTCTGAGGGAATGAAGGCCATGCGCCTGCGTGCTGTGTCATAAACAGGGAAGATGCAGCCCGGAGACGGACTGGGAGAGAGAAGAGACTGCCATTTCCCCGGGAAAGGAATTCCTCCTGATGGCCGTGTCTTTGTCCTCCTCGGCCCCTCCCCTGTTGGACCCACCCACAGTACCTGGTCCTGACATCTGGGACAGATCCACATGCCCTTGGGAATTGTTTTCAGAGGGGGGTCTAAGCAGTCCAAATGATATACACGGGAACATGTGTCGCACATCAGTAACTGGCCACTTTTTCTGCAAACGCTGCAAAAATCCTCATGAATATCACCCTATAAAGTTGAGAGGAAAGGTAAGAAAAAGGACAAAAAAGGTAAAATTTTAATGTTAACATGCACATTCTAGATGCATATAAATGTTTTAGGACAATCAGCTGCCTCGTTCCAGGAGTACTCAAGAGAAGCAGGAATCACCAATAGCACATGCCCCTACTCACTCCACATAGCTAAGGCTCCCTGGGTGGGGACAGTACAATAGTCCCCCCTTATCCTTGGGGAATATGTTCCAAGACCCCTAGTGGATGCCTGAAACCTCCGTACTGAACCCTATATATATGTTTTTCTATACACGCAGACCCACAATAAAGTTTAATTTATAAATTAGGCACAATAAGAGATTAACAACAGTGACTAAGAAAACAGAACAATTATAACGATATACTGTAATAAAAGATGGGAATGAGGTCTATCTTCTTTTTTCTTTCTCAAAACATCTTAATATTTTCAGACTGCAGTTGACTATGCGTAACTGAAACAATAAGAAGTGAAACTTCAGATAAGGGGGAGACTAGTGTATTCTTTTTTTTTTTTTTTGAGACACAGTCTCGCTCTGTCACCCAGGCTGGAGTGCAGTGGCGCGATCTCGGCTCACTGCAAGCTCCGCCTCCCAGGTTCACGCCATTCTCCTGCCTCAGCCTCCAGAGTAGCTGGGACCACAGGCGCCTGCCACCACCCCCGACTAATTTTTTGTATTTTTAGTAGAGACGGGGTTTCACGTGTTAGCCAGGATGGTCTCGATCTCCTGACCTGGCTATCTGCCTGCCTCAGCCTCCCAAAGTGCTGGGATTACAGGCGTGAGCCACTGCACCCGGCCGGGACTACTGTATTCTTAAAGTTTACAGGAGAGGTCTATAGTCGCCTAGGCCAAAATTAACATTATAGGCGATACCTAAGAGTTTTATTATGTTTTGGTAGAGGACAACCTACATATCATAAATCTTACAGGTACGGAAATCCATTCATCAAAGTGTTTCACAACATGATACAAACAATTCTCATCACCTATCAATTCTAGGGGGAGTTTAGAAGGACTGGGAAAGAAGACAGACAAATATTGGAGTTTTCCTGAATTTGCTTGCTCAAGAAGAAAAAAATACAGTGAAAGTTCAAATGGGAAAATATTAAGTCAGAAACAAATTAAATTCATATGCGAGTTCTTTCTAAAATGAAGAATTTAAAAAGCCAAAGCAACAGCTGACAATGTTCTCCTAAAACCAGTATTTTGTGTTTGCTGTTCAATGGGCCATTCTATTCTGGGAGGCTTTATCCCTATAAAAACTTCACCAGCTGGAAAAAGACGAGCAGCCCCAGTCTGTTCTGCTGGTCCTGTCTCTCTACCACCCCCATCACCGTGATAGTGTTAGGACTCAGGTAAGTCTGCTGGAGCCTCTGAACAGAAGGCACCATCAGAATAAAGCAGATCTACTTAAAATTGGAAGAGGAGAACATAGCCCAAAAAAAAAAAAAAAAAAAGAGCTATTAAAGAGGTCTTTTCCAGAGAGTCAATGCCTAGCTCATTCTCTGGATGGGATTAAATCCACTGATAAGAACACCAGGGAAGGGAAGACTGAAGGGAAGTGCTAGAGGTGACCCAGCAAGTCAAGCCAATGTGCTGCTGTGGATTTCCTGGCTATTCTGCCAGAAGGTCTAATACAGAAATTGTGCACAGGAAGCAATAATAGAGAGGAATGTGAATCCTTCCTTTCTATGATGTAATCCCTCCACCACCACCAGTGAAGGAACACATCGTCATGGACCTACAATTTCACTCCAAGGGAAACCTGCTCTGTAATCCACTAGGGTATCTGGCAGCCCAGAAAAGAGGCTACACAAGTTTTAAGATACATCATAGTGTGGATGGATTTTAATCTTTTTCTTTTTTTTTTTTTTAGACGGAGTCTCTTGCTCTGTTGCCCAGGCTGGAGGGCAGTGGCGTGATCTCGGCTCACTGCAACCTCTGCCTCCTGGATTCAAGCGATTCTCCTGCCTCAGACTCCTGAGTAGCTGGGATTACAGGCGTCCACCACCACGCCTGACTAACTTTTATATTTTTAGTAGAAACAGGGTTTCACCATGTTGGTCAGGCTGGTCTCGAACTCCTGACCTCATGATCTGCCCACCTCGGCCTCCCAAAGTGCTGGGATTACAGGTGTGAGCCACTGCGCCTGGCAGATTTTAATGTTTCTTAGTAGGAAAATATGACCACTGGACAGTAAAAAAGATAACATATGTTCTAAAATATTACATGTGAATGTAGCCTAATAGTTTAACTTCTAGGCACCAAAAGAGGTAAGGTTTCATCCCTAGATTAACTATGATTTTCTTCCTTCATTATTAAAATCAGGCTGAGGGCTACTCTTTTCCTCTAGAGGGTCAGCCTTTCTTGAACCTTATCCCTAAGTGGTGAGTCTGCGTCTTTAGAAAGTTTATTTAAAATGTGTGATTTTAGAGACTGTTTTATGTGAACTACAGAAAAAATTATCAGTGATGGAGTGAATGAGACAAACTGGGCATCTTATTCAGAGGGACTTGGGATAAACGAAGAGGCGTTCACTTTCCTTTGCTCCTGAGCAAGGAGCACATCAAGAAACAGAAGGCAGAAAGACAGAAAATAAAAATTAAATAATTTATTTAAGTTCCCAAAGGAAACTTCCTATCTGGTGTATATACCCTATAATTTTTGGTGTTAAGATCCCTTTTCACTCTTAAAGTTACTGAGGATCCCAGAGAGCTTTTATATGAGTTATATCTATTAATATTTACTGTTAATAGCAGTTAAAAAACAATTTTTTTTGAGGCCGGGTCTGGCTCTGTCACCCAGGCTGGAGTGCAGTGCTGTGATCTTGGCTTACTGCAGCCTCGACCTCCCAGGCTCAGGTAATCCTCCCACCTCAGCCTCCCAAGTAGCTGGGACTACAAGTGCATACCACCATGCCCGGCTAATTTTTTTATTTTTTGTAGAGATGGGGGTCTCCCTTTATTACCCAGCCTGGTAAAAACTTTCAATTCTGAATTACAGAACCATGAAAAATTACAAACAAAGCATATTCAAACATTTTTAAACTCCAAAACACAGAGGTACACATTCAATTAGCTGCCAGAGTGACATCATCACACATCATGCAATATCTGGTAAACCCCACTGTTCGGTCTTGAGAGAATGAGAATGAAAATGGCAAATGATGGTTTAGTATCATTATGAAAATAGTTTTGATTTTATGACTCCCTGAAAGAGTCTCGGGGACTCCCAGACTACACTTTGAGAACTGCTGCCCATAGAAATGAATATAAAATGCCAAAACATTTTACCCATACAGAACCAGCTCTTTGCCTAAAAAGAGCAGAGGAAGTCCTACGGAGGCACCATGCCAGGTCAAAATGCTTAGGCTTTGATGACTGACCAAATTATTACTATAAACCAGACAGTAGGTAAGTTGAAAAACAGCTGGCCCATGATGCTTTGCTAGGCGCTGAGGACGTATGTTTTTAGGAAGCACTCTGGCAATACCAACTGCAATTTCATCATGTGCTAAACAATTTTTATAATTATGTTAACATATCTTCCCTTCTCATAAAAATGATGATAGTGGCAACACGGTACATCCAGAGGATTAGTGTCTGGTAGGTTTTGTATTATACCAAGTCCCTCAAAATGGTTATTGATCCCTAGAAATGCCTGCCTCTCAAGTGTTATTGTTTAATTAATGTTGTTGGAACTTATGCTACCCAGCAGCAAACATACAGAGACCTGTGTGTTGATTTTAATCACTGCCACTACTGGGATACTGTAAAAGGAGAAGTCAAAATTATCTTAAAAATACCTTCTGCTGAGTTTAACTTAGGGAGTTCTTTAGAAAAGCTTTCTTTTACCTGTAGATTTCTGAAAAGAAAAAGAATGTTTCAATTTAAAAAAAAAACCTGGCAGAAGCTCTTAGTTTGTGAGTTGATGAGTGGATCCTTTGGGTTCAATCTTTCAAAGAAAACCATAATCCCAATTGACCCAAAAAATACAACAAAAACAACACTGTTTAGGAGAGAGACTCACATGCAGAACCACAAAATCATCTGTCCCCTAGCATTTGTGTACCACCCTAGAGGGAGAGCTCTACCAAGAGGCCAATGAGCTGGTGATCCTTTGGCAATACTTCAACTGAGAAAAAGCTGGGATAATCTTTGGCGCTAGCAAACAAGATTTCTGAGAGAGACCCTGCTGCTCATTAACAGGAGAGTTAGGAAACCTGTGTCAATTATTAATGCCAAAAGTCAGGAAAGCGAGACAAAATGCTGAATCTTTAGAGAATGATGAATCTGTAACCACCAGCGACGTCTAAGGAAGGAAACAAGGAAACCTGTCAAGAGAACAGAATTCTTCTATGACCCTAGTCCTCCAAAGCTAACACTTTCTTTGTTACCTCTGGAATTTTAACTCAGAATATTCATATGGTATTCTGCTGCTCCTTGGAGAGGGGTGTGCCACTAGTAGGTTCTGAGAACCTTCAAGTTCAAGGGACATTTTATCTTAGGATGGTCAATGACAAGCTCTGTAATTCACCAAATAACTGGAACATGTGTGAAATGAAACTCTTTATTTCCCTCCTCAGATCTGCTCCTCTCTTAATCTTTAGTAAATGGAAGCTTCATCTTTCTAGTCATTTAGGCCAAAAACTTTGGTTTTCTCCTTGACCATTCTTTTTCTCATAACCTATATTCAATCCTGATGGCTCTTCAAAATATATGCAGATGTGATCACTTTTCTCCATCTCTGCTTCTTCCAAGCTATCATCATCATCTTTCTTTCCTTTTTTTTTTTTGAGACAGGGTCTTGTTCTGTCACCCAGGCCGGAGTGCAGTGGCGCAATCATGGCTCACTGCAGCCTCAGCCTCCCATGCTCAAGTGATCCTCCCACCTCAGCCTTGCAAGCAGCTGTGACTAAAGGGGCACACCAGTATGCCCGGCTAATTTTTGTATATTTAGTAGAGACGGGGTTTCACTATGTTGCCATCACACCTGGCTAATTTTTTAATGTTTTGTAGAGACAGGGGTCTTGCCATGTTGTCCAGGCTGGTCTTGAACTCCTGGGCTCAAGCAATCCGCCCACCTCAGCCTCCCAAAGTGTTGGGATTTACAGGCGTGAGCCACTGTGCCTGCCCATCATCATCTCTTGCCTGGACAACTGCAAAAGCCTCCTAACTGGTCTTCCTGCTTCCATCCTATTTTCCCTATAGGCCCTTTTCTTCTGCATATTTTAGACACAGTGATCCTTTTTAAAATCCAAGTTGATTTCGCATACATCTTAAAAATAATAAGTGCAAGCAATAATCATTAAAGGATGCTATCATTAGATAACAGTTTGTTGGGAAACTGGATATTCATACAGACTCAAAGCTATCTCCACCACAGGAAAAAGGCACATTTACAGGTGGAAAAATCTGATAGAAACTATCTTAGGAGATGAAAGTTAACATCACCAACAACAGAAGAGACTGACAACACGTGCCCCCTGCTATGATGCCCTGATAATGACCCATCGTCACTTATTAGTGCTCCTGCAAAAATGCATACCCTGAATCTACTGCTGAGAAAAAAAATCAGACAATCCAAATGGAGAGGCATTCTACAGAAGAACTGGCTATCTTTTTAAAAACGTCAATGTTATGAAAGACAAAGACTGAGAAACTCTTCCAAAATAAAGGATTACCAAACAGACAATATCATGACAATAAATGTCAAGAGTAATCTTGAATTGGACCCTGAAGCAGGAAAAACAAAGTGTCACAAAAGTAAGTAAGGGACAAATGGAGCAATCTGAATTGGACTGTATATTTTATATAGTAATATTTTATTAGTGTTAAATTTCCTCAATTTGATAAATGCATTGTACCTACATAAGAGAGTATCTTTGCTCTTATGAGATATATAGCAAAATATTTTAGGGTGAAGATTCATGAAGTCTGCAACTTCTTGTTACCTTGTTCCCCTAAAATAAGTGTGTATGGTAGGTGAGAAGCATAGGCAAAATGTTAACAACTGATGAATCAATGTGAAGGATATACATTGGTTCTTTGTACCATTATTGTAACTTTTCTGTAGGTTTGAAAATTTTCAAAATAAATACTGAAAAATTATGTCACTCCTCTGCCCAAAACCCTGTAATGGTCTCCCATTTTACTGAGAACGAAAGCCACAAAGCCCTGCGCAACTGGCCCAGCCACTTCTGAGGCCTCATTTCCCACCACCCTGGCCAGCTTGCTCTGCCCCCGCTATCCTGGCCCTCTTGCTTTTCTTTCAAGATGCCATGTACACTCCCACCTCAGGGCTTTGCACTGCTGTTCCCTCTGCCTGGCAGGCTCTTCCCCCAGATCCTCCCGAGGCTTCACCACTCTTCATAAACATCAGCCTCCTGCCAGTATGCTATATGCCCTTAAATCCATTCCATTTTTGATTTCTTTTTAGAGATGGAGTCTCACTCTTGTCACCCAGGCTGGAGTGCAGTGGCACAATCTCTGCTCACTGCAACCTCCGCCTCCTGGGTTCCAGGGATTCTCCTGCCTCAGCCTCCAGAGTAACTGGGATTACAGGAGCACGCCATGCCCAGCTAATTTTTGTGTTTTTGTAGAGACCAGGTTTCGCCATGTTGGCCAGGCTGGTCTTGAACTCCTGACTCAGATGATCTGCCTGCCTCGGCCTCCCAAAGTGTTGGGATTACAGGCATAAGCCACCATGCCCGGCCCCATTTTTCTTCATAGCACTTATCATTACCTGACATTATATATTCACTTTCTTATTATCTGCCTCTTCAGATGAGCTCCTTGAGGACAGGGAGTTGGTTTTGTTCCCTGCTGTATCCCCAGCCTCAAGAATAGCACTTGCTCAGCAGAGTAGCGCTCAGTGAGTATCTGCTGAGTGAATTCTGAGCTTTGTTGAGGTTCATTTAAACATTTAGAGCACTAGTTCACATTCCTGCAGTTTGTGGGTGAAGGGCTACTAAGTATTTGACAGTTTTTCCGGAACCTGTTTCTGATCAACTCTGCTCTAAAGAGCAGAGTTTCTGCTCAACAGTTTCTGATCAACAGTTGCTCTAAAGAAAACTTTCCACTTTTGGAATTGTATTTGAAGCAGCAAACAAGGGCTGCTGGGGGACTGTATGTCTTGTTCATTTTCCCCACTCCCAAAACACTGATGATAGAAACCTGCACACCTCTCAACTGTATGAGCTGATCTCCCCACCCCATCTGTTTTCTGAGAACTCATTCACAGTAGATCAAATTCAGACTCTGAAGGCTGGCTGAGTTCCATGAGGTTATATTTAACATGTTTCTCAAGGACATGGAAGGCCTGGAAACTCAGAAGAAAGCTGCCTTACATGGCATAAAAAGCATTCTATAGTGTTTAATTGCTGTTCCAGGGTTAGTCAAGAAGGTGCAAGTCGATAAGGAGACAACATATGATAACGCTTTTCCCAATTTAAGCTCTCAGAAAGACAGTGTGCTTTTCCCAAGTTACTTACGTCTGTGGAGGTGGGGCTGGGCAGGGACACAGGCTGAACAGGTGCAGGGAAAGTGAATGTGGTCTCTGTCTTTTCATTTTCAGGGGAGTCAGGATGACTGGATTGGGGGGATGTTGGGGTAAGGGCTCCAAACCCCAGCACTGCATTGTATTTTGGAGGACGACCTATATACCAAGAGAAGGGAACAAAAGGGAAAAAGGGGGAGGGAAAGAGAGGGGGAAAATGATCTTACATACCTTTGGCCAGTGTTCCTCATTGGCTAGCATGGAAAAGGAAGTGAGGTAGCAGACAGAAGGTTAATTCAACAGTCCCAAAGGAAGGAAGAGAAGCAAAGATTTAAATGTCATTAGAAACAACTATATGACTCTCAAGAGAAGGGAGGATAAGAGAGCTCTGGAGAATGACAGAAGGTGCTGGCTTATGTAGAAAGACCTCACCTTGGGCAGATTGTGGTGAAGTTCCTGGACTATTGCAATTTGAGATTTCTAGTGCAAGAACCAAGATGTCAAAGCCCAGTGGGAGCCAGGGCCAGGAATGAGTTTATTTTATTTATTTATTTTTTGAGACGGAATCTCGCTCTGTCACCCAGGCTGGAGTGCTGTGGCACGATCTCGGCTCACTGCAACCTCCGCCTCCCGGGTTCAAGCCATTCTCCTGCCTCAGCCTCCCACGTAGCTGGGACAACAGGCGTGTGCCCAGCTAATTTTTTGTATTTTTAGCAGGGACGGGGTTTCATCGTGTTAGCCAGGATGGTCTCGATCTCCTGACCTCATGATCCGCCCATCTTGGCCTCCCAAAGTGCTGGGATTACAGGTGTGAGCCACCGCACCCGGCCGAATTTATTATTTTTTCATATCTTGCATACTGTTCTCTAAGGTTTCTCTGCAATCAGCATTCTCACAATACTATTAATGATTCTCAGTTCCCACAAACTGATTTATTTAGGATTTCTGCTTTTCCTTCTCTATTCTGTCTGCATTTTATGAGGGTGGAGACCGGCAAAGCAAGGAGGCAAAATTCAAGTTAACTATTCTTATCCCTTGCTTTTAGAGCTATTGAGAGGCATGTTCTGGGAGTAGCTGAAACCTAAGAGCTTAAAAGATGCTCTGGGCTTAGCAATTAATGTTTAAGTATTTCTGTCCCTGGATACCCTCCCCAGTTGACTGGCAGCTGTCTCCCCCACTTTACATGACAAACATCCTGATAAACTACATCTCTAAAAATTGGGGCTGTTTAAAAGTCTCAGGAAAGGCCCTCCCATCAGCACTCCTAACTGAGAGACCTGATTTGTGTAAGAGCATTTTGACTCAAACTTCAAGGCTACAAAGGAACTTAAATGAGCCCTGTGGGTACAGAAAGTCTAGGTCAGCCACTCTTGCCTTACCACATATCTAAGTCAGGGCCCTTGTCTTCTAGGGGCAAGGTCATTGCTTCTAAGCTATGAGTGATCAAAAGTATATGCCCAACACACCAAAGGAAAAAAAAGGGCCAGAGAGGTACGAAACTGCCTATAAGCACTGGTAAATGGTATGTAGGATCATGACTTTGCCAACAGTTATCATTTATATTAGGATTATGCACAAGAGTCATGATTCTGTCAGATGTTACAAAAATATTACCTCTCTGTGTTAAATTGGTGATGCCTATAGTACAAAGACAGATCGTACTGGTTTATCTTTTCTAGGGAGTTCAGTGCTGCTGGAAGGGGAAGAACAAGATGAATGCTCTCTTGTTTACCCACAAAAGGCATATCCTAGGCACTGTGGATGCAGGCTTTTATCCTCTGACCTTAGCAAGAGATGCCAAGGTCCTTCTGGCTCATTTAACCCCTGTCCTCTTAGCAGATACTGCCCACTATCAGGCCAATTATTGTGGCTTCTGGCTGGGGGGGCTCCTTTCCGAGAACGGCATCAGGGGTCACTAAAAAAATCACCAAGCACAAAACAAAACAAAACAAAAATAACTTAGAGTACTGGTTACTGTGGCCCAGGAATCAATATAAAGCCATGACTTAGGGTTTCCCATCTAAATATTTTTGAGTACTTGAAGGACAGGACTGATGAAACATTAGAATGGGTTACTAAGGGTGGGTATATCTCTTTTGTGGAGAGGGAATGGTAATAGTGTAGTCCTGCCTAAGGCAGACAAAGGGTCAGGATTACCTCCTGAGCTTCCAGTAGCTCTGAGACTGTGTGTGCACATGCAAAAATTAGTATGCTACTCCGCTCACTCTGCAACCTTTCTAGCCTGCAACTATAATTCAGGGACACATTACCATGTGGAGAAAAGGACCTTGGGATGTATTACTGACATCAAAGAAAAATTTCAGTACCTTGTTTATGAGCTCAAACCCTGAGCTGTTAAGACCTATTTAGACCTGCATGGTGAGAGACACTGCTGCTGCTACTGCTGTTTTTTCTGCTCTGCCTAAGAGTAAGATTCTGGAATGTCCATGGGAAGGTCTGAAATATGGGATTGGAGCTCTTTAGGAATCTGTTCTTTAGGGAGCCTGTTTTGAGAGTGACCTTTTCTTCCTTAGTTGGAGATGCCCTCTTCTCAAAGATTCTAAGTTCTCAAGTGTGGCTACCTCTTTCCTTCCTGGAAAGTCTGCAGCTCCAAGAAACTCAGCGTCACACTCTGGCCTTGCCGGCAGCAGGACAACCAAGACGCTATTAGGAACACCTTGGCAACGGCAGTGCTCTGTTCTGCTTAATGACTCTCAAATGCTTCCTTTTACATGGGGTTCTGTTCACTGTGCTATTCATGGATGGCCTGGCAGGCTTGGGGCAGAAATGCTACATTAAGCCATTCCCCTGAGTCAGCTTTGCCAGAATCCTAGTAAAGTCAGCTTTTGATTCAGCATACAGAACTCTAATAAGAAATCTCATTCTCTTTTCTCTCCCATTCTCAGAGAACAACAACAAAACTATTTTCAAAGGATAGAGGAGTTAGGTCCTATAATGATGGGAGGAGGGAAGGGGAAGAAACACACACAGAAAGCAAAAGCAACAGCAGCAAGGGAGAGATACAAAAAGGTCCTCACCTCTCTTCCGGGTCCCAGGGTGCATTGTGCTGTTTAGGTATGTCACTGCACTCTTCTTACGCTTTGAGGATTGAAGGAGGAAAGGTGACTGTTGAGTAGTGTGGTTATTACTAATACCGGCACAAGCTAAAGACCAAGCATGGCATGACTGTCAACATGCCGACTAGTTAGTGCTAATCATCCTAAGGTCTCAGTGCTCAAGGGTTTTATTGTATGTACTTGGCTCTCAGAGACTCTCTCAGAGAAGTCTGCCTCTGTTGCCGATGACAGCTGTATTGAAGTCAGGATGAATTAAAATTTTAAGGTAGGCATGTATCTGCTGAAACTTAGGAGAAAAACCTAAGGGGTAAGCAGTGACTAATAAAAATGATAAGTCAAAAAAAATCTACCACTTCACAGAACTGGCCAAGTACAATCAGGGTGCTGCTCTTCAGCAGGTTTTCAGAGGGGAGGCACTGAACAGCTCATAAATAAAACTGGAACATGAGGGAAGGGCCAGATGCTGACCAGTAATACCTCTGGCTCAAAGACTGCTCCACTGTAGACCGGATTTGCTGTTGTTCTTCTTTTTCGCTCTTGCCTCTTGCTTTGGATTTCTTGAGAGAAGAAAAGGTTTTGATTAGCAGAGAGGCATGGAGAACCTAAAAAACTTAACTTCATTGTTTTATCTATTGGTTTTCCCATAAGAAATCAGAATCAGGGACAAGTCTCTGTTTCACTGAAGCCTCAGCAGAGGCAAGCACACTACTGGAAGCAAATATGTAGGACCATCTACTCTCACCTGCAAGACCACGCTGTCCTACACGTGGTTCTCTGTTGAGAGTTTAACAATAGACAACACTTGTAAACAAGTTGTCCTGATTTTTAGACTGCTGTATATATAGGTCTGGATGAGCTTTATCCATAAGACTTAAACTGAGTAACCAAAGTTCATCATTCTTGAATTAAATAATCAGGACAGGTATAGCTTTGTAACTGTTGTCAACATTCTGATAACCTGGAGTGACCAGAAAATATAAAGGCTTATCAGAAGAGCACTTCGCTGTGCTGTTCAGAAAAAGAAGAGCTCCCCTAAATGAACAGAAGTCACCTGAATTTAGGCAACTGGGGAGGTTTTCCCAGGACAGTAGTGTGGATAATGATAGGAACATTAGACAGAGGGAAGGCAATTTTCCCACTAAAGGAAATAAAGTCCACACTGGCTGAATCATACTCTATTTGTGTTCCAATTTTCTATTCCAGGAATTCAATCAAACATCATTTTCAGGAACAAAGCTGTGGGCCAGAAAAAAAGGCAGTGCCAAGAATATCTTCTCTTACCTTCTAGATGGTCATGTGTTACCAACCCTAGAGACACCATGAAGGCAAGTTTCTGTGCCAGAGAAACAAAAGAAGAATATGCTTCAGTCTGGGTTCTCACAAGGCCAATTGCCAGTTCCTAGTAGGACATTAGGGAAAGCCAGCCCAATGGGCGGGTCTCATGAATACACAAGAGCAGGCATTCTCTAAGCAGCCATGGAGATCCTCTACAGCAGGGGTGTCCAAGCTCTTGGCTTCCTTCAATGTGGGCCACATTGGAAGAAGAAGAATTGTCTCGAGCCACACATAAAATACACTAACACTAATGATAGCTGATGAGCTTCAAAAAAAAAATCGCAAAAAAAACTCATGATGTTTTAAGGAAGTTTACGAATTTGTGTGGGGCCGCATTCAAAGCCATCCTGGGCCACAGGTTAGAAAGTTTGCTCTAGAGGCTCTCTGGTCTAACAGGGACAAAAGAGAAGGACTGGGGTCTACATCTTCTTTCTCAATGACAGAAATCAGTATCTTGTGTGATCCGAGTGACCCGCCCCACAGAAAAATCCTCTTAAAAAGAAGAGGATTTCATACTCACAAAACATGCAGAGAGTTTTAAAGAGCCTCCCATTTAACAAGCTCCAAATCCTGAGTGTTTCACTTGTCACGACTAGGTCAGTTTCTCACATTTATACTGCCACAATGCTAACTCACAGCTAAATGATTTTCAGGAATGACAGCAGGTGTTTCTGCTGAATACTATGATTTTTCAATCACACATGAACCTAAAAATTATGGAGCAATTTCTCTCTGAAGACCACTCTTAGGGCTCCATCAGAAACTAAGCTGGTCAAAATACTGGGCCCTGAAGATGGAACGTTAAGACTCTTCAAGCCAGAGAGGGAAACAAATTGATTTCTATTCTTTTCTTTGCTTGCATGTGGTCTGAAAAGTGTGTCTTCATTTTCTGTTGTACTACTGCATGCAGTTTCTAAATATGCCAAATAATACATTATCAATTTATTTCTCTGATGAATAAAGAACATCTTCAATTGTAAAAGACATACTCCTGTACAGTTATTTATACCACAATTTGATCTTTAAAAGTCCTGACATCTTATCCTCGATATTATGCTACTTTGGCCTGAAGTGATAGGTTCAGCCTATTTGAAAATAAACTTCTTCAGCAAGCCACTTGAGAACATAGAAATGTCATTTACTGGTAACTTCAGAGTCCTGAAGAAATGTTTTTATATTATTTCTTATTTCAAAAACTGAGATGGGCACCTATCCCCTTGACAGCCAGATTAGTCTGGTAAGAAAAAGCAGTCTTGGACTTTCCTGTTTTCTAAACTGTATGTTGAAATGACATACACTTTGTGGTTGCCAACTAACTACATTCCTAATTTTCACTATTCCTTAGAAATATAATCAAGATCAAGAGGCTTTCCCCTAACTGTTGTTCTTTTGATGAAGCAGTGTGTGGACTGATATTCAGATGCACCCTCTTTTAAGCAAGTAACAGCACCCTTATTGGCCACTCACACCCAAATCATCTTTGCCAGTTTAGATCAAGCTCATAAAATAATTAAGTGAAAAAAAATTTCCTCTCTTGTGGAATAATTTTTTTTTTTTTTTTTTTTTTGAGACGGAGTCTCACTCTGTCACCCAGGCTGCAATGCAGTGGCACAATCTTGGCTCACTGCAACCTCTGCCTCCTGGGTTCAAGCGATTCTCCAGCCTCAGCCTCCCGAGTACCTGGGACTATAGGCACGCGCCACTGCATCCAGCTAATTTTTGTATTTTTAGTAGAGACAGAGTTTCACCATTGGCCGGGCTGGTCTCAAACTCCTGACCTCAGGTGATCCGCCCGCCTCAGCCTCCCAAAGTGGTGGGATTACAGGCGTGAGCCACCGCGCCCAGCCTAAATTTTTGATGATAGAATAAAAAGCTGTCAAAAACTTTTACCTCATATATGTATCCCACATATGCCAAGAGCAATTAACTTTGTTTATGGCAGTGATTCTGTCCAACTAGAAGGTGAACTATATGCTACTACACATGATGGTACTTGCTTGCCCACACTGGGTCTAGCTCCATCACCTAGGCTGGAGTGCAGTGGCACCATCTCAGCTCGCTGCAGCCTAGACCTCCCGGGCTCAAGTGATCCTCCCACCTCAGCCTCCTGGGTAGCTGGGACTACAGACATGTGCTGCCACACCTGGCTAATTTTGTTTATTTTTTGCAGAAACAAGGTCTCACTATGTTTGCCCGGGCTGGATCCTTCAGTTTCCTTTGATAGGGAAATTTTGCTCAATTTTTCCTTCTCAGAGCATAATACTTGTCATTAATTCTGTGGATGATTTCACAAGTTCCTCAGCAATTTTTGTGACTAGTACTTCTTTTTGGCTCAAGTTTTGGTCCTCTTTTTCAAGATAAAATTAAAAATTCATTCATTTCATATCAGAAAGAATTACATTTCCTACTTGTTTTAGGAAACCTGAACTGGCTCAATAAATCACTGCTTTAAAAAAATGGCATGAAGCTTTGATGGCTTTATGCCACTATTTCACATGGTTTCATTATGAAGAAAGCACTAAGGATAGGGGCAAGAGAATTACTGGCCAAATGAAATCTAACTGTCAGATATTCATCATCATATTACCTGTCTACATTTTCCATTTATAGCTGCTTATGCAAAAACATCAAACTGAAAAAATTTGCTTGTCTAAGGACATACAGATTCACATTCTACATTTTTATCAGGGTCTTCTTTGCTATTTATGTTTATAATTCTATCCTAAATTATAGTATAGATGTTACTATTTTCATCCCTACTTTTATGCTTCAATGGATTACTTCTGAGCTACTGATTCATTTGGGGTTTGGGGTTCTAATGTAATACAATGGTTGTAACAAAAACGCACACTTAATAACTGCAATTGATAATATAAATACACATTAGCTGAGTGAACTAGATATCTTATAAATGTTGGCTGAGACAAACAGAACACAGTAATGATTAGGAATGTAATGGGACAGCTGGGAAAATCATCGCTCATCTTAACATTTCAAATTTGTAACATGCATATGAAGAATAACATTTTAAAAAACTTTTCCTTTGATACAATCAAAATGCCTATGTACTAGTGCATGGACCCTCAAGACTACAGTCTAAGAATTCCACTCTAGACCAATCTGACTTGGCAATAACATTGCTGAATAATAAAAGTGCATAAGAAAATGAACATCGAGTTCATTTCATCATTCAGAGAGCAGGTGCCCCTCCTGGTACATGAGAATACACCATACACCATAGACTGAGACCTGCCTTTGGAAACATAGGCCTACCTGAGGGTTCTCCTCCCGTTTTGGTTTGGGTGCAGCAGGTGGGGTGATGGTGCGGCTCTCTGTTTGTTTCTCATCTGTTTCTGTGTGAGATTTAACTGTCTAGGAGAGAAAAATTAAATAAAAATTCAGAATTCGTTTTTTATTAAAAGGATGAAGCAATCAGAAGTTTAATAGTAGTAGTCAAGAAGAAAGAAGACAACATATTCAAATGTGGAACATATTAATAAAAAGGTTAGTATTATAGATTTCATTGGGGGAGGGGAAACTAAAATGTAAAGCCCCAGTTGAAGTTATTAAATTGCATGGCTAGAGTAAATATGAATCTATAAATACGAGTCTAAATAAGGTATATGAAAAGAAAAGTATGGTTTAATTCCTAAGTATAGAAATACGGTACAGGTTGTCCTTTCTGATTTCCATGTATTTTAGAATGTGGGGATAGTTGCCCAGAAGGAAGCCTGCTATTTTTTGTTGTTGTTGTTGTTGTTGTTGTTGTTGTTGTTGTTTTGAGATGGAGTTTTGCTCTCGTTGCCCAGGCTGGAGTGCAATGGCATGATCTCAGTTCACTGCAACCTCTGCCTCCTGGGTTCAAGCAATTCTCCTGCCTCAGCCTCCCTAGTACCTGGGATTACAGGCACCCACTACCACACCCAGCTAATTTTTGTATTTGTAGTAGAGACGGGGTTTCACCATGTTGGTCAGGCTGGTCTTGAACTCCTGACCTCAGGTGATCCACCCACCTCAGCCTCCCAAAGTGCTGGGATTACAGGCGTGAGCCACCATGCCCAGCTCACTGTTTTTATATTATAGGTCAAGCTCCAGCCCACAACCTGCTTAAGATCAGAATGATGTTAAAAACATCTCACATACACAGTCTCCTATTTCGGAACAATTCCAGTCATAATCTCAGAGAGACTGCAGAACCACCCTTACATGGAATATTAAAAATCTGTCTATATAATCCATCAGAGGAGAGATGCAATTGCTAAGAGTGGGCCATCTTGCAAGAGGCTGACTTCCTAATTTTTCCAAGCCTCTTCTTCCAGAAGCTTCTTCTCAAGCAGAAGAAACACCAGTTGATTACCATCTTCAAACACAAAAGGTAGCTAGCATACTGGTAGACTGGGCTTGCATCACTATTCTTACCATGACCAATGGCAAACTCATTTTATGAAGCTCTCCGTAAATACTGAAATAATTTTAAAACAGAAAATATCAAACTATAAACACAAACTTAATTTACTTTTTCAAAATTAGAAAAAATGTGGAAGTAATGCTCCTTTCATATGTCAACAATTAAATAAGTGAGAATAAAACTGATTATTGATGGGCAGGGGCTACATGAGACTTTGGTCCTACAAACAAGACATCTAAAGCTCTCAAAAATCATTATGCTGGAAATATTTTACTAGATCTGAAAAACACAAGCACACAGATCTTCGATTTTCTTTCCTGGCCACTTCCATATTTTCCTTCTGCTTTTATATGATTACATAAAGAAAGCGTAAGCATCTGCCTTATCAATACTGTGGCAACCAGTGCTCTGGGGCCCAAATGCGGCTTTGTATTTTTCCCCCACTGGAGTTCTCTCATATTTCCCCCTTTATACTAAACGCTATGTAAGAGTGGGAATTGTTTTATGCACCTCTTGTTTTTGCATCCCTTTGTGCCTATTATGGTACTTCATGCAGAGCGGGTGTATAGTAAAGAGTTGATTGGGCTTCTGGGTGAAGAGTATGATCTAAGCGAGAATCACTCAAGTCTTTCTCTCTCTCTCTCTCTCACACACACACACACACACACACTTTTTAATCAAAAAGGACACATTTCCTCCATAAAACAAAACACCAGTGGGAAAGTAGTTTACAGTGACATTTTAAAGTCCTGGATGCCCAGAAATCTTATTTTCATGTCTCTTTGAATAGGAAGGAGAGAAGTATGATGGAGGAGGGAGAAAAGAAGGTCAACTATAAGGGTGTGCTGTTCCATTCCAAGGTTGTGTGAAGTCTCTTGGAGTCTCTTACTTCCATTTCTAAGGCTGAGTAAAGCAATTAGCAGCAGTGCTTTTAAGGAA
This sequence comes from Pan troglodytes, assembly GCF_028858775.2. Classification (NCBI taxonomy): domain Eukaryota; kingdom Metazoa; phylum Chordata; class Mammalia; order Primates; family Hominidae; genus Pan; species Pan troglodytes. The sequence continues at coordinate 49,964,727 of NC_072407.2, forward strand.
GGGCAAATCAATTCCTTTCCACTAAAAAATTACCCATGGTTCAAATTTCTCTCTCTCATGCAAGAAAAAGTACAATTATCTCAGTGTTATATAAATAATACCAAAAGGATCCAAAAACAAAAATACAAATAAAACAATCAAAACATTGGTGGTGGTGGAGGGTGTCTTTCCTTCGTGGATCTCTTGCTCTGGGGGAAGCCAGCTGCCACGTTGTGAGCAGCACTATGGAGAGGCCCAGATGTGAGGAACGGAACCTCCAGCCAACAGCCAGTGAAGAAGTGAGGTCTGCCAACAACCATGTGATGAGCTCAGATGTGGATTATTAAGCTGTAGCACAGCCTTAAAATTACTGCAGCTCTAGCCAACTAGTTTGACTGTAAACTTGTGAAGGACTATCAGCCAGAACTAAGTTGCAGACCAGAAGGAAATGGGTTAATATATTTAAAGTGCTGAGCAAAAAAACCCCTATCAACCAAGAATTCTATATCCTGCAAAACTATTCTTCAAAAATGGAGAAATTAAGACATTCCCAGATAAACAAAACCAGAGGACATTCACTGCTAGTATACCAGTTCTAAAAGATATGTTAAAGGGAGTCCCTTCAGGCTGAAATGAAAGGACACTAGACAGTAACTCGAAGCCATATAAAGAAACAAGAACTCCAATAAACTTAACTAGATGAATAAATATAAAAGCCAGTGTTATTATTTTTTTATTTTTAACTTCTCTTTTTGTTTCCTATATGACTTAAAAGACAAATGCACAAAGTAATTATATATCTATATTAGTGGGCACACAATGTATAAGATATAATTTGTGACAGTAACAACATAAAGGAGGGGCAGAGCTGTATAGGAGCAGAGCTTCTTTTTCCTTCATTGTCACTGGCAAAGCTTTTATTATTTATTTATTTATTTATTTTTATTTTAGATTTGAGGGTACAGTGCAGGTTTGTTACATGGATATATTGCATGACGCTGAGATTGGGGCTTCAACTGAAACCATACAAGCGGGGTTTTAAAAATCTAAGCTGGGGTTAATTCAAACTAGATTGTTAAAAATGTATGAATGTTTACTGTAATCCCCAAGGTAACCACTAAGAAAATAATTATATACAGAAACAGAAATGAGGAAAGCATGAAAATGACACACTAAGAAAAAAAAATCAAACAAAAAAGGCAGTATTAGAGGAAATGAAGAACAAAAAACGTAAGATATACAGAAAACAAATAGCAAAATGGCATAAGTCCTTCCTTACCAGTAATCACTTAAATGTAACTGGATTAAACTCACCAATTAAAAGACAGACTGGCAGAATGAACAAAACACATGATCTAATGATATGCTGTAAGAGAGACTCCTTTTAGAGAAAAAGACACAAAAAGGTTGAAAGTGAAAGGATGTTTATAATGAATGGCTATAGTACTATTAGACAAAAGTGACTTAAAGTCAACAACTGTTACGAGAGACAAAGAACCTCATTATATAACATACTGACAAAAGGGTCGATTCAAAAAGATGATATAACAGTTATAATCATATATGTACCAGACAACAGAGCCCCAAAATATATGAAGAAACTATTGAAAGGATTGAGGACAGAAATAAACAGTTCTACAATAATAAATGGAGACTTCAATATCCCTCTTTAAGTAATGGATAAAACTTGTGCAGAGATTAAAAAGGACACAGGGAACTTGAACAACACTATACACCAATTAGACCTGTCAGGCATACAAAGAATACTCCACTCCACATGAGCAGCATGCATACTTTTATCAAGTGTACATGAAACATTCTCCAGGACAGATTATATGTTAGGCCACAAAACAAATATTAATAAATTTAGAAAGACTAGAACCACATAAAATCTCTTCACCAGCCACAATGGAAAAAAACTAGAAATTAATGACAGCAGAAAAACTAGAAAACTCACAAGTGTATGGAAATTAAACAACACATTCTTAAACAAGCAATGGGTAAAAGAAGAAATCACTAGGGAAATTAGAAAATACTTTGAGAGAAATGAAAACAAGGCCACAACATACCAAAACTTATGCGATGCTGTGAAAGCAGTACTCAGAGGGAAACTTATAGCTGCTAACAGTCTATATTAAAAAAGAAGAAAGAGCTCAAATCAATAACCTAACTTTACACCTTAAGAAACAGAAAAAGAACTAAATTCAAAGCAAAAAAAAAAAAAAAAAGAAAAAAGAAAATAAAGTCTAGGATGAAGATAAATGAAATAGAGAAGAACAACAGACTCAACAAAACCAAAAGGTGAATCTTCGAAAAGAATAACAAAATTGACAAACCTCTGGCTTAGACTAAGAAAATAAGAAGATACAAATAACTAAAACCAAAAATGAAACTGAGGACATTACATCTCATAGAATTCAAAAGGATTATAGGAGAATATATTGAAAAACTGTACACCAACAAACTAGACAACATAGATGCAATGGAAAACTCCTAAAAACACACACATTACCAAAATTGACTCAAGATAAAGAAAATCTCAACAGACCTGTAACAACTAGTGATTGAAACAGTAATCAAAATTCTCCCCGAAAAGAAAAAGTATAGGATCAGATGGTTTTATTAGTGAATTCTACCAAACATTTAAAGAATTAGCACCAATCTGTCTCAAATTCCAGAAAATACACTCTTAAATCATTCTATGAGGCCAGCACTACTCTGATACCAAAGCCAAAGACACCAAAGAATAGAAAATGGGCTGGGCGTGGTGGCTCACTTTGAGAGGCCAAGGCAGGCAGATAGCTTGAGCTCAGGGGTTCAAGACCAGCCTGAGCAACATGACAAAACCTGGTCTCAAAAAAAAAAAAAAATTATATATATATATATATATATATATACACACACACACACACATATATGTTAGCCAGGCATGGTGGTGCGCAACTGTAGTCCCAGCTACTTGGGAAGCTGAGGCGGCAGGATCACTTGAGCCGAAATCATGCCACTGTACTCCAGCCTGGGTGACAGAGCAAGATTCTGCCCTGTCTCCAAAAAATAACGAAAAAAATTAAATTATAGATCAGGCTTGGTGCTCATGCCTATAATCCCAACACTTTGGGAAGCCAAGGTCGGGGGATCACTTGAGTCCATGAGTTCGAGACCAGCCTGGGCAAGAAAGTGAGACCCCATCTCTACATAAAATTTAACAAAATTAGCCAGGGATGGTGGTGCATGCCTATAGTCCTAGTTACTTGGGAGGCTGAAATGGGAGGATCACTTGAGCCTGGGAGGTTGAGGCTGCAGTGAGCTGCAATTGTACCACTACATTCCAGTCTGGGTAACACAGCAAGACCCTGCCTCCAAAAAAACAAAAACCAAAAGAATAGAAAATTACAGACCAATATCCCTTATGAATATAGATGCAAAAACCCTCAACAACAACAAAAATTCCTCAACAAAATACCAGCAAACTGAATCCAAGAGCATATTAAAAGGATGATACACTATGACAAAGCCAGATTTATCCCAAGAGTGGAAGGGTGGTTCAATGTAAGAAAATCAATATAATATACCACATTAACAGAACCAAGGGGGAAAAAAAAACATGGTATCTCAACTGGTGTAGAAAAAGCATTTGTCAAAATCTAGCACCCCACTACACACACAAAAAAGGTTAACTATGTGAGGAGATAGATATATTAATTAGCTTGATTATAGTAATCATTTCACTATGTATATGTATATCAAACCATCATATTGTATACCTTATACATATACAGTTTTTATTTTTAAAATTCCAGTTATCTATTCATAAAAACACTCAGAAAGCTTGGAATAAAAGGGAATTTCCTAGACTTTATAAAAAAATTTATGAAAACACAGCTAACATCATACTCAATGGTGAAAGCTTTCCACTTGAGATCAACAACAAGACAAGAATGTTTGTTTTCACCATTGCTATTTGATATTGTACTGGAAGTTTAGGCCAGAGCAATTAGGCAAGAAAAAGAAAAGGCACCCAAATTGGAAAGGAAGATGTAAATCTCTATTTGCAGATGACATGATCTTACAGAGAAAAAAACTCAAAGAATCCATAAAACAAATACTAGAGCTAATAAACAAATTCAGCAAAGTTGTAGGGTACAAGATCAAGACAAAAATCAGCTGTCTATCTAAGGACTGTATTAAGAAAGCAAAAAGGCAAACTGGAACAGGAGAAAATATTTGCAAATCATGTAACTGGTAAGGGTCTAGTATCCAGATTATATAAAGAACTCTTACAACTCAACAACAGAAAAATAACCCAATTTAAAAATTGGCAAAGGATTTGAATAGACCTTTTTCCATGGATGTACAAATGGCCAACAAGCACATGAAAAGATGCTCAGCATCATTAGTCATTAGGGAAATGCACATCAACACTACTTTGCACCCACTGAAATGGCTATAAATAAAACAAAAAGGAAAGTAATAGGTGTGGTAAGGATGCGGAGACAATGGAATGCTCATGTACTGCCGTTGGGAATGGAAAATGATTCAGCTGCTGTGGAAAACAGTTTGGCAGTTCTTCAAATAGTTGAGCAGAATTACTGTATGACCCAGCAATTTCTACTCCTAGGTATATACCCCAAAGAACTGAAAACAAGTAGTCATACAAATGCTTGCACATGAATGTTCACAGCAGAACTATGCACAATAGCCAAAAAGTGGAACCAACCAATGTCTTATGATTTCCTAGGTCTACCAAGAGATGAATGAATAAACACATTGTGGTATATACATGTCATGGAATATTATTCAGCCATTTAAAATAGAAGGGGGCACTGATATGTATTACCATATTGATGACTCTCAAAAACATGCTAAGTGAAAGCAGCCATAAGAGATCACATATTGTATGATTCTATGTATATGAAATATCCAGAACAGGTACATCTATGGAGACAGAAAGCAGACTGGTGATTGCCAGCGGCAGAGGGCAAAAGTTAAATAATTGCTTAATGGATACTGGGTTTTATTTTGGGGTAATGAAAATGTTGTGTAACTTAATAGAAGTGATGGTTGCACAATACTGTGAATATACTAAATGCCACTGAACTGTTATTTTAAAATGATTAATTTTCTGTGATTTCACCTCAATTAAAAAAAAATTGGATTTAGAAAACAAAAAAGAATTCATGGATATCCCTTCGATGAATCTAAAGTTTGGTCTCTATCTGAGATTATAAACCATCATGCAGACTTGAAATTGTCTTGCAGATGTTATTTTCTGCATATATGGTGTTTAAACAGTTACCAGTATTTTAACAACTTGGCAACTTTTAAAAACATCTGGATTTCAGGCTTTTCTTGGAGAAGTCTCCATGTGATAAAAGTTTGTTATTGCCAAGAAGCAGCTGCTTCCTTGAGATGAAGCATATTACTGTGCAGTTTGCCACAGTTTCTTCCATTTTCTATTGTCAATTATTATCATGCTTGTCTTACTTATTATTTTAAAGGGGAATTAAGAATAAAAGCGGGGTATCTCTTATACTCATGTTCCCACTGAAAGTGGAAAAATAAATAAAAAGTCCAGTTGTTTACTCCTAGCCTGTTTCACTCACTTACATCTCCTCTTCGAACCCACGGTTGCTGGAATTTGCAACTCCTGTTCTTTTTGGTATAATAAAAGAATCCAAAAACTCTGCACAAACCTAGAATGAAGTTAATCAAGTATACTTTATATACTTGTCTGCATGAAAAATCAAAGGTAGGCAGGTGCAAATAAATGTCCAAATAATTTCGTTAGTCAAGGTTAAATAGATTGGGATTGAAGGCAAAGCAAAATCCATGGTTTGGTCACTTGGAACTATTTTCTCTACTATAGCACCAGTATTAAAATGGGGTAAGGGGAGGCATCAGCTCTGGTTGACTAACAGGGAAAACAGAAATTTGAAGATAATACATTGGATAATATTATTATCTTGTAAGTACTTCTCTTTAGAAGATACTGTGCAGATTCCTATGAAAAATATTTATGGTAACGTGGCAATTTTTTTCCCCACAGAACCTTGGGATTTTTTTCAGTAGCTCTGAATTGACGACATACATAGAAGTCTTTGTTGCAGGGTGGCAGTGGGGTGGAGAAGAAACATAATTCCTGAGAACTCCATCAGGCATAGTCTAATAAACATTAAATACCTGACTTCATTTCATCACCAACAGGTGTTAGCCCCATTTTAGAGCGCTGGAGAGGACAAGGACAGGGGAGGTGATGTGAAGGCTATATCGTAAGTCTTCTGGCTTCATCTACTTTTCTGTCTAAAACGAGTCTTCAGCTTCAAAGATTTTTAAACCCTATCACTTGTTTTCTCAGAGCCACAGTGTAATGTGGTTTCTAATAAGGGATAAGATCTCTTATTTGGGGTAGATAAGGAAGTTGGTTATGTCTGACAGGGGAAGGACACGTGAGACCACTGCTGTTATAACTGGCATTGCCTTCTCCCATTCCTATGCCAATGTGGGAGGCCATGCTTCCTTCCCTGGAGACACAGCCTCAATGCCTGCTCCAAACACACTAGAAACTGAGTTCCGTGAGGGTACGGGCTTTAGTTTATCCACCTTATATATAGACATCACATGCAGCATAGCAACTGGTACTTAACACATTTTTATTAAATGAATGATGTTATCATCTAAAGGGAATAGCAGAAAGCAAAAGGGAACCTATTTAGCCTGGTCATAGAGAGAACGTTGGATATGGGTTTGGTAACTCTGTGAACAGGTGTGAACAGGTTCTTCCATGGCTACATACATTACATTGTTTTACCTTTAGCTCTATGATCTATGAGATCTCTTACTGGCTATAAATGTGATACTGGAAATGAAATATAAATAGAAAACAAGGATAGTTGAAAGATACGAAGTAAGAGAATCCTGAGAATGCAATCTAGTCTAAAGAGAGTCTCTGCTGATCAGGCTTGGTAACCTCTAAGACTATTATGCCAGGCTGCCCAGCAAACTAAAATAACAATGACTGAATTCCTTTATTAGACCAAAAAGAAGAGAGAACATTGGCCGGGCGTGGTGGCTCATGCCTGTAATCCCAGCACTTTGGGAGGCCGAGGCAGGAGGATCACGAGGTCAGGAGATCGAGACCATCCTGGCTAACACGGTGAAACCCCATCTCTACTAAAAATACAAAAAATTAGCCAGGCATGGTGGCAGGCACATGTAGTCCCAGCTACTTGGGAGGTTGAGGCAGGAGAATGGCATGAACCCGGGAGGCGGAGCTTGCAGTGAGCCGGGATCGCGCCACTGCACTCCAGCCTGGGCGACAGAGCGAGACTCTGTCTCAAAAAAGAGAAGAGAGAACATGAAATTTACTGCTACAAAAGAAATTATTTTAATTCTTAAGATTTCAAGGATATCTTTTTATAATATTATAATTAAAATAAAAAGCTCTATCAACGTGAAGGCCACGACAGGAAAAGATGCTTAAGATCTATTAAAGTAGGGAAAAAACCAAATTACAAAATACATAAGTTTGATTTTGGTTTTTGCTTTAAAAATGTTTTACACGTACATAGAAAATATCTGGGGGCCGGGTGTGGTGGCTCACACCTGTAATCCCACCACTTTGGGAGGCCAAGGCAGGTGGGTCGCCTGAGGTCAGGAGTCTGAGACCAGCCTGGCCAACATGGTGAAACTCTGTCTCTACTAAAAATACAAAAATTAGCCAGGTGAGATGGCGGGCACCTGTAATCTCAGCTACTTGGGAGGCTGAGGCAGGAGAATTGTTTGAATCCGGGAGGTGGAGGTTGCAGTGAGCTGAGATCCCACCATTGCACTCCAGCCTGGGTGACAAGAGTAAAACTCTGTGTCAAAAAAAAAAAAAAAAAAAGAAAAGAAAAAAAAAATCTGTAAGAATATAATCTAAACTGTTATAGTAATTAACTCCTGGGGGTAAAATTATGATAAAAGTTTACTCTCTCTTTAGATTACGGGGAAAAGCACTTTCTACAATTTATATTTTTGTAATGTTTGAATCTGTTTTAAAAATGAACTTGTACTATCTTTGTAATCAGAAAAGAAATGTAAAAATAAAATGAAACCAAAACAATTTGTCTCCTAAAAATATCTTTATCAAAAAAAGAGGTAAAGAGAAATAATATTTAATAACCTAAAATAGTGTTGTGAAACGAGGTTCTGTGGAACACTGAGGCTCCTCAGAGGTTCTTTGAGAGCCAGTGCAAAACAACAGGTCCCCACCCAAACTCCTAAGCTTGAGCATCTGACTCTCAGTAGTTTAATACCAAAGTTCTGCTGTCAATAAGTTTGAAATTTTCTGTGTTAAAATATGTGTAAATAATTTATTTCTGGGCTAGGCGTGGTGGCTCATGCCTGTAATCCCACCACTTTGGGAGGCTGAGGCAGGCAGGTCACTTGAGGTTGGGAGTTTGAGATCAGCTGACCAACATGGAGAAACCCCGTCTCTACTAAAAATACAAAATTAGCCAGGCATGGTGGCTGACGTCTGTAATCCCAGCTACTCAGGAGGCTGAGGCAGGGAGAATCACCTGAACCTGGGAGGCGGAGGTTGCAGTGAGCCGAGATCGTGCCATTGCACTCCAGCCTGGGCAACAAGAGTGAAACTCCATCTCAAAATAATAATAATAATAATAATAATTTATTTCTGAATGTTTCTCAAAGCACTTCCTGGGGTTTGAATAGGTTCCCCAGGAATTGAGATGTGTTCTTGTGTTTCCTAAGCACAGATTTTGATAACTAGCTTCTTGAGTGCAAAGTCTGCCGCATTTGTGAGCTGCCTGGGTTTAAGGTCTAGTACCCTATGCATAGGTTCCTCTGCTCAAGAAGACTAAGGCAGCAGGCAGCATCTGAACAGCCTCTCTGAATCATGGTCCATCCAGAAGCAGAAGATTCAGGATCACCACAGACTATTTTCAGATAAATGAGAAGTCAAGACTGAACAATTAGAAATAGGTCGATGACTTTTTAAAGCAACTTTCTTGAGACAGAATGCTTTTCTTTGCCAAATTCTTCTTTCTCATCACTAGTCGTTTTTCAAATAGGATAAGGTGACTGCCTATAAATCCTTCTTGTTGTTTTCAGAGGTCTTTCTGCTACAGAACCTTCAAGTATTTTTGCAGGTTACTTGTATGTCTCTAGCCTCGTTTTTTAAGATAAAATCTGACTTCAGGAAATATAAATGAAATGTTTCAATATTTGAGCTAAAATATCTGCATCCTCTAAAGTTAAAGAATGCTTTTTGGAAATTTTAATTTTTTTTGTTTGGCTCCCCATTATCTGTAACAATCAAAGAAAAGTCTTTGAAATGAAATCCCTTTCCCTGTTTTGTTTATTCTTCCTGACTTTCACAGTCCTATCTTCATCTGGATTCTTATTGGGCCGAAACTAACATGGCGTTTTCTGTTTACTACCTCATCTGTGCTTACTGACGGAGGGCAGCAGAGCCTGTCTGTGAATTTCCACATCAGAACCACCAGGGGGAGCTCACTCACACAGGAATCCCAGCCCATCTACGAGGGGATGGTGGGGAAAGCAAACCAACTTTCTTCAGTAAGAATGACCCTTCTGCACGTGGATGAATTATCGCACATAAGCGACAGCTTACTGACAATGGTGGTGAGATGAAGAGCCCTTGAGAAAATGTATTTAGAGAAAGCCCAGCAGCCATATGCCTCAACGACAAAGCTACTGCCCAGAGCAGGTACATACTCTGCCTGTACCTGTTTTTCAAGACTTGGCTTGCTAAGCTGTACAGTTTGAGGTCCAGCGAGTCTGGTCCCTGGAGTAGCTATCACAATGCTGGTGAGCTGGGCCATGGGGAACGTTTTGGCTATGGTTGCAGTCTGCCCATTGACGACACGGACGGGGTGGATGGAATTCTGGGATGTGGGAAGGGTTGTGGGGGTGAACTTGGTCAGCATGACAGGCCTCTGGATAAGCTGAGGAGCTGCGAGCATGGGAGGTGGTGCTGGGGCAATAGGAATGTTATTCTGGGCCACAGGCTTGGGTCGAACCTATAGGGGAAAGAGAGAATAATTATTGTATTACTTAAGCTGCTCAAGTCCTATAAAAGCAAATCTTCCACACTCTATGTATGAAATGGTGTTTAATACACTTATTAATGTTCATTTTGGTATATTAATTCTATAGACCTCAGAGCATATAATCTTATACAAGACTCATCAGCTCTTGAGGCCCAAACCTCACCCTAGAACATAGCTTTTGATTCTAAACCCTGAGCTCCCTCTTCTACACCATGCCACCTCTTCTAGCTGAGGTCAAAGGCCTAATCCAGAGACTGGTCCCACCCAGAACTTGTGCACAGTATAGTCATAATGTTGCCAATAGCCTTAACTCACATTTGAAATTTCTTCATATCCACAGCTTCAGTGCACCCCCATTTCTGGCCCTCTAACTCCCTGTTCTTGGCCACTCCTCCTCTCAGTCTCCTTTGTGGGCTTACTCTTCCTCTGCCTCATCCTAAATGTGAGTATTTCTTAGGATTTTTTTCCCTGGCACTCCTTTTCTTCCCAATGTTCTCATTATTCCTAGGAGCTTTTGCCCATCTCATGGCTTCAATTACCATCTATGTACTGAAGACTTTCACACTTTTACCTCAGAACCTGAGACACTTCCTGAACTTCAGAATTATACAATACTTGAATATCTCAAAAGTTCAAAATCAACATGTCTAAGACTCATCAATTTCTTCTTCCAATCTTCTCTTCCTCTGATAATTGCCTCAGTAAGTGCCCTTTTCTTGACAAATTTTGGAATCACTCTTGATGATTCCTACCCCACCCTCTACTCTCTAAATACTTCTCAAATCTGTCTACTTCTATCCTCACTCCACTATCTACTATCCTAGCTTATGTTTGGCTCACTAAAAACAGTGAAAAAAAGTTACAGTTAAAAACATGAGGTCAGCCTTGCTTGGGTTCAAATCCTGGTTCTACCACTCACTAGCTGTGTAACCTGAGGTAACATACTTGATTTTTAATAGCCAGTTTTTGTTTTTTTGTTTGTTGTTGTTGTTGTTTGAGATGGAGTCTCGCTCTGTTGCCAGGCTGGAGTGCAGTGGCGCGATCTCGGCTCACAGCAGCCTCCGCCTCCCAGGTTCAAGTGATTCTCCTGCCCCAGCCTCCTGAGTAGCTGGGGCTACAGGCACATGCCAGCACGCCCAGCTAATTTTGTATTTTTAGTACAGACAGGGTTTCATCATGTTGGCCAGGATGGTATCAATCTTCTGACCTCGGGATCCACCCACCTTGGCCTCCCAGAGTGCTGGGATTACAGATGTGAGCCACTGCACCCAGCCATAAGCCAGTATTTTTCAAACTTTTAAAACTGTGACCCTGTGGGCAAAACGCTTTCCCCTTATGCATGAAGCTTGACCTTCAATTAACTCTTTAGCTCTGCTCTCCTGGAAATAAGAATGTCAACTATATTACCAGGCAACACTGCTTATGATAAAAATGACCCTTTCCTGGCCGGGCACAGTGGCTCACACCTGTAATCCCAACACTTCGGGAGGCTGAGGCTGGTGGATCACTTGAGGCCAGGAGTTTGAGACCGGCCTGGCCAACATAGTGAAACCCATCTCTACTAAAAATACAAACATTAGCCAGGCATGGTGGCACACACTTGTAATCCCAGCTACTTGAGAGGCTGAGACATAAGGATTGCTTGAACCTGGGACGTGGAGGTTGCAGTGAGCTGAGATAGTGCCACTGCACTCCAGCCTGGGTGATAGAGTGAGACCCTGTCTTAAAAAAAAAAAAAAAAAAATCCCTTATTGCTAAATCAAATCTGGATGGGCTTGAGGGGACCCCATGATTTGGGCTTCCCTAAGTGGGGTGACTCTCATAACTTGGGCACATCCATTGTGGGGACCTTGAAGCCATGCCTATGTAGTTTTTATAAGATACATTGGCTCCTGTGGGCATAAGGCTTCTATGCCAAGGTGGCTTTCCCACTGTCTTAGATAAGGAGCTTATTTCCTTACACCTGAGCTATCCTTGGACAGCTGTAGGGACTGCTGTATGGACTCATTGAAGACAAATGTCTGATGCTATCTTGCTCACAAGCTGTGGTTTCTGTCCTGTATCATTCCAAGTAGACTGGTGCCAAGTGTGGCCCATGAAAGTCTTGTCGGTATGAATGTCTGACTGAACTTAAAACGACCCTGTGGTGGGTGCTACTGACTTAACAGTAAGAAATATATTTTACTCTGTAATCAGCATGTGCCTATAGACATGTATCTCTAAAACAAAAACTTTCTGAAATAGAGAACACAGTATGTGCTATGTACTCTTAATAGTTCATATTCTATTCTATTCTATTCTATTCATTTTATTTAAACACTCTGGTTACAATCCACTAAACTGCTTTCACAACAAGTGGGTCATGATCCACTGTTTGAAAAACATGGACTAAACCTTAGATTCCTTACCCTAAAAAGAGTAATACCTATTTGCATAGGGTTGTTGTAACAATTAAAATGGATACTCCATGTAAAGTGCCTAGCATAGTACCTAGTATGTAGCAAGATTCTCTCAACATTGGTTATTACCATTATTGACAATGTCTTAACTGTTCTTCCTGCCCACAGTCTTGACCATCCCCAATTTATTCTCTGCACAGAGGCAAGAAGGAATTTTCTAAAACATAAATCTGACCACATCAAGTGCTTGCTTGAAAATGCTTTAATGAATGCCTGCTGCTCCTAGGATAAGGCCCAGGTTCTTGCATAGCCTACAAGGTTCCACCAGCTCTGGCCCTAGTGGACTTCTCCAACCTCAACTCTAACTAACTCTAGCCTGCATGAGCCACATGGCCCTCTGTGCTCAGCCACAGCAAACCTCCTTTGGTTCTTTAAACTTAACACATTTCTCCACCCTGGAACTACATACATGTTCTGTCCTCTGCCTGGGACATTTTTATTCTTCTTTCAAAGTTTTATCAGGCTAACTCAGCTAGGATTTTAGGTCAGACTGAATGTCAACTCATCAAAGAAAGCTTGAAGGAATCTTCTCTAATACTCTTAAAAATAGGCAGGCAGGCCGGGCGCGGTGGCTCAGGCCTGTAATCCCAGCACTTTGGGAGGCCGAGGCAGGTGGATCACCCTGAGGTCAGGAGTTTGAGACATTCCTGACCAACATGACAAAACCCCGTCTCTACTAAAAATACAAAAATTAGCCGGGCGTGGTGGCACATGCATGTAATCCCCAACTACTTGGAAGGCTGAGGAAGGAGAATCGCTTGAACCTGGTGGGTGGAGGTTGCAGTGAGCCTAGATCGTGCCACTGCACTCCAGCCTGTGCGATGGGAGCGAGACTCCATTGCAAAAAAAAAAAAAAAAAATAGGCAGGTATCCCTCCCATGTGCTCTCAGACTACCCTCTGAGGTATTTATTAGGGATTTATCTGATAAACAAATGATATCATCTTATCTCATATTAGCACTGCCCATCCTTCTCCCCAGAGGCTATTTGGAAATCATTTACACTACTGACCACAAAACTCCTTCTTCTTCTCCCTTTGTCTGAAAACTAGGGCCTCAGATAGGAACTCTCAGCCTTCCTACCAAGGAAGTCAACACTCCTCAAGGTCCAGAATGGGGAAATCTTGACATTTTGCACTGGGAATGGTGAAAGTTAGCCTAATTGCTGGAAGAACACTCTCAGGAGAGTATGGTCATGCAGAGCTGCTTGGGCCTAGGGAGAAAGTCCTCTGTACAGACTCCTAGCTTAAAGGCTTTGCCTTTAAGCATGATTCTTAAAACCATCACTTTCCAGGGTAGAACTGAAGAATAGTTTCTACTAGTTGGTTTAGCTGTTGTTTCCTTCCCTACTCTTTTTGGCATGTAGGAAAGAAATAAGAAGTGTTAATTGCATTCTTTCCCCACTGCCAGGCAGACTTTGGCTAAATTCTTCTAGTAAGTTTAAGGTTTATAATGGTTTTAATTATTTTAAATTTAGAAAATGTTCCCTTTCCTTTACTTCCCCCTGCTACTGCCTTTGGTCATTGCTAATAAACCATGATGACAAAATAAACTTCTTCATAGTACAGAAATCAACGGTCAGAATGTTTAGCTAAGCGGGATAGACAGCTGGGCTGACAAGCCCCATTACAGGCTACTTAGAAAGAGCCCATGAGGATTTTTGTCCCATCTAACCTATCATTGAGCTTGTCATTGGTTTACTCACCTGTGGAAGAAAGTTTGGACGTGGAGTGAGTCTAGGAGGGGGGATAAACTGTGGTACTTTGATGGGCTGAGGAGGTGTTGCCTGAACCTGCTAAAAAATGAGGAAGATAAATAAACCAGAGAGAACAATTACTCTTCAATATCAAAGCTAGTATTTTTAGCATCACTATTCTTTGGATCAGACAATATTTTCTACAAGCTTTCATCGTAAGTTAATCATCTGAATTAACACTGCATTAGGAAACTTTTTAACTCTCCCACCTGCGTGCTTTACCCTATAAAATGAACCAACCACACTTCTGTTTCCTCCTACACCTAATGGAGAACATAGCAGGCTCAGTAAATCTTAGACAATTTTCTCTGACACTCAAGAACTTTTGCATTAACGTATTTTAAAAGTCAAGACTGGATCCAAAGTAAAATCAAACTTGCTGCTTAGCCAGATAGGCTTTTTCCTGATATAAGCTAACAGTGAATGGCTTTATTCCTATAGAAAATTTTCTAACTCTCAGTATCTGGTTGAGTGACCTCGTTGCTTCTCTAAGGATTCCTGGGTAAGCGGTGAACCTTCACTTTATTGCTCTCTAGTTTCACTCACCACTGGTATTCAAAAGCCACCGAGAGCTCTTAGGTGCCATTTTAAGGGAATTTTACATCAAAATTTAGATATATTTCTCCCAAGCTTCTGAGAATATCAGTTTTCTAAATGGCTCGATCCTAGAACTCTCATGAAAATTCTTGTTCAAGTACTTCCTCCTTAAAGGGATTTTTTTTTTTTTTCCTGAACAAAACTTGGGCACTGACACGGTTAATTTGTGAGTTTCTTGAATATTTTTAAAGTGCCTCAACTAACTCCAGTTCTTTCTGGGTACAATCAATTTAAAGAGATATTAAAACTAAAAGAATTATCAGGGAGTTTTCACCAAGGCAGTAATACAGCACAAGAGAGTTTAAGCACTCAAGTTTCACAGGAAAACACTGTAGAGAGAGTGAAGGGACAGGGAGACATAAATGAAACAGTGTGTATGCCTCTGTGAAGGAGACCTTCCCCCTAAAATCAAGTCATACTTTGACCTCAGATAATGCACTGAATTTAGTCCTTGGTGTCAGGACGCTTCTGTAGTGATTTGAGCAGATAACAGAAATGCCATATTCCCTTGTCAGCCCCAAAGGGGAATTTGGTATGCTAGAAGAATGATGGAAACTGAGAAATCCAGCAGGAGCCTAGAAGGGATATACTATACAAATGCGTATCCTAACCTTCTCATGTGATCACACATGAGGAGCAGCTGCTGGCTTACCAGAGTGACTGTGTTTTTTGCCACAATTTGGACAGCCTCTGCCCCAGGCCCAGTGACCTTACTAGACGTCTGGAGGTTGACTGGTGTGTTCTGCACATCAGTGCTGAGCACAGCCTTCTGACTGTTGATGGCGGTCACCATAGCAATGGTAGGTCTCTGGCCCACCACAGAGGCAGGCATGGTCGCAGTTGCTGCTTTCAAGACGAGAGGTAGTGTCTTTGTGGTAATCATAGAAGCTGTAGTTACAGTCTTCTAGGAGACAGGGAAAACAGATATTAGGACACTAAATCTAAACTAAATAATAAACTAAATCCCACTAAACAATATGCTGCTTAACCTTGGAAGAAAACAAAACAATAATTCTCATAATCAAGTTTCTCTGTAGAACAACATTTCTTTTGTGTACATACAGCACACTCCTTACTACAGAGAAAGGCAATCTCTAGTTTTCAAGAGTTCTCATATTGGTGTCACTTGTAAATGGGTAAGTTCATAGTAATAACTGCAGACTAATTCAGGCACAGGGTTTTCAACAACAAATGGGGTAGGTATACAGATACAGAATGTGAGTATACTTAATTCTTTTAGTTTTTCTAGTTCTTTGCTTGCTGTCAATTAATTTAAACTTTGTACTAGTTGCAAATCAATGAGGTACATGTCATTTCTATCCTAACTGCTACAAGCTCACCAATATGAAGAAAGCTACCATACAGTTCTGGATATCTGCTTCCTGAGACACAAAGGCTGGGGTAAAAGGACAGTGTCTTTTTCTTTCTTTCTTTCTTTCTTTTTTTTTTTTTTTTATGGTGTCACCCTGGAGAGAAGGAAGGGAAACTCACATAAGGATTAGCATGTCGCCTCTGAGGTAGTTACCCTGGAGGCAATGAGTCCCAAAGCTCCAGATAATGAAACATGTTAGCCAATGAGTATATAGTAAATACCAGTTCTTGATACTAAAGGGATATTATGAGTTACTACCTATAATCTTTTCTCTGGAGAACTGCTGCAGAAGTGATCAAAGATGCAATGAAACATGACAAGGTGAAAACAAACATCTGAGTTTTAAAAGCCTGAGAGATCAGAAGATGAACTGAGGTGAGAGGACTTGACTGATGCTCCTTAAGTGCTATTGCAGCTTTGAAGCTGTACTTTTCTAGACTTTTTACTAGAATAATTAAAGGAATCAGTTACAAAACAAACAAAAAAATATAAACCAACTCATTATATGGCCTAAACATCTATCTGGAGATAGATCGACATTTCAGGAACATGAAAATTTATCTGGTCAAACTCATTGATTCTGATTTTGATACTACTCCACCTTTACTGTATATTTGCAGTCTGATTTGGCAGCCACTAGCCACAAGCTGCTATTTAAAAGGAAATTAATTGGCCAGGCGCAGTGGCTCACACATGTAATCCCAGCACTTTGGGAAACCGAGGCAGGTGGATCATCTGAGGTCAGGAGTTCGAGACTAGCCTGGTCAACATGGCGAAAGCCCGTCTCTACTAAGAATATAAAAAGTAGACGAGGTGCGGTGGCTCGTGCCTGTAATCCCAGCACTTTGGGAGGCCGATGCGGGCGGATCGCCTGAGGTCAGGAGTTCGAGACCAGCCTGGCCAACATGGTGAAACCCCATCTCTACTAAAAATACAAAAATCAGCCAGGCCTGGTGGCAGGCACCTGTAATCCCAGCTACTCGGGAGGCTGAGGCAAAAGAATTGCTTGAACCCGGGAGGCGGAGGTTGCAGTGAGCAGAAATCGTGCCACTGCACTCAGCCTGGCGAGAGAGCGAGTCTCCGTCTCAAAAAGAAAAAAAAAAAATTAGCCAGGTGTGGTGGCAGGTGCCTGTAATCCCAGCTACTCGGGAGGCTGAGGCAGGGGAATCACTTGAACCCGTGAGGCAGAGGCTGCAGTGAGCCGAGATCACACCATTGCACTCCAGCCTGGGCGACAAGAGTGAGACTTCGTCTCAAAAAAAATAAATAAATAAATAAAAATAAAAACTAAATTAATTAAATGTAATTAATTAAAACAAAAACAAAATTAAAACATCAGCTCCTCAGTTGCACTAGCCACATTTCAAATGTCAAAAGTCACATGTGGTTAGTGGTGACCAAACTGGACAGTGGAGATAGACGGTATTTCCAACATCACAGAAAGTTCTATCACTGTGCAATACCAGTGAAAAGTACCTCCATTCTCTCAGAAACACATCTGGACAACTTCCCTTATGAATTTCTATTTCAGTGTCTATGCTTTTCTACTTAGGGGTATTAAGTTGTTTGCTTCTAGGGAATTACTTATCTCTATTTTTCTGCTTTATGCGCATATACACATATTATCTAATCTTTTAAGATCATCATCCAAATCTTTGTTTCCTCTTCGCTAAGTGGCTTATTCTCTTTGCCATTGCCTCCTTAAATGTGAAATGAGAGTAAACGCGGAACACTGATATTTATTTTGGGGTGCAGTGGATCACCTATCTTCGATCAGTGATGAAAACCAAATAAAAGCCAAATGCTATTTATTATTAGAAATGGTATATTAATAGTAGTGTAACAGCAAGGACTGACTGCATTATCAGCAATTTGTAGTAAGTGTTTTTACCACAGTGTATTAGCCCTTGTTTTCCATTTAAAACATGTCGATTTAAAGAACTTCTGAAGTGGTGATCCAGTCACACCAGATGGCGTTCAATCCAGTGCTATCGTGGATTGTGGGAGTAAAGCTCTAGTCAGAACTCACTGACATGGATTTTAAAGAAACGCATGTTGTTACTGCTTTAAGAGAAGTCAATGTACTTTTGTTTCAAGTAAATCATCAATATTTTGAATAACTCTAAACTGATGATTCTACAAAATACTGACTAAAGCCTCAAACTCACCTGAATTATATACTTACCATTAACCCAACACTTTAAAAACACTGAAACCTAACAAGTTTGTTCACATCTTAGGTTAGCAGTTTTCTTTTATTTTACAACTATGGTTATGGCTGATTTCACTACATGATTTCTAGCATCTACATACCTGTTTGTCTAGTATACAGGCACAAGACCTAGTACTGTATGCTTCAGTGAAAACTTTTTGAAGAATATATTTACTATTTATTGACACCAAGACCCAGGTAGTGCTTAGATCTTTACCCCTACTCTGGTGCTTCTTCTTTCCCAAGTATTAGGGAACACAAACCAAACTCCTGGGTTTAGATGACAAAAGGAATTTAGAACTTTGAAATCCAAGTCTAATTAAAATGTCTGAACTGTTCTGGAAGGAGGAAGAAGAGACATAGAGAAGAAAGGTGTCCAACGACAAATTATTATTATTATTATTATTATTATTATTATTGTTGCTGTTTATTTATTTTTGAGACAGGGTCTTGCTCTGTCACCCAGGCTAGAGTGCAGTGGCGTAATCACAGCTCACTGCAGCCTTGACCTCCTGGGCTCAAGTAATCCTCCCACCTCATTCTCCTGAGTACCTTGGACTAAAGGCAGGTGCTACCACACCTGGCTAATTTTTTTAATTTTTAGTAGAGACGTGATCTTGCTATGTTGCCCAGGCTGGTCTAGAACTCCTGCTCTCACGTAATCCTCCCACATCGGCCTCCCAAAGTGTTGGGATTACAGGCATGAGCCACCACACCCAACCAAGAGATTTATTTATATGAAAGCTGTGATTTGTTTTTAGCTAGTTAACAGTGTCTAAGTATGATCACCTTTAAGAGAAGGTAGCTGTTTCTCCATAGTTTCATGATGGGGTCCTTTATTTTGACAAAACCCAAATTGCATGAGCTAGAAGTTAATGCAGAAATACATGGCATGGCAAATACTGCCAATAGCAAAATCCTTTTTATTTATTTATTTATTTGCTAAGTCATTGTTGTCTGCCTGCCAAATATGAAGTATTGATTTAAAACAGATGGACTCAGGCTGGACACAGTGGGTTATGCCTATAATCCCAGCACTTTGGGAGGCTAAGGTGGGCGGATCACTTAAGCCTAGGAGTTTGAGACCAGCCTTGGCAACATAGTGAAACTCCGCCTCTACAAAAAATACAAAAATTAGTTGGGCATGGTGACACACACCTGTAGTCCCAACTACTTGAGAGGCTGAGGTGGAAGGATCACCTAAGCCTGGGAGGTCAAGGCTGAGGTGAACCGTAATTGCACCATTGCACTCCAGCCTAGGTGATACAGTGAGACCCTGTCTCACAGAAAACAAAATAAAATAAAATAAAATAAAACAAAACAAAACAAAATAAAATAAAACAGATGAACTCCAATATACAAATCAGAATTTAAGGGATTATTACTATGGGATCTAACCTCCACATCTATTTTATATTATTTTGCTGGTTTAATTTTGAATGCAGTCATGATGTATACTCAAACAACCACAAATAGAAACTTTTCCCTTTTTTGTCTCCAAAGGTTTGTTTTCCATTTGGTTTTATTAACTGCTTTCTTCTTTACATTTGCATTATGCCATTAAAAATTAGAGGGCTGTGAATATAGGTTGGAGAGTATACCTGTATTTAACTGTTCTATTCTTTCACTTTTTCTGTAGACTGGAAAACTTTTAAAATACACCTATAAGCATGAGTTGACGTTAACTAAGTAAAGCAAACTGTTCCCATTCCCTCTCCCAAAAAGAATTCCTCATTGTTTCTCTACGCCTTGGTATATGCCAATCACCCGACTTAGAATAAAAAACTTTCTCCTCTTAGCATCTCCTCCTGGCCCCCTGATTGCTACTTAATATTTAATTCTTTCTGAAGTTGTATATTTAATATATGCCATATATAACCTCCCATTCGTCCTTGCCCTCATACATTAAATATATGTATTTAATATATGCCATATATAACCTCCCATTTGTCCTTGCCTTAGACTTCCCTATGACTGTTAAAAAACCCAGAAGCTTTGGCATGCTTTGGAGGGCTTGGCCTTATCTCCTCTCCATCGTTTTGTGGATCACACACTCCAACCACACCAGCCTACTTACGATTCCCAGGGCATACATTTACTATTTTGACTCCATCCTTTTGTTCATACTACTCTCTATACTTGTGAAGCTCTTTCCCCTTTGCTCTATCACTAAAATCCCATTCATCTGACAGGGCCCTGCTCAGATGCAACCCTCCTTGACAGTACTTTCTGATCCCTCTAGTCAAAATTACTCTGTCCTCAAAATTTCTCTACATCTTAAATTTTTTTAATTCTTGAAAATAGAAACTCTCTGATTTGTGAATTTAGTCTCCACATTACCTAGAACAGTGCTTGCACACAGTAGGAACTCCACAAATATTTACAGAATGAATAAAAATTATTAATAATGATATACCAGACTTTTGGCAGGGACCACTGCTCTTTGTATACCAGAATCTACCACATAGATTGGTAGTACCAATAAATAGGTTAGTAGTGCCAAGCGCAGTGGCTCATGTCTGTAATCCCAACACTGTGGGAAACCGAGATGGGTGGATCACTTGAGCTCCGGAGTTTGAGACCAGCCTGGCAAACATGGTGAAACCCTGTTTCTACAAAAAATACAAAAATTAGCTGGGCATGGTGGCCTGTGCCTGTAGTCCCAGCTACCCGGGAGGCTGAGGTGGGAGGATGGCTTGGGGCAGGGGTTTCAGTGAGCTGAGACTGTGCCACTGCACTCCAGCCTGGGTCAAAGAGCCAGATCCTGTCTAAAAAACAAACAAACAAACACCAAAAACCAGATTTGTAGTTTACCTGTAAACTCAAAAACCAAAAACTCAGAGGATCCTTTTGGTTTTTAACATTAAACATTTGCATTAAATAAAACAGTATTTAAAAAAGGTTGGCAAAATCAATTAAATATGTCAGGTGGGCTACTGGATGGAGAGGTGCTATACAACACTGTTTTGGAGGTAGCCCTGGGCCTCTTACCATTCACCATCCCAAAGCAACACAGACTACCAGGGAAAGGAAAAGCTATTATATTTTGGAAATGCTTCCTTTGATTTTTTTTTTTTTTTTTTTTTTTTGAGATAGAGTCTTGCTCTGTCGCCCAGCATGCAGTGCAGTACGATCTCGGCTCACTGGAACCTCTGTTGCCCGGGTTCAAGTGATTCTCATGCCTCAGCCTCCTGAGGAGCTGGGATTACAGGTATATGTTACCACGCATGGCTAATTTTTGTATTTTTAGTAGAGATGGAGTTTTGCCATGTTGGCCAGGCTGGTCTCAAACTCCTGACCTAAAGTGATCCACCCACCTCGGCCTCCCAAAGTGTTGGGATTACAGGCGTGTGCCACTGTGCCTAGCCTCCTTTGATTTTTATAACATAAAATGTTACTTGAACAGGATGTTTCCATGGGTTAAGACAGAAAACTCCTATGTAACAGGAAACAATGAATTCTACCACACTCCTTTCAGATAAACATTTTCTGATCAACCTGTACTTTGGAAAGAGAACAACCTAACCCAATTCTGTTTAAAACTTAAACAAAAATTATCCTCTAAACATTCTTTCAGAACTAATACAAGTGCTGGTAAGGAGATTTTTAAAGTCAGTTTTGAATGCCTAATTTCCAAATAGCCTTGGGGTGGTGATTAGGGTAAAAATTTATGTAGGCTGTCCTAGCTATCTGATTTACAACAGGGATTTTTCTTTTTCCTTCTTTGGTTTTATACAGTATTGGTATTGCTTTTTTCTTTTTTTTCTTCTTCTTTTTTTTTTTTTTTTTTTTTGGTATTGAATGGCAGTACAGAAGAGTAGTTGAATGGACCTATTTTTCAGCCAGAACATCTAGGTTCAAATCTTAGCTCCACCACATACCACCCTCCATGATCTTAGGTAAATTATGTAACCTCTCTGTGCCTTAGTTTTCTCTTCTAAAAAACAGAGATGGTGGGCCGGTTGCGGTGGCTCACACCTGTAATCCCAGCACTTTGGGAGGCCGAGGCAGGCAGACCATGAGGTCAGGAGTTCGAGACCAGCCTGGCCAATATGGTAAAACCTTGTCTCTACTAAAAATACAAAAATTAGCCGGGCATGGTGGCACGCGCCTGTAGTCCCAGCTACTCAGGAGGCTGAGGCAGAAGAATTGTTTGAACCCAAGACGGCGGAGGTTGCAGTGAGCCGAGACTGCGCCACTGCACTCCAGCCTGGGTGACACAGTGAGACTCCGTCTCAAAAAAACAATAACAAAAAAACAAACAAACAAAAAAACAGAGATGGTAATAATAATAACTTCCTCTTAGGATTAGGGTGAGGAGTATGTCCATTATGTAAAACACTTAGGAGACTGCCAGTATACAGTAACCTCTATTAAATGTTAACTTATCTTTAGTGTTCTTATAAAAAATTCATTCTTTACTTGCAAAATGTTGCACATGAACCAGTCCAATGTCCATAAACAGTGAACAGCCAACTGAACTATACTCTTTTTCTCTCTATATAAAGACACAGCAAAGACCTGGTGTTGGTTGTAAGAGGTATCCACGCTTAGGTTTCAGAGGATCCCAAAGTCCTTGAAGTGTGCAAAAATGAGTGTATTAAGTGTGAATGTATATTCTTCTGGAGAGGGATCTATAGCTTTCAACAGAGTCATAAAGGGATCTGTGACCTTCAAGGATCCAAGTATCATTTGGAATATCATTTCCAAATACGCCCTTTTGTGTATCTTGATTGCCTCACGATTCTTAAATTGTATGCTTGTTTAAATGCCCTTTTTGGTAAAAACATTTGCACAGCTACACCAAGTTAGAATTTTATTAAGCTCCCATTTCTTTAGTTTTGACCTGTAGCTTTCATTTCAGATTCCCATCAGTGTATTAGAACAAATACATTTTCTCATAAATATGGGCTTAAAAATGAGTGTTTCTATGAATAGTGCAAATATAGCACTCTTCTTTTTTTTTTTTTTTTTGAGACGGAGTTTTGCTCTGTTGCCCAGGCTGGAGTGCAGTGGTGTGATCTCAGCCCACTGCAGCCTCTGCCTCCTGGGTTCAAGTGATTCTCCTGCCTCAGCCTGCCGAGTAGCTGGGATTGCAGGCGCCTGCTACCAGGCCTGGCTAATTTTTTTGTATTTTTAGTAGAAATGAAGTTTCACCATGTTGGCCAGGCTGGTCTCAAACTCCTGACCTCAAGTGATCTGCCCACCTCAGCCTCCCAAAGTGCTGGGATTACAGGCATGAGGTACTGAGCCCAGCCACAGCACCCTTCCAAATGCTTCTTTCTATCTGGTCCCAAGAGCACTGATCCTGGAATAGCTCTATGCCTAGTTGCTAAGAATTCCAGAAGAGGTCAAGTCACAAACTTTTAGAACAAGTGTAAATAAATACCTCCAAAAATTCAAAATAAGATTTTAATTCTGCTGTAAAGCAGATAATTGATTTTTGTTATTGACTACCTTTCTCCCCTTCTTCAGACAGGTGGGAAATCATTTAATTTTTGCTTCTTAGTAATGTTATTTCCTTCTGCCAATGATTACAAGTGATACTTATCTGGGTTATACTGTAAAAAAGCAATCAAAATAAGTTTTGTTTAGTTCTAGCTGAGCTTAGTATAGTCTGAGACAGGACCCAGTTCTATATGACCAATAACAAATCAGTCTACAATCTGCAGCCTGCAGTGTTCCATCCACACGTTTACCTGTGAAGCAGTCAGGTTGGGAGAGGCTGCAGCTGACTGCTGGGCGTGGTGGTGGTGGTACTGCTGCTGTTGTTGTAGTTGCTGTAGTGGTTGCTGCTGTGCTGTTTGTAGTTTGTTTTCAGATTGTGGCAATGGCTGTATTTGGAACTTGTCCGGTTGTTCTTGCTTTACTATCAGGTTCTTCCGTAGCTGTTCAACTACTCTTTTCTACCAAATGAAGACAAAAAGAAATAAAAGATATTAGAATACTGCTCTATCAGCTGCACAGAAATATGCTCTGACATCTTTTCTATAAATAGCTTCATCTAAAACTTATTACATCTAAATTTACACAGGTTCTACATATGAAGAGCTTAAAGCATTTAATATACATTATTGGTAATATGAAACTGATGGTGTAAGCAATGTTTTATATATAAAGGGCAACTGAGGCACACAAATGAAAAATCTGAAGGAGATCACACAGCAGAGCTCAGATGTCCTATTATTAACTTAGCATGCTGAGAGCAGTATACAACGTAGCAGTAAAAAGCAGGACTCTGGAGCCATCCTACTTCAACTCCAATTTCAGTTTTGCTACTCACAGCTCTAAGATGTTGGGTAAGTTTATGAACCTACCTGTGCCTCACTGTCTTGCTCTTTAAAATGAGGTGGTTAACAGTACCCTTGAGGTTCTTATGAGCACCAAATGACTTGTTATATGGAAAGTACTAAGAACTGTGATTGGCACATTGTTGATCATTATTATTATTATTAGAGATAGTGTCTCTCTATACTGCCCAGGTTGGAGTACAGTAGCTATTCACAGGTGTAGTCATAGTGCATGCACTACAGCCTTGAACTCCTGGCATCAAGCAATCTTCTCACTTCAGCATCCCAAGTAGCTGGAACTACAAGCACACACCACTGGGCCCAGCTTATTATTTTTTGCATATGATAACACAGATACTAGCCATAGTAATTTTTATTAAGCAAACATCATGTATCTGTCCCAGTTGAAAACATTAAACAGGCTGTTAAACAAAGAAACCTTGATCCCAGTAATATGCCATATAAACAACACATTCTAAATTACTGAAATGTGTAACTCATGAGCAGGACTTCTTTGCTGGGACAGGTTCTGTGGAGGTACACACGTTTGTTTAGGCAGAGTAGGGATTTAACTGCGTGGAGTGAAAAATTAATGTCAAAGTTCTTCAAACTTTCTAGGCCTTGCTCAAATCCAAGAGAAATGTGTTTCTGGATACCTTCATTATTATAATACACTTCAACAGCATGTAAGCCCCATGAGTGCAGGGGCTTATTTGGTTCACAACTATACTCTGCACTTATAACTATATTGCTGGCCCAACACGGTGGCTCATGCCTGTATTCCCAGCACTTTAGGAGGCCAAGGTGGGTGGATCACTTGAGGTCAGGAGTTCAAGACCAGCCTGGCCAACATGGTGAAACCCCATCTCCGCTAAAAATACAAAAATTAGCCGAGCATGGTGGCACACACCTGTAATCCCAGCTACTCAGCAGGCTGAGGCAGGAGAATTGCTTGAACCTAGGAGATGGAGGTTGCAGTGAGCCGAGATCATGCCATTGCACTCTGCACTCCAGCCTGGGTGACAGAGTGAAACCCTGTCTCAAAAAAAAAAAAAAAAAAAACTATATTGCTCAGTAAATGTCCTTGTTCTCTTTACCTGATGTGTAAAGTGGTGGGACCAAAGACCAACAAATGGCTCATAAAGCAAATAATAACTATTTGGGGCCATATTTGGGCTCTGACTCTCCTGCCCTAATAGGAGGAGGAAGGTATAAGCAGCATTCCTCTCATATCTCATACACTTTCAAGTTAGTTCATTAGCGGAGGTGTGCTATTTCTGATAAAAATAGATTGTGATTTTCTAATATAGATTATGAATGAAGAAAAAGAAGTGAATGAAGAGCTTTAAATAGTTAGATGAAACCATAAGAGCCAGGTTAATTCTCAAATGCCTGCTTATGGCTCTAACCAACTTCATCCCCCATATTCTCTGAAGAATCCAAATCTGTGGATTACTCATTTAACATATTTGAACATTAAAATATGTATAAAATGAATTTCTAAAATCTTTAAGTAAAAAAAAAAAGTTCTCTTGAGAGTTGTTTATGTTTATTTTTTGGTTTGTTTCTCTCTTTTTGTTTTTCTTTTTTTTTTTTTTGGTTTTTTTGAAACAGGGTCTGGCTCTGTCACCCAGGCTGGAGTGCGGCAGCACAATCTTGGCTCATTGCCATTTCCACGCCCCAGGCTCAAGCGATCCTGTCACCTCAACCTACCAAGTAGCTGGGACTACAAGAGCGTGCTACCATGCCCAGCTAATTTTTTTATTTTTTGTAGAGATGGGGTTTCGCCATGTTGCCCAGGCTGGTCTCAAACTCCTGAGCTCATGCAATCTGCCCACCTTGGCCTCCCAAAGTGCTGGGATTATAGGCATAAGCCACCACGCCCGGCTGAGAGGTTTTTAGAAAAATATTTTTATTACTGATTCTTTTCAGACAACTAAAATATCATATAAAGGCCAATTTTGGGGGGAAAAATTCTGCTATGCATTATATTCTGCTAGCACTGCCTCTCTGAGTAAATTTTTTTTTAAATGATGCAGAGTTTAAAGTCTTTGCAGAAACTATCTGCAGAATAATAAAAATGCAAATTAATAAAATATCAAATGCTTATAAAGTTAACTTTCAAGTCTTCAAAATTCTATTTCTCCAATATAAAAGGCAGAATAATTAAACTGCTGTAGTTTAGGAGAAGGCAAAGTAATAGCAGTGGTGCTGCAGATAATGTTGAGAATCTCGTGTAAATTTTATTGCTTGGTGACTGCTAGAACATTTAGACGTTTAAAAATTAAGTAATTATTTAGAGTTGCTTCAGTCCTCCTCCCCATCAGACATCAAACATATTAACGAACTAGCTAACGTGCAGCATCAGCAGCCAGAGAAAGGAACCCTAAGAGCTCTTACAAAACAAAAACAACAACGAAAAACCCAAAACAGATCAAATCAGAGGAAGGAGATAAATCAGGAGGAAATAATACAACATAAACATGACACCTGCCAAAAAATAAACTTTGGACAAAAACAGCACAGGAAACTAATTACTATACCAGTCACAAAAGGAAAGGGTGTTTTTTTCTCCTCTACAGCCATCCTTAGGAAACACAATGTGCTCTCCTACTCACTGCCTAGCTAAAGTACACTAGAAGCAAGAAACAAAGCCCAGAACCCGTTTCCAATGTCATGTACAACAGAAAGGAACAGTAGGGAAAGCAGGAGCAAGGGATGCGGGCTAGAGTACTACTCTTCAGCCATATGGCTAGAGCAAGGTGACGACCAATCAGAACCAGAATCAGGAGCGTGGGAGTCAAGTGAGTCACACTGCATTCACAACTGCTCCTCCCCCAGGACCTGAAACAAAGCCTTGGAAGCTTGGGGTGGGGGCTGGTGGGGGGACGTGATCAAAATACTTGCAAACTTACATCAGTCCTTGAGAGGAGGGAAAAAAAAAAGGAAAAAGAAAGAGAGCTCTGCATTACAGGTCAGATCATATGAGCTGGGTAAAGCTTTCTTTAAAAGATAGCGTTGGTATGTCAAACTGCCACTCAGAAATGAATTGTCCCTTACTCCTTGCTGTGTTCACCAGATTAGAATACTGCGTGTGTGGTTATACATGTCTGTTGCTATCTGTGAAAAAAAAATTTTTTTAAATCAAGATTTTGAGGAAGCACTGATGCCCTCTGTCACTTAAATATAGATGACTGCACTTAGAAACCAGTAACTGAAAGCCAGGTGAGCTCTGCAGCAGAGGTGCTCCTTAGGTGTGGAGGCCCTGCAGGCTCTTCCAAGGACTGGGAGTAAAGGAGAGTTGCTGTGCATATTAGCTGGCTCTTCTAAGTCTCACAATCCAGTCTCGTTCTAGTTCAGTCTTGCAGCTCTGGCAAACACAGCACTCAAATGACTTCAGAGGGACCCCGGATTTAGGTCAGTACCACTTCTGGGTGGCAGCAAGAGAATACGGCGAAAATATCTCAAAAACCCTAGCTGTGTGGTATCATCCAAGGTTCTCACTGCTCCCTATATAAAGGATATCCTCTCATCTCCACAGGAGATGAGCCTATATTTGTACTACTATGTGTTTTAAATGAAGACGTCATGACTGCTGCTGGTCACTGACGAAGGTTATACTGGCATACATGATTTGATATTTTCAAAGGTATTCACATATAATGGAGATCTTTAAATGTAGCTAACTATATTGGAACATTATCCTGAAGCTTTGAGAAAGGGCTAAATTTCACAAACTGGCCATTCATCATTCACTGATAAGTTAATGAGAGTTAAAAGAGAGGGAAAAAATCAGGGAAATGAAAAAAGAAAGCTGGAAAGAACAAAGACGGAAGGGAGAGAGGGAGAAAAAATTAATAACTTATCATCTTTTCTTCTTAATATATTTCTATAAACAATAAGCCAACATGCCAGGCCTCCAGAACTGCTAGTACCACCCCCTTCAATCCATCTGTCAAGAACTGCTCCATAAACCCAGCATGTAACACGGAGCCTTAGATTCCCTTGACATTCGCATCACTGGGTTTCATCAGGGCTTGTTCAGGCAGAAGAGTTCACAGAGCCTCTGACACTTCAAGTCACAGTTTCCAAGACAGGTAGTCACGGTGATCAATATTGTGACATTCAGCGATACTATCAACGTGTTCACACGACAGCAAGACAGATCCTGAAGAAAAATACGGAATTTTATAGGTCTAATACAACAGAAAATCAGGTTCGTTTTTCCACCGTTTAAGTCACGTTCCATGGCTTTTGTCAACAGAGAAGGGAGACGAAGAGACGGAAGGATTGCCCCCACCCCCCAATCAACCCACCAGTTTATTCCTATCAAAAATTGCTCCCACAAATTTTAGAAAGCTTCTCTCAAAAGAAACTCCAAGACTCTGCCCTCCACAACTGGATGTCAGTGCTGCAAGTCTCTGCTTTTTCACACATTCAGTCACTCCACTGGTTTGTGCTCTACATGGCAGTATCTGTTGCGTATCAATTATTAGAGGGCCACACCCACTCAAGACATCTTCTTACACAGTATTGCCTTAAAGATGCATCCTTTTATTCCTTCCATGAATCAACATGCAATCTAAAAATACAACCTTCACTCTTTATACCAGAGGCTGATAGAGACTTGTAACTTTTCACAAATGCAGAAAGTTATCAAATCTTACTCAAAATCTTTCTGGGTCTTCAGACACACCAATTGCTCAAAATGAAACCAAGGATACTAAATTTTACGCGTATGGAAAAACTAACCTGGAGAAATGTTTATTTGTTGATGAGATCAGAACTTACTCAAAGAGGAAAAAAAAGACTTTCTACCGTCTAACTAAAACTCAGCCACTGCATTGATAAGTCACACCAATATTCATCAACGCTGAGGATGCAGGAAGGAGACAGGGCAGTCTTCAGAATGTGCCACAAAATTATCCTCTAAAGAAGAGGGGATGTGTTACTGTCGTAACATTAGAGACAAAATTACAATCTAGAGTAAAATGTATGTATTGTTTAATGGAAACAGAAACTAAGTGAAGATTTCACCATTTTATGAACAAAAACACAGAATGCCATTTTATGGACAAACACACAGAAGAGAAACTCAAGATAAACTCCCTCCTTAATGCAAGTAAAATTCAATAAGAGAATCTGCACTGGAGTTATTGGAGGGGATAGTCCAGGCAAGACACAGGATAGAATTCTAACAGAGGAAGACAGGGAGGAATACTGGTGGCAGAAGCTATAAAAATATACTTAGCTAAAATAATTGCACTTTCTTCATTTTGTAAGATACTAGAAAGTTTTCCCCAGACTCTCTGAGATTCACAAAGAATTAGACAAATAGTTTATTTCCCTTTTTAACCTCTTTTAAAAAGTACATATCCTTTTAAAATACCACCTGTTTGACAGAAACAGCATCTACAACCTCATCTTACACAGTGAACTGGACACAATGTCTACAAAAGAAGGTCTCTTTCCTGGTTTTGAGATTTGGGGACATAATTATTTTATAGTTCTCAAGTTGTCATGGAATTTATATAGTACAAATAAACAAATTGACAACAGCAGCAACTGTAATTATCACAGATTTTTTTCAGTAAAGTTTAAAATTCTCTGCATGGATGTTTAACAGATGGCAAAGAATGCATATATCATGGTATTGATTAGACTTCGGCTTACTTTTTTAATTAAAAAGTATTCTTTGGGGCTTATTCTTCCTTCAAAACACACACACACACACACAGAGGTATTTACATCAATGGATTTTACATCTCATCTCCATAGGAGATGAGACCCTTTATTAATATCATTAGGATTTACAGTCCATCTCTCTAAAAATTTAGACTTTAGACCTTTTATTTGCTAGCCTGATTGAAATGCAGTTTTCTTATTTAATTCACTCATGCTCTAATAGGTAAACTCAACCCCATCTTCCCCCTAACTTGATATGTATGACTATAAAAGACTAATATTGATATAGTCAGACTTTGCCTAAATTTAGAGACCCTTCTAAAAACCTGGGACTGCCTTTAATTTGTGTCAAACAAGAAAGAGTGTGGCTGTTGTACTCAAGAGAGATGTGACCCCTAGAGAATTACAGATTCTAATATGTAACATACGACGATGCTGCGGCAAAAAAGTATAAACACATAAACTACAATCGAACAATGCATACTAGGAATGGTAGTTGTAATATATTTATGTGTGATAAAAGACCTAAAAGTCCAGATGGCTTACATTCAAGTTTTCTACATTTCTTTGAAGCACTAAACTATACCGCCCTCCTTCCTTCAGAAAAATATTGGGAATCAAATTAATTAATGGTGGGGAATGCTTAGGAAACTGTCAGGGGCAATGTGAAAAAAAGGGATAGTAACTAATGAATGACACAATTTGTCTAGTATGAATTTTTAACTCAGAGCAACAGCTAATTAAATGTGACTTTTATTTCCAATGTCAATTATATTTCAATCACTTGATTTTTAACATCTAATCATTTTAATGCTAGTTCAATCTATGTTTGGCTATTTTTTTTTTAATGACAACTGCCAAAAAGAAAGTACAATATCAAAGCGAATGCTACCTGTTGCCTTTTAATCTCAGAAACCCCATCTCTACTAAAAAAAAAAAAAAAAAAAAAATTAGCTGGGCCTGATGTCACGCACCTGTAGTTCCAGCTACTCGGGAGGCTGAGGCAGGAGCATCTCTTGGACCCAGGAGGTGGAGGTTGCAGTGAGCCGATAGCATGCCACTGCACTCCAGCCTGGGTGACAGAGTGAAACTGTCTCAAAATAAATAAATAAATAAATAAATAAATAAATAAATAAATAAAAATAAAAATAAAAAAATAAAAAATTTAGCTGGGCACAGTGGCTCATGCTTATAATTCCAGCACTTTGGGAGGCCAATGCAGGAGGACTGCTTGGGCCCAGGAGTTCGAGACCAGCCTGGGCAACAAAGTGAGACCCTGTCTCTACAAAAAATACAAAAATTAGCCAGGGATGGTGGTATACACCGGCAGTATCAGCTACTCAGGAGGCTGAGGCTGGCTTGAGCCCAGGAGGTTGAGGCTGCAGTAAGCCATGATCGTGCCACTGCACTTCAGCCTGGGCAACAGAGTGAGACCCTGACTCAAAAAATAAATAAATAAAATTAAAAGAAAGAGAATTTTTTAAATCTTAAGCCTGAAGAAAAACATTTTTCACAGGTGATGAAAATTACAAAATCTAATTACAAAATCGAATCCACAAATTTCTACACAAATATTTACAGTCTTCACACCTGAACATACACATGTATGCACCCACTAACACAAACATACACACACCCCTCTCACATTTTAGAAAGGATGTAATGGCCACAGTAAAAATCATTTATATAACATTTTCATCTTCCTTTTTTTTTTTTTTTTTTTTTCCCAGACAGGATCTCACTCTGTCGCCCAGGCTGGAGTGCAGTGGCATGATCTGGGCTCACTGCAGCCTTGACTTCCTGGCCTCAAGTGATCCTCCCACCTCAGCTCCCCAAGGAGCTGGGACTACACGAATGCACCACCACGCCCGGCTAATTTTTTGTATTTTTAGTAGAGACATGGTTTCGCCATGTTGCCTAGGCTGGTCTCAAACTCCTGGACTCAAGCGATCCACCCGCCTCAGCCTCCCAAAGTGCTGGGATTACAGGTGTGTGCCACTGCACCTAGCCCATTTTCATCTTCTTCCAGTATACTCCTAAGTACTGAAGCTGTGATTCATGCTTTTACTATATTGTTCTCCAGTTTCTACATACAGCAAAAGTATTGACATGCACGGTCAAAAGAGGACACTACAATGAACATAAAGGCAGTCCCTTGATTTGTTTTTTTTTTTTTTAAAGAAGACTTTATTTTTAGAGCAGTTTTAGGTTCAGAACAAAACTGAACAGAAAGTAGAGTTCCCACATACTCCTGGCCTCCCCACCCCACATCTCCCCACTATCAACAAGCTACACATAGCAGAACATTTGTTACAATCGAACCTATACCAACACCTCAATACTGTCGAAGTCCACAGTTTAAACTAGTGTTCACTCCTGATGCTGTACATTCCATGGATTTAGACAAACATATAATGACATACAGCCACCATTATACTATCACACAGAATAGTTTCACTGCCCTGAAATTCCTCTATGCCTGTCTACTCAGCACAACCTTCCCTCACCCTCTGGCAACCACTCCTCTTTTTACTGCCTCCATAGTTCTACCCTTTCCAGAATGTCACAGAGTTGGAGTCATACAGTATGCAGCCTGTCCAAATTGGTTTCTTTCACTCAGTAATCAGCATGTAAGGTTCTTCTATGTTTTTCATGGTTTGATAGTTCATTTCTTTTTAGCTCTCAATAATATTGCATTGTCTGAATGTATCACAGTAGTACCTTGATTTTTTCCATATGGTCTAATGTAGTAGCTAGTGAATTCTATAACTGTTACATAAAAACGAAGTAATAATATCAGATGGATATTACTTGCCAGGTAGAACAATGAGGCTCTGAGTAATTAAGTGACTAAACCTAGGTCACAAATCAGGGATAGAGTCAGACTTAAAGAGTTCCAACTCCTGATAACTAATTCCATATTCCCACCTCAAACCCCCAACACCAGTATCTGGCTTGCTGGTAAGGATCTGGAGCCCTCACACCTGTAATACAGCTGCAGTAAGCCACAAAAATATATAGTTAAAACCTTAAAATTATATATATATATACACACACACACACGTGCACGCGTGCACTTTTTCCTCTCCGCTCTGCTTTTAGAAAAAATAAGTAGAGAGGCAGTATTGTGCTGTAAAAATAATACACTAGGTCGAGAAACCTAGGTTCTGTCACTAAACAAGGTTTGTGACCTTTGGTCAGTTATTTACCCAATCTTGGTCTCAGCTTCTGCACTCAATCTCTAAATTATCTTCTATTAAAATTTTATGAATCTCTGAATGGCAAGAATACAACTTCCTGATGTATATCTTTACCTCTATAGCACTGCACAGAGAAAAATGCTCACAAAGATGATCCTGACACACCCAAAGAAGCTAAATCATTAAGGAACAGTTTCATTCAGGGGTTGAAATCTCACTCACGTGAACATGTAAACTGATGATTACATTTTGCAAGAACATGTAATAGGATGATTACCTATTGCCAGGCAAGTAATATTAATACAAGAGAATGAAGCAGGCCAGGTGTAAGATACTAGGCATGATAGGGACTGACATCAACTGGAGAGGCAGTGCCCTAATAACACTAATCAATGAACTGCTTTTAATATTGTGAGTCAAACAAAGTATCTTTGCTGATAGATAAAGCCCATGGGCCACCAGTTTTCAACTCTCAGACGGTAATTACACTCACTGAACTGTAACTACTAGGAAAGTGGAATTAGACATTACTTAGAAAATTTTTCGGCCCGGCACGGTGGCTCATGCCTGTAATCCTAGCACTTTGGGAGGCCGAGGCGGGCAGATCATGAGGTCAGGAGATCAAGACCATCCTGGCTAACATGGTGAAACCCCATCTATACTAAAAATACAAAAAAAAAAAAAATTAGCCAGGCATGGTGGCGGGCGCCTGTAGTCCCAGCTACTCGGGAGGCTGAGGCAGGAGAATGGCGTGAACCCAGGAGGCAGAGCTTGCAGTGAGCTGAGATCGCGCCACTGCACTCCAGCCTGAGCGCTGGGTGACAGAGCGAGACTCCATCTCAAAAAAGAAAATTTTTTGACATCACAAGGTGAACCAAAAATGATTTTAGATAACCAGAAAATTCAAATGGCCTTCTGACTAATCAAAATTTTATCATAATGGAAGAGCTGGGATGTGACTTTAGTGGGAAAATGCATAGACAAAAGTCAAGTTATGAATGAGTTCTGAGAATATGGTAAGATAAAATATCTGAAGACACAGGGAAACACACAACTATATACAAAATATAACAGTGGAAATGAAAATGGTAGTAATATGTTTCATAATGGTGCCTACTTTATCAAAACAGCTTAAAGTACCTTACATATAATTTAACCCCTGTCACATAAGACTGACACAAGGATAAACTGAAATCCGTTCCTCTACCACTGAACCGCAGCTACCTCAAGTGGTGGAGAAAGCAGTTGTTTAAAGAGCTGTAGAGTAGAGGTCAGAAAACTGAAAACTACCTTGCTGAAGCTATCTAGGGAATTACAGTAAGCAAAATGTAATAATCTCACTTGGAATCCAACCAGAACACTGAAACTAACATCTTTTACATTTAACTGGTTCTCATTTCTGAGTACTCTGATTTTTCAAAATCATTTAATTTACATGATTAAGAAAAAACAATTCATGTTATAAACATACGACTATTTAATAATTTTTCAAGAATCTTACTTTCTGAGTAGACCCTAAATGAAAAATGATGGTACTATTTTCCACAAATATTTCCCTAATGATGTGATTTTTCTGTGTGCTTGTGTGTGTAAGTAATCACATATTTACACAGCACTTTACGACTGTAAATTTTGAAACCCTCTTATCAAATAAGACTCTCAGAACTGTGCAGGGCTAATTATGTTAACTGTCATTGATTCAGATGGGGAGAGTGAGGCACATGGTGATGGGTGACCAATCAAAAGTTACACAGTTCTGTGATAGTAAAACTGGGACTAGAATATGGAATCCCTACCCTCTGGAAAACTAGTTTGAATGAAGCTCTGTTCACTAACAAAAAGCTGGAGCTCATTTTTCTGAGCCAACTTTTCTGGGGCTGACAGGAGGTTGGGTGGCATCCAAGCAGACTGACTGAATGCAGAGTACACTAGTATGGGGAGCTGGGCCAACAGGGAGAGATGTCCCTTTCTGGTCATATTCTCTAGATACAGTCAACTGCCAGGAAACAGAGTCAGGCTGTTGAGATCCAAGGAAGTAGAGTAACCTATACAATAAACTGAAAGGGCCAAGCAGGAGAGGAGCCAGTGGATGCAGTGATGCTGGGAAACGGGACGGTCAGAGATGAGGCTCGGGCAGCTGGCGAGATAGCTCTGGAGCCTGTTACACCGACAGTGCCTATCTGAGATGAATTTCCTAGAAACTGCTCTAAGTACTTGGAAAGGCTGGGAACGTTCCTAAAGGGACTGGGCAGGGCTAGATAACTTGCTTCAAAGTGCCAGGGAGACTGTACTTCTGTCATCCAAGACAGTCTCTTTGGCAGGGCAGCTGAGCAGGGATAAATGCTGGAGCCAACCCAACAAGAATGATATACTTCCTCGTCTACATAGTATGATGGACAATTTTAAGATTCTGTTGCTAACCTTACAGCCTCAAGCCAAAAACTTCAATTCTGGAATAATGACTTCAATTTTAAAAATGGAATGGACACTGGCAACATTTAGACTGGGTAAAGTGTTGGGCTCTGGTGGGTTTTTAAAGTAAATCATAGCAAACTTTACTTACCATCCACTAAAGCTGGATTTAAAAATTTGATTCACTAACAGATTTATCTTACTGCCATAAAAATTATGTAGCTATTTGTCTTTTGAAATAGAGCTCAGATAATCAAAACCCATATGCAAACGGGCTGCGGAAATACCATTACAAACCACACAGAGAGGTTTTAAAACCAGCCTCCCTGCTTTCAGAGCTGCTACTAGGAATCCTGGCTGCCCCTCCTCCACGTATCAGGCAAGACCAGGGCTCAGTCAGTAAGACTGCTGTGTAAGTGACGCAGCCATCACTTCTGCTTAGTCTCCACAGGCCTAATGTATGTGATGCTGAATTTACTTATCTCAGTAGGCAGCACAGCCTCACCAAGAGTGGTTATGTTTTAGGCTTTGTAAGAACAAGATGTCAGGGGTTTTGCTGTTGCATCATTCTGCAACACCTTATTTCAACTCTGTGCTGAGCTGGCAAAAGCTCTAAATCAACCCGGCTCTGCAACCCAGCTCGCTTAGCTTACCCTTCAGATGTTCCAGTAGTAGGACGACTTTGCAATATTCACTGGCAACGTGACACACTAGTAACAGTTTGTCTAGTCATCACACGCTTTGAATGTCTCCCTGGTATTTCTCTGTCCTTGTCCCTCTGTGCTGCATTTTCCTTACTAAATATTTCTGATAATATTTTCAACCAAAGGACATAAGAATCTAACTCCATCTTGAGCCCACAGAAATGTGTATAATCTCTGTGCTATATGCAGACCTGGGAGAAAGACCTAATTGTCAGACTGTACCTAAGCGTCCTAGAGTCTACTCTGCTTAGATGTTGAGAATGAGAAGAGACAATTATTTCCATCCCCTTTATAAGAATACAGCTGATTTCAGGTTGGCTGCTAAGGCAAGTGTGATAGGCTTGCTTGGAGAAAGCATGGATATTTGTTGTCTGATGGGATACAGTGGAACGAACCCACTCATCAGCAGGCTATCCACTTTTGCCACTAATCATAGGGGAGAAAGCACTTTTAGGAAAAGAAAATGGAACAAATTGAGTGGAAAAGAAGTGACACAAACGTGCAATGTTTAACAAGCAGCTGCTCTTGGTGGCTGAAGGTGCTCCTGTCCTAACAGAGACTCCCCTAACAGGAAGGAATCATTCTTACACAGGGGTGCATACCTATACTTCACAGCATGTTTGTTTGTGTGACAGTTATACTGTCATAATTTTAGATGGTTAAACCTCTACTCCAGGGTTTATAAAAGATCAGAGCACTTGTCACTCTTGGTGCAGGTAGAGTGAGATAGAGTGGTTGAGCAGTTCATTTTTCTTTATAATTACACTCCATTAACCTTCCACATGAGAGCTCCCCTGTGCTTTCATACCAGCAGCACCAACTGGCTGCATTTGATAAGGCTCTACAGAGTCTGCAAGACCAGCACATGTAACAAAAGGAAGACTTTAATACTGCAGACTTAAGCAGAAGCTGAACGCAGCTCTGTTACTTATTGGCACACATATTCAGCTCAATTATACATGTGTAGACAAAAACAAACCAAAAACATAAAGCTGGAAACCAGTAAACAAATGATGGGAGCTTATTTAAATCAAAAGTGATTCAAAAACCTTCTGGTAATCTTCATAATATTCAAACCCCAAATTCATTATTATTTTCAGTGTATGGCTTTTTTAAAAAAATAATTTTTATTTATTTATTTAGACACAGGGTCTCCACTGTCACCCAGGCTGGAGTGCAGTGGTGTGATCATAGCTCATTATAACCTCAAACTCCCCGGCTCAAGTGATCCTCCCACCTCAGCCTCCCAAGTAGCTAGAGCTACAGGCATACACCACCAAATCCAGCCAATTTTTAAGTTTTCTGTAGAGATGAGGTCTCACTGAATTGCCCAGGCTGGTCAGAAACCCCCAGCTTCAAGTCACCCTCCTGGCTCGGCCTTCCAAAGTGAGCCACCATGCCTAGCCATTATTGTTTTTCTAACCTTTGATAATGTGGCATCCTATTAAAAACATAGGATCTAGTACTCAAGGTACTAAAGCTTACAGGTTGACACATTATAGAGTGATCTATATTACAATTAGATCACATTGGTGTCTACAAGCTACATGTGGTATTTACTTGCTAAAGCATTTCTCTTTATGTATTGCTCAGTAACTCACTTAAAAAATACGCTGGTTAAGAACTAGCACTAAGTCTGTCCCTATCATCCTTGACAGTGGCCACAGAAATGATTTCCCTTTTTGAGAGACAGAGAGAGAGAGAGAAACGTATTCCATTAATAATGCATTCTCCTGGAGTTTTTAATGCAGTGCCAGGAATGCTACTTTCCATACGCACAAAGGTAGATTAGTGCTTTTTCTACCCTGAGCAAAGGCTAGGTGTACATGCTTGAGCAGATAAAATGAAAGGCAATTTTGAAAGTAGGTGTTGGCACAATTCATCTTGAATAGGATCCCAATTATTTGGGAAACAAAAGGTAGCTATATTTATAACTCTGCCTTAACTAATGGCATAACAGCCTTCACAGCAACTCAGAATAAAGTTTCCATCATAGCAGTTTGTGTTTCTGAGTATGTCCCTAACCACAGTAACCTAAAAAAGGTCAATAGTTATCCTAACAATACTGCTCACTACTAACTTACTTTCTTTGGGCACAAATGTATCCATTGTAAATGTTAGTCTATGGTACAGTGAATGTGATAATCACAAAATTAAAGTATAGGAACTCAAGTGGTACACCAATTTATTCACCAAATGCCATATTTAAAACACTTTTCTAGAGATATAAAACTATCACAAAATCTTGGTTTTGAAAATTAATAAGACGCTTAGTATTTCTGAAAGTGGCAGAGAAATGTTTGTTTACATTTACATTTTGAAGATGGATGATTAGATCTAGGAATTCTACTACACTCTTCCTTTTTCCTATGCTTGATGTATGAAACAGAGGGATTTTTTTCCATGAATGTTTTTCCTTTGCTTAATACCATTACAAACTTACATTGCTGTATGTTTTTATGACACTTATCACTAGTGTATCCTTTTTAAAAATGCTTTTCTTAACCCAAATATCAGATGTGTACTTGCAAATAACAGGACTATACTTCTTAAAATCCAAATATAAAGGACATCATTTTACTATTTTCTTGCTGCACGTTACATACTAGAGGATTCAGCAAAATGATGTTGAATAACTGTATGCCAAAAGATGAAGCCAGCCCATGCCTACGTGAAACAGCTCCCAAAAATGTTGGTTTCTCAATGTCTAGATCCAGTGACAATCAGATTTCTCCTCTGCCTAATAACATTTTTCATTTCCCAATGAATACAATTTCTTTCACTAAATGCTTGTTTTGCAGCCTTAAGAGTGGCAGACAAATTAAAATTCCACTCTCTATAACCACGTTAAGAATCAGACAAAAGCCAATCTACCTGTTCAGGATCTGTTGTTCTGACTCATTGTTGGGCCATCTGTTTATGTGTGCTGCTTGTCTCACGGTGCAAATCAACCTGCTGCTGGGCAGACCTGCCTCATGCTGCAAACTCATTCTGCAATTTCAACCTCCCTCACCAGCAATAGGTCCTCTTATCAGAACCTAAAACTACCACTTCAATCAACTCGAGTCAGACCTTATTCTACTGCTCTTGTATAAAAAAGTGATACACCACAGGCCCATGTACAAACAGGTCACCTCTGAACACTGGGCTCGTAAGGAGGATGGCAGCACAGTTTTGCTCCTATCAAAACATTTTAGTACCATCAGTAGCAATCAGCCTGCTACCCAGGAATATACATGTACCACTGTGGAGAGAGGCTAAAAAGATTACTGAATCCCAGAGGACAAGAATATGAACTACAAATACAAACCGTTCTAGTCGTCTTTGTTTTAAAGATTGGTAACTTACTCACAGCTAGGTTTCCATCTGTGTTATTAGCACACAAATTTAAAGCAGTTTAGAAAAGGTTCTCGGAACATCCTTTGAGTCATCCACAAATATCAATTTGCCTGCTGCTTTGCAAGCACTGTGCTAATCACTCTCTCATCTTAGATGTGAAAGGATGTTAGGGCCATGGATAGAGTGGTAGGCAGTATAAGGTTTGAAGACAATATTAAATGAATATGCCTACTGAGTATATAGTATTATAATAGATGTAGTATATTAACAAGTTAAATTATTTAAGAAGTTTCTACATCTATTTTAGGAAACAGAAGATGTACATGCAAAATAACTCTACCATTTCTTTTTCTTTTTTTTTTTAAACAGAGTTTTGCTCTTGTTGCCCAGGCTGGAGTGCAATTGCGTGATCTTGGCTCGGAGCAACCTCCACCTCCCAGGTTCAAGTGATTCTCCTGCCTCAGCCTCCCGAGTAGCTGGGATTACAGGTATGCGCCACCATGCCCAGCTAATTTTGTATTTTTAGTAGAGACGGGGTTTCTCCATGTTGGTCAGGCTGGTCTCGAACTTCGGACCTCAAGTCATCCACCTACCTCGGCTTCCCAAAGTGCTGGGATGCTGGGATTACAGGCATGAGCCACCACACCCGGCCTTTTTTTGTTTTTGTTTTTGTTTTTGTTTTTCTTGAGACAGTCTCACTCTGTTGCCCAGGCTGGAGTGCAGTGGTGTGATCTCAGCTCACTGCGGCCTCTGCCTCTTGGGTTCAAGCAATTCTCCTCCCTCAGCCTCCCTCCCGAATAGCTGGGATTACAGGCACCTGCCACCACGCCTGGCTAATTTTTATACTTTTTGCACAGACAGGGTTTCACCATGTTGGCCAGGCTGGTCTCAAACTCCTGAGCTCAAGTGATCTGCCCGCCTCAGCCTCCCAAAGTGCTGGGATTACAGGCGTGAGCCACTGTGCCCAGCCAGAACCCACCATTTCTTATAGAGTATCAACAAAGAAAATTATTAGAAAATTTAAAAACTATGTAAACAGAGAAGAGAGCAGTAAATAGAGAAAACAGGACCACAAACAGAGGTCAAGATCAAACCTGGGAGAGTATATATTTTGTGCAATGCTAACTCAAGGAAACTTTTTTGAGATTAAAAATAAAACTTGGTCTATCAATAATAATTAAAAATTATTACTTTGCAGAAATGGAGTAAGGCAAGTTTCCCTGCTAGTGGTTGATTATAGGTCTCTAAACAGATAAACTAATATGTACCCAGTGAAATGGCACATAGTATATATTTCCACCAGGTTCTATTCTTTACATTTAGAAGACTGTTCCTTGAGACTAGAAAGTAGAATTAACCTACCTCGTTTCTAACAAATGTACTTCAAAATGCAAGCTTATTTTGAGGAGGGAAATTTAAAAATATATCTACAGAGGACAAAAAATGTATAATTTAGGAGGAGCTGAATATTTAATGGATTAGTGGGTTAGAAGAGGAAGAACAATGTCGATAACATGCAGAAATACATCTAAAAACACAGATTTGAAAGGACCAAATATTATGTTACTTATTTAGTGATGACAAAGCACAGAGATAAGGGACTGATACCTACATGAGAATTTATGTATCCCAGTGGGTGAGAAATTCGTCATGTTTCATTTTGTTCAAGCACCTACTGCCTCCAGTATATAGAAACATCGTAACTTTTCTCTAGAGGATGAGGCATAGCAGTGGTGAACAGGAAGGCTTGTCTTATCCTCTGTGCTAAGAGAAAGTCGCAATATTCTGCAAGGCTGCAACATGACATTTACTAAACAACCAGCAACATCTCTAGTCTTTTTAAACAACATTGATTAGTAAAAATAATGATCTAGGGGAGATTCTAATTTTTCAATTGACTAGAGAGCTGAGGACAGTACATTAGCCCTTTTAACTGCTTGATAGTTGTAAGCAAAATAAGACAACACAATAGTACCAGTCAAATTGTTAGTGAAGGCAGCAAACTATAGAGAAGAAACCAACATATTTAGCACGAAGAAACTGCTACACTATTTCCCTCACTATGCTATGCAAACAAATTATTCACTTCTACACTATATGCCAAGGAATACAGTGTTATTTAGAAAATATATTCTCTCACCTCTAGCTGTAACAGAAGCTAAGCACTACTTCTTCATACTCTACTGAGAGTTGCAGGATCTCTCTCATCAAGATATGATAGTACTCATAGCACTTCTGAATTCACTGCTGAAAATGACCATTAGCTGCGATAATGGGACTAAAGACAAGTACACAATTACCAGAAACTAGGTAACAGTCAAATGGTGAATAATTTTAAGCAGCTTTAAAGACTCTATAATGTTTTTCTTTTGAAAAGTTGTAAAGACACTTAAAATTGACCAATGATCTGTCAAATTCAATTGTCTAATGATTTTAATCCAACCCCTCTGAAACATTCCTATTAAGATATAAATTTATGGCTGGGCATGGTGTCTCACGTCTGTAATCCCAGTACTTTGGGAGGCTGAGGCAGGCAGATCACCTGAGGTTTGGAGTTAGAGACCAGCCTGGCCAATAGGGTGAAACCCCATCTCTACTAAAAATACAAAAATTAGCCAGGTGTGGTGGTGGGTGCCTGTAATCCCAGCTACTTGGGAGGCTGAGGCAGGAGGATCGCTTGAACCCAGGAGATGGAGGCTGCAGTGAGCCAAGATCGCATCATTGCACTCCAGCCTGGGCAACAAAAGTGAAACTCCGTCTCAAAAAATAAATAAATAAATAAATTTATATGTCAGTTTTTCATTGTTTCACGTTCAGAGGTCACTGTGTCATCTTCTATATTCAAAACCTATGTTAAAATAAGAATGTGACACTCTAAACTCTAAGTAATGCTACAGCAATAGCTCAACATATCTTAACCATAAAATCAGACATTTTGCTAACACAACTGAAATAATTCACTGGAACTTACTAACATAGCTGCTTCAGAAGCAGAAACATCACAGAAGTCTAAGAAGAAAAACTTAAAGCCATGTATGGTTCTGGTAGAGAATCTGAAGGGAATGTGGAAACTGAAAAACCATCAAGGTTAAGTCAAAGGTTCTGTGACCACCAGGGGGGCTGGAAATGGGGCTCTAAGATGTTCTGTCACCAGGTCCATTGACAGCACACTAGATATCACTGTATCAACAAATTTCTATTCCGATAAAGTATTGCCATGTACTTAGCCAATGCACCTGTAGATTCTAATGAGATAAGCCCACATTGATATAACCTAGGAAATAAATAACAAGACTAACAATAGAAGCTCCAGTTGGTGTCTCCGTCACATGCACCACAGCATCAACAGACCACCTAATAACATAGGGAGGAAAACAAAAACACTGCTAGCTAACACTGCATTTTTGTATAAGAAAAGAACAGGAAAAGGATTAACTACATTCTTTTCCCCCATGCTTACATTTTTAAAATTCCATTAGTATCTTGCCAGATTTTCAAGAGAAAGGCTGTGTGCATCAGAGTTAACTGGTATGATAGGCCATGGGAGAATAAAACCAATAAGAAACCTTTCTGTTCTGCACTTCACAGGGCTGTCACTCGTACTAGAAAAACGTCACTTTGAAGCCCTGTTTGCATTCCATTTTTAACTAGAGGGAAGAGGATGGAGGTCTTTGGTTTCTATGACAACCCAGATGGGCCATAATACAAGATACTTACAAATGTTCAATTGCAGGGATGCCAAATCAAATTAAGGCAGAGTTAGCACTACTTCATAAAAACTAGATGGGGAGAAAACAAAATACTTATGGCAAGACGATGCCATTTCTAGAAGTGGTTCGGAAGGATTTCATGAGAAAATATAAAGAAAAGAGTGACTATTTTTAGTGAAAACAAAACAGTAAAACTAATATATAAAAATAAAGCTCCAATTTACATAAGTAAATGCTTTCATTAAAATTTAGACTACTGAAAAATTACTACTTCACTTAATGTTTTTAAACACTCCCTTACAAATAACATGATATTCATTAGTGATTTACATCATTACAATCTGGCACACTGGGCTAAGTTTTAATGGTGGGTTGAGCTCCTTTGGGCAACTTTTTCTTTTGCTCCATCCTCACCATTTGTTACTATATTTGGCCTTCATAACTAGAATGCATAGTCCTCAAAATATTTGTGGAATGGCTAATGCTTCAGAAATAAACTAATTTGTAACTTTA
Source organism: Pan troglodytes (assembly GCF_028858775.2). Lineage (NCBI taxonomy): Eukaryota > Metazoa > Chordata > Mammalia > Primates > Hominidae > Pan > Pan troglodytes. The sequence continues at coordinate 50,009,027 of NC_072407.2, forward strand.
CTACAATTTGTAAAATTTATTAACTTTCCAATAATAACCTACCATATCTCTTTCCATTTATAAATGATGATTTATTTGAGAACCACCCTCAGCAAATACTTCTAAGCTTTTGAAAGCACTATTTGGGGGGAAAAAAAAGGAATTCACACACGGCCTTTTTCATTTAAGGGCAGAAAGTGCTGTATATTCAAACTTCATAAGGGAACTTATTTACGTCACAGATATTACCATTAGACAAAGGGGATGTCATATACACCTTTAAGGGATATAATGAAGAACTTTGGACTCTGTCCCCGTAAAATGTCCTATGTGTGCAAACATATAAAACAATTTTGCACACATTTCAGGGAATTTAGAGGCACCCCCCTCAAACCCCTCCACAGAACTAGTTTTATCTTTATTCAAAAGTCCCTTCTTCCCCAAGGCCGAAATTTGTAATGAAAAAAAAAGTCTCTAGAACAAAGCAAAACAAAAAAACACCCAATGTATTTAACATTAAGTAGATCATTGGTACCTTTTTACTTAAAACACAGCTCAAATTAAATGAATTCAAATAAAATGAATTAATTGGATAAATATCTGCTACAGAAATTTTTCTAAAGATTGAATACTATGATTTCTAACTATTTTGGATTTGCAAAATCAGGTAAGTTTCTGTGACTTTCTCTTCTCCCCCAAATAGCACAAACCCATTTAAAATTATCTTGAGACATTCTGAGACTATAAAAACAGGAGTAGAATAATTTCCTCAATAGAATCTTTTTAAAGCTCAGATTATTTCTTGCTTTGAAAAGAAAATCTGTATATGAGAGTGCCACTAAAAAAAGTCCTAAAAACTTTGTGCATATACTGTATGGAGGAAAGAGCTTGGGTTAAAGGCTAACATTCAAAAAAAAAAAAAATGCCAAGTTTTCTTTTCACACCATCTATGTGTCTAGTCATCACTCAGACTCTCTTCGGTGTTAATACTGTTACAAAATGAGGATAATACCTATCCTCTCCCCCACTGCTAAAAGAAAAAAATATTTTATAAAACTAAAGAGTTATAAAATATTCAATATTCATAGTACTAATAATGACACTAAAACAAGAAATTGATAGCTTAAAAATGCTGATGAACTTGATTTTTAAAACACTTTTATAAAGCTGCCCTGCTGCCCATAACGATGATGACATTTTCACGAAGGGCAGAGTGAGAAAACGCTACAATTCTCACTAGGATGATGACTAGTACTTATAGAAGATTAAAAATAAGAATGATATATTATGTAGAAGAGAAGTAAAGATGGAAGTATGAGTATGGCTCAGCACACTACAGAGCACATGAATTTTAATTTGAAAAGTACTGGCAAGGCCTTGCATGCAGGCCCACACAAGTGCTTTTAAAAGCTTCATTACACTCTGCAGACATTTGCCCTTCATCAATTGCTTCCTATGCCAGGATTTCCTTTTTGAGTGTTGCAACCTAATATTCTTCACCCAGGCAACCACAGCCTATTTTGGAAAGGTTCCCTATTTCAGAAGCTTCAGTGCTGTTTCCATTTGGAAATACATCTTTATGAAAATATGTATCATCCTCAGAACAAAAATGCTTCAATATATTAAGTTTCAGCTGTAAGTGATATTTTTAGAAAAGTGGTAATTTCAGAATCTCTGCTTCAAAATTACAGAGTTGGTTTTTTTAAATGGAGTCACAAAGTAGAAAATTAAAAAGATATACCAATGAATAAAATCCTGTCTCCCCTTTTTCTTATCCCATTTCATTTAAAAATGTTTAAATTTATTTTCCATAGATTCTTAAAATCATTGAATTATGCATACTGGTAAGAAATTTCATCCAATGTTCATCTTCACAAAAACCAAATAACTCAATGCAAAAGAGCTCTTAACAGTCAATTTTCTAAGAAATTGTCTGACATCACAGATGGTGTTTTCTATATAACAAAGTGAATCAATTTGAGATGTCTTGGACACTGTAAAAAACTTGTACTTTTGACCAAAGGAAATGGATTTCACTTTTAATAGATAAGAAATAAGAGACACTGGGGAGTGGGGAAGGGGTAGAGAAGGAAGTCCTTGTTCTAAGATTATATTAAAAGCTACTTAAAACATGTAAGTGACAATATTTCATAAACTGAAATATTTTATCAGCAGCTATGACAGAATATTCTCTATTCTTTTCTTCAACATAAAAGTTTTAAAGAACTGTGCTCATTTGACCTCTTATCAAACAAAAACTCATTTTTCTTCATATTGGTTTGCATAGCACAGACTATTACTTTTTCATAGCACTTAAATTTTACTGTGGATGAGGGCTGTATCTGCCAGGCCTAGAATGCCTTCCATTGAACTGTCTCCTCAAGACTAAAGGACTCATCATCTAAAAGATGTCTTTGTAAAATACAGTTTATGCCTCCTGAAAATACCATCTCTCCCTCTCTCCCATTCACTACACACATACTTACATGTGTTCGAAATTTATTCCCCTTCTTTATCATGGCTACCCTCAAGAAAAAATACAGGGAAACAGATAAGCACTACACAACAAAGTTTACTTTTTCCCTTTACAATAATATTTGTCTCTTACTGCAAATGTCTCTGAATATGGAAAATGAGATTATGCAGTTAAATTTTAACACATGCATGTATACACCCAACTAATACAGCAGTCCCCCACATCAGTAATTTCACTTTCTGCAGGCTCAGTTACCAAGAGCAACCGCAGTCCAAAAATTCAGGTTGAGCATCTTTAATCTGAAAAATCTGAAATCCAAAATGCTCCAAAATCCAAAACTTTTTGAGCACTGACGTGATGCCACAACTGGAAAACTTCACACCTGACCTCAAGTGATAGATCATAGTCAACATGCAGTCAAAACTTTGTTTCATGTACAAAATGATGTAAAATATTGTATAAAATTTATACAAATTTATGCTTGGGACCAGAAGTGTTTCAGATTTTGAGATTTTTCAGACTATGGAATATTTGCACTACATATTAACGCCTTGTATATACCAAATAATCTTAGGCAGTTGCTTTTTCTGGTTGAAGGTTTCAAGATAACAAGAAAAGCAAAAACCTCATTTGCAATATTAACTTAATTAATGGGCACCAAATGTTCAGACCTTCCTGTTCTGACTTATAAAACAGGTTATTTTGACTCCATTAGCAAATGCCCCTGATTATTCTCAGCTTTTTATTACATACTAGGTAAATGAAACTATCAACGATCCTTTTACTAAGAAATGTGAACTGCCTTATACTGGAATAGTTAAATAAACATTAGGGGAACCATCAGCACCAACTACTTACTCCCTATGAGCAATGAATAAAAGAATAATATTTGTAGCACAATTAAGCTTCCATAGCTCAAGACGGATCATCCCACCAATTCTGAAACAATTTACTCTAGCTGTATGAATCTGATCATAAAGAAAAAAGAAACACTTCTAATGAAATGTGGAAATGCTTTTTTTGCATGTGAATCGTATTCATTTCTTTAAAAAACTTCAACTTCAGAACTCTTAAGAACAGTAAGAAAAATAAAACATACAATTTTAAAAGTTTATTTGGAGCCTACAAATGCCTGTGGAAAAGCACAATTTTAAACTTTGAAAATGGGCTGGTCTAATATAAAACAGTCTTTGTAGATAAAAAATAATTCAAATTCAGACAAGAGAGAATTAAAGAATTAGGATGTTCACTGTTATTTTACATTTACGATTAAAGAACCAGATTAACTGACAAGTAGATCACTGTTGACATAGTTCCTATAAATAAGAGCCAAATGATTTTAAAATTAAATGTTATAAACTTCATGCTTTAAAAAATGTGTGCTCCCAATTTTCATTTGTTTTCCAATGCTTCCAGAAGCCCAAACAAGAATTATTTTAATAGGACAAAAAACCATGAGAAATCAGTAAATTCTTAATCTTTCGGTTGTATATACAATTAGGGCAAAGGCTAAGTCAAATCCAGAATTAATAAGCACCTAACGAAATATTGCAACTTGTTATAGTTCTTTAGTTTGAATAAATCTGCCCTCAGTGTTCTATCTTCCTAAACTTTCTGAATAACCTCCACAAATCACGCTATATAAATAACAAGGAGTCTAAAAGTTTACTGCCACATTCACTCTCTAAAGATACTAAAATCAGTTCATCTACACAGGCAGCTGTCTGCCTGAGCTAGAGGATGAAGTTATGCCTTAATGAATTAACGCCATCTAGTGGGATCAGTGAGATTTCAGCTGAAACTAGTTTACAACAGGTTACTACAATCTATTCAGCTGGTCAAATGTCTTATTTAAAAAGATACACTTGTATTAAGTATTGAACTGTCTTAAACGCCTATTAGAATGTGATATACTTGCCTACAATAAAAATTGCACAAAAATATTTTAAGACCAACAACCCTCCCTTGGAATAATATTTCTATTCTTTCCTTCAAAGGCACAAAATACAAATCAACAGGTACTAACAATATGTATTTTCAAAGATCTCAGAAAATGCAAAGTCAAAGTCAGAACAACAGTCAGTAAAATTTAAAGATAACAATAACAAGAGCTATTATTTACTTATTAAGTGCCTAGCATATGCCACACACTTCACAGTTTTAATCTTTAGAGCGTTCCTGCAAGCTCGTTTTACAGGTGATTTCCCATTACAAAAACACTTTAATATAGAGTGACTAACTTAAAAAGTGATCTTTCTTCCCTCCAACCAACCATAACGTGATGAGACATCTATCAACACTAGCTCACTGCATACCTACCATGTGTTCAAAAACATGCAAAGTGATAGTGAGGTTCTAAGAGATGAGAAAAGGGCCCCCTGTCTTTTCAAGGAATCCAGGTAGCGCTGAAGCCAGGAATCTGTGGCACTTTACAGAAGATACTTCCATCTACCTTTTTTCTTCTTCTTCTTTTTTTTTTTTTTTTTTGAGATGGAGTTTCACTCTTGTCCAGGCTGGAGTGCAATGGTGTGATCTTGGCTCACTGCAACCTCCACCTCCCAAGTTCAAGTGATTCTCCTGTCTCAGCCTCCTGAGTAGCTGGGTTTACAGGTGCCCACGACCATGTCCAGCTTATTTTTGTGTTTTTAGTAGAGATGGGGTTTCACCCTGTTGCCCAGGCTGGTCTCGAACTCCTGACCTCAGGTGATTCGCCTGCTGTGGCCTCCCAAAGTGCTGGGTATTACAGGTGTGAGCCACCGTGCCCGGCCCCATCTATCTTTTATGATAGTTTTACTGTTAATTTTATTCACATTAAAAATAAACTGCTAGCATGAATATTAAATCCGTCATTTTAAAATTTAGTTACATTAATTTAAATCAAAAAACGATGTGAAAGAAGTGAGATGTGTACCCTTTACATAACCTAACAATGGACATATTCTTCCTTTAATTTCCATTAATATGACTTATTTTTATCATTTTCAAATTTTAGAACAAGGGACTTTTCCATCTTACTCCTAAGTGGAATGTCAGAGTCTTTAAAAAGGTACAGGATCTATCACAATAATCCGTGTTATTATGTTATTTTCATTTTTAATCACATATCTGCTTCTTCTTTTTCTGTTTGTACTTGGGATTACCATGCTCCAGATAAGAACAGAAGGGTACTAAAGTAAAATGTGTTTAATGTTGTTCTACCCACCAACTGGTAGGTGAAAATTAACACGAAGTGAAGTTCAGAAAGTAACCTGCAAACTATCCCATTTTCTATTTGGGAATGTTAACTTTAACATTTCAGCACCTTCCCCTACAATGTGTATTTGTTTACTCACATACGCCCATACACTCCATCATGTGAAATCCTAGACTAATCCATAATGTTCAGATGATAACTCAATAAAATCTCAAAACATTTGTGAGGTCTTCAATTGAAATTTTCCTGTGTGTGTGTCCTTATTAAAGAAAATACAGAGCAGAGTTCCACACTGTGAAGCATATCCGGGACACTATGGACCACATATGGCCTGGGTTCTGAAAAGATGAGCTAAACTTAATCAAAATTCCTCTCTTGCTTTCCTGGAGGACTCAGGAAATGGGCAGCATACATCTCATCTTGACCCAGATTTGCTTCAGTAGAGAAGTGCCAATGTCTTGAAAGCTACTCCATGGGTCAAAGGTAGAAGACGAGAAAAGAGTCTGCTTTGATTGGCTGTCAAATTTACCTGTATATCTAGCAAAGGAAGAGAAATGGCAAGATATGGTGGAAATGTGACTCGGTTTTGTGTATGAAAACCTGGTGCTGCTGGACAAGTCACACTCTCTGAGTTCCAGTATATTCATTTATAAAATAAAATGAAAATAATAATATATGTTTACATATCTCATATAAATAAATCTGAATATAATTTGTGTTAGATTTAAGTAAATAAATGTAAATTCAACTGCAAAATGCTATGTTTGCAACTGTAAAATGTGAATGCAACTACAAAATAATCTTGTCAACCCTATCCACTCCCATTCCACTACTTATTTGACCAGTGTTCACCCTCCATCTTAATCAGATCCTTCAATCAGACTGGACTCTTCCCTGCTCAGTGAACTCAACAAATTGGTTCACATTTCACTTTTTTTTTTTTTTTTTTTTTTTTGGAGACGGAGTCTCACTGTCGCTCACGCTGGAGTGCAGTGGCGTGATCCCGGCTCACTGCAACCTCCGCCCCCTGGGTTCAAGCGATTCTCCTGCCTCAGCCTCCTGAGTAGCTGGGGTTACAGGTGTGCATCATCATGCCCAGCTAATTTTCTGTATTTAGTAGAGACAGGGTTTCACCATGATAGCCAGGCTGATCTCCAACTCCCGACCTCAGGTAATCTGCCCGCCTTGGTCTCCCAAAGTGCTGGGATTACAGGGGTGAGCCACTTCGCCTGGCCATTAGTTCACATTTCTAACCTTCTGTTGATGATGTTCCCTGGTCCTGGAGTACCTTTTATCTTTCGCCCAATTCTGTTTATCCATCTACCTTTGAGGGTTCTGACACATTCCATTTCCTTTATAAAACTTTTCTTGACTCTACCTGCCTAGAATGATCTGTGAAACCCTATTATACCAAGTGTCTGAACCATACAATTTAACATCTAAACATGTAACGATAATAGCAGCTGCACACATTTATTATAGTACTTACTATAAGGCAAGCACAGTTCTAAGCACACTATGTATTACATAATTTAATCTTCAAAGCAATCCTAGGAGATATGTACTATATAGTATGCTATTTTACAGATGGAGAAACTAAAGCACAGAAAAGTAACTTTCCAACATTCCAAAAGTAGCAAATAGCAGAGCCAGAGCAGACTTCCAACTTGGGCAGTTTGGCTACAGAGCCCATCCACTTAGTCACTGCACAATACAATTAATATAATTCTGCTCGTTCATTGTTTTATGTGTTCTGCTTTGTCTTTTGGTCCAGAATGTGTGGTTACTCAGGATAACAGTCATTTCATCTGGTATAACTCTTCCATCACCTTGCATTTTTCTGGCTTACACAATTAGGTGCTAAGTGTTTCCTTGAAACAGATAAAGGGGCCGTCAGTCACTTTACAGTATTTTCATTAAATAAGTATCCTAATTTGTTCAGCTTCTAACAAAAGATTATTCCTGCTTCTATCCCAGAATCAAAAATTTTGGGGAAGTCTGAGGAACATTCATTTAGTTGCTTAACCATATCATACTAAAAGAAAGGGGAGAAAAATATGCCAAGTTTGAGAGTCACTGCAGGAATGAGAACAATCATTTAAAGACAAAAACTAAAGCTCTCTCCTGATATACACTCATGAAGCAGTCTCCTGGGCATTTCTAAAGAAAATTAATAATGGAGATTTAATAATTCAATGATTAAGTCACCTGGGACCAGGAACAGTCCAAAATACACAACTATTTTTTAAATGTCAGCATTTTGTAAATATAACTGACATTACAGTTAACAAAGGCTTTTCTCTTAAATACATTATGTTACTTATACCTCGCAACAATCTTGTGAAGATACTTTACAGAAGAATAACATGAAACTCAAGGAGATTTAGTAATTTGTCTAAAATTATACAGTTAAGTGGCAAAGCCAGAAACCAAATCTTTGTTTCCTGACTCTAATGCCTGAATTTCTTTCTGCTTTACAACATTGTTTGGGAATAGTGGTATGAATAACTCAAAATTAAATTATATTTGGCATCAGAGTATGCTTTTTGGGGTCTCATCTTTTGGTAATTCATAATACTGCAAGTCAACAATCACAAAACAAAACAATCTTGGCTGTGGAAGAAATAACAGGTTTTCTAAGCCAGCGTGCAAAGCCTTGACCCACAGAAGTTAGAGAAGAACAAGGAAAAAGATATATGTATTTCTGTGCCTCTCTTTTCCCCTTATCTTGGAAATTCACTGTGTCTCTCCCTGACTAACTCTACACCCCTACCCAGTGGACTGAGGATAATAATGATCAGTTCATTCATAAGTCTGAATTGTTGGGGGCAATTAAAGTAACCAGGCAGTGAACAGCATCATACCAGCTCCTTTCTCTCCTACTATAATAAATAAGCATGATCAAGTCTCCTCTGTATAAAAAACTTTCTCTTTCTTTCTCTCTCTCTCTCACACACACACACCCCTCTCAAAAAAGTGATCAACAGAAAACAGGCATCTGCTTTATTATAGTTCCCTTTCCCCTTTATCACAAAACTTCTTAAAGGAGTTACTGGACTCTTTGATCTTGCCACTAGATCGTGAACTCCTTGAGGGAAAGAATTAACCGTTTTAATTTGTAACTTCACTTTTTAGCCTGGCTAGTGGTAGGGTGTATAAAAGTGTTCAATGAGGTTGGGCATGGTGGCTCACACCTGTAACCCCAGCACTTTGGGAGGCGGAGGAGGGCAGATCACCTGAGGTCAGGAGTTCAAGGCCAATCTGCCCAACATGGTAAAACCCTGTCTCTACTAAAAATACAAAAATTAGCTGGGTGTGGTGGTGCATGCCTGTAATCCCAGGTACTTAGGAGGCTGAGGCAGGAGAATCGTCTGAGCCCAGTAGGCGGAGGTTGCAGCAGTGAGCGGAGATGGTGCCACTGCACTCCAGCCTGAGCGACAGTGCAAGATTCAGTCTCAAAAAAAAAAAAAAGTGTTCAATGAACCAATTGTTGAAGTAAGAAGATTGGCAATTTCTAAGATACTTTCTCACTCTGGAAATCTAGGATTTCAAGACATGTCCCACTTGGTGGTACTAAGCACTGCTTTTCATTTCTAAATTCAAGAAACAGTTTTGGTTTAGGTCCTTTCTCTTTTCTGACTCCTGCAGAATACAGATGTTCTTTCAAGCAATGTATTTAGCTAACAAAAGTTCCCTAAAGCAAAATAGTGGATGTCCATGAGCTTGGCAGAGGGGAATTTTACGAGTTTTTATTTACTGCTTGATTGCAAAGATAAAAAAATCACTCTTAACTCTTACCTTCTTTTTATTCTGTCTATGCAACACAACAAAACAAAAAGAGCAAAAACTTCTTTAGTGTAACATTAATTTTAAAACATTAGGCACAAATATTAGAAGCAACCTGCACACTCTAGGTCCTTCACTCTATCTAGATTTCCAGATGACTATCACCTTCTTTACTTCCTGTCCATCCTGGGACCCATGATAAACCACTTCTACTATGTTCTCCCTCACACTAGACCCCTTTTCCTTTTGACCTTCATAATCCCTAGTCCTGAGCTGTTCGTTACTACCGGAAAGAATCCTTCAACCAGGCCAAAGGCTCTGCCTGAAGTTCATGCCATCTTTACCCTAACCTTCTAATCATCCATGTGTGATCATCTATCCATTTCCCTCAGAAAGTATTCAAATCTTTGTCTTTCCTGACCTCTTTGTGCAGCTGCACTATTACTGACCATGCTCTTCTTGGGCCTCTCTGCTTTCCTGTCACCATCTGCTTAATTCTCTTTCTCTTGGCCCAGAAAGCTCCTTCTTAGACCCTTCTATATTCAGATGCTTTTCAAGTTTCTGTCCAGGCCTTCTTTGTTTCCTCCCTATAGTCATTCCCTGGATAACAACATTCAGTCTCAATGAAGCAATTATCTCCTTCACAAACAGTGAAGGACCACACACCTTGGACAGAATTCTGGCCCTCATCACTAGCTATTTGGTCTTACTCAAGTTAACTCACGACAGTCTCTGTTTATTCACCTCTTAAATGGAGATAAAAGTAGCTACCTCAAAGGGCTGTGAAGATTAAATGAGGTAACATATATCAATATAAAGTACCTAGCACAGTGCCTAGAACATAGTAGAGGTAAGTAAATCTATATCTCTAGTGCTGGCCTCTCCTGCAACCCTACACCCACATTTCTAATTCTATCTTAATATCCCACCAACAACTCAAATCTGGCCTGCTTAAGGCCAAACTCATTGTCTTCCCTCTCTTGCAGTTTCTCATCTTAATGATACCCTAAGAGCTCATGCTGGGATTTCTAAGCATGTTTACTTCATCGCATCCCCCCAACTCTTTACATCTAATTAGTCTTTGCACTGTCTTGTACTTCTGTCCTGCTGCTGTACTTCAGTCCTCATAGGGGAAAATTTACCATCAGTCCCCCTTATCCTTGGGGAGTATGTTCCGAGTCCCCCAGTGGATGCTTGAAACCGCAGACAGTACTGAACCCTATATATACTATGTTTTTTCCTATATATTCACACCTATGATAAAGTTTAATCTGTAAGTTAAACTTATTTAAACCCAGTTAAACTGGGTATTAGTATATACCCAGTAATGGGATTGATGGGTAAGAGATTAACAATACCTCATAATAACACAATATTATATACTATAATAATGTGAGATGAGTGGCATAGGCACTGTGAATAGAAAAGTCCAGAAAAAATAATCCATAAGTTTTAAACTGCACGCTTAGAGTAGCCTGATGAAATCTCTCCCTGTCCCACCCCTTCCTACCCAGACTGCCATTGGTCACTTAGTAGCTATCTCGGTTATCAGATCAACTGTGGCAGTATCACAGTGCTGTGTTCAAGTAACCCTTATTTTACTTAATAATGGCCCCAAAGCAAAAGAGTAGTGATGTAATATTTTTGGGCCTCAGCTGACCGTGAGTAACTAAAGCCACAGAAATGGAAACTGCAGGTAAGTGGGGGAGTACTGTGTAATGTCTTCCTAACTGATCTCTCCCCATCTAAAGTAGATACAGTCATGTGTTGCTTAATAACAGGGATATGTCCTGAGAAATGCATCCTTAGGTCATTTCATTGCTGTGCGAACGTCATACAATGTACTTAAACAAACTTAGATGGTACAGCCTACTACACACCTAGGCTATATGGTAATAGCCTATTGCTTATGGGCTAAACCTAGGAGCAGGTTACTGTACTGAATACCATAGGTAACAATGGTAAGTATTTGTGTATCTAAATATATCTAAAAATGGAAAAACTACAGTAAAAATACACTATGAAAGATGAAAAACGGTAAACCAGCTTGCAGGACTGGTAGTTGTACTGGGTGAGTCAGTGAATGAGTGGTTAGTAAACGTGAAAGCCTAACACGTTACTATACACTACTCTAGACTTTATAATACTGTATACTTAGGCTACGCTAATTTTAATTTCTTTGAAAAACATTATAATTATATTTATTTATTTTAGATTCAAGGGGTACATGTGCAGGTTTCTTATAACAGCATATTTCATAATGCTGAGGTTTGGGCTTCTATTGATCCTGTCATCCACATGGTGAACATAGTACCCAACAGGAAGTTTTTCAACCCTTGCTCCCATCCTTCCCTACTCACTTGTGGAGTCCCTAGTGTTTACTGTTCCCATCTTTATGTCCAAGTGTACCCAATGTTTAACTCCCACTTATAAATGAGAACATATAATATTCAGTTTTCTGTTTCTGCGTTAATTCCCTTAGGATAATGGCCTCCAGCTGCAGCCATGTTGCTGCAAAGGATATTATGTTGTTCTTTTTTATGGCTGTGTAATATTCCAGTGTATATGCACCACATTTTCTTTATCCAATCCACTGTTGATGGACACCTAGGTTGATTCCATGTCTTTGCTACTGTGAATAGTGTGGCAATGAACATACAAGTGCAAGTGTACTTTTTGGTAGACTGAGGTATTTTCCTTTGGGTATATACCCAGTAATGGGATTGCTGGGTCAAATGGTAGTTTTACTTTTATTCTTTCAGAAATCTCCAAATGGCCGAGGCTGAACTAATTTACATTCCCACCAACAGTATATGTGTTCCCTTTTTTCCATAGCCTCTCCGACATCTGTTATTTTTGACTTTTTAATAATAGTTATTCTGACTGGTGTAAAGTGGTATCACTGTGCTTTTGATTTGCATTTCTTTGATGATTAGCAATGTTGAGCATTTTTTCATATGTTTGTTGACTGCTTGTATGTCTCCCTTCAAAAGTGTCTGTTCATGTTGTTTGCCCACTTTTTAATGGGGTTATTTATTTTGTTGTTGTTGTTGATTTAAGTTCCTTACAGATTCTGGATATTAATCTTTTGTTGGCTACATAGACTGCAAATATTTTCTCCCATTCTGTAGGTTGTCTGTTTGCTCTGATAGTTTCTTTTGCTATGCAGAAGCTCTTTAGTTTAATTAGGTCCCAAATGTCAATTTTTGTTTTTGTTACAATTACTTTTGAGGACTTAGCCATAAATTCTTTGCCTAGGCCAATTTCCAGAAAAGTATTTCCAAGGTTTTCTTCTAGGATTCTTATAGTTTGAGATTTTAAAAATTTATTTCTTCAATAATAAATTAACCTTAGCTTAGTGTAATTTTTTTGCTTTATAAAGTTTAATTTTTTAACTTTTTGACTCTTTGTAATAACAGCTTAAAACACATTGTACAGTTGTATAAAAATACTTTTTTATCCTTATGTTTTAAGTTTTCTATTTTTAAATATTTAAATTTTTTGTAACTTTTTAAGCATTTTAATTAAAAACAAAGACACAAACACACACATTAGCCTAGGCCTACACAGGGTCACAATCATCAATATTACTGTCTTTTATCTCTATACCTTATCCCACTGGAAGGTCTTCACAGACAACAACATCCATGGAGCTGCCATCTTCTATGGTAACAATGCCTTCTTCTGAAATACCTCCTGAAGGACCTGCCCGAGGCTATTGCTGTTTTACAGTCATCTATCTATCTATCTATCTATCTATCTATCTATCTATCTATCTATGCAGAAGGAGTATATTTTAAAGTAGTGATAAAAAGTAAACACATAAACCGATAACACAGTCATTTATTATTATCAAATATGTACTGTACATAATTGTATGTGCTATAGTTTTATATGACTGGCAGCACAGTAGGTTTGTTTACACCAGCATCACCACAAACATGAGTAATGTATTACGCTACCAAGTAGTTATGATAGCTACTAGGCAACAGAAAATTTTTAGCTCCACTATCATCTTATGGGACCACCATCATATATGTGGTCTGTTGTTGACCTAAATGTCTTTGTGTGACTGTAGATCCTTTTGCTAGCAGAACAATCTTTCTCAAAAAGGGATATCACCATGTCATTTCATGACTTAAAATTTCCCAGAGTCTTCTCCCTAAACTCTTAGGTAAGGCATTTAAGGCCCTTAACAACTATACTTCGCCTCCCATTATATCCATTCCTTCAACCACTCTGAATTATCTGCTATTTCCAGAACTCAAAATGCTTTTTCCTGCCTCTGTACCTTTGCTTAAATTATTCCCTCTCTCATGCAACACCTTTCCTACCTGTCCAAACCTTACCCATTCTAGAAGACCTAGATCAAACACCTTTTCTTACATAAACCCTTCCCTAATCCCCTACTCAGGATTAATATCTCCCTTCTCTATATTCAAAGAGCACCCGTGTACAACTTTAAAATGGCACATGACATAATCTATTTTACACTGCAATTTGTAGCTTATGTTTTTCTCCTCTACTATACTGCCAGCACCTTGAGAACATGGGGAGACTAGGTCTTGCTGATTTTATAGCCCACTACCTGGAGCTTGGCAGCCCTCAGAAATGTTTGGTAAACTGAACTGAATCATTACATGATTCTATCATCTAGAATGCAGACCTATAGCACTTAAAAATTAAACAGACACGACCTCAACTAATGATCAAAATTTGTATCAGCAATTCTGGGGCAAATCAACATGATGTGCCCTGATGTGATGAAGTCACAAGGTAGTGTTCTTACTAAAAATGTTTAACCTGGATTTTTTTTTTTTTAGTTGAGATGGAATCTCACTCTGTCGCCCAGGCTGAAGTGCAGTGGCATGATTTTGGCTCACTGAAACCTCTGCCTCCCAGGTTCCAGCGATTCTCCTGCCTCAGCCTCCTGAGTTGCTGGGATTACAGGCATGTGCCACCACACCCAGCTAATTTTTGTATTTTTAGCAGAGACGGGGTTTCTCCACATTGGTCAGTCTGGTCTCAAACTCCCGACCTCAGGTGATCCGCTCGCCTCAGCCTCCCAGAGTGCTGGGATTACAGGCGTGAGCCACCACGCCCGGCCTACATCTATTAATTTTTAACAGGCATATTTGCTATCTTCTCATAGTTCTAGCAAAGGAAAAAATCAGATTTGTTTTTTTAGCACTCAGAACGACTAAAGAAGTAGGAGATATTAAAGTATATTGAAAGCTAACAAGACTGTAAACTACTCTTTGCAAATACTACTTGGATGTGTTCTTTTCTTGCTTTGGGTGTGTGGACTGATAACACTCTGTCTCCCTGTGGTGGTAGGAAGCTATTTGTAAGCTGAAACTCCTGACAAGGAAGAGCTCCATATTTATAAGTTACAGTTCAGGATTTGCCCTTAAGGGGGAAAAAAAAAAAACACCTCCCTCATCTCCTCAAAAAAACCAAACTGGAAAAGAAGTCATTATCTTTACTCACTATAATATTTTCTTCCAAATTTCTACAAAATTAACAAAGATTACATAAATCAAATGCAAATGATTTTGCCCCTAAAAACTGTTCTTGATAAATATGTAGATTGATAGGAAAAACTAATCTTTCCCCTAGAAATAAACCAAGGTTCCACAGAAAAGGCTATCAAACAGCAAAGCACAGTGTAAATAGCCACCCAAATTGCTCTTATTACTTTGCCTTTTCAACTCTGTAATCTCAATTGGAACACAAAATGAAAATTTATTATTTTGGTTAAATTCATTACTCTAACTAGCTGTAGGGGTTAAAAAATGTGTCCTATGCTTCAAAAGCTTTCTTATAAAAGCATCAAAATGTACCTCCCCAGAATGCCCAATGATCTGTTAGCTGCGCATCATGAAGGTCTGGGCTCAAGCTCAGCACCATTTTCAGGAGAATGTACAGTATAGTATTAACACTTAGCCTCTGGTGTATTTGGCTAGTTGGGAAAAATCTATAGGGGAAAAACAAAAGAATCTCCTTAAAACTGAAAGAAATTTGTCTAAAGACTTCATCTCTCATCAATTCAGAGAAAACAGCTATCCTGAAATAGCCGTCTGTGCATAATTTATGTGTCCATTTAAATGCCTTTTAAATCCCACTAACCTATTTGACTCAATTTCATATGGAAGAGATTCCATACAGGTACACATGTCACATGACTTGGCAAAAGATAATTTGGTAAACATGAACAAAATCCTGATATGGACAACACATTTTTTTTTTAAAGTCAAGAAAACAGAGACAGCACTTGATAGTTGTAGAAAAAATGATGATGCTGTACCAAGAATAACTGTAGGTAGGAGCAGATGGTGATAACTCACTTAATGGCACTGCTTACTGCATACCATGACACGCTCTCACAGATGCACATCACCAATTTCTAAAATAACATCTCAGAGTAATGCAATCCAATGCAAGACTTTTTATGACAAAATCAATGTATCATACCGTAAGCAGCAAGAACACACACATCATGTAAGAAGCTAAAACTGTGTTTAAAGACAAACTCATTTGGTCAAAATAAGGCAAGAAAAAGAAAGGGGGAAGAAAATAAGCCTTTCTCATTCTGGAAGCCTAATCTAATTTTTTTTTTTTTAATTTGGAGCCTTTGAAACTCACAGACTCCATTTGCAAACTTTTGTGGCTGTTAATTTCTCAGTTATTGGTTTTTCGCTTTATCTTCTCTAAAGAGGAAAAGAAGAAACTGCTTTTTAATGCTTTCTAGAAGATAGGGGAAAAGAATGTCGCTTTTAATGGTACGTTTTGATTAGCTTGGGATCTGAGTTCCAAATAAAGTCACATCAAAATTAAGTATCATGGCAAATGAATCATCTTAATTTTTTTCACTTGAGAACTAATCCAGAAGCTAACTTTCATTGGTAAGCATGTACACCATGCCAAAAAACAAGATGGGCTTTTATAAACTAAGTGGGAATGAACCAGGTCCACACAGCCCTAAGATATGGCCAATCCAGGCAAAGCTGGCTAAAAGCAGGGATCAGAGGAATTTAGTTAAACATACTCTACCATACCCCTGAACAAGTTCTGGAGTAGATATTATGGAGTACTATGTTCTTTCTGATGCTATAAATTGCACTCTATTCACCTGTGACCAATTTTTCCAAGATCCAAATGCTTTACTTTTATATTAACTTAAGCAATCAGACGGCATTCCAATCTTAGCAATGAAATTTAGTCGTATTAGTCTCCGGTTAGATTTAACTGGTTCCTTTGTTTTTATATTTCTGCTTGACAGTTAAACAGTAGCTCTGCTCTAAAAATGATAACACAACATTGCAACACAGAAGCAAGTAAGAAATATTACATCTGTGAGTTACATCTCCTAGGTAGAAAAGGACCACACAACCATAAGAAGCAGGAAAGCCCATATGCTTAACTTTCAGGGTTCCAAATAATCTTAATCATCATGTTATCTCATTTCAAATTGTGTTCTTTTAAGGGCATTTTGCTATTTTCTTCATTTTGACTCTTTTTTTTTTTAGCCATCATTATGAAGAGACCTGAATGATGATACTAAAACAAAGATACTATTGTGAAGGCAGGTTTCTCACCACTCCATTTTATTTATCCTGGTTAATGACCACCAGTAAATGGGCAACTCTGCCACTCAAAAGTAATCAGGCTGGGAATATGATTACTTTTTCTTGGATTTGATCCCTACTTTGTGGCATCAGTGGTGTCATTTCCTAATGCCTTCTTTTGTTCCCTATTGACATTCTCAGACATGGCATTTCATTCACACATCTGCAGAGTAAGATCCTATGACATGTTTGGGGACAACACTAGAATTCCCTGAAGTGGCTGCTAGTATCCTGCAGCAAACCAATTTTTCATTAGAACTGCCACCAAGAACCAGAAGCGCCTGCTCTGACACTGTTCGATGGGTCTTTGCGCAGCAGCAGGAGGGAAGCACTGTGTACATACGCAGCGGATGGAAGTGCTTACCAGGCTTGCGGATTACTGCTGTATCTTTTAAAGCAGGCCCTGGATACAACTAGCTCCCACTTTCACTTTTTCTGCTTCCCTTGCGTCTAACACCATCTGATGATCTAGAATATAAAATACTATCCTCTTCGGTCCTATTTAGCTCTATAAGTTATGCAATTTCTCGAATATGAACATGACCCAGAGTTCTCTATATTTTAAGTTATCTTTTGGGGCCTGCACCAACTGTACCGACTCCAAGTTCAAAAACAACCTGTTTTGAATGCTGATGTCCTATAAAGCCATGATAGTTATGGTTGAAAAACATTATTCTTAAACTAAGCATTTCAAATACAGACAGTCCCCAACTTACAATAGTTTGATTTACAGTGGTACCAAAGCGATATGCATTCAGTAAGCTTCTCAATTAACTTATGATGGCATTATGTCCCGATAATTCCATCTGAAAAATCCATTGTAAACTGAAAATATTCTAAGTCAAAAGTGCATTTTCCACTTACGATAGTTTCAATGTATGATGGGTTTATTGGACCATAACTCCATCATACACTGAGGAGTATCTGAATATGGAAGGGACCATTAGATAGATTCTTTAAAAAAAAAAAAAGAGAGAGACAAGGTCTTACTCTACCACTCAGGTGGGAGTGCAGTGGCAGGATCATAGCTCACTGCAGCCTTGACCTTCTGAGCTCAAGTGATCTTCCCACCTCAGCTTCCAGAGAAGCTGGAACTACAGGTGCAAGCCACTATGCCTGGCTAATTTTTTATTATTTTTTGTAGAGATGGGGGTCTCACTCTGTTGCCCAGGCTGGTCTTGAACTCGTGGTCTCAAGCGATCCTCCTGCCTTGGCCTTCCAAAGTGCTGGGATTACAGGGATAAGCCACTGTGCCTGGCCATTAGACAGACTTTTAAAATAACCTCACCACATTTTAAACTATTAACAAGTATACACCATACCTCCATCAGTATTGTCAGTCTAGAAACAGTATTCATCCTGGGCCCAAGCATCACCAAGGGTGCCACAGAAAGCAATCAAAGAGACCCTTATCGCACATGTGTGTGCGTGCATGCGTGTGTGCATGTGTGTGTGTGTGTTCAGAGACAGGGTCTCACCCTGTCATCCAGTCTGGAGTGCAGTGGCATGATCATAGCTCACTGCCTTGAACTCTTGGGCTCAAGCGATCCTCCTGCCTCAGCCTCTCAAGTCTCTGGGACTATAGGCACACACCACTATGCCCAGCTAATTTTTATGTTATTTTATTTTTTTGTAGAGATGAGATCCCACTTTGTTGCCCAGGCTGGTCTTGAACTCCTGGCTTTAAGCAAACCTTCCACCTCAGCATCCCAAAGTGCTGAGATTATTATAGGCATGAGCCACCATGCCTGGCCACTTATCTTCTTTGAATTCACATTTCAGGAATTCCTGAGGAGGGGCAGAATAATTCATTTTGGAAAGGAAAAAACCATCATGGGAACAGAAAATACAGGCATTGCACTAGTAGGAAAGGAAAAGATCTGTGTGTGTGCAGTGTTCCAGTGAAGCAGAGATAACTAAGCAATATTTTCTTTAAAGAGACACAAATGCTGTAAGGAGAGGAACAAGAGAATGACATAAAAGAACTAAAAATTAATCATATGGTTATTTTTCTATTATAGAACAAAACCATGTACTGTTTGTTTCTTTCTTTTTTATTTAAGAGACAGGAGCTGGTTGTGGTGGCTCATCCCTGTAATTCCAGCACTTTGGGAGGCCAAGGTGGGAGGATCACTTGAGATCATGAGTTCAAGACCAGTGTGGGCAACATAGCAAGACCCCCATTTCTACAAAAAAGTTTAAAAATTAGCCAGGTATGGTGGCTCACACCTGTAGCCCAGGAGATTGAGGCTGCAGTGAGCTGTGATCCCATCACTGCACTCCAGCCTGGGCAACAAAGTGAGACCCTGTCTCTTAAAAAAAAAAAGAAAAAGAAACAAAAAGACAGGGTCTCCCTTTGTCACCTAGGCTAGGTTGCAGTGGCATGATCATGGCTAACTGCAGCCTCAAACTCCTGGGCTCAAGCAATCCTCCAGCCTCAGTCTCCCAAGCAGCTGGGACTACAGGCACATGCCACCATGCCAGTGTAGTTTAATATTTTTTTTTAGAGACAAGGTCTCACTATGTTACCCAGGCTGGTCTCTAACCCCTGGGCTGAAGCGATTCTCCTGCCTCAGCCTCCCAAGTAGTTAAGCAGTAGGGATTACAGGCATGATCCACTGTGCCCGGCTCACATACTGTTAGTTTCCTTTCTTTTTTTTTGAGACAGAGTCTCGGTCTATCACCCAGGCTGGAGTGCAGTGGTGAGATCTTGGCTCACTGCAACCTCCACCTCCTGAGTAGCTGGGATTACAAGTGTGCACCACCACACTTGGGTAATTTTTGTATTTTTAGTAGAGATAAGGTTTCGCCATCTTGGCCAGGCTGGTCTCGAACTCCTGATCTCAGGTGATCTGTCTGCCTTGGCCTCCCAAAGCGCTGAGATTATGGGCATGAGCCACCGCGCCCGGCCTTGTTATTTTCTATTATAGTATATTTAGGCTAAGGTCTCAGACCTTGAGTGATATGTGGACAATCTGGAAAAGGAACAAAAACAATTAGAAAAAAAGAGAGGAAAAGTTAAAGGAATTTGTATTATTTGGTCTGTGAAAGAAGCCAGGGACTTATGAAAGGATGCAGTTTAAGTGTAAGCAATGGTTTCTTAGCCTTCCATAAGGCAGGCCGGGATCTGGCAGAGAGACAGCTGATGGCTAATTACTGAGGCCCCTTCTATTTTGAACATTTTGTGAGTCTGTCTTGCACAGGGCTATTTTGCCCAGAGTAAGAAGTCATGAGCAGAAGGGATTTAGGTAACATTTCGGAACCAGACTACCATTTGGGAAGTGCCAAAACCCATTTCCAAAACCAGGTAAAGAAATTAAGAAAGAAGACTGCTCTCTTTCTAGAAAGGGTTAGGTCAGCATTCCTAAATTGTGTCATATGGAATACTGGTATCCCCTCAGATATGAAAAGGTGTGTTCCTGAAAAAGAGGTTAGTAAGTTTACCAAATACCAAGTTAAACACACTTAAATAGATTTTTACTAAAGGATTCTTTATCCTCAGTTGCTAATGTGTGTTAAGAATCACTGAATGGAGGCCAGGTGCAGTGGCTCACGCCTGTAATCCCAACACTTTTGGAGACAGAGGTGGGCGGATTGCCTGAGGTCAGGAGTTCGAGACCAGCCTCGCCAACATGGTGAAACTCTGTTTCTACTAAAAATACAAAAATTAGCCAGGTGTGGTGGCGGGTGCCTATAATCCCAGCTACTCAGGAGGCTAAGGCAGGAAAATTGCTTGAACCCGGGAGGCGGAGGTTGCAGTGAGCCAAGATCGTGCCACTGCACTCCATCCTGGGCGACACGGCAAGACACCATCTCAAAAACAAACAAACAAAAAGAATCACTGAATGGCATAGAGCATGTAGCAACCTGTAACATGTGGGAACACTGATGTTCTAAGGAACACAGTTTGGGAAATACTGGATTAGTTGCAATTGATTATGAAAGCAAGGAAAGGGCAAGGTGGTGTCTGGGGATATCTCCCAGCTTAATGATTTTATATACTGGGCTAACTGAGTTGCTGGTCCTCTTTCTTTCTCCTCCTTCCCATCACGACCTGATCCAGGCATAAATCTACCTTCCATTAAATTATTATCTTCTCTGACTTTCCTATTTCTCCCACTTACATGTCTAGGCTATCAAAACTTTCCCTCCCTCTCTCCCTATATCTCTTTCTTCTGTCCTCCTCTTTTTCTTGTAGCCTCCTTTCTCCCATGAAAGTGCTTTCTGCTTGTTATTAAGCAACATCACTTTTCTTCCATTAAAACAATGCTTTTAATTGCTTTTTATGTAATATTAAGCTTCTCTCTGATGTAGCCACCTAGTTTAGATTCTCTTCTATTTTTTCCTCTATACTTTAATTAAGACTTAGGGACTTTTGGGCCTGGCATGGTGGCTCATGCCTGTAATTCCAGGACTTTGGGAGGCCGAGGCAGGTGGATCACTTGAGGTCAGGAGTTCAAGACCAGCCTGACCAAAATGGTGAAACCCCATCTCTACTAAAAATACAAAAAATTAGCCAGGTGTGGTGGCACATGCCTATAATCCCAGTACTCAGGAGGCTGAGGCAGGAGAATAGCTAGAACCCAGGAGGTGAAGGTTGCAGTGAGCCAAGATTGTGCCACTGCACTCCAGCCTGGGTGACCAAGTGAGACTCCATCTCAAAAAGAAAGAAAGAAAGAAAGAAAGACTTAGGGACTTCTTTAAGAATAAACCTGCCATCCTGATGATCCCTTAATTTCCCTTTTCTATACCATAGTGACTCCTAGTTCTAGACTAGCCTATAA
Organism: Pan troglodytes; assembly: GCF_028858775.2. Classification (NCBI taxonomy): domain Eukaryota; kingdom Metazoa; phylum Chordata; class Mammalia; order Primates; family Hominidae; genus Pan; species Pan troglodytes. The sequence goes on from NC_072407.2 coordinate 50,030,873, forward strand.
AGCCATCATCCCTTATTATTGAACATCCCTTCCAATAAATAATTTCTCACAGGAAGCTACTCAAGATCAGCATTATGCTATGCTGTTCCACCTTGCTTCTTAATCTTGTCATTAACACTATTAGCCAGCTGAGTAATGGTGTTCTAGAAACTTTATGAAAATAAACACACACTGCCTATCCACAAGGAGCTTTCTCTGAAAGAGATAACAGTGACAGGAATATGTTGAAGGAAAATAATTTTCTCTGGGGCATATGTATACAGATTAAAAAAAAAACAACTTTTCTCCATCTCCCAACAGAGTATGATTTCATACCACAGATACAAAGAGGTGGAGTCTTCTTCTGTCTTATCCCCATTGAATTTCTTCTTTTCTCAAACTTACTATGTCCCTTTCACACAATATGACCAATAGGAAAGTGAACATTTTAGTTGGTTTTTAGGTCAAATTCAAATACTTTCTGATGAAGTAGATACCCCCTTTCTTCCTGCTTTAGCACCAATTCTAGACCTTCCATGATAATCGATTAGGTTAGCAGAGATGTCATCTTCCTGGTCTGAACATTTTCTTAATCATGTATAGCTCTGGACTACAAAAGAAAAATTCCTTTACCTGAGAAGAAAATGATTCTCTGGTATCCTAAGAAAATTCCAATTTGATTATGCTCTTATAATCTCATTTAAAAAAGATTTCACTTTGACACAATTTCAGGGTTACAGAGAAGTTGTAATGGCACAGAAAATTCCTATATACCTTTCACCCAAATTCCCCAAAAATGTTATCTTTACCACATTTTTTTTATTCTCCTCTCTTGCTCTCTCTCCACAAACACATAATTTTTCTCTGGAATTATTTGCAAGTCATAGGCATAATATGGCTTTTCATAAGACAGAGTCATCGGCAGATATGTGATGGAGCAAGTATAGGTGATGGGCTGTGACTGCTCATAGCCCATTGTAAAGTGTTTTCAACTTTTATTGTAGGCGAAGACATTTCAAAATAAAATGTTGAGGGGAAAAATCAGAAAATCAACACTGATACAATACTATTATCTCCAGACTTTATGCAGATTTTGACAATGTCCCAAGAATGTCCTTTAAGTAAAAGAGAGTCTCAGATCATGCCAAGTTATCTAAATATATCCTGGCATCAGAGGAAGTTGGATTTCTGACTATTCGTACTTAGGTGAGAGACCTGGGCTAAGGTTAAACCAAAATACCAAAATATCCAAAACTTCGTTATATTTGGCTTTAAAATTTTCAGTCCTTTGGGGATAGATATATCTATAAAATTATGTTTTGACTAAGTTTTAAAATTAAAATTCCACCCCAGCTCAGTGGCATGGGATATGTTTTGTAGTAAAATGTGCCTTAGGGGGAAACTGCCCGAGGTGGAATATTGAGGTGCAGACAATCCATGATGTAGATATCATGCACAAGGTACATGAAAGCTGACAATGAATAGGACTTAGAATATCATTCCAATGCTTCATGATCCTTTGCATAAACAGGTGTCAAGGTTATTTTTATTAATATACCTCTTTTTGGCCCTTTAAAATAAACCTAAGGGAGAGCATTGAGGCTTTTTCTCTTGTGGAAAGCTTTAGCTACCTCTTCTCTACCCTGTTCGCCCCTCAAACAAGTTTATGTGGTAAACTGTTTCCATATTGAATGGCTGACTGTCTTTTATAATCTGAATTAGAAAATGCAAAAAAAAAATCCTTTAAAGTCAAGCAGTGGAATTAACATATGAGCAGAGCTCCTGTGGGCTTTTAAATCCGTAATTAAAAAACCTGAGACACGTTGGCTTGGCAATCGTTATTGTCTAACGTGCACAGATAGCCAAAAGGTACTGAAATGCGACATTCTGTCCCACATGACTCACTCACTCAGCAGAGCCAGCATCACGAAGAATGCTGAGAAGGCCTTACATCTTTAAATGCCTGGCCCACCAAAGGTCTTCTCCCAGCATTGAAAAATGCCCAGAGGTCCACTGGAGAGACTGTTGAGTGTTTGGAACACAGAAAATCTGCTTTTGCTAGCATTCTCCATTTTTATGTAGGAAAAGGAATCCTTTTCTGAAAAATTAAAAGTCTGAGAGCAAGAACACACACGCACACATGCACGCAAATCATCATTCCTATCTGATGTGTGAGAGCATAGCACACAGCACAGCAATCTAGCAACGAGCCTCCCAGATTATAAATAGGCTGCCAATCCAAGCAGCAGCTGTCTCACATCACTCTGCTTTTTCTCCCTGATTTTATTATATTTCAAAGATGATGCACTGATTTCTACAAGTTTTCTCCATGCTAACAGGTACAACATGAACAGGCCAAGGAAATTTGTTTTTAAGATTATTCACATCAAACAATATTCCATGCTAATCTGCCATTGTTTACCTTATTTATACATGTATAAGGGGTTTAACAGGTTTGCACTCCTGCATTTTTCTGTTATAAATTAAGTCCTCAGTATTATAATTCTGCACTCAATCGCAGTCAACCAAGAAATTGCCTTTATAAAGGCAACTGAGCACCCTGCCCTTTCTGGGATGGGAAAACAGTACTACCTACACCTGAATGCAGATGCCTGCACAGGAAACACACAAAATACAATGCAATTTGATTCAGTCTTTAATGCACACAACTCTTTCAAGAATGAAGCAAGCCAATCAACGAAATGCACTGCTTAAGATCTTTAAAATACCCAAGTGCTAAAGACATTCTCCTTATTCACCTTCCATCACATGAAGACTAACACACTGAGCTATGAGAAGACGCCTATTGTTCCCATATGGAAAAGCTACTGTCCCAGGAATCAGTATTCAGGGGATACCTGTTAAACAATGATTTATATCTTCTTTTTATCCTGTTTTCAGCATATAATTCACACTGGAAAAATACTTAAGCCAATATTTTACTTTATTTGTAGTAAGTACATAGAAAATTCTTATTTGAACATCTCAGAACTGTCAGTCCCTATCCATGACATAGCCTATCTCATGCCAAAGGGAAGCAGCCGGCACCTACCATTTTATTTGTCAGTAAGGAATTCATTTCACTACAGCCTAATAATACAAACAGGGTAACATTTGCTACAGTTGAAATTTAATAGGCTAGTAGCTAATTCTCTAAATTCTTGAGTTGGAAATCTCTGGGGACAATTTTTTTTTTTGAAGGATGGGCTTGAGGGGATACAACAAAAAAAGAATTGAAAAAGTTGTGCAAAAACTGCATTTGTATTCCTATCCCAAAAATTTCAACATTCCAAAGAGTTTGGTGTCAGGATGCAAAATTATTTCAATTTTCAAGTACATGTACTCAGGACTGTCCCTGAACTTTTAAAGTCATGGTTCTTTTGAAACAATCTCATATTAATTTCTATAAAAATAATAATACTATACATCAAAATGTTAATAGTTGAGTGTTAAGCTTACAGGCAATTCTCACTTTGCTGAACTGGCTGAAGGTTTTATGATCAAAACATATTACTTTCATAATTAGAATAATAATTATACAATCTACTGCATTTTGAGGAAAAAAAGTTTTTCCCTCCTGAAACTCTAAGACTTCCTGATTCTGTTGTAATTCTCACTTTTAAGTTTACATGCTAAAATATTACTTTATACTTTAAAAGCTTGCCTTTTTTTTTTTTTTTTTTTTTTTTTTTTTTTTTTTTGAGACAGAGTCTCGCTCTGTCGCCCAGGCTGGAGTGCAGTGGCATGATCTCGGCTCACTGCAACCTCCGCCTCCCAAGTTGAAGTGATTCTCCTGCCTCAGCCTCCTGAGTAGCTGGGTAGGCGCCCGCCACCATACCCAGCTAATTTCTGTATTTTTAGTAGAGATGGGGTTTCACCATGTTGGTCAGGCTAGTTTCGAACTCCTGACCTCATCGTCCACTCGCCTCGGCCTCCCAAAAGTGCTGGGATTACAGGCGTGAGCCACCACGCCCAGCAAAAGCTTGCCTTTTAAGGCATTTCTAATTTTTTATTTGCTTCAATGTGTATTACTATGCCCCAAAGGACTATATGAACAAGTTGACTACAGACTGTTAGATCCTCTTTCATTTCTATTGGATCTACAAATTGTACCACAAGTCTAATATTGACGCAATCATGGTTTATTAATCTGACCATTACCTTTTCAAAACAAAATGTAGCTTGCAAAAGAGTGGTATCTGTCATGATAAGCTAAACCTTGTGGAAATTAAGGGCTTAACTCAAGAAGTCAACGATAACTTCTTGTCTCATAATCTTTGGTCAATTTTTTTGCATTTAATGTTGTGGAAATGCTCTTTCACTGATTAATTCTACTTGATACTGACTTTCACAAAGTCTAACAAATACTTGTTGAATTTTTCCTCACATAATAGGTTCCCAAAACAATATTTTATTTTTTTCTAGAGGCCCAGCTAAATAACTGTTCTGAAAACAGACTTGTTTTTATTCTATATTCCCTTTGAGTTTAAGGATTAAAAAATTCTTCACTGGCTGGGCGCAGTGGCTCACGCCTGTAATCCTAATACGCGGGGAGGCCAAGGCAGGCAGATCACTTGAGATCAGGAGTTCAAGACCAGCCTGGGCAACATGGTGAAACCCTGTCTCTACTAAAAATACAAAAATTAGCTGGGCGTGGTAGCGCATGTCTGTAATCCCAGCTACTTGGGAAGCTGAGGCAGGAGAATCACTTGAACCCAGGAGGCAAAGGTTGCAGTGAGCCAAGATCGTGCCACTGCACTACAGCCTCCGTCTCAAAAAAAAAAAAAAAAAAACTGTCTTCATAAACCATATTTCCTTAAATATGTACAACCTAAAAACCTAGCAATAAATTTCATGTCATTTCCAATAGTGCACCTAGCTTAAAAATAACAAATGTCCGTTAGAGTGCTTTTAGTTAAAAGTATTTCAACTTTACTCCACCTGCAGTTATACAGTAAAAATAATAACAAAGGCATAGAAGAAGATAAGAATGTGAATCCCTAATTGGTAGGTAAAATACTTTTATACTTACGAAAGTGTTTTAAAATTTAAGACATAATTTGGATAGTCTTTATAACTTGATTTGATAAATATCCTCCTCACTCAAATTTATTTTCAAAACTAAGTGTATTACGCTCTGTACAAGAAGAGAGCCCTGATATATACAACTAATACAGTAGGTTGTTATTCATTACAGTCTTTGGACAAAGAATCAACGCTAAACAATAGAGCAAACTGCTGACTCTATCTGGAGAATATCTTGCTAACACATTAAAAGCTACTGCAGGTTTAGAATCCCAGCCTCTGAAAAGAGCTTATCCAGAGAATAAGACCAAGGTACATTTTTAGTTTCTATTCTGATTTCTTTAAAAGGGTGTCAAGACAATATAAAATTATTTTTTCTCTCCATAAGTTCTCTTGCTCCAATCAAGAATGCTTCTTTCATAACAAGACGATCCTGCACGATCTTTTATTCTTACCAAATGATTTGCCCAGGTTTTCATCATTTGTCTTCTAATATTATGATCAAGAGATTATTCTTTGAACCAATGGGGGCTAATATCAGATTTCAATACCAGCATTTAAAAAAGATCCAAAAAGAGACAACAAGGAAAGTATTCTTTTTCAGTCTCAAGTGTATAAATAAGCTACTTTTCATTAGTCTGTTCTCTGAATGTTACTAAAATTTAACTTTCATATCACCTTGAACACAAAATTCAAAAAGATTCTTTAATCCTAAAACACATATTTGTATCTTTTAAACAACTGCATCATAAACATAATAAAACCAATTTTCACTAAATCTCACATTTGCATTCAAATATTTTATGTTCCCATTCAACTATATTTACTTCAGTTTTTTTAATTTGTAACTTTAAGAAGGTGACGATCATTTCTTCTAAACCACATAGTGTGTGTGTGTGTGTGTGCGTGCGTCTCTGTGTGTGTGTGTTTCCAGTAGCAATTTCTACTTTTTGGGGGAAGTGGAGGAGACTGACCAGACAAATTGCTGATTTTAAAACAGTAGCATCTATCAATATTTGCTCACAAATAAATAAATGTCCTAAAATGCAAATAATGCAGAGCCATCCATAAGGAGCTAGAGCCTATACCAGTGAGTGAACTTTTACAGGAAATTCATGTATGACAAGCGATCACGTAGTAAAAGCTGTGTTCCAGTGCTATACATTTTTAGCCACCCAAGCTCAAAGCCTCAGAGTCACTTCTCATTCTTTCTTCCTCTACCTTGTGGCCCAGTTGCCAATAATGCCTAATCTTGTTGATTGTTCTGCAATAATGTCCCTTCCAACCTCTTTCCATACTTTTTGTCCCTTACCAGTGTCAGAAATTGTTTCCTTAGCCTTAAGCCACAATAATATAATTCTAACTATACTCCCACACCCCATTTCTTCCTTTCCATATAGCACTGCCAGATTAATAGCAAGAAAATGTAGCTCAGATTGATTATGTCACTTCCTTGGATAAACAACAACAAAGAATCACAGACTATTACTGTTGGAGGGGCCCAGAGTAGGAAGGGAAGGTAATGGGAGCTGGAGCCTGGCAACAGGAACCCAAAGATAGTACACAGGACCCATGAGGTGAGGGTCTGGCAGGATTTAACCTAGTAGTTCATGCAGCCGGTACGAATTCATTCTTTTTCTTAAAAGTTGGTAATAAACATGCATAATTAGGCAGTTATGTAATTTACATTGTTTAGTTAGTGGATTCTTTTCTCTTTAGATTAATAGGCACTCCGAGGCAGGTCAAATCAAAAAGGTTTGGCTGAGACTCTTTTTTCCTCTGGCTTTGTCTGTTAGGTCTAATAGTGTCTGGAAAAGAATGCAATAATTTTTTTCCAGAGACGTTACTAACACTATACGCAAAAGCTGGAAGAATCTGTAAGTACTCAGGGGTGACATTCACTCAAGAGACTATGGAAATGGGGTGAGACATAAATGCTTGATTAAAGTTAGCAGAAGCATTATCAGGTACAAGGAACTGGATTGGATTGGGTCACACAGTTACCCAATTTTCCCCAATGCACATCTTTTTGTTCTCTTCCACACTAACATGAAAACCACAGCTTTATTAGCTGATAATTTAAACCACAGTCAAAGCCCAACTCTTAAGTGCTGCTTTAAAAAGAAAACTGTTTGAATCCCTACAAATTTCTCAAAAGGAGACACACCAGAGTTTGATTTAGATAGCCTAGAGCAATGTCCTGTGTCCTTAGTTAGGATCACCCTGCTACACAAAATGATGCTAATCTCACAAAAAGCAAAAATACCATTATATTTTCCTATTTATAAATGTAATATAATTTCATTTAATTTTTTTCAAGAAATTAAAATATCATGTAATCCCTCTCAACCCCAGAAATAAGCTCCGTTATTTGTTTCTAATATTTTTCTGATTTTATATAACAATCTGGGATCATATACTGCATAGTGTGCTACCATGTCCTTCGTTTATTTAATAATATGTCATGAATACATTTCCATGTGAAAATCAGTATCATCTACTTCCTTTTCTTAACAAGTGCACTCACAAATACACCAAATGTTTTTTTCAATTCTCCACTATTATTTTAAAAAACTGTAATGAACATCCTTATAAATGTATCTTTATTCACTTATCTGAATCCTTCCTGAGAATAAATTCTTAGAAATCATGCTGCTGGGTTAAAGGGTAGCCTAATTTAAAATGTAGATTCCTATTCCAAAACTGTTGTCCGAAAAGGCTATATATACTTTCATCAATAGAGTAAGGACTGCCTGTTTGTCTATCTCTTACAAGTACACAGACTTGATACCCTTAAAATTTATCAGTTTCATGAGCGAAAAAATTTCATTATTGTTCTAACTTATAATTCCGATTAATGAAACTCAGCATCGCTTCATATTTATTGGCCATTAATGATTTTAATATGTTTAATGATTCATACAAGAGTATAAGTGCATGTGTGAATGTACATATGAATGTATAAGTATGTATACACACATGTACATATAATCTCTAATAAACAGGCTAGTTTTGGTACCTCTGAATCCCTAAGAGCCTCTCTCTAATTGCATCCCTCTCCTTCTGCCCAAAAGGTAGTTACTATTCTGAATTTTTTCTTTCTAACTTTACCACTTATATAATTATCCATATATAATGTTTTATTAGTTTTTATGTATTCTGTGACTTGTATTTTTTCCCAAGTCTCATGAAATTCTCCATGTTGATACATATACCTGCAGTTCATTCATTTTTTAAAAACTATAGTATGGTATTCCACCATAGGAGTGTCCCATAATTTTCTTATCCTATCACAGGATATTTGGACTGATTCCATTTTCTGTTGTTGTTAGTATTATTGTTGTTGTTGTTGAGGCACAGTCTCACTCTGTTGCCTAGATTGGAGTTGCAGTGGTGCAATCATGGCTCACTGCAGCCTCTGCCTCCTAGGCTCGAGAGATCCTTCCACCTCAGCCTCCCAAACAGCTGGGACCACAGGTGTGCACCACCACATCTGGCTAATTTTTGTATTTTTGGTAGAGATAGGTTTCGCCATGTTGCCCAGGCTGGTCTTGAACTCCTGGGCTCAAGCAATCCACCGGCCTCAGCCTCCCAAAGTGTTGGGATTACAGGCGTGAGCCACCGTGCTTAGCCCATTTTCTGTTATTATTAACAAGGCTGCTATAAATATTCTCATGCAAGTCCTTCTGTATGTCTGTAAGAGTGTCTTTAAAGCTGCATTGTCCAATATGCTATCTATCCACTAGCCATATATGGCTATTGAGCACTTAAAATATGGCTACCTCAAGCTGAGATGTGCTGCAAGTGTAAAATATAAACACCAGATTTCAAAGACTTAAAATTGATTTCAACTGTTTACTTTTTTGTAGGTGGCTGCTAGAAATCTTTTAATTACATATGTGTTTTCTGTTCTATTTCTATTGGACAGTGCTGCTCTAGAGTATATATCTAGGAGGAGAACTGGTGGGTCATAAAGTATACACATCTTCAAATGTGCTAGAAAATCAAAAATTGTTTTCCAAAGTTGTTGAACAATTTTATATTCCATTCAGCAGTGTATAAGGTTTCTTGCTGCTTTATCCTTGCCAATGATTGTTGTTGGATATTTTAATTTTTGCCAATCTGTCAGAAGTAAAATGATATCTCACTGTGGTTTTAAATCTCATTTTCCTCATTACTAATAAAACTAATCATCTTTCACATATTTACTGTCCACTGATGCTTCCTTCTCTGTAACATATACTAGTATTTTTACTTCTTCTGTGAGTTGCCTTAATATTAGTGCCCCCACCCCCCCATTGCATACTTTTCCCTTGGGAGGCTCATACTTTTCTTAGAGATTCATAAGAACTCTTTATATGTAAGACTAATAACCCTTTGTCACACATGTGTTAAAAATATCTGTCTTGAATTTTTTATTGCTGTTTTTGCAATTTTGTTTTTATTGCCTTTGCCTTAAATAAGGTTTCTCTTCTTTCTTTTATCCTCTTATGTTATTAGGTCCTTTCCTGTATGGTTTCTGGTCTTATCATACTAAGGAAGGTCTTCCACACTCCAAGATAAAAAGAACAAAAAAACTGTTTTCTTTTAGTATTTTTATAATGTTATATATTAAATCTCTAATCCACTTTAAATTTGTTTTTTAGTATGATGTAAAACAGAGATAACAGCAGACAAAAATTACGGTGACTATCCAGCTCATGACAGGTCTCCCAGTGGCTATCTATGGCTGTGCTACTCGCCTCCTTTCCTGGGGAGGCTTTCTTTTCACGTTCATCCTTCCCCGAATCCACACACTGAGACACACGCACCTGCAGAAACCAACATGTCATATGTGTAAGAAGTCTTACATGACCCAGTTTCCCGGGATATAGTGATTGGTCTGAGCCCTACAAGGGGATAGTGGGCATGTGACCCTGGCCACACAAATCAAAGTACTTCCTCAAGTATTTTCAACATGCCAGAGAACACTTTTCTTCAAAAGGTGACAAAACCTGGAAGCTGCTAAAGGCTACATTCTCTGCCACACAGAGTTAGCCTACCGTAGGTAAAAATGAAGTGGAGAACATATGATATAAATGAAAGAGTAACTGGTCTATGAGGACTGAAGAGGTTTGCTCCTTCTTGCATTCCTGAGGGAATACTGTTCACCTATTCCCTCCTTTCTGTGATACCTTAACATCCTCCCAATATGTCCGCTCTCTTTTTGGCTTCAGCTAGTTTGAGCTGAATGTGTAATTTGCAATCAAGACAGTCCGGACTAGGAGACTCACTTGATATTTTTTCCTGAAGTGGACAGCCAATTGTTCTTATACCATTTCCTGAAAAAAATCCATCTTTCTCTACTGATCTGAACTATTATCTCTATTATATTAAATTCCAATTCATATGAATGTTTTATTTTTAAGTTGTTTTGCTCTGCTAATCTGTTTGTTCCTTGCCAGCATCATATCGTTCACTGACTAAACCTTCTAGTATGTTTTGACTCTGTTGGTTACTTCATTCACTTAATGTACATATTCAGTACACTACATTGTGTTAGCCAGAGAATATTCCCTTGAATAAGCAGGTGGAGTCCTGACTCTCATTGAGTTTAAAACCTAGAAGCAAAGAGAGACAAATCATTATGATAAAATATAATGAGTGTTAGGATAAAGGGAATAAGGTACACTAGGGTAAACATCCAACAGGTGGACCTAACCTAATCTATAGGTCAGAGAAGGCCTCTAGGAAGAAGTAGTTTTACACTGAGACTTGAAGGATGTGTATGAGCTCACCAAGGTGGGGAGGAGAACAGTGTCTCAGAAGGGAGACCAGTAAGTTCAAAGACGCAGAAAGACTAGGGTCCATTTAGTTGTGAGAGAAGTTAGAGTTTGAAGAAAGAGAGAGAGAAAAGAGAGGTTGGAGAAAGTAGGTATGTATCACACAAATTTGCGAGCCATGTTAAGATTTTGGACTTGGTCCTAAGAGCAAAGAGAAGACACAGAGAGGTTTTAAGCAACCATTTAAATTTGCATTTTTGAAGATTCACTCTAGCTACAGTAAAGAGAAGGGAAGAAGGCTGGAAGCAAGAAGATTCAAAAAGAAACTCTTTAAATAAGCCAGGCAAGAGATAATAATGGCATGGGCTAAAGTAGTGCTTATGGAAAGAAGATAGATTTAAAAAGATATCTAAGAAGAAGACTGGCAGAACATGATGACTGAATTTCGGAGATGAGTGAAAGGGAAGAATCAAGGAAGCCTTTCAGAGTCAACAATGATGTTTAAGATTCTGGCTTTTTTATTGTGGTAGACTGTGATAAAATTTACAGTCATAAGGAACATAACTGGAAACACCGGAGAGAAAATAATGAGTACAGTTCAGGACATCCTGAGTCTAAGATGCCAGTACGACACTGAAGTGAAGTTGTTCAGTGGGCAGCTGGGCTAGAAATGTAACATTCTCCTTAATTCTTTTTCAAAGTTTCCTTGGCTACATCTGGGTGAACTTTAGACTCAATCTGTCAAATTCCCCAAAATATTCACTGGAATTTTGAAGAGAATTATAGTAAATTTATAGATTTCAGGATAATTGTCTTCCTTAAAACGTTCAATCTCCCCACCTAGAAAGAAGGTATGAATGATCTTCATTTATTTAAACTCTTTTATGTCCCTAAGTAAAAGTAAAGGTACAGGTATACATTTCTTGTGAAGTTTATTTCTAGCTTTTAAAAGGTTTCTTGCTTTTCTGACTCGACCATTTTTTCCACTGTTATTTCCTCACAGAGTACTGCTGACATAAAGCAAAGTTCTTGGTTTTGATTTTACCTGGTATATGGACATCTTACTATTATTATTTGTAATAAGTCATTGATTTTCCTGGTTTCTCTAGGTAGATAATCAGGTCATCTGCAAATAATGATATACATCTGTTGTTTAAATATCATTTTTTATGTTTAAAAAAATTTTTTTTGTAGAGATGAGGGTCTTGTTATGTTGTCCAGGCTAGTCTTGAACTCCTGGCCTCAGGCAATCCTCTCACCTCAGCTTCCCAAAGTGTTGGGATTATAGGCAAAAGCCACTGCACCTGGCCAGTATTTTTCATTTTCTTGCCCTATGTTATTGTACTAGCTAGAATATCCAGAATAATAATCTTTTTTCCCTTGGTCAGTATAGCTAACAGTTTATTTTGTTGATCTTCTCAAAGACTCATTTTTTGGTTTTGTTTATTTTACTGATTCTTTAATTCTGACTAATTCGGTGCACATCCCTACCGAAAAACTTTCAGAAAGGCTATGTTTGTAGTATATTTTGTGAGTCCAAATATATCTTTCTTTGCCTTTCCTAAGTATAAAATTCTAGTGTCACAATCCTGTACCCTCAGAATTCTATGAAATTCCATTATCTTCTAGCATTCAGGCCTATTGATAAAAAATGGAGTGCTCGGCCTGGCGCGGTGGCTCATGCCTGTGATCCCAGCACTTTGGGAGGCCAAGGTAGGCAGATCACCTGAGGTCAGGAGTTCAAGACCAGCCTGGTCAACATGGAGAAACCCCGTCTCTACTAAAAATAAAAAATTAGCCGGGCATGATGGCGCATGCCTGTAATCCCAGCTACTTGGGAGGCTGAGGCAGGACAATCGCTTGAATCCGGGAGCCGCCTCTGTTGCGGTGAGCCGAGATCGTGCCAGCGCACTCCAGCCTGGACAAGAGTGAAACGTCATCTCAAAAAAAAAGAGGGTGCTTATCTGATTCTTATCCTTTTATAAGTAACTTTTTTGGTGGTTGCTGTTTATTATTGAGAAGTTTGTGGGATTTTTCTCTTTACTTGAGAACTTGAACAATACTTGAAAATTTTAGCAACAGTATGAATCTTTTTTTTCCTCCAAATTTTCTTGCTTGATGCTTACTAAGAGCTTTATCTCAAGATCTGAGGCCTTTTCAGCTCAGAAATTTTTTCTTCTGAAATTCCTTTTAGGATCACTTTTCTTTTGAAGCTCCTACTATAAAATTTTAAATATCTTAAATCTAGTCTCCATGTTTATTTTCTCTACCAAATTTCCATCTCTTTGACACTTGCTTTATTATAGAATTTCTTAAGTTTCTTCTAATTTACTAATTCACCTTCTTGCAGAGCCCATTTTGTTATCTGCCTCCCTGTATTGAGTTTACTTGTATACTATTTCTCTCTCTCTCTTTTTTTTTTAAATGGAGTTTTGCTTTTTTTTTGTCACTCAGGCTGGAGTGCAGTGGCACAATCTCAGCTCACTGCAACCTCTGCCTCCCAGTTTCAAGCGATTCTCCTGCCTCAGCCTCCTGAGTAGCTGAGATTATAAGGCATGTGCCACCACACCCGGCTAATTTTTGTATTTTTAGTAGATACGGGGTTTCACCATGTTGGCCAGGCTGGTTTTGAACTCCTGACCTCAAGTGATCCACCCGCCTCAGCCTCCCAAAGTGCTGGAATTACAGGTGTGTGCCACTGCGCCCGGCCCATTTCATTCTTTCAATAACTATTTATTGAGCACCTCCATGTGCTACATACTATTCTAGGTTCTTGAAGGAGGTAAAGGAGTCAGTTGTGTGATTATCTTTATTAGTTTACTGTTGTTTATGATATAATACCTGAAACTAGGTAATTTATAAAGAAAAGGAATTTATTTCTTACAGGTATGGAGGCTGAGAAGTCCAAGGTGGAGGGGCCATATCTGGTGAGAGCTTTTTTGCTCATGAGGACTCTCTGCAAAGTCCCAAGGCAGCACAGGGTATCACATGGCGAGGTGGCTAAGCATGCTAGCATACTTGCTCAGGTTTCTCTTCCTTTTCTTATAAAATCACTAGTTCCACTCCCATGACAACCCATGAATCTGTGGATTGATTAATCCGTTCCTGAGGAGAGAGCCCTTATGATCCAATCACCTCTTAAAGGCCCCATCTTTCAGTGCTGCCACATTGGGGATTAAGTTTCCAACGCATGAAACTTGGGGGACACATTCAAACCACAGCACTATCAAAGAGCTTTCCAAGCAGAGAAAACAGTGTTATAAAGACCTAAGGTGGGCACAAGTTTGACATGAACAGAGAACAGCAAGGAGCCCAAAATTACTGGAGCAGAGTGAGTGGGCTGAATAAAAGTAGGGAAGAAGGATGGGTTGTGGGGTCTGACAGACAACTCTAAAGACTTGACTTTTATTCTGAAGGTAATGAAAATAGCCTATTTTTGTTTTACTGATGAAATAATATGCTCTCAAATCTTACTGAGAATACTAATGAAACGTTTAAAAAGTTATCTCCTGTTTTCGTGCATTTGCTGTTTTAGTATAGGTAGGGTGGAGAATTTGTTTCAATTACTCAGCTTCATTCCCCACTTTCAATCTGCTGATTCTCTTCATAGAACTGGTAATTTTTTCTTGTCTGCTTATAGTTACAAATAAAGGTTTAGCTAAATCAATATATGCGTGGCTGTAAAAAGTCCAAGTCTTTGTCCCAGGCATAGTGGATATATGGGGAAGCCTGAGAATAGTCAGGTAAGTACAGGGCCCACCTTGAAGGAAGTAGCTCACCATGATCTTTATAATAATATTAATTCTCAGGAAGCTTGCAGGTGTCAGCATGGAGAATTCTATCTTAAACCTGGAGTTCTATACCATAACAGTCATATTCCTCCTATGAATCAATAATATCTTAAACAGCAGGAGAGGCATAGGCTCAATTTTAGATCTATGAAGGCTGAATTAAGTTTGATATTGCACTCCACCCTTCTCAGTAGTAAAGACAAAAGGTCAATATTATAAAGAGCAAACTAAAATTACAGATCACTATCAGGATCTCAGTCAAAACTGCACAATCTGCAGCTTTCTAGAGTCCTTGACTAAAGTCAGAGGAAATAATTTTTAAATTTCCCTAAGATTAAAAATATCTGCATGAATGAAAAATACTGAGTACTTATCAATCTGTTTAGCTTTCTGCATCTTCCCAAGACTTCCAAGTAATACATCTATTTTTAAAAACCCTCAAATGAGTTTATTCTTATTTGATACAAACAGCATTTTTTGGGAAAAAGAGATTAGGCCTTTTATAAGCCTAAAGCACATGTAACTGAAAATGTTCCAGTAGAAGAATGCAACCTTCCAAGTCTTTTTGTGCTGGCTTCTGAGTATGAACTGTGCCAGATATAACAGGGTTACTAGATGTGGTTTCTTCTGAACAACCTCTGGCAGTAATCCCAAGTGACTTTTCACTCTACTATTATACTTTAGTGGGTAGAACATAATACAAGTCACATAGGAAACAGAGTTTCATTAAACATAATGGTCCCACCTCAGTGGAAAAGAGAGGAAGGATGGAGGCAGGGTGGGGAGGTGCTGGAAGGAAATACCTGCACTACAGTGATGACACTACTGGTAGTTATAAACAAAGAAAAATACTATTTGGCAGAGACAATAAAAGTTTTTTTTTAGCATTCTTTAATTCCAAAATAACTTAGCAATCTAATTATAAGTAGAAGAGAAAATGTCTGAATAGTGATATTTAAAAAGTGGGGAGGGGTGACGGCTTGGGGCTCTGTAGCCCTTGTACAATGTAAAATGACTCTGAGAGTAAAAGAGTGGATTACTCATTACTGCGGTACATTAGAAAATTAGGGTTTAGCAACTAATACAATCTAGTGCACTAAAAATAACAGTATGTGCTGAAGGACTGTATTAAAAGGTCCTGCTGGTAACAAACCCTTGCTCACAATTCTATCCTGAAGCATCTTACATGAAACTGCATACTATGTTGGAGAGCAAAGGATTCTGTATATGTTCGAATTTAAATACCACTGCAATTTTTTGTTATAACACTGATTCTTTCTCATGAATTGATTATTTAAATAGCAAAAGCCCAGGAATAGCTCCCCCTTTCCTCTTTGGTTAAATATAAATCTATTTCACCCTTAGAACTACACTGACAGGAAGACACACACACACACACACACACACACACACACACACACACGCACAATTAAGGTTCTTGATCTAGCCACAGTAAGAATTTCCCAGGTTGGCCCCATCCTTTGTCAATGCACTAGATTTGAACATGCCTCTACAGTAAATAGGTCGCCCTCACTGACTTTTCATGGTGAATATAATAAGGCAAGCACTAGATGCATGGACTTCTCTTTTTTTAAACATGTATAAAAATCCACCTTCTTATTCTCTCCTTCCCCATAGCCCACCACCACAGTTTCAAATACAGAAGCGGAAATAGTCACCTTTTTTTGTAACTGAATTTTCTCAATACACACAAATGCTTTTTAGAATATATAGTAATATGTCGCTAGAAAAGATAAAAAGTAAGGAGGGTGGAAAAGATAAGTCATTAACAAATGAGATCTTATAAATATTTAGGATGTTCAAGGAAATTACTATGTCAACCATGATTTGGGCACTGTGCGTACTTCTTTCGAGCAATAACATTTTTTGTTGCACACTACTAAAGACAATGAAAACTGATGATTTTTTAGTCATCTGAGTCAAATGTATATTGGGAAACTAAGGGGTAATCTGAAAGTCAGAAGTCTCTTCATCTTGGTTTCAATTATAGCCAGGCCAAAATAACCTGCTTCTTTCTGGGGTAATGTGATTTATTAAGTGATGTATGTATGTCAGGATTCCAAAGGTACAGGTCCTACCCAATTTGTTGCTTTATAACCATACTCCATACATGAAGACCCAGATTTAAAACAAAGAAAACATTTATTTTTAAGACTTTTTATTTTGTAAAATTTCAAACATACATAAAAGTTCATAGTATAGTGATCCCTTTGATAAATCAGATACCTATATACCCTTCCACGCTCCCTGAACTATCACACATCTTTCTTCTCCCATGAACCATCTGAAAGTACGCCAGATGACATTATTACATTTAACCCTTAAATACACTAGTAGCCATTTCTATTACAAAAGGATCTTGTGTCTTATAGTAAAGACAGAGCCCAGAATTCCTCAAAATTTTACACTATGAGATCCTGGGGACAGGATTCGTATCTTCTATTTTTAAAATCCTGTATGTCTGT
Organism: Pan troglodytes; assembly: GCF_028858775.2. Classification (NCBI taxonomy): domain Eukaryota; kingdom Metazoa; phylum Chordata; class Mammalia; order Primates; family Hominidae; genus Pan; species Pan troglodytes. The sequence continues at coordinate 50,047,916 of NC_072407.2, forward strand.
TTAAGTGTTAAAAATGGCAATTTTCCTACTATACTTAATATGATTTGAGATTCACAAAACATTTTCTGGAACACAACCATTGTCTATAGGAAGCTGAATAAATAATTCCCTAGAAGCACTAGTTCAATATTATCCTGGTTATTTTTTAGGGTGCCAGGCAACTTAATATAATAAATATTTTTTATAAAAAGCAAGCACATCTTGGGGCCTGTGCGAAAGCCACATGACAAAACATATTCCTCAATAAGGCATACTCCATATTTTTACGAATACTTGAACCAAACTTTAAGATTGCTGGACAGGTATTTGGCCATTTTAAACTGGGAGCTAGAATTTGACGGTAAACCAGAAGATCCTAGAAGCAGCCATATTAGTATGTGTGATAGTGCAACTCCGGAAAGTTCATCACCACTTGAGCTGGTCTACGCTGAGGTACAGGACAGGCCAGGGACACGTTATAAGACTGGACTAAAATCACTGAATGGTTTTTATAAATCCTAGAAAACCGAAGAAAGAGATTGGTGAAATGTATAGCATGTCTCCTAAACAAGCAACCTGAACTCTCTCAATCTCATCTATGTCTTATGACTAGGACATGGTGCTAGATCTGAATGTTTGTGTCCACTCAAAATACATATGTTGAAATCTAATCCCCAGTGCAACTGTATTACGAGGTGAGGTCTTTGAGAAGCCATTAGGTCACGAGGGCCCTCCTTCGTGAATGAGATTAGTGTCCTTATAAAAGAGGCCTATGAAAGCTTGTTTTTCCCCTTCTGCCATAGATAGCACCTTCTTGCTATGTCCTCACAGCAAGAAGGTGCTATCTATGAAGCAGACAGTAGGTCCTCACAAAACCTGCTGATGCCTTGAACGTGGACATCCCAGCCTCCAGAGTTGTAAGCAATGAATTTCTGTTATTTATAAATGATCCAGTCTGAGGTATTTTGTTATAGCAGCCTGAATGAACTAATACATGCGGTAATCAGGATCTCCAGATCTCTCTCCATCTAGAATTCCTATTATTACTCTAACTCTCCTTCCTTTCTCATCCTACTGTCCTACCCCTCCTTTCCATAAAAGATACCTGAAATTTTAATTTTGTGAGGATAAAAAGATGGCATTCATGTTTAAATGCCATTTGGGTCCTTTAGAGGTAAGAAATTCAATCAATGTAAAGTACACTTTAAATAATAATTAAGCAGAAATAAATGATGTGGGAATAAGACTGACAACCTATCAATGATCCTATTCTATCCAAGGACTTCTTTCGAAAGTTATCATGTCCAAATAGAAAAACAAAACAGATTTATGCAATTGTGGAATTTGTTCAGAAACACCATGCATCTGAAGACACAGGTTACTTCTGTTTACCCACATCATCACCTTTATCAATACAAGGTTTTCCTCAAATTAATCCTTTCTGGTTAACATACTACCTTCTATATCTAGAAAAGCAAACAGAATGGCAAGTAAAGCCCATATCACAGTCTATTAGTTATTAATATCTGCAATGCCTCTCCTTCCACTGGCCTAGTGAAGCTTTGGCCCCTGAAGTGATAAAGACGAGCTCTGCCAAACTGTTCTCCATCTCTAAGGCAGTACTAACACGTTACAAAGTGCCAAAAGGGCCATTAAAAAAAAAAAACTGACCCACTTTTAGAAGTCAGCAGCTTTTTCCTTCTGGTGAAGTATGAATATTTAAATCAGGCAGACAAGTCAAGAAGCAAACATTCCATCCTGAATGCAATGTCTGCATCTCCCACTCAGAGATGAGAGGACCCCGCTGTCATATACCCACATTGAAATGAATGCTCACTTTGGACTCCAGAAGGGCAGTTTTCTAATCATTTCACTGTTTTTCAGACTTGAAGTTCCACATTTGGATGTGAGTGCAGAAAACAGTAAAAGATGGATCGCAGCAACTGCTTTAAATTATATACTTAATGATTTATATCAAGCATAGTAGAATTTAATTTGTAGTAAATCAAACAAACTGAGGAAAGGTTAAGATTGTGGTTAACAGCTGTAAATTTGTTTTTACCTTCATAGAGTAACAATGCATTAGAGGAGTACTACATTTGAGAAGATGGTAAACTCATCATAATAAAACTGACTAGAATCAAGTTTCAACCTAAGCACTACTGTTTAAATGAGATAAATAATAGCAACTATTAACACAAGACACAGGAAAACAAACTGGAAAATAAATGAAACTACTATTCAAAAGCTGTCCTGTAGTACAGCTAGAGGTACCTTTTGGCTTTATTGAGAATACATTATTAAACCAAATGTACCTTAAATGAGCAGGAAAAAAAAAAGAAAATTCATGCAAGGTAAAAGAAGTAATTAGAAATTTGAGGGTCAGCTGACCTACTCAAATCTATAGTGAAAACTTACAACAGAAATTCCCAATCTTTACACTTCCAGTGACCCAGGTACTACTTTTTCCCCCTCCCCTTTCCACCCCCATTTGGATTTCATATCTTATTTTCCAAACAAGCAGCATTTCAAGTAACAACCTGTGTAACCTTCACACAGGGATATGCAGGACTTCTCTTACTCTTTCGGGCAACCCAGATTAGGAAGCAATGTTAGAAATCCATTTTGCTTCTGCAACGGTTATCCAAACTCTTTTAAACATTAAACCTGTGCTTTCACTCATAAACATTCTCATTTCTAAGCAAACAGGCCACAATTTCACAATTAGGAAATAAAATTCCTTTTAAGGAAAAAAAAATCTGCTTTCTTAACTATATGCCTGACTTCCTTCTACAAGATAAAGAACTGATTCAATTCTCTGAATATATTGCCTTAGCAAAACAAACATATACAAAAAGGAGACAGGCCAATGAAACCTTATTTCCTCCAATATAAATTCATTTTACCCTTCAAATGCTGAAGTATTCCATTCAAAAGATAGGAACTGATCAAAGCTTTCAAAGCAAGTCTAGTTCTAGGCAAGGATAGTATGGTCATTTAAGGCCTTCTAGTACCAGGTCCTGTCATAACTACTTAATCCTATTTTTGATTGTGGCCCAACACTTTTTATGAAAAGTGTTAAACATACAGCAAAGTTCTTATCTTTATTTTGTGTTCATTCCTATATCCCTGCCTTAGCTTGTGTGATTCCCCTGACTTAGAATGCCTCCATTCTTTCTGTTTCTGGAGCAAAGTCCCAATTGGGTTCCCAAGCTGTTCTTGCTTTCTCTCTTCTCATTATCTATACCACATGCTAACTCTTCACTATGTACTGCCCTGGTCTACCATGTGTGTTTATTTCTTTTTCCCTATGAAAGATCATAAGCATTAGCACACATTATTATACCAGGTACTAACACAAAGGAGAGGCTGAAAATATACTTCCTGGCTGATTAATTTCATATAAAAATACATAGTCAAAACTTGCTGAGGGGAGTTGGGAAAGGTAGAGAAAGAACAGAGAGGTTGTCTGATCCAGTGGCTGATATGTTTTTAGGACACTACTATTACTCCAGTCTAATTACTTGCTATATTTTAGCCAAGTAAGCAAGCTAGGAATTGGAAAAAATTTATTTAGAGCTTCTAAAATTAGCATTTTATGTCCTAGTAAACAGAATCACAAGGACTCAAAGCACTACAACGTATTCAAAAAAAGAATGGTTAGAAATCAAGTTTCTCTCTCTGAATATTTAGTTAAATGAAAAAGAGAAGGGGCCTAACTTCAAAGGAAATCACTATCTGTTCTCTAAAACACATAGGTTACTAGACTTTTTGGAAGCCCTACTCTTGCCTTCTGTGAGTTTCTTAACCCCTTTCTGCTCCAAGACCCCTTTATGAGACCACAGCAGGCAGATGTCTTAGTCATGGTTTACCTTGAGATGTGGTCACCAGAAAAATGAGGATAATCTCCTCACTGGGTTGTACTCAATAGCCCAAGAGTTCACAACTGGCTCCGTTTTCTTGCTTACAGAGATAAAGTACCGTATTAAAACTCAATACATTTTGGGAAGAAAAGATAAAAACACAAAAAGAGTCTGTCTTATCTTCAGAAATGCAATTCTCAGCTTTGTGAGCTCTGGCATTCAGCTAGCCAGATTACCAAACTTATTTGAAAGCTGAAGGCTCTGCCCTGACTCCATCTTTTGCTATTTTCAGGGTTTGTTTTCATGAGTGTCCCTGAGCTTATGCACATGTGCTTCACTCAATTCACACACATCAGTGAACAGCAGCAGCAGAAATCCAGGTCCACAGCAGGAGGTTTAATTAACTGTACACAGGACAGTGGCAATAGCACTGGGGCCATCCTCCTATGGGGCAGCACACCAACAAGGCTAATATGCAAGGGAAACCCACTTCTGGAGGCAAAAAAAGTATTTCCCCATCAAGCAAAATGAGAGATCAATATGGCAAAAGAGAAACCAAAAACTAAAACAAACCAAACCCAAACCAAAAAACCTTGCCATGACAGCCTCAACAAGAAACCAGAGCTCGTCACACAGGGCAAGAGAAAAGCCAGGATTTAATGTTTTCCATTGTTTGGGTCAGGCTTCACTCTGCTTTTTTAATGGTTATTAGAAGCCATTCTAAGGCAATCTCACAGAGGCCTTTCTAATCATTTTGTGCATATATTTCCCTCATATATCTTCTCTGTCAAAAGGGTTGGTAATGGTATTATGCCACAAGACAAAAATAATATTAAATGATGATGGCAGCGGTGAAGATCTAGGTGGTAATGCAGATGGCAAATGAGCTTTCTACATGTAAACACACTATAAAACCCAACAACATAGAAGGAAGCCTGCCTTCACTCTGTGAAGAGTGTCTGGACAAACGAGAGTAGTTTCCAAACACTGATCAAGGATTTCTCCCATCCACACAGTAAGACACCAGTTGGCACTGCTCCCCATGATGAAAGTTTGAGTCAAAAGTGTATATTCAGAAGTCTGAGCTGTTTGTTTGCTAGTCTAGATTGAGGATGACATAGGCAGGTCAAAATAAACAGCTTTACCTCTGATAAAGTTTAAGCTAATTTAAAGTGATTCAGGAAGTCTATTCAAACATTTTTCTCATGTTTAACAAGTAACAAACTTTTAGAAAATAAATGTAGTTGACCAAATAAATATCACTAGGGACAAATTAATGAGCAATTGGTAGAGTATGGACCCAGCCTGAGATAAAGGCTTCAGGCAGGTTACTTTGCTCTAGCTCTTTTGATACCAGTTCCCTATGTAACTCACAGGGGTGTAGGGAGGATTAATTTGAGAATGTCTGTAAAGTGCTTTGAACTCCTTAGTGAAAAGTGACATAAGTGGTTACTATTATACACTGCTGGAGTTGAAAACATGAAAGAAAGGGAAAAACAATACTCCTTGATGGTTTATCATGAAGCATTTTTATAGGCTGGTAAGGTATTTTATAATTTTTTTTTATTAGTTAGTCCTTGTTATATGCCCAAGAGATAGGAAATATTCCTGGCTTGTTCTTCTGGATAAAGAAACCGAGACAAAAAGGTAAATGACTTTTAGTTAGGAAGCATTATTATCTCCATTTTTCAGGTAAGGAAAGCAAGACAGAGAAGGTGAATGACTTTTCTAGTCACATTCAAGAACTGAAAGGGTTAAAGCATAATTAAGAGTCTGAAAGATATTATTTTTTCTTTGCAATGTTCTGACATTGTTCTGACAAGAAGGCAGTGACTAACAACCAGAAAGCCTGAGATTAAATACTTGCTCTACCATTTCTTGGTTGTGTAAGCTTAAGAGAAGTCACTTTTTCTTTGTGTCAATTTCATCTGCATGGTGAGGTCCAGTGGGGATCAAATTACATAAAGCATGTGAAAACTCTGGGTAAACAATGGCACACTATGCAAATAAGTTATTACCATTATTAGGCTGGTATTCTTATTGAAAATATGGGTTCTCCTAGCCAGTACAACTTTGAATTAAAAGACAATTCAGTGCCCTGAGACCAAATGAAATATGTAATACTTTTTTAAACAGATTTATTGAGATACAATTCATATATCACACAATTCATCTATCTGAAGTGTAGAATTCAATGGCTTTTAACATATTCACAGTTGCACAACTCCAGAATTAATTCCAGAACATTGCCACTGCCCCAAAAAGGAACTCTGTGACATTAGTAGTCACTCCCCATTCCCCAACTACCCACACATATCCACAATTCCCCCAGCCTTGGGCAACCATTAATTGACTTTCTGTCTCCAGGGAGGTGCATATTCTAAACATTTTTTATAAACAGAATCATACAGTATAAGGCCTTTTGTCATTGGCTTCTTTTACTTAGCATGCTTTTAAGATTCATCCATGTTGTAGCATGTATCATTCTATATGTAGTACTTCATTCCTTTTTATTGTCAAATAATATTCTACTGTATGGATATACCACACTTTATTTAACTATCCATCAGTTTATGGGTTGTTTCCACTTTTTAGGTACCATGAATAATGCTATGAACATCCATGTAGAAATTTTTGTTTGAGGGCTGGGAGTGGTGGCTCATACCTGTAATCCCAGCAATTTGGGAGGCCGAGGCAGGCAGGTCACCTGAGGTCAGGAGTTTGAGACCAGCCTGGCCAACATGGTGAAACCCCATCTCTACTAAAAATACAAAAATTAGCCAGGCATGGTGGCATACACCTGTAATCCCAGCTACTCGGGAGGCTGAGGCAGGAGAATTGCTTGAACCCGGGAGGCAGAGGCTGCAGGGAGTCAAGATGGCGCCACTGCACTCCAGCTTGGGCGACAGAGCAAGACTCCATCTCAAAAAAAAAAAAAAATTTTTTTTTTTGTTTGAACGTATGCTTTCATTTCTTTAGGATCTATACCTGGAAATATATATACCTAGGAATAACTGCTCAGTCACATGGTAAGTCTATGTTTAATATTTTGAGAAACTATCAGACTGTTTTTCAAGTGGCTGTACCATTTTACATTCCCACCAGCAATGTCTGAGGAATAGATAATTGAAGCTAGACCATAGAAGGGAGACTATTAACTAGCTGTCTGTTAGGGAATAGCTAAACTAGCTCTGCAGAATGACAGCTTGTGTTACTGACAACAGGGATGACAATGCTTCACACCAAGTTTTAGAAAGGAGAGATTATCGTTGTTGGGGCATTTTCCTCCTTTTCTCCCCACTTGCCTAGGCCTGGTCCAGGCCAAGGCAATATAAACAGCTTTTTACACACAAACTAACGTTGTTCCCATCTCTAAGAGAAAGTAATACAGAACTGTCAGAGCCAGGCTTTAAAAAGTCCTCTATCATTTCTCAAATCCTAATAGTAAGGTATGTTGTCCTTCTGAGTCTCCATAATTGCTGTATAAAAGTTATGAAATTTCTTATGCCCTCACCATTCCTTTTGATCCATTAGGTTGAACCCGGCCCAAATACATACGTTCAGTAGGTCAAGCATAGGCTAGCTTCAACACAGTGTATTCCTGTACAGTGGCATCTGCAAGCCAAATAGAACTGGTAGAGGGAAACAGATGGCTTCTAAAAGGGGAAGAGAAGAAAAACAGAAGGTCAGGTAGAAGAGGGTGTGGCGGGGGAAGGAGGGATAGAAAGAGGATAGGAGAAAGGAGAAGCATATTTCTGGTTTTGCTCTTCCCACCTGTCACAGCACTCTCCTTGCTGGTTGCCAGCATGCTCCCTTGCAAACACAGCTGCAAGTGACAAAGAGCAGCCACTGTCCTACTCAGGGGGTCCCCTCCACGTTCCATATTGTAAACTGTACTGAAATGCCAATTGCATACAAGAAAGGGAATTACACACCCATTAGAGTCACGAATAGCAAACTGCTGTCTATATCCAACAAATTAGCACTGAGAACCATAGGTTCCTAAAAACAACGTAAGACTATCCAGCAAACAGTAAAAAGCAACAGAATCAAGAGATTAAGTACTAAAAAATGTGGCTTATTTTAATTTTGTATATTTGTCAGACCTGTGATTAACTCAATCAAAGTAGGACCATATTCTATCATATATTTCATGTAGTCACCACATGTTCAATTTGCTGTAGGGCTCTGCTCTTATGCAATTAAAAGAAAATTAGCAAGTCTTTCCCCAGCAGAGTTAGCGATTGCCACTAGGGATTGCCACTGAAAGGAAATGCTTCACGCCAAGTTTTAGAAAGAAGAGATACTAGCTGTTGGGACATTTGCCTCCTTTTTTCCCCCCTTAACTTGGCCTAGGCCAAAGCTACAGTAAAGGGAACATAAGCAGCTTTTTTACACACAGACTAATGTTGCCAGCAGCATTCCAGTGGCCTTGCTCACGGCAGGAGAAAGGCATAGGGACTAATACCACTGGGTCTTGTTGAAGAAAAGTGGCCGGCTTACTTTGATCAACTGAGTGGTGTGCTGATCAGTGTGATTTCCCTGTTCTGCTGACTGTGAGCATGTTGGGGAGAGCAGGAGAGCTGGCTTTTGAGAGGCCCATGCAGGGAGGCAAATTCCATAGCTGCCGAATCACAGAAAGCAACAAGAAATAAAAGAGGGCTGAACTGGAAGCAGACACCTTAATTCTGCCAGCATGTTACTTACTGATATAAGCATCTCTGGGAGGGGAATGAAGTAGGTACTTCTATAATTTTAATTCATCAATTGCAGTACTATACATAAAACTATTAAGCACAATGTTCAAAAGCATAGTCCAAGATCCTGAAACTATAATTTACAATTTTTAATTACTTCAATTTGATGGAGAAGAGAAAGAATGGGAATTAATAAGATTTTTAAAAATTAAAATTGAGGAAACAGGAACACATCAGCCTATGTGGCTCTTGGCATTGTTCGAGACAAAGGAAGTATGTCCAGCAACTGAGTATGTGTGCAGGACTACAGCTATGGCATACACCCCTCTCTACTATTTGCCAGAGAGGCAGCTGCTGGATTAACATGAGTTAATCTGCTTGTATGCTACACAGATTTTTTTCTAGTAAATTGCAAAAATTTACCTAAAGATAAATATAGCAGTCTCCGAGTTCTCTGTCCCATTCAGCTGCTGCTGAGAAACACTTCTGTTATCTTAAATTTCATCAGCAGATTGTACTCCTTCCTGGGAAACAGCAGCAAAAAGTAGCTTTCTAAAAGCATAGTTAGTCTCTCTGAGGTAAAATACACCACATTTAAATGGCTCCTTCCAAAAAGGATAACTTTCCACCTTTCAAGTTTTAATTCTTGATAAATAAAGTATGTGGTTTCTTATACTAGATCTAATCATTGCTGCTTTAAAGAGTAAATAGTCAATTGCAAATTGGGCAAATTGCTTTGGCTATCCTAGTACCAGAAATGAAATGGATTAGGTCAGCAGGTGGCATGTCATTTCAGTGCTGCCTGGGGGCCCAAAATACAGTTAGGTCATTTTTATTCTTGTGACAGCCGGAATGAAAACCAGAGCATTTAGCATTACCTCCCACCTCCATTCTCATACCATCTTGGGCACAAAAGAGTTTACTCGGCCTTCATTTCCAGTGTCCAGACTCCTTCTGGGGCCTCGAGAGATAAATGGGTTGAAATTGCCTAAGGAAACCTGAAACAGAGTACTCTAACTTTGGTCTTCAGAAACACAAAGCTTCTTGTCTACACAAGGAAAACTGAGTTCTCATTAACCAGCTGTTTTTAAGCATGCCAATGTGCAATTCCATTCTGTAGTACTTTCCTTGAAGGAAGAGAGTGGTCATCATGCCTCAACTCAAGGGGGTGAGGACACTGGTCTCTGCTACCATGAAGGAAGATATTAGAGGAAGACAAAGGATTGGATGAAGGAATGGACTTAAGCTAAGAAGCAGAAACAAAGGCGATGGGGGTGGGGAAACATGCAGAAGAAGAAAAGGTAAACTGGGACAAAAATTCTTCTGTACAGAAACCAGGAGCCTCTTGCAATGGTTGGAACAGTTAAAATATCCAAAAATAGCTTTTCTATCAAGGCTTCTTTCCCCCATATGTGTTTCAAACTACTAGTAGAATTCCAAATATAAGGTAGCCTCCCAAAGTTTACTCCTATGAAAACAGTCAAAGGAATAGTCAATAGTCAAGGTTGAGATGATCCAGGAGTAGCATATGACCCAGGCCTAATGAGGGGACTCCAGTTCCCTGGCCACAAAAGGATGACTGATTCGAGAATGGACCTAAAAATCGTGCCCATGCTCTATGCTGGTACTTCCAGGAAAAAACAAACAAATAAAAAAAACTTTCCCTCTTCAATGGAGTTGATTAAATGGCAGGTTGTAAACCTGGAGCTGCCAGAGGCAACCTCTGCCCGTACAGGACAGCCTGTAAGCAAATGAAGTCAAAAGAGGGAGAAAGTTTCCTGAAGCTCCTAAATCCATCCATGCCTGAAAGCAGCTATATCCCTGAACTTACTACTTATATATACCAATAAATCTCTTTTCCTTCAACAACATTGAATTGAGTTTCTATCACTGGAAAGCAGAAGAGTCTTCACTCATATACCTACTGAATACCTCTGCACTAGCCATTCAACCTCACTGCCTATCAGTTTTCTGAACTCTGAGAAGAAAAAAAAAAAAAACCATGTTTACTTTACAGAATTGAAAACTGCTAAGTACTACACAGGAGCTAACAATATTTTAACTAAAACAGAAGGTAGGGATAGAAGAAGAAAGATATTCATGGAGCTAAATTGCTCCTAGCTGCTAGTGCTGATAAGAAAACATTCTATTTCTACCAGTTTTTCACCATGTGCCCTGGTGGAGCCTCTGAAATCTTTATCAAAGCAGTTAATCACCTAGTAAGTCTTTAAATATTTTCCCTTTTACTTCCAGTTAACAAGGCTTTTCCACCTTCTTGGACATCTCTGACCAAGCCATCTTACCAGGCTTACCATGATGAATAAGCAAAGGCATCACAGAAAAGGAAAATTAACAGTTCCATCTTCAAGGGGCATGTGTGTGTGTGAGTGCCCATGCAGATACACATGTGCTACAAGATGAAGTAGAAGAATAATTCTCACATGAAGGCAAATCAGGGATGAAAAGAAGCTACCTCTACACAACAAGGTGAAAATCTAAGGGCCTCGAGTAATGTGCCCCCTCCCAAAGCATTATTATTCTAAAGGCAGAACTGAACTATTAGGATTACATTTTCAATTCAAAATTTGTAATTAAATGTAATGTGTATTTCAGAAGTTGATTTAGTGTCCTGATAAATGTTTGGTTTCACAGAACACTAGATCACATCTCTCATGGATAGCAGAATAAAACACTTTTTATAATATATGTAACTGATTTACAAAATATCAATATGAAAGAATTATTAGTGAAACAAATACCTAAAAGTAAAGAGTACTAACTTCTAGTCCTCTTTTGATATAAGTGTATAAATAAAAGCAAGAAATGCACAACTAATATTTTGCAAGAGCTAGGAAGAAAAATCATAAATGTGCTATACTTTCAACCTCCAAAGTTGCTGGGCCTAAATATTAAGTATAAATGAAATCATTCTTAAGAGGATATTTTATTTTAAGATGTTATCAACATCTTTGACATCAATTAGTCTTTCTTCATTATATATATAATTATATGTATACCATGACTGGTAAAAAGAACCCCATGGCTCAGCGTGGGGTTCTAACCTTAATCAGTGTTTCATACAGGCTGAACATTAATTTTTTTTTGTTTCTCATCTTATTCAATAACTCATACAAAATATTCCAGATAAATGAGTTTCAATCCTCATCTTCCTCCCGTTCTTCTTCCTGGTTAATTTGGCAGTAACATAATTTGTAACTCCCTTTGCTGTTAGCAACTATGTACAATCAATCACATAAATTATTCTTCTTCAAGTATTTTTTTGTGATATATTTCAAAAACCTTTTGGAAAAAGGCACCTCAAAAGTTACTATGACCTTGCTCTGCTGCATGTGATGATTACAACCCCTCCAATGAGATTCCAAGCTTTTCCATTCACTTTCTTTTGGAGAACCTGCTAAAAATTGGCAGCATCCACGATTCCATTTGGACCTTTCTTCTTTTGCCCCCACTTCGCCACAAGCTTTTTCACAAGCAACGTCGTGGCAGTGGAGGAAGAAAGTTGAACATTAACATTTTAAGCAAATAAAATATGTGATGCTTTTCTTGAGGCTTCTCACCCACCAAAATGTTTCTGAAAACTAAAATACACTGGTAAAAGTTGTATTCCTCTAACTATAGTCAGAGAAGAATTTCAACCAACTCGTTTAAAAAAATTTTTTTCTGAAAGGAAAAGCTGAAAGTCAGAGTATTAATATGATAGTAACCCTTGAAAATTATATCACATAAAGTTTCTTCTCTAGCAAGATTCAAACAAATCATTAACTCTGACAAACTAACAACATACAGATTTGTCCCCAGATGATTCAGGAATAAAAATGCTATGTCAAATTGGCTTGGGGTTATCCAATTTAGTTTGGGCAATATCAAACAACTTTAAAATCCACTTACCTACTCCTACACATCTTTTTATGCCTGGGCGCCATTCTCGAAGATTCTGATTCAACTGGTCTAAGGTGCAGCCCTGTATGCAGGATTTTTCAAAAGCTTTTCATTTTATTAGGGTACCAGCTAGGGTTGAGAACCAGCAGTTTACACGTAGATGTGGCACTGGCCTTCAAATCAAAGACTAGATCTTATTACTCTACAACTGTTGAGAAAAATCATTACTATTCAAATCACTATACTCTCACTAATATGCCACTAGAAGGTAAGTTCCTTAAGAAGAGAAGCTTTTTCAGCCTTGTTCATCACTGAGGCTGAGTGGAATGCCTCCAAATAATAGATACTCCATAAATATTTGTGACTGAATTAATTAAATGTTGAAAGATTACCTTTTCAGCTCTACACCTTGAAGCAATACAGTAGAAGCTCTTTTAACCAGTAACGATTAGGACCAGCAGTTGATCAGATAAGGAAAAAAAGTCATACAAAGCAGGAAATCATGAAAATTTGATAAGCATACCTAAGCATTTTATTTTAGTTTAAATGAACCTTCATTTGCTAATCTTGTAATACAGGACCAGGCTTTCTGTTTATATGGATCTACAGGTTAGAGCGCCAAAATGTCTTTCTTTCATAAACCATAATTATAATGCATCCTCTACCATTTCCATTTTGGACTTTTAAATTATGGTGAGAACTTAAGATACTTTGAAGCAATCTGAATGTAGAATCCTTCTGGACATTAATAATTTATCCCATTCTGTTATAGATCTCTTACCCAAATATAACTAAGCAGCAAATTTTTAGTAATTTTTTTTATCATTTCCAAAGCATTAAATTATAGATTTCATGAAAACAACTTGGTTTTTTAAAACTCATTGGTTTAACAATAGTTAATTAAATTACAGTAACAAGAACAAATGGCAGAAACAAGTTTGGAAACAAACACAACTCACTCTTGATAACTGTTCTACAACTGATGGGAAAAGTGTAGAGTACACAGTAACCCACTAGAACTGGCATTCAGAATGAGGAGTGACAATTAAACCAGTGAGTCAGTTGAGACTTTGCTCTCCACAGAGCTTTTACGGTTATACAAATGCTAGCCACAGGTTTCTTTCCATTGACCTTTCCAATTCCCTAGAGCAGTCAATTCATCCCTTTACTAGTAGGTCATCTGAACTGAGATCCAACAAAATTACCAAGTCTATACATTACATCATCAAAGGAATGTCAGGCACAGAGGCAGCAGGAGTCATGGAATCTCTTCACATAAATGCCCCAACAATTTACATCCAGACTCCCTGATTTACCTTTAAGGCATTTATAAGTTACATAGCAGGGGATTCATTGAAAATATAATACGATCTAAGCCTAAAATCAGAATTTTTAAACGCTCAACATATTATTTTACTTGGAGTTAAAAGGATATGGCAAATTGAATAGTTTTGTTTTGCTAATTCAGAATCAGTTCCCATTTGGCAGGTGTCTCAAATGAGGACACTGGTGACAAAGAACTGCTGCCACCAGGAGGTTCCTTAATGTACCTTTTATTGAAAGTCTTGAAATTTAAAATATTTTTGCTTCTTTATAGCTCATGCAATACTTTCTCAATGACAAGTTTTCCATGTAACCTGTTTTTTTTAAATAAAGTTATTGCTTCTCTGTTTCCTATCTTAAAGTAACAAAATACCCTTTATGTAATTTAATGCCTCCGGTTTTGAATTTCATCTTATAAGGAGAAAACAGAACTATTTAAATTTTTTTAAGTTAGATAGCAATTTAGTAATTTTGTTTTCATTAAGTCTTTCTCAAGAGAGTCAATAATTCCAATCTTACCCCATGGGACACCTGGCAGGGGATTCAGAGAGTAAAACAGACTTTACATTTTCACTGGCTTGGGCTGTGTGGGTCAGTTTCTATGACAAAGATAACTCCAATTATGTCTGGGTTAAATATGGAGGTGATGACAAAAGGAAAACTTTTACTTTAAGAACCTGTAAATCCTGATAGTTCTCAAATTAGTATAAGCTAGTATCACAGTCAAGATTTTAAAACAAGAAATTGGGCTTTTAAAAAATAGGTCCTTGTAAACGTCTTTCTAAAAGGGGGAGAATGGAGACAGAAGAAATTAACAGCTTCTGTTAATATCAAGAAATCTAAACTCGTTCAAGATAGACAATGTCATTTTTATTACCCATGAAACACTGTTTCACCTGTACGTTTACTTCACCAATAATGGCTCTCCCAATCAATGAATCAGGATTTAGCGGCAGAAATACAACGTAGATTTATTTCACATTTGCTGCTGCTTAAAAGACCCTCAGAGAGGGAAACTTTAAGATTAGCTATAGAATCCTTGTGCTTCCTGAAAACCCTGACACTTCTAGTCAACAATCCTCATGCTGTCCTCCTCCCCAGGACTCAGTTCCATAAAACAATTACATTATTTACAAGCACAAACAGTGGGCTGAGGTGCTTTTTGCTTATCTATTTTTAAAACTAATCAAGTACCTCAGCTTAAAGATAACTGATTTTATTTGCTTTAAATATAGTAAAAAAAAAAGTCAAGATGGTTATAGTAAGTGCTGAAAAAATTAAAATGTTAGCACACAAAAAATATTATTGACATTAATCTGTTTTGGTTTATATAAAAACTACAATTGAGAGGTTTTTTTCCCCAAGTTCATTTTGTGCCTAAGGAAACTAAGAGCAGAACAGTTTTTACTGGGTCATGTCCAGTGGGCTAGTAATGCTTAAGACTTGTTTATTTTCCATCTTGGAACTACATAAGCAGTTGCCCTATCAATGTACACTCAACTCAGCTATAATCTTTGCATGTCTATAAGTTTTATGGGAGAGGGTTTCCCATCAGCCTTCCTCAGCCAGGATTCCTCATTTAAACCAAAAAACACAAATATTTCAGTGACTATTTTCTTAATTATCAATCTAGATGCACAGGAGTGTTAATTCAATACATATAACAGATGCCCAGAGCATTAGGGCTTAATTTTCCCAATGAACCCAGGCTGGTTTAGAAACTACAAAACAGAATGAAATGTCTTGACTTATAAAGGGAAAAACTGTACTTTCTGTTCTCCATGTTTTGCTTTTCAAATAGAGGAAAAAAGAAAGAGAGTTGGTATCTCTTTTAAAATGTCATCTATAATATGACTCAAGCTGAAATAAGTAAAATCACCTAAAACCCTAACTCCAGCAACAAGAGGTCTCACAAGTGCAAAAGGTACTAGGCTGTTCTAGAACTTACCCTAGCTCACTTGAAGGAGGACCTGTGAAACTGAGATCGGGTCTCATGAGAAGGCACTCCACACTAACCTTGGCATAAATGCATCATAAATTTTCTAGATGAGAGCCGACTCAGAGGTGCCAAGTGTAAAAATATGGTGCTTAAGGGAATTTTCCTCTAAAACTCCACTCTCACACACACTATTTTCAACTTTGTCACTGGGTGACTTAACTACCAACTTGACAGGCACAAATCAAGAAAAAAAGTCTAATTTGTTTCTGGTGGAAATTCAAAACATACCTGTTTTCCTACTTTGCAAACATTTTTCCATCAGTTAAGTTTCCAACCTGGAGAACTCTAGTCCCCTAACATCTCAACTTTTAACAAAGCCTTGTTAAATGTGAAGGATCTCACTTAAACCTGCAGAAAACGGAAACTAGAAAGTCATAACCTGAACACCTCCCTACATTCTACTGCTGCCTTACCATGGGGGTAAGAGGAGGAGAAAGGTTAAACTGCTAATATTCTTAGATGTCAAGTATTATAACCTCACAACTTCCAATCATTTACGTAGAAAAAAATGAATGGTGTCCAACAGAGGAAACATTACAGATGTTTCCTTTTTACACTAGGCTTAACTGTGTCATACTGTTGGTAAAACGAAATCTGATTAAGACTTTGAAAGGATATTTTGAAGGGCAGTTCAAAGGAAACTCACCTTCTAACAGCTGACTAAAAAGGGCAGGCAGGAACTTAGTCTTGTAGGACTGATATATTCTCAGCATCTAGAAAGGTACCTGACACATAGGAAGTGCCTGATAATTATTTGCCAAATGAATTGAGGTTTAAAACTTTTCATTAGATTCAAGGTAAAAATTCCATCTAGCATGTTAAATAATTCTCCTTTAATAAAATGACTGACCCTAAACATGGACAGTCTTTCTAGAGAGCAATTAGGTAACATAAAAGGCTTCAGAAACTTGTTAGGCTATCTGCCTACCTCAGAACTCTTTTCTCTGACAGGGGCTCTCTGATCTAGCCATGTCTGTACTAGTAATATGGTCCCCTGGCTCAAAGCAGGCTTATTACATTCTCTTTACAAAATCTGGAATGAGAACAAGCCAGTGGGTCTGGGACAGTATCTAGAATGGAGAAGACACAAACATGGGAACTTCGCAGGGACCAGAGCCTTTTGCCTGCTACGAGTACAGAAGAAGCTGAGAAAGTCAATCTCTAGACAGCGGAAATGAAGCAGAAGCAAAGAAAGATGAAGAGACACAAGAGACGGAGACTCCAGTTCCAGCCCCTAAAACTGCCCCAGGGTCACCCAAGATGCCCTAATACAGTTCCAATAATTCCTCTTCATGATTAAGCTAGTTGGAGTTAGATTCTACTATACATACCAAAGAAGTCTTCACAAAGTTATGAAGAAGCATCTATTTATGTATTCCTTATCTGATTTTTTTTTACTTCTAGGAAATAATCAAAATTACGTACAAATATTTACGTCCAAGGATGTACACTGCAGAGCTAGGCATACAACAGTAAAAAACTGGGAATAATTTAAACGTCTAAAAATAGTGAACTGATTAAATAAACCCTGTATGATATAATACCCTACCCAAATGATAGGATACTATCAAGCCACTAAAAACGATTATTCCTGAAGAATAATTAAGAATGTAAAGAAATGCTCAAGATATAGACAAAATAAGTATTTCTAAAATAATAAGTACAATACCAATCTCAATTTTATTTATTTATTTATTTTTAAAAGACAGGGTCCCACTGTCGCCCAGACGGGAGTGCAGTGGTATGATCATAGCTCACTGTAACCTCGAATTCCTGGGTTCAAGCAATCCTCCTGACTCAGCTTCCCAAGTAGCTGGGACCACACACATGCCACCACACCTGGCTAACTTTTTAAATTTTGTGTAGAGGTGGGATGTTGCCATGGTGCCTAGGTTGGTCTCAAACTGGCCTCAAAGGATCCTTCTGCCTCAGCCTCCCAAAGTGCTAGGATGACAGGCATAAGCCATTGTACCTGGCCTCCATTTTAGTATTTATTTATTTGAGACAGAGTCTCACTCTGTTGCCCAGGCTGGAGTGCAGTGGCTCAATCTCGACTCACTGCAACTTCTGCCTCCCAGATTCAAGCAATTCTCCTGCCTCAGCCTCCCAAGTAGCTGGGATTACAGGCACCCACCACCACGCCCAGCTAATTTTATTTATTTATTTATTTTGGGGGGATTTTTAGTACAGATGGGGTTTCGCCGATGTTGGCCAGCCTGGTCTCAAACTCCTGACCTCAGGTGATCCACCCACCTCGGCCTCCCAAAGCACTGGGATTACAGGCGTGAGCCACTGCACCCAGCCCATTTTATTTTTTAATATAAATTTATGGAACAGAAAAAAAGACTCAAAGGATCTAAAACATGGAAGTAGGATCACAGCTAAATTTGATTTCTCTCTTTGCTGAATTTGCCAAATAAACATGCATGACTTTTTCAAAACATGGATGGGGTCTTGCTACGTTGGCCTGGCTGGTCTCAAACTCCTGGCCTCAAGCAATCCTCCCATCTCAGCCTACCAAAATGCTGAGATTACAGGCATAAGCCACTACACCCCAACCATGAATTACTTTTATAAACTTTTGAAAAACAAATGTTTAAAGAAATGATGGACTTCAACTCCTAATGCCAATATTCTAGTCTCCTCCTACAGCTCTAAGAAAGAAAAAAACACAAGAAACAAGTTGTAATCTTAGCACATACTCATATAAAATTATGTTATACTATATAAAATAATATTTTTTACTTAAGAATTCATTGATATTAAAAGAGACTATTTCTAAGTAAATTCTAACCACTCATTGTGGTTCTGATGTGCATTTCTCTAAAGATCAGTGATGTTGAGCTTTTTTGCATATGATTGTTGGCCACATGTGTGTCTTCTTTTGAAAAGTGTCTGTTCATGTCCTTTGCCCACTTTGTAATGGGACTGTTTTTTTCTTGTAAATTTGTTTAAGTTCCATATAGATGCTGGATATTAGACCTTTGTCAGATGCACAGTTTGCAAACATTTTCTCCCATTCTGTAGGCTGTCTGTTTACTCTGTTGATAGTTTCATTTGCTGTGCAGAAGCTCTTTAGTTTATTTGGATCCCATTTGTCAATTTTTGCTCAATTGCTTTTGCACCTTCATTGTGAAATCTGTGCCCATGCTTATGTCCTGAATGGTATTGCTGAGGTTATCTACCAGGGTTTTTATAGTTTTGGGTTTTACATTTAAGTCTAATCCAACTAGAGTTCATTTTTGTATATGGTGTAAGGAAGGGCTACAGTTTTAATTTTCTGCATATGGCTAGCCAGTTATCTCAGCACCACTTATTGAATAGGGAATCCCTTCCCCATTGCTTGTTTTCGTCAGGTTTGTTGAAGATCAGGTAGCTGTAGGTGTGTGGTCTTATTTCTGGGTTCTGTATTCTGTTCTATTAGTCTCTGCTGTTTTTGTACCAGTACCATGCTGTTTTGGTCACTGTGACCCTGTAGTATAGTTTGAAGTCGGTTAGCATGATGCCTCCACCAGCTTTGTTCTTTTTGCTTAGAATTGCCTTGGCTATTCAGGCTCTGTTTTGATCCCATATGAATCTTAAAATAGTTTTCTCTAGTTCTGTGAAGAACCTCAATGGTCGTTTAATAGGAATAGCATTGAATCTGTAAATTCCTTTGGATGTTATTGCCATTTTAATGATTAAACCCATATTTAAGGCTTGTATTATTATATAAATAACATTAATCAATTGGTGAGACAACTATACTTCTTGTACAACATTTTGCTATTCCTGGAACTTAAAATTGACTTGCTTTGTCATTTGCTTGGTTTTCTATATTCCTACAATTAATTCTTTCCCATACTTTCCAAAGAAACTATAAAATGTCTCTCAATAATGGCTCAAAACACATTGTATGATATATTGGTCCACTTTCTTAGCTTTGTTTCTCCTAAGTCCTCCATCCTCCTGTCCAACCTAAACTGGCTGTTTTCTAAACCTGTTGTACAACAATTATCTAAGTTTTTCCCTTCATCAAATGGGATTTTCTTTGATACTGAATTCCCTGTTTTCGGAACCAATGCCTTCATCTTTACTGGTTCACTTTCTCGTTTGATGGAGAACCTCCTCCAATAGCTTCCTCAAAAAAGATGTATGGGAGGTAAGTTTTGTGACCTTGCATGTCTTAAAATGTCTCTATTCTATCCCCGGATTTGATCAAGAGATGGGTTGGGTATAGAATTCTATACGGGAAATCACTGCTTTTCAGAATTTGTAAAGCATCATTCCAATGACTGCTAGCTTTCTTTGTTGCTGCTGAGAAGTCTGATGACATCTGATTCCCAATCCCTGTTTGCAACTGTTTTTTGTTTTGTTTGTTTTTTTTCCTCTAAGGAAGCTTTTAGGATCTTTTATTCTTGTTTTGCTAAAGTTTCACCACGTTGTGCCTTGGTATGAGGGTGTGGGGTTTTTTTCATTCACAGTTTTAGGCACTCAGTGGATTCTATTAATATGGAATTATATGCCCTTCGGTTGTGGGACATTTCCTTTTATTAGTTATTGGCTGGTTTTCTCTTCTCCATTTTCTCTGTTCCCTTGTCTCAGAACTTTTATTAGCCAGGCATGAGACTTTCTGGGTGACCCTCTTAAAATTTTTCTCTATTCTACTGTCTATCCCCCTTTGTCTCTTCCATCTATTTATTGAGAAACAGCTCCAATTTTGTTTTCCAACCTTTTTTTTTTAAATCAAGAATTGTTTCTGTTTTCTAATTGTTCCTTTATTTCTAGCATCCTCTCCTTGTTTCACTAATGCAATATCTTCTTTTACTGATCTAGGGATCTAAATTTATAGTTAGTTTGAATGGTCCCTTCCAATTCTCTTGGCCTGTTCTGACTTGCACATTAGCAGCTTCCCTTAAATATCTAGTGATTCTTGGCTATGTTCATATTTAAGATTGAAGCACTAAGAATGTGGAGCAGCTAGAACTCTCATACACTACTGAAAGGAATGTAAAATAGTACAACCACTTTGGAAAACATTTTGGCAGTTTCTTAAAAAGTTAAAAACACACCTACTATACAACCCAGACATACTAAGGCATTTACTGAAGAGAAATGAAAGCAGATCTCCACACAAAGACTTGGACATGAATGTTCAAATTAATGTTATTTGTAACAGCTAAAAACTGGGTTACAAAAAGCAGACCAGTGTTTGCCTGGGGACTGGATTGACAGAAGGATGAGCGAGATGACCAAGAACACTTCAGAGGTGATGCATATGCTCATCTTGATCGTGATGACGGTTTCACACCATCAAAAATTAGACTCTTTCAAGGTGTATCATTTATTTTACATTAATTATGACTCAATAAACCTATAAGAGAGAAGTGGGGAGAGGAATAGAGACGAAGAGAATAAAAAATAAAAGTGGCTAAAAAAATGAGGTGTTTAAAATGAATTCTCCGGGGGGGCTGGCATGTTTATAAGAGAAGGAGCTCTTACTATTCTGTATACACCATATACCCTGTTTTCAGTGTACATACAGTCTATATACAGTGTAGCACTCACTCCTGCCCAAGGCTGTTACATGATGCCTAGTATCTCTGAGTTGAGTGCCTCTCTGGTTAAATTTCTCTAGAGTAAGATTGGCAAACTTTCTAAAAATAACCAGATAGTAACTACTGTAAGGCCATACTGACTTGTCACGACTACTTAACTCTGCCATTGTGGCACAAAAGCAGTCAGTCATAGAGAATATGTAAATGTAAAGAGTGTGATTGTGTTCTAATAATTTTACAAAAACAGGTGGCAGGACAGATTTGGCCCAGGTTCAAGCCATAGTTTTACCAATCCCTGCCCTAGAGAATCATACTAGTCTTTCCATTTTTGGAGAACTAATCAATTTCTCTTCAGAAGGATACCCTGAAGTAATGGCTAAAACCACTTTACCCATAAAGTATATAATTAAGCAAATAAGAGCTAGGGGAAGGGAAGCTATAAAAAGGAATACTAGAAATTTAAAGAGTTATATATAATTTTATCAGCTATTAGCAGGAACTGATGAGGCTTAGGGGCAGCACTTTTGATAACCTGCAAATACTGTTTCATCTGATGAACCCACATCATAGGATAAGCAGAAATCAGTTTTTATGACAGATGTTTATAAATGTTATAATTAAAAGGCACTGGTGGATTAACTCAAAATCTTATGTGAATTTGTCTCAACTTCAAGACAAACTTCTAGAATCTCTAATAAATAAAATCACATACTCAGAAAAACAAATTTCAAGTTCTGTCGATTAACACCCTCCCCCAATTTCACTTGATTATTTTCCTTCAGGTAACAGAACTTTTCAGGGTAAGTTCATTTGTGCTTCTTGACTCCACAGGAAATGAGTTGTTAATTTTTTCCCCAATTCCTATATTAGATGACAGAAGCACTAGATAAAAGCAGATGAGTAATAATCATTCACTGTTCATAGGGAAAATTAAGTTCAGAACTGATCTCTATCTTTAATATTCTTCTTGGTCAAAATGATACAATTTGTTTGGGCAAAGTGGGAGGGTTTTTTAAAAGGCGATGGAGGTGGGAGCAGGAGAAAAGGTGACAACTGACCAGATTAGTTGAAAACTTGTAGGGCCTCATTTCTCAGAGCAAAGGAATGTTTGGTGCTTCACTGAGAGAAACTAAGAATCCCTCTCTCCTTTTCAGATAGAGCTAGGATGAGAGAGGTTAGCCAAACCCTGCTGATTCACACAAACATTTGCTTCCTAAACTTGGAGTAAATCAACTTTGGGAAACATATCTTCTGAAAACATAATTTTGCAGGACAGCCTCCCATCTAACCAGCTACCATAAAAAGATACTAGTTAAAGAGTAAACTTCTTTTTCCTGTCTGGTTCTTATACCCTAATCTGTTGGGGAAAAAAAGAAGTGAAGGAATATACGATTTGGCCTGTCATTTAACATATCCAACATTTTAAAAAGGAGAAATCCGAAACACCATATTAATATCAACAACGATAATGATAGTTTATAGACAATTTTTAAATACCAAAAAATTAAAAAATAATTTATAATTCACATTTGAAATAAATTACATTATTTTCTGTAATAGATTTACCCTTCTAATAATGTATTGCTTTGGCAAAGAGTAAAATTATTTTTGTACTCCTAGCCCTAAAGCAGGCTGCTAGCTAGGGTGGCAAAGGGAGACTTTTCTAAAATAATCCACAGAGCCAGTAACAAGCACTAATGATGTATTATAACTTCATGGTATTTCAGCATGCATATACCTTTAGATATACATTATCCTTAATTTACTTTAGTAGAGGAAAGTGTTATAGAGACAGACATTGTTAACTTTCTTGAATATCCATTCTTCTCCACCCTTTCTCTTCCCTGATAACAAAAAACAGTTTTGTTTAGGTATCTAGCTTCCAAATGCTCAAGGAGAAAATCTCCAGCTCCAGGACACAAATCAGTCTTGGACTCCTCCTTCTTGCCAGGAACTAGGCATTGGCATATGACAGAACTGTGGTCAATGAGATGCAAAGTCTGTTGAAAGGCTTCTAATTAAAGTTTTCCATAATCATAAAAAGAGATATTTAATAAGAAATTGTCCTTTTTTGCCCCAGGATGTTGACGTGTGAAGATGTAAAGCCTGGCGCCACAGCAGCCATCCCATGACAACAGCAGTGGTTGCCGACATGCTGAGCATGGCAGTGCTGAAAGATGACCAGAATATGGGTCCTGATAGTGTTGCTGAGCTGCTGAACTGAGCAATTCTAGCAAATTCTCCTTATTTGAATCAATAAATTCACTTACTATCTTAGCCGCTTTTAGTTGGACTTTCTAACTACAACTAAACTACAGCATCTGTACTGATACAATTATAACATCTATATTACAGTTGAGGAAACCAGCTCAGAGAAATTCAATGGACACAAAGCCTGTCAGTGACTAGCACAGCCAGGACTAGAATTTACTCCTTTTCTTTAACAAAAGTTGTTTAAGCGCCACTGTGTGTGAAGCACTAGGGTATAAAGCGGGTGTATAAGGGTGAAGGGATCACAGTTCACAGAGGCTCACAATCTAGAGAGGAAGAAATGACACACAAACAAATAGTTAGAAGATATGTGGTAAGAGCTACACAAAAGTCACAGAGCAAGGAGCTACCGGCTCACAGAAGAGAAACCACCTGACTATGCCATGAGATGTTAGGGCGGGCACATCCAAGAGATGACAAACTTTTTTTCTTTAGTGATTTAAAATTTCAAAAGACAGCTTCCTGTGAATCTGTAATTATTTCCAAGTAAAAAGTTTTTTACTACTTCAAAAGAAAGGGATATAGTCTCATAAACATGTTGAACAAAATAAGCCAGACAGAAAAAAGTAGGCTCTATTTTATTTGATACATAGGCAACGTCAGTCTATGCTGTTAGAGGTAACAAAGGTAGTTTCTCTGGTAGAGGAGGTAGTGAACTGGGGAAGGACGAAGGGATTTATGTTGTGACAGTGATATTCTGATTACTGATATAGGTATTAGTTACCTAGTGGTTTCAGTGTGTAATAATATATTTGAGCCATATGTACATACATATAAATATATATTAGATATTTATCTGCATGTTATACCTCAACAGTTTTTAAAAATTAATATGTGTTCCTTATAAAAAATAAATTCAGCCAGCCATTGTGGTTTGAACCTATAATCCCAGTTACCTGGAAGGCTGAGTCAGAAGGATCACTTGCCAGGAATTCAAGACCAGCCTGGGCAACAAAATGAGAACCTGTTTCTAAAAAAATAAAAATAAATTAGCCAGGCGTGACAGTGCATGCCTGTAGCCCCAGCCACTTGGGAGGCTCAGGTGGTAGGATTACTTGAGCCCAGGAGTTCAAGACTCCAGTGAGCTATGATTGTACCACCGCACACCAGCTTGGGCGACAGAGCAAGACCTTGCCTCTAAAAATAATAAACAAACAAAATAAAAATAAATAAATTTAAATAACAAAAGCATATATAAAGTTAAACGTGCTAGCTCTCTTGAACCTCACTTCTTAGAGGCAATCACTGTGAATGGTTCTGTGTAAACAATTCTAGATAATCTAGACTTTTTCCCATGCATTTTCAAGTATAAATGACCATGAATGCATAAATACAAACACAGTTTTTTAGTATTTTGCATTTTAAACTAATATTCAATTATACTGTATGTCTGTTTTACAATTTGCTTTTTTAACTTTCTATTCATCTTTCCATTCAGTTAAGCACCTCATTATTTTTTAACAGCTACATGTTATTCCATAATATGCATATATAGCTAATGTATTCTTTACTAATGCACCTTATGTATTACTTACTTATGTATTACTTACTAATGCACCTTGATTCAATCACATTTGTTTTCAAATTTTCTTTTGTGGGGATTTCTGTACTATGTTGTCCTGTAAGGGGGTCTGCCGGAAGAAAGGTATAAGGTGACCCTAGGTTTGCACTATGCAAAGAAGACAGGTAAAAACATCCCAGGTTGAAGAAACGACACAGCATAACAAGTATCTGAAAAGTCTAGAGGGTAAGGTATGTATGAGTTCAATGGGGAGGCGGGCATGAGTGAGAAAATGAAGGGTTTTCTGAGGTAAGTGACGTAGCAACATTGCAGAAGAGACTTGTTTCTAGATGTATCAAGTTTTCAAACTGGTGGCCCCAGACTCATTTACTAGTTTATACAACTTCACTTAATAAAAACTGTCCTTTTCTGAAACTAAGATAAAGCTGCTCTAAATTGGAATAGAGTTAATAATGGCACTGAACTCTCCTAAAACACTGAAGTAGGAAATAATAATAAGAATATTCCACCCCCCACAAAAAAAAAAAACTGAATTGAATCATTTAAATGGGAATTTTCTTTTGATGGTGAACCCTTGGTAGGGACATCCTTGGTCACCTTACCAGCTTTCTGAGGGCATAATGAATTAATAACATTCAAAAACACTTGCTGCTCATCTACCATTCTAGACTTGAGGGGTACAAATGTGAGCAAGACACAGTCCTTGCCTGTGAGGATCTTACAAATAATTACAATACAACTTGATGAGTGCAAATAAGTACCACAATGAGCGCCAAATAAAGTAGGCACAAGTACCAAGTACCATGAGTACACAGAAGAGGAGTGTCTAACTCTGCTTGGAAGGTAGAAAGAAGTCAAGAAAAGCTTATAGAAGACCTTGCTTAAGCTGAGTCTTCAAAGGATACATAGGAATTAATCAGGTAAAAAGGTAAGAAAATTCCAGGTGTAGAGAAGAGGATGTGTGAAGAAGGCACAGTCTTGAGAGAGCCCAGGGAGTAAAGGTGACAGCAGAGAATTTATGGGGTATGTATGAGAATGAGTTGTTAAAGGTATCAGTGCTAATGAGCTTGAATGCCTTGTAGGTCATAACCAGTCACATGGAAGTAACACTGCCAAGATTTTCATTCTCTGCATCCTCCGTGGGCCTAGTATCATGCCTTTCACCAGAGTAAACTCTCAATAAATATATGTGGAATAAAACAGATGAATCAGACTCCGAATGATAAACAAGTCTGAAAAGCACAGATCCTAGAGAAAAGGGAATAAATGGGAATGGATTTTTTGAAAGCATACATATATATAATATATGCACATTATTTGAAAGCACATGATATAGTAGAGAGGTGGTGTCAGTTATATTGGCTCCTAAAAAGCATTCGTTATTCACACTGCCTATCACTCAAAAATTAACGTTCTCCAAAGAGTGGAAGAGTCCCTAAACATTCTGAAATACAGATATGTTCTATGCAAAGAAAAAAGACAGATACCACAGGCTTGAAAAACATTCCACAAACTTGGCCTTTGATTTGATATTCATAGCTTGAAGCAACTGCTCTCAGCTAAGCAATAGATGAGCAAAGTGGAAAAAAAAAATTACAGTAGATTCCAGTCAGTAGATTCTAGTAGCCCAGTGTCAACATATATAACACCTGATGACAAGGGCTAAGAAATTCAATTTGAATTTTAAAAGTCATTCCATTTGCCAGCACCAAAAATACGTTATTAGGATAAACTTACAAGAGGATTGCTCTGCCTTAACTCAGCAAACTGATGCATCTGGTACAAGTCACCAACTGACTTGATTTCCTCTGCCATACTAGGTAAAATGCCCTATAATAATGTGGCACGTTATTAAAGTATAAGTTACTCAATCAAGCATCTCTTTCTCAAAGAGATAGTCAAATCTTTGACCACTTAGGTACAACTAGCAGCAACAGACACAATCACACTCCAAGAAGACAGGTAAAAAGGAGAGCAGATAATACAGCACTGGGAACCACAGTCACACTACATATATACAACCTCTCGATCTTCAGAACTTTCATACTTGCAGCCAGTTATTTCTGAGCCTTTCCTTCATCTCATCTTGGCTGAATATAAGCCAATAGGATTTCACCAGGAGAAATTTGAAATATTGCATTTCCTGTATTTGATGAAAACGAGGAGCTGATGTCCTCTGATGTACACAAGTGGCAATAAACTCAACAAACAATTGGACCAATGGCTTTACATAAATATTACACAGGAGGGATGAACTAGACTAATCTTAGGAAATTCCTAAGCTCTGGATAAAGTCAGGTTTCCATCACAATGAGAAGATTTCTAAGACAACAATTTTAAATTCCAATGTGATGTGCCAATCACACTAGTTTGGCTGTGAACCACGGAGGGTAACATTTTACGGTAACTGGTATTAGAGGCTGGAGATAGTCATATATCAGGTAACCAACACAAGGACTATAGGATCTAACTTACTTATTTGACTCCAAGGTAATGAAGCCTAAAGGCAATGTAATTATTTTGCCTAATGTCCTATTTCAAAAAATATTTGATAGATAAAGGTCTACAGAGTTACTAAATAAAACTGAATGAAGAGTACAGCAATCTGGATTCTAGTATTGAATCTCATACTGATAAATTATACAATAATGGTTAAGTCACAAAGTCCACATCTCAGTTTATGTATCACAATGACGCACCTGTGATTGAGTTAAATGTGAAATGTTCTAAGCTTCTTAGAAAAGTAGTACTTTACACGTAAGATGAAAGTGTTACATATGAGATGAAGTTAACCACCATGACTACAGCCAACAATTTCCTTTTAAACAGAACTCACCTACAAAAGAACTCCATGCACTCAATGGATACACGTGCATTAACTCCTCAATGCATAATCCAAATATTCCACGAATATGGAAAAAGACTTATTAAGTTATTCAATAATTAAAATCTATCAACAAGTCTATTACAGAGTCAGGAATAGAATCAAACTTCTGGTTCCCCCATCCGTACCCAGTCCTTTGTTTCAGTTACCTAATTAGCTTAAATTATGTTGTCCTATAGATCAGAAACATAACTAGTTATAGGAGGGACAGAAACTTCTTTCCCAAAAGCTTCAGAATCTTGTATTAAAATATATTCAAATTTAAAATTGAGAATGATTCCATAAACAGCAAGATGAACTTACTAAACCCAGAAAAGTATTTCATCTAATATTATATTGAAAAGATCTGTAAGAAATGGTGACTATAATTTTTTTTTTTTTTGAGACGAGTCTCACTCTGTTGCCCAGGCTGGAGTGCAGTGGCACCATCTTGGCTCCCTGCAGCCTCTGCCTCCAGGGTTCAAGCAATTCTCCTGCCTCAGCCTCCTGAGCAGCTGGGACTACAGGTGCCCGCCACCACACCCAGCTAATTTTTGTATTTTTAGTAGAGACAGGGTTTCGCCATGTTGGCCAGGCTGGTCTTGAACTCCTGATCTCAGGTGATCTGCCTACCTTGGCCTACCAAAATGCTGGGATTACAGCCGTGAGCCACCGCACCCAGCCTGGTGACTATAATTTTTAAACAGAGTCAGAGAAGGAAACTTGTAGAAAAGATCAAAGACTACAGAAGGGTCTATCTCTCTAAAAAGGAGTAAAAAGAAATAGAAGAAGGTGTGAAAGAATAACAAAATTTAAAACCAAAAGATAATTCTATGGAATACTACAATAGATTTGTGCCATGGACAAATGGCAAATTCTTTGAAAAATATACTTCCTGATAAGCATCAAATGCATATCAATACATCTTCCAAATTAGCAGAGTGCTTTTTTCCCCTGTGACAGGGTATCTCATGGGGAAAATCACTTATTATCAATATATGCTATTAATGTGATATAGCCTTTTCTGGGGGTTATTTGGAGATACATGGTTAAAAATTTTTTTTGATGTAGCAAAAGTTTTTTTTATACCTTTAGACTAAGTGCGGTAGATGAATTATTGTTTTCAATTTCCATATCCTCTCTGTTTTAAAATTATACATTCACACCCTTTGTCATATAACTTTGCAAGGCTTGGCCATGTGGCTTCTTTTGGCTAATGAGATGTTAACAAACCTGATGCCAGCAGAGTCTTAAAATGTATTTTAGTAGTTTGGCCTGCTTCTTGTGCTCTTAGGTAAACTACAAAATGAATACGCCCCAGGTAGCTGCTGTCCCTTCATGCAAGGCCTCAGAATAAACACATTTAGAGTAGACCTAACCAAACCTGCAGCCTGAAAGGCAAGTTCAGCCAGCCCACAAACTGAAGCAGAGGTGCCTGGCCAAGTACAGCCTAGATTAGGAGAACCCCAGATGACCTACAGACCTAGTGTGAAAATAAACACTTAGGTAAAATGCCCTATAATAATATGGCACATTATTAAAGTGTAAGTTACTTCATCAAGCTTATTTTTCTTAAAGAGATAATCAAATCTTTGACCAGTTAGGTATAAGTACTGGCAGTGTTGAAAGCCACTCAATAAAACACTAGTTTCTGATGCAGAATTGTTAGGGTAATAGGTGACCAACACATCCAGTCATCACACATCTAGGAATTTCTCCTAAGACAATCAGAGAGAAACACGCATTCATATAGAAGGGTATATCTATCAAAGCAATATTGATAATAGCAAAAAAAAAAACTGGAAACACCCTATCATCAAGAGAATAGTTTTAAAAAATCATGATATAGCCAATTACGCTAATATTTAAAGCTGTTAAAAATCATGTTCTCAAAGAACACTCAAAAATCTAAGAAGATTTTCATAGTAAGTTAGGTTTAAAAAGCATAAAAAGCAAGACACACCGTTCTATAAAAAAATTACAATATAAGCAGAGCAAAAGATCGGGTGGATAAAATAATTCATTTAAAGAATATAAGTGCCTCTTCTGTGTTAATATTCTATGTTAAATATTATACTAAATATTATACTAGGAATAAAAAAGCAAATAAAACAAACACATTCCCTGCCTTCCTGAAACTAACAATCTAATAAGGAAGACAGATATTTAAAAAATAGTAATCCTACAGATACAGATATGCTACTGTAATAGAAAATGCTAATTATTCCCAGTATTTATTTCCCAATTCTTACTCAGTAATAGTCCTTGAATTTTATCTGGCCATGACGACCAGCAATAAACTACCTACATTTTCCAGACTTCTTGCTCCTAGCAGGGGCCACATGACTAAGTTCAGGCCCATGGGATCTAACTGGAAGTGGTGCATGCAACTTCTAGTAAACATCCTTAAAAAATAAAGGGCTTGCTCTTTGTTGCTTCTCCCCCTTCTTACCAGATGGAGCAGCTATTTTGGACTATGATGTGAAAGCTGCATGCCGAGAATGGCAGAGCAACAGAATAGGAGGAACCTGGGTTCCCTGACACCGTGGAACCACTCTCAGCAGCCCTAGCCCTAGGGGGACCTATAGAACTTTTAGATAAGACAGAAATTAAGTTTTCCCTGTTTACATCACTTTCATTTTGGGTTTTCAGTCATTCACAACTGAATGTCTAAATGGAATAACTATGAAGGAAAAGTATGGTTCAATGTGAGATAATAATAGAAACAGTTGATTTTGACTAGTGGAAGGAGTGTCAGGGATAGCTCCTCTGAGGAAGTGACATTTAAGCTATGACATGAAACCTCACCAGGAGGCCACCAGGTAAAGGGAGATAGGGCAGCAAACTGTTCAGGCTGGGGAAACCAAAGCTGCAACCACGATGGCTTAACCCTGAAGCACCACAGTAACAAGCAACAAACTTTGGGATGTTAAGATTGCCTCTACAAGAAAGCAAAATGAAAGCAGAGAACTAGAGCAACTAAGTGCTTTGGCTCCATATCAGAATATCTCCATAAAAGACCACATATGCCCATCAAAAAATCAGGGTGTGGGGAGTGAGAATGAGAGTGAATCCTGTTAAAGAAATTAATAGTTGCTTCCACACTTCAGCATTACATCACGCCTGTAAACCCAGCACTTTGGGAGGCCGAGGTGGGAGGATCACAAGGTCAGGAGATCTAGACCATCCTGGCTAACATGATGAAACCCAGTCTCTACTAAAAATACAAAAAATTGGCCAGGCATGGTGGTGGGCGCCTGTAGTCCCAGCTACTTGGGAGGCTGAGGTGGGAGAATGGCGTGAACCCGGGAGGCGGAGCTTGCAGTGAGCCAAGACAGCGCCACTGCACTCCAGCCTGGGCAACAAAGCAAGACCGTGTCTCAAAAAAAAAAAAAAAAAGGTTGGATTCTCTGATTAGAGTGGTTCATATATTTAATACCATGAGAAGAATGTCATTAGATTTTTAAATGTGAACTATGCCTGAAACAGACAAGAGCTTGATGTTAAAAAAATTTTTTAAATCATATTTCTTGTCTATTTCTGATCCTAAAAGCGAAACGTATTTATTGTGGAGCATTTAGAAAATATACATAAGAGTATACAGAAAAAATAAACCACCTGTAAACTTAACCACCTTCCAATATTTTATACTGACACTGTTTTTGCATACGTTTACACGCCCACATACATATATACACAAAATAAACATAAAAATGGGACTGTAATGCACATAAAGTTGTGTATACTCTCACTTATTATTTCAGAGCACATTCCTGTATCATTAAAATACTTTCCAAAACCATGATCTTAATGGCTATATAACATATAATTTATTTAGCCAATCAAGTCAGGGATTTTCTGAGTTAAAACTGTCAGCCACAAATTGAAGCCCTGCAGGTCAAGAAGCTGACTTTGAAATCTGCCAGAGTTTCTTTCAGAAATCTCAAGTTACACTTTAAAAGCACTAGACCCTTCCAACCAAGAATTCAGTGAAATTCACTGAGTTTTAGTCATGAAGGATGCTCACTAAAGGCTGTATTTTCCCAAATGGAGCATACGATTACATAGTTTTAAGGGAGAAACTGAGTAAGTATCAAAGATTGAAGTGGCAACAGTGAATAAGAACTAGTGTCTACCGCAAGAAATAGTGACTATCTGCAATGGTTTTGTCAGATGCAAAAAAAAAAAAGTTGTCAGATGCAACTTTTTTTAATAAAACAAAAGAAGAGAATATATGAGTCCATTATTTGTATAATTAAAGTTTTCTAATAAATATTAAAAAAATGATTACAGAAAAATGCACAAAGAAAAAGAACAGAAGCAAATATGACAAAGGGTTAAGTGTGAAATATGACATTATTCTTCAAACTTTTCTGTATTTTAAATTTTTCTAACAAAAAATTAATGTTAACTTAAAATATTAGTCATACGGATAAGGTAATTCAGATTTTAGTTATTAAAGTGGAAGGAAAATTGGTTAGGTTCTGCCAGAGGATAAGTGGCTCTTTTGAGGGGGGGGGAAAAAGGCATATAGCATTAGGAAACTGTTCTAAAATAAAACTATTTTATTTTTTTGAGATGGAGTCTTGCTCTGTCGCCCAGGCTGGAGTGCAGTGGCATGGTCTTGGCTCACTGCAACCTCCACCTCCTGGGTTCAAGCAATTCTCCTGCCTCAGCCTCCCAAGTAGCTGGGACTACTGGCATGTGCCACTACACCCGGTTAATTTTTGTATTTTTAGTAGAGACGGGGTTTTGCCACGTTGGCCAGGCTAGTCTCGAACCCCTGACCTCAGGTGATCCACCCACCTTAGCCTCCCAAAGTGCTGGGATTACAGGCGTGAGCCACCACGCCTGGCCAATAAAACTATTCTAAACTAAAGAGTAATATCACATGTTGAAAATAAGTCTGAGGAGGGATGAGCTTTTGAACTTTACAGCTGTGCTTCCTTCAAGTATTAGCCTACCTAAAAATGATATTTTTCTGTTCCATCAAGAAGGTTGTTTTAACAGTTAAGGAAATATAAAAATTGCAGGACTGGATTTCAGTTTCTAACTCTAGTTTTACTTACTTTGTATACCTAAAGTTTTCCTGATGTTAGACATTTTTTAAAATTCCAGTTTCTGAAATGCAAACTTAGTTCAGAGAACAATTAGAGCTTGCCACTTGATGAAATGTCTTAACATAGATAGTTGCAATTTTCTATTCAATAAGGTCCCTAACAGAAAAAAGATTAAAGAATAAAAAGTTACAAATAAACCAAATCTACGTTAGTTCTCACAAACAAAAATTTCGAGTAGATGTAAATTTCCAAAAATTGTCCCACTTTCCCCAAATGTAGTCTTAAGTTATCTTAACTTTCCAACAGCATCCCCCAACCCCTACTCCACTAATCAGTTCTCACCTTCTTCCCCTGCTGGAACACGTGAATTTTTCAGCAAATGTGACTCATTCATTGGCGTCTTGTCAAACTAACCCTGAAACTATAAGGAGGCTCAGCGCTAACAGAATTCTAAAGCTAGAACACTTTCACTAACACACATCATGTTGACTTTAGAGAACTGAATCACATTCAGAGCCAAATACATACTAACCGACTCTGTTTATATTTTTTCTTACAAATTGTTCTCCACCATCCCACCTCCTCCCAATTTTAGTTTGGCAATTCCCTAATCTAAAATACCTCCTGTCTGTGGAGAAGACAAGATGGGGACGCATAAGAATAGGAGGGAAGAATATAAAGCAGTTGTTCACTCAGCTTGGAAGATGATTCTATTCTGAAACATTAATGATTCATATCTCTTCCACATAATTCTCAAAGTTTATTTCTCCCCTCAGTTAAATGAAAACACAATAGAAACACAATAAAAAATCTCCAGAAATGAATTATTCTCATTGTTATTATTTCACTAAATAACATTAAATAACAACATAAAAATCAGTTATTGAGAACTATTTAGTCAAAAATCCTCAATAAAATGTCACTGGAATGAAGTATCAACTGCAAATCACCTTATTCTTTTGATTAATATATTCACCTACTCCAAGACAGAAAACCACTCTTTCTAACCAGAGGGAGAGTGGTGGGGAAGAAACAAGAAAACAAATGCTTTGTGGGATTACCATAAACATTTACTTATAGCTCTATCAATTGCCACACTCCACCTGGTGGCAGGCACTGCCTTAATTGGTAAAGTGGAGGTCATCATACAAAAAATTCCAAAGAATATTTTCCAGGTGTCCTTGGAAAAAAGCAAGATGTTCTTCTCCTGCCCTATATAGAATAAGTCTAATAAGATTTCACCGAAGTTTTTTCACGTAATAGTAGGTCAATATCTAATAGAGATTAACATAAAGGCATGACCATACTTAGAATGGGAGACCTACATTTAGAGCAATCTACTTACAAGAAGATTCTCTCCACAGTAAGTTTAATGTCAGCTCAAGGCTTTAAGACAGGTAACAAGGTACATGCAGCACCTACAAGATTCTCTATCACCTATTCTCACTAACTGCCTTTACCCCATCCCCTATAGGTAAACTATAGAGTTTAATTAACACAGTTAACGGCAGCCTGCCACATTGCTTTTAGGTATTTGCCAGTAACATCTAACCATGGGATACTCTAGAGACTGATTTCAACCAAAAATAAAAATAGATAAACAGAGCTCAAACAAAATTAAAACCAAGTCTGGCTGCCCACACTTATTTTCACACATGAGGAAAAATAGCAGTTCTCTTAGAAGCCTCGAGCAGACATATCTTTAGAACACAACGTTAAAAATATGCCCCCCTCCCCTTTTCCCCTACCTGTTTCTCACTCAAAGCTGTGATTTTGGCTTGGAGTTCATGAAGCTGTTTCTTTAAGTCAGCATTCTGATTGGAAAGAAAAAATATCTGTGAGAAAGATATTTCATTTGTTAACAGAATAGTAGCAGGAAGACTATGCATACTGCATTACAAATGATGAGGCAACCCGAAGCATTTAGCCAATCAAATCTGTCATGCATTACACTGTGGCCATAATACCATCACCTAATGCACAGATCCTAAATACAGGCTCCTCGCACCAAAACAGGAGCAGCTCCTCTGCAACTGTTTTAAATTACACGAAGTTTTATATTTGAGCATCTTGTACGGTAAGAGTACCTGTCCACTAAAATATTCTTATTCTTTATAGAAAGTATCCATTGACAGAAAACCCAAAGCTCCACTAATCACACAAAAGTAGGAAAATGGAGGTTATAAGTATGCACACACTACATGCTTCACAGCATTATCAACAAAGATAAGAGGTTTTCTCCACTTGCCCTCTCCCTTATTTAGCAAAGTACATTTGTTATTTTAGCCTAGATCTGAAAAGCTGTCAGTACTGCAACTGCCTTAACACTACATCATTCAAATTAACACACTGACTACCAGGGCATTTTCTCAGTTCTAAAATTCTAGGAATCAAAAAAAGAATACTATTTTAGATGAGATACACAGAGCATGATTGCCTTTTACTAAAGTAGGCAAAAAATTCCAAAATTAAAGTTTTCAAATGCTTAATGTAGCAGGACAGCCTACTAGCAGACTGAACACCACCCTAATGAGAGACTGCTTTTACTTGATTTGTCTCACATACAATTCTTTCAATTTACCCTGCTTGGTCTTCTGTCAGGGTTAGGGAACACATCTTCCCCGTCTATTGAATTTGGTTTACTCCGTGTGGACTTTTTTATTAGTGTATTTGACATAAGGCTTCTCCAATGAGATCACCCACACCTGTTGTCCAACAAGTTACTGTCCTGCCCACCTCAGATTCTTCAGGTTAAGACAATTCTGTTACATGATCACCAACTATAACAGAAATGATAGTTTCTAGTAACATTTCACAGTTGCTGATAATGTAGTTTACCACATTAAATAGGAAAGGACCTGTTAATCTAAAGTCTACCACCTCTTGGTTCCCTAAATCCAATTTATTATTTATTTATTTATTTTGAGATGCAGTCTCACTCTGTCGTCCAGGCTGGAGTGCAGTGACAAGATCTTGGCTCACTGCAACCTCTGCCTCCCAGGTTCAAGTGATTCTCCTGCCTCAGCCTCCTGAGTAGCTGGCCTTACAGGCACCCGTCACCATGCCTGGCTAATTTTTGTATCTAAATCCAATTTAAATTGTGAATATACCAAAAAAAAGAAGAAAAAAAAGGAGAAGTTTCTCACGGAAGTAGGATCATTCAACAGGAATAAGTATGGGCTACCAATGCCAGCTCTCAGAGTCAAAACACAATAGTTAGACCTGAGTTCTCAATTTGTAGAGATAAGTGTTATTTTTTTACTTCCAAAAATCAATGTGCCTCAGTACCATTCTTCAATCAAAAACTTGATTTTACTTTACAGTGAAGCCTGTATGTACTGTTTATCAACCCAGATATAGATACAGATATAGATAAAGATATATTTGATATTTGATAAACACTCTCCATACTTATGACCTAGTATCTAATGGTTACAAAAGAGACAATGCCCAATAATAAATATAATTATCAGAAGACAAGGTAAGTTTTTAGGAAAACATCTCTTCAGAAATAGAGAATAAAATGCCTAAGTGAAAAATGCCTATGAGAATTTAAAGAAAAGTTAACATTCTCTGTTAACTTTTCTGTTAGAAAGTAACATAAGGTACTTTTTAACCCTCCTTTAAGGGTTCTTTCAAAAATAAAATTTTCTAAAATGCTTCTTTTAAAAAATACTCTAAAATTCTTACCCTGAACATAGAAAATTCAGTACTATTCAAATGTTCTATAATATAAACTCCAAGTAAATAAAAATGGTTTGGGGTCTCTTTTCATATTGGGATGACAGAAAGCCTCAAAAACTCTGATTTTGAATAAGTGGGTTCATGGAAATGAATTTAAGCTATATGACAAGTATTAACTCAATATTTTTCTCCAAAATACTCAAACCAATTAATATAACACCAAAATAATAGTAACAAAGATGAAATAATAGCTATATTAAAATAGAATGAATTTTTCTAAACCCTTATAACCTGAAGATCAATGTATTAAAAATAATTGCTATTAGAAATGAAATAATTCTTAAAAGTTAAGTACCATCTGTATTTAAGTATTTTATGGTGATTTTATTTTAAATTATTTTTAAATTTAACAATTAAATGAATAACAATAGTAGTTTTACCTGTGGATCCTGCTTCATTTGAGCAACCAGTTTCTGGTAATAAAGAGAGAAAAAGAGCCATCAGTCTTACATATTAACTCCCTATGGCTAATCAGGTTTGGACCAAAAAATCTAGGATTTTAAGTTAACACAAAAAAAGAGCAACACCACAATCAGAACAGACTAAAACCTTCTGTGATCCATGTAATAGGCTCAGGAGACACTTCCTTTAATAAAAAAATCAAACCACCACTTTATATTTGAAATGAAAAAGTGCCTGATTTTTAAATCTGGACAGAGATGGGTGACAGTGGCGTCCGAAAGGAATTTAAACAAGCTGGATGCTCCAAAAGCCAAGCATCCCTTTCAAATGTTGTCAATGTCTAGAGTCCCAAACAAGGCCTGGAAAGAAGCTGGCCCCACACAAAACCGGCCTGTTCATACACAGAGCAAAGTACAGATTTGGCAGGTCTATTGGTTTGTTTCTTACCACAGGAGGAGCTTAGTGTCCCATGTGACTTTGCCATTGTCTTCTCTCAAGAAGGAGTTCGGTGCAGGGGAGGATAAGTTCAGTGGGGCAGTGATGCTCAGTTTTTGAGAACAAGGAAGTGCAGGAACAATACAAAACTCTATCTAACTCGATTCCTCTGGGAAAGAGTGCTACCCAATACTGAATGGAAAAGATCTTTACTAGGGAAAAGAGAAGCCCAAACAAATGGAAAGGAAAGGAAAGGAAAGGAAAGGAAAGGAAAGGAAAGGAAAGGAAAGGGGAAAGGAAAGGAAATAGGAAAGGAAAGGAAAGAGGAAAGGAAAGGAAAGGAAAGGAAAGGAAGAAAAATGAATGTCTTTTGACCTAACCCAACTTCTAAAAACATCACTGCCCAAAGTTAACAATAACCATAGACAGAAGAATATGAAGGATAAAGGAGCATCAGAAGTCCTAAAGTATCTGGGAATAAGCTATTACCCAAGTCAATTTTTCATCTAATGGAAAAATTTGTCACTCTCTTTTGGTGACAAGGCACTTTTAAATTGTTTAGTTGTAAAATAAAACCTTTATAAAATATACTATATATTTATCTAACTACTACTTTTTTTTTGAGACAGGGTCTTGTTCTGTCACCTAGGCTGGAGTACAGTGGTGTGATCATGGCTCACTGCAGCCTTAACCTCCTGGGCTTAAGTTATCCTTCCACCTCAGCCTCCTGAGTGGCTAGGACCCCAGGTGCACACCAGCACACCCGGTTAATTTTTTAATTTTTTGTAGAGACAGGGTCTTGTTATGTTGCCCAGGCTGGTCTTGAACTCCTAGGCTCAAGGAATCCTCCCGCCTCAGCCTCCCAAAGTGCTGAGATTAAGGTGTGAGCCACCCGCCCTAACTTCTTAAAAAGAAGAAAAAAAATTTAAAAATCAAGCTTTTATTGATACTTAGAGGAATGATTATATTAATATACTAAACTATAAACAATAGGTTCCTTACAAAAAAGATCCCAAACTACTATGTTTTAAAGTTCTTAAATCCACATTGTAGTTTTCCAGCCCACTCCTTAACGTCAAGTAGTCAGCCAGCACATTTTGCTACTATTCTTTTTTTGTTTTTTGTTTTTTAAAGATGGGGTCTTGTTCTGTCACCCAGGCTGGAGTGCAGTGGCACAATCATAGCTCACTGCAGCCTCCAACTCCTGGGCTTCAGCAATCTTGCCACCTTAGCCTCCTAAGTAGTTGGGACTACAGGTGCACACCACCATATCCAGCATTTTTTTTTTTTAAGAGATGAGGTCTCACTATGTTATCCAGGCTGATCTCAAAATCCTGACCTCAAGCAATCCTCCCATCTCAGCCTCCAGAGTAGCTGAGATTACAGGCGTAAGCCACCATGCGCAGCTCTTGCTACTATTCTAACAACCCTGAAACCCAGCTCAAATTTGCTGTTTCAGACCTGCTGTGTGGTACACTCACTGGACTAATTTTAAAAAGACGAGTGAATAGGTTGTAATAATCTAAGAAACCCTCCTTTAGTAAAATGTATAATCTTTGGTGTATCACTTCAGACATTTATTCTAATTGATCGAAAGTCTTTCTCCCTGATGCTAAGACACATTTTAGATAACTGAAGTTGCCAACCATGGGACCTCCAAATACACAAGGTATGTGTCACTATATGACTTCATATTTAATGGTAGTAGCTCTTCTATATCCTAGTCTTAACCTACAAAATAGAAACAATACATATTCCAAGAGTTTAAGGGGACTGAAACACAAGGTTTTATACACATACATTTTTACATTAATGCTAGCCACAGTCTTCAATGAAAAAAGCTCTTGATTTTCCTTTTTGATTTGGTTACCAGAGGGTTGGCTACTACGCTGTTACATTTTAGAAGCTGAAAAAGGTTTTCTTCCAGACACTGGAATTTAAAAATTCACTGATAACCACATGAAGTCTTCACCTCTAGAGGAAATAAATAAGCCAATTTTTCTATCTGTAAGCAGTTAAACTGCATTTCAGACAATCAAGGGGTAGGACAGGACGAGCTGGCCAACTTACTGGACCATCCAAATCCCTAGTAACTTTAAGCTGACATTGTGTTAACAAAGTTAGGTTACTTTCCGCCAGAATGCGGCAATATTTCTTGAGGATATACTTCACGCCAAAGGTAAGCAAAACAACCCATAGGCCAAATCTGGCCCACCACCTGTTTTTGCAAATAAAGTTTTATGGAAAAAAGCCATACTCATTCATTTATATATTGTTCGTGGCTGTTTTGTCTGTGCAACAGCAGAGCAGAGTAGTTGTGACAGAAACCATAAATTACCCACAAAGCCAGAAATATTTTACTGTGTGTCCCTTTACAAAAAAATTTGCTAACCTCTGCTTTATACTATTCTCCATTCCATATGGAGTAAATACCCTGAAAATTTAAATGTGACTTCCATCAAATCTAAATAAGATCAAAAAAGGGAGGAGGAAAAAAGGCAATTTCCCCAAAAAGATGAGATGTCCATCACAGGACATTATTATTTAAATATTTACTGAACATCAACTATGTGTACATTGCTACTTTCATAACTATCTCACCATTCATAAAGAAAACACAAAGAACAAAAATATGTTTTCACTCCACAATACCAGATAGTTTCAGAACGCATTTTCTATCCAGTAAGCTCAATTTCAGCCCTAATCTCATTCCCTAACTGGAAATGCAACAAAGGGTGGCTTTTGTCCCATTATTTCGTCAAATGTATGTTCTGGCTTTGGTCTCAGCCTAGTAACCAACACCCCTACCTTGATGTCATTTCTGGCATGCCTCAATTTGTCATGATCAACGATCGTGTAGGTGACACCATATAAATTATTTTTTCAAAAATAGTAAAGTATTACAGATATAACTGGAGTGAAATATATGCTTTCTCTGTTAAAATATTATTGACATGTAAATAAATGTTTATAATCACACAAGCAAAATGTTGTATAAAGGATGAATATAAAAGCTATTAATTTTATGCTCAAAGCTGACAGTTAATATGAATAGTAAGAGAGTGTTTAGAATAACTTTAAGAACTATATCCCTTTTGAGTCAACAAATGTAAATTTAAAATTTTAATTAGATTTAAAATAGAATAATAAATATTAAGTATTTTCATAATTGTGATGTTTATAAAATTGGTATGCTTGAATTCAGAATATGAAACAAAATATTTAGTAATTAACTTCAATTAATTTAGGTCATGAGCCTTTCAAGAAAGGATTATTTGGGACTTGCTCATATCTTGTGAAGAGGAACTAAAGCAGAATGTTAACTTTGCCATCTCAATACTTCTTCAGAGGAGGAAAAACTCCAAAAATCACACACAACATCATAAAATTATCCTTGATCCACACAAATTTCAGATTGATTACTGTACTCCCAAAATTCATTCTATGATGATGTCAGCTTTGAATAAAATGTGAATTTAATTTTTATCACTTGCCATTCAGCCAAACTGGGTATTCAACACACCTCTATGTTAAACTAATTTCACTCAGAAAAAGACGAGCTTGTTTTTGTAACAAATTTCTGCTCTCCTCAATTAGTAACAGAAGCAAAGTTAAAAAAAAAAAAAAGTACACAGCTTATTACCTACTTAAAGAAGCCCACGTGCATAGGGCCAACTCTGCAGCGGAACAAGAGTTTAACGAGATCCGGAGCAGCAGCAGGGATTTCTGAACAGGTGCTTTTGAAGCTTCCTTTAAGTTCTCACCTACACTAATTCTGAGCAATGTGCAAATCTAGTGGTTACCAAAGGCCCAAGATATTCTCCCAACGATTTCAAAAGTTAATGTTACCTCAGACTACTCAGATAAACAAAGGAAACTATACCTAAGAACAAACATCTTTAGAAAGTAGTTTTACTTATCCTTCTCTCCGCTCCCATATCCCCAATTGTTACAAATTCAAAAGTAGTCAATGCATCATCCTTTATCACTTTTGAGTACCAAGGATTAGATACATGCATGTGTATGTGTGTCTTCGGCCTGATGTCCAGCTAAAGTCTAGAAAGATATAAAACAGTGGTACTCTGTTTACATAACAAATTTTAATTATGTAATTATATAAAGATAGCTTTTTGTAAAATATAAGGATTGTGAAATCTGAAATTTAAACATCTGTGAAGATAATCACATTTTCTTTAAGATTGGAATCAACGCATAAAGCTGAGTCATATGATCTGTAAAAACTTTAGTACATATGGTAGTTGAGTTAGACATGTTGTTATTTAAAACATGCAAGTTAAATCACATGAATAAAGTCCTTCAGATGAACCAAAAAGCAGAAAAAAGATTTCTTTCTTTTTTGTTAACACCTTTGGTATATGAAAAAAATCTTTTCAGTTCTTTTCTCTAGAAAGGAAGTCAGGAATACTTTAAGTTCTTAAAAGCAGTATCTATGACTTTGTCGAGTAGTGATAAAAGGCAAACGACATGACTCTTGGACAAAATTGTCTTAAAGATTATTAAAAACTATACTAAACACCAGAGATGGACTTGTTTACTAATCTTAGCCATTACTTAACAACAATGTGGGAGAAGCCAACAATACAACGTACCTGGTGAACCTGAATTTCCACTTTAAGAGCCTCCTGTAGAGTCTGCAACTCCATCCTCTACCTTCTCCACTTTCTCTGCTAATTCTATAGTTTCTTCAGCCTCTGTTTAAAGTAACAAACTCCTCTTCTCACTGCAGCTGTAAAGATCATAAAATGTTTTGGATCATTACATTTGGAATAAATATAATATTTATGTTAAATAAATTATGTTAGTAAAAGAATATCTGATTCTCTAACGCAGGGCAAGAAATTTCCCAAAGAGATTTTTTTTCCCTCAAAACAATTCTTCAAGTATTCCTCTAAAGAACACTTCAAATAACTGAGAAATGAAAAACCAAAAAAAGGGTTTAATCTGGTCATGGAAACATCTAAGCACCCACTACATGTTCAGCACTGTGTTAATCACTACATACTGAGGATACAGAGCTGAGTAAGACCACTTCTGCCTTCAATGAGACTATAACCATCCAGGACACACTGTCCTCAGAAAGAGACATATAACAACAGAATCATACTTTTTTTTTTTTTTTGAGACGGAGTCTCACTCTGTCGCCCAGGCTGGAGCGCAGTGGTGCAATCTCAGCTCACTGCAAGCTCTGCCTCCCAGGTTCACGCCATTCTCCTGCCACAGCCTCCAGAGTAGCTGGGACTACAGGCGCCTGCCACTACGCCCGGCTCATTTTTTTATAT
Source organism: Pan troglodytes (assembly GCF_028858775.2). Taxonomy (NCBI): domain Eukaryota; kingdom Metazoa; phylum Chordata; class Mammalia; order Primates; family Hominidae; genus Pan; species Pan troglodytes. The sequence goes on from NC_072407.2 coordinate 50,090,811, forward strand.
TTTTAATAGAGACGGGGTTTCACCGTGTTAGCCAGGATGGTCTTGATCTCCTGACCTCGTGATCCGCCCATCTCAGCCTCCCAAAGTGCTGGGATTACAGGCGTGAGCCACTGCGCTGAGCCAAAATCATACATTTTTAAACTTCACACAGAGTGGACTGGAGAGTTCAGGGTTTCTCGGAGGTTAACGAATGCCAGGGTAGTTTTATTTGGATGGGTTCTTACTCTATATAAAAAACAGAGAAACTCAAAATGGGGAAATTCTGGTATAACTTAAACATTTACATTTAACAAATTAATACTCAAAACAGACAAATACAATGCAATATAACTGTACTATCCACAAAGTTATGATGTGGACATTTTAAAATGTATCTATCGTGTGTAATATGAGGTGGTCTAGTAATGGAACACATGTCCAGCTTTACAATGAAAATCATCTTCTTTCAAGCTTGCCAGTCATCTCTTTGACTATACATATAATGGCATGTGGAGATAATGTCAAAAGTCTAAATCTGTTAATATGACACCCAGCTTGACCTTCCTATCTCCCTCAATCATTACTGCTCTAATTTAAATTATTTCGATGGCTAATTTATCCTTTATTGTTGTTTTCTTTTCTTGAAGGTGGCCTTAGACATGATTTTAGGTACTCTGTCAAAGCAAAAGTCTGTTTTTGCCTGAATAAATTTAAATTTTACTTCAAATTTCTTTTCTTCTTTGCACCTATAAAGCTTGTAGCTAGAGCAGCTTTTTAGCATTCATATAAATTGGGGAATGGAACAATCAGAAAGTTAGAGAAACCACTACTCCTTAAACCAATACAATAAGATTCATGATCTTCATATTTCTAAATATTATTTACCTATGGGTACAGTCTATATTCAACCTAAGTTTTCTAAGAGTCCTTTGAAAACTGGTTTAACAGAGTTATAATGGAATCATTAACTAGGGAATATATTCTTGTGAATGAGTTTTCAATATATTTGCTTATTCTCATTAGGCATAAAACATCAGCAGAAATCTCTCTCTCAGGGCTTATACACTAGATTATATAACATCAAAATACTCAAACCTAAAAAAGAATAAATTCCAAAAGTGCAAAATTCCTTTAAATTCACATTTGCAAAGGATAGGAAAAGTTTACTGTATAATGATAATGTTAAAACATTTTAAAAGGCAGTATATTTAAGGGAGTTATTAACAATTTAGAAAGGGAGACATACTATGGTGAACAAATCTGGGTAGTTTTAGCTACTATCTTTTTTTTTTTTTTTTTTTTTTTTTTTTTGAGAAAGAGTCTCGCCCTGTCGCCCAGGCTGGAGTGCAGTGGCAAGATCTCAGCTCACTGCAAGCTCCGCCTCCCAGGTTCATGCCATTCTCCTGCCTCAGCCTCCTGAGTAGCTGGGACTACAGGCGCCTGCCACTACACCCGGCTAATTTTTTTGTATTTTTAGTAGAGACGGGGTTTCACCGTGTTAGCCAGGATGGTCTTGATCTCCTGACCTCGTGATCCGCCCGTCTTGGCCTCCCAAAGTGCTGGGATTACAGGCATGAGCCACCGCACCCAGCCAGCTACTATCTTTTAAAATATTTGGAATGATAACCAATCAATCAATAAATATCAGAATAATTAAGTCACTAAGACCAAGATTTTTGTTATCATGTAAGCTTACTCTACCTGCAATACTAAAGTTAAAACTACACAGCCACTTTAATTTTAAATAACAAAATAATCTCCCTACTCAAATTCCTGATTATGTATTACAGTTCTTCTTGAAAACAACACTTGGTTTTAATTTTTACAAGGCTCTACCAGAAAATGTGTCCAAAATGATTCCTTATAATTTTTGTCAAGAATCACTTTGAAGTTGAAGGTGTATTTTTCAAATATTCGTACTTCATTCTACTGACAGTAACATAAAACCATAGTTCAACTCAATTCACATAAACTCTGGAAATGAACGGCAGGTTAAAACACAAAGAACTTAACATTATACATAAGAAAGGGCTAATACAGTTTATATATTTAGGGCCCTCAAAAATTGATAACAAAAATCTATGAAAAAACAATTTACAGAAGAAATAAGAATGACCAACAAACATGAAAAACTTCCATCTTTTAAGACACAGAAATATAACTAAGATTATATGCTTTGTCTATCAAACTGAAGACCTATAAAATAATAATACTCTGAGCTGTCTAGAATTTGTGTCAGGTGCCACTTCGCAATTTGCTGATGGTTATCTCTAGGTAGTAGCACTGTCAGTTATTTACTTTCTTCTTTTTGGGGTATTGATATTTTCAAAATTTTCCATAAAAAATATGCACATCTTTTTAAACAAGAAGACATTAACCAAGGATTTGTAGATAAAGCATCAGAAAACATTATACTATCAAACAAAATGCTCAGGAAAAGAAAAAGTTAAAACCAGGGTTTAACTTGAAGACTGTAAATGTCAAAGAGTGCCTCGCACAATAATAAGCCTGCAACTCAAGTTAATGAGGAGCCGATGGCTTTTACTTTCTCCAACAGATTGTTGTCTGCTTCTCAGAGATACACAAAGGCATGAAGTTTTATTCAGCAAGGACTCTAAATGCCAATTACTCATTTTATTTCAAAATAAAACTGAAAGGGTTAAAAAAGTTAGGACTAGTTGTAGAAAAACATATGAAGGATTAGAAGATTCATTTGAAATTCTTTTTCTTTTCTTCAGAAAGATCTCTTTCTGGATAGTAATTTTAAGAGACTGGTCTGTGCAGAAAGAAACAAATTATAGACATGTATTTATAGTTTACAAAAACAAGGCAGGTACATGTTGAATCTTGTTTTTTTAATTTTATTTTTTCTTGTAGAGAAGGGGTCTCATATGTTGCCCAGGCTGGTCACGAATATATGCTGAATATTTTGAAAAATTTTTTTTCCTGAGACAGGGTCTCACTGTGTCACCCAGGCTAAAGTGCAGTGGTGCGATCACGGCTCACTGCAGCCTCAACTTGCTGGGCTCAAGTGATTCTCCTGCCTCAGCCTCTTGAGTAGCTGTGACTACAGGTGTGCCCCACCATACCTGGCTAATTTTTGTATTTTTTTGTAGTGACAGGGTTTCGCCATGTTGCCTAGGCTGGTCTTGAGCTCCTAGGCTAAAGTGACCCATCCACCTTCAGCCTCCCAAAGTGTGGGATTACAGGTGTGAGCCACTGCACCCAGCTGAAAAAATATTTTGAGGTCTTGGACATCTCATGCAGTCATCATCTGAATACCACTGGGAGGCAGTTTATAGCATCAAAAGAATTATTGGCTACATTTGTAAAAGATGATTTAACATATTTTGACCAATTCTAACAAGTTATAAATAACAAATCAGTTGCTGCAAAGTGAATACCATCAGACTCACAAGACAGTAACACACTGCATTCCACCATAATGAGTGACTCTCACCATCCAACAGCTCTACAAGTCACTATCAGCAAGGCCACTTGCCTAGCCCAAAATATTAGCATTTGCAATCTTCCAAACTGTACACGTCAAACCATTCTGATATCTAATGGCCTCTAACTTTCTAATAACAACAACAACAACAAAACATAAAAACCAAACACACAAACCAAACACACAAAAACAATAATAAAATCCCACTAAAAAGGTCAGCCATGGTATCTGGAAAGCACATTCACCATCCCAAAAAACAAAAAATGCTAATTCTACTTACTCACTGTGTGACTACTCTCATCCCCAGGGTTCATTTGTTTGTTTGCTTGTAAATCAGGAAAATGGAAACAATATCACCTACTTCATAAGACTGTTGTGGTTTAAATAAGGCAAAATTATATGAAAAGCCCTTTGCAAACTGTAAAGTTTTATGATAGTTTTAATACACTTAATTCTTTTCTCTATACAGACTTAATAGAACTTCTCTACATAGTATATATCTAGAAGACTGTAGGCTTTTCTGTTCTCAAATTCTCTATGGAGGTTCTTCTAACTATTTCTCTGGGTATACTTCTGCTTGACGATATGTGACCTGCAGGTCTTTCATTACGATTCTAATAACTCGTAGGAAAGCTATAACTCCAATTTTACTGCTAAGAAATATTTTGCTGTTACTGAGTTGACAGAAACCTTTTTCCAATCAAAACTTGACTCATCAACCAACATTTCTTTAACTAACGATAAGTCCATGACACAGTGTGCCCCCAAACTGTCCCTAAAAAGGACAACTCCATGTTCTCTATACCACGCATTTATTTGGTGTGAAACTCCTCTGCTTTTTATCTATATTCTCAGACACAATGTTTAAAGTAGGTTTAATTCATTTTTTTAAATAGGAAAAAGTAGGTCTCGACAGTCATCTACGTATCTTTACTTCTTGTACCATGCTTAATATTTGAATATCAGGTTTCAATTTGTACAAAATACTTCCTACTATGTATCTAATATGTAGGTAGATAAAATAATATCTTTATTAGCAGTAGTGCTAAAATTACCATGAATGCTAAAAATAATAAAATTCTTTTAATACTATTTATTAAAAACTTTAACATTTATTAACATGAATCAATACAAATGACAACATTAAAAAACATAATGTAATGTCTATTTTCTTATCATTTAGCAAATTTTCAACACATCTTGATTTATTTTCATCACAGTGTTCCTTTTATGACACTCCACAGGTGAACAGAAAATACTACTGCACAAAGAGCTTGGCAACCCTGATTTTAGAGGCGAACCCTCTGAATCTGGTAAGGTTGCTATGTTAAAATTCTGGTGTGACAGCTGTTGACCTCCTTAGCTAGTTGGATGTTTCTATACTATTAAATTATATTTAATAATGTTGTTTCCTATTAAATAAAAAAATATGCATACATATCATTACATTTATGATATCTAAATGTCTGAATGTATGTGAGTATAAAATATCTTTCTAATCTCTATTTGTTTTGGAGGGGGTGGGGGGCAGGTCCTCATTTTTTAAAAAAGGAATCTCTACGCAGGTCATACCTCCACTGCAACGTGCAGGCTATTATGGTGCCTTGGGCCAGGCCAGGGTTCCCCATAGCACCCTCCTTCACAAGTCTGTGTAGTGTCCTGGACCCCTCCCTACCATCATCAGTGCTCAGCCCAATATACAGTTTCTACCTCTGCTTCCTGGGGTCCAGGCTGTCTGAATACACACATTCTTCTATTTCCTAACTTTCTTTACAAAAATAAGGCATGTCTACTAAATTATCCCAACCACATCCAACAAAAGGAAAACTGAGTAAATTTTAAAATACACAGAAATTGAAAATGGAGGAGGTTGGGGAGTAAGGTATGAGAGCATAGTGACAATGAGGCCAAGGTTTTAGAACTAGTTGTCACATTTACCAGAATGTTATTAATATTTAATGACTATTTTTAAAAAAACTGTCCAGACAAGCCTGGCCAGAATCTTACAAATATATACCACACAAAGGATAATGCAAGTGGGTGTGGTAGTCTCAGCATAACCAATAAATACTTAATAGAGGTGGAAGTTATGGGAGATAGATTTCAGATCAATATAAGGAAAAGGAAGAACTAAGGATAAGAGTCGTACAAAAAAGGAATGGGTTACCTTATGAGGTAGTGGGCTCCCTGTCATTAGAAGTATTCAAGAATGCTGCATATCATATCCCCCTCTTGGAGATTCACAATGCACATTAGCATATTAAAGGTTCTGAGAAGTCCTGCAGTAAAGAAACCTGTTTAACTTTGTTTAATGCAGCATTTCCCAAATTACTTGACCACAGAAGCCTTTTCCCACCCCCACCCCACCTCAATAATACTTATTTTTTGTGGAAGTAGAATTCCTCAGAATACATTATAGAAAATGAGCTACATTTTTTTTAAATGTGGTACACAATATGTACCTGAATAACAACCTGTCAGGGATCTAGAAGAAACTGCCACACAAGGTAAAATACTGGAGGAGAAGGCCCTTAACCCATTTATACCTAGTGTTCCATTATTGGAACACTAAGTTTGTGGGAGTTATTTATATCCTACTGCTCAAGTTCTTTGCCAAAGTCTGATTTTTCACAAAAAAAATTTGCAACCTCTGGTATAAATGGGTTAAGGTCGCTTCTCTAAGATTCTATCCCATGTCAAAGTAAAGAGCTATAGGATCTTGATTATTTATTTTAAAAGGTTTAATGAGAGAAAGGCAAGTAGAATAAAAAGGTAGTAAATGCAAGGATTAACTAGTTCAAGTGCCTCCATTAAACATGTTCAAATCCCAGTCCCCAAAAGGAAGAGAGACACCACAAGCACCATAAACTATCAAAAGGAAACCTTGGCCAAATATCTACTATATCTATTCCACCCACCAAGTTAATTACTATTTGAGAGAGGATTTAAAATTTTTTTTAAAAAGGAGTAGTCTTGCACTAGGCGACTACCCTATTCCAGCTATCTTATTTGAGTGTAATTTTTTTCATAATACACACTCTCCTAATAAAGTTAATATTTGTTTGATGGCTAGTCACTAGATTGCCCTGTGCATTCAAAGAAATGTTTAGGAATGATGAAGAGCCATTAAAAAAATCTCTCAAAGTAGATACTAGGAAAAAATGTTTGCCTGTATGCCCCACAATTACATTTCTCTCTCTCTTTCTCTTTTTCCTTTTGAAGAATTATATAAAACAACACATGCTAAAAATGTGCTATCAGACATGAAGCTAACTAATCCAATATTAATTTTAAGAATGTAAATAAACACGAGTCCCAAATTTCAAAGTCAAGTTTCCACAGTTAAATTAACCTAAGCCATTCTGCACATATACTAAGGCCATCAAATAGAACAGCATATTAAGTAACACAAAACACTATAGGAATCTTAATCTTTTTTAAGAGATGAGGGTCTCGTTTTGTTGCCAGCTTCAAGCTGGACGACTTGAATTGGCTCAAGCCATCCTCCTGCCTCAGCTTCCTAAGTAACTGGAGCTATAGGCACACACCACTGGGCCTGGCTGGGAATCTGAACTTTTGAATTTCTTGACGTTTGAATTCTCAACCAGAACCATTGCATTAAGGACATTTTTGGAAAACGGGACTTTTACATTTTAACAGGTTATCGAATGGTGGAACATGCAGGCCTAGCTGTATTAGCAGAAACACAAATGCATTTGAAGTATAGCTACGTGAAATTAGACAATTCATTTCCACTTAGTGCAAATAGCAAAGCCCCATTTCTGAGAGAGAGCCTATTTGCAAAAAAAAAAAAAAAAAAAATCACAATATTTGAATAACTATCCAGCTAGCATCAGGATCAGGCATACGATGTCTACCTAGTCAAAGTACTTACCAATTTTGGGGAAACTGGCTCTCCTTCAGCTCTCTAGCCCCCTATAACAGAAGAACGGGAAAATGGAATTAGACAACACACACATATTTATGACATGTCGTTAAAAGCTGAAGACTCAAAGATTACTGATTTTAAGAAGAAAAAACAAAACACACAAAAGTTTCCGAAGTTTTAAAACCCAAAAGAAAAAAAGAAGCAATAGGTAATTTTTACAGCAAAGAAAAGAACTCAAGAGCAGTTAAATTGCTACTTTTCCATAGTTTTTCAAGACAAGCAAAAGTAAGTAGTTGATAATTTTCCTTTCCTAAGAGACACATAGAAATGAAATGCACCTCATTTAAATAACATACAACTACTCCTCCATCCCCAACAAGTGACCTCTACTGTCAGTTGTTTTACATTAACAAATTAAGGTAACATCACTAGTTCTTAGTTTGGTCCTCATAAAAGGCATTTTTTTCAATTAATCTTGAAATGTATTTGCCTTATATAAGGCTTTAAAATCACAGCATTTTATAATAATGTATAGTCAGAATTTTAATTAAACTTTTTTTCACATTCTTAGATGTGTCTCACCTTTTTTTTTTTTTTTTTGAAACAATGTCTTACTCTGTTGTCCAGGCTCAAGTGCAGTGGCACAATCACAGCTCACTGCAGCCTCAACCTCCCAGGCTCAAGCAATCCTCCCACCTCAGCCTCCTGAATAGCTAGGACTTCAAGTGTGCCACCATGCCTGGCTATTACTTTATTTTTTTGTAGAGTCAGGCCTCACTGTGTTGCCCAAGCTGGTATCAAACCCCTGGGCTCAAGCAATCCTCCCTGCCTCAACCTCCCAAAGTGCTGGGATTACAGGTGTGAGCCACTGTGCCTGGCCACATCTTACCACTTTAGATTGTAAACCACATACACAAAAGCTATTTGTTTCTATGCCACATATCTAATCAGTGATGAAGCCAGAAAGAAAATTTAGGTTTTGGGATCCCAATCCAATATTAGGAAACAAAAATTAAAACTTTTCCCTTAATATTTTAGTATTAAATTATTTAAACTCCACTATGCTATGCTCTAAAACTACATGTCTTCCTTTTGCCTTAAATATGGTGTTTGTTGACTGATATTACTCCAATAGTGTCTCATTGCCTCAGGGAATATTTCAAAAGAGCTTCATGTCTCCCAGATCGTAAATCTTTGTTTAACCATGTACAGTTATACCAAACATACGATAAAATTATTTAAAAGGGCCCCAGTTCATGCAGTTAGCACTCATTTCCAAAGAAAGTCAATGTGCTATTCTATTCTGCCTTTTCTTTAGCAGCTGTCCTTTTTAAAGTTCTCAGGCCCATGCAAATAACAATTTTAATCACCAAGGTTAGGATGACTCTCAACCAAAAGAGAAATCATGCAACAATCTGTAGAACAATGCAGTTATTAAAAAGTGGATTCTTAACACTACTGATATCTACAGGACTCTGTGCCACTCAAAAGGTTGCCTCAAACAGTACCAGGCACATAGTAAATGCTCAATAAATGTTTGTTAAGTCAATGAATTGACTAAACAGACACTTAAGCTGTCTGTTGAGGGCTTATCTTCCCTATTAGGGCTTTCATGTTAGCTCTTTTAGGCTGGGGATAATTTCTTATGCATCGATTTCCAGCAGCATTATTTGTTAAATGAATGACTTTCTGGAACTGTTTTCATCCAAGATGTTGATTAGGAAGTAAAATATTACCATTTTAAAATATAGTAAAAAGGAAAAGACTGATAAATTGGACAAAATTAAAATTAAGAACTTCTGTTCATCAAAAAAACACCATTAAGAAAGTGAAAAGGTAAACCACAGAATCGGAGGTGATAATCGTATTACGTATAATCAACACAGGCTTATACCCACAATATATAAAATATGTTGAAATTCAAAGTGATGAGGATGGGACTGGGATTTTAACTTATACAGCATTTGAGAAAGTATTAATAAATGCTGCTGAAAAGTCATATTCAACAAAAGGCAGCACAATGTACATATATCTTATCTCCAAGGCATTTTCTCCAAAAATGAGGAGCAGGGCCAATCCTGAAATGATAAAGAATTTTGCCATGATATCCTGAAATCATGATGTCATGAAACTGTTCATAAGACTATTTGTAGGGACTGCAGAAATCGCATAGAAAATCAAAGCCGGAGAAGTTAAGTGATTTCCCCAAAGGTCACTCAGCTAGCTGATAGTGAAGCTGGAGAAGAGCTTATGGGCCCGAGATTCCTTGGCTGAGCTCATTTTCCACTAGACCTCACTTTCTCTTAACCCGCTGCAGGAGTTACTCTTCTAAAAAACCAACTACAATAAACACTAGCGAAATATTTTTGGAAAAGTCTGCACATAAAGTTTTAAAGAAAAATCACATAAGCCATCTTAAAACATGAAATCCTGGCCGTGCACAGTGGCTCATGCCTGCACTTTGGGAGGCCAAAGTGGGTGGATCACGAGGTCAGGAGATCGAGACCGTCCTGGCCAACATGGTGAATAATAATTATTTCGTAGAAGTCTCTACTAAAAATACAAAAAAAAATTAGCTGGGTATGGTGGTGTGCACCTGTAATCTCAGCTACTCGGGAGGCTGTGGCAGGAGAATCACTTGAACCCGGGAGGCAGAGATTGCAGTGAACTGAGATCGCGCCACTACACTCCAGCCTGGCGACAGAGTGAGTCTCCGTCCCAAAAAAAGACAAATCATGAAATCCTTTAAACCTAAGGGATCCCCATGAATGGGCTTCAGAGGGGTCTGTCAACTGCTTCCTACTATATGCTAAATTCTATACATATCAGCATAGGTACACCTTTCTTGGAAGAGGGTCCACGGCTTTAATTGGTTTCACAATGAGGTTCACATACCCAAAAAGAGGAAATTATTTTTAGACTAATGATTCTTAAACACTGTGCACGTCAGAAATCCCAAAGTGTTTCTTCTGAAGATTGAATATTAATTGACTACCATTTGGAAATTGACAAAAAAAAAAAGCAAATATTTTATTTCTTTAATTTAAGAAAACTGAGCAGCAAAAAGCAAGATCTATACACACGTTTGTGCTTTTTACACTATCCATATGTAAAACATATTTAAGTCTGAAATGGAAGTTTGATTTCTTCATGTTAAGCTGGTTAAAAGCCACTTAGTTTGTTTCTCACATACATTTCACACTTCTAACTAAGGTACTTCAAAATTTTAACCATATTTGCTTAAATTTTTAAAAGATAGATTTGTTCTTGAAAAATATATCCAAAACACCTAAGTTAGAGTAAATGAAATTATTTTTGCTTTTAGAGGTGTTATACTATCTTGCTAATATAATGTCACACAATTTTTTGCAAACGGAAGATTGTTCACCTCTCCAGAACTTCACAGGTAACTGCTCTAATTAGAGCTGGTAAAGAAACAAATCATCCAGATTTCTAATATGGTTATAATATTTTAAATATTATAAGTAAATCTAAAGCAATTAATAATTATTTAAATACCTTTTGTAAAATATCTGAAACCCTTGCGATATGAAGAATCTGTATTAAACAAAACTTGCAGAGAAAAAGTTTAATACTAGATCATGTTTTAAATTAGGCTAAAATTTAATTCACCCTACTACAAATTTCAAATGATTAAGTTTATAGCCTGTGCTCAATCATAAATTTTGATAAGGGACTAGAATAGCACAGATAACTGTCATTCAAAGACACTTTAAAATGTCACCTTACCCAGAAGATTCAATCTCTTCTCTTCCCCTTACTATACCAAGCTGATAGAGGCCCCCAAACTGAGTTTTATACACCACTGGCTTTACTGCTTTTTATCTACCCTTCCTAACTTTCAACAGAAAGCAAGTAAGTTTGAAATAGATTTAAATGCAGATAAGTGGTTAGAAGAAAAAGCAGAATCCCGCTTGATAGGTTTAGTCCTTGGGGCCCCAACATCTTAATAACCATCCCTCTTGTACCCACCTCTCTTACCCTCTCCTGGACATTCCTCTAGCTCTTTTCCTTTTATTCTCATGGAGCACCAATTTTCCCCTCATCATTACTGGATCATTTTGTTCCTTCTATCTTAAAAAATAATAATTAAAAAAAAAACCCTCTTGACTCCATATCCTTCTCTAGTTATTGTCCCCGTCTAGGCTCACATTTATAGCAAAACTCCCTGAAAGAGGTAACCATACTCCCTCTAATTCCTCTCCTCCCATTCTCTATTGAACACAACCCATTAGGGCCTTTGCCTCCCTCCATTCTTGTGAAGATCACCAATGATTTAACAGTTGTTAAATCCAACAGAAAATAGTCTTCACTTCCTTGACCAGTATCTTTTGACCCACTGCTCATTTCTTCCTCCTCAAAATATTTTTTCTCTTGACTTCCAGGAGACCATCCTCTCTTGATTTTCTTTCCCAACTCTCTGGCTACTCTCCTTGGTTTCTTTTGCTGGTTCCTCCTTGCCTCCAACACCTTAAAATGTGGAACTGTCCCAGGACTCAGTTCTTGGAACTCTTCCCCTTAGGTGATCTCACACAGTCTCATGGCTATAGAAGGATCTACACACTGGCAATTCCCAATGTTTATCTCTAGCACATATCCTTCCCCTGAATTCCAAACTCATATACCCAACTGCCCACTCAACACTGGTCAAATAGGTATCTCAAGCTCAACACATCCAAAACTAAACTCCTGACTACCTCTCCCCTAACTTCCTCCTCAGAGTCATTCCCATCTCAGTAAATGGTAACTCCACCCCCTCAGAAGAAAAAATCCTAAAAGTCATCTTAAGGCTCTTCTTTTACCACACTCCACATCTACTCCGACAGCCAACCATGTGCCTCTACCTTCAAAATATATCCACCATGACCCCTTGTCTCAACTCTCCTACCACCTCCCTGGTCCAAGTCACCTTCACCTTTCACCTAGATAATTGCAACAGCCTCCAAACTGGCCTCCCCAATTCTACCCTAGCCCCGCTAAGGTATATTCTCTCGCAAGCCAGAGTAAGCTTTTCAAAATCCAAGACAGATCTTGTTACTCCTCTGCTCAAAACCCTCCAGTGGCTTCCTATCATACTCCGAGAAAAGATGAAGTTCCTTTCAACGGCCCACAGGCACTGAGTGATTTGGGCCTCTGCCACTCGAAGCCGTCCCATCTCCCTATCGCTCAATCCGTTCCAGCAACACTGGCCTCTTTTCCGTACTTCAGACCCTCCAGGCAAGTTCCCTTCTTGGGGCTCTGGAATACTCTTTTCCTCCAAATATCTTCATGGCTCACTCCCTCACATTATTGAGGAAATCTACAGCAGTTTCAGGAGCAAGAGAATACTAAAATAAAGACTAAAACTATAATCAGAATTGTTCCGCTCCCCAACTTTTACTTATGCTCTTCCTTATAACAAGAATGATACCTTTTTACCCTCTCTCTAACTATCCAAATCTCACCCACACACTAGGGTCCAGATAAAGACTCACTGATTAACAGAGATCTGCTCAAACCATCCTAATTCCCAATTCTTCCTTTGTTTAAACTCCTAAAGTGTTTATCCTCTTTCTCATTCATTTTCAAGTTTAACCACACACTGCCTCACATTTTAATCTGACCTATATGACATCTCCCTAACTAGAACACACACACACACATACACAAAAGAATAGAATAACTTGTACAAGTAGTTCTCAATCCTAGATCAGGATAACACATAAAACTTCAAAAAATACAGGTTCACAGGCCCTACCCTTAAAGATATTGAATATATTATGTCTTATTTAGAACCCATAGATCTGTATTTAAGTTCCCCCAAAAGATTCTAATAGGGAGCCAGGATTAGAAACCACTGCCTGCCTTACAGTACTCTTTTTCCTTCAGTACCTAGGAAAGTAGGCCTTCAAACAGCCTAAAACTAGAATGGACACCTCAGAGGGCAGATCCATACCTTCATTTCATGGAGGAACAGAGGTCCAAGAAGTCCAGATGACTAGCTAAAATCAACAAAGATTTAGACTGTACATAAATAAATGGAAGTAATAAAAATCCACAATTCACAGATGGGTGTAGTAAACACTGATTATCTATTACTTGACCAGTGGTTGTAGTGTCTAAGTTCTAAAACAGTGCATATTAACTTCTATATGCTTGAAAAATGTGAGCCACACTAGCTAATAAAAGACTTTGAGGCCAGAGGGTAATTACAGGAAGGCTTTTAAGTAAAATAAAAAACAAAACAATTTTTCTAAGTCTTCTTACAATATAAACAAAAACTGTTAGAACCATTTTTTATGGTTGAGAAGAAATAGCAGAAATAAATAGAAAGAAGAAATCTTGCTTCCTCACTCTATAAAGTACAAAAATTCTTATCACAAGCTTCCATAGCTCTCACAAAGCTGTTTTCTGAGTCTAATGATCATAACGAAAACTTCTTAATTATAGATCAGACTTAGTAAATCACTCCTTATCCCAAGACAACTCAAACTCTATCTTAATAATCAGTTAACCTCAGGACTAAAACTCTTGTCATTAACAACAAAAAAACAACTCAGGTATCTATAAGGCATTATAAAAGAGTTTGAGCTTATTTTGGTGTACAGGGATTTAAGGAAGTGCCTCCTATTAACACTAATGGGAGTTCTGGGTGTAAACCATAAGCACCAAGGAGGAGGATCAACGCCCAGCACTGCATCTGTGAGAACCCTTTCTATTGCACTAACTGTAACTACTGGGAGTTGTTCGCTCAGAAATGGAATAATAGACCCAAATTCCTATGTCTCTAAAGCACAAGATAATTCAAATAAAAGTCACTAAGAAAGGTCAATGCTAGATACCAGATTTTAAAAATAAACAAGAAAAAGTTAAACTAAAAGAACAATTAACACATTAAGAAAATTTTATAAAACAGCATCAACATACACAGAAGAAATTAGTGAATTGCTAGAGAAAAATATCTCACACAAAAATAAATTCAACAAGATTAAAACAACCAAATTTTAAAAAATTAAAGCACAGTAAACCCAACTATAGCCAGAAGCTTATCCAGAGAAACACATGCACACAAAACAAAACTCAACTCCTCCCTGATGGAGCCCTCAGTATACTACAGTCCTTGCTTTAAACACAGAAGAAAACTCCTGCTGCATTGATAGCCAAGAATAATCAGAGTACTTACAGATAAATGGACAGTGATCACAAGCTGCCGAGGACGAGCAAAACTAACTAAATAAAAATTATAGCACCTTATTGTGTTCCATCCTGCCTCACTTCTCAATATAGCACTGCTGTACTCACTAGGCTGGAAAATGAGCAGGTGCCTTTCAGGCTATAGAAAAATTAGACACACACACACACACACACACACACACACACACACACCCTAAACACAAACACAAACACAAAGGGAATGATACTCTTTCACTTGAAGGGGCTTAAAAAATGCAAGACTTTGCTGCAGGCCTAGAAAACTCAGAGTAGGCCTTACCGAAGAAGTGAGAAAAAAGCCAAGGTTTATTCCAAATCCACATTTCAAGCACTAAAAGAATTAACGTTTATTTCAGTTAAAAGGTTTTGGCAACAATCCATTTTTTAAAAAGGAAAGAGAAATTAAGATTTTCCCTGTTTCCAGCCTGAAAGAAAATTAGAATCTCTTCTCTCTGACTATACAGGTTTAGCTCCACAACACAAATAAAAAAGAACCCTGACTTTAGGCCTAAAAACTAAAAATGGTTCCATACAATTTACATTTTTAAAAAAATCTTTGTAGTCCAACATATTGATCCTTTCTCACCACTACTATCCTTAATGAACATTTATCTTTTTATCAGTACTTTGAAATGTCAATGAGAAGCGGAAACAGCTACAATACACTGGGAATTTTAACTTTTGAAACAAAAACCACAAAGAAACAGGAGTCTGAAACATGCCTCAATCACGCTGATAAGTAAGTAGTCCTAAAACTTGAAAGTGAAAGCAATACAGACCTCAAAAAGAAGTTGTTTGCTTGATATTAATGCTAGCCTTTAAGACCAAAAATATGTTATGTTACAGAAGACTGAAATCAGGGCTTCCATTAACCTTGTTTAAAAAAAAAAAAAATCCCATGAGCATGGATTTTTTTCCTAAGTCTCTTCATCAGAGCAGCATGGGGTCCCATTAGGCACCCTATTTTACTTCCACCTTATAAATAACGTTAGCTATTTGCTATTTCCATGGAAACCAAGTAGAGAGAAACCCACTTAAATGAATACTGGTTAAAAGAATAAGTTTTATTTTAGAAAGGTTTTGCTGCTATAGGCGAACTCTTCTGGGGAATACTACAAAGTCTTCTTAAGTATAATTTTTAAAAATATATCTTTGGTGTAGAGGGAACTTATTAAAGGTCCTGTTAAGTAAGTATACTCCTTGCAGTAAATGATAGATGCCAAATAACATCATAACATTAAAGACACATTTTCAATGCACAGGGGTTTACATGCACAACTTTCACTGACTATGCTTCCCCATGCATTGGGATGGAATAATTACACCTGTGGGTCTAATTTAAACTAATGCAACCAAATAAATTCAGAAATAAGGCTACCATTACCTTGTAGTGACTCCTAATGAACACGCCCCACAACTGCAGACATATGTACAACTTACAGTGCAAAGAAGAGCAAACAAGGGAGCACGTAACAAGTTTCTAACCACTGTTACCACGTCTAAAGATAGCAGGTAGTCAAAAGTCCCTCCTCGACAAACCATTTTATAAGTGAAACAAGCATTCCTTAACCAATACATACATTCGGGTTAAATAGAAATAGAATATGCACAAGAAGGAAGTGCGGAACAAGACTTGTGACCTGCAACTTTAAGCTGACTTATATATTGTCCTGCTTATGCTAAGAAATGGTGGTCCATACAACCGTCACAGATAGGAAAGTGTACATAAAATAAAATGCAACTCCTAAGAACACAAGCTCAAAACTAATAATCTCAGAACTTCTAAAAGCAGAAGGAGTAAGAAAAGCTAAAATCTGTCCAGCAGGCATCGTTCTTCATTAAGTTAGTGGTGGCTCAGACATCTTCAGTAAGTTAAAAGACAAATGAAAATATTATCCTAAAAGGGATTACCAGTATTAAACTAACAATGTATGAAAAGAACATTCTCATACACATTTTTCCTTTGAGTATACCAATGTATCTAACTGTAGTGCATGTTTTGAAAACACAAAGTTACTTTCCTGTTATGTTTTACACACTATAAATAAAGATTGGCAAAATGCTGGTAATTGTTAGTTAGGGAATAGGTACGTGGGGTTATATTATTCACTCTATTTTTATAAATGTTTTTAAATTTCCATAAGAAGAAGTTATTTAAAATCCTATAAAGGCTCTTGTCTCAAATGTTTTTCTCTATGTATAATTAAATAATAGATGAAATGCCTGGTATAGATCTTAGAAGCTACTGCACTGATTGACTGATTGAGACAGTGTCTCGCTTTGTTGCCCAGGCTGGGGTGCAGTGACATGGCACAATCACAGCCTCACAGCCTCGACCTACCAGGCTCAATCAATCCACCCAACTCAGCCTCCCTAATAGCTGGGACTACAGGCACATGCCACCACACTTGGCTAATTTTTGTATTTTTTGTAGAAACAGGGTTTCGCCATGTTGCCCGTGCTGGTCTCCCTCTTTTTTTTTTTTTTTTAAATACGGAGTCTCGCTCTGTCGCCAGGCTGGAAGCAGTGGCGCAATCTCGGCTCACTACAACCTCTGACTCCTGTGTTCAAGCGATTCTCCTGCCTCAGCCTCCTGAGTAGCGGGGATTACAGGCATGTGCCACCACGCCCAGCTAATTTTTGTATTTTTAGTAGAGACGGGGTTTCATGATGTTGGCCAGGATGGTCTCAAACTCCTGACCTTGTGATCCACCCGCCTCGGCCTCCCAAAGTGCTGGGATTACAGGCGCGAGCCACCACGCCCGTCCCTGTGCTGGTCTCAAACTCCTGAGCTCAAGTGATACACCAGCCTCGGCCTCCCACAGTGCTGGGATTACAGGCATGAGCCACTACACCTAACCAGGAGCTACTGATTTTAAATCCAGCAGAGACATTAACTCAACATGTAACCATAATTAATTTCCAAGTTTTATTTTTCTTACCAAACAATTATGTTAACAATTTAAAACCACTAGGAGAAACCTAAAAAGGAAAGGGTCTGCTACTTTGCAACTATCAACCAACGACATGTAAAAGATCAATATATAATAAGGCATCAGTGGTATTCTGTATTTACAAATCAAGGAAAGAAAGCCTAGTCTTCTCAATTAATAAATCAAAATATTTTAGCAATTCACAACACCAAAATTTCCATTTTTTAATTTTCCAATTAGGTCCATGAGACTAGAGAGCAGTCTAATAAATTAATGCTTATTTTAGTTAAGTAACATGCCTGCCTCTTCCTCAACTTTGCCTCTATCTCACCCCAACCAGAAAATACAGCAATTTCTGAGGTAAAAAGGTATTTTTCTATTCTCTCCCTTAGTCCAGATATAAAGTATTTTACAAATATTCAGTTACTGTGCAAGTGATTTTAAGCTATCCATTCTCCAAATTCCAGCTGAGGGCCCAAAGTAGGGGGTATCCCCACAAACTGTTAAAGCTTAAGGTTTTGATAATAGCTCAGTATCTCCCTGTTTAAAAACTAATAATTACAATGGTGTTTTGTTTTTAAGAGAAATAGAAATAAAACAGTGGTGGCTTGAAGGGAAGGATGAATAACAGGCAGGGGACGGAAAGAGACCATCAAGAGAGTAAGCAGAGAAGCAGGAGAGGAAAGGCAACAGAGGGAGTCTGGGCAATCACCGGCGGCATCTCTACACAGGAGCACCACCGGCTGGACAGGGTCCTGCAGAGCTGAAATGGGACTGCACCCCCGTCACATACAGCACCACTTTTTACAAATTAAGCAGGGACAAACTGATTTTCAAAATTGTATAATTCTTTAACTCAACCCCCAAACGCTTGTAGAATCTCTTTCTAACATATATTTATCAAAATGAAATATACTTCTAAAGTTTCCACAATTCCATTCAACCAACTGAAACAACTTTTACAGATTCTGCAAAGAGCTAAGGTAAAGAAAACTTAATACTATATATTTGCTATGCTAATTTTAAAACTATAATGCTTTACCTACTGGTCACTCTATTGCAAAGTAAGATTACAATTATTTAATTGAAAGATAACTATACAACCCATTATAAAATTGCTGAGTTTTAAAAATATTTGTCGAGCCAAAGTACAACACTTTATTTTTTAAAAAACTCATTGGAATTTCTCCTCAGAAACGAGATACAATGTTTTAGGAACAGGGACAAAATAAAATATACACCAATTCACCTATAGTAAACACACCTATTCACCTACTAGACCTTTATCAAATGGTACAGCTGGGTTAGTGAGAACAAAAAGTTAATAGGAGCCATTATGCTACTTTAACTTAAATTCTTGCTAAGGGTAACATATACCATATTCAGAATGTTATGGTAAGCTATTACAAATACATTTGTTGAATCACAGAAAAAAACGTATCAAGGATCAAAGACCGAAAACGTTCAGATCCTGATCAGTAGTGAATGAACAAAGTTAATTATATTTTACACTTAATGATCTTTCCCCTTACTCATTTACTGGTTTCACTTATAAGATAGAGAGATTCGTAAGACAGATACATATATACATTCTAATGGATAATATTAACTCAATTATTTACCCCAAAACCCCTCAAATCTGAGGAGATCATTGTACCTTTTCTCATAATCAACTTGTTCTCAGGGTCAGTTTCTAGGCTCAATATAGGTAGCTTATGACAATTAAATATAGAAAGAAAATAACAATTACCATAAGAAAACATCAGGCACCAAATGAGAGGAAATTTCACAAAGGCAAAATGCCCAAAATCAGAAAGCAAATAAACTGTGCCCATCATTATTAGAAAGCATTTGTATGCCACTTTTATATCTCTGGGGTTCTACAATTGCTTCCACTAGTTGTTACACCCAAGCATGAGTTCTCAAGGGTTAAATACACATAATTTGCCAGACCCAATGGACTGACCAGCTGATGAGTATTTAAGACTTGAGAGTTACAATGCCTAGTCTACTACTGACTTGATTCTAAGAGACCTACTATAAACTGCACCAATATCTTGGTGCTGGTCTCACCAGCTGTTGAGAAAAAAAAAGAAAAGCTTATATCACTATGGGTTTTAATAAACATTAAATCCCCTAAAATATTTAGCAGGCTCTGTTAAAACTGACATATTCCCATGTATTTTCTATTTTTCCCAGAGGTATTCACAAATAAGAACTCATTAGATAACACTTTTATCATCTATACTCTTTCTCACCACACATTTCAAGGGAGAAAAAAACCTCTCCAGCTAAATTGTTCCAAATTTACTCTTTTCCCATGAACTTTTAGTGGGACTGTAATAATAACAATAACAATGATAAGAGCAGCTATCATGATTGAGTGTCTCAAGATTTCCTCATTTTATTGTCACATGAACCCTAGGAGGCTGGTATTACCATCTCTGTATCACAGATGAAGAAACTGAAGTCCCAGTGACCAGCACAGTGGTATGCAGCATGTATGTGATAAATCTTTATTGGAGTGAGCTTAAATAATTAGTCCAAGGTCACACATTAAACTTTAAGTGGTTATACTGAGATTCAAATACTGGAGTCAGATGCCAAAGCTCAGGCTCTTATACTAATACTTGTCTCAATCCTTGAGAAGAGAAGAAAGGAGCAGAAAACTAAGCTTCAGTACCATTTATTTAGTACTTACTATGTGTCAGGCACTTCTACTAGTTTACACATTAACTCACTTATTCCTCATAACCACTTCATTTTATTCAAATTTTACAGGTGAAGAAACTGAGGCAGAGGCAGAGCAGGAAGTCATTTGGCCACAGTCAGAGCTAATACGTGGCAAAGCTAGGATTTGGGCCCATGCAAAGTGGCTCCTGCACTAACATTCTTAACCTCTGTGTTCTACTGACATGCTATAAACTCCCCTTCACTCGAATTACATGAAAACAAAACTTTTAACCTTTTTACCAAA
This sequence comes from Pan troglodytes, assembly GCF_028858775.2. Taxonomy (NCBI): domain Eukaryota; kingdom Metazoa; phylum Chordata; class Mammalia; order Primates; family Hominidae; genus Pan; species Pan troglodytes. The sequence continues at coordinate 50,111,252 of NC_072407.2, forward strand.
TTACTAAATTGTAAGCTTCACTGAGAGAAAACTAGTAGTGCTTTCCAAGCATGTGTGCCAGACGTCTTTACAGGCACACAGGACATGCCCCTGATGATTAGATCACTGCACGACTCAGGAAGTAGCACACTGTAAATCTGGTTAAGAGTCCCCAGCCCACCTTTCTCCACACTCAGACCCACACTAACCAGGAACTGCAAGAAATGGGCAATTCAGAGACGTCCCTGTGCAATCTTCTATAAAATGAATGTCACTCTGAAAATATCCCAGTGTGTACAGTACCCTTCCATCACCCCTTCTTCTTCCCAAACACCATAAAAAAAACACAAAAGGAATGAATGAGTCTAAGCTACTTAAAAATCATAACAAATGTCCAATGATAACTACAAATTTAAATGAGAAAAAAGCAAAATTCTCATAATTTTGTAACTTGTCCAAATTTTACATTTAAAAAGCACTAGACCTCTTTGAAAGACTCAATTCTTAGACTACCTTCTTATCATAAATGTGCCTTGAAGAATGCAGAGAATTTTTGCTTCAGATTCTGAATATCTTGATAGGTGTATTTAAAACAAAAAACATGACTATTGCAGTATAAGTTATTGGGCTTTTTATACTAATATCTAATAGCATGACAATGTATTTAATTACACAAATATAAGTATTAGGCACGGATTTAATATTTGTATATTAACATGTAATATACAGAAAATAAATACAAGGAACAGGACTGGACCTAAAGGTACTGAGAACCTGACACAATGAAAACAGGAACTATTGCAGCTCCCTCCATTGACATCGTAAAGTTGCCACATTTTCTGGGCTCTCTTTTGAATTAATGTGGCATCTGTTCCAAGTACAGCATGCTAACATTTTACTAAAAGATATTTTCATTCTACATTTGTATCTGATTTGCTTTTTATTTGAACTCCTGTTTTATTTCAATGGTCATTATTTCTTTATACCAAGTTGTCAATTTGGCATTCCTAATCTATCTCCCCTGAGCACAAAAGGGTGGGGGGGAACCATCAGCTTAAAACTCTCTAACAGCAATAATTACAATATGTTTTGCATATAGATTAAATAAAGAAAATAAACAGCACAAAGATTTTTGTAGGCTTTTTAGTATCAAGTCCTGATAAGTTAACAGCATCTGTTCCTTTCAGAAAAAGAATTCTGCTCTGAGGTGTTGGGGGTTGGGGGAAGTAAACAAATACTAAATAGAATAATTCAAGTTACAAAGTTTGGTCTTCGAGATATGATGATTTCAATAATTTGCACATATCCAACTCCATCCACTGATAATTGCTTTTTAAGACATCTTCAAAAATGCTGCAGCAACAAGCCAAATACAACCACTTGTACTTAACATGCATGCTGCATACTCCACAATGTTACGTCACATCAGGCACAGAGAAGACGCTTACCAAGCTATCCTGCGTTCTATAAACTGCCTAACAACAGAAAAAGGCACTGCCATCTCAATGGGAGTAGAAGCTATCAGGGCAGGCAGCCCTTTCCCTTTTGGTCAACTCTGAGGAAAACAAGTAAGGTTTATATTTCTGTCTTTTAAAGCTCACCTTTCTCCAGGCCTATACTTTCAATCCTTCAGCCTTTCACAGAAAGAAAGGCTGTTTCTTTAAAATTAAAAAGCTGCAAAAGATCACTCCAACTTAAAAGTCCCACACCTTTTACCAACTGTCCTCCAGCTGTCCCCACGGCTGCCTCTTCTGCAGGAAGAATGGCCTATCTTGAGCACTCGTCTCCAAGTGGGTGTGGGTACCCTGAGGAAGGGAGCCACTGGGAAGAAATTATTACAACTTATATTTTAAAATCTCATCCTTTTAAAAATTTCAAATTTCCTATATGTTTGACAAGATGCATAAAACACTAGACTATCATACATTTAACTGGTAACCATAATTTTTAAAAGTGTAGAGAGTACTGGTCAAGATGACTGAGTCTAGAATAAAAAAGGAAAACTAGGCTCTACCACTAACTTAGTCAAATTCTTGTCTCTCAGTTTCACCATCCATAACATTAATTGAGCCCTCTGTATACTATTAGACTAGAATGAACAAGAATAAAATACTCTGTAGGACATGGTCTGAGCCACTCAAAAGGAAAAGCATATTTATGAATGCTACCAATGAGAAAAACTAAACTTGGCTGGTAAAAAACGTTGACTACTCTATAGTTTAAATAAACTGCTACATTCTACCAGGTCCAATTCTTAGAATTTTAAGGCAAGGCTTTAGCACTTCATGGATCTAAAGAAGCATAAAGCACCTTAGATGCAAGGAGTATATTCTAGGATTAGAAAGGCTTTTTTAAAAACTTCTATAACGAAGACTTTTTATTACCTGTGTAATAAAATTTTTTAATTTAAAAATTACAACAGTGAATTATGACTAATAATCTCAGCAACAAGTTAAAACTCTCAAAGCTGGAATCAAGAGTTCTATTTAATGTAGATTATAAGGTCTTTAGCATGTCTTTCTAAATATAATGCCAGAAAAAATGAACAGCACTCAAATAACTTACTTTTTTTTTTTTAACTGCGTTAAAAAATACTGAGTTATCAGCATAGCATTTGGTAGTGGTTGAGTGAGTAGGGATAGGTGATGGGGATGAGTTCAGCCCACACTACTCACATGAAGTTGTGAAGACCAGGACTAATTCCTATGCAGGGTATCTTTATGCTGATTAAGCAGTACTACTTTGAGTTTCTATTAATTAAAATATTACATGTATTATCTTGGTTTTAAAATCCTACTTTTTTTTAATTTTTTCTTTTTTACAGGTTTGCCCCAATTCTTGCCTACTTTACTTTGTAAATGTGAAATAAATGTGTCCTAACAACCAAGAATAGAGATTACCAGTTTTTTTAAATGTTATCTGAAAACACAATTACTCTCTTTATAAGTAGCTACTAGAATAAACTAGAATCATTTAATTCAGAAATGATGCCTCCTAAATTACTTATATAGGACAGAAAACAATGTTGTCATTTTAAACTGATTTTTTTTTAAGTTTTAAAAATAACAGTGACCATTTCCTAAAGCATGAGGTACAATCAATCTAGGGCATTAGGTTTGGAATCTTAATGTATAAATCTTACCCACCTCTCTTCCTCCAACCTTACTCCCACTTCCCACATGAGCCCTATTTTCAAAAATAAACAAGTTTTTTAAATAGTCACCTGGAAAAAAGTAAACTTTGAGAGTATTATGGTATAATTAAACTTCTTTAAAAATGTGTGTGTGTGTGTGTGTGTGTGTATATATATATATAATACATATGTAAATGCATAGGAAAAGTTTAAAAGTAGGATGGGAACGGAATGACTAATTTCCTACTTTATACGTATCTATATTGCTAGAATGACTTTCTAACTTAGATGCACAGCTTTTGTAATATTTCTTGAAAGGACACTTATCTAACACTCTAAAACGTTGATCGTTATATAAGGACTGACTGAAATAGTGAATGTAAACCATTTGCACCTACTAAAAAAAGTATTAAACTAACTTACACTGTGCTTTATAAAGTGCCCAACTTCCAAACTTTAAGAAATAGCTATTAGACCCCACCCCATGCTACACACTATGCTTGGCAATGGATATACAAGGATAAACAAAGCAGGCACTGTCCCAAATGTCTTCATTTCCATCCCATTCCAATGTTTACTATTTTCAAACTACTCAACCTAACCCAACCAAAATCAACATGAAACAGCCTCAAAATGATACACTGTAGCTGTGGCCATTTCAGTAAATTGAAAACTTCTTTAGTAATTCATTTCTAGGTATCTATGGGAATTACATAGTTTAGTATAGCATTTTGGACATTTAAGAGCAAGGGCTCAGGAATCAAACCTGGGCTTGAATCCAGGTTGTATCATTTGTTACCTATGTGATCCGAGGGAAACCTCTACTTCCTCATTTGTAAAATGGAGGTAGGATAATAATAGTAAATCCTCAGAATATTGCTGTGAGGATTAAAACTAAATAAGATCCTATGTGTAAAAAGGCTTAGCACTATACATAATAAACACTCTTTATTATTGATGACAACAGATAAACCTAAGGTACAAAAACCGTTCACAACTTGTCAAACATTTAAAATCTATGTCATTTCTCCAAAATGTGTGTATGTCACTTCTCCAAACACAAATATATATATTTATGTAAGTTTGTATATTAACACATAAAAATAAAATTTGTATAGTTAGTAAAATAAAATTTTTAAAACACAAAAGCTCATAATTAAAATTTTTCATTCCCATGACAACACACCAGTACATTTATATTTATAATATACACACAAATGTACCAATGTGTATATTGTTAAGAACTACACCATAAACACACACGTAAACACATGTCAAGAATTTGTCTATTGGGCCAGGCGTGGTGGTTTAGGCCTGTAATCCCAGCACTTTGGGAAGGTGAGGCAGGTGGATCACTTGAGATCAGGAGTTAGAGACCAGTCTACCCAACATGGTGAAACCCTGTCTCTACTGAAAATACAAAAATTAGCCGGGTGTGGTGGCACATGCCTGTAGTCCCAACTACTCGGGAAGGCTGAGGAAGGAGAATCACTTGAACCTAGGAGGTAGTGGTTGCAGTGAGCTGAGATGGCCCCCCTGCACTCCAGCCTGGGCAACAGGGCAAGACTCCGTGTCAAAAAAAAAAAAAAAAAAGGACTGGTCTATTGGGAGCAGGGTGGATCACTAATTTTTTGGTTCTAACTCATTATTTAAAATTGTATAATATTAATATTATTAACATGATACAGATAAATATCTTAAAACCCAGCCCCTTATTGCTGATTAAAAATTCAATTTACATACACAACTTTAGTAATATAAAGTACATTCATGAGTATTATCTTATCTAATCCTTTTAATATCATAGTGAAGCAGGCCCTTATTATTATCCCCATTTTACCACTGGGTAAACTAAAGCCCAGCAAGGATGAACTTCCCAAGAGTGTACAGCTACGTGACAGGAGTACACTTGAGACCAAGTCTTCTGACATCATCACAACTGTTTCCTTTATACTGGCCTGGGGCATTTCACTAAAAAGGAAAACTGTGTTCAATAATTTAGGTGTGTCAACGGTCTCTACACTGAATCTACATGGCTGCCCAGTTTTACTCTCCTTATTTCCTCTCCTGATTTCCAACTTTAGTATTTCAGTAATCACATGGGTACATATAATGATAAAAATATGGAATGAGAATTCCTACAAACCTGATATTTTCTATATTGGCCCATTAACACCAGGGACTATTTTTCTCCTTACATTTAGCCCTTTGTATTAACTCCTTTGTAACTGCTGAATTTATTTCATTTTAATATTCGGTCTTGAAAAGACAAATTGATGTCATATAAATAAAACAGCTTATAAAGTAGAAGCATATCAGACCAGATTCCATACATTTTGGACACATCTAAGGAATCTATTTAATGTCTAATCTACATATTAACAATTTTTTTTTTTTTTTTTTGAGACAGAGTCTTGCTCTGTCTCCCAGGCTGGAGTGCAATGGCACAACCTCAGCTCACTGCAACCTCCGCCTTCTGGGTTCAAGCGATTCTCCTGCCTCAGCCTCCCGAGTAGCTGGGATTACAGGCACCTGCCACCACGCCCAGCTAATTTTCTATTTTCAGTAGAGATGAGGTTTTGCCATGTTGGCCAGGCTGGTCTCGAACTCTTGACCTCAGGTGATCCACCTGCCTCAGCCTACCAAAGAGCTGGGATTACAGGCGTGAGCCACCGCGCCTGGCCATATTAACAAATTTTAAATCACAACTATGTGGGGGGGAGGCTAGTATTATTACAGCAGATTGGTTTGCTATATAAACAAGTACTTTAAAAAATATTTCTTGGGCCAGGCGTGGTGGCTCACGCCTGTAATCCCAGCACTTTGGGAGGCCGAGGTGGGCAGATCACTTGAGGCCAAGAGTTAGAGACCAGCCTGGCCAACATGGTGAAACCCCATCTCTACTAAAAATATAACAATTAGCCAGGCATGGAGGTGCATGCCTGTAATTCCAGCTGCTCGAGAGGCTGAGGCATGAGAACTGCTGGATCCTGGGAGGCAGAGGTTGCAGTGAGCCGATATTGCGCCACTGCACTCCATATCCAGCCTGGGCAACATGGCAAGACTCTGTCTCAAATAAATAAATAAATAAATAAATAAATAAATAAATAAATAAATAAAACTAAAGGCAGAGTTTTCTTAAATAAACACGGTAGCCCTCAGCAACAATATTGTAAGAACTCCTCGCAAGAGAAAAAGCTGGAATAAGATACTGGCTAAGCAAGTAAGAAAGGCACTGCCCTGCTTCTGCATACATTCAAACTAAGACATGTACATTGCAGCTTATGCTTACATTTTCCAATATCCCCAGGCATCCCTTTCCCTTCTCAAACAGCCAAAGGGGACCAGCCATGCAAATAAAAATACAAGTTCAAGAGCCTAAAAGAAGTCAGTGTCCTAAAAGAGAAAATTAATGTAAAGAATTAAGATTTTTTGAAACTACACTTTCTTTCTGGGGCTGTTTACTGGCATCCAATACATCAATCCTGTAACACTGTGAACTACAGTGATAGATTGGTACATGCTTCTAAACACAACAGAATTTTTCCAAGGTTACATACACTGTAACAAAAGGGGCATTTTGCAGCATCTTATTTTCCTTAATCAACTAGTTTGGATATTCTACCAGTGCAAACACTGTAAACAATAAATTTTCATTATCTTTTGAACTTTCTGAAGTCAACCAAAGGCTTGTGGTATAGATGCAATGAGTACTAGACAGGCAGAGCTGAATACTAGTCAAAATATTCAGTTACTGGTGTGATAGTCCTTTTGGGGGCATACATGACTTAGGAAGAAACTGAGGTGCAAGGACATTTTACACACAGCAAAAACATTCTCAGGAATTTGTCACATCATTACCATAAGCCAAAAATCTCAAGGTCTTAGAACAGCCTGAGCTTCTGATCAAATTATATTGTAAAAAGAGAGGAAAAAAATGTGAAGCGTGCTATTTTTTAAAATAACAGTAACTACTACTACTGCTGCTGCTGCTAATTCTAAACGTTTACTGAGCCCTTATTATGTGCCAAGCACTGTGCTAGGCACGGTCATAGATTTTAACAATTAATCCCTGCAACAACCCTCTGATATTAGTTAATAAAATTAAAGTAGAATCCTCACCAAAAAAATTTAAACTTTCCAAATAAAAATATAAATAAATTATTAAAGACATTTCACCTCTTTCTCTGCCTCAGACTACATTTTCAAATATTAAATTTACACTAAAACCATATTTATTTTCAGGAATTCCAGTTAAAGCGTACAGATATTCAAGATGTTGACAATTATTACAGAAGAATCACAGAACTCTGAAATTAAATACTGGCACAGAAAACCTTCCATCCAACCTTACGGAACAACTATCCCCATTTAAAAAAAAAAAAGGAACAGCATATATATCAGGCTTGATAATAAGAGGCTTCTCATGCCCACACTAGCAATCAATGATGCCATAATTATAAAGAGACCTGTATCGCCACATGCATAAAAATAATTTACATCTGCTAAGTCAAGTTTTCAATATATTATTTTGTGTGTAAACCTTATAGTAGCTGATAAAAAATACAATAAACTAATCTAAGGTAAACTAAAACACTAGGTTGTTTCTGAAGACTCACTTTAGAATTTGAGCAGCATAATAATCATAATATTAGTAATCAAACTACTTAGCAGAAAGTTCTTAGAGGCCTGGGAAGCTGTGTATAAAATGGAGCAGACAAGAAGGAAGGGTTTTCCGTACTGTTCAAATCAACTACAGGTCCCAGCATGCAGTGCTCTAATCTGAAGGTAAGCAAAAACTGCAATGCGTACTGGGACTTGTAGTAAGTAAACCACGTTATCACAGCAAGTTTCAAGAAAGTCTGATCTAGCACAATTTGACTATATCTTATTATCAGAGGCTAATCAAATTTAAATCAAATTTGTATGTTCTCTGATGTGGCACACAGTTTCTCTAGCACATACTGGAAAAAGTATCAATATTTAGACCAACATTTTCACATTAGAAAAATCTTACGTAGGAGAAGCACAGAAAAAAATGCTGAAAAAGCAAAAAAACTTGATGTAATAAAAAATATAATTTTTGAAATAGTTTTTTAAAGTTTGAATGGATCCATTTCAACATTCTCTAATCCTCCCCTACAAAAAAGTTTAATTGTTTTGGCCGGGCGCGGTGGCTCACGCCTGTAATCCCAACACTTTAGGAGGCTGAGGCGGGTGGATTACGAGATCAAGAGATCGAGACCATCCTGGCCAACATGGTGAAACCGTCTCTACTAAAAATACAAAAATTAGCTGGGCGTGGTGGCGCACGCCTGTAGTCCCAGCTACTCAGGAGGCTGAGACAGGAGAATTGCTTGAACCTGGGAGGTGGAGGCTGCAGTGAGCTAATATCGCACCACTGCACTCCAGCCTGGTGACAGTGTGAGATTCATTCTCAAAAAAAAAAAAAAAAAAAAAAGTTTAATTGTTTTAACAGGTTGCTTTTTAACAATTATTCAAGATGTATTTTATAAATAATTTTTCTTGAAGAAAATTCTCAGAAGCAAACATTCCCCATATTCTAATATTGCCCACCAGGAAATAATTTTTATAGTAATACGCACACACCCCATCACAAAAACAAACAAAAAATACTGAAGTTCTGCTTTTGTCAAGTCCTTACTCAATATTTATGCCCTCCATTCCTCACCTCTAATTCCCTACACACACACACACATGCACACATCCCCACACACACACGCTTCTACAAAGAACACTTAGAAAAACAGTATTCCAACTACAAGCCCACTTCTCTCATCCACTGACCTCTTCTGAAAACACCAAAGATTTTTTAAGCTATCAGTAACACGTCCAAACACAAGCTGATAAGTTTGAGCTAGAATTTACATATATACAGTTGCTACACACCCTCCTATTTTCTGCAAGTCTGTGGAAGGAGGCTGGGAAAGAACTAAGTGCAATCTGCATCAGGAGGCCTAACACAGGTGGTGGGTTATTTTCAGGCAACAGCACCTTCACAAACATGTTTTGGAATATAGTCCAAGAAATTCCTAACAAGGAAAGATAAGCTGGCACACAAATTTAACGCAATCCAGCTAAAAATCATCTGCAACACATGCTACTACATTTCACCATAAAAGTGACGGGCTACTATAAAGGATTTGAAGCTTCATCAATACAACATACTGTCCATAAGGCCAGAGATAGCAGTTGCCATGGTTACTATACCCACTTTTATCAGGAAATTACTGTCATTACCCCAAAGTTTTGGGTACTTATTTAAAATTTTAAAAAAACACACACAATTTAGGGTTCTGACTGTTAATTGAGTGAAATAATCAACTACTGTTTGATTTGTAAGTATGTCGCTTTGGAGATGCACATGGTTAACAATACTTGGATCTGCAGCAGAAAAAAAATCAATTCCTTTCTGCTGCTCCTTCTCCTCAAGTACTGACAGTTTGTATTCTCAATGCAGCCAAAACAATAAAACAAAACCCATCTTTTTGGCTTCTGTGTTTAAGTTATTTTTTCCCCTAGGCCCACAAACAGAGTCAAAATAAAGCCTAGATCATCAACCTGTTAGGCCTCATCCCCTTCCTATCCCCTCCATACTGGTTCACTTTCTTGACTACTTAGAAAAGGCAGAAAACATTTCTGTAACTGATTCCAAAGTATAGAAAAGAATAGTTGCCTTCAACTGAGATATTTTCACCAAAGTCTTTTTTATTTATTTATTTTTTAAGGCAGGGAGAGGGGAGAGACTTGCAGGGTACTAAAAGGGAGAAGTGGAGGAGTATTCAAATTGCCACACAAGTCTAGTGTGAGAAAGTTGCTTTAGAAGAGTCCAAAGGATGGCTGAACCTCACATATAATTTCTAAAAGCTCTGGAAGAGTTCACCATAATTTTAAGACTGAATTGAGGGACAAGTAATAGAAAAGTTATTCATAAAAGTCTACTTCAACATTTTCACAAAAGATAACTATTCAAAAATTTAACACACATATAAGAATTATACGAAAGCCTACAAAATAGTATGGCCACATATACACACAAACATACAAAGTAGAAAACATAAGCTATTTAAGAAATAATTATCTACAATAAATTCAATGCAATGTTAACATATTATCTCTTTTTAAAAAAATCGCAAAGCAGCAAAAACATACACCTGAGAAAATTAATGTGATCAAAACGTTAAAGAATTCTTAGGCCTATAAAAAAAGCCCATGTACAAAAGCTCCTGAGAAGTCAACATAAATCATTAACATTTCCCAGCACAAAATAATATGAAAATTCAAACATGTTTCAAGAAATCAGTTCTAGATATAGATATAAAAGAATTCCATTAAAGGTCAGAGACCTAAAACTTTAATTCCTTCCCTTCTCTGTTTGAACAGTAATTAAATACAAAAGCCTTCAGCAATAAAATACTAAGGATACAAAATTTAAAAGCACATTCATATAATCTTAACTTCAGTATGTCTTCACAGAAAGCTTTACTATTCACTGTCTGTAGGATGAAAAAGTTAATAACACCCTGAGAGGTTTCATTTTTATCTAAACAGTTAAGTGTTTTTCTCACCGTTCACAGAAGCAAGTTTCTATATTTACTTTCTAAAGGGGGCAATTTCAAAAGAATAGTCACTTCTAAAATTTAAGATACTATACCTTTTGATAGGCTCATAAACACAGGGTTCCTAATTATCTATATTTTACTTTAAAATGTTTCTATTCCAAATTTGTGAGCAGAGTTTATAAAAAAGCTGAAACTCAAGGCTTTAAACTTTTGGGTTATTTTTACACAAAAATATTTCAGTGCACTCCTCTAGATTTGAGTAGTCATTTCCTTGTGCATCCTTCTAAAATAGAAAAACAAAAATGATATATCCATATATACCTAATACTAACACATACAGATATACATCTTTTTCACTGTGAAACAAGCTTGAAAGCTTTAGGCAGTAAGAATTTTTCAGAAAGTTAGCAGAGTCAGTCAAAACATTCAAAACTTGAACCATGACATCTGTTACTCTGTGTCAATAAGAGTCTATAGAAGAATCAGGGAACTTACATACTCACTAAAATCAACTACTATCACATCACATCAATGGAGAAATGAAGAAAAACTGTAATAGGGGACATACAATTCACAGGATCTTCAAAAGGGAAAATGATTTTTTTTTTTTTAATTATGAGAAACTGACTAGGCAGCATTTTTTCAAAAGCAGCTTCAAAACTATAACAAAGACATTTTTGGTAACCACAGCAGTATTTAAAAAACAAAAATTTAGGCCGGGCGTGGTGGCTCACGCCTATAATCCCAGCACTTTGGGAGGCCGAGGCAGGTGGATCACCTGAGGTCAGGAGTTCAAGACCAGCCTGACCAACATGGTGATCCCCCGTCTCTACTCAAAATACAAAACTTAGCCGGGCGTAGTGCCGGACACCTCTATAATCACAGCTACTCAGGAGGCTGAGAGGCAGGAGAATCGCTTGAACCTGGGAGGCAGAGGTTGCAGTGAGCCGAGATCACGCCGTTGCACTCCAGCCTGGGCAACAGAGCGAGACTCCGTCTCAAAAAATAAAAAAATAAAAAAACTATAGTGTCCAGGGTGCACTTTAAATGTATTACTTTCTCAACTGATATGGAAAAAGTTAGCATTTTAAGACAGAAGCTTCTGTCCATGTATTAATTAGTTACCTATCTCAACAACTTAATATCTGCATGCTTTCTTACCATTTATGAAGAACTTTTATATGTATTATCTCATTTGGTCTTACTGAGAAAACAGTATTTTGCCTACAAAATAGACAAAATTCAAAGCAGATTTATCAAACTTTCTAGCATCCCCAAATTTTTAAAACTTTGACACAAAACTTTACAAGCAACCACAGTGGCATGATATTTTCAGTGATAATCAATTCACCTAACACTAACAGAGTTTCAAAGGACCATGTGCTATAAATGCTATGAAACTGTTAAAGTAGCTATATTCATCTTTATGCAGTTACTGTTACATCAACAATGACCTACCACTGATACAACTTGACTTACAGTTCAAGAATCTCAGTCTTTGCAGGCTAACTTAAGTACGTCGACCATATGTATTTATAAAGCTGAGTGCCTAAAAATTGATCTATATTAGAATCATAGTCTGTAAATCCGAGGGGAAAAAACTACAAGAAGTCTAAAATTTTTTCAACACACTATACCCCTTTCCAAAATCTCAACTACCCTATATCCTATTTGTATTAATATTATAGGGATGATAACAAGGCTTAAAACCCTAAATCATACCAACTACTTTTGTTTATAACAATTACAAATAATTTTTTAAAATACGTGCTCAACATCCCACTCATCAACACAAGACTAATTCCCCTTCCAAATAAAATAATTCTAAACAGTGCTCTGTACCAAGGGCCAGAATCCTTATACTATCCGCAATCGCACATCTACTTTGTATAGTCAAAGACTTCACTTTCAAGTAGCAAACATTATTTATGAATGGAATTTTTAAATGGACTTACTCAAAATCTTTCTGGAACTTTAAGGTGTTAATCCTGTTGCTTAGCTGAAGCTAAGTAGAGCTGTAATAAGTAGCAAGACCCTCAAAATTCAAAAATTTCCTTTATCTTGCTGTAGCACCTCCTGCTGGATAGCATTTAGAGATCTTCATGTAAGCAGAAGAAGAGTATTTCAGAGGCAGCTCCTTCCAGACGACTGAATAGGAAAAAGGATGGACCCTTCAAAGCTATAAGAAACAGGCCCCATCCATCACTTACACCTTCTAAAAATACAATTTAGCCCAGGTAGGTGTCTTTTTCATCTATTACTACTCCAGTTCCACAAAGACTTGCCTCAGTCCAAAATACAACATGCTTAAATAGAGCCTGCAAAATTGTCTAAAAACTAAGTTAAAAAGCATTCAATAGCACCCAAGCAAAACACTTTATTATGGGCAGCCAAGCAATGTCAGTCAAACTGCAAATACTATTATGTTACCAAAAGCAAAAGTCTGATGTAAAAAAAAAAAAAAAGCCCCTGGAATATTCGTAACATGTTAGCCAGATGTTTGTGTTTTGAGAACTTTGTGCACTATTACTATGCTCTTCACTTAAGGATAGTTGTACATCTACAAACGTTTTAAGTACAGAAATTTTTTTATAAACATTAGCATAACTGTACACAAAATTTCCTCTTTGCCATGAAAAGATAGGTCCTGGGATTTGAAAATGTATTTTTCAGACATTTTTAATGACCCCCTAAAATAAATTAGTTTTAAGCCCACAACACCGATTCCATAAACAAGTAAAGACAGAAGAAGAGAATAAGAAGGAACTTACCAAAATTAAAATGAATAATAGTATTTCCAGTAAAAATGTAGTAACAGTTTCCAACAATGCTGTAAACCAAATAAATTGTGAAACTTAAAAAAGGAAGGAGGGGGCCAGTCTTCAAAGACCAAAAGCAAAGCTGACCTATTTATTTCTATTGCTTAGAGTGAACACCAGATGTAAACAAATATCATAAACACTGAAAAGTATGCTTACATGGTTTAGCCTCAATTTCAGTACCCTTACCAGGCCCTCAATAAAGCTACAGATGTTGGTGAGAACTCGCTCAAAAAGGAGATAATTCCAGCCCCTCGCCTTAAAGAATCCCTATCAAGTGAACCTGTGAAAAGACTTCCTTCCCAGAGTGCACAACTGCTTTAAAAAAAAAAAAAACTTTCATCAGCCCAAATTAATCTGATTCTAATATTCAACTATCCATTATTTATATATAAATGTTCTTCCCTCTCTAACTTTCCCAGCTCGAGCATCTACATTCCTGACACCGACTATTAGCAAAAATGCACAACTCCTTCCCCAGCTATGGGGCAAATCTTTGAAATCCGAAACACAGCCACAAAGTTCACTGTCAAGGCCAGGTGATGAGGCCCACACATGCCCGGACCTTCACTCAGATTTGAAATTCTAGAAATCCATACTCCCAGAGACATCATTTTAAAAACAACACAATGTGGACGTGCAGAGTGAGATCCTCTACTTCCAGACCTAAACAAAGAATATTTCAACATATGACCGGAATATGATGACACCAGATTCACCAATGAAAACAAAACCTGCCGACTATTAGCAGTCGTACCCTCATCACAACAACTCAACTACTTAGAAATCACTCTCGGCACATCTGCACCCGACAACCGGCCTGTGGCCTTCTCCCGGGGTGCAAGCCACAGACAAAGTTGAAAGAAGGCGTTCTCCTGCGGTGCCCAATCTCGATACCAACCCCTCCCCTACCAGGGCCACCTTGCTGCTACCCACCATCGCGAACGTGGTCAGGAGAAAAAAAAAAAAGAAATCCTAACAGCACCGCTCAGCAGAATAAAGAGACCAAAGAGAGGATGACGAGAAGTGTTGGGAACTGCGTGCACGACGGGGCTGGACCAAACGGAAAGAGTCCCACTCCGCGCGCCCCTCCCCCCCGGCGGGGGCGCGGGCGGGGGAGGGGCGGCCGCGGCCCCTCTCGGAGCTGCCTGTCCGCCCCGGCCCGCTCGGGGTCCCGGGGGCGCCCCGCGGCCGCCGGCGGCGGGGGCGAATGCGGGAGGGCTGGCCCCGGGGTGAGGGGTGCAGGCAGACTCTCCGGAATAACAAGTTGCAGAAGAAGAAGAATAAGCGGAATTTCCCCAACGCTGCTCCGGCCACCCAAGACAAATGCACCAACACACTCACACTCACACACACACACATACACAAACACACACACTCGGGCCCGGCAGCGTCAGCAGCCGCAGCTTTTTTTTTTTTTTAAACCAGATCCCTCAGTCACCAAACAAGATGGTTTTCCAAAAAAAATTTTTTTTAATTAAATAAATAATCATAATAAAAACTTCCCCCCGACAGCATCCCGGGGTGGGGTGGGGGGGATGGAGGAGCCCCAGCTACCCTCCCCGGGCCGAGGGACAGCCGAGGGGGGGCGGGCGAGGCTCCGTGCCCCCCGCCCCCGCCCGCAGCCCCCGGCCGGCCCCCCGCCGGGACAATGTGACGCCCCCTCCCCGCCGCCCCCGGCACGCCGCCTCTGTCACCCGCTCCGGCCCTGCACTCTGCGCCCAGGCTTCCGAGGCTGCTCATAAACTTACTTCCAATTTATCCTGGGGAGGGGTGGAGGGCAGAGGGGAGGGGGGGGAGCCAAGGTTTTCCCATTGTCTTTTTTTTCGGGGGGGGAGGTATGGGAAGGGCACGCAGGGGGGCGCCCCGAAGGGGAAGTTATTGCTCAAATCTCAAGTTGACTGAGGGGTCCTGACGAGAACACCCCCCTTTCCCTCCTCCCTCCCACACACCCCTCCCCTCCCCCTACCTCCCCCCACAACAAACTCCAAGCAGGCAGCCCCTGATCCTCCCAGAGACAAACACCAGCGACAAGACAGAGGGAGAGAGGAGAGAGGCAGAGGGGGAAGGGGGAGGGAGGGGAAATAGAGCTACTCCAGAAAAAAAGAGAGAGAGGAGAGTGAGGAGAAGAGAGAATGGAAAAGCTGGGATACTGCACCCTCCTGCTGCTGGCTGGCTGTCCCCCCTGGCAGCTGGAGGCAGGAACTCTGAGCAGGAGAAGCAGGAGGAGGAGGAGGAGGGAACTCTTCTTCATGGGGAGGGAGGGAAGAAGCTGGAGCTGCTGCTGCTGCTTCTGCTGCTGCTCTGGGCCTCTCGCACTTTTTAGATATTAGTGTGTTAAGATGGTAGGTTGTTCCCTTCTCCCTCCTCCTCCTCCTCCTCCTCTCCTCTCCTCTCTCTCACTCACTCTCTCTCTCTCTCTCTCTCTCTGGGCTGTTTCTTTCCTCCTCTTCCCCAGGCAAGGGGGGGTGGGGAGGAGGGGGTTGGGGGGAGGAACTGGATCCTCCTCCTCCTCCAGGAGGGACACACACAGGCCCCGGGCCGGAATCGGGAGGGGGGAATCAGAGCAGCAGGAGAGAAACTGTAGGAGACAAACAAGCCCAACTCTTCATCCTCCTCCTCCTCTCAGCAGCAGCAGCGAGCACCACCAGCCCATTCACCACCCGGCCCCGGGCCGCAGCACCTCCGCCGCCTCAGCCCGGGGATCCCTCCGCCCAGGCCCAGACACACTCGCCCGCGCGGGAGCCCGCCGCGCGGCCCCGCCGGCCCGCCGCCGCCGCCGCCGTGCGCGCCCCCGCCGCTCCCGAGAGCCGGGCGAGAGGGACTGGGGCTGGGAAAGCGGGGACGAGGGCGAGGGGAGAGGAGGCGCCGGGGGAGAGCGGGCCGCGGCGGGGAGGGAGGGGGCCGCCGGGCGGAGTGGTACGGCGGCCGGCCCGGGCCCCCGCGCCTCGGCCAGCGGCTCCCGGGACGCTCGGGTCCCCCCACCGGGGGCGGTGGGGCGGCGGCGGGGGGGGGCGACGGGGGCCCGCGGCGGCGCTCGGGCGGGCGGACTACTTGACGTGTTGGTGCGGCGAATTTATTTCACTTTGCCTAAGGAACGGGGTGTGCTACGGCGCCCATTGCCTAGGGAAAAAACCCGGATGTAAAGTGAGTGAAACTAAACTAGAGTGAAGTAGGGCAGCGGCAGCCAAACTCCAGTGCAGCGGCGGCGGCGGCGGCGGCGGCGGCGGCGGCGGCGGTGGTGGTGGTGGTGGTGGTGATGGGGCCGAGCACCGAGCGGCGGCGAAGGCAGCCAAACTCCGGGGCCGCCGCAATCCCGGGCCCGTGCAGCGCCGCAGCTCGGCTCCCGTGCAGCCGCAGCCGAGGCGAGGCCGGAGCCCGCGGCGGCCCCCCCAACTCCGCGGCCCGAGCCCAACTCCCCCCTCCCGCCGGCGGGAGCTGCAAAGGGGCTCCAGAGCGGCCCCAACTCCCTCCAGTGCAACAGCAGTTTGAAGGGGGGGGGGAAGCCGTGAGGGGCAGGAGCGAGGAGAAGTGATGGGGAAGCACTGCAATGGGGGAGCGTGGTCCAGGCAACAGGAGAAAGATGCAACCTCAAGTCGAATGCAACATGCAATCCCCGGCCGCCGCTCGCCCGCTCCCTCCCCTCGCCACCCCGCCCCCTTTCCAAATAACTACCCTTGAACCACTTTATTAGCAGTACTTAGTCCAGCACTCGCTCCCGGGAGGGGCGGGGGACGGGGGCCTTCGCTCACCTTTATTTATTGCTGCTTTCAACCCCCCCTCCATGTTTTTTATTCCTAAGTTCTTTTGTTCTAAGGGGGATGATGGCATTTACTTTTCTGCTTTGTGTAGCAGGGCAATCACTGGGAATCGGCCACGTATAATCCGGCGGTTTGTCATATTTTATTAGTGAAAGTATTTTATGCCTATTCTACCTCCAAGGACTGTAACATGGAGAACTGCAGGGAGGAGAAAAACATCAGAAGAATTCTTGTTTTGAGAGATTTCTTGGCGGGGCGGGGGAGGGCCTTTTTTTTTTTTTTTTTTTTTTTTTTGGAGGGGGTTTATTTAGATTCGATAGTTTTCAACTTGAAGCTTAACGTTTTTGTATGGATGTATTACCGGATTCTAAACCCCCAACCACAATAAATTTTTTTAAAGTAAAAAATCTTAGATTAAAAAAAAAATCCCTACTGGACAGTGATATTATCTGTTCTGTGCAGCACTCTGGACTTAACATAGTGTTGGCCTTCGAATGTTAAATAACAATAAACCCCAACCTCAACTGAATACAAATGGGGGGGGGGTTTGTTTTTAAAGCTCAGCACTTTTGTAGCATCTGCCACTACGCATTTTCCAGGCATTGATTAGCCATGCAACTCCCATAGGCATGAAGTCCAGTTTTTGCAGATAAAGAGCAACAGTGGTGAGATGATTTGCCCAAAGTCAAAGTGACTCATTCGCAGAACCAGAAATAGCCTTGGACTTTACTAGTCACATCTTTTCCATTAAATAATATTTCTATTACCTTGTTATGTATTTTCAGAAGAGGTGCTTTGAGATCATTGGATATGAAGGTATTTTTTTACTTTCGTGACCTGCAAAATTAAGTTTAGTTCCTCAAGAAAAAGCAATTTTTAAAAATTCTGATTTCTTAAAAAATAAAATATGGACTTTATGGTACATGTGTAGGCCATTTAGTAGTCTGAGCTTTATGTTAAAAAAAATTCACAGCAGCGAAAGTGTAAGAGTTTGAGAGTGAAAATGAAAATTCCTATAAATGATTCAAGAAGCCTAGATGAACTCATAATGTTGTGAAACTAAACCCATAACGCAGTCAAGATGAATAACGGGAGGACAGGTTGGGTAGTAAGACCCAGCTTTACCATCTAGAGCTAACTGTCATGTATTTTAAATGAGGGAGGGGGTCTTTCAAGCTGGACCCACTGGCCAGTTACTGGAACTATAACCTAATGGTGTGATTTCAAATCATCCCAGGCTGTCAACCTTTTTTCATAGGAAGACTGCTTTGGTGTTCTTTCTGGAAAAAGAAGGTAAAATTTTTTTTGGAATTTCATAGAAAAAAATCCAGAACCTCAAATTGTATCATGCTATAGAACTGGGGTTAGCAAACTTTTTCTGTAAAAGCCCAGATAGTAAATATCGTAGATTTTGCACCCCATACAGTCCCTGTCACAACTTCTCCACTCTATGCTGTTATAACCCAAAAGCATCTATACGACAACATGTAAATGAATGAGTCTGGCTATGTTCTAATAAAATTTGTATTTATAGGCCTTGACATTTGGATTTAATGTACTTTAAACATGTCTTGAAATATTCTTTTGATTTTTTTCAGTCATTAAAAAAAATTTTTTAAAAAGCACCACATTCCCAGTTTGGGGACTTCACAAAACCAGGCAGTGAGCTGAATGGGGCCCACGGGCTGTCATTTACCAATCCCTGCTATAAAAAAAGACTTAAGGTGGACTAGCCACTGAACTTGTACCAAAGGGTGCTTGGTTATTAAGATGTGTGGTAGCAACCAAAAATCAATGTTATGCAAAGTCATTGTCTAGATATTTAATTAAAATATTTTTAGCTGAATATAAGAGTGTCTAACACTCCTGTAACTACCAAACTTAATGGAAAAAAAATACTCTGGAAGTATTGCTCCTTCAACTAAGGCACTTTGGAGCAGGTTGCTTAATCTCTGTTAACAGCCTCAGTTTTCCTATCTTGTAAATTGCAGCTTAGAAAACCTACTTCCAGCCCCGGGCAAGGTGTTGCATGCCTGTAATCCCAGCACTTCGGGAGACCGAGGCTGGCGGATCCCTTGAGCTCAGGTGTTCAAGACCAGCCTGGTCAACATGGTGAAACCCTATCTCTACAAAATGTGCAAAAATTAGCTGGGCATGGTGCCACGCACCTGTAGTCCCTGCTACTCTGGAGACTGATGTGGGAGGATCACTTGAGCCCAAGGGGTTGAGGCTGCAGTAAGCTAAGATTGCTCCACTGCACTCCAGCTGGGTGACAGAGTGAGGCCCTGTCTCAAAAACAACAACAAAAACCCTACTAAGTAGGGCTCTCGAGAAGACTGAATAAAATAATTCATGTAACGTGCTTAGCACAGTCCTGGCAGATAGAACTGTATAATGCATTTTCACTGTGCCCTTAAATTCATTTTCTTAGTTAACATAACTCAAGAAGGTGAACAGGTGGCATCCCAGTATTTTGATGGTGCAGATGTGCATGTGGGATTCAGGGACTCTCGTGTTGATTGAAGATTGTGAGGTTGGCATTATAAGCTTTGGTGGGTCTTTCTCAAGCTCTCAGCATCTCTGTGTGCTTGACACAGGCACTCTGTGGGCACACACTAGCTCTGTGGCCTTATACAAAATACCTAGGCTTTCTGAACCCTGGTGTTCCTTAAACATAAAGATAATACCTTGTGAGATTGTTGTAAGGGCTAAATGGCTTAAGTGTTAAAGGAAAAAAGATAACAATTAGTATGTTAGCGGAAATTCCAGAAATAAGCTAGAAATTGAAAGTTTACTATCAAAAGCTGCTTTGAGACATTCAACTTTTAGACATGAATGACATAATCATAGCAGGTGCACAATAACTTAAAATTTGCTCTCCTGCCACCTAGTTACCCTTCCAACCCATTTAATTGCCATCAAAACCCTGTTGAGCAGTCCAGGCACAGTGGCTCAGGCCTATAATCCTAGTACTTTGGGAGACAGAGGCAGGAAGATCACCTGAGGTCAGGAATTCAACACCAGTCTGGGCAACATAGCAAGACCCCATCCAAGGCTACTAGTGGGGAGCTGAGGTGGAAGGATCACTTGAACCAAAGTGTTAAAGGCTAATGCAGTGAGCCACAATTGGACCACTGCACTCCAGCCTGGACAACGGAACGAGACCCTGTCTCAAAACGAAGAAACAAAAACTGCTGAACAAAGGTTAAAACTCAAATCTTGAATGTTATTAAATATCAAATGTGCAGTTTTAAATTTTTGTAAAAGTACTCAAATTAGTATTTTCTTACATATTCCTGCCTCCTGTTCTATGCTTCAAGAAGTTATCCAAACTCCAAGATTAGAAAACTACTTACAATTTTCTTCTTGTATTTTTATGGTTTCTATTTTTTCCATTTACTTTGCTACATTTATCTTTAAAATTTTTTTTGGTGCGAGATATGAGGTAGGAATCTAAATAACTTTTGTTCAATAAAAAGTATTTAATTAGGCCGGGCGCGGTGGCTCACGCCTGTAATCCTAGCACTTGGAGGCTGAGGCGGGCAAATTGCCTGAGCTTGGGAGTTCCAGACCAGCCTGGGCAACGTGGTGAAACCCCATCTCTACTAAAATACAAAAAATTAGTCGGGTGTAGCAGCAGGCACCTGTGGTCCCAACTACTCGGGAGGCTGAGGCAAGAAAATCGCTGGAACCCAGGAGGCAGAAGTTGCAGTGAGCTGAGATCGCGCCACTGCACTACAGCCTGGGCAACAGAGCGAGACTCCATCTCCAAAAAAAAAAAAAAAGGATTTAATTAATATTAATATTGGGGTTCTATGGGACAATGTAAAATGCCACTCAAAATAGTAAAATAGCTTCCTTCCTATTTGCACTATTAGTCTAATGCAGATACACTGTAAATATAGAAAAAAGATAATAGGCATTACATATTATTATAAAGAGTCCTTATATACTATAATAGAGAATGAATTTTTCTTATTTTACAGTTTTATACTAGCACAGCACATAACCACACCCGTGGATATTAAGGTATTTTTGTACATGTATATGATTGTCTCTGATGTTCTGCAACTTGACAGTATTTCAAATAAAGCAATGAAACCCCCCCTGGAAAGGACTAATTGATGGCTTTCTCATCCAACCCGGCCCCCCTTCCCACTTCACTCAACCACTGTCCTGTTTTCTGCTCCAGGCTGAAAAGTAACCTCATTATCTCTTAAAAGGTCAGCCCAAAGAAGATTTGAACTCTGTCTGAAAACCTAGGAGTTCTATTTCTTCACTGAGGCAGGAAGGTAAATATTAGAATTCATCAAGTCTTCTTTTTCTAATTCTTATTGGGCTGGAATAAATGAAAACCTGGCTTGTACCAACAAAGTGCTTAAATAAGTAGAGAAGACATATCAATGTGATTTTTAAAGAATTATGACAGAAAATCCCCAGTGACTAGCAGAAGTTGAATGTACTTTCTTTCTCCCCACTGTCTCGATGGTTTCTGATCTTTTTGAAAAATCTTCACTGTAACTGTCTTGTGTATGCATTTGTGGTAGGCCAAAATCATAATTGGAAATGGGTCAGATATAATTTGTAAATGTATATTGGTAGATAAACAGTCCACTCTAGAGAATACCTTCAATTTCATTACTTTGCCATAATCTCCAAGGTCAATTCAATCCTAAGTAATTTCAGTTGTGTGTGTGTTTAACAGCATTCACTAGACCAAGGCTCCTCAACCTCAGCACTATTGACATTTTGGGCCACATAATTTTTTTTGTTGTAGGGGGCATTGTAGGACTTTTAGCAGCATCCTTGGCCTCTAGAGGCCAGTAGCAGCTCCCCAACAGTTGTGACAACCAAAAGTATCTCCAGGCATTGCCAAATATCCGGTGTGTACAGGGTGAGGGTGGAGTCCAGTGGGAGGAGTGTAAAACTGCACTGGGGTTGGGTTTGTTGGGAGGGGATGGTTGAGAACCACAGAACTAGACTAAACGCCATGGAGAGATTCACGTGTGCATTTGTATGTGTGTGACTCTACCCTCCAAGAAGCAGATCCTGATTCCTTTTCCAGAAGTAACTGATGCAGATTGGGGGCCTGGGCTGGACCTGTTTGTTAGGAACTAAAATGGCTGCAATTAGAGCTGTAGAAATGTCTGCCTTAAAGCTGCTGAACTGCTAAATGTATCACAGGGATATTCTTCCAAGACCAGGGATTTGAAAGAATTTTATCATCTTGTTATTTCCACCTTCAATGTCTAGTCTTTGATATCTATTATCAACATAAATAAATTACATTGTGGGCCTGAGCAATGGTGTTATCTAGTGTAAGGTGTTACCAGATTTGGAGGCTGAGAAACTGCGAGTGAGTCTGGGTTCTGCAAATATCCAACTAAACACTTTATCTTTCTGGACCTATTTCCTCCCCCAAAATGGGGAAAATAATAATACTTAATCAACTGGATTGTTTTGTTTTTGTTTTTTTGACACGGAGTTTCGCTCTTGTTGCCCAGGTTGGAGTACAATGGCGCAATCTCGGCTCACTGCAACCTCTTCCACCCAGGCTCAAGCGATTCTCCTGCCTCAGACTCCCTAGTAGCTGAGACTACAGCCGCCCGCCACCATGCCTGGCTAATTTTTTGTGTTTTTAGTAGAGACAGTGTTTCACCATGTTGGCCAGGCTGGTCTGGAACTCCTGACCTTAGGTGATCTGCCCACCTCGGCCTCCCAAAGTGCTGGGATTACAGGCGTGAGCCACTGCACTCAGCCTCACTGGATTGTTTGGAGGGTCCAAGCAGTTAACGGGAAGTTAGCAGGGCTTATTCTTGAGGAATTAGTAAAACTGGAATCAAACAGTCCCGGGTTGACCTTGGACAAGTGATGTGCTATTGTAAGCTGCAGTTTCCTTATGTGCAAAATGCAGAAATAATCATATTACTTTATAGAGTTGTTATGGAGGTTAAATGAGATAATGTGTGTCATAGGTGCTTGATAAATATTACTTTGGTTCATTGGTAATTTGTATTACATTGCAAAATTACGTATTTTATTTTTATTATTTCTTTTCTGTGAGCATTGAAACCTGGAAACCTGAAAAACTAATTAGTATACCCATATGAGTGAAACCCTGTTTGAAATATATTACATCCCAAATTCCAACCAAGTGAAAGCAGCTTTAAACTGTAGTATATAAAACCTTCTGTCTTCCAAGTGAAATCAGTTAGGGCACACGTTTCTTACAATAACATAAGGTTCTCCCCTCATTGAAATAATGTTCTAATAAGTTTTTTACAACCTCTGTATTACATAAAGCACATGGGGTCAGACGTAGCATGCCCAGCTAGCAGTTTGTCCAGTCATAAACATTTAAATATGACTAGGTGTTATCCCAAAATTCACCTTTCCCCAAAGCACTGGCAAATTGCATTGCAGTCCTAAAACTGAGTGCAGGTGGTGAGATACTCAGGGATCTGACAGTATCTTTTACATAAACTCTTTAATTGAAGTATAACATTCATAAAGAGAAGTGAACAAATCACAAGTTGTACATTTTCGTAAATTTTCCCAAAGTTAACACACCTATACAGAGGTGTTTTCGAAGTTTAGAGAACTCTGTAATAAACGTGTTTTATCATTGGGGCATGGGGATAGAAAGGGGCATCATGAATCTGAAAGAACACAGTGGAGATTTCCCAGACAAGATAGTAATTGCCTTTGATATGCAAATGTGATTTTGAATTATCAAATTGAGATATTGCAAAATGATAAATTGGAATCAGATTGCCAATGCAAAAGTTATATCACCATTTGCCACTTGATATATGATCTTGGACAATTTACTTCAAGTGCCTCAGTCTTCTCATTTGTCAAATGGGGAGAATAATAGGATTGTTGTTTGGATTAAGCAAAATAACATGTGTAAAGGTTTGGGTGAGTCTGGCACATAAGCTCTCAATAGAAGTAAATCATTTTCCATATAGTATGATGCCCCAAGGGATGAGAGAAAAGAAGTTATGGACATCTCAAGAATTATTTTAGGGAAAAAAAAAAGGAAATTTTGCACAGCAAGGGAGCTGCATCAGAATAGCTAAGGGATGCTGCCACAGAGCCCCAGGACTCACACCAGCAAGGAGGGTATGTCTGTGGGAAAGCCTACAGAATGAGAGAAAGCGGGGTATCTGGGGGCAGCAGGCAGGGTGATGAACCAAAAAGCTGTGAAGATAGCTCGGTTCTGAACAGAAAGCCACAGGAGTATGCCTAGCATCCAAACAGGACATGACCTGATTTTTTTTTTTAGAGACCAGAGTAAGGTCTAAGAGTGATTGCTTGTTTGATGTGGGTCTATAGAGAGGAACGAGAGAAACTGCAGCCACAGGAATCATAATCCCAGAGGTCAGAGTCTTGAAAGGCCTGTGCACTAAAGGAGGAGGACTCGTTTAGGGCTTTACCCAAGGCCAAGTGACTGGAGCACCTTATAGCTTATGAATGACCTCAAATGTGTATCTTTAGGCCCGGCATTCCCTCACACTGCGATAAGATGTAAGTGCGCATTTGAGTCAACCTGAATACTGAATGAGAGAAAGAGATACTACAGTACCGAAGGGGAAAAGAATGGGGCAGACTGGGTCTCGGAACCGAGACCTGACAGAGGAGTCTCCCCCTTTGGATGATGGCAACAGGGAGTTCCCCCAAATCCAGCCAGTAACCTGATTTGTTACAGCTGGACCTTTGGGTCTCTCTTATTTCTTTTTGACTGTCTCAATCCTGTAAATGGCTTCTCATCTTTGAAAGGAGGCGATTTAGTTTCTCATTCCTTGATTGGTTGCAGGAGATCTATCAGCATACACAATCCAGGAGGACAATTATGGTGAAAAAATGTGACCCAGTGTTCTTACTTTCATGAAACTTCTCTTGCTGATGGGTAAAGGATAGGAACTAAGCAAACCGGGGATGGCTAATCTGTGGGTTTCCCAGGGCCTAAACTTGACCTCAGACTCCTTCTCAACACAGTGCATCAGGCAGCCATTAGCAACTGTTTGGAGCTTGCCCAAGATACAAATCTATTTTGGCATACCTGGACTCAGCCCTGATGTCTTGCTATAATTAATGCACCTTTCCTATCCACTTCTCCCAAGCCCAATGTAAAGGGTGTCAGATAGGAAATTATGCCCAGCTTCAGCCCTGCATATTTAAATTAAGCCCTGGATAGGTAACAATTGCCTATTTAGGGAACTGTTCTCACATTTCTGAGTTTATAACTGATTTATGACCTATAAATAGTCACATCAACCTCATTGCTGAATAATTTACATACTGAGGTCGTGCTCTTTGAATGAACCTGACACCCATTTGTGTTAAGCCAACCAGCTGTGAGCATTCAAGCTAGAACACATGGAGAACCGCACCCCAAAGCAGTGGGAATGGAGAAGCAGAGGGCTTAGATTTTATTCTCTCATTTTAAGTCCAGCCAATTACTTTCTTTTTAGCCCCATTTTCTTTCTCTCTAAAATAGGATTTTATTTCCTCGTAAGCAGCAATGTTAGGAGAACAATTTAAATAATAAATGGGCCGGGCGCGGTGGGTCACGCCTGTAATCCCAACACTTTGAAAGGCCGAGGTGGGCAGATCAATTGAGACTAGGAGTTCGAGACCAACCTGGCCAACATGGCGAAACCCCATCTCTACTAAAAATACAAAATATTAGCTGGGCATGGTGGCATGTGCCTGTAATCCCAGCTACACAGGAGGCTGAGGCAGGAGAATCACTTGAACCCAGGAGTCGGACATTGCAGTGAGCTGAGATTGCACCACTGTATTCCAGCCTGGGCGGCAGAGAGCGACTCTGTCTCAAAAAAGTAAAAAAATAAAAAAAATTTTTTTAATGTCTTCAAGGTTCTCGGAATTCAAAACCTTAAGACAAAAAGCATCATTTCTGTAGCTGTATCCTTCTTTGATGAAAGACTTAGTATCCTAGCGCTAAACAGAGGTTGATAATTTGTGTTTTACACTTCATTATGCAAAAAAAAACCCCACATTTCTTCAGCAGTATAATGTTGATGAGATGGGAGGGGTACAGTCCACATTGTTCCTGCCTGTAAAATGGACATGCCATACCGTTCATTTCCCTCTCCTTGCTTACAGAGAACTGATGAGATGGAAGTTGCAGATGACCAAGTTTACTGAAAATGGGTGCTGTGAGTGAAAGAAAGAGGAATGGATTAAATTTAAAATGACACTACTTCAGCCATCTCAGCATCTGGGTTGGTGGACAAAACTAGAGGTAATAGTAGGTTGGGGGCTTCGGGCTAAGAATTGCATTGGTGGATATGGAGATGACACAGAGAAGAAGGGACCTGAAACATTATGTTCTAACCTAGTGAGAGTCAGAATTTAAAAACAAGAAGCATATTCCAATAGCCACTTGGGGAGTTTTGACTCCCTGAAGGTACAGGTATTATGAGTTTCAGAGCCACAAACACTTTATTTTAATACTAGTTCCTCAATTAGCATAAGTATAAACATTATTTTTCCAAGTACATTGAGTTGTCACTGTTCATCTAATAGAAAAGAAAAACTCATTCCAATTCCAATCTGGATGAATATTATATTTCCTTTGATAAACGTCAGTGGGTTGATGGGAACGGATTCATTTCAAGTGGAAATGCTCAGACCTAAGCTTTGTGACTAACTGTGCCTAAAGACAGCTCATTTCATACTGGAGTGTCCTCGCCTCAGCAGCTTAGGCAAAACCAAAAAGATCACAGAGCAAAACCAACGGAGAGTATGACAACATTAACACAGAAATTTTATGTTCACATGTTATTGGAACCTAATTCAATTTACGAAAATGTTGTTTTAAAGAAACGTGTTTTGTCCTGAGTAATTATGAATAACCAGAAAAATCAAACAAATAAAATATGACAGTAGCCAATACAAGTGGGCCCTGTTTCCAGTTTTTAAAAATGAACTCTTGAAATGAAGGTGGGCTGGACATGGTGGCTCATGCCTGTAATCCCAGCACTTTGGGAGGCCGAGGCGGGTGGATCACCTGCGATCGGGAGTTCGAGACCAGCCTGACCAACATGAGAAACCCCGTCTCTACTAAAAAATACAAAATTAGCCAGGCGTAGTGGCGCAAGCCTGTAGTCCCAGCTACTCGGGAAGCTGAGGCAGGAGAATCGCTTGAACCTGGGAGGCAGAGGTTGCGGTGAGCCGAGATTGTGCCATTGCACTCCAGCCTGGGCAATAAGAGCGAAACTCTGTCTCAAAAAAAAAAAAAAAAAAAGAAAACAAATGAAGTTGTGTTCAGATCTAATATTTTCCATTAAAGTTTTTATTTTTTATTTTACCAAACATATAATTTCAGGGAAATTGGATCTTCATTGCTGATTGGATTTCATGGAAATAGCTCCCAAAGCTATAAATTTAAGTTTCTCTGTTTTCTCAGGTGCATTTAGCTTTTTGACACATCAGGGTGTCTTAAATTTCCGTGCTCTGGGAATCCAGGTCCCAGTTCTGCTATTAGCTACTTGTGCACTTGAAAAAGTCACTGACTTAACAGGCTTCCATTTTTTCATCTTAAAATATCTGTATCTTATCACACCAGGATAGTTGATTTGAAGTAGGAATCCCTAACATTTTCCTAATAATTTTTTTTCTCATGATGGCTTATTGTTAATTATTAACGGTAAAAATAACAACTGCCATTTACTAAGCATTCTGGGCCAGATGTTTTGTACATATTTAAAATTTTATAGATAAGAAAACTGAGGCACCGAGGGGTTAAGTAAATTGCCTAAGGTCACATAAATAGTACATGGCAAAACTGGGATGCCTGCCCACAGCTACTTAGATTCAGCTTCTGCTTTCTAATGGGAATTCCCATGAGCCACAAGGAAGGAAGTGTGGGGTAGCACTAGGTTGAGATGAACCAGGCAAGGCCTTGAGGAGAATGGATGGATCCTGAGACAAATGTCTCCAAAGAAGAGCAACTCATTTTCTCTTTGGCAAAAAAAGAAGTCAGTCTTCATCCTATATAACAAGATGTGTGGTATGATGGAAAATGTGAGTTTTGGAGTTGGAAAGGCCTGGGTTAGAATCTTCACTAAGTTTGATCAGGCTCGGTGGCTCATGTCTATAATCCCAGCACTTTGGGAGGCTGAGGCGGGCAGATCACTTAAGATCAGGAGTTTGAGACCAGCCTGGCCAACATGGTGAAACCCCACTCTACTAAAAATACAAAAAAAGTAGCTGGGCATGGTGGTGGATGCCTGTAATCCCAGCTGCTTGGGAGGCTGAGGCAGGAGAATTGCTTGAACATGGGAGGTGGAGGTTGCAATGAGCCAAGATCATGCCAGTGCACTCCAGACTGGGCAACAGAGCGAGACTCCATCTCAAAAAAAAAAAAAGAATCTTCACTAAGTTACTACTTAGTTGAGGGGCCTTGGACAGGTGACTTATCCACTCTTAGCCTCATATGTCTTATCTAGGAAATAGGATGGGATAGGATGTGAAATGAGAATAGGATAATAATATTGGCAGAGCTATTTTGGTGGGTAGAAATAATTCGTGCAAAGTGTCTTGAAGGCACATGAAGGCATACAGTACATGGCAGGCAAAATATCAAATCCTTCTGTAAGTGCTTTCCTAAAGTATGTTGTTAATAGGCATTAGGTAATAAAAAGAGAAAGGATGAAAGAAGTTTTAAGGGCGGGGATAGTTTGGCAGTCAAGTAAATCTGGGAGATACTATTAAGCAAAGTTAAACTCCTTTACTGCAGGGCTTCTCAGAGCCTTTAAATTGCAAAGATGCAATAGGAATCTCCAAGAGGAAGCTTTTTCTCAATTTATTTTGAGTCTCAATTTATTTTGACCCATTTTAATGGTGTCTCTTACAGGACCGGTGTTTCTGGGGGCACGTGTCAGGAAGCACTGATCTGGTGACTTTTGGAGGAAAAAGCTGGCTTACTCGGGTCCAGTCATCATGGTCCATTTACTGTTTTGTTGTACCTCCAGAATTGTCTCTCTTTTCTATTTCTCCCAAAAATAGGATTTCTCCTCTTTACAAATGTCACAGAAGGAAGCTCTAAAGAGTGATTTCCAGCATCCATACAAGTGAAAAGTTCAGCTCCCAAGAGGAGCAGACAACGTCCGCAAAGCAAACCAAGCAAGACCCATGGGGCCAAGGCATTAAGTGGTTTCTCAGGGTGGTGGAACGTGGCTGCTTCCCTGCTTCTCCCAGAGAAGCTTTAAATGTGCAGGTAACTCCCCAGACCACCAGAAGGCACCAACATGGGAAAAACAGATCCAGTCACTAGCCCAGAGAGTCAGAAATCAGCCCATCCAGGTGACCCCGCTTAGGCTCCTGTTCATGCACTTGTCAAAGGCCAGCCCAGCCCAAGGAGGGGGAAAGAATTAGACAGAGGATCAGCTTTTTATTTTCATGTACAAAGCACTTGCCCTCGGGTTATAAATGTTATTGCATTTGTGTAGCACTTTACTGCTGCCCTCAGCTTGCAAGCATCACAGGATCCCAGTGGCAGTACTTTCTTAACCCTTGATCAATAGCTTATTTCTATCGCCTTCAGTCCCAGCTGCCAATCCGTTCTGTAAAATGTGGGAGGCAGACTTCGCTGCTCTCCAGCTGTACATGTTATGAATGTAAACGGTGCAAGTAACATATGTATTATATGTATGTGTGTGTGTGCACTGAGTGGGGGACATGAGATTTTTGAACAAGGAGTAACAAAAATGGGACCCTTGTTCTGGGAGACTCCCATACAGCTGGGAGTTTTCTTTCTAGTTTCTCTCTCCTTTTCTCTCTTTCTCTCTCTCTGAAACGATGTGCTTGGTATTCTGTCATGTGGCAGGAGAAATTCTCTCTTAAGTTTCTGTGTTTTTATTTGATATATATTTTGGGGGAAGGGGTGAAAAGTGGATAGAAAGATATAAGTTCCAAGAAAGAAAGGGTCATGTCCATCTTATTTATCACCCCTGTAGTCCCAGCACCTACACTGAGCCTAGCACAAAATAGGTGCTCAGGAAGTATTTGTTGACGAAATGAATGAATTCAGGAATGGGAGGATAAGAGGGCCCCAGAGCAATCCTCTGGAGCTGCCTGAGCAAAGAGGCAAAGGCCTTGTCTTGCCGGCAGCAAGGGGGACCACAAAAGGTTTAATGGGCATCTACTTTATTTATTTTATTTTTATTTTTTGAGATGGAGTCTTGCTCTGTCTCCAGGCTGGAGTGCAGTGGCGTGATTTTGGCTCACTGCAACCTCCACCTCCTGGTTTCAAGCGATTCTCCTGCCTCGGCCTCCTTAGTAGCTGAGATTACAAGCACGCACCACCACGCCCAGCTAATTTTTGTATTTTTAGTAGAGACAGGGTTTCACCACGTTGGCCAGGCTGGTCTCAATCTCCCGACCTCGTGATCTGACCACCTCGGCCTCCCAAAGTGCTGGGATTACAGGAGTGAGCCACTGCTCCCGGCCAGCATTCTACTTTATTTAAGGCTCACTCTAGGCACCTTGGGAGCCACAGAGAAATGAGATCATAAGCATAACCAGCTACTACTGTTCCAGTTTTCCAGGGAGCAGAGTCAGCCAAGAAACCACTTAGGGGACAAATTCCTCATCTCACCTTCTTTCCCTCACCTCTGAAGCTAGTGTTAAGACAAACCCACCCTAGGAGACACTTTGAAGGATGAAGGAGGACCCCAAAGCTCCGTGACATCCTCCAGCTCCAGGAAGATGACTCCATCTCGCGGTAAGGCAGCCGGGACTGCACTTGTCTGAACCTATGTCCTTGAGGCTCAGCCAAACCTCTCCTTCTGTGGCAGAGGGATGTTTAGGTGACATTCTTCTCCCTGCCACTCAGCATCTTTTAAACAATCCTCCTCCACCTGGGGAGAATATGCATGAACTCACTGCAGTCTGGGACCACGGAAGCTGAAAATTGTCTTTCTCCCTGGGAGGGGAATTGGTCACAAAGGGAAAAACCGACCTCCCCTGAAAAATAAGAATCTGGGGCCAGGCGCGGTGGCTCACACCTGTAATCCCAGCACTTTGGGAGGCCGAGGCGGGCAGATCACCTGAGGTCAGGAGTTAGGACTAGCTTAGCCAACATGGTGAAACCCCATCTCTACCAAAAATACAAAACTTAGCCAGGCGTGGTGGCACATGCCTGTAATCCCAGCTACTCAGGAGGCTGAGGCAGGAGAATCGCTTGAACTCAGGAGGCGGAGGTTTCAGTGAGCCGAAATCGCACCACTGCATTCCAGCCTGGGCGACAGAACAAGACTTCGTCTCCATAAAAAAAGAATCTGGGATGACTGCAGGTTCTTTCAGGCAAAGTTCTTTTGCTTGCCATGGTAGAAATCCACGTCAAGTGGAATTAGTGAAGGAGGGACCTCGTTGGAAGTATATCAGGTATGTTGCAGGGCAGGGGCAGTCGGCTTAGAAGGACCGGGTACCAAACCCTGGAAGATGGACTCCCCAGGAATCCTCAGAAGCAGCAACACCCCACGTTTGGCTGCTGTCAGCTGCACTTAAGTTTCCTCAGCCTGCTCGCCCCAGCCTCGGGGGCCTGTGGCGGGAGGGGAGGAGGTTGGCACAGCCCCTTGGCTCTGCAGCACACTGCCTGTAGTGCACCATGAATTAGTATTTTTAATAAATCCTGTAATTATCTTGTGAACAGAACATTTTTGTGGCACTGTGTTTTTCGGTGTTAAAAGCATTAATTTGTTCAATATAAACATTAAAAATATACCGTCGTTTTTGTAACCTTGTTTCTTTATTTCTTCATGGAATGTGGGCTCTAAGGCCCCAACTAAGAGGTGCGCTTGGCTTTGTGTAGCCACCCCAAGTGGCCAGCCAGACTGCGGCCAGCTCTCAGACCCGGGTTGGAATGTCTAGGAGTGACACTCTGACTTGCTCAACTTAGGAGGAGGTTCACCCAGCACAGCTAACTGTTAGACCGCAAGCTCCCTTTTCCACGCAAGGGATAAGGAGTCATTATGGGCTGGGCAGACACCCACAATGTGTCTACAAGATTATCCTCTTCCTGGACTCACCCTGTACAGAATCTCAGATACACAGGTCTCCAACCAGCTGAGCAGAGGACTCCCAGGACTGTGGAATCTCAGGGGAGCTCACCTTGCAGCTAAACTTTCCTAAGTGTGTACGACCCTGCTTCCTCCCAATTCTTGTCTCTCTAGTACATCGCTGTTTTCTCTTGATCCTGAAATTTTTTTATTTGTAATGTTCTGTTTTATCATATGTTTTGCGTTCCCTCAAGTCCTTAGTGGCAGGACAAAAGACCGAAAAGTTGAATAAATATCGGGTTTGTACTTAATGTCATCAAATCAACACACATGTTGTAGGCGTCTCAGGAGCCTAGCCAACCTCCAAGAAGGCTTGGTCCAAGTTAGACTTAATTTGTCCTTCCTCCTTCCCTCCCTCCCTTCCTTCTTCTCTCCCTCTTTCCCTCCCTCCCTCCCTCCTTTCTTCCCTCCTCCCCTCCCTCGCTATCTTTCTCTTTGCTTCCTTTTTTTTGTTTTCTATGAGTAACTTTTTTTGTAGAAGCAATACAAATATCTTTAAAAACCTTTTTTAAACACTGAAGTATGACCAATAAAATAAAAACGATTCAAATTCCCACCACATCCCCCCTAAGAGGTAATTACTATTAATATTTTGGTCTACAACTTTCTGGATAATTTTCAATAAAATTAGCCTCACGGTGAAAATAATCCTACTGTATCACTAACTTATATCCTATTTTTTAACTTGGCAGTACGTTGTGTTTCTTTGCACATCATTGCATTTTCTTCTGGAAACATTTTATTTTCTAAACCGGAATCAAATTTGTTTTTCTGATATATAAAATATTTAACCAATACAGAGAAATAAAGAGTCCCTCATAATCCCACTTCCTAAAAATAGTCACTATTAATTTTTAAAATCCTTCAAGTTTTTATGTATGTGTAAACATACATTTCTATAGACAGACTCCTAACACATTGTTGGATAGTGTTTGGTAAACGCTTTTTCCTTCTTAACACTAGATCATGAGTATCTTCACACATCAATACATAGAATGCATCATCGGGCCGGGCGCGGTGGCTCATGCCTGTAATCCCAGCACTTTGAGAGGCCGAGGTGGGCAGATCACCTGAGGTCAGGAGTTTGAGACCAACCTGGCCAACATGGTGAAACCCTGTCTCTACTAAAAATACAAAAATTAGCTGGGCATGGTGGCATGCACCTGTAATCATAGCTACCCAGGAGGGCGAGGCAGGAGAATCACTGGAACCCAGGAGGCAGAGGCTGCAGTGAGCCGAAAAGAATGCATCATCCTTCTTGATGGCTACATTGAATTCTATTACATTGAATAAATGGACCATAATTTCTTTAACCAATCACCTCTTGTTGGAAACATATTCTAATTTTTCAATTTTTCACTATTATAAGGAATTATTATTTTTTCAATTTTTCACTTATGAGGAGTACTGTACTAAGCATCATCGTGTATGCCTCTTGGTCATGTATCTGATTACTCCTTTAGAAAAAAATTCCTAGAAGGAAGATTGCTGAGAAAAAAAGGATACATCTTTTAAAATTTGATCATATCAATAAATAGTCCTCTAGAATATTGCACCAATTTACATTTCACCAATATGTATGAGATAAACTGATTTTCCACACCATCTCCAACATTGGCCATTATCACTCTTTTTTATCTTTGCCAGTAAGATGGCTGAAAATGAGATTTCATTTTGGTTTCAATCTGTAAGACTTTGATTATCAGTGAGGTTGAAGCATGCTTTTATATCTTTATTTGTCCAATTTAGTTTATGAATTACCTATTCATGTGTTTTGCCTATTTTATTTTATAAAAGCATTCTTCTTTCCTTATTGATTGGTAAAAGTCCTTTATATATCAAGGCTATTAACCTTGACATCTATGTTGAAATTGTTTTTTCTCACTTAGTTCATTGTATCTTTTGCCATAGAAAGTTCTTATTTTTATATATTTGGTGGGTTTTCTTTTGAGATGGGGTCTCATTCTGTCACCCAGGCTGGAGTGCAGTGGCACGATCTCAGCTCACTGGAACCTCTGGCTCCTGGGTTCAAGCTATTCTCCTGCCTCAGCCTCCCGAGTAGTTGGGACTACAGGTGTGTGCCACCAAGCCCAGCTAATTTTTGTATTTTTAGTAGAGACGGGGTTCCCTCATGTTGACCAGGCTGGTCTCAAACTCCTGATTTCAAGTGATCCACCCACCTCAGCCTCCCAAAGTGTATTTTTATGTATTTGTACCAGCCTGAGCAAACAAAAAGCCAAGTGACGGCCTTAAACCATACAATATTAGCTGTTTAGTTAACCTGAAATTCAGAAGTAGGCGGTCACAGGATTGGTCTGGTGGTTCAGAGATGTCATCAGTCTCTGTATGTCCTTCAGATTTGCCGTTTAGTGTGTGTTGACAGTGCCTCCCCTCAGTGAGACAAAATGCCTGCCACACCTTTGAATATGATATCCTCATACTCTGATTAGGAAGGATGAGGACAAAAAAAAAGAGAGAATAAGGACAAAGAATTTTTTTTGCCATCCCCCAGATCTACTATTTTCATCAGGGAGGAAATTCTTTCCCAGAAGGTCCCAGTAGATTTTTACTTACATCTCACTGGTAACCGGTAGTGTGTGCTGAAATAATCAAACCTGCCAATCACTTCCTCTATGACTTATGGCTTAACACCACATTACCAAAAGACCTCCCTATCCCCAAATTCTTTTTTCTTTTTTTTTTTTTTTGAGACCAAGTCTCACTGTGTCACCAGGCTGGAGTGCAGTGGCGCAATCTCGGCTCACTGCAACCTCCGCCTCCTGGGTTCAAGCGATTCTCCTGAGTAGGTGGGACTATAGGCGCGTGCCACCACACCCAGCTAGTTTTTGTATTTTTAGTAGAGATGAGGTTTCACCTTGTTGGCCAGGATGGTTTTTATCTCTTGACCTCGTGATCCACCTGCCTTGGCCTCCCAAAGTGCTGGGATTACAGGCATCAGTCACTGCGCCTGGCCCCCAAATTCTTTTAAAATGTAATCCACTACTATCTCCTAGGACTTTTGAGTTTTTGTTTCTTTGTTTTATTTCCAAATCCTTAAACTATCTGGAATTTATTTAGGAGTATAGTAGGAGACAACTTTACTTTTTTTTCCAAAAGGATATCCGATGTACGGATAACTTTTATTAAATAATCAATATTTTCCCCATCAAGTTGAAATATCATCTTCATTATTTACCAAATTCTCCTAAATTCATGGGTCTACCTCCATGGATCTGTCTTTTCTTGCTCCAGTACCACAATGTTTTTCATCACTACAGTTTCATATCAGGTAGCACAAGTTATTCTTTCTTCGTTATTTTCTTGGCTGTTCTTTATTTGTTTATTCTTCTAGATAAACATTCGGATTAGTTTAACTAGTCCCACCCACCCACCAACGAATGTTTTCTTTAGCATTTTGATTTGACTTACTTTAAACTTATAGATTAACTTTAGAAGGCTTCACATCTTTAACAATATTTAGTCTTTCCTCCCAGGATCTTGGACTGTGCCTCTCCACTTTTCATCTTCTTTTATGCCCTTTAGCAAAGTTTTATCATTTCTTCATAAGTATCTTGCACATTTTTGTTAAGTTTATTTATTTGTATTTTATTCTTTATGCTGATTGTAAATGGGATATCTTATACCAATAGGAAAACTCAAGAAGGATCATTTGTTCATTTCTTAAATATATTCTATTTGGCTGGGTGAGGTGGCTGATGCCTGTAATCCCAGCACTTTGGGAGGCAGGGGCGGGAGGATCACCTGAGGTCAGGAGTTCGAAACCAGCCTGGCCAACATGGCAAAACCGGGTCTCTACTAAAAATACAAAAATTAGCCAGGCGTGGTGGCAGACACCTATAATCCCAGCTACTTGGGAGGCTAAGGCATGAGAATCGCTTGAACCCAGGAAGCAGTGAGCCAAGATCATGCCACTGTGCTCTAGCCTGGGTGACAGAGCAAGACTCTATCTCAAAAAAATAAATAAATAAATAAAATAAAATAGTATACATATATTATATTTGGCTACAATTATTTGAAAATATTCCTTGATTTAATTTGCTCATATTTATTTGTCATTTA
Source organism: Pan troglodytes (assembly GCF_028858775.2). Taxonomy (NCBI): domain Eukaryota; kingdom Metazoa; phylum Chordata; class Mammalia; order Primates; family Hominidae; genus Pan; species Pan troglodytes. The sequence continues at coordinate 50,147,699 of NC_072407.2, forward strand.
TTTCCAAGAAAGGTAAGGATGAAATATTTTTATCCTTTGAAGGACTTTTATAATAATGTTTGCAAAGTTTATAAATGAATCAGGGAACTTTCAGTCTTAATATTTCTCTAGAAATGTATCATTCAACAAATACAGTAGCCACCAGCCATGTGTGGCAAATGAGCACTTGAAATGTGGCTACAGTGGCCCACTCCTGTAATCCTAGCACTTTGGGAGGCTGAGGCGAGTGGATCCCTTGAGTCTGGGAGTTTGAAACCAGCCTGGGCAACATGGCGAAACCCTGTCTCTACTAAAAGTACAAAAAATTAGCTGAGCATGGTGATGCGTGCCTCTAGTCACAGCTACCCGTGAGGCTGAGGTGCCAGAATCACCTGAGCCTAGAAGATCCAGGCCACAGTGAGCTGTGATTACGCCACTGCACTCCCACCTGGGCGACGGAGTGAGACCCTGTATAAAAAAGAAGAAGAAGGAGAAGGAGGAATGTGGCTACTGCCAGTGAAGAACTAAATTTATTTTTATTATTATTTTGAGACAGGGTCTCACTCTGTTGCCCAGGCTGGAGTGCAGTGGTGCATTCATTGCTCACTGCAGCCTCCATCTCCTGGGCTTGAGTGATCCTCCCGCCTCAGCCTCCCAAGTTGCTGGGATTACAAAGCACACACGACCAGGCCTGGCTAATTTTTCTTTTTTCTTTTTGTTGGGATGGAGTCTTGCTGTGTTGCTCAGGCTGGTCTTGAACTCCTGGCCTCAAGTGATCCTCCCACCTTGGCCTCTCAAAGTGCTAAGATTACAGGCATGAGCCACTCTCCCTGGACGATGTTATTTATCTTTAACATTTAAACTTAAAAACTGATGTTTGACTTAGTTACTGGAAAATGTTTAAGTATTTTGGAACAATGTAGGTATGTGAATCTGCTTTTCAACTGTAAATTTACTTTATAAAATCTAAGTCTTCAGAGATAAGTATTTCTGATGAAAATTTAGTGTCTGAATTGAGATATGCTGTAAGTATAAAATACACAGGGGTCGGAGCCGCCGGGGCGCGGGCAGCCCGGGATGTCCACCCCCTCCTCCTGTCCTGGATGGTTAGGACGTGCTTCCCCACCTGGACTTCCTCCCACCTGCTTCACCGCCCCCGCCGGTGCTCTTGCCTTCTGAAGACGAGACTCCTGCTCTAATGGGGGCCTCACTTATTGCGGACTTAGAGCAGCTGCACCTGCCCCCGTCCCCACCCCCACCACAGGCCCCTGCGGAGAGACCTTCAGTCCAGCCTGGGCCGGATCCCCTCAGGCCCGTGGAAAAAGAGCTGCCGCCTCCCCCAGCAGAGCCTGTTGAGAGAGAGGCGTCCACAGACATCCGTGCCTTCTGCCATAAGACTGTGTCCCCCCAGGAGCTGGCTGTGGAGGCCATGAAGAGGCAGTACCATGTCCAGTTCTTCACATGCCGTATCTGCCGCCGCCAGCTGGCTGGGCAGAGCTTCTATCAGAAGAATATGCGACCCCTCTGCGAACCCTGCTGCCAGGACACGCTGCAGAAGTGCAGCAAGTGTGGCGAGGTGGTCTGGGAGCACATCATCAGGGCCCCGGGCCAGGCCTTCCACCCCACCTGCTTCACGTGTGTGACCTGCGCCCGGTGCATCGGGGATGAGAGCTTTGCCCCGGGCAGCCAGAAGGAGGTGTACTGCCTGGACGACTTCTACAGGAAATTTGCCCCCGTCTGCAGCATCTGTGAGAATCCCATCATTCCTCGGGATGGGAAAGATGCCTTCAAAATCGAGTGCACTGGAAGAAACTTCCATGAAAATTGCTACAGGTATGAGGACTGCAGGATCCTCCTGTCTATTGAGCCCACGGACCAAGGCTGCTACCCGCTCAACAACCATCTCTTCTGCAAGGCGTGCCACCTGAAGCAGAGTGCTGCGGGGTGCTGCTGAGAGTGCCCGCCGGGTGTCAGGCAGTGAGCGGACTACTAGTCCCGGCTGGGGCCCTTTCCTGACTTGGTTTCCCTTCCTGACCTGCTCTTGCACACTTTCCTTCTGAGCCTCCATGGGGACCAGCCTGCAAGTCGGCCCAGCCTTTCCAGGACACAGTGGGGCTGAGCGCCGTCAGAACTTCCACTCCTCCTTTACCCTCTGGGCACCAGAAGGTTCCTGGACCATGATCGTCGCCCCCAGAATTCCTTGCTGGCCCCACCCCACTTCCAGGGGAAAGCTGGGGGGAGTCTGCAGGGGACAATTGGACCCCTAGTGCTGACTGTAGCTGTCTGGTCGGGGTGCTGAGACCAGCATGGCTTTGCACGGTTGAGCTGTTTGAGGAAAAACTCCAAAGTCCCTTAAAAAGTGTTTTTTAGGCTCAACACAGTGGCTCAAGCCTGTAATCCCAGCACTTTGGGAGGCCGAGGTGGGCGGATCACTTGAGGTCAGGAGTTTAAGACCAGCCTGGCCAACACGGTGAAACCCCGTTTCTACTAAAAATACAAAAATTAGCCAGACGTGGTGGCACATGCTTGTAGTCCCAGCTACTTGGGAGGCTGAGGCAGGAGAATTGCTTGAATGTGGGAGGCAGAGGTTGCAGTGAGCTGAGCTTGCACAACTGCATTCCAGCCTGGGCGACAGAGTGAGACTCCATATCAAAAATTTAAAAAAAAGTGCTTTTGAAAATGTTGAAGTTGGCTGGGCGCGGTGGCTAATGCCTATAATCCCAGCACTTTGGGAGGCCGAGGCAGGTGGATCACCTGAGGTCAGGAGTTCGAGACCAGCCTGGCCAACATGGTAAAACTCTGTCTCTACTAAAAATACAAAAAATTAGCCAGTCATGGTGGCAGCTGCCTGTAATCCCAGCTACTAGGGAGGCTGAGGCAGGAGAATGGCTTGAACCCAGGAAGCAGAGGTTGCAGTGAGCCGGGATCGTGCCACTGCACTCCAGCTTGGGCAATAAGAGTGAAATTCCATCTCAAAATTTAAAAAAAAAGAAAAAGAAAAGAAAAAAAGAAAATGCTGAGGTTGAAATGATGGGAATCAACATTCTTTGGATTTAGGGGAGGCAGTGTAATAGCAAACACCTCCCCTTGGTTTGCACATGTACAAGAATGGGACCCATTGGGGGCACAGCCCTGGACTTCCTCACTCTGGAATGTGTGGTGCTAAAGTGGGGCTGGGGCCCAGGCCTAGGAGGAGAGGGTGGTCCACAGATACCCCAGGATGTTAGCAGCCCCCAGTCTGCCTTCTGGCACCTCCTCCCGGGTGCTGTAGTGAGTCAGCAGGCATGGGGTGAGAGCCTGTTGCATGCTGGGCACAGGGCCGAGTGTGCCTCCTGCAGCCTTGACAGGGGCCATGCACCACCCCACCCCCAAACACACACAAGCACTTCTCCAGGACGGTTCCAGGACAGATGTCCCTTCAGTCCCCTAGTTATGACCCCAAGACCCACTCTGGCCCTGTAGCCCAGCCCATCTTGTAACCACTGCCTCCTCAATGCCACATCTAGAAGATTCTTCTTCCCTTTGAAAGAGAATCATCATCATTGCTTCATCACTTCTAAGACATTTTGCAGAGCATGGACAAGTTAAAGAGAATGTGCTTTCCTCCCTGGGGTCTTGCTGTACCACAGGCTCCTGGGAGAACATCACAGGGGCCGTGCACTGGGCAAGCTTCTCTGTAGAACCCCAGGGGCTTCAGTCCAGAGCACAGCATCTCACCCTAAGCCTGGAGAAGTGAGCCCTGAACTTCTGCATTCACAGACCACCTCCACAATTTTTATCATAACCAAAGGCCTCCTGTTCTGTTATTTCACTTAAATCAACGTGCTATTTTGTTTTCACTCACTTCTGACTTTAGCCTTGTGCTGAACTGTGTATCCACACAGTCATGTTCACGTGGCAGTTATGGTTGTCTTCTTACACATGAAAATAAATGCATAACTGTTGAAATACATATATATATATATATATATGTACAAGCCAGGCGCTGTGGCTCACGCCTGTAATCTGAGCACTCTGGGAGGCTGAGGGGGGCAGATCACCTAAGGTCAGGAGTTTGAGACCAGCCTGGCCAACATAGTGAAACCCTGTCTCTACTAAAATTAGCTGGGCATGGTGGTGGGCACCTGTAATCCCAGCTACTCCGGAGGCTGAGGCGAGATAATCTCTTAAACCCGGGAGGCGGAGGTTGCAGTGAGCTGAGATTGCGCCATTGCTCTCCAGCCTGGGCAACAAGAGTGAAACTCCATCTCAAACAAACAAACAAAAAAACACCAAACCCTGCCCCCCAACAAAAAAATACTCAAGTTTGAAGACTTAGTGTGAAAGAAGAATATAAAACACCCCAATAAGAATTTTTATATTGATTACATGTTGAAATGTTAAATTTTTGAAATATTGGATTAAATAAAATACATTATGAAAATTAATTTAACTTTTTTTTACTTTTTAAAACATGACTACTAAAGGATTTTAAATTATATATGAGGCTCATGTTATATTTCTGTTGGACACCACTGCTCTAGATTTTTAAATAATAGCATTTATCTGATTCTTAACAACATTTGCTGGAACTACACTTGTTTTTTATAACTGCATACTGTCTCATCAAATGGATATACTAAGTGTGTCTGACTGATCTGTATTTTTTACTTAATTAATTTTTTTTTTTTTTGAGACTGAATCTCACTCTGTTGCCCAGGCTGGAACACAGTGGCATGGTCCTAGCTCACTGCCGCCTTGACCTCCTGGATTCAAGTGATCCTCCCACCTTGGCCTCCCAAAGTGCTGAGATTATAGGCATGAGCCACCACACCTGGCCCAATCTGATATTTGTGAATATTTAAGTTTTTTCATCCTTTCTTTCTTTTGGTAAATAATTTTGTGTTTAACAAGTTTGTGGCTGTATCTTCGTACAGGGGAGTGACATAATCAGATTTGCTTTCTGAAAATCATTTTGGCTATATTGTAGAGAACATGCTGGCTAAGGGCAAGCATGGATTCAGGGAAACCAGTTAGGATGCCCTTGCAGAAGTTCTGGGGAGATGGGATCAGTGGAGATGGAAAGAAAGGGATACTCTCCTGAGACACTTAGGACATAGAGCCCATAGGACTTGGAATGGATTGGATACTGGAGTCATGGGGAGGGAGTCCAGGATGACTCCCAAGATTCTCATTGAGCAACCAGAGGTTGGCAAGACAATCACTGAATTGAGAACCCTAAAAAAGGAGTAGTTTGGGGGAATAAACTCCTGAGTTCAGTTTTGGAATGCTCTTGAGATATCCAAGTAGAGATGTGGAATAGCCAGGTGTACAGCAAGAGGAGAGACAAGGATAGGGATAAAATTTGGGAGTCATTGGTGTACAGACAATATTTAAAGCCTCAGTGGGCCAGGCGAGTTGGCTCACTCCTGTAATCCCAGCATTTTGGGAGGCCGAGGTGGAAGGATCACCTGAGGTTGGAAGTTCGAGACCAGCCTGACCAACATGGAGAAACCCCATCTCTACTAAAAATATAAAATTAGCTGGGCGCATGCCTGTAATCCCAGCTACTCTGGAGACTGAGCCAGGAGAATCGCTTGAACCCGGGAGGCAGAGGTTGCAGTGAGCTGAGATCTTGCCATTGCACTCCAGCTCGGGCAACAAGAGCAAAACTCCGTCTCAAAAATAAAAAATACATAAAAGTCTCAATGGGTCTAAATGAGGTTGTCAGAGGAGAGAATGTAGATGGAGAGACCTGGGTGTTTTGTGGAGAGGGAGGCAGTAGCTAAGACCAAGCCCTGAGCAGCACCAATATTTAAAGCCAGGGAAGGAGGAGTCAAGACTGGAGACCGCTTGAGAGAGGCCAGAGGTATAGATAGAAACAAAGCCAAGAGTGGTGTGGGGCTCACAAAAGCCAAGAAAAGGTGGGCATTTTAGGGAGGGTGTCAATAAAATTGCTGAGAGGTTAAGAGAGATGAGAAACTTAAACAATGCCTATTGTTCCATCTCACTAATAATCAGTGACATGCAAATTAAAACAATAAGATATCAGTGTTCACCTATTCAATAGTAAAGATTTTCAGGATGAATAATATCCAGTGTGGGCAAAGATGGGGGAAGAGGTACTCTTAGATCCTGTTGGTAGAAATGTAATGGTACCAGCTTTGGGGTGGTCTTGGCAGCATCTATCAAAACGTAAACTATGTATACTCTTTTTTTCTCTTTTTTAATTTGCCAGCTACTAGAACTGATACATATACACTTTAACCCAGCAATTTCTCTTCTAGTTTATTTATCCTAGAGAAATATTGGCTCATGCGCAAGAGATTGCAATTACAATGCTGTTCACTGCAGCATTGTTTGTAAAACTGAAATACTGCTAATAACATAAATGTCCTTTGATAGAAAGAAGGCTATGTACATACGATTGAAGACTGGGGAAATAGTTTAATAGAATGATGCAAATTTATATACACTTAAATGTAAAGGTCCCCAAGACAGCGTGAAGTGAAAAAGTGGCAGACCAATGTGTATAGGAAAGTCCTGTTGATATACATTGTAAAACCTGCATATTTGAATATATATAAATATATATTTATATATTATATATAGCAAATATAAATATATTTAATATATTAAATAAATATATTAAATATTATATATTAAATAAATATATAATTAATATTTTATATATAATAAATATAGATATAAATAAATATACATATACATATACATATTTTTTAGACAGAGTCTCACTCTGTCACTCAAGCTGGAGTGCAGTGAAGCAATCTCAGTTCACTGCAACCTCCGCCTCCCAGGTTCAAGCAATTCCCCTGCCTCAGCCTCCCAAGTAGGGGGGACTACAGGCACGCACCACCACGCCCAGCTAATTTTTCTATTTTTAGTAGAGATGAGGTTTCACTATGTTGGCCAGGCTGGTCTCGAACTCCTGACCTCAGGTTATGCAACCACCTCAGGCTCCCAAAGTGCTGGGATTACAGGTGTGAGCCACCATGCCCGGCCCAAATATTTACATTTATATGCATATAAATGCATAGAAAACTGTCTGGAAGGATGCCTAGCAAACTGTTAACAATGATTAGCCTAGAAAGTGGTTTGGAGTGCTAAGGATGGGTGAAGGAAGACTTACCTTTACTCCGTGTACTTTGGAATGGTTTACATTTTTAAAACAAAAAGTTATCTATGAATTTTTTAAGTTTTTGTTTTTTGGTGTCCATGGGATTCTGGAACATAGGAATTACTGGCAGTGAGGTTAGTTAGCCAGGGTGTCTCAGTGATGGGTGATGGGGTGGGAACCATACTAGGAAGGTTTCCCTATTTACATATGTGCTATTCTTCCACTATTACCTGCATTAGATCTGCAGCACTGTGCCTGGGTCAGGATCTGGCGGGGAGGGGAGGGGGGCTGGTCAGGAAAGAATACGAGTTTGGTGTTAAAAGACTCCGATGGAGATCCTGGTACCACCATGAGCTAGCTGAGTCTTTTCTTATTTGTCTGTTTCATGAAAGTATTGATAGTAAGAGGGTGGCTGAAGGGTGGAAAGAAAGTGAGATAAAGGGCCAATTTCCTGGGAGAGGTGGTGGAGGGACCCCTCCTGCCTCCACTTCAGACATGGCCCAGGGATTGGTGATGTATTCTTGGGTAGGGGGGTGGCAGGTGTGAGAATTAAATGAGATGATGTTGTGTTATAAACCATACTTAGGTGGTTGCTAACATTATCATAACACTGGATCTTGCACCACAAAATCTGAATTATTGCCCTGCATCTTGAAATGACTGCTTCAAGTGCCCATTCCAGGTAGCCAAGCCTTGCCCAGGACCTGGTCTGCAAGACAGGGCAGCTTCATCCCCACAGCCTGCCCCAGCTGACCACTAGTGGCACCCTGGGGAGCTGTGTGAAGAAGGATGCTCGAGGCTGGTGGGCAAGCGCATCACAATCCCTGGGCGATGTCTGAAGTGGAGGCAGGAGGGGCGCCTGGCCACGCACATGCCTCCTATTTACACAAGGCAGTGAGAGAGGCAGAGGCTGTCCCTCCACCACCTCTCCCAGGAAATTGGCCCTTTATCTCGCTTTCTTTCCACCCTTCAGCCATCCTCTTACTATCAACGGGTTGTATCTAATCCTTTCTGAGGTGTCAAACTCCCTATTACATCTCCTAGGGATGTTTACATTTATTAAGGGCTTCTTAAAAACAGAAAAGCCTTCAAAATCCCCCCCCAGATGACTCTTTAATGGTGGAATTAGAGCACAGTGAAAGGTAGTCATTGAAATATTTTTGGATCGAGAGCTTTATCCTTAATTCTTCAATCACACTTCAGAGAGCCCTTCTTTTTCTGCTCCTTTTAAAGTCAAAATGATACTCTGAGGTTTCAAAGGCGCAGTTTGATGACTCCTAGAAGGGCACCCCTCCCAGCCTAGGTAGCCACACAGCCTGCCTAGGTGACAGTTCAGGGAGGTTGGGGGATGGGTGTGGGAAGCCCAGATGGAGGTTGGCCAGCCCCAGCAAGAGTCTGGCGTGGGCTCCTTCTTCTGGGGGCAACCGGCTTCTCACTTCATTCCTCTTACAAACTCCATCTCTTCCCTCCAGGCCTTAACAAACAAGAAGGTGTTTGGGACATTAAAAAGGGCTTGTGCAAATGTTAAATAATGATGACCGCAGCACAGTGATCCAGCTTTTATGGGGGCCACCTAGGACTCAGGGCCCAGCACCTGTGCAGGATCTCAAGCCATTTCCTTTCCCTCTTTCACATACATAAAATAGTTCACCCTCTCAATGATTTCCTAATCTTAAAATTGACTTTCCTAGAACGGTGTTCTTTCATTCAGTCTGTATTGTTAGAGTTTTAAAATAATGATCATGTATTATTTTTTAAAAAGAGATTTTTCCATTTTGGAGGGGAAAAAAGAACAGGTTTTCTAATAGCTTTCTCTGTCTTCTTCCTTTATAGCTGAGTTATTTCATATTTTCTTGAATTTACTGCATGACAGCTACATATAATTTAAGAGTATTTGTACTTTTATTCATAGCATTTGGTTTGATCTTTTTTTTTTTTTTTTTTTTTTTGAGACAGAGTCTCATTTTGTCTCCCAGGCTGGAGTGCAGTGGCACGATCTCGGCTCACTGCAACCTCCACCTCCTGCGTTCAAGCAATTCTCCTGCCTCAGCCTCCCAAGTAGCTGGGATTACAGGTGTCTGCCACCACACCTGGCTAATTTTTATATTTTTAGTAGAGACGGTGTTTTGCCATGTTGGCCAGACTGGTCACAAACTCGTGACCTCAGGTGATTCACCGGCCTCAGCCTCCCAAAGTGCTGGAATTACAGGCATGAGCCACCGCGCCTAGCCGCATTTGGTTTGATTAATCCATTGGCATAGAATACAAACAACTTTACCTGGGTAGTTTGAAAAACTTTGGAGCCAGGAGCCATGAATACTTTGAATGACAGAAGTCCACCTAACAGGCCCACGGTGCTGGATAAGAAAAGCATTTTTATGTGTTTGGAAATGAAATGATCTCATTCTATTTGTCCTAAGTTGACTTTCCCTTACTTTATTATTATTTTTCATTATCTGTACTAGTTTTCTACTGCTGCGTGGCACATTATCACAAATGTTGTGGCTTAAACAACATCTATTTATTATCTTGCTGTTTCCTTAGGGCAGACGTCTGGGCATGGCTTAGGTAGGTCCTCAGTGAGTTTCACAAACCTGCAATGCAGATATTGGCTAGGGCTATGGTCTCAGGCGGTTGTTGGCAGAATTCATCTTTTTGTAGCTGTAGACTCATGGCAGCGTGCTTCTTCAAGACCCGCGGCATCTTCTCCAATCTCAGGCAAGGGACTTGAATTACATCTGCAAAAATCCTCTCACATTTGTCATATAATGTTGCCCATCCTTTGATGGGTGACAGTCCTCATATGCACATGTCCCACACACTCAAGGGAAGGTGATTGATTAGGCAAGGCTCATTGGCGGTCACCTGAAAATGTTGCCTAACACATCATGCATGATACACTGAGCCATCATTTATTTCATTTACTTTTTATTTGTTTATATTCATTTATTTTATAATTTCAACTTTTATTTTAGATTCAGAGGGTACATGCACAGGTTTGTTATATGAGTATATTGCATGATGCTGAGGTTTGAGGTACGACTGATCACATCACCCAGGTAGTGAGCATAGTACCCAACAGTTTTTCAATTCTTGTCCCCCTCCCTCCCTCCATAGGAGTCCCCAGTGTCAATCATTGCCATCTTTATGTCCATGAGTACCCAATGTTTAGCTCCCACTTATAAGTGAGAATGTGCAGTATTTGGTTTTCTGTTCCTCCATTAATTCATTTAGGATAATGGCCTGTAGCTGCATCCATGTTGTTGCCAAAGACATAATTTCATTCTTTTTATGGCTGTGTAGTATTCCGTGGTATATATGTACCACATTTTCTTTATCCAGTCCACTGTTGATGGGCACGTAGGTTGAGTCCATGTTTTTGCTATTGTGAATAGTGCTGCTATAGACATACAAGTGCGTGTATCTTTTTGTTAAAATTATTTATTTTCTTTTGGATATATACCCAGTGATGGGATGGCTAGATTGAATGGTAGTTCTGTTTTAAGTGCTTTGAGAAATCTCCAAACTGCTTTCCACAGGGGCTGCACTAATTTACATTCCCACCAACCATGTATAAGCATTCCCTTTACTCCACAGCCTCACCAGCCTCTGTTGTTTTTTGACTTTTTTTTTTTTTTTTGAGATGGAGTCTAGCTCTGTTGCCCAGGCTGGAGTACAGTGGCACGATCTCGGCTCACTGCAAGCTGCGCCTCCCGGGTTCACGCCATTCTCCTGCCTCAGCCTCCCGAGTAGCTGGGACTACAGGTGCCTGCCACCACGCCTGGCTAATTTTTTGTATTTTTAGTAGAGACGGGGTTTAGCCATGTTAGCCAGGATGGTCTCGATCTCCTGACCTCGTGATCCACCCGCCTCAGCCTCCCAAAGTGCTGGGATTACAGGCGTGAGCCACCGCACCCGGCCTTGACTTTTTAATAATAGCGATTCCGACTGGTGTGAGATGGTATCTCACCGTGGTTTTGATTTGCATTTCTCTGATGATTAGCGATGCTGGGGATTTTTTTCATGTTTGTTGGCCACTTGTATGTCTTCTTTTGAGAAGGGTCTGTTTATGTACTTCGTCCACTTTTTTAATGGGTTTATTTGGCTTTTGCTTGTGAACTGTTCTAAGTTCCTTACAGATTCTGAATATTAGACCTTTGCCAGATGCATAGTTTGTGAATATTTTCTCCCATTCTGTAGGTTGTCTTTTCACTCTGTTGATAGTTTCTTTTGCCATGCAGAAGATCTTTGGTTTAATTAGGCCCCAATTATCAATTTTTGGTTTTGTTGCAATTGCTTTTGAAGACTTAGAAATTCTTTCCCAAGTCCAATGTCCTCAATGGTGTTTCCTAGGATTTCTTCTAGTATTCTTATAGATTGAGGACTTATATTTAAATCTTTAATCCATCTTGAGTTAATTTGTGTATGTGATGAAAGGTAGGGGTCCAGTTTCATTCTTCCGCATATGGCTAACCAGCTATTCCAGCACCATTTATTGAATAGGGAGTCCTTTCCTCATTGCTTATTTTTGTCGACTTTGTCAAAGATCAGATGACTGTAGGTGTGCAGCCTTATTTCTGGGTTTTCTATTCTGTTCCATTGGTCTATGTGTCTGTTTTTGTACCAGTACCATGCTGTTTTGGTTACTGTAGCCCTGTAGTATAGTTTGAAGCCAGGAAATGTGATACCTTTGGCTTTGTTCTTCTTGCTTATAATTGCTTTGGCTATTCAGGCTCTTTTTTGGTTCCATATGAATTTTAGAATAGTTTGTTCTAATTCTGTGAAAAATGACATTGGTAGTTTGGTAGGAATAGTGCTGAATCTGTAGATTGCTTTGGGCAGTCTGGCCATTTTAACAATATTGATTCTTTCAATCTATGAGCATGAATGTTTGTCCATTTGTTTGTGTCATCTATTATTTCTTTCAGCAGTATTTTGTAGTTCTCCTTGTAGAGCTCTTTCACCTCCTCTGTTAGATGTATTCGTAGGTTTGCATGTGTGTGTGTGTGTGTGGCTGTTGAAAATGGGATTGTATTCTTGTTTTGGCTCTCAGCTTGAACATTACTGGTGTATAGAAATGCTACTGATTTTTGTACATTGATTTGTATCCTGAAACTTTACTGAAGTCATTTATCAGTTCCAGGAGACTTTTGGCAGAGTCTTTAGGGTTCTCTAGGTAGAGAATCATATCATCAGTGAAGAGAGATAGTTTGACTTTTTCTTTTCCAATTTGGATGCTCTTTATGTCTTTCTCTTGCCTGATTGCTCTGGCTAGGACTTCCAGTACTATATTGAATAGGAGTGGTATGAGTGGGCATCCTTGCCTTGTTCTAGTTCTCAAAGGGAATGCTTTCAGCTTTTGCCTATTCAGTATGATGTTGGCTGAGGCTTTGTCATAGAGGTGAACCATCATTTAAAAATGATGAAATAGGCTGGGCATGGTGGCTCATGCCTGTAATCCCAGCACTTTTGGAGGCCAAGGTAGGCGGATTGATTGCTTGAGCCCCAGAGTTTGAGACCAGTCTGGGCAACATGACGAGACCCCATCTCTAAAAAAAGATACGAAAATAGCTGGGTATGTTGGCACATGCCTGTAGTCCCAGCTACTCAGGAGGCTGAGGTGGGAGGATCACTTGAGCCCGGGAGGTTGAGACTGTAGTGAGCTGTGATCACACCACTGCACTCCACCCAGCCTGGGCAATAGAATGAGCCCTGTCTTAAAAAAAAAAAAAAGAGAGAGAGAGAAAAAAAAGAGAATAGAGGTAAGTAAAAAGAAAAATAAATTAAACAGTTGGAAATTATCTCACCTATAGACAATTTCTCTTAGCATGTTGATTTGGCCTTCTATACTTTTCCCATATGAACATGTATTTTAAAAATCAGATTGTGGCATATGTATTATTCTGTTACTGACTTTTTTCACTTTAACAATGTTTTAAGAATTTTTTTTTTTTGAAACTGAGTTTAACTCTTGTCACCTAGGCTGGAGTGCAATGGTGCGATCTCAGCTCACTGCAACCTCCGCCTCCTGCATTGGAACGATTCTCCTGTTTCAGCCTCCCGAGTAGCTGGGATTACAGGTGCCCGCCACCATGCCCAGCTTATTATTATATTTTTAGTAGAGACAGGTTTTCACCATGTTGGCCAGGCTGGTCTCGAACTCCTGACCTCAAGTGATCCACACACCTCAGCCTCCCAAAGTGCTGGGATTACAGGTGTGGGCCACCAAGGCCAGCCAAGAATATTTTCTGATGCACATATAAATATCTATTGCATCCACTTTAAAGGCTGTAGTATACTCCATTTAATGAAGCTTCTGTAATTTATTTAGGAAGTCCACTATTGGGAGAGGGGGTTAAATAAACTTTTTATTTATTAAGTTTTAGATTTACAGAAAAATATGAATATACTACAGAGAGTTCCTATAGACCTCATACCCAGTTTCCTCTATTATTAACATCCTACATTAGCATGGTACATTTATTATAATCAATGAACCTATATTGATATATTGTTATTAACTAAAGCCCATAATTATTCAAATTTCCTAAGTTTTTTTTTATTATTATACTTTAAGTTTTAGGGTACATGTGCACAATGTGCAGGTTAGTTACATATGTATACGTGTACCATGCTGGTGCACTGCACCCACTAACTCGTCATCTAGCATTAGGTATATCTCCCAATGCTATCCCTCCCCCATCCCCCCACCCCACAACAGTCCCCAGAGTGTGATGTTCCCCTTCCTGTGTCCATGTGTTCTCATTGTTCAATTCCCACCGATGAGTGAGAATATGCGGTGTTTGGGTTTTTGTTCTTGTGATAGTTTACTGAGAATGATGATTTCCAATTTCATCCATGTCCCTACAAAGGACATGAACTCATCATTTTTTATGGCTGCATAGTATTCCATGGTGTATATGTGCCACATTTTCTTAATCCAGTCTATCATTGTTGGACATTTGGGTTGATTCCAAGTCTTTGCTATTGTGAATAGTTCCGCAATAAACATACGTGTGCATGTGTCTTTATAGCAGCATGATTTATAGTCCTTTGGGTATATACCCAGTAATGGGATGGCTGGGTCAAATGGTATTTCTAGTTCTAGATCCCTGAGGAATCGCCACACTGACTTCCACAATGGTTGAACTAGTTTACAGTCCCACCAACAGTGTAAAAGTGTTCATATTTCTCCACATCCTCTCCAGCACCTGTTGTTTCCTGACTTTTTAATGATCGCCATTCTAACTGGTGTGAGATGGTATCTCATTGTGGTTTTGATTTGCATTTCTCTGATGGCCAGTGATGGTGAGCATTTTTTCATGTGTTTTTTGGCTGCATAAATGTCTTCTTTTGAGAAGTGTCTGTTCATGTCTTTTGCCCACTTTTTGATGGGGTTGTTTGTCTTTTTCTTATAAATTTGTTTGAGTTCATTATAGATTCTGGATATTAGCCCTTTGTCAGATGAGTAGGTTGCGAAAATTTTCTCCCATTTTGTAGGCTGCCTGTTCACTCTGATGGTGGTTTCTTTTGCTGTGCAGAAGCTCTTTAGTTTAATTAGATCCCATTTGTCAATTTTGGCTTTTGTTGCCAATTGCTTTTGGTGTTTTAGACATGAAGTCCTTGCCCATGCCTATGTCCTGAATGGTAATGCCTAGGTTTTCTTCTAGGATTTTTACGGTTTTAGGTCTAACGTTTAAGTCTTTAATCCATCTTGAATTGATTTTTGTATAAGGTGTAAGGAAGGGATCCAGTTTCAGCTTTCTACATATGGCTAGCCAGTTTTCCCAGCACCATTTATTAAATAGGGAATCCTTTCCCCATTGCTTGTTTTTCTCAGGTTTGTCAAAGATCAGATAGTTGTAGATATGCAGCGTTATTTCTGAGGGCTCTGTTCTGTTCCATTGATCTATATCTCTGTTTTGGTACCAGTACCATGCTGTTTTGGTTACCGTAGCCTTGTAGTATAGTTTGAATTCGGGTAGTGTGATGCCTCCAGCTTTGTTCTTTTGGCTTAGGACTGACTTGGCAATGCAGGCTCTTTTTTGGTTCCATATGAACTTTAAAGTAGTTTTTTCCAATTCTGTGAAGAAAGTCATTGGTAGCTTGATGGGGATGGCATTGAATCTGTAAATTACCTTGGGCAGTATGGCCATTTTCATGATATTGATTCTTCCTACCCATGAGCATGGAATGTTCTTCCATTTGTTTGTATCCTCTTTTATTTCGTTGAGCAGTGGTTTGTAGTTCTCCTTGAAGAGGTCCTTCACATCCCTTGTAAGTTGGATTCCTAGGTATTTTATTCTCTTTGAAGCAATTGTGAATGGGAGTTCACTCATGATTTGGCTTTCTGTCTGTTGTTGGTGTATAAGAATGCTTGTGATTTTTGTACGTTGATTTTGTATCCTGAGACTTTGCTGAAGTTGCTTATCGCTTAAGGAGATTTTGGGCTGAGACAATGGGGTTTTCTAGATATACAATCATGTCATCTGCAAACAGGGACAATTTGACTTCCTCTTTTCCTAATTGAATACCCTTTATTTCCTTCTCCTGCCTGATTGCCCTGGCCAGAACTTCCAACACTATGTTGAATAGGAGTGGTGAGAGAGGGCATCCCTGTCTTGTGCCAGTTTTCAAAGGAAATGCTTCCAGTTTTTGCCCATTCAGTATGATATTGGCTGTGGGATTGTCATAGATAGCTCTTATTATTTTGAGATACGTCCCATCGATACCTAATTTATTGAGAGTTTTTAGCATGAAGTGTTGTTGTCAAATTTCCTAAGTTTTAACCTGCTGTCCTTTTTCTGTTCCAAGATCCCTTCCAGGAACATTTTACATTTAGTTTTCATGTCTCCTTATGCCCCCCTTGGCTGGGACAGTTTCTCAGACTTTCCTTGTTTTTGATAACCTTGACAGTTTTGAGGAGTACTCATTATGTATTTTGTAGAATGTTTCTCATCTGAGATTTGTCTGATGTTTTTCTCATGATTAGATTGGAGATGTATGTTTTAGGAGGAAGACCTACAGAGGTGAACTGCCATTTTCATTACATCATATCAAAGGGCCCACAGTATCAACATGACTTATCACGATTCATGTTAACCTTGATCACCTGGCTAGGGTAGTGTTTGCACATTTCTCCACTGTAAAGTGACTCTTCTTTTTTTTTTGAGACCGAGTCTCACTCTTGTCACCCAGGCTGGAGTGCAGTGGCGCGATCTCGGCTCACTGTAACCTCCGCCTCCAGGGTTCAAGCGATTCTTCTTAGTGACTCTTCTTATTTCCTTTCCACACTGACTGCTTTGGAAGAAAAGTCACTATGTGTGGCCCACACGTAAAGGGTGGGGAATTTTGCTTCCCTTCTTGAGGACAGGGTATCTACAAACATTATTTTAACTTCTACAGCATGGGAGATTTGTCTCTTCTCCCCAAATTATTTATCTGTTCAGTCATTAATAACAATACTATCTAATACTACTTTATTTGTTTATTCAAACTGGTTTAGTTTTAGCCACTGGGAGCTCTTCAGTTTGGTTCCTGCATTCCTTTGACATACTCCTATCACTGTGAATTGGATGTTTGTTTGTGCCTTCCTTACCTTCTGGCACTACAAGATGCTACAGGTTTATCTTGTATATTACCTACCCTAGTCCTAGAATCACCAGTCTATTAGTTTTTGACACTTGAATCATTTCTAGGTTTTTTTTCACTGTTTCTAGACAAGGCTTCAATGAACATCCTTGAGAACATATAAATGGATGTATCTATCTGATGATTTCATTTGAGCTATAAATGGGCAGAAACTGGAACTTAGACAAGGCTGATGATAGGATTTAGACCAAACCTCCCCCTGTCTAGCAGGTCCATTTGCATTTAAGACTGGGATTCGTGGGCCGGGCATGGTGGCTCACGTCTGTAATCCCAGCACTTTGGGAAACCGAAGCGGGAGGATCATTTGAGGTCAGGAGTTCGAGATCAGCCTGGCCAACATGATGAAACCCCGTCTCTACTAAAAATTCAAAAATTAGCTGAGGTGGCACATGCCTGCAGTCCTAGCTACTCCGGAGGTTGAGGCACAAGAATCAGTTGAACCTGGGAGGTGGAGATTGCAGTGAGCCAAGATCGCACCACTGCACTCCAGCCTGAGTAACAGAGCAAGACTCTGTTCCAAATTATTTAAAAAAGAAAAAGACTGGGATTCATGGGGTGAGTGAAATGGGGTGATATCACCCTCTTTATAAATCTATTTGCATCTAAGATGAGACTTTGAAGGTCTGAATATAAAAACAGGTTTTAGCTGACCATACAAATACTGGTGAGGATGTAGAGCAAACAAATGCTCATACATTGCTGGCAGGAATGCAAAATGGTAAAGCCACTTTGGAAAACAGTTTGTCGGTTACTATAAAGTTAAATATATACACTTTCCATATAATTGGCAATTCAAGCCTCAGATATTTATTCAAAGCAAAAAAAAAAAAAAAAAAACATGTCCACCAAAACATGAGTACACGAATATTCATAGCAGCTTTACTTATGACAGCCCCAAAACTGGAACCACTCAAGTGTCCATCAACAGGAGAATGGGTGAACAAATTTCAGTATATCCAGGCAATAGAGTACTACTCAGCAATGAAAAGGAATGAACTATCAATACGTGCAACAACATAGAAGAATCTCAAAAAATATGCTAAGTGAAAAACAGCCAGACATGAAAGAGAACATTCAATATGATGTCATTTATCGAAAATTCTAGAACTGGTAAAACTAATCTATTGAGACAGAAAACATATCAATGCCTGGGATGGGGTGAGGTTGGTGGGGGAGACTGAGCACAAAGGGGCTTAAGGGAACTTTTGGGGAAGATGGGAATGTTCTGTATCTTGAAGTAGTAGTGGTTAAATGGATTTATACATTTGTTAAAACTCTTTGAACTGTACAGTTAAAATGGGTGAATTTTATTGTGTGTAAATTACAGCTCAATAAAGCTGATTAAAAGAAAGCAGCAACAACAACAAAACCGAGTCCAGATTGCAAAAGAAGAACCCTCAGGACAGAGGAGTAAGCCGGGAGGAATGCACTCACCCGTGGCAGGTGTTTTCAAAGAAGTGGGGGTGGGGTTCTTCTGTCTCTCTTCCCCACCCTTCCCCACCCAGAGAGTCTGATTCTGATATGTGCCACTCCCCACTCCTCAACTCTCTGCTAAAGAAGAGACAAGCTCCCTCAGGTTGAATCAGACCCAGGTGCAGGGCTTGAGGCTGGGAGATAAGGCAGATTCCAGACACACCTGGTGTACCCCCCTCTACCCAGCAGCCCTGAGTCTGGAGGTGCCTTGTGGACATCTCTGCTTGTTGGGGTGCATGGAAAAGGCTGTAGCATGTTGAGATCCAGGCAACTTTGTTACAGAACTCTCCCTGGCAGAACTTTACAAAAGTTGGGAGGGGGTGGTCCTCACTGCCTGTACAAACGGGCAGAGGTTGAAACCAAGGCAACTTGTGGACTGAAACTGCCTCTGCAAGGGGTGAGCTAAGCTCCTGGCATGACCAGCAACAACATGATAGCTCAAAGAAGCAGCAGCACTTGTGGCTGTGGAGGCCAGCAGGTGCAGGTGGCATGGCAGGAATGGCTCCTTGGAGGCTGCCAGGGAGACCAGGGGATGTGGAATCTGGTCTCAGGGGACATGACTGAATGTCTCCCTCCACCTGCTGGCAGCAGTGCAGAGCAATGACAGGGACAAACTTACGGAAACTTCTAGAGGAACCTTGGCAGTGTGAGAGCGTGGGAAATTTGTAAAAGACTAGACCTGCTGCCAGCCAAGCTGATGAGGGTTCAGAGTCTTGGCAGTTGAGGTATTTATGTAACATAAGCTCATTCGTTCTTTGATGAATCTTTGTTGCCGGCTTACAATGTGCCGGGTGCTATTTTAGTCACTGGACATAAAGCAGGGGCAAAACAGAAAAATCCCTGCTATCAGGGGACTCACCTTCTATGACAGTTACAGCCTATCATTCCACCTGGAGGCAAGTACTTTGAAGAAAGACAAAAACAGGGAGGGGAGAAGCACTGTAGCTGGGGTGGTCAGGGCTCCTCTGCGGAGGTAACACTTGAGCCCTTTGTACCCATGGGTTGGGGAGACCTGAAACATATGAGTTATGGGATAAATTCCTAGCAGTGCAATTTCTGGGTCAAAGAGCATAAATATTTTAAGGCTTTTGATAAATATTGCTAAATTTTTCTCCAGAAAGTTTCCTAGGTTGTCTATTTAAAGAAGAGGGAGAAACGCCATGTTTTAGGGGTGCTCCAGAAAGTTAAAAAAGTAAATAAAAGTAAATGGGGAGAGGGGCGTCTCCTTTTCCAAGTGCTGTGTCGGAAGGGTTAGTTGAAGTCTACTTCCCACTCATGTCAGGCCTAAGATTTTAGCTAGACATCCTAGTAGCTGAAACATGAGCCAGAAGCTCATCAGCTCATCAGCTCTATGCCGTTTTGGACAACCTGGCCTAAGGCTCTTAAGCCTCGGTTTTCTCATCTGTAAAAATGGGCGTTCTAATGATGCTTAGCTCAGAGGGTTGTATAAAGGTTAAACAAGATGATATATGTGAGGCTTTTCACAGAGCACTCGGCACGCACACAGTAAGTGCTGTGATTTTTCTTCTGCAAAGTCAGCAGTACTTGGGACTCAGAAGCAGCTCCAGCACAGGAGCAGTGTGCTCCCACGTGGACACAGAGAGGGAGAGGCTTGCTCCACGCCTGCTTCTAGACTTCAGTCCCTGCAGCTCAATAGTTGCTGCTAAGATCTTCTACCTGGCTGAGGTTCCCTACCCAAGTATGAGTGAACCAGATGTTAAAAGACCTCAACATTAAAGGATCCCAAATGTGTATATATGTGTGTGTATAATAAACTTATTTAGGCTGGGTGTGGTGGCTCAGGCCTATAATCCCCGCACTTTGGGAGGCTGAGACAGGCAGGTCACTTGAGGCCAGGAGTTTGAGACCAGCTCGGGCAACATGGTGAAACCCCATCTCTACTAAAAATACAAAAATTAGCTGGGTGTGGTGTTCCCAGCTTCTCGAGAGGCTGAGGCTTGAGAATTGCTTGAACCCAGGAGGCAGAGGTTGCAGTGAGCCAAGATTGTACCAGCCTATATATATATATATATAATATATATATAATATATATAAAATATATATATAATATATATAAAATATATATAAAATATATATATAATATATATAAAATATATATATTATATATAATATATATAAAATATATATATTATATAAAATATATATAATACATATATAAAATATATATTATATATATTATATATAATATATATTATATAAAATATATATAATATATATATACACACACATATATAAAATATATATGTGGGCTGGGTGCAGTAGCTCACACCTGTAGTCCCAGCTATTTGGGAGGCTGAGGTGGGAGGATTGCTTGAGCCCAGGAGGTTGAGGCTACAGTGAGCTATGACTGCACCACTGCACTCCAGCCTGGGTGACAGAGTGAGCCCCTCTCTCTAAAGATACATAAATAAACAAAAATAAGGACGAGGACGAGAGGGGCAGATCACTTGAGGTCAGGAGTTCAAGACCAGCCTGGCCAACATGATGAAACGCCGTCTCTGCTAGAAATACAAAAATTAGCCCAGCGTGGTGGTGGGCCCATGTCATCCCAACTACTCGAGAGGCTGAAGCAGGAGAATTGCTTGAACCTGGGAGATGGAGGTTGCAGTGAGCTGTGATTGCACCACTGCACTTCAGCCTAGGCAACAGAGCAAGACTCTGTCTCAAAAAAAAAAAAAAGTACATGTATAGACCTATAAATACATATGTATGTAAATTTATTTTCTCCTAGGAAGGAACAAGGATTTTTCTGCCCTTCCCTAAGTGAAACCAACTGAGCAGAGTTGGCTCAAACTTCTCAAAAAACAATTCACCTCTACACTTAGACTAGATCTGGAATATTGCAGCCCCAAAGTATACCTGTGTGTGTGTGTGTCTGAAAAGTCACAAGGAATTCAAAACACGGTCAGAGTGAAACAAACCATCATGAGCCTAAACACATTTCAGCTACAGATGTGGCAAGTTTTGCTTTGGTTTTTGGTTCTGGGGTTTGTTTGGGGGTTTTCTGGAGACAGGATCTCACTCGGTTGCCCATGCTGGGGTACAGTGATGTCATCATGGCTCCCTGCAGCCTCCATCTCCTGGGCTCAACCCAGGCTCCCACTGCAGCTTCTCATGTAGCTGGATCTACAGGCATGAGCCACCCTACTGGGCTAATTTTTTGTAGAGACCGCGTCTCACTTGGTTGCCCAGGCTGGTCTCGAATTCCTGTCATGTGTGGCAAGTTTTGATTGTTCACTTGCATGCTTTTAAAAACTAAAATGCATAGAACTTTTCGTTTACCTGACACTCGGACATGAAATATTCTGCTGCTGCTCTCTACACTTACTCTACGTTGTACACATAAACTTCTCACATCTACTCTTATTTCTAGCAGTCCCAAGACCCCCGGACCCAGCAATCACACCTGGCAGATCTTTAAACTTTAAACTTAACACCGAAAAATGTGCCGCCCCCTCATGCTCCTACCTACCCCTCCCACCTCAGGGCCAGGCGTCTAGAGCGAGGGCACGCTCATCTGGAAAGCCTGTTTGAGTTGTCAGTGAGAGCAACGATCCCCAAATGCTGATCTGTGAACCAAGTTTCCATCCATTCCTGGTGAGATAAGCCAAGTCAGAACAATATAGTTTTCTGTAAAGCTAAATAAATGCATTTCATTTTTAACTCAAATTATGTCCTCTTTATTTTTTGTTTCTTTTGTGGGAAATGAAGTGAAAATAGACTGACATTTGTTGTGTTATTATTGTTTTTTTTTTTTTACTGTTCTTACTCGGCAAAATAAAAAGTTGGCAAACTTGGACTCCTCGAAACGTATTTTGAGATTTTCATAGTCTACAAATTCCAAAAGTCGGAGAACCACTCAACAAAGCAGCCGAGTACATGAACTGAAGGAAACCCATACGCATTGAGCCCTGCCGTGTGCCTGTCGCTATGCCGCGCTCATGCAGGCTGTTTCATTTCATCCTTATAGCAACTTTCCATTCCAGCAAGCAGATTTTTATTTGATGGGTATGGAAAGTGAGGTTTCTGGAGGTTAAGAGACTTGCCCAAGGTCACTCAGCTAGCAAAGGGCAGTGAAGAGGCTGGGATTTGAACCCAGGCTGCCTGAAACTAGACACATTACCCCTCCTCCACCCCCACAATGCCTCTTCCTAAATTACCCTACATAACGGGAGATCCAGGAAAACATCTACATTGAAGTGTGTGCAGTGCTTTATTCAGAAGTCACCAGGAATAAATACATTCATAGAGCAAGAACAATCCTTCCACCACAAACACTAGAGACAGGGAGACAGAGAGAAAGGGAGAGACAGACAGACAGAGAGAGAGACAGAGGAATGAACCGCAGTATTTTGTGGTCCACGCACTTTCAATAGACACAATGGCTGAAATGATGAAGGTGTTAAGTGCTGAAAAACTCAGGGACAAGCTGATTCATGATGTGGAGGGGCAGGTCCTGGGCACATTAACTGCCCTCATCAGACACTGAGTCCCCGGAACAGGAACTGGACAAGGCACTAGCTGCCTCGTTACCACACAAATGTACAGAAAGTGGCAGCAGAGGGAAAAACAAGAGTGATTAAGGGATGGAAGGATCCATGAGTGAAGATGAAGAAATAATTACGCACAGTTTGGCTAACTCATAAATCAAGGATGATCATTCCATCTACAAACACCAGCAAGGTGAAAAGAATCAAAGAGAAAGATGGGCTATTTAATGTGCATTTAGAAGTAAAACAATGGCTGGAATTAAGAGAGTGCTAAAAGCGGGGAGTCAGGACAAGCAGATTCACTGCAAAAATCACCTCCCTAGAGGAAGGGGCTGGAACCCTGGGAGGCTTGACACACCAATGAGATTGGACAAAACATCAGAAAAGGCGCAGTGGGGAGGAGGCTGGCTCTGGTCCCCGTGGGAGGATGAGAGGTGACCTGAGTTCCTCTTACTGCTTCCTCACCTCACTCTCCCTTCTCCCCTTCACCTCACGAAGACAGGATGGCAATTTGAGCAGGAAAACAGTGTCAACAAATATTGCAGGGTGTCATAACATAAGCCCGGCTGGGTTTGATTTGGGGCTGTTGCAGAGGAGTGCTAATCATCCCCAAGAAACCAGTCCCATGACAGAACTATCCTGGGGACAGAGCAACCCCTCACTACTTCTCCCCAGGAGCCCTGCGAGGGATCAGGTGGCCCAAGTTTATTTATCCATAACCAGCGATCAGAGGATTAACTGCTGGGATGAGCACAGCCCCCCTTCACTGCAGGCAAGATGGGGGGCAGAGTTTTGGCCTCTTCAGCCACTGGAATCATCTTCTGCCTGTGCTCCCACAGTGCCTTTTTGGGATCCCCTGAAGATGCCCTCTGGGCTCTGTTGCCCAGGAGAGGATAGAAGACCAGGGTTTCTGTTGGCTTTCCACTGGGATCAAAACACTTTGCCCAATCTGTGAAGAATGGATTCTTTTCCTGAAACACCTCACAAAGGGAAGACAAGAGGCCAAAGTTTCAAATGTAGGTTTAGGAAGATCATAGTGCTTAGAAGGGGATTTGAATGGAGCAGGTGAATGGTAGCTACTTCCTGTGAAGGCACTGAACCCCGCGGAAAAAAACAAAAAGCAGCAGATAGGTGGAAAAACACAAGCTGGTATTAGAGTCAATCTTGTATTATAAGCCCACCTGGACCTAATTCCAAGTTTCTCACATTGTCATGCACATTATTGGCGCTCCACAAAGGTTCATCATCATGCAATTAAATAAACAAGAATGTGGGAAATAGAAAGGCTCGATGAAGAATGGGAGACAAAGTGAAAGCAAAGAGCTAAATCAAGCACATGGCATAAATTATAAGCTTATTGAGGGCAGGGAACCTGTCTGCAAATTCTGCAGAATTTTCTCCCCTTGGAGCTCCAAGCATTTAAGGGATAAGTGACGCTAGCTAAAAAGTCAAGCATTTTAAAATAGTGACCCCCATGAGGTGTGTTTCAGCCCTTTTTCAATTTCTCTCCTTGGTCTCTTAGTGATAGTTTTTCCCCTCATAAAACAGGCAGTCCAAGTTTCTAGTCTGACATGCTTCTCAGAACTGCCTGTTGGCTTTAAATGAGCTAAAGGGAAGTAATATGATACTGCCGGTTTGGAACATTATGTCCAGCCATTGACGATGCGGCCAAGTGGCCTGACTGAAGAGTGCTTGAACCCTGGGCTCATCATCTCGGGGCCACCTTCTCACACTTGCATTCATTCACTGGACCAGTAAACATCAAGCACAGAGTGTGAGCAAGTCACAGTGCTGACTTTTGGAGAAGGCCACAGCACACTAGAAACAGAGGCCCTTGAGGACAGCAGGACTGCAGTGTTCATTTGGGCCTACCCTTCAGTATCTACTCGGGAGGAGAAAGATTGCAAGCCACCATTCAAACTAAGTCATCTTACTTAGTCTGAAGGCTCAGAAATGAAGTGAGTGTCAGGGTTCAGAGAGAGGGAGAAAGACGGACGGCACTGGTCCACAGAATGAGGGAGCGCACCCCAGGGCAGGAAGGGAAAGGCCGTACAGGAAGGACTAAGGAACTCAAAACAAGCCACATGATTTCATTGATTAATCACCCACACACACACATGCACACACACGTGGAAGACACAAGGATAAAAGATATAATCCCAGACTCCTAGGGTTATTATGTGCACACAAAGGCACAGAAAAATGTGAATACATATCTATAAAGCAATGTGGTTGTTACAATAATGGTAATGAGAGGGATCACGGATGATTTTGAGAATGAGCTGTGGATTAGATAATGGTATTTGTGTCCATGTTAATTTCCTGATTTTGACAACTATAGTGTACTTCTTTTTTGTTGTTGTTTTTTGAGATGGAATCTCGCTCTGTTGCCCAGGCTAGAGTGTAGTGGTGTGATCTTGGCTCATCACAACCTCCGCCTCCCAGGTTCAAGCGATTCTCCTGCCTCAGCCTCCCAAGTAGCTGGGATTACGGGTGCCCACCACCACGGCGGCTAACTTCTGTATTTTTCAGAGACGGGGTTTCACCATGTTGGCCAGGCTAGTCTCGAACTCCTGACCTCAAGTGATCCATTTGCCTCGGCCTCCCAAAGTGCTGGGATTACAGGCATGAGCCACCACACCCAGCCTGTAGCATACTTCTGTTAAGACAATTTTCTGATTTTAGGAAATATACACTGAACTAGTTCAGAGTTTTTAAGAATTTTTTTAAAGGCATGTGTGTAATATCTGTATAGCACAGAGGATGAAAGACTGATTCCAAGGGGGTGAAGGAGGAAAGGAGAGGAAGAGAGGACAATCTCACCAAGGATTTTATTTCAGTAAAACGTAAAAGACAGAGGAGTTCATGAGAAGAAGAGGGGTTGAAGACAGAAAAGGTCACAACGTGAGCAAAGGTATGGCCCGAAGGTAAAAGCAGGAAGGAGCAGGGCTGGCACGGGAAACATGAGTCAGGTCCAGCTAGAATTTTCAATGTGTGAGGAAGAGTGTGAATAAAAACACCGACGGGACAAGACTTTGAAGGAACTTAGGCTTGTATGAGGCAGGCCTTGGCATTGGAAAGATGAAAAGAAATTCCTCAATACACACGATTCTTATCTGCAAAACCACCACTGTCTATCTTTTGCATATGCATGACATGCATGTAAAAAAAAAGGCTTAAGAACATTTTGAAAAATAAAAATTTAATCAATGTCAACTAAGCCAAGAAGAGCTCAGAATTGGGTTGGGTAAACTCAGCTCCACAGATGTTTATGAGTGGCTGCCCCGTGCAAACATTGTGCTAAGCCCTAGGGATAGAGGGACAAAAAGATGTGGCTTCTGCCCTCAAGGTAGATCATAGGCTGGCAATCAGGAAGAGCTTCTCAGACAAAATAAGTTTTGAGCAGGAGAAGAGGGATATGATTGACAATCAGCCAGGCCTCCAGGGGCTTGGCCTCTTCAAGCCTACCATTGAACTGTCGGGTTGTGTGTGGCCTCCACTGTAGTTGGTACTCAGACATCAGAGCGCTGATGTTAGAAGGAAAAGGCCAGAATGGAAAGGCTACTGGGTGACCAGCAGAGGGAAAAGAGGGCTTTCTAAGTTATAGATAATTAACCTGTGCTTAGCAACAGTGACAAATCCATTAGAGGCATGTCAAGAAATAAAATTGGTCAAGAAAATGAGAGGTTAATCTCATCCATTCCACATTAGTGCAGAAATCCTAGAAATTGGGCCGGGTGCAATGGCTCATGCCTGTCATCCCAGCACTTTGGGAAGCAGAGGAGGGCAGATCACTTGAGGTCAGGAGTTCAAGACCAGCCTGGCCAACATGGTGAAACCCTGACTCTACTAAAAATACAAAAATTAGCTGGGTGTGGTGGTGCACGCCTGTAATCCCAACTACCCGGAAGGCTGAGACAGGAGAATCACTTGAACCTGGGAGGCAGAAGTTGCAGTGAGCCATGATCATGCCACTGCACTCCACCTGGGTGACAGAGTGAGACTCCATCTCAAAAAAAAAAAAAAAAAAAATCTTGGAAATTGAATTCAGGAGTGTATAAAAACAGATAATACTGATCATAATCATCATGACCAAGTAGGGTTAATCCTAGGCTTGTAAGGGTGCTTTAACAATAGAAAAGCTATTAATATAATTCACCATATTCATAGATCAAGGAAAAAAACATATAATTAAAAAGATGCAGAAAAAAAAATTTTGCTAAAACTTACCACCAATTCATAAAGAAAATTCCTATCTCATAAGGAGTTTTTACCAAAAAAATTACATCAAACATCATTCTTCAAGGCGAAATGTTAGAAGTATCCCTTTTAAAATCAGAAACCAGATAAAAATGTCTGTATCAACACTTCTTTCCAACGTCGTACTCAAGGTCCCATCCAGTACAATAAGAGAAGAAAAGTAAAATATGTAAGTTTTGGAAAGGAAGAAACAAGACTGATATTATTACAGAGAATAAAATTGTTTACTTAGAAAACACAAAAGACTGTATAAAGTGCTGGAGTTATTATAATTTTTAAAAGTTTAATGAGGAGGGTGGATAATACAAATCAACTGCATTTCTTTACTCCAGGGATAAACACTTAGAATGCATAACTTTAAAAGATGCCAGTTAGAAAAGCAACCAAAATTAAGGAATAAACATGATGTAAGACATAGAAGACCTTTATAAAGAAAAAAATTAACTCTATTGAAAGACATGAAAAAAATTTAAGTAAATGGTCAGATGAGCCACGTTCATGGATAAAATGTCATAGTATGAAAATAACATTGCCAGGTATGGTGGCTGATGCCCATAATCCTAGCATTTTGGGAGGCCAAGGTGAGAGGACCTCTTGAGCCCAGGAATTCAAGACCAGCCTGGGCAACATAGTTAAACTCCATCTCTACAAAAATTACAAAAATTAGCTGGGTGTGGTGGTGCATGCCTGTAGTCCCAACTACCCAGGAGGCTGAGTGGGAGTATCACTTGAGCTCAGGAGGCAGAGGTTGGAGTGAGCCGTAATTGTGCCACTGCACTCCAGCCTGTACCCTGTCACAAAAAGAAAGAAGAAAGAAAGAAAGAGAGAGAGAGAGAAAGAAAGAAAGAAAGAAAGAAAGAAAGAAAGAAAGAAAGAAAGAAAGGGAGAGGAGAGGAGAGGGAAGGGAAGGGAAAGAAAGAAATGATGTCAATTCTCTTCAAATTGATCTACAGAGTCAACTGAACTCTAGTTAATATCTCAAGAGGGTTTTCAAGGAACTTGGCAAGCAGCTAATTCTAAAATGTATATGGAAGGATGGAGTCCTAAGAGTAACCAAGTCTTCATGTATAAAAACATAATATAAAGTCATAGTAAGTAATAGAGTGTGGTATAGCTATAGGGACAAACACATTGACAAATGGAATTGAACAGAATCCCCCAAAGCAGATCTGCACATATATAAAAACCTGATTTATGACAGAGATGGCATCACAGACCACAGGAAAAGAATAGATTATCTAGTAAGTGGTACCCACAATTTGTTATTCACATGGGGGGAAAGATAGATCCCTATATCATACCATCTCCAAAAGTAAATTCTGTATAAATTAAAAGCAAAATGTACAAGTCAAAACTCTAAAACTTTCAGAGAAAATATGGAATTCCTTTATGATGTTGGACAGGTAAAGATTTTCTATACAAGGTACAAAATGTACTAGCCATAAAATAAAAGACTGATACAGTATATTAAAAATAAGAACTTCTTTCAAAATACATCTTCAAGAAAGTGAGAAGGCAAGCCACAAAGTGGGAGAAGGTATCTGTAATGCATGTAACTGACAAATGAATATATAATCAACTCTTCCTATAGCCATCTACCTGCACATGTCTTCATCTCTTTCAGGATCTTTGCTCAAATGTCATATTTTTCAAAAAACCTTTCCTGACCACTGTTCAAAAATTGCAAAGCTCACCACCACTCCCTGCACCACTCCCTGCCTATTGCCTTTCCTGCCTTTTTTTTTTTTTTTTTTAGACAGAGTCTTGCTCTGTTGCCCAGGCTGGAGTGCAGTGGCACAGTCTCGGCTCACTGCAATCTCAGTTTCCTGGGTTCAAGCAGTCCTCCTGCCTCAGCCTCCCGAGTGGCTAGGACTGCAGGCATGTGCCACTATGCCTGGCTAACTCTTGTATTTTTAGTAGAGATGGGGTTTCACCATATTGGTCAGTGTGGTCTTGAACTCTTGACCTCAAGTGATCCGCCCTCCTCAGCCTCCCAAAGTGTTGGGATCACAGGCATGAGCCACCATGCCCAGCTCCTGCCTTATTTTTAACCTCAACATTTATCATTGCCATACATACTACCTATTTAACTAAATGATTTGATTGTCTGCCTCCTGCTGTCCCCAATAGACTATAAACTTTGAAATGAGACCAGGAATTTTGGTGTATTTTGCTCACTGCATACATAATACACAAGAGTGCTTGGCACATAGCAGGTGCTCAGTAAATATTTGTTGATTAAACAAACTCTTACAAATCAATAATAAAATACCAACAGCCCAGTAGAAAAATGAGCAAAAGATTTAAACAGGCATTTCACAAAATAAAAAACACAACTAGTCAATAAACATATAAAAAGATGCTCAAGTTTATTAATAATCAGGGAAATGCAAATAAGACCAAAACTAGATACTATTTTACACCCACCAGATTGGCAAACATTAAGAATTCTGACAGTTCTAAGTATTGGCAAGGATGAGGAGCAAAGAAAATTCTTAATACACCTGCTATTGGGAGTATAAAATTGCAGAGCCTCTTTGGAAAACAATTTGGGATTATCTTGTAAAGGTAAACATGTGCCTAGCCTATACACCAGTTGATCTGTTCTTAGATGTACAGCCTGAAGCAACGCTACTCAAAGTATGGTCCTGGTGCTGATATGTGAAGAATCTGTGAGAAATACAGAAAGAGTAAGCATGTAAAAAAGTTCATAGCAACTTGATACTGACACACTATATTTATTTGTTTAGACATTTAAAACATCATAGTGAAATATCCATAACATAAAATTGACCATTTTAACCATTTTAAGCATACAATTTGGTGACATTAAGTACATTCACATTGTCACGCAACCATCGCCACCATGCATCTCTAGAACTTTATCTTCCCAAACTGAAATTACATACTGATATGGTTTGGCTGTGTCCCCACCCAAATCTCATCTTGAACTGTAGTTCTCATAATCCCCACATGTTGTGGGAGGGACCCAGTGGAAGGTAATTGAATCATGGGGGCAGTTACTTCCATGCTGTTCTCATGATAGTGAGTGAGTTCTCACGAGATCTGCTGGTTTTTTATAAAACCAGGCTTTCCCCTCCCACCACCGCTTGGCTCAGAACTTCTCCTTGCTGCTTCCGTGTAAAGAAGGATGTGTTTGCTTCTCCTTCCGCCATGATTGTAAGTTTCCTGAGGCCTCCCCAGCCATGCTCAACTGTGAGTCAATTAATCTTCTTTCCTTTATGAATTACGCAGTCTCGGGTATGTCTTTATTAGTAGCGTGAGAACAGACTGATACACGTACCAACAACTTCCCCTTCTCCCAGCCCCTATCAGCCACCATTCTACTTTCTGTCTCTATGATCTTGACTACTCTAAGTGCTCATATAAGTGGAATCATATAGCTTTGTCCCTTTGTGACTGGTTGATTTCATTTGGCCTCATGTCCTCAAGGTTCATCCATGTTGTAGCATGTGTCAGAATTTACTTCCTTTCAAAGGGTGAGTAATATTCTATTGTATGTTTCTACCACATTTTGTTTATCCATTCATCCATCAATGGACCCTCGGGTTGCTTCCATATTTTGTCTTTTATGAAAAACTGCCACACTATATTCATTGGATTATAATTTATGTCTGTTGAATATAATAATTAAAAATTCGGGTTTATATTTTGTATGTCTTTGAATTCTTAAAATTTCATTTTCCAAGTAGTTAATTTTTGTTGTATTTTACAAAAGTATCAGTCTGTGACAGATTGGAAAAAATTTTAAAACTCACATAGATAGTTTAAGAAGCACCACCCTAGAGCAAGTGCTTTCAAACTTTTCTATGAACTATAGTAAGAAAATCTCATTAGCCGGGCATGGTGGTGTGCACCTGTAATCCCAGCTACTCGGGAGGCTGAGGCAGGAGAATTGCTTGCACCTGGGAGGCAGAGGTTGCAGTGAGCCAAGATCGTGCCATTGCACTCCAGTTCTGGGCAACACAGCAAGACTCCGTCTCGGAAAAAAAAAAAAAAGAAAGAAAATTAAAAAAAAAAAAAGAAAATCCCTTCACATCATAACCCAGGATACACAAACGTAACTGAAACAAAAGTTTCATGGAGATACTTAGAAAGGAACTCGGTTTATACATGAAAGGAACTCAGTTTCTGCTCTGTTTCTGTCTTTCTTTTTTTTAAGCACTGATTGAATCTATCAAATTGATTTTATGACCCACTAAAGGCCATGAATCCCAATTGGAAAACCAGTGCTCTTGAGAAAATCTTACACATATGTTTCAGGAGCCATGTACAAGGATGTTCCCAGTAGCATTACTGACAAAGGCAAACACACACACACACACACACACACACACACAAACAACACAAACATTCATTGATAGGAGACTATATAAAGAAATTGTGATATATGTACTTAATAGAATATTACAGGGACCCAATCAATGTTTATTGAATGAATTAATCAACAGCTGTGAAAATGAAGTACAGCTACACTCGGCAATTTGGAAGAATCTTAGAGATACAATGTGAAATGCAAAAAGCAAGTCACAGCTACTCTACACTGAAGGAAACCATTTTTATAAATCTAAAAAAGTAAGCCAAACTAAACAATCTATTGTTTAGGGTCCCATATGTGTGATGAAACTATCCTAAAAAGCAAGGAAATGATAAACACAAAATCCAGGACAGCAGTTACTTCTGGGAGGTAGGCAGGGGGCGGGATTAGGGAGGAGTTCACAGGTAGCCAACAGAATTGGAAATGTTATTAAGTTGGGCAGTTTATAAATGTTCATTTTATGATGTATGCTTTGTACTTTGTACTTAGATATATGTTGTATATACTCGTTTCTCTATCAAGCACTTTTTAAGGATAGAAGTGTACTTGATGAAATTGGAGGACAGAGAATTCTACGCACATTGAGCAAACCACCTAACTCTTTCATGGATATATCAAAATGTCAATAAAATACGCCCCCACCCCCGGGCTTCTTCCAAGACTGTGAGAAAATAGCTGATAAGCATTTGAGGGTCCAGTTGAGAAGTGTATCAAGACAAGGTTTCACATTTCCCCTTACGGCATAACTGCCCCACTCTCCTCCTTATACCAGTACCATCAACTCCACCCCACCCCCGGCTGCTTCCAACAGCCATAGAATGTTCCCCTGCCTCCCTATTGCCAATTGCTTTTAGAATTCTGGGTGGGGACCTGGGGTGACCAGAGTCCCTCAGACTACAAACCCCTCAAGCACAGGGGCCAAGCCTTATTCTTCTCTGTATTTATTTTTCTTTCTTTCTTTTTTTTTTGAGACAGAATTCGCTCTTGTTGCCCGGGCTGGCATGCAATGGTGTGCTCTCAGCTCACTGCAACCTCCACCTCCCGGGTTCAAGCGATTCTCCTGCCTTGGCCTCCCAATTAGCTGGGATTACAGGCACCCTCCACCATGCTCAGCTAATTTGTTGTATTTTTAGTAAAGATGGGGTTTCACCATGTTGGCCAGGCTGGTCTTGAACTCCTGACCTCAGGTGATCCACCTGCCTTGGCCTCCCAAAGTGCTGGGATTACAGGCATGAGCCACGCATCTGGCCTCTTCTCTGTATTTCTAATCTTCAGCCCAGTGACCACACAGGGAAGGTGTTCTATAGTTGTTTTCCATATGAACAAAGGAGGCACTTAAGGAAAGAGTAAGTGACTAACCCCCTAATACTAAGATGCTCCACCGTTTGTCATTGTGGATGTATGGGATTATTTCAGGCTGTTCTGATCATGATCAAGCCCAAGACAGAGCGATGGGCGTGGCTTCCCCAAAGGTGTTTATGAATCCAAAATGTGAGACAGAAGACAAGATGAAGTCACAGGTAAAAGTGTGGAAGCAATAGGCTCAAAAATAAAAATTAGAAATCTTGGCAATATTTAAAGTTCAACTGGACTTACCAGTAAGTTGGCGATTATTATCTTTTTATCCCCACTTTTTATTTTCTTTTTTTGAGACAGGGTCTCACTCTGTCACCCAAGTTGGAGTGCAGTGGCGCGATCACGGCTCACTGTAGCCTCCACCTCCCAGAGTCAAATGATCCTCCCACCTTGGCCTTCCAAGTAGCTGGGACCACAGGCACAGGCCCCATGCCAAGCTCATTTTTTTTATTTTTAAATTTTTGTAGAGATGGGATCTCACTATGTGGCCTAGGCTGGTCTCGAACTTCTGGGCCCAAGTGACCCTCCCACCTGGTCCTCCCAAATTGCTGAGATTACCAGTCTTGAGCCACTGTGCTTGGCTCCCACTTTCATTTTTATCATAGTGCATCACAGGGCATCCTGAGCACAGCAGGGTGGTTAGTGGTGTGAAATATGGAGACAGCGTCTGGGTTTGAATCCTGGTTCTTCCACTTACTAGATGTTATGGAATGAATGTGTGCATCCCCCCAAAATTCCTATGCTGAAATCCTAACCCTCAATATGATGGCGTTAAGAGGTGGAGACTGTGGGCGATAATTAGGTCAGGAGGGTGGAACCCTCGTGATTGGATTGGTAACCTTAACCCAGAGAGCTCCCTTGCTGGTTTTCCACCACGCAGGGATACAAGAAGAAGTGGGCAGTCTGCAGCCCAAAAGAGGCTCCCACCAGCCCCTGCCCATGCCGGCAGCCTGATCTCAGATTTCCAGCCCCCGGAACTGGGAGAAATTCATGTCTGTTTATACACCATCCACCTTATGGTATTTTGTTATAACAGTTTAAGCCTACCAAAATACTGGGTAACCTTGGGCAAATTACTTAACCTCTCTGAACCTCAGTTTTCCCATAACACCTACGTAACAGAATTGCAGTGACAATAAATGATTGAGTTGATCTTCACATAGAGAACAGTGCCTGGCACACAGCATTACCATATCAGTGTTTTTAAATAAAATCCTTACCTAGATTGACAAATAGTCACCCATGTACCCACGTGCCCTCCTGTACTCATGTATTAGTTGTCACGTGGGTGCTTACACTTCCACTGGAGGAAAGCAATTTCTGCTGCCCTTTCCATAGTAAGCCCTTGAATGCTTTCATCTCAATGAAGCTTTGCTGTAGGGTCCTTTATGGGGCACACTTGAGGTCCTGTTGTCCATGTTGGTATCTCCTAAGATGATCACCTTTAACGTGCTTGGATTGCTGACATTGTTGCCTCAGCATGCCTAGCCTAGCATTCTCTTTGCTCTTCTCACTGTCTCTGCTTCCTCCCGGCTCTCAGACTGTTGCTGCAGCCTCCTAACAGACTTCCCTGCCTCCAGTCTCTGCCACCAGTTCATCCACAGCCCCGGGACACATTAAAATCTTCCTTCAGCAACGCTGTGAACATCATTCTCACCCACCCCCTTCTACTCAGAACCCCCCACTCCCCTCATCACTGTGCATAAAGTAGTGTTCAAATTCCTTAGCTTGACTATTCAGACCCCCATAGTTGACCTTAGCCTCACGATCTCACTTTACTTCCCTCAACTTGACTTTCAAATTTTTTTTTTTTTTTTTTTTTGCAGTCTAGTCATTGCCTCAACACCAGTCATTCCTACTCCCACCCAGACAACATCATCTCCGCTCCCAAGCCCGAAATGCTCCCTGCCATGCCTTCGAGGCTGAGGTCTGGGAAGAAGACTCTAAGAAGAGAGAAAAGGGCACCAGTATGGAGACCCTAGAATATAAAAAGCAGACCTAGCCTGTCTAACCTGTTCCTTGACTTGGCCATGATCCCAGGAATGGAGGAAGGATCTTCCTTTTCTTCCTCCTCCTGGAGAGGCATCAGAGCATGGGCCCTGGCTCTGTTACTCCCTGGCTGGGGAAGTTACTTACCTAATCCGTGTCTCAGTTTTACTTATCTCTAAAAGGGGTAGAGTAACAGCACTCACTGGAGTGGAGTGTGGTTATGCCTCCCAGCCTCTCCTTCAGAACTAGGTTACTTATTCCCTCAGCTGCAAGGAGTGTTAGCTGCGGACTGCTCACAACGGAGTCTCTTCTAGGGATTGCCCTCAACCGAAGGAAGCTGCATTGCCCAAGATGAGATCCCCTCGCTGGGGCATCCTGCATCCAATGACAAGTCAGTGGGGCGTACGAAGGCCTGGCTTCCTCATCTCGATTGGACATCTCCAAAGGGCCATCCCAGTTTCTGATCTCCCCGTAGAATCTCCTGAAGCCTCTGTTGTGACTGCATCAGAGCCCAACCTCTCTCTCTACCCAATCCAGTCTCCTTTCCTTCTCACAGGTGTTGTTCCCAAAACTCAGTAAACTGCCTACACGCAAATCTCTGCTTCTGAGTCTGTTTCCCAGGAAACCTGACCTACAACAGCAGTTAGTTGGCCTAAGACAGCAGTCTCAGAAATGGGATTTGGGAGCTGTGCTGCTCACTGGCTGACTGGTTCTGAGGACCCCATTACGAACAGTAGGTGGAACAGTGGCAGCCCCCAGCATGCGGTTAGGGTGCAATTGCTAACACTTTCACTGGTGATGAGCTGGCACGGGATACAGGTAGATATTAATGTACTAGGGGCTGCAGCACATCAAGCACTTGAGAGGTTCTGGATAAATAGCATTTGTAAAGACTGTAGAATGAGATGGCCGTTGCTGGGGGTGGTGGGTGCATAGTTTCATTGGAGAAAGACAATGAAAGGCCCAGAATGATTAATTACCAATATAAGGCAAAGTGTAAGCGCTTGAGGATATCTTTGGTAGTGTATAAAGAGACTGATCTCCTGTACTGGAGGGCAGAGAAAACTAAGGATCAAGCCCAGAACTTAAATTATAAAAGCGATGAGACTCCAAAGAAGATTGAATTCTCAAGTGCAGCAGATCTGCTATACCAAGGTCAGGGACCTGATCGGGAAGAATGGGACCCTGAGACCCTCATGAGGATGTAGTCGAGGTATTGGTTGAAAGCATATGCTTTTAAGCTCATGCTCATGGCTGTTGCAGGCCTTAAATCTGCTTCCAAGCTTATTCCTGCAGTTGCTGATAGACCTTGGTAAATCACCATGTGTTCTGTGTGTCCTCGCAACATAGCAGGTAGTGATGAGAGACAGACAGAGAGAGAGATCCAAGATGAGAGCCATAGTCTTTTTGTACCCTAATCTTGGAAGTGCCATTCCATCACATCTGCCATTTTCTATTCATTCAAAAGAAGCCACCAAGTCTAGTCCACACTCAAAGGGAGAAGAATACCCAGGGAGTGAATGTCAGGAAGCAGGGATCATTGGGGATCGTCTTAGAGGCTGCCTACCACAACCTCATAGACTTTTCCGGGTTCTGGAAAAAGCATGTAGCACACTTGAGAATATTATTCCAACCCATTTACTTAGTGACAAGGAAAGTTGTCACTAAGAGGGCCCAGGGCAAGAAAGGGCTCCACAGCAGGCGTAAGCTGTGGTGCAAGTGGCTCTGTGGCATCTATGGTGGGAAAAGACTTGGGTCATCTACTTTGTGGGCAAAGAAAAGTGGCCTGAGGTAAGAATGTATACAGAATCATGGGCAGGAGTTATTGGCTTGATTTGTTGGTCAAGGGTCTGGAAAGAGAAAGATTGGAAAATTAGGG
Organism: Pan troglodytes; assembly: GCF_028858775.2. Taxonomy (NCBI): domain Eukaryota; kingdom Metazoa; phylum Chordata; class Mammalia; order Primates; family Hominidae; genus Pan; species Pan troglodytes. The sequence continues at coordinate 50,184,253 of NC_072407.2, forward strand.
ACAAGGTGATCTGGGAAAGAGATAAGTGGATGAATCTATGGGACTGTGCACAGGTGTGAAGATCTTTACACATGAGATCTCTGCCATAACTGCGGAACAGTTCAGCTCCCTCTGCCTAATCTGGTGTCCTTTGCCCTCCACAGATTTTGTTCCTGAGAGCACCCCCACTTCCTGCATGCAAATCTCTTCCTAATTATCTGTTTTCCATAGAACCTAACACTTCCCACACAGAGTCATTATAAGAATTAAATGAATGAGTATCTGGAAAAGGTTTGGAAGAGTGCCCGGCACACAGTAAGCACTGTGTGTTTACTGTTATTACCCTTTCCAATACTCTGTAGCGCCCTGCTCTCATTCCTCAAACCTAGATTAGTTCTCTTACAGCCAAACATCAGTATTCCACTATGTAGTCCATGTCACGCTGGTGATAACTGAAGAGATTTTAGGTATTTTAAGAAGTATGCTGACATGTTTTGGCCAGGCGCAGTGGCTCATGCCTGTAATCCCAGCACTTTAGGAGGCCTAGGCGGGCGGATTCACCTGAGGTTGGGAGTTCAAGACCAGCCTGACCAACAGGGAGAAACGCCGTCTCTACTGAAAATACAAAATCAGCCAGGCATGGTAGCACACACCTGTAGTCCCAGCTACTTGGGAGGCTGAGGCAGGAGAATCACTTGAACCCGGGAGGCGGAGGTTGCGGTGAGCTGAGGTTGTGTCATTGCACTTCAGCCTGGGCAACGAGTGAAACTCCGTCTCAAAAAAAAAAAAAAAAGTATGCTAACTTTTTAAATTGTTTTAATTTAAGTAAAAAAATAATTTTAGATTCGGGAGGGTTGCAAGGAAATATGCAAGGAAGTCCTATGCACCCTACTCCCAATCTCCTCCAATGTTAACATCTTACAACAGTTGTACTATATCAAAACTAAGAAGTTGGTACTGGTACAATCCATAGAACTTATTTGGATTTGGCCAGGTGTGGTGGCTCATGCCTGTAATCCCAGCACTTTGGGAGGCCTAGGTGGGCGGGTCATCTGAGGTCAGAAGTTCAAGACCAGCCTGGTCAACATGGTGAAACCGCGTCTCTACTAAAAATACAAAAATTAGCTGGGCATGGTGGTGCACGCCTTTAGTCCCAGCTACTCAGGAGGCTGAGGCACGAGAATCGCTTGAACCTGGGAGGCAGGGGTTGTTGTGAGCTGAGATTGCACCACTCCACTCCAGCCTGGGCAACAGAGAAAGACTCTGTCTCAAAAAAAAAAAAAAAAAAAAAAAACTCACTTGGATTTCATCGGTTTTACATGCACTCATTTGTGTGTGTATGTGTAGTTGTAGGTGATTTTTATCAATATGTGCAGCCTTTCACAACTACCACCCAAATTGAGATACTCAGCTATGCCATAACCTCAACACTCCCTTGGTTACCCTTTTATAATCACACCCTTCCTCTCCCCCTCATCCCTAAACTCTGCTCTCCTTTTCTAAAGTTTTATCCTTTTAAAAATACATCAATGGAATCATATAGTCTGTAACCTTTTGAGACTGGCTTTTTTTCACTGAGCATAATTTCCTTCAGGTTCTTCTACATTGTTGCATGTATTAATAGTTCATTCCTTTTTATTGCTGAGTAGTATTCCAAGGTATGGATGTACCACAGTTAGCCATTCACATATTGAAGGACATTTGGGTTAATTTCCAGTTTTCTGGTTATTCTGAATGCTGCTATGCATATTCATGTACAAGTTCCTACAAGAAAACATCTTCTTTTTTCTGAAATAAATGTCCAAAAGTGTAATTGCTGTGTTGTATGGTAAGTCCATTTTTAGTTTTGAAAAGAAACTGCCAAACTATTTTCCCAAATGGTGCTATCATTTTACATTCCCACCAGCAACGTATGAGAGATCCAGTTTCTCTACATCCTTACCAGGATTTAATATTATCACTATTTTCCATTTTAGCTGAACTTACTCATATGGCTAGCTTATATTTATGGCAAATAATATTGGTTTTGCTTTTATAGCAGTGATATAACACTTTATTTTAAAATAAAATTCTTTAAGTGTTAAAAAATAAGTTGAATCAAAGGAGAATATTAAGTAAATAAAAGTTCCAGTGCACATGTTGATGGCAAAAATCATGAACTCAGTGCATTAATGTGTGATGTTTGGGAAACCCTACCACAGTGTATCTATATTATGAGTTAAATTTGTGGCTCAGCCACAATGTATTTGTGGCCCAACAATTTTGTTTATGTAAAAATATTCCAAACAATTGATCCACAGTGAAATTTGGGGAAATATAACTGTATTTTGAAAGCTTCTCCCACTAACTTGTATTGCTTTATTCTTTTGGAGTATGTTCTATATTATCTACTGAACTGGAAACACCACAAAAGCAGACATCCTGTCTTATAACTCTTATAACTCAGCACCTAGCACATCAATAAGTGCTTCGTGACTACTTCCATGTGTGGTAGGAATCCCTGAGAATATTCGAAATTGCTTATGATGATAGATTGCTACATTGGCAGCCCCAGTGAACCATGACTCCTGGTAGTCAGGCCCTTGTGGAATACATTCCAATCCTGACTCTACAGTTATCCAGAGTCTTGGACAGTAGCAAGTGTGATACAGACCGAGGCTTATTGTTTGCACACCCTCTTGCATGCACACCCTCTTGCATGCAAGCTATCCTAATGGAGAGAGAGAGGCCACATGGAGTTGCACTAGAGACACCACAAGCGAGAGAGGCCACGCAGTGGAGAACCAAGGTCCCCAGTCAAGTTCTCAACTCAATGTAGGCTCATGAGAGACCCCAGCCAACAGCATGTGGAGAAAAGCTCCCCAGTCAGCCATGAGAAATCAATCATTTTTGTTTTAATCTATTAAGTTCTGACATGGTTGGTTACATAGCAATAGATAACAGATATACTTATGCTGCCTAGGCTATGAGAAGGAGATCCTTTAGTAATTCGATTAATTAGTCCCTGATGATGGATTTTGGATAGGTGTAAAAAACTGAGAGGACCTAACCAGAGGAAAAACAGAAGGAGGACAGAAAAGAATACAGTCAGGATGGGCTTATTTATTTTAAAAGGTCAGGATGTTTAAATCAAAGAATCGTGACATTTAGTAGCCTAAAATACTTCATGATCACAGGATGGCTAACATATGACCTAAATGCAGCCTATGCTCTCTTCTGGGCTCATGCAGACATCACTAAGTGATCACAGAGCTCTTTCCTACTGAACTCAGCATAGCTTTTGAATCCTTGTCCACACAGCCCTCCTGACAGGCACTAATCAATTAGCTAGGTTGGCAAAGAATGTGGTACCAATCTCCACCTCCAATCTCTGCCATTATATTTATCAATAAAAGAATCCAGGACTTAAGAGGTTTATTTGCAGAGATAGTCACAGAGCTAGTAAGCAAGAGAGTTAGGATTAAATCTCAGGACTCCTGAAAAGCTTTGGAATTGGTCAAGTTAAGGTTCAAGACGGCTCTGCCACTTGTCAGCTATGTGATCTAGCTTAGATAAATTATTTAACCTCTCTGTTGCTCAATTTCCTCATCTGCAAACAAGGATACTACTTCTACCTCACAAAGTTGCTATGCAAATTAAATGGGCTCATACACTCAATGGGAAAGGGCTTGCCGCCACACCTAACACAGAGTGGGCTCTCAGAGCACACTAATTTCCTGACAAATATCAACGAGTGCCTGGAGGGAAGAGTTCAGTGCTGTAAATCTGGCTCATGAGAGCGAGCAAAGGGAAACTCAACAAACTTTGTCTATGGCAGAGAAGGTGTGTGGTTGGCACTGAAACCAGCAGGCAAGACCAGAGAATAAAGAAGCAAAAGTGGGCAAGAGGCACCCATGAGTAAGTCTGTGTTCTCTGTATGTTGGGGGTTGGGGCAGCAACGACTTGCGCTTTCATCTACCCATGCCATTCCCTATTTCATCATAATTGTCAAATGACTTTACTATTTATTCTAACATACAAGAATTTCATCATAATTGTCAAATGGCTTTACTATGTATCTAAAATATGAGACTTAGGAGGCCTGAAACAACATGGAAGTCTTGACCATCACCAAACTTTCTGAGCAAAGCAAAAAGCTGTTTTCCAAATTTGGGTCTCATTCTTCCCACCTGGACACCCCTACAGCTCCATTAAGACACCTGAGCCTCCTTGTTCTCCCCTCCTCTAGTCCTTGAGGAGCACCTCAAAAGACCCATTCTACTCACATCTTCCTCAACCTGAACCTTCCTCTGATTTGCTGAAGGGCCTTGCCAGCTCCTACATCCATGACAGGCCATGAGGTCCCAGGCAAGAAGCCAGCAAGCTGACATTGACCCACTGACCACGGAGAGCACCACAGCGCACTCACAAGCCCCAGCCTGTCTTCACAGAAGAGGGTCCAGTCTTGCTGAAGGAGGCCAGGCTTCCCATAATTCTTCCCTACTCCAGGCAGGACTCTTTGGTTGCAAGCAACAGAAACAAATCTTCACTAACTTAAGCAAGAGGATGTATTGGGAGAATGGGCCAACCCACAGAATCCAGAGACAGCTGAGAATGGGGCTGGAAGAGCTGGGAACAATTGGCTCCTATTCCAGAGATGTCCTGGAATAGGAGCTAAACAGCCATCTTGGTAGGAAATTTCTTCTTACACAATCTTCTTGTATCCCTCTGCCATTTAAGTTCAGATCTCAACTCCTTGAATCTGATTGGTTTGGCTTGAGTAAAATGCCCTCTCCTTCACCATGTTGACTGACAGTCCAACTAAGACTGCAAGCAATAGGACACAAGTAATTGTCCAAAACTGAAATTGGGGTTGTTACCAAAAGAAGGTAGCATGGATGCTGGGCAGCCAAAAACTACACATGTCCAAAACACACCTAGTCTCTCCCCACTTAAACAATTCATTTTAACCATCAAGATTCCAGGTGCTGTGCATGAATAAAAGGTATCAGAACTGTAAACTAAAGCTGGTGATAAACAGTACAGAAATCAACTGGAGGGCTCTCAGCTTGAAGAGGAATTGGGCTTCTTGGGTCAGAAGATCTGAGGTCTTCTAGTTCTAGCACTGCCACTAACTGTGACCTGCCTTTCTTCATCCAAGCAACGAGCTAAGCAGTGACCTGTCCAGCAGGTCATTATAAGCATCAAAATAGATTATGCACTTAAAGGCACTTTGGAGGCTATAAAACATGCAAAGTTGAGGAATCTTATCAGTCTGTTTGGGTTTTTATAAATTTTTTTTAAGATCACATGATATTGACTACTTAACCTGAGATTATGTTTGGCCAGAAGCAGTGCAGTTCTGACCTTAGCTGGCAGCCAGGCTGCAGTGAAGCGAGGCGGAGGAGAGAGTCCTGCAGGTAATGCAGTGAGCGGTCTTATTTCAGCCTATTTTGCAATGCAATTATCTTGAGGAAATATTAGGATGCAGCTCATAGAGAGTTCTTCCTAACTCAGAAAAATCAACTCCAGTGAGAGCCAAGAAATAGAAAACTGTCAGAGTGTAGGTAATAGCCATTTGGAAGAATGCATCAGATATTCAATATTCAACACGGAATTGAGTGGCAATGTAGTATAGTCATTCGGAACATGGGCTCTGAGTCAGGAAAACCTGAGTTTGAACCGTGACCACAACCATTCCTTGACTCATCTAGATAAGTACAATAATAATCCATAAAGTAAATAGTTATTGAGGACTTATCATATGCACTGAGGTTACAACAGGGAACAATACAGATTAAAAACCCTGGTCCTCATGAGCCTTACATTCTGGTGAGGGAAAAAATTAAGTTCTTTTTAAAGTAAATTATATGGTGAATCAGAGAGTGATAAATACTATGGAGAAAATAAAGCAGGGGAAGAAGCCCAGGGGTGATTGTGAAGGAGTTACTAGAATCTGTAGGGGGATTAGGGAAAACCTCACTATGATGATGACATTTGAATCAAGAGCCAAGAGAAGGGAAGAACTGGACTATGCAGGAGCCTAGGGGAAGATCATTCCAGGCAGAGGGAAAAGTTTAAGTGCACAGGTCTGGCAATGAGAGCATATCTGGTTCAAGGATTGGCAAGGCAGACAGTATGGCTGGAGGAGATCTTGTTATTGGAGAGAAGGAGCTCCAGGCAGAGTGTTGGAGATGGGGCAGGTATGTAGGGGCTGGTAGGCCCAGTACTTTGGCTTTTGCTTTGAGTGACCTGGGGAGCCACTGGACAATTTTGAGCAGGAAAGTAACATAATCTAATTTATATTTTAAAGGCAGATTTGAGCTGCTATGCTGTGGAGGAGGCTATCGCAAAAATACAGATGAGACTTCTGGTTTCTGACCCAGCATGTAAGGAATTTGGAAGTCACCACTATGTCTTAACAAGTAAAAAGCTGAACAAACTGAAAAATCCACAACGCTTCTTAGATCTATTAGAAAAGTAAAGTCATGGAGAAAGCTCCTAGTCCTAAAATTTGGAGAGACAAACAGGCAAATATAGAGCTGAAACCTCAGCAGGAACCAGTGCCAGGAATGGAAAACCTAAAGTGTAATTGATGAATTACTAGAGGCTCAATGTGGACAAGTCTGAGAGTTAAACACTCCAGGGAACCCAGTCACAGAAGGGTACCTACACTTTTTTGAGCTTTACTTCTGGGAGTTCTACCAGCTTCCCATAATGAATAGTGGAGAAAAATCCCCTCATGCATTTGGAAAAGGTGAGGGGGAAGTAACCATTTTGAAATCCTCCAAGGCACCCTATTCTTCTAACAAAGCCTGCCCTCAAGAGGAACTATGTTACCAGAGCTTAAACTATTAGAGATTTTTCAGAGCCTAACTGACCCAGAGGAAGAAAAATAAATACCCAGCTCCAGCCCACTGTAGCCATCCTCTTCCACCTAATGTTGGCAGGTGGGGCTGGGGGTGGAGACTGAGAAGCACTTGTGAAGTTCAGTCTAGAGGTACAGAACAGAAAAGAGTGAGACCTAATCATAGGGCTATAGAATATTTCCCCTCCCCTAACATCTGATCATTACACTAGTAAAGACCTATTTACCACTTTTCCTTTTACCCAGTACATCATGTCTGACTATGAAGTAAAAGTTACAAGGCATATTAAAAGGCAAAAAACACAGCTTGAAGACAAAGAGCAAGCATCAAAACTAAACTCAAATACAGCAGGGATGTTGGCTTATCAGACCGAGAACTGAAAACAACTATGATAAAGACGCTAAGGACTCTAATGGATAAAGTAGACAACATTCAAGAACAGATGGCAATGTACGCAGAGAGATGAACATTCTAAGAAAGCGTCAAAAAAATACTAGAGGTCAAAAACACTGTAACAGAAATGAAGAACGCCTGTGATGGGCTCATTAGCAGACTGGACATGACTGAGGAAAGAATCACTGAATTCGATATTTGATTAGAGGGTATCAAAATAAAACTTTCCAAAATTGAAAAGCAAAGAGAGAAAAGACTAAAAAAGGCAGAACAGAATATCCAAGAACTGTGGGACAACGACACAAGCTGCACCATATGCATAATGGGAATACTAGAAGGAGAAGAAGGGCAGAATAGAACAGAAGAAATATTTGAACCAATAATGACCAAGGATTTCCCCCAAATTAGTGACATACACTAAATCACCTATCTGGGAAGCTCATAGAACACTAAGCAGGATAAATGCAAAACAAAAAACAAAAAAAAACTAAAGCCACAAACAAACAAAGGCACCTAGACACATTATACTCAAACTGCAGAAAATCAAAGATACAGAAAAAAACCTGGCTGGGCGCGGTGGCTCATGCCTGTAATCCCAGCACTTTGGGAGGCCGAGGCGGGTGGATCACGAGGTCAGGAGATCGAGACCATCCTGGCTAACACAGTGAAACCCCGTCTCTGCTAAAAATACAAAAAAATTAGCCGGGCGTGGTGGTGGGCGCCTGTAGTCCCAGCCACTCGAGAGGCTGAGGCAGGAGAATGGCGTGAACCCGGGAGGCGGAGCTTGCAGTGGGCGGAGATCGTGCCACTGCACTCCAGCCTGGGAGACAGAGTGAGACTCCGTCTCAAAAAAATAAGAAAAAAACCTGAAAGACACCAGAGGAGAAAAAAAAAGCTCTTACCTGTAGTGGATTAAAGATAAGAATTACATCTAACTTCTCCTCAGAAACCACATAAGCAAGAAGAGAGTGGAGTGAAATATTTAGTGTTAAGAGAAAAAAAACTACCAAGAATTCTGTACCCTATGAAATTATCCTTCGAATGTGAAGGAAAAATACTTCCTCAGACAAACTAAAATCACCAGTAGACCTTGCAAGAAATGTTAAAAGAAGTTCTTTAGAGAACAGAAAATCATATAAGCCAGAAACTCGGATCTTCATAAAGAAAGAAGAACATCAGAGAAGGAATAAGTGAAGGTAAAAATAAAAATTTATTTTTCTTATTGTTAATTCATCTAACAGATAATAGTTGGTTCAAAATAATTATAGCAGCAATGTATTTGATATATATTTATGAATGCTTATGTATAAGTGAAAGATACGATAGTGATGTGGTTGGGCTTTGTGTCCCCACCCAAATCTCATCTTGACTTCTAATTACTATAATCCCAATAATCTCCATATGTCAAGAGAGAGACAAGGTGGAGATAATTGAACCATGGGGTGGTTTCCCCCATGCTGTTCTCGTGATAGTGAGTGAGTTCTCGCAAAATCTGATGGTTTTATAAGGGGCTCTTTCCCCTTTGCTTGGCACTTCTCCTTCCTGCGAAAGAAGGAAGGTGAAGGTGCCTTGCTTCCCCTTCGCCTTCTGCCATGATCGTAAATTTCCTGAGGCCTCTGCAGTCATGCTCCACTGTGAGTCAATTAAACCTCTTTCCTTTATAAATTACCCAGTCTCAGGCAGTTCTTTATAGCAGTATGAAAATGGACTAATACAGATAGCAATGATGCAAGGGATGGGAGGGAGGAATTAGGACTATTTTAAGATACTTGCACTAACTGTTAAGTGGTATAGGTTATATGAAAGCGGACTTGGATTAGTGATAAATGTACATTGCAATCTCAAGTACAGCCACTAAAAATGAAAAAAAGAAGTATATAGAAAACAAGAGGCACTGAAAAAGAAGTATAACTGATATGCTAATAAGGGAGAGAAAATGAAATTATATAAAATGCTAAATTAAAACCACAAAAGGCAAAAAAAATGGAAGACAACATAGTAACAACAAACAAAGGCAATGAGTAGAAAACAGTAACATATATGGTAGATGTTAATCAATATCAATAATCACTTTAAGCATCAATAGTCTAAATATACCAACTGAAAGACAGAAATTTTTAGAATGGATCAAAAAACGAGACTCAACTATATGTTGCCTATGAGAAACCTGCTTTAAGTGTAAAGACACATATACACTAAAAGTAAATCGATGGAAAAACATACACCATGCTAACTCTAATCAAAAGAAAGCAGGAGTAGCTATATAATTCCAAACAGATACTTCAAAGCAAAGACAAATAAATAAATAAAAGTTATCAGGGGTAACGAGGGGCATTAAATAATGATAAAGAGAATGATTTTCCAAGACAACACAAAAATCCTTAACGTTTTCACACCTAACAACTGAGTGTCTAAATGCATGAGGCAAAAACTGATAAAACTGCAAGGAGAAATAGATGAATCTACTATTATAATTGGAGACTTCAACACCCCTCTATCAGAAATGGACAGATCCAGCAGGCAGAAAATCAGAAAGGACATAATTGAACTCAACAGTACCATCAACCTCCTGTATATACAGTCATGTGCCACTTAACAACAGGGATATGTTATGAGAAATGTGTTGTTAAGTAAACCTAGATGGTATAGCCCACTGTACATGTAGGCTATATGGTACAGCCTATTGCTCCTAGGTTACAAACCTGTATAGCAAGTTACTATAGGCAATTATAACACAATGGTAAATATTTGTGTATCTAAACATATGTACATATGAAAAAGGTACAGTAAAAATATGGTATTATAGTCTTATGGGACCATCATTGTATATGTGGTCTGTTGTTATACAGTGTATGATTGTAATTGATATATGTTGACTCCTTCATCAACAACAGCAGCATATGCAGCATTCTCAAGCTTACATGGAACATTCACCAAGATAGTCCACATTCTGGGCCATAAAACACACCTCAACAAATTTAAATTTATGTATACTTTCATATATATATGAAATTTTACAACATCTGCTCTCAGACCTCAATGGGATTAAACTTGAAATCAATACGGAAAGGTAGCTGGACAAAATCCCAAAATACTTAAATATCAAACAATGTACTTCTAAACACATGGGTCAAATAAGAAAATCTCAAGAGAAATGTTTAAAATTTTAAAAATCTTTTGAACTAAATGAAAGTGAAAATACAATTTATCAAAATCCGTGGGATGCAGCAAAAGCAGTACTTAGAGGGAAATTTATAACATTAAAAGTGTATAGTAGAAAAGAAGAAAGATCTAAAATCAATCATCTAATCTTCCAACTTGGGAAACAAGATAAAGAACAATTTAAATCCAAAGCAAGCAGAAGAAATAAAAAATAAAAATTAAAGTGGAAGTCAATGAAATTGAAAACAGGAAATCAATAGAGAAAATTAATGACAACAAAAGCTGGTTCTTTGAAAAGATCAATAAAATTGATAAGCATCTAGCTGACTAAGAAAAAAGAGAGATGACACAAATTACTAATATCAGAAATGAAATAGAGTACTACCCTATAGATCTCACAGTCATTAAAAGGATAATGATATACTATGAACGACTCTATTTGATAACCTAGGCGAAATGGAACTATTCATTGAAAGACACTGTCAGCCAAAATATCACACAAGAAGATATAGATTATCTGAGTAGGCCTGTATCAAATTAAATCAATAATAACCTTTCAAAATGGAAAACAGTAGTCCCAGATGAGTTCACTGGTGAATCCTACCAAACATTTAAGGAAAAAATTATACCAATTTTCTACAATCTCTTTCAAAGCTAGAAGCAGAGGGAGCACTTTCTAACTCATTCTAATGAGGCCAGCATTACTCCAATCCCAAAATCTGACAAAAACATTATAAGAAAACTACAAACCATGGTTGGGTGCAGTGACTCACATCTGTAATCCCAGCACTTTGGGAGGCAGAGGTGGGTGGATCACCTGAGGTCAGGAGTTCAAGACCAGCCTAGCCAACAGGGTGAAACCCTGTCTCTACTAAAAATACAAAATTATCCAGGCATGGTGGCACATGCCTGTAATCCCAACTCTTGAGAGGCTGAGGCAGAAGAATAGCTTGAACCTGGGAGGCAGAGTTTGCAGTGAGCTGAGACCATACCACTGCACTCCAGCCTGGGCAACAAGAGCGAAACTTTCTCTCAAAACAAAACTAAAAACCAATATGTCTTATAAGCATAGATGCAAAAATCCTGAACAAAATATTATCAAAGTGAATCCAACAATGTGTAAAAAGAACAATACACCATAACCAAGTGGAATTTATCCCAGGTATGCAAGGCCTTGATTTGAAAAGCACATGATCACATACATGCAGAAAAAGCATTTGACAAAACCCAACACTCATTCATAATCAAGAAAGGGAAATTCTCAGCAAAGTGGAAACAGAGGGAAACTTTATCAACTTGATAAAGAACATCTGCAAAAAACCTACAGCTAACATTATACTTAATGGTGAGAAACTAGAAGCTCTCCTGCTAAGTCAGGAACAAGGCAAGAATGTCCCCTCTCACTACTTCTTTTCAATATCATACTTAAGTCCTAGCTAATGCAATAAGACAAGAAAAAGAAAATTAAAATATATATTAGGAAGGAAGGGCTAAAACTATCTTTGTTCACAGAAAGCATGATTGTCTATGCAGAGAATCCAAAAGAATCAAAAACAACTCCTGAAACTAATAAGCAATTATAACAAAGTTTCAGGACATAAGGTTAATATACAAAAGTCAATCATTTTTCTATACACCAGCAATGAATAAATGGGATTTAAAACACAATACCATTTACATTAGCACCCCCCAAAATGAAATACTTAGATATAAATCTAACAAAATATGTGCAAAATCAATATGAGGAAAACTAGAAAACTGATGAAAGAAATCAAAGAGGAACTAAATAAATGGATATTCCATGTTCATGAATAGGAAGACTCAAGTCTTCCCAACTTGATTTATAGATTCAGTAGAATCCCTATTAAAACCCAAGTAAGTTATTTCGTAGATAACAAAAAATTCATTCTGAGGCAAAAGACCCATAATAGCCAACACAATATTAAAGAACAAAGCTGGAGGCTGACACTACCAGACTTCAGCACTTACTACAATCCTGCAGTAAACAAGATAATGAAGTATTGATGAAAGAATAGACAGCTAGATAAATGAAACAGAATAGAGAGCCCAGAAATAGACCCCCATAAATACAGTCAACTGATCTTTGACAATGCCGCAAAGGCAATTCAGTGGAGAAATGACAGTCTCTTCAACAAACAGTGATGTAACAACTGGACATCCACATGCAAAAAAATTAACTTAGACACAGACCTTTACCTGTGACATATATTAACTCAAAATGGATTATAAACCTAAATGTAAAATGAAAAACTATAAAACTCCTAGAAGATAACGTAGGAGAAAACTTAAATGATCTTGGGTTTGGCAATGACTTTTGACATATAACACCAAAGACATGATCTATGAAAGAAATAATTGATAAGCTGAACTTTATGAAAATTAAAAACTTCTGCTAGTTAGAAGTCTTGTCGAGAGAATGAGAAGACAACCACAGACTGGGAGAAATTATTTGCAAAAGATAGCTGATAAAAGGGCTGTTATCTAAAATATACAAAGAATATACAAAATATACAAAAAATGCAGCAATAAGAAAACAAACAGCCCTATTAAAAATGGCTAAAGACCTTAATAAACGTCATAACAAAGAAAACATACAGCTGGCAAACCTTATATGAAAAAATACTCCCTATCATATGTCATTAGGGAAATGAAAATTAAAACAGTGAGATACTGTGAGTTAATAAGAGATAATACAGTGAGTTAATAAGAGATAACCCACTTATTAGAATGGCCAAAATTCAGATCATTGACAACATCAAGTGCTGCCAAATGTGTGAAGCAACAGAAACTCTCATTCATTCCGAGTGGAAATGCAAAATGGTATGGCCACTTTGAAAGACCAGTTGGCAGTTTCTTACAAAACTAAACATACTCTTACCATACTATACAGCAATTGCACTCCTTAATATTTACCAAAAGAGCTGAAAACTTATGTGCACACAAAAACTTGCACAGATGTTTATAGCAGCTTTATTTATAATTGCTAAATCTTGGAAGCAACCACGATGTCCTTCGGCATATGAATGAATAAATTAATTGTGGTATATCCAGGCAATGGAATGTTATTTATTGCTAAGAAGAAACGAACTGGCAGGGCACGGTGGCTTACATCTATAATCCTGGCACTTTGTGAGACTGAGGCACGGGGATCTTACCCTAAAAAAGTAAAAATATTACCCCCAAGTGGTGGCGCATGTCTGTAGTTCCAGCTACTTGGGAAGCTGAAGTGGAAGGATCACTTGAGCCCAGGAGTTTGAGGCTGCAGTAAGCTATGATCATACCACTGCACTCCAGCCTAGGCAACAGAGTGAGACACTGTCTCTAAAAAAAATTAAAATTAAAAAAAATCTTTAAAAAAAAAGGCCAGGCGCGGTGGCTCAAGCCTGTAATCCCAGCACTTTGGGAGGCCGAGGCAGGTGGATCACGAGGTCAGGAGATCGAGACCATCCTGGCTAACACAGTGAAACCCCGTCTCTACTAAAAATACAAAAAATTAGCCGGGCGTGGTGGCGGGCGCCTGTAGTTCCAGCTACTCGGGAGGCTGAGACAGGAGAATGGCGTGAGCTCGGGAGGCGGAGCTTGCAGTGAGCCCAGATCTCGCTGCTGCACTCCAGCCTGGGCGACAGAGCCAGACTCCGTCTAAAAAAGAAAGAAAGAAAGAAAAAAGAAAACAAAAGAGAAAGAAAGAAAGCAATGAACTATCAAACCATGAAAAGACATGGAGGAATCTTAAATGCTTATTACTAAGAGAATGAAGCCAACCTGAAAAGGCTACGTATTGTGTGATTCCAACTATATGCCATTCTGGAAAAGGCAAAACTATAGAGATGGTAAAAAGGTCAGTTGTTGCCAGGAGTTGGGGGGAGGGAGTGGTGAATTGGCAGAAGAAGAGGATTAAACTATTTTATGAATAGTTTAGTGAAATAGGCAGTGAAAATATTTTATATGATACTACAATGGTGGATTCATGTTATTACACATTTGTCACGACCCATAGAACGTACAATACCAAGAATGACCTTAGTGTAAACTACAGGCTTTGGGTGATAATGATGTGTCAAGGTAGGCTCATTGATTGTGACAAATGTACCACTCTGGTGTGGGATGTTAATAATGAGAGAGGCTGTGCACGTGTTGGGGGAAGGGGTTTATGGGAAATCTCTGTACCTTTTACTCAGTTTTGCTGTGAACCTCGAATTGCTCTTAAAAATAATCTCCTCTCCCTCTCCCTCTCCCCACGGTCTCCCTCTCCCTCTCTTTCCACGGTCTCCCTCTGATGCCAAGCCGAAGCTGGACTGTACTGCTGCCATCTCGGCTCGCTGCAGCCTCCCTGCCTGATTCTCCTGCCTCAGCCTGCTGAGTGCCTGCCATTGCGGGCGCGCGCCGCCACGCCTGACTGGTTTTCGTGTTTTTTTGGTGGAGACGGGGTTTCGCTGTGTTGGCCGGGCTGGTCTCCAGCTCCTAGCCGCGAGTGATCCGCCAGCCTCGGCCTCCGGAGGTGCCGGGATTGCAGACGGAGTCTCGTTCACTCAGTGCTCAATGGTGCCCAGGCTGGAGTGCAGTGGCGTGATCTCGGCTCGCTACAACCTCCACCTCCCAGCCGCCTGCCTTGGCCTCCCAAAATGCCGAGATTGCAGCCTCTGCCCGGCCGCCACCCCGTCTGGGAAGTGAGGAGCGTCTCCACCCGGCAGCCACCCCGTCTGGGAGGGAGGTGGGGGTCAGCCCCCGCCAGGCCAGCCGCCCCGTCCGGGAGGGAGGTGGGGGTCAGCCCCCGCCAGGCCAGCCGCCCCGTCCGGGAGGGAGGTGGGGGTCAGCCCCCCACCCGGCCAGCCGCCCCGTCTGGGAGGGAGGTGGGGGGGTCAGCCCCCCGCCCGGCCAGCCACCCCATCCGGGAGGTGAGGGGCGCCTCTGCCCGGCCGCCCCTACTGGGAAGTGAGGAACCCCTCTGCCCGGCCAGCTGCCCCGTCCGGGAGGGAGGTGGGGTGTCAGCCCCCCGCCCGGCCAGCCGCCCCATCCGCGAGGTGAGGGGCGCCTCTGCCCGGCCGCCCCTACTGGGAAGTGAGGAGCCCCTCTGCCCGGCCACCACCCCATCAGGGAGGTGTACCCAACAGCTCATTGAGAACGGGCCATGATGATAATGGCGGTTTTGTGGAATAGAAAGGGGGGAAAGGTGGGGAAAAGATTGAGAAATTGGATGGTTGCCGTGTCTGTGTAGAAAGAGGTAGACATGGGAGACTTTTCATTTTGTTCTGTACTAAGAAAAATTCTTCTGTCTTGGGATCCTGTTGATCTGTGACCTTACCCCCAACCCTGTGCTCTCTGAAACATGTGCTGTGTCCACTCAGGGTTGAATGGATTAAGGGCGGTGCAAGATGTGCTTTGTTAAACAGATGCTTGAAGGCAGCAGGCTCGTTAAGAGTCATCACCACTCCCTAATCTCAAGTACCCAGGGACACAAACACTGCGGAAGGCCGCAGGGTCCTCTGCCTAGGAAAACCAGAGACCTTTGTTCACTTGTTTGTCTGCTGACCTTCCCTCCACTATTGTCCTGTGACCCTGCCAAATCCCCCTCTGTGAGAAACACCCAAGAATGATCAATAAAAAATAAATAAATAAATAAATAAAAATAATAATAATCTGTTTTCGGCTGGGCGCAGTGGCTCATGCCTGTAATCCCAGCACCTTGGGAGGCCGAGGCAGATGGATCAATTGAGGTCAGGAGTTTGAGACCAGCCCGGCCAACATGGTGAAACCCCATCTCTACTAAAAATATAAAAACTAGCCGGCCGTGGTGGTACACGCCTGTAATCCCAGCCACTTGGGAGGCTGAGGCACGAGAATCGCTTGAACCCAGGAGGCAGAGGTTGCAGTGAGCCGAGATTGCGCCACTGCACTCCACCCTGGGTGACAGAGCGAGACTCCGTCTCAAAAAAAAAAAAAAAAAAAAAATCTATGTTTTCAAAAAATCTGGATGAGAGATGATAATGGCTTAGGCAAGGGTATGGAAGTGGGGAGAAGTGATTGGATTCAGGATACGTTTTGAAATAAGAGCCAACAGAAATTGCCAGTGGGTTGGATATGCAGGATGAGGACAATGGAAGATTCAGCCTATAGCCTAGATCAGACAACATATGAAAAAGACTTCACATGGGGCCAGGCACATCATAGATACCCAGCAAACACCAAAACTTCCTAAAATTTCAGAAGAGATGATGGTTCTTGTCAAGGTAATATGCTAATCAGATAATTCATGGGGGCTGGAGGTGAGTCGCACAGGGAGAGAATGGCCAATGTGCTATATTTTTTTTGTTGTCAGCTGCCCAGTTCCGGAAAGAGGAGAAAAATTGAAGTTGATACAGGAAAACAAATAAGAATGATTCATCCCAGGAATGGTACATAATAATAAAGCCATAGGTAACACTTAGTAATTATGGTGGCAAAATTGGCTAGACGCGGAATGTGGCATTTTTCAAAGTCCTTTGATAGGCCAGCCTCTTCACTGCAGTGCTTTTAGCTTGAGGTAAATGAGGTTTGTGTAACAGTGTGAAAAAAAGGCAAAAGGGTTAGTTTTCTAAGCATTTATTGTCAATTCCCAAAGGAAATAATTCTACTCTACTTGGGCCATTTCTATCATTTTTTGAGCCCCTGCTATGCACAAGGCACTTTTTTTTTTTTTTTTTTCTGAGACAGTCTCACTGTGTCACCCAGACTGGAGTGCAATGGAGCAATCTTGGCTCACTGCAACCTCCGCCTCCCGGGTTCAAGCGATTCTTCTGCCTCAGCCTCCCAAGTAGCTGGGATTACAGGCTCCTGCCACCATGCCCAGCTAATTTCTGAATTTTTAGTAGAGACAGGGTTTCACCATACTGGCCAGGCTGGTCTCGAACTGCTGACCTTGTGATCCACCCTCCTCGGCCTCCCAAAGTGCTGGGATTACAGGTGTGAGCCACCACACCTGGCCCTATTCTCTCTAGTGCTAACCCAGCAAGTTAGAGATTATGGTGTCCATTTTACAGATGAGAAAAATAAGGCTTATACTAAGGGATGGAGGGGCACGGTGGCTCATGCCTGTAATCCCAGCACTTTGAGAGGCTGAGGCAGGTGGATCGTTTGAGGTCAGGAGTTCAAGATCAGCCTGGACAATGTGGTGAAACCCCATCTCCACTAAAAATAGAAAAATTAGCCAGGCGTGATGGTGCACACCTGTAATCACAGCTACCGGGGAGGCTGAGACACAAGAATCGCTTGAACCCGGACAGAGGAGGTTGCAGTGAGCTGAGATCACACCACTGTACTCCAACCTAGGCGACAGAGTGAGACTCTGTCTCAAAAAAAACAAAACAAAACAAAAACAAAGCGATCACTAGCTAAGGAGTCACAAACCAGGGATGAAAACCAAACACAATGAACCTCCATAGCCCATGCATCTTCTGCTAGGCCACATTGTGTCACCTTATTGCTAACGATAGCCAGCCTTCACTGAGTACTTACCTCGTGTCAGGACCTGGTATTTTATAGCTGTTAATACAAACTATTATTATCCCCATTTTAAAGATGGGGAAATTAAGGCCTGGAGAAGTTAAGAAACACACAGTAGATTCCTTTGCTGGTAAATTAGGACCCATGCAATGTAGTTCCAGGTTCCAGGGTCCATGATCTTATGTTTTTTCAAAAAGTATTTCTTGGCCAGGCGCAGTGGCTCACACCTGTAATCCCAGCATTTTGGGAGGCTGAGGTGGGTGGATCATGAGGTCAGGAGTTCGAGACCAGCCTGGCCAACATGGTGAAACCCCATCTCTACTAAAAATACAAAAATTAGCCAGGCGTGGTGGCACGCACCTATAATCCCAGCTACTCAGGAGGCTGAGGCAGGAGAATCGCTTGAACCTGGGAGGCAAAGGTTGCAGTGAGTTGAGATCGCGCCATTGCACTCCAGCCTGGGAGCCTGGGTGATAGAGTGAGACTCCGTCTCAATAAAAAGAAAAAAAAGTATTTCTTTAACATAATAGTAATATATATTCACGGTAATAATATCAGAAAATACAACAAAGAAAAAGAAAAAATCATCTATAATCCTGTCATTCTGAGATAACCATGATTATCATTTTGGTGGGTAACCTTTTCATCTTTTTCCTACACACATACATACATGCACATTTTGTATAAAAATGAGATTGTATTATCCTTGCCTTTAACCTACCCTTCCTTCTCTCTCACTTAACAATATGTTGTCCACATCTTTCTGCTTTAAATATTTTCTACAGTGGTGATTTTTTACCCTCTTGGGTCAGGTAACTATTTGAAAATCCGTAAGAATCCTCTCTCCGAGAAGTGCATACACATACACACACACACAAACACACACACAAACACACACACACAAACCTGCATATAATTTCAGAGATTTCCTGAACCATGAACTCTAACTGAGAACCTCATTCCTGCATCATCCTTTCTAATGCCTGAATAATATTCCATCATGGATGGATGCCCTGTAAATTATTGAACCAATCTAAACCAGTAGATTTGCCAAGTCTCCTGTGGTTGGATGTTAAGATTATTTCCAATTTTCCACTATTATAAACAATATTGCAATGACTATTCCTATGGATAAATCTTTCGATATAGCCTATTTATTTCCTTGGGATTCATTCCAAGAATATGAACATTTTAAAGACTTTTGATAGTATTTCCAAATTGCCCTCCAGAAAGGGTGTTTCCAATTACACTCCCTCCAGCAGCACCTAAGAGGCCCCCTTTCTCCACTTCGTTTCTCATATTTGGTCTTATAAAATACTCTAGTTTGGGCTGGGTGTGGTGGCTCACGCCTGTAATCCCAGCACTTTGGGAGGCTGAGGAGGGCAGATCACCTGAGGTCAAGAGTTCAAGACCAGCCTGGCCAACATGGTGAAACCCCGTCTCTACTAAAAATAGAAAAAATTAGCCAGGCGTGGTGGTGTGCACCTGTAGTCCCAGCTACTTGGGAGGCTCAGGCAGGAGAATCGCTTGAACCCAGGAGGTGGAGGTTGCAGTGAGCTGAGATCATACCATGGCACTCCAGCCTGGGCATAGAGCGAGACTCTGTCTCAAAAAAGGTAAATAAATAAAAGAAAAGAAAATATTTGATATTGTACCTTTTTAATCCTGGCTCAGAACTTTTCTTTCTCTTTTTGCTGTCTTGAAGGCAGTGATTTCTGGCTCAAGGAACTAGAAACAGCAGTCTTTGGGGAAGACTCCAGATTGGGAATTGCTGTCTTTCCCGACTTCAATGAAGCCCTGAAGACTGGTTTCCTAGATTTAGCATAAGATTTTTCTTTACAGATCTCTTTGTCCTTGTAGGAAAAGCATCACTGGGTGAGAAGAAACAAACAGGCTGATCTTTTCTTTTTAATCTTTGTTAATTTTAAAATTTATATTATGAAATGTTTGTCCCCATAAGAACCGGAAGGATTCTCTTTACTAGATCTTAAAATTCACAGATAAGTAATCCTGTAATGTGACTGTTCCTTCTCTCCTACTTTAGACAGCCAAATCTGGCTCTTGATATATAAAATTTACAGGAGAAAAACTTAAGTTTGGTTGAGAAGTCTACAAGAATGGTTAGAAAGAGAAATATCCTGCATATAGTAGGCACTCAATAAATGCTGAATTGGGCTGGAAGCCTTGGACATGCACCCTGGAGTAACAGAGGATGTCATGTACGTGTTTAACTACTGAAGCTTTCATTAACTGTGGCAGTGTTAAATACAGTCGACACTAATGAGGGGGAGTGGTGACCTGGATACACCAAAACAGAGGGAAATCCCAGATCAACTCTATTTAGTCTTGAAATACAGTCCATGATTTTTTTTCCTGTAACAAAAGTACCTTTCCAATTCTGCTTGGCTTGGATGAATATTGCAATGAGCTTATCCTCCATGAGCCCACAGAGAAAATCCGCTGCATAAGGCAGTCGACCAACCAGATTTAAAAGTTACCAAGGAAATTTGAATTTGAACGTACTGGCTGGTATTAAGAAATTATTATTAGTTGCATTAAGTGTGATATGGATGTTACTTTCACTACATAGGGAATATGTTCCTTTTTTCTTTTAAAGATACATACTGGAATTAACAAATAAAAGTTACCATGGGCCATCTTCAAAAGGGACACTAAAGATTTGACTGTATTATAGCGTTAAGTACCATTTACTGAAATTTTTTGGTGCAAACCAGTTTAGATACTTAATTTGAATCCTAAACAAACCTCTCTGAGGCAGCAGTCATTATCCCCATTTTACAGGTGAATGAACTGAGCCTCAGAGGCAGTAGTGACTATTCAATGTTTCTGTCCCAATTCTGCTTCAGGGAACCCCTCTCCCTCCCACTGGACACTATCATGATGAGACAGTCATGATACAGTCTCATCAACAATAGTCGAAGTACCAACAGTCAAAGTGCCCTGCCCTGCTGCCCAGAGTGTGGTGTGGGACCCAGGCCTCTCATGTAATCCACAATCTACATGACTAATATTCAGAGCAGAGATGGTGGAAACTCTGAGGACCTCATCCATCAGCCCTTTCTGAGGTCCAGAGCTTGAGCCTCCCCTGCTCAAGGCAGCCACATTAGTTTCTGTTACATGCAACCGAAGCACACTGACCAAGAGAGAAACATTACCTGACTGCCGCCAGACAGCCCAGCTAGTAAGTGGCAGAGTGAGGATCTGAACCCAGGGCTGTCTGATGTCAAAGCCCCATGCTTCCTCTCAAGCAATATCCCTAAGGGGTCAAGTTCATGGGACTTGCAAGTCCTGACTTTGACTTTTCATGCCTTCTGCATCTTCCTTATAAAATTCTTACACACTTACCTCCATGTCTCTCTATGCACAGGTGTGTAATAATGCATCTCTGCACTATTGGAACTTTGGGTACCCAGCATTTAATTCAGTGAGTGCTTTAATCCATATTCCCCCAAATAACAAGCTATGGAGGATAAAATTTACTGCTACTTTCACCATCTCTTTGTAAATAGAACAACATTGACAGAGAGGCATGAATAGGTCATCTGGTCCAACTTCCTGCCTCAAATAAATGCTGCCCTAAAATCAATAGAATTCAGTCATGTGACTGGAGTCACTTTTGCTATCATCATGATTACAAGTCTACTAACTAATGTCAGCCTTACAGAGCACCATGTGCTATTCTAATATAGAATGTGCTAAGTCCTAAAAAAAGACCGCGAGAGAGATCCTCAGCAGCCTTGGAGGGTAGTGGGAAGACCACAGGCTCTGCAGCCAAAAAGACACATCTCATCCTAGCTGTGTGACTTTGGACAATTACCTACCTTCTCTGAGCCTCGATCTCCTCATCTGTAAAATGGGGATAATAATAGTGCCAACCTCACAGTGTTCTTGAGATGATTGTATCAGATGATAACTATCAGATGACAGTTAAACAGCTTGATACACTGTAGGAGCCAATCACGCCAGTACTTCCTTTCCTAAACAATTTAGGACAGTTGATCGCTTATGCCTATTTTTAAAGATCTCCAAGGAAGGAGAAACCATAGCATCCCTTGGTAGCTACTGCCTGTGTTTAACAACCCACTTAGATGATGTGTGAATATAGCACAGAGGCCCACATCCAAGGAGCCTGACGCAGGCTGGGAGGCATGCCAAGCAGCTTGCTGGACTGCCACCCATCCTATACCTTCCCCCGCCATTGCCTCCTAAATATATATATCAGCTTAGCCATCCTTCCCGGGCCAACCTCTTCCTGGAAACCCTGTCTGATAATCCCCTGGTTTGGTATGTTTTTGATTCTCAACCACTGTAGCACCTGTTGGCTGTAACATGCTTCAGGCATTTCCCAAAAACAGGCTGGTACTGGAACTATTTATTGAATGAATTCATTAATTCAATAACTATCTATTGAATGCCTTGTACACTGCCAGGCAGCGTCCTAGGTACTGGCCATACGGCAGTGAACAAAACAGACGCGATCCCGCCCTCATGAAGTTCTAGTGGGAGAGAGGAAACAGAAAATAAATATATACTAGGTCAGTTGATCAAAAGTGCGAGGGAGGAAACTGGAGCAGATTTGGAGGGTAGGGAGTGGCTGTTCTATAAGGGGATGGTTTGTGTGTGCTTGGCTCCTCGGGGAAACTGTAAGCTCCCGGAGAGTAAGAGGAGGCAATGGAGAGGAGTGGTTAGTGATGAAAGGTCTGGAGTCTGGATGACCCGGTTTAAATCTCTTCCCCTCCACATCCTAGCTGTGTGACAAGTTCCTAACTTCCTGAGTCTGAGTCTCTTCTGGAAAGTGGAGAAAGAACAGCATTGATCTCATGGTCACATTGTGAAGATTCAATGAAATCATGAATGCACAGTGTTCAGCACCAAAGTGGATTCACCCTGAAGCTAATGAAGCTTCAGGGACGCCCCCACCCACCCACACACACACACTTGTGTGAGCCCCTTCCAAGGCCCTTGGAGGGGTCCTAGCAATGAACTGACCTATCTTGCAAAATATGTCAACAACGATCAGTTAAGACCACTGTCTCATCCTGCTTTGACTTTCCTTGGCATGCCAGATGGCATGGAGAGGACACAAGCCTTTCTTTTCATAATGTTGTCATCTTCTTAAAGAGGTTCCTCCCAAATGGCAGAAGCCTCAGGCTTCACAAAACTCGAATCCACTCCTTCCTGGAATGGGGTGGCAGCTACTGTGGACATAACTGGATGTCTTTGTCTCTCTCAGAGTCTCCAGCCGAGTGACCAGCACAGAGTAGGTGTTCAGGAATTACATGATGAATGAAGGAATGATGGATATCTAGAGCCTCAAACAGCAAGGGGCCTTAAAATGCCAACTGCCGGCAGGGTGCAATGGCTCATGCCTGTAATCCCAGCACTTTGGGAGGCCGAGGTAGGTGGATCACCTGAGGTCAGGAGTTCAAGACCAGCCTGGCAAACATAGTGAAACCCTGTCTCTACTAAAAATACAAAAATTAGCTGGGCGTGGTGGCGGGCACCTATAGTCCCAGGTACTCAGGAGGCTGAGGCAGGAGAATCACTTGAACCTGGGAGGTGGAGGTTGCAGTGAGCCAAGATCGCACCATTGCATTCTAGCCTGGGCAACAAGAGCAAAACTCCAACTCAAAAAAAAACAAATGCCAACGGCCTCCCTTTCCTCCCTCTCCCACCCCCCAAAATTGTTGGAGGACTATAAGGACAACTGAGAGATTTCTAGAAAAAGAACAGAATGAGCACTTGCCATAAAAGCGAATTCACCATCCTCTTGGGGATGCAGGGGTTGCGGGTCACCATCTGAGGATCTCCCCAGCATGCTGAGGAGTGGGGGCAGGTGCCAGGGTAGCCCCACTGCTGCCCTAAGACCTGGAAGAGAGGGCTTTGTGGAGCAGGACCACACACTTCCAGTGGGATTCCCACCTCCAAAGCCTCGTACTCGGGCCTCAGGACACTCTGAGACCTTCCTGGGTCATCATCAAGAGCCAGCCCCAGGGTCAGACCATTCTTATAATTAAGCTGAAAAGCTCTTGAAATCTCTACCCAGCATGGGAATGAGCTGTTCTCCCCTGCAAGGGTTGAAAACAGCTCATGACCATCTTCCAAAGGAAAACCCTCCCTACTTGAAAGCAGTTATAAAATCATGCCTCAGCCTTTTGTTTCCCAGCCAAATGATTCCAATTACTAATACCAAAGGGAGAGAACGTGACTCACTGATGTTCCCAGTCCTGACGGCTGACTGCCGTCAATTCCCTGGTCCCTAGAGTTCGCTCCACTGTCTCTTTTCTGACCGTTCTCCACAGTCGTCACCAGAAAGTCACCCTCTCTTCTTGCTTTTCTCCAGGAGAGTTCTAGGACTTCCCAAGGCCCGCAGGTCCATTGGCAAGGTCACACCAAGTTCCTTTGCCCACATTCCGATTGGACTCAGAGGAGGACTTGATGGGAACGTCCTTGTGTGTGTTTGTGTGTACACAGGCACGTGTACACACGTGCCTATCACCCATTAAACAGAGAATCTTCATCTGCCCTTGTCTGTCCCCAGTCTCTTGCCTTCCCCAGGTTGTGTTTCCCGGTCATATACTCGGCGGGTTTCCCTGCTCTTTCCTCATCATTCGGGGGACACAACAGCAAGAGGCAGCCCAGCATGGGCTGTCTCACTAAAGAACATTCTACTCAGAAAGAACTGGCCCTGAGCCCTTGGCTCCCAGAAGACCAAGGCCTCAGCCTTCATTCTGCCTTCCTGCCCACCCTCCAAAATGAGAACAAGGCCAGGCGCAGTGGCTCAAGCCTGTAATCCCAGCACTTTGGGAGGCCAAGGCGGGCAGATCACGTGAGGTCAGGAGTTCGAGACCAGCCTGGCAAACATGGTGAAACCTCATCTCTACTAAAAATACAAAAGTTAGCCAGGTGTGGTGGTGCACACCTGTAATCCCAGCTACTTGGGAGGCTGAGGCACGAGAATTGCTTGGACCTGGGAGGCGGAGGTTGCAGTAAGCTGAGATCACACCACTGCACTCCAGCCTGGGGTGACAGAGTGAGACTCCATTTCAAAACAAAACAAAACAAAACAAAATGAGAACAAGACCCAAGACTCACGGGAGCACTTGCTCTTTTATTGGGAGAGGAAGGGAGAGTAACTTTGATTGACTTGATTTTATTTTATTTTATTTTATTTTATTTTATTTTTCTTTGAGACAGGGTCTTGCTCTGTCACACAGGCTGGGATGCAGCGGTGCTATCTTGGCTCACTGCAGCCTCGAACTCCTGGGCTCAAGCAATCCTCCCACCTCAGCCTCCCAAGTAGCTGGGACTACAGGCACACACCACTACGCCTGGCTAATTTTGGTATTTTTTTTGTAGAGATGGGGTTTTGCTATGTTTCCCAGGTTGGTCTCAAACTCCTGGGCTCAAGTGATCCTCCCGCCTCAGCCTCCCAAAGCACTGGGATAACAGGTATGAATCATCGCGCCTGGAGGGATCTTTTCAAATGTAAATTTAATCACACAGAGCCTTGTGTCCAAGGCCTCCCACTGCTCTTAGGACAGAGGCAAGAGCCTTGCCCGGCCCTCCAAGCCCTGCATGGCTTTGTTTCTCCCCCACCCCCCAGCCGCCAAGCAGCAGCTCACTCTCATTCCCTCTCCTCCATGCTGGCCTTCTCTCAGCTGGTCAAATCCAAAACACTTCTTCCGGCCTCAGGACTTTGCACACGCCTTTGGTCTGGAACACTTGTCCCTCTCTGCCTCACCTGGCAGACCCCCTCTTTTTTTAGGAGGGGAGGAAGGGAGTCAATGTGATCACACTTCCTCAGGGAAGCTTCCTCTGTGTTTCTCTCCCTTATACGTCCTCAGAGAATCATGACCCGGGCCCTTAGTTTCTTCCTTACCATGCCCCCAGTGTCATAATCGCTCTGTAATTGCTCCGTAATACCCTTATAATACCCTTGCCCTGCTGCATTCATAGAATCGTGAAAAGCCATCCGTTCATTAATTCAGTCTTACCAAGTGCCTAGTATATGTTAGACAGGATTCTTTCACCAGAGAATAAAATGGTGCACAAAAGAAAGCCCTGCCCCCAGGGAACTTCCATTTGAACAGAAAAAGAGGCGATGAGCAAATAGACACATACACGTATGATAGGCTATTAGGCAGTGGTAAGTCCTGCAGAGACAAATAAAGCTGGATAAGGACAAGTGTGGTGGCAGGGGGAGGGACAGCAGAAAAGGCCTTTCTGAGCAGGTGACATTTAAACAGAAACCCCAGTGAAATGAGGGAGCAAATCATGCAAAGATGCATGGAAAGACTATTTCAGACAAAAGGAACAGCAAGGGCAAAGAAATGAACTTGGTAAGTACAAAGGCCCTGGGGCAGGAATGAACTTGGTAAGTCCAAAGAATGAACTGATGTGGCTGGCGTTGAGGCAGCAAATTGGGAAATGACCAAATGGGGCTGGAGGGACACGTAGACAACTCTTTTGATAAATTTTGCTACAATAAGGAACACAGAGCTAGTGCAAAGAGCCAGGGAGCAATGAGTTCTATGGAAGGTGTTTCTGTTTTGGTTTGTGTTTTGTTTGAAGATGATAAGTATTACAGCATACCTGTGTGCTGAAAGGTAAAGCGCCATAGAGAGGGAGACGTCAGTGATTCATGAGAGAGATCATTTCATCAAAGTCCTTGAATAGGTGAGGGCAAACGGGATTCAGGACCCCAGGGGAGGGATGGGCATTATACACGCATAAGGATGGTTTGCAATTTGCAATACGAGGGAGGGCAGGGCCTGCACATACAGCGGTTGGAAGTGGGTAAGTTTAGCAGTGGGTAATGAGCATTCTGAGGGCCTCTATTTTCTCCGTGAATAGGAAGATGAGATCATCAGCTGAGAACCAGGCAAGAGAAGGATATTAGAGTTAAAGAAAGAGAAGGTATAAAATGGCTTGAAGAGAGGCAGAGTGCCTGAGATACTGAAGTAGGATTGTTGGGCAATGCAAAAACAGCCACTTATTGGCAGACTTCAGTATAAAATGAGGCGTGTCTGGGCAGCTGTGGGTATTTTCTTCAAGCCATGTTCCAGTGCCCAGATGGAGGCACGAAAAGTTAAGTTCTCCCTTGAGTTGAAGCAGGGTTGGGGTGTGGCAGATGAGTGCAGCAGGGCAAGAGTATTATAACGGTGTTACGGAGCAATTACAGAGCGATGAGGACATTGGGGCATAATGAGGAAATGAAGGGCCTGGGTCATGGGTGGTAAAGGACAGTGAAAAAGCAGTGGGGGGGTCAGTGGACTGAAGACCCCAACAGGGGTAGGAAATTGCTGAAATGGGAGTTCTAAGACAACTGAGTAAGGAATACCTGTGTCCACAGTCTAACAGGATGATTGAAAGGGAAACTTGAGCGGCGCTGTGGTTATGATGAGGTTTGTGTGGGGCTCTATGGCTAAGGTGGAGTGGAGGAGGCATCATGGCATGGAGGCATCAAGAATGGAGGCAAGGTGACTAGGCGCGGTGGCTCATATCTGGAATCCCAGCACTTTCGGAGGCTGAGGTGGGTGGATCATCAGGTCATGAGATCGAGACCAGCCTGGCCAACACAGTGAAAACCCGTCTCTACTAAAAATACAAAAATTAGCTGGGCATGGTGGTGCACACCTGTAATCCCAGCTACTCAGGAGGCTGAGGCAGGAGAATCACTTGAACCCAGGAGGCAGAGGTTGCAGTGAGGCAAGATCGTGCCATTGCACTTCAGCCTGGACAACATAGTGAGACTCTGTCCCAAAAAGGAAAAAAAAAGAATGGAGGCAAGGTGATGCGTGGCCATCTATGTGGATCTTAAATTCACCATGACAGTGACAGCAGGAGAGAAAGTCAGTGAGCCAGGTGGCCAAATTATCAATAAACACGTGAGCAGGCAGGTAAGACCACACAATAGACAATTTGACGACAGGTGCTCCCATTTTTCATGTTTATATGATTATTTGGTTAATGTTGATTTCACCTACTACACACATCACCCACTCTACACATCAGTAAGGAAAGGGCATGGCTGTTTGTGCTCACCACGTGATCCCTAGCATCTAGCTTAGCACATAATAGATACTTATTTAAAACTTCTTGAACAAATGCCTGAATACTGTTCTCTGGACTTGGAGAAAGAGAGAAGAGGGGAAGCAGGGATCCAATAATTGGCCCTTTTCTCTTGCCATTGAAGTCCTCAGCAGAGTCCCAATTTGCAGATACTTCTGTCAATGGTCATTCAACTACCATTCACAAAATGGTCATTCAACTACCGTTCACAAAATACCTCTTAAGTGCCAGGTCCTGTGCTATGCGCTTCAACGAGAAGTAAGACTTGGTTGCTTTTGGAGATCTCTGAGTGTATCCAGGCAGACTAATGAATAAATAACTTCAATACAATGTGAATAGAGCAATGACAGAGGTATGAGCAAAATGCTCCTAGACCGCAGAATCTGACTGCCTAGGGGACAAAGGAAAACTGTGGAGACAGGTAATGTCTGGAGAATGAGGAGGGTCAGCTACCAAGACAGGTGGATGTCAGGCAAAGAACCAGTCTCTACAAAAGCATCAAGGATGGGGAAAGCTTGGCAAATTAAGAGGTCTGATGAGGCTAGAAATTAAGACAAAAATGTCATCTGGCCTTTAGATTTATGTCAATTGGTTTGCAACAAGGATGTCTAGACAATTCAATGGAAAAAGAATGGTCTTTTTTTTAAATGGTGCTTGGACAACTGGATACCACACGGAAAAGGATGAAGTTGGACCCCTACTTCAAACCGTCTACAAAAATTAACTCAAAATGGATCAAAGACATAAATGTAAAAGCTAAAACTACAAAAACTCTTAGAAGAAAACATAAGCATAAATCTTCATGAGCTTGAATTAGGCAATGGTTTATTACACACGACACCAAAAGCACAAACTAAAATGAAAAAACAGATAAATTGAACTTCATCAAATGTAAACACTTGTGCTTCAAAGGAGACCATCAAAAAAGGAAGAAGAGGCCAGGAGCAGTGGCTCACGCCTGTAATCCCAGCACTTTGGCAGGCCGAGGCGGGCAGATCACGAGGTCAGGAGATCTAGACCATCCTGGCTAACATGATGAAATCCTGTCTCTACTAAAAATACAAAAAAAAAAAAAAAAAAATTAGCCGGGCGTGGTGGCAGGTGCCTGTAGTTCCAGCTACTTTGGAGGCTGAGGCAGGAAAATGGCATGAACCCGGGAGGTGGAGCTTGCAGTGAGCCGAGATCGCACCACTGCACTCCAGCCTGGGCAACAGAGTGAGACTCCATCTCAAAAAAATAAATAAATAAAGTGAGAAGAAAACCCAAAGAATGGGAGAAAATATTTGCAAATCATATATCTGATAAAGGACTAGTGTCCAGAATTTATAAAGAACATTTACAACTCAACAATAAAAAGATAAACTTTTTTTTTTTTCAGATGGAGTCTCACCCTGTTGCCCAGATTGGAGTGCAATGGCACAATCTCGGCTCACTGCAACCTCTGCCTCCTGGGTTCAAATGATTCTCCTGCCTCAGCCTCCCAAGTAGCTGGGATTACAGGTGCTCGCCACCACGCCCAGCTAATTTTTGTATTTTTAGTAGAGATGGGGTTTCACCATGTTGGCCAGGCTGGTCTCCAACTCCTGACCTCGTGATCTGCCTGCCTCGGCCTCCCAAAGTGCTGGGATTACAGGTGTGAGCCACCACACCCGGCCCAGATAAACTATTTTTTAAATAGGCTAAGGATTTAAATATTTTTTTCTCCAAAGAAGATATACCAATGACCAGTAAACAAATGAAAAGATGCCCAAGATCATTAGTCAGTAGGGAAATGAAAATCATAACTACAGTGAGATGCCACTTCATACCCACTAGGATGGCTAGAATTTTAAAAAAAATAGACATTGGCCAGGCACGGTGGCTCATGCCTGTAATCCCAACACTTTGGGAGGCCAAGGCAGGTGGATCACGAGGTCAGGAGATCGAGACCATCCTGGCTAACATGGTGAAACTAAAAATACAAAAAATTAGCCAGGCGTGGTGGTGGGCGCCTGTAATCCCAGCTGCTCAGGAGGCGGAGGCAGAAGAATAGCTTGAACCCGGGGGCAGAGGTTGCAGTGAGCTGAGATCGCGTCACTGCACTCCAGCCTGGGTGACAGAGCGAGACTCTGTCTCAAAAATAAATAAATACGGGAGGCTGAGGCAGGAGAGTCGCTTGAACCTGGGAGGCAGAGGTTGCAGTGAGCCGAGATCGTGCCACTGCACTCCAGCCCAGGCGACAGTGCAAGACTCAGTCTCAAAAATAAATAAATAAAATTTTAAAAAATAAAATAAAAATAAACTTCTTATCTAATTATAATAATAATTGATGGTAGAAATTTTGGAAAATACAGAAAATTGCAAAGAAGAAAATTAAAATCATCCATAATCCTTCTAATTAAAATGTCTACTGGCATTTTAGTATATTTTTTCTATGAGCAAACATCATTTTTAATACCTTGTAAGAGGCTATCCGATATCATAAATCAAGGATCCCCAACTGGTCTGTGACCTGTTAGGAACTGGGTTGCACAGCAGGAGGCAAGCAGTGGGCAGGCAAGCAAGGGAAGCTTTATCTGTATTTACAGCCACTCCTAGCTCGCATCACCGCCTGAGCTCTGCCTCCTGTCAAATCAGTAGCAGCATTAGATTCTCATAGGAGTGTGAACCCTACTGTGAACTGCACATTCGAGGGATGTAGGTTGCATGCTCCTTATAAGAATCTAATGCCTGATGATCTGAGTTGGAGTTGAAGCAGTGATGCTAGCACTGGGAGCATCTGTAAATACAGATGAACATTAGCAGAGAGGTTTGACCACACAGAGACCATAGTCAATCAGTTGCTTGCAGACTCATATCAAAACCCTATCAGTGGCTGGGCATGGTGGCTCACACCTGTAATCCCAGCACTTTGGGAGGCTGAGGCGGGTGGATCACCTGAGGTCAGGAGTTCGAGACCAGCGTGGCAAACATGGTGAAACCCCGCCTCTACTAAAAATACAAAAATTAGCCAGGGATGGTGGCACATGCCTGTAATCCCAGCTACACAGGAGGCTGAGATGAGAGAATCGCTTGAACCTGGGAGATGGAGGTTGCAGTGAGCCAAGATTACGCCACTGCACTCCTGCCTGGGCAACAGAGTGAGACTGTCTCCAAAAAACAAAAACAAAAAAACCCTGTCAGTGAGTGGCAAGTGACAATTAAGCTGCAACTGGTGTCAGGCTTTATAATGGCAAGTGAGTTGAAAAAAAAGTGCACAATAAATGTAAGGCACTGGAATCATCCCAAAACCATCCCCTGCCCCCACCTCACAATCCATGAGAAAATTGTCTTCCACGAAACCAGTCCTTGGTGCCAAAAAGCCTGGGAACCACTGTCACAGATTACTTCTATTTTAATACAGTAAGGTTATTTCCAACTTTTCCCTATATAAATAATGGCATAATAAATAAGCTTTTATGAAAGCAAGAAGCTTTTTCACAGATGGGGTTATTTCCTTTGCTGCTTCTTTTGTTGTTGTTGTGTTTTGTTTTGTTTGTTTTGTTTTGTTTTGTTTTTTGAGATAGGGTCTCCCTCTGTTGCCCAGACTGGTCTCAAACTTCTGGTCTGAGGCGATCCAACCACTTCCGCCTCCCAAAATGCTGGGATTACAGACGTGAGCCACTATGCCTGGTCTCCGTTGCTTCTTTTTTTTTTTTTTTTGAGACGGAGTTTCGTTCTTGTTGCCCAGGCTGGAGCACAATGGTGTGTTCTCTGCTCACTGCAACCTCCGCCTCCTGGGTTCCAGCAATTCTCCTGCCTCAGCCTCCCAAGTAGCCTGCCACCATGCCCAGCTATTTATTTTTATATTTTATTTTTTTGTATTTTTAGTACAGACGGGGTTTCACCATGTTGGCCAGGCTGGTCTCAAATCCCTGACCTCAGGTAATCTGCCTGCCTCGGCCTCCCAAAATGCTGGGATTACAGGCGTGAGCCACCACACCTGGCCTCATTTGCTTCTTAGAAATGAAATCACTGGATCAAAGACTGAATATATTTAAGTTCTTGCTATGTATTTTTGAACTGTATTCTAAAAGAGTTGGACAGCTTGCATTTCTATTAGTAATCAATGAGATTGCCTGTTTCACAGCATCCACATCAGCATCGAATATTATACTTTTTAAAATTCTCCCTGTTTTATTGTCATTCTGATGGAGGTTTCATAAGCAAGGGAGGGGCTGATTGGGTTTGTTTTTTAGTTGATAGAAAGGCTGGGCTGCAGAGAGATGAGAGAGTGCTGGTATGGAGACCAATTAGGAGAATGTTATACTAGCGCAGGAAAGAGATGACATAGGCAGTGCCAGGGAAGGTGGGTTTAAGACATTTAAGATTTAAAAGATATTTCTAAGAAAGATCAGGTTGGATTTGTGACTGATTCAAAACTGCCAGGGAGGAAGTGAGGGGTGTCAAGGTTCACTCCGAAGTATCTGGCTTTGGAGATAGATTGGGGGGTGATAGCATTCACCAAGACAGGGAAACCCGAAGGAGAACAGGTTTGGAAGGAAAATAAAGCTTCCTATTTGCAACATGTTACTGCGGGTGCCTTCCAGAGTTCCAGGTGAAGACGTCAAAATATCCATTAACAACGTGAGTCTGAAGCTTGGCAGAGAAGATGGCACTGGGGATAAAAGTTTGGGAATGGCTGGGCATGGTGGCTCACACCTGTAATCCCAGCCTAGGGAGACCCAGGCAGCCAGATCACTGGAGGTCAGGAATTCGAGACCAGCCTAGCCAACATGGTGAAACCCTGTCTCTACTTAAATATAAAAATTAGCTGCGCATGGTGGTACACCCCTGTAATCCCAGCTACTCAGGAAGCTGAGGCAGGAGAATTGCTTGAGCCCAGGAGGCGGAGTTTGCATTGAGCCGAGATTGCACCATTGCACTCCAGCCTGAGTGACAGAGCCAGACTCCGTCTCAAAAAAAAAAAAAAAAAAAGGTTGGGAATGGTCTCTGTAAAGGATGATGAATGAGAGGGGATGAGGAATTAACTCAGGGGAAAGCAGCATTTGGAAGGCAGAAAGAAGAGTGAGTGAAGAAGAAAGAATTGTTCAGTAAGCAGGGGGTAACCCACAGATACTGGTACCAAAATGCCAGGGGGATAAGGAGATTCAGGGAGGGAGAAGAGTCAACAACGTGAAAATCTTTCACTGCTGCAGAAGTCAAGGAGGGCGAAGACCGAGAAAGATCCCACAGAAAGTCCCTAGGAGAGGAAACCAGGGAAAGGCTGAAAAGGAGCAGAGGGAGGAAGCTAAATCCAAGGGTTTATTTTAGAGTGACCTTGCAGGCAAATGGGGGGTGTTGGGAAGGTGCAAAAGAGGACACTGGCCTCAATGGTGAGTCATTCTCTTTCCGTTTTTCTCTTGCCTTTCATGGTGCCAAGAGCTAGTCAGTGACTCTATTCCTCACCACTCACCCGACTTGCACAAGTGGTGAAACTGAAAGTTGGGTAAGAGGATGGAGGCTCAGCCTTGACCCTAGGGCTGAAGACCTGTTTCTTAGGCATGGTTCTGCTGTAATCACAGTTACCTAATGGAGGCTGGACCTCTGATCTCTTTACTTATAAGATGGAGGGGAGGGTGCAGAAAGTGTTGCCTGAAGCTAGCTGTGGTTTGGTGTTTGTCTACACCCACGGTGTCACATGGCTGCAGTAAAGTGAGAAAAATAAGGCCGAGGTAATGTGTGTTTCATGAATGAAGTTAAATGTATGCAATTTAAAAGACCGTCCTTTATTCTGAGATTATGTTTTTCTTGGTTTTATTCTCCCTGTAGCATCTGTTTTTTCTTTTTTTTTTTCTTCCAACTTTTATTTCAGGTTCAGAGGGTACATGTGCAGGTTTGTTACATGGTAAACTGCATGTTATGGGGGTTTGCTGCACAAATGATTTTGTCACCTAGGTAGTGAGCATAGTACCCAAGAGGTAGTTCTTCTATCCTCACCCACCTCTCTCCCTCCTCCCCCTAGTAGTCCCCACTGTCTATTGTCCCCCTCTTTGTGACCATGTGTTCCTCAATATTTAGCTCTCACTTGTAAGTGAGAACATGTGATATTTGGTTTTCTGTTCCTGCAGTAATTCACTTAGGATAATGGCCTCCAGCTGCATCTATGTTGCTGCAAAGGACATGGCTTCATCTTTTTTATGGCTGCATAGTATTTCATGGTACTTATGTTTCCTGTTTCATAGATGGGAAGTGGCCCTTTCTTTTGTGAAATGAAGGTAGATGGTAGCTGAGTATCACCCCATGTTTTCTCTCCATATCTTTATGTAGTGAGTAAGAAGTTGGTAACTCGATTGGCTCCCCGGTCAGTTTGGGAAAGTTACTGATGTGTTAACTGCAAAAATGTGGGAATGAGTGGCCTAGATGTTTTTTCAGGACCCTCTCCTCTAAAATCCTAAACTCCCAGACCACTGAAGATAGTTCTCGGAAGGAAAATATAGTGACACAGCTCAGCCAGTGTGGGGTGAAGTGGGCACTGTTGATCCACCACACCCTGCACCCCCACCACACACAATGCCTTTGAGTTTGGGCCTCTGCTGCAGGGTGGTGAGCTCCTGGCCTCCCCTTTGTCCCTCAGTCCCCCATGTGCTTTGCGGGTCTGGCCACCTAGGGCCCAAGCTTCTGTCACTGCTGCTCCTGCCCAGGGGCCAAATGCTCCTGGCTTTCTGTCCCAGCTCAATACAAGGTTCCTGCAGACAGTAGGTGCTCAGTATCTACTGAATAAGTAAATCAATGAATTCCCATTTTACCTATGAGAAAACTAACTCACCCCCTCCTTAAACTCCTTGAAGACAGGGATATGTACTCCCAGGGTCGACCATGAGTCCTGGTGAGTGCTCGGGGGATAGTTAAAATCTGTTATTTTGCTAATATCACTTGGCTAACACGTGGCAGAAATTAAATGTGAATCTAAATCCTCTAACTCCAGTCCACTGCTGTCTCTCCCCACTGTCACCACAGAATGGTAGGACATCCATCATCAGGAGAGGTGAGATTTGGGAGCAGGACAACCTTTCTAGGCCCCTCTAAATCAAACTCAGCAGCACAAGCATGAGCCAGGTCTTCCCTCCAGCAGCGATTTTATTCTTGTTCACACTGGCAGATAAAGAGGGGTAAATGTGAGCTGTCTACATGAGGTGCAGTTTTTACACTTCATCTTTATTTTTCTCAAAGTAATTATTGCACTGAGTTTAAGACGTCAAGGCCAGGTGCGGTGGCTCACGCCTGTAATCCCAACACTTTGAGAGGCTGAGGCGGGAGGATGGCTTGAGGTCAGGAGTTTGAGACCAGACTGGGCAACATAGCGAGATCCCATCTCTACAAAAAATTTAAATATTAGCTGGGAGTGGTGGCATATGCCTGTGGTCCCAGCTACTCAGGAGGCTGAAATGGCAGGATTGCTTGAGCCCAGGAGTTCGACGCTGGAGTGAGCCATGATTGCACCATTGTACTCCAGCCTGGGCCACAGAGCAAGACAATGTCTCAAAACAAAACAAAACAGAAGAAATCAAAGAGCAGAGTGCCATGGCTCACACCTGTAAGCCCAACACCTTGGAGGCTGAGACAAGAGGACCGCTTGAGGCCAAGAGTTCAAGACCAGCTTGGGCAACATACTGAGACCCTGTCTCTAAAATTAAAAAAAATTCTTGTAAATAAAAAACACAAAAAGTCCCATGGGAGAAGGGAAAGCATCAGGAAGAATAGCTAACAGATGCTGGGCTTAATACCTAGGTGATGGGATGATCTGTGTAGCAAACGACTGTGCCACATGTTTACCTATGTATCAAACCTGCGCATCCTGCGCATGGACCCCTGAACTTGAAATACAAGTTGGAAAAAAAAGAAAGTCAAAAGATACTAAAAACACCTTTAACAAAAAATAGTAATACCTTCCTTCCCTTTGCCCCAGAGGTGACCATAATCACTTTGTTGTATGTATTTTATGGTATTTATCTTCAGATGTCTACAGAACAGGTTTAGTCACCGTCTCCATTTATTGGTTTGACCCATCATCTCTGGACCAGCCTGACGAATGAGCAGTTAGCTTTTTAAAGTACTTCCTGTTCCCCTCTTCTACTCAATGTAGTATACCTCTTGCTTAAGTTAACATTAAATGTTTATCTTATTATGATTATGTGATTTTTATTCAATTGAGCCCATTGAAACCAAGATATGTTTCTTTTCTTGTACAACTTTTTGTTTCCCCTAAAGTTAGTAATCAGGTCTCTTTCTTTTTTAAAATTTGCTTACTATTCTAGATACCTAACAATAACTTTTCTTAGATCTTCTAAGAGCCTTTTAATATTTCCACACACCAAGAAATTCAGATAATCTACCTATTCCATTTTTTTCTCACTGATCATCCTCCTGGAACCCTCTGTCCTTCTCCTTTTTTAATTTTTTTTTATTTTTTTCTTGAGATGGAGTCTCTCTCTGTTGCCCAGGCTGGAGGGCTGTGGTGCGATCTCGGCTCACTGCAACCTCTGCCTCCCAGATTCAAGCAATTCTCCTGCCTCAGCTTCCCGAGTAGCTGGGATTACAGGCACCTGCCACCACACCCGGCTAATTTTTGTATTTTTTGGTAAAGACAGGGTTTCACTATGTTGGCTAGGCTAGTCTCGAACTCCTGATCTCAAGTGATCTGCCCACCTTGACCTCCCAAAGTGCTGGGATTACAGGTGTGAGCCACCATGCCAGGCCCTTCTCCTTCCATCTGGGCTGGTTTGCTTCCATTTTCCATCATCCTGGGAGTTTCCTCTGCCACTCTCCTGTGTTGGGATCCCCTGGTTCCCCAGGCCCCTCTTTCTTGGTTTTTTCCAAGAAAGTGGGAAGCAAACCTTTTGAGAAACTGCATGTCATTGCCTCTCGGCCTTTGGGCTAAGATCAAGTGGAGAAACTGCATGTCTAAAAATGTCTTTATTTCCCTTCAATACTCAATTGATAATTGAGCAGAATATGAAATTATAGGTGGGAATCATTTCCCTCAGGATTTTGATGCCTCGCTCTATTTTCTTCTAGCTTCTGATGTTTTTATTGAGCAGTCTGAGGCAATTCTGATTGCTGATCCTTTGTAAAAATCTTCTTTTTTATCTCTCGGGAAGCTTTTAGGATCTTTTCTTTATCCCTCTAGTTCTGAAATTTCACAATGATACGTAGGCCTGAGTGGGACCTTTTTTCCTTCATTGTTCTTGGCGCTCAATGGACCCTTTTATACTGGAAATTCAGATTCCGCACTTCTGGGGAAAGTTTTCTTATTACTTATTTTAATAGTTTTCTCCCCTCCATTTCTCTGTCTTCTCTTCCTGAAATAAGGCAGACTAAGGGGGAAGGGAGTAAGAGAAGATACTATTTTAGACAGAGTAGCCAGCAGTCTCTCTGATGAGGTGATATCTGAGCACAAACCCAAATCAGTATCCTCTCATCTCTGAGAAAAATTGTTAGACTTTTTCTCTCGTTCCTTGCTCTGATTCTTTTTCTTTTCCATTTCCTTTGTCCATCTTTTGTGGTCTCCCTCCTGTCGAGAGACTTCCCTCATGTGTCTAGTGATCCTTGGCTGAGTGTGCACATTCAGTGGGAGGCAAAACCTCACACTGTACCCCAAATATATACACAGTTATCATTTGTCAATTTAAACATTTTTTTAACTTGAGCAACAACAAAAAAGAGAGAGACACTGAAAGCTGATGGGAAGCTCTGAGTGGGTGCAGTTTGTCACCTGCAGATTTTTCTTTTTTTTTAGAGACGGGGTCTTGAGGTGGGAGGCAGGACTCGGCTCTGGAGGTGGGGCTCACATACCGGACCAAATTGAGGACTAACTAAAACAGGTCCAGAAGCAGCTTTCCATAAGACACGCCCACAAGGGTGCTATGTCAGTTTACTGTTCCCATGCAACACCCAGATGTTACCACCCCTTTCCAGGGCAATAACCCTGACCCTGCAATGACCACTCTCATCCTAGAATCTCTGCATAAACCACCCCTTAATTTGTATATAATTAAAAGTGGGTATAAACATGAGTGCCTCTGAGCTGCTACTCTGGGTATAAACTGCCTCTGAGCTGCTACTCTGGGCACACCGCTCTGCCAGCAGCGGTACCTCTGCTGCTGCTGTGCACGGCCACTTCAATAAAAGTTGCTGTCTAGGCCAGGCATGGTGGCTCATGCCTGTAATCCCAGCACCTTGGGAGGCCAAGGCAGGCGGATCACCTGAGGTTAGGAGTTCAAGACCAGCCTGGCCAACATGGCAAAACCCCATCTCTACTAAAAATACAAAAATTAGCCAGCCGTGGCGGCGAGTGCCTATAATCCCAGCTACTCAGGAGGCTGAGGCAGGAAAATCACTTAAACCCAGGAGGCAGAGGTTGCAGTGAGCCGAGATCGCACCATTGCACTCCAGCCTGAGTGACAAGAAACTTTGTCTCAAAAGAAAAAAAAAAAAAAAGTTGCCGTCTAACACCTCTGGCTTGCCCTTAAATTCTTTCCTGTGTGAAACTGAGAACCCTCCCAGGCTAAGGCCCAATTTGGGGGCTTGCCTGTCCTGCATTAGTCTCACTCCCACCCAGGCGGGAGTGCAGAGGCACTAACATGGCTCACTGCAGCCTTGAACTGCTGGGCTCAAGCGATCCTCCTGCCTCAGCCTCCCCAGTAGCTGGGACCACCAGCATGCACCACCATGCATGTTGTCTTTTTCACTGGGGAACTCCTTCCTGTGGAATTGCTTCCTTTCCCCAGAGAGGAATCTCCCAATCTTCCACCTGGGGGTGGTGAGGGGGTGTGCAACTCTGGAGAGAGTGGGAACATCATCACTCATTCATCTGGACTTGCACTTACCTCTCTTCACTCTGCCTTCAGTGATGTCCCGAAGTTCCTGGGCCTTTCTGGGATTCCACAGGGCAAGCTTGTTGGCTTTCGGTGAGCAGTTCCTTCTGCGGACCCTGCAGTTTCCGTCCCTACCATCCCATCTCCGGTCCATCGATGACCCCTTGCCCATTCTCTCTGTCCTCATGATTTCAGTGGGATTTAAAGACAGTGCGCAGGTTAAAATGTATCCAACCCACTATGTTTAACCAGCACATGAAATACTCTAAAACAAATTCTAGCAAACAGATGAGGCTAAGAAATTTTTTTTTCAAGAAAAAGAAAACCCTTGCAATCTATCCCTCCTGTCATGAAACCCCTGTACTTGACAATCATGGAATTTTATGGGTGAAGTGAACTCAGACATCATCAACGCCCACTAGCTCATTTTACAGATAGAGAAACTGAAACCCAGACTGCAGAAGTAACTTGCCCAGAGTCACAGAGCCAGTGAGTGGCAGACTAACGAGTCCGCAGTTCCCACTTGGAATCCTGTACCTCTCCACTCAGGCTTCCCAGAAGAGTCCCTCTGGCAGTAGAAAGATTTTCCTCTTGATGGGGCTTTCGAAGCAAATGCTTTTTTGCCCTCTGGGCCAGTCTGACCCGGATCAGTCCTATCTGGAGAAGAACCATGAGAATGAACTAGACACTGTTTCTCGGCAAGACCAGGAGTGTTCACGGCATATTAAACAAAGATCGTTTCTTAAAGGACAGAGTCAAGATAACAAATGTAACTTAAAATAAACCTGCAGTCAGATTACCAATTAACACCTAAGTGTATTTAAGCAGAAATAAATTTAATTGTCTAATTAATTTTTCACCAATTAAGTCCATTTTCACATGTTGCGTTTTACACTGCCTTGGCAATGAAAGTAATTGGATCCCTTTATAACCATTTTCCACTTCCTGGTTTGCTAAGTAGTTCAATGCTGTTGTCTATAGAAGATATAAATTGCCCCAAACTGGCCACATTGCAACTTTATGAAGTTCATAAAATACTTCTATTTGGAGGATGGGAGATGAGGAGAAGCTGCAAAGATGAAAATGACAATTTGTGGAATGGCAGAGTAGAAAGGGTGCCTGCGGTAGGCAGCCTCTAAGATGGTCCCCAATGATCCCTGCCTCCTGACGTTCACACCCTGGTGAAGTTCCCTCCCCTTAAGTGGGGCCTGGACCTAATGACTTCCTTCTAAGATGTAAAATACACGCTGGGGCTGGACGTGGTGGCACATACCTGTATCCAAGCACTTTGGGAGACTGAGGCGGGAGGATTGCTTGAACCCAGGAGTTCTACACCAGCCTGGGCAACATGGTGAGACCCCATCTCTACAAAAAAAAAAAAATACAGGATAGGGCACAGTAGCTCACACCTGTAATCCCAGCACTTTGGGAGGCCACGTCTGGCAGATCGCTTGAGAGCTCAGGAGGTTGAGACCAGCCTGAACAACATAGTGAAACCCCATCTCTACAAAAAATACAAAAAATTGGCCAGGCGAGGTGGTGCACACCTGTAGTTCCAGCTACTTGGGAGGCTGGGGTGGGAGGATCACCTGAGCCTGGGGAGGTCGAGGCTGCAATGAGCCATGATCGTGCCACTGCACTCCAGCGGGTGACAGAGCAAGACTGTGTCTCCAAAAATAATAAAATAAAATAAAATAACAAAAATTTTTTTAAAAATGTAATGAGTAAAATACAGCAAAATTGATGGGATATTACTTCCAAGATGGGTCATAAAAAGATTTCTAGCCTTACTGCTCTTGCTCACTCTCTCATTTTCTCCCTCTATCTCCCCACCCCCTCTCTCTTTCGCTCTCTCTGATCATTCAGTCTGGGTAAAACTATGTCTTGAGCAGCCCTAGAGAGAAGCCCAAGTGCAAAGGAACTGAAGTTTCCTGCCCAAAGCCATGTGAGTGTGCCTGGAAAAGGAACCTCCTGCCCTAGTCAAGCCTCCAGAGACTGCAGTCCCAGCTAGGCCACCCCAAACTGCTGATCTTCATCAACTCTGTGATGTAATGATAAATACTTACTGCTTTAAGCTTCTACGTTTGGGGATGATTTAGTATACAGCAATTGTGGGGAGACCTAGGTATGAATCCTGACTTTTCCACTTCCTTGCAAAATCACTTTGTATGAGTCCCTTAACCTCTCGTTATTTATTTATTTATAACAGAGTCTCGCTCTGTCACCCAGGCTGGAGTGCAATGGTGCGATCTCTGCTCACCGCAACCTCCGGCTCCCAGGTTCAAGTGATTCTCCTGCCTCAGCCTCCCAAGTAGCTGGGATTACAGGCACTCGCCATCATACCCAGCTAATTTTTGTATTTTTAGTAGAGACTGGGTTTCACCTTGTTGGTCAGGCTGGTCTCGATCTCCTGACCTCAGGTAATCCACCCGCCTCAGTCTCCCAAAGTGCTGGGATTACAGGTGTGAGCCACTGTACCCAGCCCCTTAATCTCTCTTAATTACTCCTGTTTCCTCATCTGTAAAATGGGGATAATAACCATACCTAACCCCACAGAGTTCCATGGGCTTCAAGAAGGAAACTAGCTTTAAATGGTCGTTAGGCATTAGATATTTTTATCTACACTATCTCATTTTTTTCATATTTCAAAGGAAAAAAGAATACATGGAAAGTGTCTAGTAAATTGGAGCACCATGCTAGTATTCTTAGAGCCAATTCATTCTATGATTTATTAAAACATTGTTTAACCAAATATCAATCTTGGATCAACTTTAAATAAACCATATGTCTTTAAGAACCGATGGGTTTTAATTAGTTTCTTAATTAGCATGTGAGAAGTTTGCAAATCTATTGGGTTTGCTATCAAAATCAGAAGAATAACCTTTATATGATTCTCACATGAGGAGCCAGGGCCGAGGCACCCAGGACCCTCAAGTTAATATGACCCAAGCTCAACTCTCTCTGATAAGCCCCTAATCAGGAAGGCTGAGCCTTATTAACAACACCACTCTCCTCCTGCTCCACCAACCTGGGAACCTCCAAGTCATCCCCCCAGAATCCTCTCCTTCCACTCTTTACCCCCACTCTTGTCATCAAATCCTGTGATTCTAATTCAGGGACATTTTTTCCCCACCACCACCCTGCCACTGTTTTAGTTCAGACTAATTGCCTTCACATTTAATCATTAATCAAGTATCTATTGACAGTGCGTGATGCTTCAGAAGTTGGGCTCTGCAGGCCAGGTGCGGTGGCTCATGCCTGTAATCCCAGCACTTTGGGAGGCCGAGGCAGGCGGATCACGAGGTCAGGAGATCAAGACCATCCTAGCTAACACAGCGAAACCCTGTCTCTACTAAAAATACAAAAAAAATTTAGCAGGGTGTGGTGGCAGGCGCCTGTAGTCCCAGCTACTCGGGAGGCTGAGGCAGGAGAATGGCATGAACCCGGGAGGCGGAGTTTGCAGTGAGCTGAGATTGCACCACTGCACTCCAGCCTGGGTGACAGAGCGAGACTCCATCTCAAAACAAAACAAAAGAAAGTGAGCTCTGCATGGGAATACAGTAGTTAATCAGGCCCCCTGTCTTCAAGGAACTAACACGTTTCCTCATTCAGTTTTGCAAAATTCAGCTGAACTAGATTGATAGTTATGAGTAGGCTGCCTTGGGCTAAGTCTTGGCCTTTCCACTTACTGTGTGTCCTTGGACAAGTTACCTAAAGTCTCTGTACTTCGGTTTTGTCACTTGCAAAACTGGGATAATAATAGTACCTATGTCACAAGGATTAAGAGAGTTAAAATATGTTTAAATGCTTAGAATAGTGTCTGGCAATCAAAAAATGTTAGCCATTGCTATTTTTGGACCATAACCTGTTTTCTCTCTGTAGGCCAAACCATCCCTTCCAGAGGCGCCTGACTCTTCTTCCTAAAGAACCATTTAGCCATGTCATTTCCCTAACAAACGTCACTAACGTATGTCTTAGCATGGCCCATCTGTCTCTGGCCCTAGGCCTCCACCCTAACCCCATCCTTTCCCCAACACTCCACTGAATGTGTCTCACCCTTGCCAAAACATGCCACTCTGAGCCTAATCATGTGTCTTTGTGCCAAGACAAATGAGGCATTAAAGAGAAGACAGACTTGTGGCCGGGCGCAGTGGCTCACGCCTGTAATCCCAGCACTTTGGGAGGCCGAGGCGGGCGGATCACGAGGTCAGGAAATCAAGACCAACCTGGTTAACGCGGTGAAACCCCGTCTCTACCAAAAATACAAAAAATTAGCCAGACGCGGTAGCGGGCGCCTGTAGTCCCAGCTACTAGGGAGGCTGAGGCAAGAGAGTGGCGTGAACCCGGGAGGCGGAGCTTGCAGTGAGCCGAGATAGTGCCACTGCAGTCCGGCCTGGGCGAAAGAGCGAGACTCTGTCTCAAAAAAAAAAAAAAAGAGAGAAGACAGACTTGTTCAAGGGATGACAAGACAGAGCCCAAGATGGCGGCTGGACGCTCCCCTTCTCTTTCAGGCTCTGTAAGGAGTGGCTACTGCAAGAGACAAAACAGGCTGGGACTTCACTACTCTATGGCAATGGGTAGCACAGGTCTTAAAATGGCGGAAATGTTTGCTACCAGGAAATATCAGATGGGAAGAAAAGGAATTAGACCTTGTTCTTATCTTGCTTGGGAGCATAGAACTGCCCCTGCTGTCATCAGGGAAAGAGAAGAAAGGAAGAAAGAAAGAGCTTGAGCTTCAGAGTAAGTGAGACCTGTGTCCAAATCCTGGCTCTACCTCTAGCTAAACAAGCACTGTAACCTCAGTTTCTTTGGCTAGAAAATGGGACTAAGAACGGTTACTTTGTGGAGTTGATGTGAGAATTGGATGAGAAAACTTATGTGAAACGTACGCAGCACACCACAGGCTCCAGATAAGATATTACCTTCCCATTTTCTCATGCCCTGTTGTCCATGCTGTTGAAATATCCCAGCTAACCTCATCCTGTCTGCCTGGTGAACTCCTACTTGATCTTCAAGTCCTAGTTCAATGTCACTTGCCAGAGGAGCCTTTCCTGGCTTTCTGGGGCATAGTTTGTCACTCCTGCCACTATCTCCTCCTGGACTGGGAACTCCTGCAGAGCAGGAATAACAACTGAAACAACCTTTGCATCCTCAGAGCCTAGCATCATTCAAAAATAAATATCTGGGCTGGGTGCAGTGGCTCACGCCTGTAATCCCAGCACTTTGGGAGGCTGAGGCAGGAGGATCACTTGAGCCCAGAAGTTCAAGACCAGCCTGGGCGACATAGTGAGACCCTGTCTCTAAAATAAATAAATGGG
This sequence comes from Pan troglodytes, assembly GCF_028858775.2. Lineage (NCBI taxonomy): Eukaryota > Metazoa > Chordata > Mammalia > Primates > Hominidae > Pan > Pan troglodytes. The sequence continues at coordinate 50,228,383 of NC_072407.2, forward strand.
CCGGGTATGGTGGCTCACGCTTGTAATCCCAGCACTTTTGGAGGCCAAGACGGATGGATCACTTGAGGTCAGGAATTCAAGACTAGCCTGGCCAACATGGCGAAACCCTGTCTCTACTAAACAAAAAGTAGCTGGTTGTGGTGGTGTGTGCCTGTAATCCCAGCTACTCAGGAGGCTAAGCCAAGAGAATTGCTTAAACCCAGGAGGTGGAGGTTGCAGTGAGCCGAGATCGCGCCACTGCACTCCAGCCTGGGCAACAGAGCAAGACTCCATCCCCCAAAAAATAAAAAATAAAAATAATTAAAAATAAATAATATAAAATAAATAAAAATTAAAAAAAGAAAAAATAAATATCTGTTGGGTAGCGTCCTATGATTTCCATGTAAAAATAAAGGATTCTTAAGTGCTTTAAAATATTTCTTATTACAGCATTATTTGTAATAGAGAAACTTTGGAAGCAACATAAATGTCTAATAATGAGGGGTTAAGTAAATTGTGGTTTATCCTCATAATGTAATGTATGCTGCCATGAAAATCACGTTATAGAAATGTGCTGTTGGCATTTCTCAGTATACATTATGGGGAAAGAAGCAGGTTTCAACGCAGTACTATGTACAGAATGATCCTGTTTTGTGATAAAAATATAAATGTTTATGTATGCATAACAAGGTCTGGAAGGACCCAGTGGTTGTCTCTGGGTGGGTGGAATTTGCATGTTTCTTTTCCTTCCTTATGCTTATATGTATTTTGTGATTTTTCTATAATGAGCATAAATTACTTTTGTAGTAAGAAAAAAAAAATTTTAACTACCAAAAATTGTTTTTCTGATTGTAATGCATTTTCATTGTAGAAAATTTGAAAACTATGAAAACTATAAAAAATAAAAGATAATTATGCATGTTGTTCCACCTAGAGAGCCTGTTAACATTTTAGTATAATTCTTTCTAGTCTTTTTTTTAAAAAAAGCATGTATGAATTTTTTAAACTACTTGAGATCAAACTGATCTATAGCTTAAGATCCTGCAATTTTTTATTACATTGTGAATATTTTCCAAAGCTATTACAAATTGTAAATATTAGATGTCTCACAAAGGACTGGAAAAATCAGCTATCCTGGGGAGAAAAAAATAGAAGAATCAAAAAGAGGGTTCATGGCCTCCCAAATACAGCACAAGACATTTTAACGTCTTCTCTAGCCCTAGAGAGGGCTTATATTGTATAAAACACTTTAAAATATTCCATATTAGCAATTTTAATGGTAAATTTTTTGAAAGGGCTTTTTATAATTTTGCTATTGAATTTGGCTAAACATACTCATTTAATTTACAACTGGCAAACAACTCACTGAATTTACAATTGGCTATAATTTCTCAGTGATTATTGTGCCTATTTGGGAACTCGGGGAAAATTGAGAAAAATCCAACCTACGAATTGTTTTCAAATATAAAGAAACACAACATTTAACAATTAATGCAATTAACACAATGTTACATTGTATAGATTTTTAATTAAACTTTTTTATTTTTACAGTTTTCATAGTTTGGAACCAATAACTCTTTTCAGATCTAGGACTTGGGCTGTGTCTCCCCTGACTCGTGGAGAGAACATCCTGCTTTCACTACAGGGCAGCCATGGCAGAAAACACCAGAAACTTCCAGCAGGGGTGGGAGCCACTTCAAAGGCTAGCAATAAGGAAAGCCAATTTATTCAGCAGAGTTGGTTTTTCTGTGCCAACCTCCAAATAGAAAGTGGGAAGGTTTGGACAGGGAATTCCTGCTCCAGAAAGTTTTCGCTTCTCAAGTACAGAAGTAAAACTGGGGAGAAGGAGGGAGAGGCAGAAAAGGAAAAACAGGAAGGAGAAAGGAGAGAAAAGGCTAGAGAAGGAAGGAAGGAAAGGAAGCAGGGAAGCTACCTATCATTCATTCATTGCTTATTATGTACCAGGCACTAAAGCTAAGAACTATACACGTTGTATCTCTTTCAGCACTCACTAGAACCCTATGAGAGGAGACTGTTGTCACTCCTATTTTACAGATAAGGCTCCAGAGGATCAGAAAGGTTAAGTCATTGGCCTAGGGTCACACAGCTTAAAAGCGACAGAGCTGGCCCAAGGCTGTCCAACACCAGGACCACTACATTAACCCTTATATCATACGGCCTCCCCAAACATGCTTGCCCTGTCTGTCCCGCCTCCTAGTCCCAGAATAACAGAATTTAAAGCTGGAGGAGACCTTTGACATCAGCTTTCAGTCTCTACCTTAACTGAAGCAGGCTCACAGGAAGAACTTTGTCCCCTGTCTGCATCCTGCTGAACAACGCACTTCCACCCTGTCTCACGTCCTTACATCCCCAGGGCCACTGTGCCTGGCCCAGAAAATGTGCTTAGTAGGTGTTTGCTGAATTAATGAATTAAATAAATCTCTCGTTTTGCTGAGAAGGAAGGCCAGAGAAGGAAATATGGGGACCACACACCGGGGGTAACTTGCTTAAGGTCATCAACAAAGTAGCAATGACAGACTTTAGTTTAGAATCTGGGCCAATGCTTGTTTCACCTGAATTCGCACTGTTTCACCTGAATTTGCATAGGGTTTTCACCTTACATTATCTCATTTGGTCCTCATAACCACCACGTGATTATTACCATATGTCATCCAACCTAAGGCCATCAATGGGACATACCACTGTTTTCTTCAACAATAGGAAAGAGAAAAACACTGCCAGATATCGCTGGGAGACACCATCAATTGTAAGAGGCATCCCTACCAAGTGGGAAAAAAAAACGTGTGGTGTTATCCACATTTTGCAGATGTGGGAACAAAGGCTCTCAGAAATGAAGAGGCGTGTCCCAGACATAAAGCAATTAAGAGTCAGACGTGTGTGATTCAAGCTAGTCCTGGGCTCCCTCAAAAACTGTACCTTAAGGCCGGGCGCGGTGGCTCACGCTTGTAATCCCAGCACTTTGGGAGGCCGAGGCGGGCGGATCACGAGGTCAGGAGATCGAGACCATCCTGGCTAACACGGTGAAACCCCGTCTCTACTAAAAATACAAAAAAATTAGCCGGGCGTGATGGTGGGCGCCTGTAGTCCCAGCTACTTGGGAGGCTGAGGCAGGAGAATGGCGTGAACCCGGGAGGCGGAGCTTGCAGTGAGCCGAGATTGCGCCACTGCACTCCCGCCTGGGCCACAGAGTGAGACTCCGTCTCAAAACAAAAACAAAAACAAAAACAAAAACAAAACTGTACCTTAAGCCGGGCGCAGTGGCTCACGCCTGTAATCCCAGCACTTTGGGAGGCTGAGGCGGGTGGATCACCTGAGGTCGGGAATTCAAGACCAGCCTGACCAACATGGAGAAACCCCGTCTTTACTAAAAATACAAAATTAGCCGGGGTGGTGGTGCATGCCTGTAATCCCAGGTACTCGGGAGGCTGAGGCAGGAGAATCAATTGAACCCGGGAGGCGGAGGTTGCAGTGAGCCGAGATCGCACCATTGCACTCCAGCCTGGGCAACAAGAGAAAAACTCTGTCTCAAAAAAAAAAAAAAAAAAAAAAAAAAAAAAAAAAAAAAAAACTGTACCTTAAGGCACTGTGATCTGATGCCTTTTTGTTGTTGTTTGAGACAGGATCTTGCTGTGTCACCCAGGCTGGAGTTCAGTGGTGCTATCTCAGCCCATTGCAGCCTCGACCTCCCAGGCTCAAGTGATCCTCTTACCTCAGCCTCCTGCGTAGCTGTGACTATAGGCATGCACCACCACGCCCAGCTAATTTTTGTATTTTTGGTAGAGATGGGGTCACGCCGTGTTGCCCAGCCTGGTCTGGAACTCCTGAGCTCAAGCAATCTGCCCACCTCGGCCTCTCAAAGTGCTGGAATTATAGGCATGGGCCAGTATGCCTGGCTTGATGGTTTGTTTTTTTAAAAAAATTATTGGCCGGGCGTGGTGCAGTGAGGGAAGATTGCACCACTGCACTCCAGCCTGGGTGACGGAGTGAGACCCTGCCTCAAAGAAAAAAAAAATTATTGTTCTGCTTCTTAAATGATCATCCTACAGGATGATAAACACCATGTCTGAGAGCGAGGTCCGTGGTCTCCACTTCACAGCCGTTTTCCGAGTACCTTGCACAATGTCAGGAACAGAGCAAGCCTCAAAACAATATCTAAGAAATGTACAGGAAAGAGTGGGGAGGTCACACCATGAGGCACCTTATAGATCCGAAAAACATGGGCCTGAGTTAGAAGTCACCGACTGTGGGCCCAGCATGGTGGCTCACGCCTGTAATCCCAGCATTCTGGGAGGCCAAGGCAGGCAGATCACCTGAGGTCAGGAGTTTGAGAACAGCCTGGCCAATATGGCAAAACCCTGTCTCTACTAAAAATACAAAAAAATTAGCTGGGCGTGGTGGCGCGCATCTGTAGTCCCAGCTACTTGGGAGGCTGAGGCAGGAGAATCGCTTGGACCTGGGAGGTGGAGGTTGCAGTGAGCCAATATCACACCATTGCACTCCAGCCTGGGCAACAGATCGAGACGCCATCTCAATTAAAAGGAAAAAAAAAGTCATCAACTGTGGATGTTTCCATGTTGCTGACACCAGGCGAGGTAAAGGTAAGTGCAGAATGGGCCGTGTATTTAATCCCACCCTGGCCAGCTACTAGCTATGTGACTTCAGAGGAGTATTGTAACTCTTTGAGTCTCTGTTTCCTGCCAGTAAACTGAGGATAATGCAGTACTCCCTATCTCATGGGACTGTGAGAATTAAACGAGAATGTAAAAGCTAAGAGCTTGGCACATGGCAAACACTCAATCACAGCTAAAGCCAGGTAGAGGAGAAATGTTTGTCTTCCATCATCGCAAACGAAACCAAACTGGCTGGGCATTGGGGGATTTTGTGATCCAGAGCCCTCAGTCTCAGACTGGTCATAGAAACAGGCTGTCCTGCAGCAGAAGACTCCATTCCCACCCCTATCACTAGCAGCTTTCTAAAGATCAAATACACAAGAAATGACAGTTGGGAAATAACCATACACACCAATCTAATTAATAGAATCATAAACATTTACCTCGATCCACCTAGGCAAAAATGTTTAAAACTCTGGATAGAATAGATGATTTTCTAGGGAAATAGAAAATATTACAACTAATTCCAAAAGAGTTTTTTAAAACACACGCACCAAAAAAGAAACCTACCAAATACTGTAGAATAAATTGAGAATATTTTCAAAGAGCGATACCCAAAAAAAGTGTCAGGTCCAGATGGTTTCATGGGTGAATTCTACCTGCTATTTAAATTGTTCCAGAGCAAAGAGAAAGCAGGAAAATTTCCAAATTCTTTTTATGAAGCCAGCACAACACTGTATGAAACCTGACAAAGAGAGCACCATAGAAAAAAAGGCTCAGTAAATCTGTAAATGCTGGAAGCATTTCCCAGAGTCAAGAGCAAAATGAGAATTTCTACTCACACCACTAACAATGTTAAACGTAACATTATTCTGGAAGTGCTGGCCTATACTGTACAGTGAGACAACCAAAAGAAGCAAGATGCAGGAAAACAGGAAAGGAGAAAGACAAATTATCATCTTTAGATGATATGACTGTAAACCTCTAACTCAAGGTAATTCAGGAATTCACAATGAAATAATTAGATGTCAATTATCAATAAAATAAGATGACTGTTTATATGACTGATATACAAAAGTTAGTAGCTTTCTTACATGCAATCAACCAGTTAGGAAATATTTTAAAAGTTTCCATTCATATGAGTGATGACACAAAACACAACCAATACAAATGTGCTAAATGGGCCGGGCACAGTGGCTCACGCCTGTAATCCCAGCACTTTGGGAGGCCGAGGCAGGTAGATCACCTGAGGTCAGGAGTTCGAGACCAGCCTGACCAACATGGTGAAACCCCATTCCTACTAAAAACACGAAAATTAGCTGGACATGGTGGTGGGTGCCTGTAATCCCAGCTACTGGGGAGGCTGAGGCAGGAGAATCAATCGCTTTAACCCAGGAGGTGGAGGTTGCAGTGAGCAAAGATCACGCCACTGCACTCCAGCCTGGGCGACAGAGCGAAACTCCATCTCAAAAAAAAAAAAAAAAAAGATGTGCTAAATGTATAAGAGGAGTGTCTTAGCAGGAGGATCGCTTGAGCCCAGGAGTTAGAGGCTGCAGTGAGCTATGATCGCGACACTGCACTTCAGCCTGGGTGACAGAGCAAGACCCTGTCTCTAAAAAAAAAAGTGGGGGGAAGAAGAATGCCTTTGAATGCTGCTGAGGGACTTGATAGTCCGAATAAATGGAAAGACATATCCTGGTTCTGAATAGGAAGATGTGCTATTGTAAAGATGTCGGTTTCACAAATCATGGTATTTACAATGATTCCAATTTTTAAAACATGCTAAACGAATTGCTTTTGGAACCAGATAGGCTGATTCTAAAGTTCACGTGGAAAAATAAGCATGCAAGAATAGCCAGGAAAAAAATATGGGGGTGGGGAGGGAAAGACAGTGAGGATAGACTACCTACTGAACATTGAAACATACTGTAGTTTCTTAGATATGATACCAAAACCATAAACAACAAAAGAAAAAAATAGATAAATTGAATTTCATCAAAGTTAAAAACTCTTGTGCCTCAAAGGATACCATCGAGAAAGTGAAAACACATACTCATAAAATGGGAGAAAATATTTCCAAGTCCTATATCTGATAAGGAGCTACTATTCAGAATATAAAAAGAACTCTTATAATTTAGCCACAAAAAGACAACCCACTTTTAAAATGGGCAAAGAGTTTGAATAGACTTTTGTCTAAGTAAGGTATACAAATGGCAATAAGCACAGGAAAAAAATGCTCCACATCATTAGTCATTAGAAAATACCCATCAAAACTACAATGAGATACCACTTCACACCTATAAGGAGGCTAGAATCAAAGGGACAAACATTCCCAAGTGTTGGGGAGGATATGGAGAAACTGAAACCCTCATGCATTGCTGTTAAGAATGTAAAACAGCCAGGGGCACGGTGGCTGACACCTGTAATCCCAGCGCTTTGGGACACTGAAGTGGGTGGATCACCTGAGGTCATGAGTTCAAGACCAGCCTGGGCAACATGGTGAACCCCTATCTCTACTAAAAATACAAAAATTAGCAAGGCATGGTGATGCGTGCCTGTAATCCCAGCTACTCAAGAGGCCGAGGCACGAGAATTGCTTGAACCTGGGAGGTGGGGGTTGCAGTGAGCTATGATCATGCCACCGTACTCCAGCCTGGGCAACAGAGCGAGACTCTGTCTCAAAAAAAAGGCAAAAAGAAAAACAGCCAAGGGCGTGGTGGCTCACGCTTGTAATCCCAACACTTTGGGAGAATGAAGTAGGCAGATTGCTTGAGCCCAGGAGTTTGAGACCACCTTGGGCAACATAACGAAACCCATCTCTACAAAAAAAATATTTTAAATAGCCTGGCGTGGTGGCAGGTGCCTGTAGTCCCAGCTACCCAGGAGGCTGAGGTGGGAGGCTCAAAGCAGTGAGGCATGATCACACCACTCCAGCCTGGGTGACAGAGCAAGATCTTGTCTCAAAAACAAAAAAGAAAAAGAGAATGTAAAACATGCACTACTTTGGAAAACAGTCTGGCATTTGTTGGTTCTTCAAAATGTTAAACATAGAGGATAGGTGTGGTGGCTCACACCTATAATCTCAGTGCTTTTAGGAGGCCGAGGCAGGCAGATCACTTGGGGTCAGGAATTCGAGATCAGCCTGGTCAACGTGGTGAAACCCCATCTCTACTAAAAATACAAAAATTACCTAGGTATGGTGGCACACGGCTGTAATCCCAGCTACTCAGCAGGCTGAGGCATGAAAATCGCTTGAACCCAGGAGGCAGAAGTTGCAGTGAACCAAGATTGCACCACTGCACTCCAGCCTGGGTGACAGAGGTAGACTCTGTCTCAAAAAAAAAAAAAAAGAGTCATTATATGACCCAGTAATTTTATATGCATATATGTATACATATAAATATGTATGTGTGTGTAGATAGATAGATAGATATTCTCCAAGAGATTTGAAAATATATGGTCCACACAAAAAATGTACATTAATGTTCAACAGCAGCATGAGTCACAATAGCGAAAAAGTGGAAACAACCCCGATGTCCATCAGTTGATAAATGGAGAGGCAAAATGTGGTATAACATGGTAGGATCTATACAATGGAATATCAAGTAGCAATAAGAAGGAATGAAGTACTGACTCATGCTACCACATGGATGAGCCCTGAAAATATTACACTAAGTCAAAGAAGCCAGTCACAAAAAGCCACGTGTGGTATGATTCCCCCCCCTTTTTTTTTTTTTTTTTGAGACGGAGTCTCGCTCTGTCGCCCAGGCTGGAGTGCAGTGGCGCGATCTCGGCTCACTGCAAGCTCCGCCTCCCGGGTTCACGCCACTCTCCTGCCTCAGCCTCCCGAGTAGCTGGGACCACAGGCGCTCGCCACGACACCCGGCTAATTTTTTGTATTTTTTAGTAGAGACAGGTTTTCACCGTGTTAGCCAGGATGGTCTCGATCTCCTGACCTTGTGCTCCCAAAGTGCTGGGGTTAAAGGCGTGAGCCACCGCGCCCGGCTGATTCTCCTTTTACCAAATACCCAGAAAAGGCAAATCTGTAGAAACCAAAAGTAGAATCGTGGGTGCCAGGGGCTGTGGAGGGAATGGGAAGTGACTGCTAATGGGTATCGCGTTTTTATATGAGATGATGAAAATGTTGTGAAATTAGATCGTGGTAATAGTTACGCAACTTTGTGAATATACTGAAAAACACTGAATCGTATACTTAAAGGGGTGAATTTTATATTTTATAATATGTGGATTATATCCCAATAAAGCTGGGGGTTTTTTTTGTTTTTGTTTTTGTTTTTGTTTTTGTTTTTTTTGAGACGGAGTCTCGCTCTGTCGCCAGGCTGGAGCGCAGTGGTGCGATCTTGGCTCACTGCAATCTCTGACTCCCAGGTTCAAGAGATTCTCCTGCCTCAGCCTCCTGAGTAGCTGGGATTACAGGCACATGCCACCACGCCCAGCTAATTTTTGTATTTTTAGTAGAGACGGGGTTTCACCATGTTGGCCAGGATGGTCTCGATTTCTTGACCTCGTGATCTGCCCGTCTTGGCCTCCCAAAGTGCTGGGATTACAGGCGTGAGCCTCCGCTCCCGGCTAATAAAGCTGTTATTTTTTAAGACATAATATAAAACTTTGGTAAGCAAAGCAGCACAAAAGACCAGAATAGATGCAATTACTGACCAGAATTTTGTACATAACAAAAGTGGCATTTCAAGTAAGAGGAAAGATTTATTATTCTGAAAATTATATCGAAACATTCCTTGATAAGTTATCCATGGGGGAAGGTGGTATTTGGAACCTTAATCTGCTCCTTTCAGATGAATGAAGGACTTAAATGTAAAAAGTAAAACTATAAAAATGCTAGGATAAACAGGTGAGTTTTATAAAATCTCAGAGTGGGAAAGACAAAACACAAAGAACCCCAAAGAAAAAAAAATGCATAAATTTGACTTATAAATGTTTCAAATTTCTACATGGAAAAAAAAGACAAATAGCAAACTGAAAAAAATTATAAAAATATGACCTCATTTTTACAAACTTTCAGTTTCCTTATTATATAAAAATGCTGCATGTATCCCTAAGAAAAAACAAACCAAAAGAAAAATAAACCTAAACAGACCATTTCTAGAAATAAAAATAAAAATATGAAAAGATGTCCAACTTCATTCATAATTAATGCTTATTAAAACAACAACTAGATACCATTTTTCATCTATCAGATTGGCCGAAATAAAACAAGTCTGCTAAAAAAGTGCATGTTCAAAAATGTGAAAAAAAGGGCTGGGCGTGGTGGCTTACGCCTATAATCCCAGCACTTTGGGAGGCCAAGGCAGGCGGATCACTTGAGGTCAGGAGTTCAAGACCATCTGGCCAACATGGCGAAACCCCGTCTCTACCAAAGATACAAAAATTAGCTGGGCGTGGAGGTGCACACCTGTAATCCCAGCTACTTGGGAGTCTGAGGCAGAAGAATCGCTGGAACCCGGGAGGCAGAGGTTGCAGTGAGCTGAGATTGTGCCACAGCACTCCAGCCTGGGTGACAAAGCAAGACTCCATCTCAAAAAAAAAAAAGAAAAAAGAAAAAAGAAAAGAAAAGTGAAGAGAAAAAAAACTGGCCCCACTGTTGAAAATTTAGGTCCACACAAAAATCTGCATGGAGATGTTCATAGCAGCTATATTCATCATTGCTTAATCCTGGAAACAACCAAGATGTCTTTCAGTAGGTTACTGGATTAAAAAACTGTGGTCATCCAGACAATGGAATATTATTCAGTGCTAAAAAGAAACGAACTAACAAGCCACAAAAAGACAGAGTAACCTTAAATGCACATTGATAAGTGAAAGAAGCCTATCTTTTTTTTTGAGACGGAGTCTCGCTGTCGCCCAGACTGGGGTGCAGTGGCACAATCTCGGCTCACTGCAAGCTCCGCCGCCCAGGTTCGTGCCATTCTCCTGCCTCAGCCTCCGGAGTAGCTGGGACTACAGGCTCCCGCCACCGCGCCCGGCTAATTTTTTGTATTTTTTAGTAGAGACGGGGTTTCACCGTGTTAGCCAGGATGGTCTCGATATCCTGACCTTGTGATCCGCCCGCCTCGGCCTCCCAAAGTGCTGGGATTACAGGCGTGAGCCACGGCGCCCGGCTTAAAAAAAAAAAAAAAGCTATATTCTGTATAATTCCAAATATATGACATTGTGGAAAAGACAAAAGTATGAAGACAATAAAAAAAAATCTGTTATTGGCAGGGAGCGAAGCACACGCCTGTAATCCCAGCACTTTGGAAGGCCAAGGCGGGCGGATCACGAGGTCAAGAGATCGAGACCATCCTGGCCAACATCGTGAAACCCTGTCTCTACTAAAAATACAAAAATTAGCTGGGCATGGTGGAGCATGCCTGTAGTCCTAGCTACTCGGGAGGCTAAGGCAGGAGAATCACTTGAACCCGGGGGGCAGAGGTTGCAGTGAGCGGAGATTGCGCCACTGTACTCCAGCCTGGTGACAGAGCAAGACTCCATCCCCCCGCCCCAAAAAAAATCTGTTATTGTCAGGGGTTGCAGTGGGGAGAGAGGGAGGAATAAATAGTTGGAACAGGAGATTTTTAGGACAGTGAAACTATTCTGTATGATACTGTAATGGTAGATACATGCCTTTTATACATTTGTCAAAACCCACAGAATGTACACCACTGAGAAACAGCCTTAATGTAAGCTATGAACTTCTGTTAATCACAATGTATCAGCATTGGTTCATCAATTATAGCAAATGTACCACACTAATAAAAGATGTAAATAATTGAGGAAACTATAGGGGGGAGGGGGAGGTGTACAGGAACTCTCTGTACTTTCTGATCAATTTTCTGTTAACATAAAACTGCTAAAAAAAAAAAAAGGTGGGGGCGGGGAGCAAGGGGAGGAGGAGCATTAGGAGAAATATCTAATTCACGCTGGGCTTAAAACCTAGATGACGGGTTAATAGGGGCAGCAAACCACCATGGCACACGTATACCTATGTAACAAACCTGCGTATTCTGCACATGCATCCTGGAACTTAAAGAAGATTAAAAACAAAATACAATAAATAAAATAAAATAAATAAAAGTTCCAATAAAGCACATTTTAAAAACAAAAAAAATAAAAATAATAAAGACTACTGATTAAAACCAAAAAAATGGTATTATATATTGGTGGTAGTTGTGTAAATTGCTACAACCTCATTTCATTGGAGCAAGATTTGACAATACCTACCTACCAAAAAAATTTTTTTACAGTGTCACTCTCAGTATACCAAACATTTTTAAAAAACACACTTTTTTTTTACCCAGATAAGTCCACTTCTAAGAATTTATCTTTCATATAGACTCACAGGTAGAAACAACGTTTATATAATGATATTCATCAGTTCTGTTGTAATAGCAAAAGATAAGAAATAATCTTTTGGTAGACATAGTAATAGCCCCCCAAAAATGTCCATATCCTAATCCCCAGAACCTGTGAATATGCTATGTTACATGGGAAAGGGATTTAAAGTTGCAGATGGAATTATGGTTGCTAAACAGATGACTTTAAAATAGGGAGATTATCCTAGGTTATCAGGGTGAGCCCAGTGCAATCACAAGGGTTCTTAAAAGTGGAAGAGGGAGAGGCTGGGCGCGGTGGCTCACGCCTATAATCCCAGCACTTTGGGAGGCTGAAGTGGGCAGATCATCTGAGGTCAGGAGTTCAAGACCAGCCTGGCCAACACAGTGAAACCCCATCTCTACTAAAAATACAAAAATTAGCTGGGTGTGGTGGCAGGCACCTGTAATCACAGCCACTCGGGAGGCTGAGGCAGAATTGCTTGAACCTGGGAGATGGAGGTGCAGTGAGCCAAGATCACACCACTGCACTCCAGCCTAAGCAACAGAGTGAGATTCCATCTCAAAAAAAAAAAAAAAAGTGGGAGAGTGAGGTAGAAAAGGAGAGTTGGAGTGATGTGATTGGAGGAAAAACTCAACCTATTGTTGCTGGTTTTGAAGACAGAGGAAGGGGCCACAAGCCAAGGAATGCAGGTGTCCCAGAAGCTGCAAAGCACAGCAAAACAGATTCTCACCTAGAGTCTCCAGGAGGGAACACAGTCCTGCAGATAACTTGATTTTAGCCCAGCAAGTGTCATTTCAGACTTTTGAACTGCGGAACTGTGAGATCATAGATTTATATTGTTTTAAGACACTGAATTCATGGCAATTTGTTACAGCTGACACAGAAAACTAATAAAAACCTAAATGTCCACCAGTAGAGGACTGGTAAATAAATGCAGTGTAACACCCTGCGGCCTCAAAAAGAATGATGTAGCTTTATATAAATTTACATGGAATTAGTTCCAGGCTACATTAAGTGGGGGTAAAATGCAAACTATAAGAAGAATGTACATAGCATGTTAGCTGTATAAAAAGAGGCACAGTTTAAAACCTACATAGATCCTTTATGTATATCCATAGAATATCTTTGGAAAGAGTCACCAGAACCTGGTAACATTTATTGCCACCAGGGGAAGAGAAATGGGTGACAAGGGTTTCCCATGGGAGAGATGTTTGTTTTTCACTGTGTCCCACTTCGTGCTGTTGTGGCTTTTGTTTCTGTTTTTGTTTTATCATGTTCAAGCATTGCTTTAAGAATTAAAAAAAAAAAAAGACAAAAAAATGTTTAAGGGAGGGAGTTGTGCTCAGTCTTAAATGAGTTTTTAGTGTTTGAATCAGTTTAATAAGTAATGACGGAGCCCCTTCCCTGTGTGGCACACTATCACCTACCTTTTCTCATTTAATCTTCCTTAACAAACTTGATGGGTCAGTGTTCTTATGATACCCACGGTTGAGGCATTGAGTCACAGAGGGTTAGTGACCAAATTGCACAGCTAGTAAGTTTCACAGTTGGATTTCAAAGCCTGGTCTTCCAGCTCCAGTGTTGTTGCTGGTTCCCACAGCAGTAGGGGTCAGCTTAACCCTAGGACGCTACGACATGGAGTTGTCAAACAGCCATCTCTACTGCTTTTCCTGGCCCTTTTGTAGGTCTCTGAGTTGAGGAGAAGGTCAGCCTCCAGAGGGGCTTTCTGGGTTCAGCCCACCTTCTCCTGTTACATCTCTCAGCAAAGCTCCTTTCGGCCCTTCTGGGGAGAGGTGGCTGCCAGCGGTCACTGCGTTAATTGTTCTCTCTGGTGGGCTCACGTTGCAACAGACCCAGTGCAGCCACCTGCTTTCCTCCCGCGGAGCTGAAACCCTAGAGATGACAGGCCTCTGCCTAGTATTACATCTTGATCAAATAAGACTGCCCTGAGATTTATCATTCCTGCAAAAGTCAGGCCGCAGGTGAAGGGGGTGCGTGCACAGAACGAGGACTTCCCTCTTGGGTTTTTCCCCTGCTTGTCGGTAACTTACAACTCTGGGCGGACAAAATCCACCTTCCTGGGCCTCCCTGTCTGGCAGAATAGAGATCATGTTCCTGCGTGGTAGGGACAGATGTTGCTGGCCCATCTACCTTGGAGGAGCTATGTTTAAATATACTCATACTGCCTTTCACGTTGAGGGTCACAAAGCATTTTCAAATGACTCATTAGTGAATTTCAATGTCTAGAAAAAGCAAGAATTATTATTTTCATTTTATAAATAGGTCAAAAGTCACACAATCAATGACAGATGTCGGAAACAGAGGTAAGAATTCTGCTTTTGTCTTCGGCTGAGCCACTAAATCCCACCTCTAGTATCCCTGACAGACCTCCTTTCTGCTCTCCAACTTCTGGCCAAAGACTTGGAATTGGCCTTTATGTGTTTCTACTTAAAGGTTTGAATTCTATGTATGGTTCATATGCCTTTGATATTTCTGGAATTTATAAAAGAAAAGGAGAAGAATGATATTTGATGCTTTTCAGAGATCACGTTGGGACTGAGCCTTATATTGTGGGTCAAATGCCAATAACGGGGAAAAAAATGGTCACCAGATCTTTAGAAGGTTCACTTTTATTCTCTCTCTGAAAGAATTTTGTCTGTTAAAATTAAGCAGAGTGTATCTTTAGTCACCAAAATGATTGTTGTAGGAATACTGAAAGTCACTGCTTATTGAGCACCAACTATGTGCCAAGCACTGCTCTACTTAACGCATCCACTGTATCGGGTGATTCTCACCAACACCCTAGGAGGTCTTTATCATTCATTGTATAGGTAATATAACTGGGTTCAGAGATAGAAGATGGGATGAGGAGAAAGGTGAGGGAAAGAAGAGAAAGTTCAAAGGAAATTAATTAAAAAGTATTGGGTATATACAATGTGCCAAATGTGTTGTGTTATAATAGGTGTTGGAGATACAAAGATGAATAAAATATCACTCTCAAGGAGTTGATAGCCTTGTGGGACATTGAGGGTGACAGCTGAAGAGGCAAACATATAATAATAATAATAATAATAATAATGTCAATACAATTCAGTCCAGAAGTATTTATTGAGTTCCTGGTATGTGTTAGACACTGCACTAGTTGCAGTGGATAGTTCCTCTTCTCTTGGTGCTTACCATCTAATAAGAAAGTCAAACATTCATCAAATAATTATACATGCTTAAAATTGCAATTGATTGCAATAAAAGACACCAGATGGGCCACAGCCTGACAGAGGATTAGTACTCAGAATATATAAAGAACTCCTACTCATAGTAAGAGATAATCTAACAGAAGCACTGTCAAATAAACCAATGAGCAACCTAAAAATGAGGAAATGGCCAACAAACAAATGAAAGTGTGCTCAGTCTCACCTGTTAACAGGGAATTGCAAATTAAAACACTGAAAGGCCATTTCACACCCATCAGCTTGGCAAAAATTTTGAAGTCTGACAATACCAAATGTTGTTGAGGATGCCAAGCATGGGAACTTCCATATATTGCTATCAGACTGTGAATGGTACAACCACTTTGAAAAAACTTTTAGTCATGCTGAGTAAAGCTGCCAGTTCCTCTGCCTTGAATCCAGCAATTCTGCACCCAAGTGGCTACTGGAAGACTTACTTTCACACAAGGGGATGGGTATAAAAAATACTAATCACAATATTGTTTCTAACAGAAAAAAAATTAAAAATAAGTTGAATGTCCTTCAGAAGGACATTGGTAAATAAAGTATGGTGAACTCATATAATGGGACCCAAATAGGAAGTGAAAATTGCATAATCTAGAACTACGTGTATCCATGTGACCACATTTCAAGATTATACTGCTGGGTGAAAAAAGCAAGTTGCACAATTATATACTCAGTATAATGCTATTTCTTCAGAGTTTAAAAACATACCAAACAATTCCGTAAAGTGCTTACAGGCACAAATATATGTAGCAAAAATACAAAAGCATGCATAGGAATGGTAAAACTCAAAGGCAGAAAGTGATTACCATAGGGGAGGGACAGAAATGAGTTCAGAAGACTAGATCTGTGAGGTTTTATGTCCTTTAAAAAAGATCTGAAGAAAATAGAGCAAATGTTAAGCTTTGACAAAGACGTGGCTGGGGGAGGGGAAGGCACACAGAATAGTGATTAATTATATTATTCGCTATAGTTTTTTGGTATGCTTTAAATTTTTTTGAATTGCACTTTGACCTATTAAAGGCGAATTCCACTGAGTTGGGGGTGGGTGGGTCAGGGAAGGCTTCTCAGACGAATTGAGTCTTACTTAAGATGACAGCTGAAAATTGAGTAGAAGAGGAAGGGTGGCAAGGTGTTTCAGGCAGAGAAGCCTGCGCTAAGAGGCTGGACTGGGAAGGTGAGGTAGGGGCCAGGGACTGAGACCCCCTGTGTGGCCAGAGCAGGGGAAGAAAGGAGCTGATGTTGAGGGGAGGGGAGGCGAAGGGGGTGTGCACAGACCATGCAGGACCCCACAGGCCATCCTGAAGGCTCAAGCCTCTCCCCTAAATATGACAAAATCAGCAGGCGGCCCAGGGACACTTCACTCGGCCAGATAGCAGAACAGGGAGGGCGTTCTTGAAAAGGTGACTCACATCTTGAGTTCTGGAGGATGAGTAAGAGGAAGCCGGTAGGGGGAGGGGGAGAAGGGAGGAAGGGGAAAATTCTCTGGATAGGGCCTAACTGCAGCAAAGACCTGAGGACCTTCAAGAGTGTGGCCCCAGCGGGCTCCAGCCTCCGAGCCTAGCTCGGGAGGCGTGGTGTAGAAAATGGCAGACTAGGGCATCCATGAAGACCGGGCGGCCCCAAGCCGAGAGGCATGGCAAAACAGGGGTTGCAGGTGGCTGTTCTGGCAGAGCGAGGAGGATGGATTTGAAGAAGACAGGCGTGCAGGGGAGACCTTTGAGGGGAATGTGTCAACAGCCAAGGGGGACGGGGCGCCGGGGAGGTCTGGATGAAGTGGGAATGAGGATGGAGTGCAGAGTGCCTGGAGAAGTGTTCAGGAGGGAAGGCGAGGCATCGGGACGAGGGGCTGGGCGGTCGCGCCATCTCTGCGATAGACAATAATCGGGTCAACACGCGGCGAGTGGCGGTGCGCGCGGGGCCAACCGCGTGGAGCTGTCGGGAGGGCGATAGGATGGGCGCGCCCGGGCTGCAGGCGGGGAGCCGGAGGTGGGAGGTGCCTCTTGAGAGTGGCTCTCCACCGCTGACAGCAAACGAGCTGGTCCGGACGGAGGACAGAGGGGGAAGAAACGGAGGGAGTCGCTGGGGGACGGCGAGGAGTGGGATCGGGGCGGGTGGGACTGGGCGCAAAGGACCGCGCCGACGCCGCATGGCTGCCGGGAATTCAGCTCCCCCGGCCAGGTTGAGCGGGCCCCGGGGCCCGGAGCGGGCGTCGGCATCTCCGGCCTCCCCGCGGGGCTGCAGGCAGGCGGCGCCCCGAGCGCACCCCGCGCGAGCAGGCGCGGAACAGCGGACCCAGGCCGGGCCTTCCCGCAGCTTTTCTGGCCGCCTCGGAGGGCAGGGTCCCAGCGCGGCCCGAGGCGCCTCTTGCCAGCGGCCCGACCTCCTGCCCTCCCGGCCCCCTCCAGGCTCCCCGCACGTGCAGGCCCGGCGACGTCACTGCGGCTCTGACGCGCTCTTGGAGGCCCGGGCGGAGGCGGCGCGGCGCGGGCTTCCTCCGGGAGGTCCCGGTCCCGGCAGCCCGCGGCCGTGTCCTTGGCCCTCCTCCGGGGGAACCTCGATCTTTCCAAACTCTGGAAGGCCGGCTGTCCTTCGGCTACTGATAAGGACGCGAGCTCTTGGTAAAAGATTTGAACAATGCCCGGAAAGAAATAGCTGGACCTAAGAAACAGACTAATAATAGCTGCCAGCTAGAGCTCCACTCGTGTGCTCAGCGCCTTTAGGAACAATAATAACGACCACAGCCATAGTAGCCACCATTTATTGAGCGCTTACTCTGTGCCAGGTACTGTGTTAAGCGCTTGGCAGGCAACAACCCTCGGAGGTAAGTACCATTATCATCCCGATTTTGCAGGAAACCCGGGCACAGAGAGGTTAAGTAACTTGCCCCAGGGCACACAGCTAGCTGATGTCAGTGCCAGAATTCCAACCGCGGCTGTCGGACCCCATGCCATCCTCATGTCAACCCACTAAGGACGGGATCCTTCTGTCCATCTTAAAGATGAGGCAACCAAGGCACATGGAAATTTAAGTATAATACCTTGCCCAAGGTCACCTAGCTGGAAAATGGACGAGACAGAAAGCGAACCCAGGGCTCCTTTCTGTACGCAGAACCCGCGGTCTTGGCCATAGGCGATGCCACTTCCGACAGCCCAGCAGGGTCTGGCCCTGGGTCCCAGAGGCGCAGCCCCTGCGGGGTTTGGATGGGTTCCTGCGGCCTCCGATCCGCTGGTGAATTGGGTGTGTCTGAGCATCGTCCCTGCTCAGCCCGCAGGCGTAGGATAGGGAGGCGTCTCCGGGAATCTACTCCGGGACGGGTCCGCGGTCCTCAGTCGGGATGGAGCGGGGGCGGAGGCAACCGGAGGGATCTGGAGTCCCCATTGCAGAACTGCGGGGCCGGACTCTGGGCTGGGCGCCTGCCCCACGCGGCCGGCAGAGGGCGCTGCCGCACACGCCTTGGATCTCACTGTCACTGGGACCTCGGGGCAGGCTGACGTCGGCCTGCAGACGCCTAGACTCAGAACCCCGAAGCAAGAAGCTTCCCTTCCTGGTGGCTGCCATCCCTCAGGCCCACCATTTCAGCCCTGGACCTGCTTTCCCTGATCACTTTTCCCCATCTTCTGTGCTCCTGCCATCCCACCACTGGCCTTCAAGACTTCCCCAGTCCCTGCACAGCGGGTTTTGTCATCTGCTGAGAGGCGCGGACACTGATTCCCATCCCATTAAAAGGCCTAGATGTCTGCAAGTCAAATTCAGCCTTGCTTCCCCTTCTCGCCCTCTGGTGATTTAAAATAGGGATAAATCATCTACTTGGAATAAATGACTAATTTTTCTCTTCTCCAAAATACGGTGGGTATGGGGAGGGTTGGTTAAGTAGGCGCACACAGATGAAAGGATCTATTTTCATAATAGCTACCGAGTACAGAGTGCTTCTTTTGCGCTGAGCCCTTTATGTGCTTTGACTCATTAATCCTCACTACAGCCCTAAGAGGTGTGGATGATGATTGCTGTTTGATGGATGAGGTCACAAGGCTGGTAGGTGGCAAAGCTGGGATTCTTCCCAGGAGTGTCTGACTTTAAAGCTATGTTCTCATCACCCAGAATGTACACGCTGAAACAACTGAACAGAAGAGGTAAGAGGCAAATCATGAAAAACAAATCAAAATCTACGCTGAGAGTGCATAGAAATACCACATGTCACGGGAGGCTTGACCAGCTTGAGTCCCCAATGTGGGACTCAGATGTTGAACAGAAAAACAAAACCTAAAGGTGCAAGGAGAGAATAAGAATGAGGCTTTTGGCTTTAGCTTGGAAGAGCATCCGGAGAGGCCCACTCACTTTCTATGTCTGGGCTCTGAGAAAATAAAGGTGGTTCTAGGAAAATCTGAAAAGTATGGGAGAAAGAAAAAAAAATCCCTTTTGTGGTTTTTCCTTTAACCAAGCCTCATTTTGCTATTTGTGTTTTATTTTAAAATTAATGTGGCTCTCCCCACCCTTTAAATTGGCACATAAATAGCAAAAACAGAAGGAAAGCCAGCTACAAACTTAAAATGTGGTGGGTTTCTCAGGAAGGAGGTACATGACTTGAAATGGAAATGAGGATTAAATGAGATGCCTTAAACATTTCAAAAACAGACTTTCCACAAGGAATTTAGATCATAAGCCCTTAGGGCAGAAGCTTTGTCTGGGTCTGGGCTTGGTATAGTGTCTAGAATCTGTGAGTGCCCAATGAATGTGTAAAACAAATCACCCTTTTAGTACATGCTTGTATCATCTGACCATCTGGGCTACCACGTTGCTTATGGTTTTATTTATTATTATTATTATTATTTATTTTTTGAGACGGAGTCTCACTCTTGTAGCCCAGGCTGGAGTGTAATGGCACAATCTTAACTCACTGCAACCTCTGCCTCCTGGGTTCAAGTGATTCTCCTGCCTCAGCCTCTCGAATAGGTGGGATTACAGGCACCTGCCACCACACCCGGCTAATTTTTGTATTTCTAGTAAAGATGGGGTTTCACCATGTTGGCCAGTCTGGTCTCGAACTGCTGACCTCAGGTGATCCGCCCACGTCAGCTTCCCAAAGTGCTGGGATTACAGGCATCAGCCACCACGCCCGGCCTGCTTATGGTTTTGAAGTGTTGCTTCTGGGGTGATATTCCTGTCCTCTAGATCTCAGTCACTCCTCAGACCCCTCCCTTTTCCAGAAATTTGCTCTGGAAATTCAATCAAGGTGAGGCAATAGGTGATGATGTCACTAGGCTTGGTGAAGTAGAATGACTGCTCAGCTCTGGAACCACCAACTGGAGGTTTTTCCAAACGAGGAAAACCAAGTCATGGGACTTGTCACTTAATAGTTCTGACTGTATTGCCCTGTGCCTTTAAACTGGAAGAATTCCCCCTCTTCACCCAATACCCTGGCCATCCCAGGTGGCCTCCTGCAAAATTATTGGACTTCTTTGCCCTTTCCTCAGTCTGCTTCTTCTTCCCTCCTTCTTTCAGTACCTTCACTCCACAGACATGTATTGAGAGCCCATTATATGTAGGTGCTGGGAGGAGAGCAGAGAACCTAGCATGAGCTCATGGGCTCACCTTCTCCTGTTTCCACTTCCACCTGGCTCCTTTCTTCATGGCTCCAACTTTCAGGTTTGGCTCCACCATAGTAACCGACTTGCTTCTCCATGTGGGAACAACTACTCAGACACTTTTTTTTTTTTTTTGAAACGGAATTTCACTCTTGTTGCCCAGGCTGGAGTGCAATGGCACCATCTCAGCTCACCGCAACCTCAGCCTCCTGGGTTCAAGGGATTCTCCTGCCTCAGCCTCCCGAGTAGCTGGGATTACAGGCATGCACCACCACACCCGGCTAATTTTGCATTTTTAGTAGAGACAGGGTTTCTTCATTTTGGTCAGGCTGGTCTCGAACTCCCGACCTTAGATGATCCGCCCGCCTCCC
This sequence comes from Pan troglodytes, assembly GCF_028858775.2. Classification (NCBI taxonomy): domain Eukaryota; kingdom Metazoa; phylum Chordata; class Mammalia; order Primates; family Hominidae; genus Pan; species Pan troglodytes. The sequence goes on from NC_072407.2 coordinate 50,249,532, forward strand.
AAGTGCTGGGATTACAGGCATGAGCCACCATGCCTGACCAGACACATCTGACATTCTATCAGCTCCGGGCAGCTTCCTGAGACCATACCTGCTGACTTTAGAACCCCACCTTGGGGGTACCCATTTGGCAGGTTTGGATCCTGATGGACCTTCAGGAGCAGAACTTGGGAATGTTCCAGCTCCAGGACCTGCCAATGCCGTCCCATCCTTTCCTAGTTGGCTTTCCTTCCATTCATAAGAACACTGTGACAACTGAAATAATTCAGGTCATATTTATGAAACATCTATTACAATGAGGATCCCATAGTGACATAATACTCCACTGTTCACAGGAAAATGCTAGCTAAAACAAACAACAGTGACTGTCTGGCAAGGGACGCATCGAATAATGCTTATGAGTCTTTTGGGTCTTTTTTTTTTCTAATCTTGGGATCGAGTGATTGATAATAATGAAGGGGAAGGAAGACATTAGGCCTGTTTTAGTTCTCAAAATTATTCACAGGGAATAGACTTTCACCATCAACACCCTAAAGAAGCAGAATGCTCAAGGTAAATTGCCAGTTTTTGTCTTTCTGGAAAATCCATTAATACTGAATGATCTTGGTCTTGACCCATTCCAAAAAAAAAAGAGGATTGAGCCATGGGATCCAGATTATGTCCTTGAAAATCCCTTTAAAAACTAGATTCCAAATCAGTGCTCTTATTCTTCTTGAATATCCCACCCACCTGCTTAGCTTGTCCTATCCCTTCTAGATACAGCATTATTTTCTCTCTTTGAGGAAGAATGGCCCAGAGGCCGGAAGAGTGAGGGAACGTAAGAACGAGTTTTCCACTGACCTGAGTTGCTAAAGCCATTTGGACCCAGAGAACTCATTGTATATGTGTGCTGCTCAATATATATGTGTGCATGAATTTGTGGTTGTGCATTTTCTGGCTAACATCCAAAGTCTTCATAACAAGGGGACTGAGATACGACAAAAGGAAGACCTATGTGTCAAGGACGTGTGTCCACCCACCAAGAAGTTCTGGATGCCCAAAGGGGCTCCTAGCTCAGGGTCTGTGTGTCCAGCTGCTGGGGTAAAGAGATTTGGAAACCACTGAACATTTCTGCTGGGATCCTTCCAAACCCTTTTGGGAACCGGCAATAGCACTTGTCAGGGGAAATTAGTTCTGCACTTTCACAGAGTGAGAAATTCCTCAGGGGGCATTCTTGTACTTGGGAAGAGAAATCGAACCCAGCTGATTCCTTCAGGGCCCTTGCCATTAATAAAGCAGACGAAGTCCAGTTCAGTTAGTCCCGCCTGGGTCAGGGCGTGGAGTGAGGACAGGAGCAATGGCGTTCAGGCAATTTCACCTGTGGCTATGGCCCTCCTCTGACGGGTGCAAGCTTGATATTTTAGGGGATCGCGTTACCGGCATGTAAACACCGTGAGTGACAGCCAAAGCTCCCAGGCGACCACAGAGGATCTCAAACCCTTCCTGTCTTCCTAGAAACCCTGGCGGCCCGACCGGCTGCTTGCTGTCTGATGCAACAGTTTGCAACGCTGTTCTGGGAGTTGAGTCCTGCTGCGGGGCGCCGAGAACCGGGCCGACGCGCATGCGCGGGCTGCGGCCCCGCCCCAAAGGGCGGAGGGGGAGCTTTTCACCAGATGTGCGGGGGGCGGGGCCGGTCGGCCAGGGAGACCTCTGGCAGCTCGCGCCCGCGATCTGAGCTTAATTAAACTTCTCCCGAGGCATTGGCTGACTGATTGACCCAGTGATCCAAAAAAATCAGAGAGGCCCAAATCTCCCCAAACGCGCCGGCAGAGCAAAGTTGGGAAGTTGGCTTCGGTTTCCAGACTTGGGCCTTTGGATTCGGCGTCCCTCTCCTGCGCCCCCGATCCGCAGCACTGTCCAGGATCCACAGCTCGGAAGCACAGTCAAGCCTCGCGGGCCTGGGCCCTCACACCACACACTTTCTTAAGAAGGGAGGCATAGTGGCTACGGGGCGGAAAGGAGGCAAGATTTTGATACCTCCTTTGTCAGTATCTCCTCTGCCTCGCTCATCTGTTTTAGGTTTTATGAGCAGGAGACGTCACCGATTATTTTCCAAAATTTTCAGCTGTTCGGATATTGCCTTCACGGTTTGCTTCCATGTCCACATTCCACCTCTATTATATATTTTAATAGACTTTTATTTTATTAACTTTTTCTTTAACTTTAAACCGTTTCCCTTTTTTAGATAACTTTGCCCTAAGCAATAACATTAGCAAAGCTACAGGCTGAAAATAAATTCAAAACTATTAAAATAAAAAAAAATATATATGGGCTGGTCCGAGTGCAGTGGTGTTTGCAACTAACTGATCACATTCAGTTACAGATTTCTTTCTTTTCTTTTTTCTTTTCTTCTCCACTCACACTGCTTCACTTGACCAGCCATATATATATATATATATATATATATATATATATATATATATATATATATGCTAAATTGTCTCGTCTACCACATTTGGTGAAAAACTCTGGTAATTGCTGGACACAATGGCTCATGTTTGTAATCCCAGCACTTTGGGAGGTCAGCCAGCCTGGGCAACATGGTAAAACCCATCTCTACTAAAAACACAAAAATTAGCTGGGCATAGTGGCGCGTGCCTGTAGTCCCAACTACCAGGGAGGCGAGGTGGGAGAATTGCTTGAGCCTGGGAGGTTGAGGCTGCAGTGAGTTATGATGGTGCCACTGCACTCCAGCCTGGGTGACAGTGAGACCCTGTCTCAAAAACAAACAAAAACTCTGGAGGTAATACTACCTAACATATTGAGTGATTGTCAGTGTCTCAGGCATTGTTCTAAGCACTTTACATGTTCTTACTCCTTATGACACCACAGAAGGTGGATGTTGTTTACATTTTAAAGGAGAAAAATGAGGCACAGAGAGGTTAAGTAACTTGCCTAAGATCACAGAGCCAGGATGCAAACTCCACTAGCCTGTCTCCAGAGCCTACATGGCTGCCCTATCCAAGGAGGACCCACAGTTTCTCCAAATCTTACTCCTCTTTCAAGGCCAAGATCAAATGTCAGGGCCTGGATGAAGGCTACCTGGGAGATGGGCACACAGGGTACTGGCATAGGGGAGCATGAGAATCCAGTCAGCCAGGGTTCAGGTACTGGTTTTGCCGTTACTAATTTTATGATCTGAAGCTTTTAGTTTCTTCATCTGTAAAATAAGCAGAATCATTATTTATTTATTTATTTATTTATTTTTGAGACGGAGTCTCGCTCTGTCACCCAGGCTGGAATGCAGTGGCGCGATCTCGGCTCACTGCAAGCTCCACCTCCCGGGCTCATGCCATTCTTCTGCCTCAGCCTCCCAAGTAGCTGGGACTACAGGCACCCACCACCACGCCCGGCTAATTTTTTGTATTTTTAGTAGAGACAGGGTTTCACCATGTTAGCCAGGATGGTCTCGATCTCCTGACCTCGTGATCCACCCGCCTTGGCCTCCCAAAGTGCTGGGATTACAGGTGTGAGCCACCATGCCCAGCCCAGAATCAATTTCTTCATACACCCTTGATCCAACCAACTCAGGACATCTGTCCCAGTTTAGAGTTCTCTTCTTCCTTCTAAGGCTCGGTTTGGGCCCCTCCCATGTGCTCTCCTGGCACTTGATACTTACCGGGACGGTAGCACTGAATAGCACCGTACTGTAAATACTTGCTTCCCTCACTAGACCAGAAGCTCCTTGAGCACAGAGTCTTGCCTTGGTCACTGCTGTATCTCCAGTACCCAGCCCAGTGCCTGGCACATGGTGGCCACCCGTTAAAATAGTATTGAACGAATGAACAAAGTGGGCCCTGAATAGAGGAAGGCCTTTTCTTTCCCCTCCAGATTGATGGAGCCATCCACATGGAAGGCTGAAGGACCCTCTAGCCTTCTAAGGACTCCTTCCGAGGGCACATTCTGTAACAGTGGGCAGCACTGGCATCACTACCCAAAGAGGTCAATGGGCTGACCCTGAGAGGTCTCCACAGGGCAAGTTGAGTTAGTGACACAGAACAGGCAGAAATGCCAACAAGCGTTAAGGAACTGCATTCAAGAATCTTTCTCAGCACTCATGAACTACTGGTTACTTAGTGCTAAGTGCAAGGGCCTACGTTTTGCAAACTTCAGTTCATTCTCACGACAGTCATAGAAGGTAGGTCAATGAGCCTTTAAATTTTTTTTAAAAAAAATTTTTAAGCACCTTTTTTTTTAAAAGCACCTTTGGAATCCAAAGGGTGCTTCCAGGCATTTCTTTCCACAGTCCCTAGATCCCCCTCCTCCCCTTTACCTGGATGGGACAAAGTTTCTCATTTCCCATGTTTCATTTTCTTCTTTTTTAATTTTTTATTATTGTTTTATTTCTGTAGGTTATTGGGGAACAGGTGGTGTTTGGTTACATCAGTAAGTTCTTTAGTGGTGATCTGTGAGATTCTGTTGCACCCATCAGCCAAGCAGTACACACTGCACTCAATTTGTAGTCTTTTATCCCTCACCCCCTTCCCACCCTTTCCCCTGAGTCCCCAAAGTCCATTGTGTCATTCTTATGCCTTTGCATCCTCATAGCTTAACTCCCACTTATGAGTGAGAACATACAATGTTTGGTTTTCCATTCCTGAGTTACTTCACTTAGAATAATATCATTTTCTTCTCTAAAGTAACCCATAAATCTCTGATGTCCGTGACAATCCCTATTTTGAACATCCTATCTACTGTCCTCCATTGACCATGGAAACACTTAGAAATTCCCCTTATCCACATTAAAACTACATTTCCCAGACTGCCATTCTCATCTGGAAAGAGAACAAAAAGCCTATGTCAGACCATGTGTCTTCTATTTTGGGGTTGGAAAATCTGGTCACTAACTTGGATAAAGATTGGTATGCCCATAGACTAATTCTTCTGGCCCCAGGCAGACATGAATTTCCCAGGCCTCAAAGATTGGGGGTGGGGATGGGTTATTACAGCAAACAAAACCTTCAATTAGAGGCAGAAATAAAGACTTGGTGTAAGACTTTTAGAAAATTGATGACCCCTGCCCATCTATTTTCTTTCTGCAACAGCCCTTACCACCACCACCTCTTCCCTCTCTCCATTTCCTTTCCTTTCCCCTTCTTCCAGATTCTTCTCTTAATTGTACCATCGTGCCACTCCCTTGTCCCCACCCCCACCCCCTTGCCCACACCCATTCTTTAACTGTTTAGTATAAAATCCAGCCCACCAGACTGAGGTTTTCTTTGACCCAAATGTTATTTTCAGAAGGAGCCATTGAGGTTGGGGAGTAATTGCAGTGTTGGACCTCTGCAAGCCAAGCTGAAAATAATCAGCGAGGCAGATGGGGCGGGAAGAGAGTGTGGTGCCCTTCCACCAAAGAGCGAGAGAAACCCAACAGAATGAATCAGAGAGACGAGTGCCAGGCTGGGCCGGCTGGGCTTACGGCTGGGAGTTCAGTTAAGGGGAAACTGCCCAAGGTGTTGGGGCCTCTGACTGAGGCCTGATCCAAGATGGTTCCTGGCTGCACATCACAAGTCCATATTTCTTGTGACAGCCGCTAAGCTTCTCTTGCTTTTACTCGGTTGGGCCATAGGAGCCAGTAGGCCAAATTGGAACTCAGCCGTGCCAGTTGGCTCGCCCATCTCTGCAGCGTTTCTCCACTTTGGCACTATTGACAGTCTAGGCTGGATGATTCTTTGTTGTGGGGAGCTGTCCTGGGTATTATAGCATGTTTATCAATATCCCTGGCCTCTACCCTCTCGATGCTAATAGCATACATGTTTACATTCACGTCCAGTTGTGACAATCAGAAATGTCCCTGGGAAGGCAAAAATCAGCCCTTGTTGAAAAACCACAACATCCAGGCCTACACGAGAGTCACATCACCTGTCCCCATGGTGGCGCCATTACCTTGCATTCTATCCAAATGGGCCTAGATCCAAATGATTGGCCAACTCGTATTTCCAATGGCCACTGTTAGATTCCTCAAACTCAGCATGAGTGCCTACCATGTGCCAGGCACTATACTTCATTGTTGACAATGAAGCAGTGGAAAATACAGACATGGTTCCTGCCTCATGGAAATTACAGGTGTATTGGAGAAAGACGGGCATTCAGTAACCACCAGTGAGAGGTGGGGAAAGAAAAAAATGGGATGCCATGAGACCACAGGAGAGGGTTTCCGACTTTGGTGAGGGGATCAAGAAAGGCTCTTAGAGGAAATAAGGAATTAGCCAGTTGGAGATTTGGGGGTAAGGGTGTATTCTGTAGAGGAGGGACTGAGTGTTCAGATGCCTTGAGTTAAGAGAGACTTTTTTTTTTTGGTTGTTTTGTTTTTGTTTTGTTTTGACGGAGTTTTGCTCTTGTTGCCCAGACTGAAGTGCAGTGGTGTGATCTTGGCTCACCGCAACCTCTGCTCCCAGATTCAAGTGATTCTCCTGCCTCAGCCTCCCAAGCAGCTGGGATTACAGGCATGCGCCCCCACACCGGGCTAATTTTGTATTTTTAGTAGAGACAGGGTTTCTCCATGTTGGTCAGGCTGTTCTCGAACTCCCGAGCTCAGGTGATCCGCCCACCTCGGCCTCCCAAAGTGCTGGGATTGCAGGCGTGAGCCACCGCGCCCGACCAAGAGACTGTTAAACATTTCAGAAACCCAAAGAAGTCTGTCTTGGACCAAGCTCAGGACAGTGGGAAGGCGTTTTCTCCTCTCACCCCCAAAACTTGCATTTCCTGTACTCCTTCTCTAGGTTTGTAGCGCAGGCATGTACACTCAGGATCATATTTAACCATATTTAAACCACCACCCCCTCCATTCTCACTCAACCCCCCTTAGTCACCCAGTTACCAAGTTCTGTCATTCTCCCACCAAAATCTCTCTGCAAACTGTCTCCTTGTCTCCTTTCCCACCACCAAAGCCCTGATCTGATGCGGGCTCTTTATTACTCAGCCGAATTTGTGAAATAGCTTCCTAACGAGTCATCCTGCAGTCCCTCCCTCAGAGAAAGACACAGATCTGATCATGTCTTCCCAGGCCTAAAACCCCTCCATGGCTTCCAGAGGCCTGTGGGACAGGCTGCTTCCTTCTCATGGCCTTCAGATGCCCTTCTTTACCTGATCCCAACGTACCCCCAGTTCTCCACTCTGAGATCACGAGCCACACCCCATAGGCCTCCATACTTTTGCCATTCTCTTTGTCTGAAATGCCCTTCCTCAACCAAAACCATTGGGAAATTCCCATACCTATTTTAAAACCCAGCCAAAATGAACTCATGATTCTCTTCCATTCCTTCTAAGAAGCCTCCTCTTAATTCTTCCCTCTTTTTTCACTGGGCTTTATATATTGTTGTGAGTTTACCAGTTGTCATGTTGACCATAGTTATCTATTTAAACCCATCTCTTCCCCCAGCATCTCAGGACCTCAAGGGCAGATAATGTAGTGGACACTGCTGGCTGGCTACCCAACATCCATTCTCCCCCTTCCAGCTTCCTAAGAGAAGCCAAGGTGACGCAAGGCGCAGTGCAGTATTTAGAGTATGAGCTAAGCTGCTGTGACAGACCCAAAGTATAGAGACTGAAGAAGCAAGCCCATGGGGCTCTGTGGAAACTGACCCTTCCCAATAATTGATTCAGGAACCTGGCCCTAACTAATCTGAGTGCATCAGAGACCTTTCCGGTTTACTCATATGCACCATCCCCTTTTTAAATAACAGAACTCCTGATTTTTGGCGAGCAGATGGCTGCCTCGTTAAAGACTACATTTCCCAACCTCCCTTGCTGTTCAATGTGGCCAGGAGTCTACGTGCTCCCCCAGTGAACAGTGAGCAGACATAATCGGACCACTTTTAAGCTGGGCTCTCAAAAGCACTGTGCATGTGCTTCCCTGACCCTTCTGCTCTTCTCCCTCCCTGGGAGATGATAGAAATTTGAAGCTGTCTCTTTGGACCTAGAGAGGGAAACCACATTTGAATGATGGCCAAGCCCTCCTATCAGTCTTCAACTGCTTTTTTTTTTTTTTTTTCTGAACTCTCATATGAAAGAGACATACATTCTATTTTGCTTACACTCATATGTGGGGTCTCTGTGTTACAGCTTTTCCTATGCTGTACAAAATACACGTGCCTGGCTTTCCCAAATCTTGGGAATTGGTTCCAAAATGGGTATGTGTCCTAGTTAGGGCCAATAGATGCCAGGAAGGTTTGATTTGGGTTTCTAGGAAAGAGCATGCTTGTTTTTATCAGGCAGCTTCATGGACAACCTTCTCTCTTTATCTTCCGCTAGACATTGCAGAGCCTGGAACTAGGGCAGTCCTCTTGCTACCAGCCTAAGGATGGCACCACACACAGAGGAGGGCAAAGTTAAGAGCACTGCAGGGAAATGGAATCAGTTTCTGGACTCATCAACTTGGAAGCCTACAGTGTTAGTCAGCTTGGGCTGCCATAACAAAATACCATAAACTGAGTGGATTCAACAACAGAGATTTATTTTCTCACAGTTCTGGAAGCTAAAAGTCCAAGATCAAGGCGCCATCAAAGTTGGTTTCTGGTGAGGCCTCTCTTCCTGGCTTGCAGATGGCTGCCTTCTCATTGGGACCTCACATGGCCTCTTCTCTGTGTATGTGTGGAGAAAGAGAGAGCTCTCTGGCATCTCTTCCAGATAGGACTGTTATCCTTTTAAGAAGAGGGAGAGGGAGGCCGAGACGGGCGGATCACGAGGTCAGGAGATCGAGACCATCTTGGCTAACACGGTGAAACCCCGTTTCTACTAAAATTACAAAAAATTAGCCGGGCGTGTTGGCGGGCGCCTGTAGTCCCAGCTACTTGGGAGGCTGAGGCAGGAGAATGGCGTGAACCTGGGAGGCGGAGCTTGCAGTGAGCCGAGATCGCGCCACTGCACTCCAACCTGGGAGACACAGCGAGACTCCGTCTCAAAAAAAAAAAAAAAAAAAAAAAGAAGAGGGAGAGATACCAGAGAGCTCTCTGTCTTCTTATAAGAACACCAGTCGTGTTGGATTAGGACCTTACCCTTATGACTCATCTAACGTTAACAACTGCCATAAAGGGCCTATCTCCAAATGTAGTCACAGAAAGACATTTGTTGGCTTCAACATACAAGTGTGGAGGAGACATAATTCAGTTCATAACATCACCCTACCTCTGGACCCCCAACCTCCAACTAAGTGAGCCAACAAATATCCTTCCATTGAGGCCAGCTCGAGTTGGTTTCCTCATGTCTTACCTTACAATATTTCACTCCTCTTCCTATCCCTGCTGTTCCTAGACAGACCCCAATGCACAGAAAGTGTCAATCAATATTTGTGGAATGAATGCTCAGTTGCTATTTTTCTTCTTGTACCTGCAACGACTACCTCACAGATAAGCTGTAAGCCTTTCTCTTTCCTCTGCCCTGCAAGTATGTATTATTGCTATTCTTCCTGCTATTCCCCTTTTTTTAGATGAGCAAATTCAGGCTTAAAGAGGTAAAATCACTTATTCAAGGTTGGTAGGTGACAGAGCTGGCTTTGACCTCAGGTCTGAGAGTCCCCCCAGCCTAGACTCTTAACTAGAGTGCTTGGTGGGAAACCTTTGGAATTTGGCGGCATCATCTGTGGTCTTATAACTTAAGCAGGCATAGGGGAAGGGCATGGTGAGGCCCCAGCCCCGTAAGGTCAGTATTGATGGAGAGGAGGCTAGGACAAGAGAGAAACACAGTCACTGAAGTGAAGTGCAGGGCAGTGAAGACCACCAGGCAATCCAGGTCAAGTATGTGAAGGGAGAGGCCAGCTCTGTCGCTTAGGGTCTCCTGACACCAACAAGTGGGGGTTTAGGAGAAGAGACACAGCCCCAGGTGGACTCCAGGAGGGAGTGTGATCACCAGCATCGAGAGTCCACTGTCCCCTACTCAGCAGGACCCCTGAAGCTGGTGAGGGGTGGCCACAGGAGCAGGAGGCAGCCCTGGAGTGGTCTGTGTCCTGGTCATTTGTTTGGTTTGTTGTCACATCTGTTCCTTGCCTGTGTTCTGCTCAGTATCTTGGAGGGCAAATCACATGCTCCAGACCCTCTTGCCAACTGGCTTCTGATTAGTTTTACCCAATGAAAGGTTCTGGAGGAAGATGGAGGGCAGAGGAAGAAGAGAAGTCTGGGTATTCCTCCTGATCTCCAGATCTGGGTGGCAGCTCTGGCTGTGAGTCCATCTGCTTCATGGCTCCAGCTCCCTTGGGCAGTCCAGGTTCTGGGCTCCCTCCCTTTGTTTCTCCAGCCCTGGGAGCAACCCCACTGGTAGGGGGGCGGAGGGGTGACAGTTTCCTGCTGCTGCTCCTCTCTGGTTTGCCTCCCCATCCCCAGATGCCTTTTCAACATTTCCAAGCATTTCCCCTGCTGAACCTGGGTCCTGGTCTCCTGTCCGGGCCCCGCCTGGTACCCCAGACTGGAAGGAGACAGTCACGGTCCTCGTCTCCTACCGCAGCTGTGGATCAAGGCAGTCTCACTGGGCAGAGTGGCAGGAAGCACCTGGGCTTGAGTGTAGGCAGAAGCCCAGTCCTGCCGCCAGGCCACCAGGGTGCCCTTTCAGTGACCATGAACAGAATTCAGCAGCCTCCCAGCAGAACCCCACTGGATCCCAGACCAGGAGCCCTGGCAATTGTTGCAGCTGAGTCTGTAGAATCTCTTCATTCTGTCACTCATGTTCTCCCAGCCTCGAAAGATTCCCAGCTGGGCCACTCCCTACCTGTGTGACACCAGCAAGTCACTTAACCTCGCTGTACCTCAGTGTCCTTACCTGGATTACACAGAAACTAATAGTACCTCCTCTATTGCCATGACGATGAAAGAAGAGAAAACTTGGCACAATGCCTGGCACAGAGTCAGTGATCAATAAATGGGAGCAGCAGTCATTGTTATTGTTAACAATAGTAATAGCCTGGGCAGTCCCAGAGGACCTTTGGAGAGCAGGGGCACCCAAGAAGGGGAGGGAGGTTTTACATCTCTCCTGCCACATCAGAGTGAAGACTGGATCCTGAGCTGGGGCTGGGGCAGGAAAGGTCACTGGGGCTACACAAACACCAGGCACTGCTCCTCGGTGTTTGTTCTATGCCTGGCTGTGTGCAAAACATGGAATCGTGTCCTGCGTACTACTGTGTTTAATCCTCCAACCACTGGAAGAGGTATGTGTCTGTTATCATCAATGACGACATACCCATTTTTTTTTTTTTTTTTTGAAACGGAGTCTCGTTCTGTCGCCAGGCTGGAGTGCAGTGGTGCAATCTCGGCATCTCGGCTCACTGCAACCTCTGCCCCCCAGGTTCAAGCAATTCTCCTGCCTCAGCCTCCCGAGTAGCTGGGATTATAGGCGCCCACGACCACACCCGGCTAATTTTTGTATTTTTAGTAGAGACGGAGTTTCGCCATGTTGGCCAGGCTGGTCTCAAATTCCTGACCTCAGGTGATCCACCCGCCTTGGCCTCTCAAAGTGCTAGGATTATAGGCATGAGCCACTGCGCCCGGCTGACATCCCCACTTTATAAAGCAATTGAGCCTCAGAGAGGCTCAGGAATCTGCCTAAGGTCACATAGGCAGAATGGAACAGAGCCAGATTTCCAGCCAACCCTATCTTATAAAAAACTCCAGGCTCCCCAGGAGGGATTCATGGGTCTTTCTCCGCCCATGGCTCTGGCATGAGCAGGCACTGGTCCTGGTGTTTGAGTCGAGAAGGTGGGGAGCCCATAGATAAATAGATCACTCTCAGAACCAGTCTGTGGTCCAGCCCAGGCCTCCAGGCCTGTTCCTCCTTTGGGATGTCTGCCAGGTGCTGGAAGCAAGGGGCAGTCTTGGAAAGGGTGGACCCACCAGGAGGTTGCCCCCTGCCAAGGGGAACACACACGTGTGTGTGTATGTATGTGTGAGTGCACACAGGCACGTGTGGACCTGACCCCGACCTCTGCCTTGGCCTAGGAGAGGACAGCGCAGGGCTGTGCATTTGGCAGGTCAGGTCCAAAGGGACGGGTGGTGGCCACTCTCATCCCCCTCTCAGCTCCCAGGAGATGCTTGGCAATTTTCCTGGAGAGCTGGCTATGGGCCTGAGACCCTTGCTGCCCATAAAGGCTAGAAAAGAGGATACCAGAGAACTCTTCCGAAATCAGTTCAGACTTTACCAGCCTCTCTGAGCCTCCTTGCCAGAAGGTGATTGACAGCCTTGTGACTCACGCCCAGTGAAGATGGGCTGCCTCAGAACATCTCATTCCCAGATCCCACCACCTCCTGGAAATCAACCTCCAAATGATCCCAGGCCTTGCTGTAGGCTCTGAGCAATGCAGAATGGCCGCCTCATCATAGCCCCATGGGACGCAGCCTGGTGTGGTGTGAGGAGCATGAGGCATGAAGTCAGCGTGGATCTCAACCTGGACCCACAGGAGCTGTGAGGCCTCAGGAGAGTGATGTCATTAGGCCTTTGAGCCTTGGATTCCTCATCTGGGAAATGGCAATAATACCTTCCCATCAGTAGGTGCCTCGTAAATGTGAGTGTTCCTGCCTCTTCCCTTTCTTCCTTCTTTTTTCTGGATCCCCAGAACCTTCACTGACCACTTTACCACCTAGCTGCAAGGGCCCCCACTTCCCAGAACCCTCGCAGGCTGCGACCCGGCCTCTGAGCCTTGCAGGAGACAGCGGTTTCACCGTCTTTTGCTTGTGGCCTGCCGTGGGCCAGCACCCCCGAGAGCAAAGGCCGCAGAGCTAGGAGGCTCAGGCCCCACCCTCTTCGTAAACACCAGTTGGGCACCAACTGACCTCAGGAGGGAAGTGCTCCACTGAGACCCTCCCTTTCCAGCCCTGCCTGCCACTGTATGTTCCAGGGGAAGTGCCAGACAAATCTGGCATCCTTGCACCCAGTTCTCCCCCGTCCTGGAAATAGTCACTTAGAGCCAAACCTCTGGCTGAAGGTGGAAGGGAATTTAAAATCCCTGAGCAGGTCTCCCCTACCCTCACAAAATATCACCCTGGGCCATCCTAGACAGGGCAAGGTCTAATTTAATTTTATTTTTAAATTATTATTTGTAGAGACACAGTCTCGCTATGTTGCCCAGGCTGGTCTCAAACTCCTGGGCTCAAGCAATCCTCGGGCCTCAGCCTCTCAAAGTGCTGGGATTACAGGCATGAGCCACTGTGCCTGGCCTAATTTAAATATTTTTAATGATCATGATGACATACATAAATGGGACTTTACTGTTACTGTTTATTTCTTTAAAATAAAGACAGGAATTAAATATAACAAAAATTAATCATTTTAATTTTGAGCAGTGGCGATGTGTGTGTGTTTTTATTATTCTTTATAACATGCTTTTCTGTCTTGTTAAAATTTCTCTAAATAGAAACATTTTGAAATAAATAAGATTAGCACAGGTTTATTAGAGAAATATTTAGAAAATACCAAAAGTATAAAGGGGAAAATAAGAATCACTAAAATCTCTCCTCTGGAACCAGACCACCAATATATCAGCTTATTTCCTTCTAGTTCTTTTTCTAGCATATATTTATGTTGTTTAATTCTTTTTATCAAAAACAATGGCATCATATTGTTGAATAACCTTTTTTCTCTTTAACACTATATTTTGAACAATTTCTCATGCCCTTATTTACTTTAGAACACTTATTTTCAGTCTTTTTTCCCATGGAATCATGAATAAGTTATTTGTTTTCTATTTCCTTTTTAAAATATTTTTTGTTTGTTTGTTTCTTATTTCAGATCTTCATTCTGAGAAAAAGGTTTTTTTTGTTTTGTTTTGTTTTTTTGTTTTTGAGACACAGTCTCGCTCTGTCGCCCAGGCTGGAGTGCAGTGGTGGATTCTTGGCTCACTGTAACCTCCACCTCCTGGTTTCAAGCGATTCTCCTGCCTCAGCCTCCCAGGTATCTGGGATCACGGGCACATACCACCACTCCTGGCTAATTTTTGTATTTTTAGTAGAAACGAGGTTTCACCATGTTGTCCAGGCTGGTCTCGAACTCCTGACCTCAAATGATCCACCCGCCTTGGCTTCAGGTATTTTTTATTACTGCAATACATATGGATCTCATTAAGTCATACACTTTATACCTTTTATTATTTTTTCTTATTTAAAAAGTAATACACTTTTGTTGAAGAAAAATTAGAGGCCGGGCATGGTGGTCCACGCCTGTAATCCTAGCACTTTGGGAGGCTGAGGCGGTGGATTGTTTGAGCGCAGGAGTTCGAGATCAGCCTGGACAACATGATGAAACCCTGTCTCAACAAGAAATACAAAAATTATCCAGGCGTGGTGGCAGGTACCAAGTCCTAGCTACTCAGGAGGCTGAGGTGGGAGGATCACCTGAGCCCAGGAGGTCAAGGCTGTGGTGAGCCATGATTGTGCCACTGTACTCCAGCCTGAGTGACAGAGTGAGATCCTGTCTCAAAAAATAAAAATAAAAAAATAGAAAAATTAGCAAATACAGATGAACAAACAAAAGGTAAATAAATAAGCACATGAAATCCTTATAACCTACCATCCTGAAATAATCTCTACTAATACTTTAGCTTTCAACATTCCTGTCTTTTTTCTGTGTACATATGGATGTATATAAACACACATTTTAAAATAAAATCATCTGGGTTAAGAGTTAAAGACTTAAATCACATAAAAGAAGATAAAATTGGAATCATACAATTCATAATCGTTTTCATTTGCATTTTTGTTTACTTAATATATCTCATATTGATTAGGATTATTTCAGCTACAAATGACAGAAAACCCAAAGTAACAGTAGCTGAAGCACATTAATTTCGCTCTCTAGTAAGTGACATCCAGCAGGAAGCAGCCCAGGCTGGTTCTGCAGCTCAGTGACCATCAGGGACTAGACTCCTTCTAACCGATGCCCTCCATCTTCCACACATGGCTTCCACCTCAGGACCCAAGATGGCTGTTCATATCCACACTCCGGAAACTGAAGAAGGAAGAAACAAAGAAGAGATCAGCTTTTCTCTCCAAGGGCACTGCTATCATCTGAACACATCCCCCTCAAATTCATATGTTGAAACTTAATCACCAATGCGACAGTATTAGTAGGTGGTGCTTTTAGGAGGTGATTAAGTCATGAGGGCAGAGCCTTCATGAATGAGATTAGTACCCTTATCAAAAAGGCACAAGGGACCTGTTTTCCCTTTCACCACATAAGGACGCAGCAAGAAGGCGCCATCTTGGAAGCAGAGAGCAGGCCCTCACCAGATACTGAATTTGCTGGTACCTTGATTTTGGACTTCCCAGTCTGCAGAACTGTGAGCAATACATTTCCATTGTTCGTAAATTACTCACTCTAAGGTAATTTTGTTATAGCAGCAGGAACAGTCTAAGAGAGATACTTCCTGGAATTCACATGCACCTCTTCTGCTTATATCCTGCTAGCCAGAATGTAGTCCCATGGCCACTGGGAAATAGGCTATTTATCTAAGTAGGGGTTCTGTTACTATGGCAAAAGGGGAGAACACATATTGGGGAGCAACTGGTATCTCTACCACACATCACAAACATCTTGCCAGTGTATATAGTTTTGTATCCTGCTTTCTTATATTTTGTTGAACATTTCCCCATATCATTAAATATTCTTTGAAATTCTTTTTTTACCTTTTGTTTTTATCTTTTGTTTTTAATGAGACAGGGTCTTGCTCTGTCACCCAGGCTGGAGTGCAGTGGCATGATCATGGCTCACTGCAGCTTTGACCTCCCAGGCCCAAGCAGTTCTCCCTCCTCAGCCTCCAGGGTACTTGGGACTACAGGCACACATCACCACACCCCATTAATTTTTGTATTTTTTGTAGAGACAGGGTTTTGCCATGTTGCCCATGCTGGTCTGAAACTCCTGGGCTCAAGGGATCCGCCCACCTCGGCCTCCCAAAATGCAAGGATTACAGGCATGAGCCACCACGCCCAGCTGAATATTTAAATTCTTAATTTTTCTCAGTTAAGATTTATACTTATTAGTTAAGAGTATATAAATTCTTAATTTTTAATGGCTGCTTAATATTCTGTTATATATATGTAGCATCACTTATGGATCTTATTACTTGATCTCTGGGTATCAAGAGATACTCAGATTATTATTATTACTCTTGCTAAATAAGCCTCTTTTATGTTTAAAACTTGTCAGAGAAAGAGATGCCAAGCTTTCCTCTCCACTCTGTGGGTGCCCACCTCAGATATTTTGCTGGGGAGTCAGGGTGGTATCTGCCTGGAAAGCTGGCTGATTTTCTTCCTGTTAACAAATGAAGTTTTTTAGCAACTGGTATACCCTGCTGCTCCTGTTGCAGGGGAAGTCATAGGACGGGGCAGGGCCTGGTGGGCAGTTCCACCATAGGTCGGGGAGTCCAGGGGCCTCAGGAAGTAGCGGGGAGTGGGGCAGTAAGAGGAAACTACAGACTCTCAGGACCAAGGGAGTCCCTGGCCCTGGAAAGGCTTGGGGGACTCAATGGGGCCCATTCTTTCTTTATTCGGGTTCAACAAATGCTTTTGAGCCCCTCACAGGGCTGTGGCCTATGTGCCTGGCCGTGGGGAAGTCTCAGAGAAGACGTGGTCCCTTTCATGCTCTTCAGGAGGGCAGCTAATTCTAAATTCTCATTAGAGTTCAACCTGGTGAGTTACCTAAAATACAGAATCCTGGGGACCACATCCAAAAATCTGATGCAATAGGTGTTGGTGGGCCTAGAATTTCAAATATCCCCAGGTGACCCTGATGAGGGTGATCAGGGACAGACCATTCTAGGGGGAGAAATATCACTCAAAGCCCTTGGAAGAAACCTCCTAAGCCAGGCAAACATGGAATCTCCATTTGCTCAGTAGATAGCTTGAACCTCATTTAAGCCTTAGGCTATTATAGAATAATGGGGACACCAGTCAGGCAGACCTAAACTTAAATCGCAGCTTCATCCTTCGGTAACTGAATGACCTCAGGCACATTAGTACTCTGTAAACCTCAGTCTCCTCATCTGTAAAATGAAGATAATCATAGTGTTTCACATGTGAAATTAAACGTTAAAGAGCATAGCAGAGTGTCTGGCACTCAATAAATGCCAGATAGTATTATTAAATTAATTAAAATTAATTTGTTAATTAAAATTGCCTCTACGTGAGTAATTACAGCAGAAGACTGGAAACAAGGTATGTAACATATCTTGTACACTGCCTGACTCATGGTGGTGGGTATTCAATAAATGCTTATTATTATTATTATGAACACTCTCACATACCTTTTAACTCTAGGCCTTATTATCTCTGCATCTGTATCTAACACACAATTTTATCCTCCCCATAGAAATCATGGCCAGGTGCGGTGGCTCACGCCTGCAGTCCCAGCACTTTGAAAGGCAGAGGCAGGTGGATCACTTGAGGTCAGGAGTTCGAGACCAGCCTGGCCAAATGGCAAAACCTCATCTCTATTAAAAATACAAAAATAAGCCAGGCATGGTGGCTCGCACCTGTAGTTCCAGCTACTCGGGAGGCTGAGACAGGAGAATCGCTTGAACCCAGGTGGCAGAGGTTGCAGTAAGCTGTGATGGGGCCACTGCACTCCAGCCTGAGCCACAGTGCTAGACTGTCTCCAAAAAAAAAAGAAAGAAAGAAAGAAAGAAAGAAAGAAAGAAAGAAAGAAAGAAAGAAAGAAAGAAAGAAAGAAAGAAAAAGGAAAGAAATTATGGCTGGATGTGGTGTTTTACGCCTGTAATCCTGACACTTTGGGAAGCTGAGGTGGGAGGATCACTTGATCCCAGGGGTTTGTGACCAGCCTGGGTGACATGGCAAAATCCGGTCTCTACAAAAAAATAATTTAAAAATTAGCTGAGCATGGTGGCATGCATCTGTAGTCCCAGCTACTCAGGAGGCTGAGGTAGGAGGATTGCTTGAGCCCAGGAGGTCGAGGCTGCAGTGAATTGTAATCATGCCACTGCACTCCAGCCTTGGCAACAGAGCAAGACCCTGTCTCTAAATAGAGATTAGATAGATAGATAGATAGATAGATAGATAGATAGATAGATAAATAGATAGATATTGTTAATTTTGGGGCTCTGGCCAGGCACAGTAGCTCACGCCTGTAATCCCAGCACTTTTGAAGGCCAAGGCAGGCAGATCACTTGAGGTCAGGAGTTTGAGACCAGCCTGGGCAACATGGTGAGACCCTCCCCCATCTCTACTAAAAATATACAAAAATTAGCCGGGCATGATGGCGCATGCCTGCACTCCCAGCTACTCGGGAGGCTGAGGCAGGAGAATCACTTGAACAAGGAGGCGGAGGTTGCAGTGAACCGAGATCACGCCACTGCACTCCAGCCTGGGAAATTGAGTGAGATCCAGCTCAAAAAAAAAGGGGAGGGGGGGGGGTGGCTCCAAAATGTCGGCTTAATGTCTGTTCCTAGTGCCTGCCCCAAAATGAAAGGGATTTTTCTCAGCTCCTTTCGGAAGGATGTGCAGGTGGCAGGGGGGTAAGATGAGGGTGAGTGGGAACCTCAGGTTTATACTTCCAACTCCCTGCTTTTGGGAGAGCCTGTACCTGGGCTGAACTCCAAGGGCCAGGAGCTATGGAGGCCTGAGGCTGCTGTGAGGCAAGAGGGAGGATGCAGTGTCACTGTGGATAATGATATTTTCAAGTGCTCATGGACAGCATGGTTGCCATGGTAATGCTGATGGCTCCAAACAAGCTGAGGCCTCTCTTGAGTTGTGAATCAGGTTCAGCTTTATTTATTAAAAAAGAAAACCAATGCCCCGACCTGTGGAGGGCAAAGTGAAGCCGCAGGTGGAGGCCACAGCGTGAATCAGCAGGTGCGTCGGCCGCGAGGCACACAGCCCCTGAGCCTCCTGACGTCAGCTGGCCCAGCCCACCACAGAGCCTGGAAAAACCCAAAGGGGCAGGTGGGGAGGCCAGCATCGCAAACCATGGCCCAGGAGGGAAAATACAAACAGAATTCACACTGCTGGGTGGAAACCACTTAATAGGAAGCAGGTTCCATTTTCTCAGCTTTGGCTCAAAGACCAGACTCAAAGGACTCTACCTCTCTGAGAGTCCTCAGGGCCCAAGGAAATGGGGCACCCCCAGCCCAACCTCAGCAAGTGAAGGTCAAGGCCTGGCCCTGAGATGGCCCATGCGGAGCTGACCACCCAGCCGTGTGACACAGTAGGAGTGCCCTTCCTAATGTCCTAGGGGAAACCAGTCGGCCCTCTGAGAGCAAGAGGGTCCTGGAAAGACAACAAAGGCCACAAAAATGCTCTCACATGGCCTAAACTTATGGGTAGTGCCCCTCCTGCTGGGGAGTGGGTAGAGACTTCTGATGGACCCTGGCCTGTGTCATCCCCCCATAAGGAGGCCCACAGTAACAGTAACAATGACACACTGGAATCCTCTTCTGTGGCTTGGACACTGTCCCTGAATCCTAGACTTACAGGTATAGGGGCCATAAAACCTACTGGTTTGTCTGGGTTCTCTGTTGATCCCACTGATTGAGAAGAAGCCTCTGATTTCTTCCCCTCCCTCGCGCCAATATCCTGGTGGACCCACTTCCTAACCAGCACTGGACTCCAAGCCCTTGTCTCCACCCACTGCCTTCATTATTTGGCAGAATATTATAGGGGGTAGGCCAGTGGGTGCTGAAGTCAGGGTGGATGGATTTAAGTCCTCCTTCTGCCACTTATCTGCTATGTGGCTGAGCCTCCATTCCTCGGTCTGTAATACAGGTGTGATAATAATGACAGCACCACTCACACGGTAGCACTGAGGATGAAATGTGATAATATCTGCAAGTGTTTAGTGCAGAGCCTGGCTGGCACATAGTCAGTGCCGGGTAACTGTTTGCCATTGTTAACTTTAGTTCAGGCCTCATCATATCCCACCTGGAGAACAGCAACAGCCTCATAACTCCACAGGCTGGTCTTGCTCACCTCCAGTCTGCTGTCCACACCACAGCAGAGTGGTTGATCTAAAATGCATCTGATCATGTCATTAGCCTCCTTAAAAATTGAACAGTGGGCCAGGCACAGTGGTTCACACCTGTAATCCCAGCACTTTGGGAGGCCAAGGCAGGTGAATCACTTGAGGCCAGGAGTTCAAGACCAGCCTGGCCAACATAGTGAAGTCCCGTCTCTACTAAAAATACAAAAATTAGCCAGGCATGGTGGTGCGCACCTGTAATCCCAGCTACTTGGGAGGCTGAAGCAGGAAAATGAATTGAACCTGGGAGGCGGAGGTTGCAGTGAGCTGAGATCACACCACTGCACTCCAGCCTGGGCAACAGAGTGAGACTCTGTCTCAAAAAAAAAAAAAAAAAATTAACAGTGGCTCCCATTTACCTTCAGGATAACTCATAGAATTTCTTAGAGTGCCTAAAGGCCCTGACCACCTAGCTCTTGGCTACCCTCTCCAGCCCTGTATCTTACTACACCCTTCCATCCTTGATAAGTTTCAGCCATACCCGTTAGCAGCATCTCCAAGGTGCCAAGCTCTGCCATACCTCCAGGATTTTTGCCATGTTCTTCCCTTTACCCAGGATGCCCTTTCTCTTTTTGTCCAGCTAGAAAACACCTGTTCATCCTTCAAGACCGCATCAAGATCCCTCTATACTGTGAAACTTTTCTGTCCTCCCCTCAAAAGCAGAGTAGATCATTGCCCCCTCTGAGCCGCTTTGGTACTTTCTATAAAGATATTTATGGCCGGGTGCAGTGGCTCACACCTGTAATCTCAACACTTTGGGAGGCTGGAGAATTGCCTGCTGCCGAGAGTTCAAGATAAGCTTGGACCACATAGCAAGACCCTGTTTCTGCTAATACAAAAAATTTTAAAAATTAGCCAGGCATGGTGGTGTATGCCTGTAGTCCCAGCTGCTCAGGAGGCTGAGGTGGGAGGATCGCTTGAGCCCAGGAGTTCAAGTGACCCATGACTGCACCACTGCACTCTGGCCTGAGTGACAGAGCAAGACCCTGTCTCTAAAAAAAAATTCCTGTCCATGCCTCTGGCCCTTTCAGCTTCTTGAGGGTAGCATTGATTCAAATTTCTGTACCCCTAGAACATACCATGGTACCATCATATTCACAAGAGATGACTGTGACTCAGTGAATGAATGAATGAAAACAAAAACCCCATTTATAACCATTTATAGAAGAGAAAACTAAGGCCCAGATAGAAGCAGTGAGTTGGCTAAAATAGAGTCCAGAAGCCCTGTAAATCCAGCCACTCTGGCTGCAGGCACTATGGACCATTCATTCATCCATCAATCACTTACATCATTTCTAAGCACCATTCATACACCAGACACTTTTTGTTCCCTGGGGTAGAAAGAACCAGGAGAAGCCCTGGCTCTCAGGCTACCGGCAGGTGGGATAGAATGACAGGTATGTAGACAATCTGACACCTTTCACTATGAGATGGAACAGAGCGGGTAGAAGGAGCTATGGAAATTTCAGGGACCTCTAATTTAGTTTGTTTTTGTTTTTTGTTTTTTTGTTTGTTTGTTTTTGAGACGGAGTCTCGCTCTGTCACCCAGGCTGGAGTGCAGTGACATGATCTCGGCTCACTACAACCTCCACCTCCCAGGTTTAAGCAATTCTCCTGCCTCAGCCTCCCAAGTAGCTAGGATTACAGATGTCTGCCACCACGCCCAGCTAATTTTTTTTATTTTTAGTAGAGATGGGGTTTCACCATGTTGGCCAGGCTGGTTTCAAACTCCTGAGTTCAAGTGATCTGCCTGCCTCAGCCTCCCAAAGTGCTAGGATTACAGGCATGAGCCACTGCGCCCAGCTGGGACCTCCAATTTGGGTGGGGATGGGGCAAGACACTTGCTATCATCTGAATGTTTGTCTCCCATACTCCCAGTTCGTATGTTGAGGTTCTCACTCCCAAAGTGATAGTATTAAGAGGTGAGGCCTTTGGGAGGTGATGAGGTCATGGGGGTGGAGCCCTCACGAATGGGATTCATGCATTTATAAAAAAGGCCTGAGAGAGACCCCTTCCCCCTCCCACCGTGTGAGGACACAGTGAAAAGACTGGGTCCATCTGTAAACCAGAGAGCAAACCCTCACCAGACACTAAATCTGCTGGCACCTTGACCTTGGGTTTCCAGCTTCCAGAACTATGAGAAATAAGTTTCTGTTGTTTGTCAACCACCCAGTCCATGGTAGCTTGTTCTAGCAGCCCCCCAAAAAATGTTTCTCTGTTTCAATTCCCTCTCCCCAATCCCTAGAGGTCAAGTTCCCAAAGGCTACCAAAAATCCTGCCATACCTCTAGGATTTTTGCCATGTTCTTCCCTTTACCCAGGATGCCCTTTCTCTTTTTGTCCAGCTAGAAAATACCTGTTCATCCTTCAAGACCGCATCAAGATCCCTCTATACTGTGAAACTTTCCTGTCCTCCCCTCAAAAGCAGAGTAGATCATTGCCCCCTCTGAGCCGCTTTGGTACCATGGCAAAACCCTGTCTCTAACACAGCTGTGGTCTAGGTGCTACCGACACAAGTGAACAGGCATATGCACACACATACACGAGACAGGTGGCATGAGCATGTCTTGCTCCATAGGGTAGAGCAGGGAGCCGTAAGAACATGTCTAGGCCGGATACGGTGGCTTATGCCTGTAATCCCAACACTTTGGGAGGCCGAGGCGGGTGGATCACCTGAAGTCAGGAGTTCGAGACCAGCCTCACCAACGTGGTGAAACCCCGTCTCTACTAATAATACAAAAATTAGCCAGGCATAGTGATGCATGCCTATAATCCCAGCTACTCAGGAGGCTGAGGCAGGAGAATCACTTGAACCCGGGAGGCGGAGGTTGCAGTGAGCCAAGATCGTGTCATTGCACTCCAGCCTGGGCGACAAGAGTGAAACTCTGTCTGCAAAAAAATAAAAAAGAAAGAAAGAAAGAACGTGTCTGAGCCTCGAAGCAGCCAGGTTAAGAGCCCTGCATGGGAGTAAGGACAGATGAAATCAGAGAGCAGAGCATTTCTCTGCTCACACCACACAAGCCCTGCTACACACTAGGGCTCATATGATCCTCACCAGGCAGGGCCCTACAAACAAGACAGGTGTTGTTTTCTCCCCCACTTTCAGATGAACAAACTGAGACTCAGAGAGAGTTAAATGACTTTCCAGGACTGTAGAAGTGCCAGAACTGAATCCATCACTTCCCAAGCACTGGGCATGTAGCTTCTGCCAGGCTTTCTGCTGGGCACAGGGGATACTGAGGTGAATGGAACACAGTCCCTGCCCCTCAAGGTGGCCAACTGCATAATGGCAAAAGCACAGTTTCTCAAGTCAGACAGAACCTGTGTTTGAATCTCGACTTCCCCACTGACTAGGCTTGTGAGCCTGAACTGGTTCCTAACCTCCACATCTCACATTTTGAGTCTCAGATTCAAAACATAAACTAGATCAAACCAGCCTCGTGCTCAAACCCTCCAAAGGCATCAGCTCAGAGTAAAATCCACATATGACCCAGTCACTGCTCCCATATCCAGTTCATTTCCTCTTTCTGTTCATCTCTCTTCCCACCCTCAGATGCCCTGGCTCCTGGCTATGCCTAAAGCAAGACAAGCACCTCCAACCTTTGATCTTTGCCCTTCTCTTCCCTCTCCTGGATGCACTTTCTCCAGATGGACACATGGCTAACTCCCTCCTGCCACTCAGGTCTCCAGCTTCTCAGAGAGGCCATCCCTGGCCAGATGCAGTGGCTCACACCTGTAGTCCCAGCACTTTGGGAGACCAAGGTGGGCGGATGGCTTGAGCCCAGGAGTTCGAGACCAGCCTGGGCAATATGGTGAAACCCCGTCTCTACAAAAAATACAAAAATTAGCCAGGCATGGGCCAGGGATGGTGGCTCACACCTGTAATCTCAGCACTTTGGGAGGCCAAGGTGGGCAGATCACTTGAGGTCGGGAGTTTGAGACCAGCCTGGCCAACATGGCAAAACCCTGTCTCTACTAAAAATACAAAAATTAGCTGGGCACGGTGGCCCGTGCCTGTAGTCCCAGCTACTCAGAAGGCTGAGGCACGAGAATTGCTTAAACCCAGAAGGCAGAGGTTGCAGTGAGCTGAGATCGCGCCACTACACTGCAGCCTAGGAGACAGAGCGAGACTCCCTCTCAAAAAAAATAAAAATAAAAAAAATTAGCCAGGCTGGTGGCACATGCCTATAGTCCCAGCTGTTCAGGAGGCTGAGGTGTGAGAATTGCTTGAGCACAGGATGTTGAGGATGCAGTGAGCTATGATCATGTCACTACGCTCCAGCCTGGGCAACAGAGTGAGACCCTGTCTCAAGAAAGAAAAAAAAAGCCAATCCCTGACCATGGCATCCAAAACAGTGGCCCTGTCACTATCAACTGTACTCTTCTTCAAAACACTGTCTCTATATTATGCAACCTGATACTACCTGTATTCGACCATTTGTTAATGACCTATCCCTCCTATTAGTACACAAGGGTACAGATACACCCATTTTGTTTACTCCTCTGTGCCTAGAACAGTGCCTGGCACATAGTAGGAGCTCAACAAATTTTTGTTACACAAATAAATCAATGACCCTCACTTTCCTCCCCTTTAAAATGATACATACAGCCACATAGTTATAAGAATTAAATTATGTTGGCTGGGCTCAGTGGCTCACACCCGTAATCACAGCACTTTGGGAGTCTGAGGCGAGCGGATCACTTGAGGTTAGGAGTTTGAAATCAGCCTGGCCAACATGGCGAAACCCTGCTCTACTAAAAATACAAAAATTAGCCGGATGTGGCGGTGGGCACCTGTAATCCCAGCTACTTGGGAGGCTGAAGCAGGAGAATCGCTTGAACCTAGGAGGTGGAGGTTGCAATGAGCCAAGATCACGCCACTGTACTCCAGCCTGGGTGACAGAGCAAGACTCCATCTCAAAAAAAAAAAAAAAAAAAAATGAAAAAACAAACAAACAAAAACGTTATTTAAAAAAAAATTAAATGATGTCATAGTGGAAGATGCTTTGCCTGGGCAGGGGAGCTTAGTGACACGCAATAATGGTTGCTGTTTTACTGTCATTGTTCATGCTGTTGTTGTTTTGGTGCTTGCCATCTCAAAGCGGGGAGACAGGTGTGGAAATAAGTAATTTGTGATAATAAAGCTCTTATCCTGAGCCCTCTGCTCCACTTTGGGGTGTGGGCAGCAGCCCCTCCATCTGCCTGAACAGCAGGGCCTGAAACTTTTATCTGGACTGCCAAGGTCACCCTCTGGGTCTGGCCCTGATGGTGGGAGACCTCTCTCTGGGGCCTTCCTGGGCTGGGGGCAGTGGGCAGAGCCCAGCCCAGGCCTCAGAAACCCGTGATTTCCCCCAAGAGCAGGCCCCACATCAAAGCCAATCTCGGAGGGGCGAGGCCTCAGGATAAATGGAAGATTAAAGAAGGCTCAGTCTCCACAAGGCCACAGGGAGAGGCAGCCAGCAGGCGACCACAGCGGAGAGGCCCCGACACAGCCCTGACAGTGGCCATCTTGGGGGGCAAGAGGAGAGAAGGGGGCCCAGTCCTTGGCAAGGGGAGCCAGGAGGACACCTTAGCAAAGGGGGTGCTCCTTGTGATTAAATCTCGATGCATCTCTCCATTCCATGCCAGCTTCTTAACCCTTTCCCAGCCAGGCGGCAGCAGGGAGCTCAAGATAGGAAGCCCTGGGCCTCTCTTCAAGAGACTTGGTTTGGTCATTGGGTTTGGTCATTGGGGTTTGCTCTTTCCAGCAAGGGAGCCTGTAATGAAGACCTCCTGGCCCCAGTCTTCCTCCCCAGGGAAGGTCTGTAATTAGTGCAGGAGGCGAGGCTGGGGAAGCGCAGACAATGTCATTTGAACCAGGATGAGACAGGGCTCAATTGCTAGTCTGCACTTTTTTTTTCTGGTGCCATTTCATATACAAAACTCCAGCAAACTTAACCCTTTCCTGGTTGGGCCCGGATGCCAGGGTTTCAGCTTGGCACAGCATCCATTCCTGTGCCTAACATGCGCCATTCTCACCTCCACCACATACACCCCAGTTCAGGTAAGCCATGGTTTCAGACTTCCTCAACACCAGCCAATCAATCACCCAACAAGCCTTTGACGAATGCCACCAGATGCCAAGCACCCAGGGGAGGGGACCCAAGGGAAAATCTCCCTTCCTGTCAGCAAGGAGCTGACGATCCCTCTAAGCAGCAGGGGAATGCCCACTCGAAACAGGTGGCAGGCAATGGAAGGGAAAGTGGCACCTGCTGAGGACCAGTGCAGGGCAGGGAAGGAAGCTGGGTGGAGGCAGAGTACACACGATAGGTGCAGGAAGGATTGGCGTGTGGTAAGCACTCTGTAAATATGTTCCAAGGGAGATATCTTCCTGGAGCAGAGCTTTTCTGCAATCAGGGTCTGAGGGCTGAACCCACAGAGACACGGAAGGCGGGCAAAGCCAGCCCCAGGTAGAGATGGATGTCAGAGCTATTGAGACAGGCAGAGGCTACTGCCTCCTCCCCCATGCTCCTGGAGCACCCATTCTGAATCCCTGAACTACAGTTTATCTCACGCTATACTACAACCTGTCTGATTGCAGATCTGGCTTCTCAACTAGATTGCAAGCAGCCGGAGGGCTGTGTCTATTCACCTCTGGTCTCGTGGGCCTCAGCACTGAGCCTGGCACACAAGAAGTATTCAATAAATGCTCTTTGGTTGTTTTTTTTTTTAATACTTTTTGTTTTTATGGGGGACAGAGTCTCGCTCTGTCACCCAGGCTGAAGTGCAGTGATGCGATCTTGGCTCACTGCATCCTCCACCTCCCGGGTGGAAGTGATTCTCCTGTCTCAGCCTCCTGAGTAGCTGGGATTACAGGTGCATGCTACCATACATGGCTAATTTTTGTATTTTTAGTAGAGATGGGGTTTTACCATACTGGTCAGACTTGTCTGGAACTCCTAACCTCAGGTGATCCACCTGCCTTGGCCTCCCAAAGTGCTGGGATTACAGGCGTGAGCCACTGCGTGCAGCAAATAAATGCTCTTTGAATAGATGGTTGGGCTTGCATGAGATGGTGAGAGAAGTGAGGAAGAATCCACCTCTACGGACTTTCCCAGGGAGGATGCAAATTCTGGCCCCACTTCCCTTGCAAATCACATCACAGTATCTCTAACATGTAAAGTTTAGCTTCTAGAAATCAGTAAGACCAACCACCAATTTTTAAAGGTTGAAGAACGTGAATAGAGTCTCCAGAAAAGGAAACATAAATTGTCCTAACACATCTAAAAAGATGCTCAATCCTACTCAAGATAAATGCAAATTTAAAATATACTGGAGGCTATGGCTGGGCACCATGGCTCACGCCTGTAATCCTAGCACTTTGGGAGGCCAAGTCAGGTCTCCTCACCTGAGGTTAGGAGTTCCAGACCAGCCTGACCAATATGGTAAAAACCCCATCTCTGCTAAACATGGTAAGGTGTAAATGAGTGTACTCCCAGCACTTTCGGAGGCTGAAGCAGGAGGATCACTTAAGGCCAGAAGTTGAGACCAGCCTGGGCAACATAGTGAGACCCCATCTGTACAAATAATAATAATAAATTATCTAGGCATGGTGGTGCATGCCTGTAGTCCCAGCTACTCATATAGCTGAGGTGGGAGGATTGCTTGAGCCCAGGAGGTCAAGGCTACAGTGAGCCATAGCTGTACTGCCGCACTCCATCCTGGGCGACAGAGCAAGACCTTGTCTCCAAAAAAATAAATTAAATACGCTGGAAATCATTTCTTATTTATCAGATTAGAAAATTCCAGGCTGGGCACAGTGGCTCATGCCTGTAATCCCAGCATTTGGGGAGGCCGAGGCGGGCGGATCACGAGGTCAGAAGATCGAGACCATCCTGGCTAACATGGTGAAACCCCGTCTCTACTAAAAATACAATTAATTAGCTGGGCTAATTAATTATAGTCCCAGCTACTCTGGAGGCTGAGGCAGGAGAATGGCGTGAACCCAGGAGGCAGAGCTTACAGTGAGCCGAGACTGCGCCACTGCACTCCAGCCTGGGGTACAAAGCGAGACTCCGTCTCAAAAAAAAAAAAGAAAAGAAAATTCCAAAAGTTTGATAATATCCTCTCTTTGAGAGACTGTAGAACAACCAACAATGTCGTATATTGCTGATGGGAGTGTAAATTGGTACAAGATATTTGAGAATACTTACAACATTACAAATGCATGTTCTCTTTGACCCAGGAATCCTACTTCTGAGAATTTATCCTACATGCAGTGCTTGAACAAGCCTATCTTTGCAGCACTGTTTGTTACAGTAAAAAAAACTAGAAACAATCCAATTGTCCATTAATTGGGGTCAGGTAAATAAATGATGGTACATTCATACAATGGGTGGCTATGCAGCTATTTTTAAAAAAAGGATGAGGAAGTTCTCTGTGTGCTAATACAGGAAGATCTTGAAAATAGATTAAGTGGGGGGAAAAGATGCAGAACAGTGTGTATAATACTTTTCAATTTAAAAAGAGAGGGAGTCCTGGTGTTGTGGTGCATGCCTGATAATCCCAGCACTTTGGGAGGCAAAGCAAGACAATCAGTTGGGGCCAGGGGTTCAAGACCAGCCTGGGCAACATAGTGAGACCCTGTCTCTACAAAAAATTAAAAAGTTAGCTGGGCACACTTGTAGTGCTCAGCTACTCAGGAGGCTGAGGCAGAAGGATTGCTTGAGTCCCTGAGTGGCTCACGCCTGTAATCCCAGCACTTTCGGAGGCCAAGGCGGGTGGATCACGAGGTCAGGAGATCGAGACCATCCAGGCTAACACGGTGAAACACCATCTCTACTAAAAATACAAAACATTAGCTGGGCATGGTGGCGGGCGCCTGTAGTCCCAGCTACTCGGGAGGCTGAGGCAAGAGAATGGCATGAACCTGGGAGGTGGAGCTTGCAGTGAGCTGAGATCACGCCACTGCACTCCAGCCTGGGTGAGAGCAAGACTCCATCTCAAAAAAAAAAAAAAAAAAACAGAGAGAGAGAAATATCTAAACACACACACACACACACACACACACACACACACCCCATAGAAGGATGCCCAAGCAAGTAATAAAATTGATTATATGTTAGTTAAAGGGTGGGAACTTAGTGGTTAGGATATAGGATGCAGAGATGGGGGGATTACTTTTTGTTGTATTCTTTTTTTATTTTTTAAACCATCTGAATGCATTATCTATTCAAGAAATTGAAAAAGACACACACACACAAACTTCCACCTAGGACTGGGGATTCTTGGATTCTTCACAAGTTGCTGGGTAAATGTGATTCTACCTCAGCTGGCTGTCCCTCTGTCGTTTTCCCTCCCTCGCTCCCACCAGGTTTTCCTGAGACCCTGGATTCCAGTAAACGGTCCTGCCATCTCAACTCGTGCCTCCAGATCATGGACTATGTGTGACCTTGGGCAAGTTACTTCATCTCTCTGGGCCTCAATAAAACAGAGTAATCCTAGTACCTGCCTCCAAGGGTTATGGTAAGATGGAAATGAGGAAACTCATCTTGGCACCAATAAAAGTTCAAAAAAAAAAAAAGAAAACTCATAGGATGTGTTTAGCATAGATCCTGGGACTTGATCAATGCTATATGGTATAAATATATAAGATTTACTGTTCATATTCTTTGCCAATATTTTTATTGGATTGTTGGTCTTTGTCTTATTGATTTATAGGCGCTCTATTGATTCAGAAGATTGAGATATGCATTGCAAACTGGCAGAGCATTGAAAAGTAACAAGACCCAATAAATGGCAGTTTGTGAAAATCACTATATATTTCTCATTATTTCTCCTCCAAGCCATGCATGCTGATGTTTGAAGGGGTCCCACATTGAAGACCTTGGGGCTCATCTGGACAGCCCTCAAGGAGCAGAGTCTTTTGTCACTGGCTCTGTGTCTCTTAACCAGTCTCCTCTGGGTAGTCAGAGATTATCATTCTCCTAGGTGCTTCCAGCTGCAGCCCTCAGAACAACAACCTTCCCTTTTACTCTAGATGAGGCTCATTCTCTGTGTCTTCCCTGGAGGTCCCCAAGTTTGTGGGGTATGTGTGTAATACCAGCTCCTACAAGAAAGTGCTGTAATCCCAGCACTTTGGGAGGCCAAGGCAGGCAGATCACTTGAAGCCAGGAGTTCAAGACCAGCCTGGCCAACATAGTGAAACCCTGTCTCTACTAAAAACATGAAAACTAGGTCAGGCACAGTGGCTCACGCCTGTAATCCCAGCACTTTGGGAGGCCGAGGCGGGTGGATCATAAGGTCAGGAGATCGAGACCATCCTGGCTAACACAGTGAAACCCCGTCTCTACTAAAAAATACAGAAAATTAGCCAGGCGTGGTGGTGGGTGCCTGTAGTCCCAGCTACTCGGGAGGTTGAGGCAGGAGAATGGTGTGAACCTGGGAGGTGGAGCTTGCAGTGAGCCAAGATCGCACCACTGCACTCCAGCCTGGGCAACAGAGCAAGACTCTATCTCAAAAAAAAAAAAAAACACAAAAATTAGCCAGGTGTGGTTGTGCACGCCTGTAATCCCAGCTACTTGGGAGGCTGAGGCAGGAGCATCACTTGAACCCAGGGGGTGGAGGTTGCAGTGAGCTGAGATCTCACACTGCACTCCAGTGTGGGTGACAGAGCAAGATTCCGTCTCAAAAAAAAATTCACTAATGAGTTCAAGTAAAGCCTCCCCAGGAAACCCTAAGTCTTCATTCCAGAAGACAGAGAATCCTGGCGGGCTGGTCTGAAGGGACACATTGAGGGACTGGGTTGCAGAATACATACCCTTGGGGCCCCTCACCCTGATCTGTGGACACTTGGTGCTTGCTTGCCATTCAGCCAAGGAAAACATTCGGCTCCTTTGGGCCTACATCCATTCATTTTTCTCCAGAGAGTTGGCCCCCTCTTCAGTTCTGGAGGCTCCCGAAATGTTCCTCAGAGCACCTGGAATTGATATTTGCATTAACTAGTGATTGCCAAGGCCAAGCCTGCTGGGTTTCTGTTAGTTCTGCTCAGCCACAGAGGCTGGAGCTGGTCCCTGAGAATGGCCCACAGGGCCCCCTTTCTGTGCATGAAAAGGATGGAAGTCCCCACCTGGACCTGCTCCTCAAAAAGAGGAACCTGGGTTAGGGCCAGTGGGAGGTAAAGGCAGAGTCTGAAAAGGCCTCAGCCTCCTCCCAACTCTCTGGAAACCCCCCGGTTACTATGCAATTTATCCAATCCCAGAGTCTGACGCAGCAGAAAGATGAAGTCGGAGGCCAGATCAACTTTCCAATATTCCCGCTTAATGGCTGTGTAATCCTTAGACAAATAACATAACCTCTCTGAGCCTCACTCACTTCACCTATAAAGGCAAAAATATGTGTGTATTTCTGTCTCCCTTCTAAAGGCATTTGAGAAACCCTACAGACAATGGAATTCGATGGTTGTTAATGGAGGAAAAAGGATATGGAGGAAAGGAGAACAAACACAAGATGAAGGCAGGCTGCAGTGAGTGTGTGGAATGAACCTCCTCTTCCTGTTGCAAGAGGTGGACCTCAGCAAATTGATCTCTGAGCTTCCTCACAGCTCAAGTAAAGAAAGTAATGCAATGAACTACAAAACCCAGAGTGTCCCTCAAGTTAAAAATAGGCCTGCTGCTCAGAAGCAGCCAGCTTTGATGGGCCCTGAAGTAAAAGAAAAGATGCTTCCCCAGACCTTCCTAAAGGGACAAGGTGGCAGGTAGAGGTGGAGGATATGTGTATAGTGGGCCCCTCCCCACGTGGGGGTAATACAATCTCCCAGGGTCTTTGTGAGTCTGAAATAAAATGAAATGCTTGACAGTGTCACCTAGAGTGGCTGGCATACAGTAGGTGCTTAATATGTGCCCATTTCCATCCTTCTTCCTACTCTGTCTGCTCCCAGGGAAGGGATATCCATTGATCTCACAGGCATGGGAGGATTCAGCTCTTCAGTCATTCAGCAAACATTTATCGAACACCTGGGTTAGGCAAAGGTGGGAATCCTCCTCAACCTAGCTGGTGTCTTCCCTGCTGTCCCCAAATCCTTGGCCTCAGAAGCTCTCCCCCTCCCACTGCCACCCACCCTTCTGGGTCTCAGCCCCTGCCTCCTTCCCAGCATGGCTTTAAGCCCCAGGGAGCCCTGCTCCTGTGGCTTCTCCCTCATTCCCCGCATAGCTCCAGGCTGCTCCCTTCGACCACCACATTCATGGAGCTGGGCCACGTGCAAGAGCACAATTAATATTCCACTCAGTCTCCCCAAGCCCTGCTGCCTACTGGGAGAAGATGGAAACCAGATTTGCAGCCACACGCGCTGGCATGGATGCACACAGAGAGGCAGCCCGCCCCTAGGTGTGAGCTGGCGCATACACATGTGCAAATGTGGAAGCCCCACACTTAGATTCACACCTCCAGACATCCTCGGGGAGGGAGGGGCTGTATGCACACCTAGCTCCCAGCCAATCACTGCCCAGGGGACACTCAGACTCCTCACACACAAAGGCCGTATTTGCTTTCTGGGCAGAGGGAGACAGAATCATAGCATTTCAGAGCTGGGAGGATGGGATTTCAGAGACCAAGCTAAGACCCTCATTTTCCAGGGAAGAATCTGAGGCCCTGGCTTAACCTTGACTGTTATCAGTCCCCAGTGAAGCACATGGTGACTGGATGCATTTTAGCAAAGCCTTTGATTTAAATGCCTGATGCTGCCTCCCTCCTTCCTGGGGACAAGCTACTTCAGTCTCACCAGCCTTGGAGGTCGGGGAATCTGAGGCTCACGGTGGGTTGCGGGGATAAGGGCTTGGCAAGAGCAGGAGGTCGTAGGCAGAGTCAGGCCTCCAACTTTCCGTGCCCCTGCCCTTCCTCTTAGCCCCATAGTTCCAGCTCTGCCAGCCCTAGGTGGGGCAGGATTTGCAGGGGAGTGTCCCCAACAATATGAGGACTCAAGGCAGGAGGAAACAAGTGGCTTTGTTGGTTTCTCTCCTATTACTGGAGACTTCAAGAGCGAGGAGATGGAAGGTGGTGGTATGCCTGAGTGCGTGTCTTCTGGGGAGGTAGCCAGGTGGCTGCGTTCTAGAGATGTCTAGAAGCGGAGTTGGAGCAGGTGATTCAGGCTGGCGGGGAGAAGGGTGACTTGAGAACAGGAGGAGAGCAAAGCAGGAAGCGGGTGGAGCTGTTTCCCAGATGGCAGGCAGACAGAGGGCCAAGGGGCGGGCCTGCTTCCAGTCCAAAGATGGGACGGCAGAGCAGAAATTCAGGGAAAAAGAAGCAAAAATAATTACCAGGAAAAGGAGCTGGAAGGGAGGCAAGTGTTTTCTTAGTCTTTAAGGAACTTCAGTCTTCAGAGAATTTAAAGAGGAAAAAAAAATCTATCTTAAGGCCTTTCTCCAAGGCAGGGTGGTTGGTGATTCACCCGCTGCTGTGGAAGGCCCTGGAGAAAGGCCCTCCCCTCAGCTCCTGCCTCTGCCCAGTGAGCAAATTCAGTTCAACTGGGGTGAGTGGAAAGGGCTCTGGGTGCGGAGCCGGGAGGCCCTGGTTTCAGTCCTATCTCTGCCTCATGAGGCTGGGTGACTTAAGGCAAGCCTCTGATGGCCCCAGGCCTTGGTTTTCTATAAAACGAGAAGAGGCAAGTCATATAAACTCTCTGAGCCTTGGTTTTCTCATCTGCAGATTAGGGATGATAATAATATCATGTTGATTCTAAGGTGTCATCAATTACATGATGCACCATTATTTTATGTACTTCAGGAAGGAAAAAACATCATCCATTAAACTATGACAGACCATCGATCATAAGACACATTCTGATTTCAGAGATGTTAAAACATTGAGGAAATGTGCATCTCAGAATCAGTGAAAGACGATACTTATCTCACAAGCTTGTTCCAAGAATTAAACAAGATGATAAAAAGTATTTAGTGCCTGGCACAAAGCAAGTACTAATAAATGTCCGGTATTTTTATGGTTCAGGGTTGGGTGGAAAGGGATCACAGGCCAAAGGGGTGGAAAGGAGAGCCCTAAACTAAGTGAGAGCTGGGGTTCTGAAACCCACCCTGCTCCTGGTAGAGTGCCACCTCAGGCTCCATGTCCAGCCCCAGTGGGGGGCACAGGGAAAGCAGCCATGCAGCCCAATTTAGGGAGCTGCTAGAGAACAAAGGGCCCCGTCTGCACCCCGGAAGTCAGTCTAATCTCCAGGATGAATATGTTTTCATTTCTCAGAAGTTCCTGTTAGAGTGTGCCAAAGCATTTTTCCCTTTACAACCCAGGCAAACAAGACAGGTTTACTTTGGGTGACCTTATTATCACCACCCAGGGCCTGCCTGCCGAGTGTAAACACCAGCTTGCACCCTCCTGGAGGCTCTGGGCAGAAGCCTGGATAATCAAAGTACCAGGCCTCCTGAGCGGGGAGGCCCTTCACACCCCCCCGACCCCTACCCCTGCTCCCCAGGCCCTGTCCTGGAAAGGGCGCATTGGAAGATCCTTGGAGAGGATGAAACCCTAGAGGGCATCAACACCTCGCCCATTTCATAGCTATGGAAACGGAGACCCAACGAAGGGCAGTGACTCTACACACACACACACACACACACACACACACTCACACACCCCATTCTACTCACAGCTCAGCCTGGCAGGAGCCTCTCTCTCTGCCTGATCCTCAGTGTCTGGAACAGGCAAGAAGCTTATCTCTGTCCTCTTTCTCCTATGCGTCATTGACTGCGTTGGGATGCCTTTATGCATGAAGCTTTTGCTTCACAGTTGGAACAGCTCATGGAGAGCAGCAACCAGCTGTTCCTGAGCCCGTCACAGAAGGGGCTGCCATCAGTGCCTCTTGTGACCTGCAGTATTTGGGCCTGTGGAGGTGGTGTTTGCAGAGCCAACATTGGCCTCCATCCCCTAACTCCTTCAGATGTAGAGGAGGGGCCTTGGTGGGGGGTTGGGTTGTGGGACCAGGCCCAAGAACTGGGAGGGAGGGAGCAAACCCTCCCTGCTGGGTTAGAAGGCAGACTTAAGACCCAGGGAGACATCTCATTTCATCTCCTGGAAAATCTTTAATAGACAAGAGAGAAGGGATGTGCGACTGACCACACCCTACAGAAGGCTTTAGGTGGGCACAGTTCTTTCCAGTCCTGGCACAGAATAGAGCCTGGGCTTCAGTGTGGCCATAAGTACGGGGTTTGTGTAGGGCATTGGGGTTTCGCCCTCATCATCTCACTCCTGCGCCACTGCCTGTTCTTCCCAGTCCAGCCTTCCTCCTCTTTCTCTTCTACTTGCTGTTCCCTCTGCCTAGAATGTTTTCCCTGCATTTTGCCCCATAAATGACCCCAGTTCTTGATTCAGTTCTCAGTTCACATGTGGCCTCTTCAGAGAGGCCTTCCTTACCCAAAGAGTCACATCACACTATTTTATTTTTTCATAGTCCTTACCACTCTCTGAAATCATCTTCTTAACATTTTTTTACCCACCCACCTCTGTACAACCACGTTTACTCTGGGATCTAGGTTCTTAATCACTGCTGTGTCTCCAGTGCCTGGTCTCGGAACCATTCACAGTAGGTACTCAATAATGCTTGTAGAATGTGTGAATAAATCTGCGATCATCCTCATCTCTGCTGGACTTTGCCATCCTCTTCATTCCAGAAAGAAAACGATCACACTCCTCTGTGTGCCCGGCTCTACACTGCCTGGTCTCCCTCCTCCCCCTGCCACCCCTTTCCCCAGGATTTCTCTTGGGAGATTCTGCCTCTCAGACTCCGCAGAAGCTGCCGGAACCAGAATGTCTCCCCAGGATTATTTTCAATGGTTTCCTGGGGTGTTCACCTGGGTAAGAATAAGGAAAGAGAGGACACTCTAATCCTACTTATCTAAAACTATATAATCTTCCCCAATCACTTAAATGGTACCTGTGTCTCTAATTACAGAGCAGGCTGGGAGGAACACAGGCACAATTTCCAGCCAACCTCAGGCGGGGGGCCACTTTTTCTCCTCCTGGGGGCCTGTAGGGACTACAGCTTAGTAGCCAGGACTCCAGACACCTGCTGCTGGAGCTCACTCACGATAGCCTGGCCTGTTCACCCAGCCAGAGACCCCTCCCCTCCCCCTGAGAAGTATCAGCCACATCCCAGTGTTTGAATGGTCCCCATTTGGCCAGATGTGACGCATTTGGGGAAGACACCCATGGTCCCAGCACCCTAATTCTACCCGCCACTGTTGTGAAAGTGAATTGATTTCTTTTTGGCCCAGCCTTACTTCTCGGAGTTGCATGGCTGGTGAACTGGTCCCCAGAGCATGGGTTATAATCCTACTTTCTCAGGAGCAAATTCTCCAGGAGGCCTGGGAGCTAACAGTCATGTAACAGCCTGGAAGGTCAGAACTTCACTCTCCAGAACTATGTCAACTAGATCATAAGGTGGGGAAAAGCCACGTGCCTGCCTGCCTGCCAGGCAAGCAAACAACTGCTGTCTCAGCCTTGGTATGAGCCCTTCTCCCACCTGGTGCTGAGAGCAATTTTGGTGACATCCATGGCTTAGCTGCAATGACATCTCTACCTCTTAAAGGCCTTTGGTTCCTGAGCTAATTAAACGTCCCAGACAGGAAGGACATGCTTAATCTCATTAATAACTTCTGGTCAGGAAACAGTGTGCCCAGCCCTCTGAGGGAGCGCCTTTCTGAACCACCTCCATTTGTTCAGGTGCTTGGCGATTGCTATCAGCCCTTTCAAGAGATTAAGTTTGTACGCAGGAGCAAGCCACTTAGGTAATGGATCCCGGGGCCCTGGGAGTGTCTGGTGACTGTGGAGTGTGCAGCCAGCCAGCACCTTGGCTCATTCAGATTCCAGAACCACTGTTTTCCAACTTCCTGCTCTTCAGAACCATTAGGGGGTAGGGAGGGACTTGACTATCGAGGAGAAGAGGGGGACTCTCCTGTCTCTGGCTGTTCACCCAGCCCTTTCACACAGAGGGAAGCTGGGGACTGTCCTTGCCCTGAGGAGCCTCACAGCTCAGTGGGGTCACAGATACAAACAATGTGAGCAAATAAGGACAATACCACATTAGACTAGAAACAGTGGAGGTGAGCACATGATGCC
The DNA here is from genome assembly GCF_028858775.2 of Pan troglodytes. Taxonomy (NCBI): domain Eukaryota; kingdom Metazoa; phylum Chordata; class Mammalia; order Primates; family Hominidae; genus Pan; species Pan troglodytes. Next base: position 50,286,608 of record NC_072407.2, read on the forward strand.
CTGTGGGTGTATACCGTTGGTAACTGCTCCAGCCTGGGGGTTCAGGGAAGGCTTCCTGGAAGAAGAAACAGGTGAGATGAGAAATGAGAGTTACAAGCTGAAAATCGGCTGGGCATGGTGGCTCACACCTGTAATCCGAGCACTTCGGGAGGCCAAGGAGGCCGGATCACCTGAGGTTAGGAGTTCCAGAGGAGCCTGGCCAACATGGTGAAACCCCGTCCCTACTAAAAATACAAAAATTAGCTGGGCGTGGTGGGGCGCGCCTGTAATTCCAGGTGCTCAGGAGGCTGAGGCAGGAGAATCGTTTGAAACTGGGAGGCGGAGGTTGCAGTGAGCCGAGAACACACCATTGCACCCCAGCCCGGGCAAAAAGAGCGAAACTCCGTGTCAAAAAAATAGTAATAATAATAAATAAAATTTTTTAAAAGCTGAAAATCTCCCCCGTTGAGGGGAGATCTGTTGAGGGGACTGTGAAATGGAATTCCCTGACTGGGTTTGGTGCAGGCTTTAGTATAAGGCTGGAAGGATGGAAATAGCTCCCTCATCAATTTATGGGACAGTGGTTGGTGAAGCCTTAAAATGCCAATGTTCCAGGAACACTGTTATCGGTTCCAGGACTATTGTTGCTTTAAGCCCCCACCTTGAGCATTCAGAGAAGAGAGATTACTAAGACGAAGTTGCAGATGTCTCTTTAAAAAAGGAGAGAGGATTCTTCGAGCCACGCCCTCTTCTCATTAATATTAAATTATTGTGAATATTGATGTGGGGGCGTGGCGCCTTGGCCAGCTGGGCTAGCCAGCCAGGGGTTCCCAGTTTCACAGAGAGGAAAGTGACAGAAGCCGTGCGGAGGGAGACGCAGAGACAGAGGAGAGGCCGGCAGCCACCCAGTCTCGGGGGAGCGCTTAGCTCCCCCGCCCCGGCTCCTACCCTGTCCGGGGGGCTCCTGAAGCCCTCAGCCCCACCCCCGGGCTCCCCATGGAAGCCAGCTGTGCCCCAGGAGGAGCAGGAGGAGGTGGAGTCGGCTGAATGCCCACGGTGCGCCCGGGGCCCCTGAGCCCATCCCGCTCCTAGCCGCTGCCCTAAGGCCCCCGCGCCCCCCGCGCCCCCCACCCGGGGCCGCGCCGCCTCCGTCCGCCCCTCCCCCGGGGCTTCGCCCCGGACCTGCCCCCCGCCCGTTTGCCAGCGCTCAGGCAGGAGCTCTGGACTGGGCGCGCCGCCGCCCTGGAGTGAGGGAAGCCCAGTGGAAGGGGGTCCCGGGAGCCGGCCGCGATGGACGCCGTCTTGGAACCCTTCCAGGCCGACAGGCTGTTCCCCGGATCCAGCTTCCTGGACTTGGGGGATCTGAACGAGTCGGACTTCCTCAACAATGCGGTAAGATGAAGGGTCTCCGTTCCCGTTCCACCCCTCGGCACCCGTCCTCGCGGCGCGCCTGGGCCCCTAGAAGGACCCGACTACACATCACTGGGCAGGAGCCGGGGAGAGGGTTCAGCGCAGGGTCTCCAGGAGCGACATGTGTTTGGAGCTAAGCGCCCCTCCTGGGGGCTCAATCTTTGAATACACTGGCCTCCACCTTCTAGGGGGAAGGGGCCATCGAGGTATCGGGTCCGTCCGATCCTCGGATCTGAGCTCAAGAGACACCAATCCCGCCCTCCACCCACGTCTTCTAGCCGTCCCCAACCCACCCCAGGTTCCAGGACCAGACTGGGCGCAAAGTGGCAGCGCCCTTTCCTGCGCCTCCCTTGGGGCTTCGGTGGCTCATAGGCTGGATCTCCGCTGGGGGGCGCACCGGGGAACGTTCAGAGGGCCTGAGACCCGACCCCTCGGGGATCAGAGCCAGACCTGGGTTCTCAGCCAGGCCCAGAAATTTCAGGGTGCTACCCTGGCAGCCCCAGGGAATCAGGCCCAGAGACCCCCCACCCCCACCCCAGGGAGGGACCTGAGGCTGGGGGCTGGGAAGAGGCGGTCAGGGCAACATAGGGTGATGGCTCAGGAGGAGGGAGCCATTTCTCTCCATCTGCCTCTAGATCTCTGCTCTGTCCCTCTGTTCCTGGAGTCTGGCTGACTTTCTCCCTCTCCCTATGTCTTCTTGACTAGGTCCGACTGTGAGCTTGTCTTTCTCCTCTTTCTCACTCTTCCCCTCCCTCCCTAAGGAAACGTGGCTTCTCTCTCTTCTTCCCTCCCTCCCTCTCTCAGGCTCAGCCCTAAGGCCTTGATGGGGGAGGGGCATGGACTTAGAATGGGAGAAAATATTTGGGTTCAGAAGGGCCTGCCCAGATGAAATGTGGATTGTTTGGGGAGTCTAGTGGGAGCCCCCTCTTCAGTGAACCACCAGTTGCGTGTGCATGCCTGTTCACACACCACACACACACACACACACCCTGTGATCAAGCACTTGAGACTCTTTACCTGCTGACCTCTACCTCCCAGGACCAAGATAAACTTGGCCAGGCAAGAGTCAAGTCCTTAGAGGACTTGAGCATCTTGGACTTCCACCTAAACTGTCCCAGGCCACTAGATTGATGGTGAGGAACCAGGCCAAGGGACAGGAGCCGGAGTCAAGGAGGCATGGGGGCTGAGGTCTCCCTGTTCTCCATTAAGCAGCACATCCTGGTCACCCTGCGCTCTGAGGAAGGCCCCTGTCCCAGGCAGAGAGAGCATAATTCAGCAGACAAGACAAGGGTATAAGGGCAGAGGGCTTGCATTGACTGCAGAGAGACTTGGTTTCTAGTCCTGGCTCTGCTTCCCCTGTGAGCTTGGCCCCTACCACTGGCTCTCCTCCCTGAGCCTCAGTTTCTTTGTCTGTAAAATGGGGGAGAGGTTGGATCAGGTCTTCCTATAGATGGTTCTGGCACAGATCCCAGGAATAAAGCAGCAGGGATCGGGGGATCCACACCTCCTCTTGAAGCTGGTAAAAGACACTAGTCAGAGGGAAAGAGGTTTGTCAGAGCTCGGACCCTTGAAGTCAAGCAGGGCAGTAGAGCCCTGCAGTAAGCTTCCCTCGGCCCTTGGCAGCTCTGAGTTGGGCTTTCTTCTGAATGAACTCGGCCGCCCGCAGCCTCTTCCTGCTGCTCCATTCAGCCCTGCATCCCCAGCTGCTTATCTGGGCCTTGGTCCAGCACAGGAAAAGAGGCACGACCAGACAGTGGGATCCAGCACTAGGACACTGGGGAGGAAAAGCCCTGCTGGGGAGGCTCCTGATCTCGCACCTGGGCAGCGCCAGGAGAGGCAGCGGGAGAAGATGGGGTGCCTAAGGAAAGAGAGAAAGGACTCTTGGGCTGGGAATCAGGAGATTTAATTCTGTCTCTGTTTCTGCCACCAGCCAGCGGGACAATTCAGAAAAGTGACTTTTCTTTTCTTGTTTTTTTGTTTTGTTTTGTTTTGTTTTTGTTTTTTTCAGACGGAGTCTTGCTCTGTCGCCCAGGCTGGAGTGCAGTGGCGCGATCTCGGCTCACTGCAAGCTCCGCCTCCCGGGTTCACGCCATTCTCCTGTCTCAGCGTCCCGAGTAGCTGGGACTACAGGCACCTGCCACCATGCCCGGCTAATTTTTTTTATATTTTTAGTAGAGACGGGGTTTCACCGTGTTAGCCAGGATGGTCTTGATCTCCTGACCTCGTGATCCACCCGCCTCGGCCTCCCAAAGTGCTGGGATTACAGGCTTGAGCCACTGCGCCCGGCCAAAAGTGACTTTTCTTCTTCTGGGCTTTGACTTCCTCATCTGAAAAATGGGAATATTAGAACTATAGCATTACTGTAAGCATTTCGAGAGAAAATTAAAGTGAAGGTTATGTAGCACAATGCCTGGCATGTAACGTTCATCGTTGGCTTGATCCATAGAGACTGGATGGGCGTGATAGTGAGAATTGCTCAGCTACGAGTTGCTGTGTGAACATAGCAAGTCACTTTCCTTTTCTGGGGTCTCCATCTCCATATCCGAGGTTCCTTCCAGCTGAGATCCCATTCCAACCCTTCCCCCAACTTCTTCATTCTGCATGAGGATAGGAAAATGTTTCCAGGGTTAAGGATGGGTAGGGATGGCGTCTGTGTGCCTCCCAGCCTGGAAAATGGAGAGCAGAATATTCGCTATCCTCCTTAAAAATCCAGATACGGGCCATAAATCATGTGGAAATCATGTGTGCTCTCTTGCTCTGTGCAAAATGCAAAATGCATGCTCACCCTGAAAACAACTATGCAAGAAATACGCATGCACTTGGACAGACAGGAGAATGAGTACACAAAGTCAAGACAAGTGTGTTTGGAGGTGGCTGGGCTGCTTTATTTTTCTTTCTATGAGGATACCTTCATGTTGCTGCAATTCTGTTTATGAGATTCTCAGAGATCCTCAGAAGGGGGCTGCCCTTCCTGTCCCATCTGGGGGCATCTCCTCCCTGCCCCTCCCGCTCTCCCATGGTTTCTGATGTGGCCACCCTTGAGCCACTGTACTCTGTGGTCCTTCAGCCCCTTGGCCCGTATGAGAGAGAGGGTCTGGGCTCCAAGAACTGGGATAAAGGACCAGAGGGAGAGCAGGTCGTTTCTCCAGATGGAAACACTAGGTCTGTGTGCTGTCCCCTCCTTCCTCTGGCTAAGGGGAAGGGATGTCTGGCTTCTCTAGAGGGAACTGGCTTGGGATCCCAGAGAAGCCCCAGCTGGGAGGGTGTGGGGAGGAGAAGGAGGAGGAAGAAGAGGTCTGTTTTCTCAGAGGGGAGCAGCAGGAAGCTGCAAGGATGTTTGCCCAGCACACCCGTTTACTCCCTGCAGCTGGGGAGGCCAGGTGTGGGAGTGACGGGGACCCAGGGACCAGCCCAGCATTGCGGGGAGGCGGTGGGGGCTAAGGCTGATCGCTACTCCCCACACGCCTAGCCTGGCTTCTCCTGAGCTAACTGGGAAGCAGAGAGGCACCCCCACCCCCAGCCTTCGGGAGATTTAGGGAGATTAGAGAAGTATGTGTGTTTGGGTGTTCCTATGTCTGTGGGTGGGCCTTTAACAGTCCTTAAAAGGGGAGATTTGTGTGTGTTTCTGTTTAAGTTCTCACCAACAGGAAAGAGGACAGAAGTGCTAAGGCACTCTGGTCTCAGAGTGGAATCTGCTAGAAAAGATCTAATGAAAAACCTACTGGAGGAGCCCAAATCTCAGGGTGCCTATTCAGAAAGGAGACCTCTGATACCTACTCTATCAAAACATTAAGTTCGTTTTGAGCAGAGGTTTGGTTTGGGTTTTGCTTCCCCCGGTGTTGAGGGAACAGTTCCTTGAGTCAGGGGCTTGGTCTGTCTTGTTCACTGCTGTATCCCAGTGCCTAACAACCGTTGATGAATGAATAAATCGATGGATGGATGAATGAATGGATGGATGGATGAAGAAAAAGGGGCCCAAACCAGACCCCACATTCTTAGAGAAGAGGGAAAAGTGTCCTTAAGCCCATCTATTTGCAGCCATCGAGGTCCTGCAGAGCCTGCACTGTCTCTGGGGTCCAGGAAGGGCTCTCCATGGTTTTCAATGAGTTCTCATTACCTTGAGCCATCCCCCTACTGCACAGGCCTCTGCAGCCCCTGGTCTAGAATAGTCTACAGCTGGCTGACCCACAGGGGATTTGAACTTGTGGCTCAGGTCTCACTCTTGAGCACTGTCTCTAGGGCTTCCGTTTTCCCCAGTTTCTTCTTCAGATTGCTCTAGGACTCCTGGATCCATACTCACCCAATTTAAGACTAAGCCTTTCCAGCCCTGCCTCAGAGCCCTTGCACATGCTGTTCCTGTCATCTGGACTGCTTTTCCCCCAGTCTGTCCATCTCAGCCTTCTGATCCCAGCTCAAATATTGCCTCCTTAGGGAACGCTCCCTGACTACCTAAAGTGGGACCCCCCTGTTCTTTTCTGTTTTAGTCTTTTGATATCTTCTAGCCCTTAACCCAGTTTGCAATTATTTTAATGGCCTATTGTCTATTTCCTCCATGAGAAAGTAAGTTCCATAAGAGGAGAGTCCATATCAGTTTTGTGCATTGACATAAACCTAGCACAGTCACATGGGACAAAATAGATGCTCAATGTAGTAAAACTCTACAATAATGCAATAAATATGCCCAGTCAAAAATTTCCAATTATGTTCATTTGCGGTGGCTCATGCTTGTAATCTCAATGCTTTGGGAGACCAAGGTAGGAGGATTGCTTGAGCCCAGGAGTTCAAGACCAGTCTGGGCAACATAGGGAGACCTCGTCTCTACAAAAAATAAAAAAAAAAATGAGCCGGGCATGGTGGCATATGCCTGTGGTCCCAGCCACTTAGGAGGCTGAGGAGGGAGGATCACTTGGGCTGGGGAGGTTGGGACTGCAGTGAGCCATAATGGCATCACTGCACTCCAGCCTGGGCAACAAAGCCAGACCCTGTCTCTAAAAGTAATAATAATAATACAAATTTAAAAATAAATTTTCCAATTACATAAAATGTGGAGTAATATTTTTGTAGAATTAACGAAAAACAGTATTTTTCAGATGGTCTGTACTATCACAAAAAGCAGGAAAGTAAAAATTGTGACACCTTACTGCACAAAGCAGACCAAACAGAAAGAGTACCACAGGAGCATGAGGCAGTCACTTTTTTTTACCAGCCCCATAGAGAATGGAGTTTTGCTTACTTTTATTTGAGAAGGGGCTTGAGCATAGAACAGAAGTCAAGTTTGGGTCACATTGTAGTGAACTTTGCTCTATTTCAAGGACTTACTGTATTTGTAGAGAAAATTACTTTAGACTGGGGCAATCCTTGTAAGGGAAGGGAAAAATTGTTTTAAAAAAATCCCAGGCTGGATGTGGTGGCTCACACCTGTAATTCCAGTACTTTGGGAGGCGGAGGCAGGGGGATCACTTGAGGCCAAGAGTTTGAGACCAGCCTGGGCAACACAGAAAGACTCCATCTCTACAAAAAATAAAAAATAAATTATCCAGGCATGGTGGCACATACCTGAAGTCCTGGCTGCTTAGGAGACTGATGTGGGATGATCACTTGAGCCCAGGAGTTCAAGGCTGCAGTGAGCTATTATCACGCCACTGCACTCCAGCCTGGGCAACAGAGCAAGACCCAAAAAATCAGATATAAGTGTTCAAGAGGTGTACTTATGATTCCTGAAGGGATCCTGGGGTTTTCAGGATCCTGGACTGGCCAGCCCTTAGGGTGATGGGGATGCTGGGTCCCACAGAAGTGCTGTCTGTGCCCCGATATGTTGTGAGGTCCCTCCGGCTTCCCTGGACCAGCTGGGAATTCACTTGCTCATTCATTAATACACATGTCCATTCCTTCAGCAACTGGGCACTGAAGGAACATCTATGCCGGTGCCAGGGTAACCCAGATGAAGAAAACACACTTGACCCTCCAGTCAATCACGGACGAATGAGAGAGACAGAGAGGGAAATAGGCAGTATCAACACCATGGTGGGCGCCATGATGGAGCAGAGCATGGCAGGAGGCTGAGCCAGGCTACAGGTCATGAAAGCTTTCTCAGAAGGTGATCTCTGCACATGCTGCCCCAATTTCCCTCTTCCTTAGTGGCAAAGGAGTTATTAGAAGGCATTTCTGGCCAGGCATGGTAGCTCATGCCCATAATACCAACACTTTGGGAGGCTGAGGCAGGTGGATCACCTGAGTTCAGGTGAGACCAGCCTGACCAACATGGTGAAACCCCATCTCTACTAAAAATACCAAAAAAATTAGCCAGGCATGGTGGCATGTGCCTGTAATCCCAGCTACTTGGGAGGCTGAGCCAGGAGAATCGCTTGAACCCAGGAGGTGGAGATTGCAGTGAGCCAAGATCGCACCATTGCACTCCAGCCTGGGCAACAAGGGCAAAACTCCATCTCCAAAAAAAAAAAAAAAAGGCATTTCCACAGGGACTGGGGCCATGTTCCTTTTACTGAACACGTATAGGCATTATTATCCATTGTGCACTCTGCTCAAGGGCAGGAGTCCTATGGAGAGTCAAAGAGGGGAGCAAGAAGAAGCTACAAGCAAGTTCTCTCATTGTTCTAGTTTGAGATTTCCCCTCTAGAGCAAGGAAAATTCAGGATCTTTGATATCACAGGGTCCCTGTCTTCATCCTCACCCACTCCCATCCTTAGGGCACCTTGGATGCCTAGAGCTTTATGGGCAAAACCAGATCCCCTGAATAAGCTCCCACATCCCATTTCACACCCTATCAGATTCACCCCCAGGATGCTGTTCCCCAGCCCTTCTGGGGACTTGGATCTTTGCTCTCTGCAGCTCCCAGAACTCCTCAGGAGACTCTGTTTCTGTCTGCCCTGGCCTGGCCTGGCTACTGCACCAGGAGAGGGGAGCATAAAGGACATCCCTGTTTTGTGTCTTCTCCCTGTATCATGTGCCTCGTGCGAGTCCTGGTACCGAGGCCCTCCTGGAGCATCTCTCTCTGGAACCTGGCTTGCCCTTGAACCTCCCTCAAGAAACCAGCTCCAGATGCTGGAGAACAGGCTGTTTCTCTGGAAGTCTCAGCACTCCTGGGGGCAGGATGGAGGAGGAATATTTGGGTGGAGTTAAGTCAAGACTGTGAGCTGGAACTCTGTGTAACCCTCTTGAGCAGCCCTGGGGAAGCCAGACTGAATGGCAGGACCCTGGACCAGGATTGGGGAATGTGTGGGGGTGGGATTGTCTGGTTCAGGAGAAGCTGGGAGAGGCAGGAAATGCCCCAGGACTCTGACCCTCAGAGGAAATATGTCAAAGGTATTGATTTCTTTGGAATGTCAAAGATCTTGATCCCCACCACCTAGACACACCATATTGTCTACAAGGCCAGTTTGATAGCTGGAGCAACCATGGGCTTCCCTGCCGCCGGGTTCAGTGTGCCTCCTCCCCTAATTCCCCTGGGACAGAGCCTTCACTGCCGCTTCCTTGGCCGTTGGCTCGTGGCTCGTGGCCCAGAAGCCACTTCACCCATCACAGAGAGTTTGACACATCTGGGCTGGGATGTGCGGTCCGACATAACAGCTGGACAGCAGCAGCCACTGGCTCCTCCTCCCCTTCCAAAAGAATAACAAAAATGAAAGTAGCGATGGAGTGAGGCAGGCTCTTCAGGCCTTCATGGAGAGCCAGGAGGCGGGTTTCAGGCAGTGATTGACGGGGGCTCGCTTTGGAGGCAGACAGGTCTGAGCCTTTGCCCATGGGTTCCCCTCCACCCGGGATACACTCACCCTTCTTTACTTCATTTCCCTCACTTGCTGTGTGACCCTGGGCAAATCACTTTCCCTTTCTGGGCCTTGGCCTCCTCATTTCTGAACTAAACTGAGGGCTCCTTGAGAGCAGGGTGTGTCAGTCAATTATTTGTGGCTATTCCCTAGGTACAGCTATAATGACTGAGTGCTCAGGAAATGTTTATTTATTGGATGGATGGAAGGAAGGCAGGATGGAGTAGGGTGGGGACGATAGAGGAATGAATAGGTGGGTGGATAGATAGTAAAAGAAAGGACACTTCTACACTTCCAGCTTTGATGGCCCTCTTTTTTAAAGTAGATTGCTTCATTCGTTCACTCATTTGATTACTCAAATCGTGAATGTTAGCATAAATGCCATCTCTCCCTTTCACTTTATCATCATGGCCTTTTCTATTATGATATCTTGTGCACTGGAAGAATATATAGACTGTATATCTATCAGTTATAAAGTATAATAAAATTAATACATGGAAACTTACCCAGCTTAAGAATCAGACTCAGGGCCGGGCATGGTGGCTCATGCCTGTAATCCCAGCACTTTGGGAGGCTGAGGCGGGTCAGTAGTTTGAGACCAGCCTGGCCAACATGGTGAAACCCCGTCTCTACTAAAAATACAAAAATTAGCCAGGCGTGGTGGCGGGAGCCTGTAATCCCAGCTACTCAGAAGGCTGAGGCAGGAGAACTGCTTGAACCCAGGAGGCGGAGGTTGCAGTGAGCCGAGATTGAACCACTGCACTCCAGCCTGGGCAACAGAACAAGACTCTGTCTCAAAAAACAAACAGACAAACAAACAAAAAAAGAAAAAGAAAGAAAGAAGAAAGAAAAAGAAAAGAAAACAGACTCGGTTCTGAATATCTTGGTCTCTCAAAGCTGCATGAGTTTGGGACAGAGGTGAGCTGTAGATCCTGAATCCACCCCACTCTGGGGAGATTTTAAACAGGAAAGTCCCAAGACTTCCCAGGTGTGTACTCCCAGGCTCAACGTGTGCAGACAGTGGGTCCGCAGGTCAGATGGCAGATGATGAGGCAAGTGCTGGGGAGGTGATCCTTGCCTGAGGCGGGACGTCTTCAGCACTGCTTAGACCTGGGGCCTCCCACTTGTCACCTGTGTGAGCTTGGGCAGGTGCTTTAACCTCTCCAAGCTTATTTTCCTCATCCAAAAGTAGGGTTCATGGTAAAACATAGGGTTCTTAAGAGAATTCCATTAGAAATTCTTGCAGAGGGCCTGGTACACCATAAACCCTCTATAAACAATAGTTGCCACTGCTGTTTTTATTGTTTTGGTTTTTAAATATTTTTTTGAGACAGTGTCTCACTCTGTTGCCCAGGCTGGAGTGTAGTGGCACAAACACAGTTCACTGCAGCCTCAACCTCCCGGACTCAAGTGATCCTCTCACCTCAAACCCCTGAGTAGCTAGGACTACAGGCACATACCACCAGGTCTGGCTAATTTTTTGTATTTTTTGTAAAGATTTTTTTTGCCATGTTGCCCAGGCTGGTCTTGAACTCCTGAGCTCAAGCGATCCTCCCTCCTTGGCTCCCAAAGTGCTAAGATTACAGGCATAAGTCACCACACCTGGACAATTTTTAATTTTTGTGGGTACATAGTAGGTTAGATATTTATGGGGCACATGAGATATTTTGGTACAGGCATGTAATACATAATAATCACATCATGGGACAGGTGCGGTGGTTCACGCCTGTAATCCTAGCACTTTGGGAGGCCGAGGCGGGTGGATCACAAGGTCAGGAGTTTGAGAACAGCCTGACCAACATGGTGAAACCACATCTCTACTAAAAATACAAAAATTAGCCAGGCGTGTTGGTGTGCACCTGTAATCCCAGCTACTCAGGAGGCTGAGACAGGAGAATTGCTTGAACCCAGGAGGTGGAGGTTGCAGTAAGCCGAGATCACGCCACTAAACTCCAGCCTGAGCAACAGACTGAGATTCTGTCTTAAAAAAAAAAAAATCACGTCATGGAGAATGGGGTATCCATCCCCTCGGGCATTTATCCTTTGTGTTACAAACAATCCAATTACACTCTTTTTTTTATTTTATTTATTTATTTATTCATTTATTTTTGAGATGGAGTCTCGCTCTGTTGCCCAGGCTGGAAATGCAGTGGCACGACCTCCACTCACTGCAGCCTCCGCCTCCCAGGTTCAAGCAATTCTCTGCCTCAGTCTCCCGAGTAGCTGGGATTACAGGCATACGCCACGACACCTGGCTGATTTTTGTATTTTTAGCAGAGATGGGGTTTTGTTATGTTGGCCAGGCTGGTCTCAAACTCCTGGCCTCAAGTGATCCGCCCGCCTCAGTCTCCCGAAGTGCTGGGATTATAGGCATGAGCCACCGCACACGGCCCTCTTAGTTACTTTAAAATTAAGTTATAATTGACTATGGTCCCCCTTGCTGTTTTTATTTTGATTGTTGCTGTCATTGCTTAAAAGGAAGGCCCATGGCATTTGACAGCCCTCGCAGGAATATCCCACCTTGTCCAGCCCTGCAGAGCCCTGATCACGGGGATTTTATTTTTCTGTCTCAACTCTCTGGAGATGGAAGGCTCTTTCCTTTGGGTAAAGCCAAAAAGCCCCAGGCCACTTCTCAGGGCTCTTTCTGGGCAGCAGGAGAGGGATGGCCAGGAAAGGAGCAAAACCGGATCCCCAGGATGAACCCAGTGTGTGGAGTGGGGGCCCATATTTTGTATCTGGCCCTGGACTAGGTGCTGCAATGGGGCAGCAGGATCATTCTTTCAGCAACCAGTGTTGTTGTGGGTGCTTAAGAGCGTGGGTTCTGCAATCAGAGCTTGGGTTCAAATCCCCGCTTGACCACTTGCTAACTGAATGAACCTGGGCAAGCTGCTTAACTACTCTGAGCCTCAGCGTCTCATCCATAAAGTGAGGGTACTAAGAGGACCCACTTTATCCTTTGAAGCTTAAATGAGATACTACATGCAGGAAGTTAGAGCAGTGCCTGGTACATAAATATTCGCTGTTATTATATTATGATCATTACCATTAGGCAGAGTATATGCTGGGCCCTGTTTGAGGCTCTGCAGAGGGTTCAAGGATGAAATCCGGCCGGGCGCGGTGGCTCACGCCTGTAATCCCAGCACTTTGGGAGGCTGAGGCAGGCGGATCACTTGAGGTCAGGAGTTCAAGACCAACCTGGACAACACAGTGAAACCCCGTCTCTACCAAAAAATACAAAAATTAGCCAGACATGGTGGTCCATTCCTGTAGTCCCAGCTACTTGAGAGGCTGCACTCCAGCCTGGGCAACAGAGTGAGACCCCGTCTCCAAAACAAAAAAGATGAAACCTGTCCTTGATCTACCCGAAAGAAGGGTAACGTTTAGAAGGACAGTTGGATCCCATTGTGTGTAATTAGAGTTCAGGGCATGACATTAACCAATGACCTAACAGTCTGTAAGTGCTGTGGTAGAACAGAGAGGGAGATGACTCTTCAAGCTTGGTGATCAGGGAAGGCTTCTTGGAGGAAGCAGCATTTGAGTTGGCCCCTTAAAGGATAGGAAGAGTTAGAATGAGGAGATAAAGGACAAAACACTGCAGGCACCAGGAGAGGTATAAGCAAAGGTCCTACAGCCATGGGGACCACAGCAGGTTTAAGGAGCTGGGAATGGTCCATCCAACTAGCCTGGAGAGGAGAGAAAATGAGGGGGCTCCAGCTCTAGTGGTAAGTTGGGATCAGTTTCTGACAGTCCTTGAGTATCATGCTGAGGAGCTGGGAGTTTTTCAGCAGGCAGGAGGGAGCCAACGATAGTTCTGGGTTGCACCAGGTGATGGTCACCAGCTCCTCTGAAGGGTCTCAGTGCTAGGAGGCCTGCAGTCCATCAGGCGGATCTCAGCTGTCAGCCTGTCTGGGTGATCAGGGACTCTCCCCCAGAGGGAACAGAGTTGTGAGACCTCCCTGAGCCCAGGACAGTAGCTGACTCCAGGTCCCTTCTCTCCTCTGATTTCTACTATTCAGTGCCCTGATGTGACTCTCGCACTGGGCCAGGAGTACCAGTTCCCTTCTGGCTCCTTCACCCCCAGCACTGAGAGCCAGGCTGGCCTGGGGAGGCCCAAGGCAACTCCGCCCTTGCAAAGGGACAGGCTGTTCCTCTTTGGGGCTGGGAGCTCCAGCCTGAACCATGTCCTGGCTCCTGGCCCAACACCAGGACCCTAACAAGGTTCCCCCATCTCCTCCAATACTTCAGGACCCTCCACTATCAAAGCACGTCTCTATGAACCCCAGGGGCCTAGGAGGGTCTGAACCCTCCTCCTGAGCCCAGCCCAGCCTGGCACACCAGCTCCTTGACCCTCCTACCCATTGGCTGGGACAAGATGCCCAGAGCCCCACTCACCATCCTTCCAGCCCTGCCCTCTGCCGCCCCAAGGCCTTCACCCCTTTCTCTCCAGGGCTGCAAATCACTTCCACATTTGGGATCTGGCATGCACTATCTGCTTGGAACTCTCTCCTCCCAGTTAGCTCCCATCTCTTTCCACCCCACAAGTTCAGCCCCTGGGGTCTGCAGGAGGGGAAGGGCTCCTGCCTCTGACAATCCCTTCAGAGGACTAAGAGGGAGCCTGACTGTGGCACGGTGCCAGAGGGACAGTGGACAGGAGGCCTCCCAGAGAGAGATGAAAGAGGAGGAGCCAAGGGGGTGGGCGGAGGCAGAGCTTGAGCAAGCAAGGGGATGAGGGGTTGGGGGTGGGGAGGCAAGGAAGGTGGTAGTTCCCAGCTCAGCACATTCCTGAGACATCTGGATGCACTGGAAGGGCCCCAGCTGGCCTGCATGACTGTGGCTCTAGCTTCTCTGCTCTGTGATGTCAGGACCCAGCACTCCCCGCTCCCCTCAGAGTCCCACTGGCCTGGGGGCCACTTGGGGCTGAGTACTGGGGTCTCTTCCCCAGACCCCTGACCCTCAGTGAGCAAGAAAGAGGCCCCTGGGGCAATGGAGGAAATGCTTGCCACAGAGGTGGGCCAGGGTATGGTGGCAGGAGGGAGGCACTGAAGACCCAGTGGTTTGCCCATCCGACTGACTCAAGGAAAATGTGCCTTTGGGCTGGTGCCAGTCCTTCTCTTCTCCTTGGAAGGGAGATAGAGACAAATGAATGACTCTGGAAACGGCTGCTTACCTTGGGCTGTGTGACCCCAGGCAAGTGCACTCCCATCCCCAGCTCTCGGTTTTCTTCATCTGTAATAATAACAGCTACATTTAATGAGAGCCTTCCTCCTATATGTCCTGCATTATATAAAGCACTTCGCAATTGTTGTCTCATTTAATCCTCACAGCAACCTGGTGGGGTGGATATGAACGTTCCCATTTTATACTCAGGACTGAGGCTTAGAGAGGTTAAGTAACTTGTCCAAAGCCTGCACAGTGTATAGCAGAACCAGGATTAGAACCAGGTCCGTCTGACTCCCTTGCTCATAACCATTGAACTGCTTTGCCTCTTCACATAAGAGGGGGTGGACCTAATGATGCCAAAATTCCTTTCAGTTCGAAAATTGTAATGATTTCTTTTGGCCGTTGCAGGGCTCTTCAAGAAGGGCAAGGGCAAGCATTAGTCACCTACTGGGTGGGGGAAGGAAGGCAGAGACAGCTGGCTTTGAAGCATCGGGTGGGTCAAGAGTCTTTGGAGGTCCCCTCCCTTGGAGGCCCAGAGAGCTCCAGACCCCAGGGATTGGAGTCAATAGCCTAATCCCCAGCTGAGCCCAGGGGTCCCACACCTTCCCTGAAAGAAGGGAGTAAATAAGGAGAGAGAATACCACTCCTTCCAAAAATAAAACCTGAGGACAACTCAGACAGGCCAGGACCGCTGAGGATGTCAGAGGCTGAATGCTGAGTACACTGAGGAGAGGGGAGAGGCCAAGGGAATTCCAGCCAGAGTGAGGTGGTAGGCTCCAGGCGAGGAGGGCCTTCCAGCTGGCCAGGGGCCGAGAGAGCAGCCCTGGCGGGTTGGCCACTGTGTTCTGTTTATACCCTTAGGCCTGACAGGGTCTGGGGGGACAGCAATTCCAGCACTGAATGGAGTCTGTGCTTCCCAGGTACCTGGTCTGGCTGGGGCTTAAGAACAGAAAGGCTTAGGGAAGGAAGAACAACCCGGAGAATGGGTACAGCGGCCCCACTAGGGAGGAGCCGAGGGAAGGGGTCCAAACACATGGAAACTCTGCCTGGAGCAGAAGCAAGCTGGCATCAGAGCAAGATTCGGGACGGTCATTCCTGGAGGCTCTCTGCTACAGAAAAAAGGGCCTGAGTCCATAAGCTCTCTGACACACTCCTTCATTCACACACTCATCCAGTCAGTCAGTCACTCAGTGAATGCCTGAGCATCCACTGTGTGCGGGGACCAATGCTAGGCTTTGCAGATTCAAACGAGAATTGGACACAGCAAGACATATAGGCAATACGGCTGGATCATTTGAAGCTACACCAAGGAACCTGTACTCTATCCTAAGGGTAGTAGGGAGCCATGATTCACTGATGATGAGTATAAGTTCCTCATCAATGGAGCAGAGAAATGACATAGGACTTCTAAGTTTTAGAAGATCCCGTTTTTTAGAGACAGGGTCTTGCTCTGTTGCCCTGGCTGGAGTGTAGTGGTGTAATCATAGCTCAGTGCAGCCTCAAACTCCTGGGCTCAAGTAATCCTCCTTCAGCCTCCTGAGTGACTGGGATTACCCACCACACCTGGCTAATATTTTTAAATTTTTTTTTTTTAGAGATGGGATCTCGCTATGTTGCCCAGGCTGGTCTCAAACTCTTGGCCTCAAGCAATCTTCCCACCTTGGCCTTCCAAAGTGCTAGGATTACAAGTGTGAGCCCCCTTGAGTGGCCTAGAAGATCTCTCTTCATGTAAGGTGGAGAATGCTCTGGAGAGGGATCAGAGTTCGAGACTTGGACTTACCCTTCATTGTCACACCATTGGTCAGAAAGCCTTTTGAGAGCAGGAACTGGATCTTGTTCATCTCTGTATCCACAAAGCTGGGCACCCAGTAGGTGCTGAGTAAATACTGAACAAATGCATGAATGATGAATAAATGAATGTGACTAGATGCCCTTATTCTCCAGAGGCCCCTGCGCCAACCCCGGCACTCGGTTTCCGGTGTCCTAAGCTGTCCTGCAGGGATCCCCTGGCCGCTGCCTATAGACCAGCATCTCCAGCAACCAGACCATGGGCTGCTGTGCCCTCGGAGGTGCCAGACACAGCTAATCCCAGCCCTGGGCGGCGGCACTCGCTGCCATCGCTTCCTCCTGCCCAGACAGTGCCTGGTGCCCACCCCAGGGTTGGACCACAGCGCATGGGCTGCCTGGTAAGAAGATGCCAGGGGCTGGCTGGGAAACTGAGGAAGCTATGGCCTGACCAGGACAAGGTTACCAGTGTCAGGAGGGGCAATGGAAGGGCCAGACTAACAGGGCTAGGGGGCTGCAGAGAATATACACCCTCCCCAGGACTCTGCTCTGCCTTGAAGTAGCCCGCGGCTGGCGCCAGCCTGCTGATTCCTCTCTCCTTCCTTTCTCCAGCACACACTGGCAAAGAAAAGCTCAGTCCCCATGTTGGCACTTTCTTCAGTCCCAGCCCTCAGTGTCCCAGCCCCATGCAAGCCCGGGGCTCCCAAATCTCCCTCACTGGTGTTCACATGACTCAGTCATCTCAGGCACTGAGATGCTGGCTTGGCAGCCAACATTTAGTTCTGTGGTCATGTGAGATGGTGTGTGTGTGACAGCGAGTATGCGTGACCATGTCTGTGTGATCCTGTGTCTGAGGTGACTTCGCATGTGTGTGAGCGTAGGGGTGTGAATCACTGTTTGATCACATCTGATGAGTGTGTCTTGTTGAGTTTGTGTTCATACCTGACAGCGTCAGCCTATGTGACTCTGTGAGGGTATCTGTATGTGTGATAGCGCCTGTACAAGGCTGCACATGGAACTGGCTGAATGTGTCGATGGGTGTACTTTTCACTATGTGGTGTCAGAGAGGTGGTGTTTCCCTGTGTACAAAGGAACCCCTCAGCCCACATCTGTGTAGCATGTGCACATGCATGCGTGCACACACACACAGAAGTATTTCTGCTTATTTGGACTTGGGATCTGTAGTGACCAGTTCGGTAGGGGGAAAATATGAAACTTCAGCAGCCGCCTTCCCTAGGCCTATGGGGACTGGGGGCTGAGAGTGAGGTCGGGTGTCGGAACAACGTGCTCCCTTAACCCCCATACTCTGCCAGGAAGACTCAGGGAGGGACTGGCTCCAGGGACCAGGAGAACTGGTTTCACACCATCCAGTCCCCAAAAGGCCAGGGCAGAGGAAAAAGGCCCATGTTCTGAAGACTAATTCACTTTTCTAGGCCCCTGTCAACCGCGCTTCCATAAAGACACAGACCGTAATGGATGAGGAAACCGAGGCCAGGAGAGGAGACACCTGCCACTGCCCAGGTCTCAGAGCAGACCTGGGTCTTGAATTAGGGCCTCCTGAGTTTCAGTTCAGTGCGTTTTCTCCTTCACAGGGTGGCTTTAGCTCTGGGAAGGCAAGGCCTGGGTCTCTTAGGAACCCCAACTACTGGATGGCAATGCTTAAGGACAGGGTGGGTCTGCTGACAACTGGGTACTCAAGGGGCCCACCTCCTCTCCCTGCTCTCACCACTCCCCGCCCCCTAGGCACAGCAGTGACTCAGACTGAAGGCCCTTCAGCTTGAAATGGGGACAATTTTCTAGTGACCACGAGGCAAGTAACCGTCCGGGAATGCATGGGTCAGTGTGTGTTGGGGTGTGGGGGGGTCTGTGGGCCCCAGCCTGCGGGGGGAAAGAAAGGGGGAAATGTGAGAGGCCTCTCCTCCCATCTCTCCCTAGCTCTCACTCTCTCGGAAGGAATGTCCGGGCTCAGGATTCCCCCCCACCCCTTATCCCACAGCTCAGCCTGGACCCGCTCCGGTCTCCTCCCTCCTTTCCCCAAGCACAGACTGAACCAGCCTGGGCCGGGGGAGGGGCAGAAGTTAGGAGTGGGGGTGCAGGCGCCAAGGAGCCAGGGACCTGAGGGAAGAGGGCGCGCTGAGGCTGCTTCTGGTCAGGGAAACCATTCTACACCGACCCCAGCAGGCAGCTGCGCCCCCAGAGCTTTACCCTGTCTCTGCACTGACCTTGGGGAAGGAATTTAGGGAGGGGGGAAAACAAGGCTAGAGCTGGTACCATTACTGCCCCGGGAGAGTCCCCTCTGCCGCCACCAGAGACAGCCACCAAAGCGCCCCACAGTAGGACGATTCGAGATGGAGCTGCAAGGGGATTTAAGGCCCGGCTCGCCCTTTGAGTCGGGGTCGTCGGGGAGTCCCTCGGTCTCCACTTCCCCTGCGGGGGTGGGGGCGGGGCCGCGCTACTGATGAGGGGTTTAGGACACTGTGAGACGGCCAGGCCATTTCTGCCTCGGCCCCAGACGCAGAAGGGGTCCCATGCAGGCCCGAGCCAGTGCACCCTGCGCTCCCTCAGCCGCGGGCCGTCGGCGCAGGCCGGGACCCTCCTCCGCGCGAGCCCTGCACTCCTCCGGTGCCCTCCACGCCGCCACCGGCTGCTGCTCGCAGCCTCCCGCCATTGGCCAGGAGCTCTGCGGCTCCCACCAATGAGCAGGCCGGATTCCGGCGAGGGGCGGCCCCGGGTGTTCCCGGGTTAACCCTTTGTGGGCCGCTCCAGGACGGCGGCACCCGGATCCTTCTCTAAAATTTAAAGGGCGGGCGGCTGAGGCCGGGCTCCAAGAGAGGGTGCAGCCGAGAAGAGGGGTACGCAGGTCTGCAAGCGGGAGAGCTCGGGAACCTCTCCTCCAAGGGAGGGAAGCCGGCGCCGGCTGCGCGTGACAGCCGAGAAGGAGCTTTTATTGGCACGACTATAGGAAAAAGTCTTTAACGAGGAGGGAAACAAATCATAATATTTCCTTCTCCGGCTTCCCACCCCCGTTGCCTGGAAAGGCACCCCTGTAGGACGCTCACCCCCTGCAGAACCCTGTCGCCCTCAGAGCGTTGACACATGGCTCCCCTGAAGTTCGTGGACTCCTGGCCACCGACCCCTTCCTCTTGCTCCCCAATTTCCATCGGACAATCTAAACCTGAACTTTTGTGTGTGAAGTGGAGGGAGGGCTGGGTGTGGTTGGGGGTAGAGGGGACAAGGGGGCGTGCTGGAGCGGAGGAGGTCTGAGGTCTCCAAAATGGGCTTTCCAGGGATGGGGCCAAGTGGATGCGGTGGAAGGAGTGAGAGGACCAGAAGGTCCCGCACACGCCAGGGCAGCCCTGGACTTCACCAGCTCACTTTGCAGCCCCGGACATCACCAGCTCGCTCACTGTGCGTCCTGGGTAGCTGTGTTTCCCTCTCTGGACTGGAGTTTTCTCTACTAAGAAATAGGAGGGGGGGAACGAGGGGCAGGGGACCGTCGGGGAGCTTTCTCCCGTCCCTTCTGCCTCTAACTTGGTGATAGAAACCAACCCTACCTTAGCCGCCATGAGAGGCCAGGCATCAGACGGAACTAGGGCCGCAGAGCGCTCTAGGGGAGTCCCTGATGGCAGTGCTCCCAGGAGGGCGAGGTGGGCCTAGGGATGATGGGACGCGCCCGCCGTCCACCCAGCACCTGAAGAAGCCCGGCGCAAAGAGGACCTGGGCGTCGGAGTGTCCTCCACCCCCACCTCGCCTGCCCCTTGGCCGCCCTCCCCTTCCACTTGGCTCCCGCTGCTCTGGAAGCTCCATCCTGCTGGGTTTTGGCTGCTGTTTCTAGCAGGTGGGGTGGGGGCTGCTCACACAATGGGGCCAGCTGAGCTCTCTAAGCAGTTTCCTGTGGGCACCCTAAAAGGGTCTCTGGGAAGAACCTGGGTCATCTGCCTGAGCCAAGGCCTTCAGGGAGTCCAGCCCAGATCCGAGGAAGCATCTTTCCTCTCCCAGGCCCCAGGAAGGGGCTTGGCAAACCCTTATCGCCTGAGAAGCAGCTGCTGGAGAAATACCTTAGCGGCTGACTCACCGGCTCCCTCTGCTCACAGCCCCCTCCCACTGGGCCCAACACCAGGCCTTTGAGAGACCCTAAGGGAGAGAACTGGCGGAAGCGCCCCCAGCCGGCAGGTCCGGGCTCTGCGGAGGGTGTAGCCAGCGCGGCCCTGGCTGTGGCTGGCTGGGTGGTTGGGGGGTGGTTATACCCTGTAAATGGCCTCTGTCTGGGATCACAGTGATTCTTAGAAACTCATTCAGCTCTGACCTCCTGGTACTGCCTCACTCCAGGTATTGATGGACAATTGGTATGCTGATGGCATTGCCATCTGGGTTCTAAGGCCCTGTCCCTCCACCAGTATCATGAGCCAGGTGCTGGAAGGCAGCAGGTGAACAGGGTGCAAACCCTGCTTCAGGGCAATTACCGGACCGGGGAGGGTCTGCTGCAGTTGTAAAAGACTGGACAGTGAGGGATGGTGGGCACCTCCCTGCTGTATTAGCTCCCTTGGCCTCAGTTTCTCTCTCTGTCAAATGCCAATATGCATTTGTCTTGTCTCGTTGGATAATTGTGAAGATTAAATGAAATAATGCATAGGAGAGCACTTTGGGTTAAAAGCACAACAGAAGTGTAGGATGATGATTGATTGCTGGCAAACTGGGAAGTGGGAGAGTACCCCTGCCAATGGGGCTTCTGAGCTCATTTTGTCCTGGATTATCTCATCAGGCTTTGTTTGGAGGGAAAGGCCAAACATTCCCCCCACAACTCCCACCATTGGTTCCAAGCTCAGCTCGGGGACAGAGTTTAGGGGCTGCAGTTTTCATGATGACGATAACTAACAATGATCGAGCATTCACTCTGTAGCAGGCACTGTTCTGTGTTTTATATGTACAGTATTTACTCATTTTACCCTCATACTCCTATGAGGTGAGTACTAATCTAACAAAATTTTAGATCCTCATGGCAACACTATGAGGTAGGAACTATTATTTTTCCCTTATGGATAAGGAAACTGAGGCACGGGGAAGTTAAGCAACTTAGCAAGTGGTGGAGCTAGGAGTCAAAAGCGCGTCTATGTGACTCCAGGGCTCGTGTTCATCTCCTACTCCATGCAGACAGACTCATGTGGCCCTGAACCTTATGCTCATACAGAAGGCTTCTCTGCTCATTACCTTCCAGATTGGGACAGGCTCCCAATATTCCAGGCCAGAAAGGGCCAACAACTCCAGACCTTGAAGGAATCCCCTGACACAAGCCTTTAACCACTCAGCAGGTAGGGCTTCAGGACCTAAGGCAGCCCCCCATCCCCCATCTCTTCTGACCCACCAGCAAATTCATTCGTTCAATAAATAAGGAACAAACAATAGAAACATTTATTGGACAGGCACGGTGGCCTACACCTGTAATCCCAGCACTTTGGAAGGCCGAGGCGGACAGATCACTTGAGGCCAGGAGTTTGAGACCAGCCTAGCCAACATGATGAAACCCCATCTTTACTGAAAATACAAAAAAATTAGCTGGGCGTGGTGGTGCGCACCTGCAGTCCCGGCTGCTTGGGAGGCTGAGGCATGCAAATCACTTGAACCTGGGAGATGGAGGTTGCAGTGAGCCAAAATCATGCCACTGCACTCCAGCCTGGGTGACAGAGTGAGACTCTCACAAGCAAGACAGAAAGAGAGAGAAAGAAACATTTCTTTACACATTTATAATTCTTTAGAGAGAGAAAAATAATGTACAAGAACCTACCATATGTCAGCCACTGGAGTGCTTTACTAACAATAAGAGGCAACGTTTATTGAGTAATTACTATGTGCCAGGGACTGTTATAAGGCCTGTACGTGGATTAACTTGTTTAATCCTCATGACAATCTTGGAAGGTAGGAACTATTAATATTACCAGCTGTACAGAGGACGAAATGAAACAGAGAGGTTAATTGACCTTCCCAAGATCATGGAGACCAAGGTTTTTCAGACTTTTTTGTTTCTAAGAAATATATTTTACATCATTACCAAGTACACACATGTCCGTTCACACACACACACATAACTGTGATTTTTTTTAATTGCCAGGTATTTAACTCCACTGTGTGCTGTGCACTCTGATATTTTCTACTTTTTTTTTTCTGTTTTATTTTTACTTAAATTCTGGTCGTGACCCACTAAATTGATTTCACAACCCATTAATGAGTCACCACCCACAGTTTAAACAGCACTGAGTCATAGCTAGAAGAATGGAGGCCACCATTCGAACCTAAATAGTAGGGCTCCGGAGCCTAACCTCTCCGTATAAAGGATGGCTTGGGAAAGGAGAGAGACCCCGAAGTCTTGAGGACAGATGGACACTGTGCTGCTGAGGAGACTGGAGGCCTCAAGAATCCCACTGCCCTGCATCACTCCCTTCCCACATTCCAGCAAAAGATCATACAAAATTCACTAATATTGCCTTTGGAAAACAAACTTGTTGGCGTAGACACACGGTTGTTCTTTTACTTTGTCTTCACATCAGCCTATGAAGGAAGTAAGAAGGACTGAGAAACTGACTCACGCAGTTTAAGTGATTTGACAAAGGTCACAGAGCCCAGTGTCCTGTTGCCTGGTCCAGGGAGTTTTTGATCCCATCCTCAGCTCACCCTTGCAGATAACAATGGTGAGGGTGGAGCTGGTGGTAGAGAGAATGGGATGACAGTGGTAACGGTCATGATGGAAATGATGAGAGTTGGTGTTGCAATGTTGGTAGCGGGGAGATTGGTGATGTTGCTGATATTAATGGGAATGGGCACAGAAATGGGAGGTTGCAGGGACAGTGGTGGCCATGGTGGGGTGCTGCCCCACCACAGTAGCACCTGCACCCCCTTCCCAAGCAAAGCTGAATTCCCTCTTCCCCTCACCTCCTCCTTCCCTAGCACTTTCCTGAGCACCTGGACCACTTCACGGAGAACATGGAGGACTTCTCCAATGACCTGTTCAGCAGCTTCTTTGATGACCCTGTGCTGGATGAGAAGAGCCCTCTATTGGACATGGAACTGGACTCCCCTACACCAGGCATCCAGGCGGAGCACAGCTACTCCCTGAGCGGCGACTCAGCGCCCCAGAGCCCCCTTGTGCCCATCAAGATGGAGGACACCACCCAAGGTAAGAGGTGGAAGAAACTGGGGACAGCACAGGCCCAGGAGGCCCAGGAGGGAGGAAGCTCTGGGGTGACAAAAGAGTGTGCCTGCAGCCTGAGACTCCCAGAGGCTCCAAGAGGAGCCACCACAAACCCCTTAGGAGGTGCTCCTCCCTGCCTTTCTGTTCTCCCTCAGCTCAAAGCCAGAGGAGCACATCTCAAAAGGGTTTTTTGCTGACTTAAGTCAGTGGTTTACAAAGTGTGGTTCCCAGACCAGCAGCATCACCTGGGAATCTGCTAGACATGCAGATTCTCGGGTTCCACCCCCAACCTGCTGAATCACAACCCTGTGGGTAGGGCCCAGCCTTCCAGGTGATTCTGATGCACACTCAGATTTGCAAACCGCTGACTTAGAGGAGACAGTGGGGGTAATTCAATAATAACTGTGGGGCCGGGTGTGGTGGCTCACGCTTGTAATCCCTGCACATTGGGAGGCCAAGGCAGGTGGATCACCCGAGGTCAGGAGTTCGAGACCAGCCTGGCCAACACATGGTGAAACCCCGTCTCTACTAAAAAAAAAAATACAGGGCCGGGCGCAGTGGCTCACGCCTGTAATCCCAACCCTCTGGGAGGCCGAGGCAGGCGGATCACTAGGTCAGGAGATCGAGACCATCCTGGCTAACACAGTGAAACCCCATCTCTACTAAAAATATAAAAAATTAGCCGGGGGTGGTGGCGGGCGCCTGTAGTCCCAGCTACTTGGGAAGCTGAGGCAGGAGAATGGCGTGAACCCGGGAGGCGGAGCTTGCAGTGAGCCAAGATTGCGCCACTGCACTCCAGCCTGGGCGACAGAGCGAGACTCCATCTCAAAAAAAAAAAAAAAAAAAACCAACTACCTGGGCGCGGTGGTGGGTGCCTGTAATCCCAGCTACTCGGGAGGCTAAGGCAGGAGAATCGCTTGAACCCAGGAGGCGGAGGTTGCCGTGAGCCATTGCACTCCAGCCTGGGTGACAAGAGCGAAACTCCGTCTCAAAAAAAAAAAATACAAAAATTAGCCAGGCGTGGTGGTGCGCTCCTGTAATCCCAGCTACTTAGGAGACTGAGGCACAAGAACTGCTTGAACCCGGGTGGAGAAGGTGTAGTGAGCTGAGATCGCACCACTGCATTCCAACCTGGGCAACAGAGTGGGACTCCATCTCAAAAATAATAATAACTGGCTGGGT
Organism: Pan troglodytes; assembly: GCF_028858775.2. NCBI lineage: Eukaryota > Metazoa > Chordata > Mammalia > Primates > Hominidae > Pan > Pan troglodytes. Next base: position 50,311,091 of record NC_072407.2, read on the forward strand.
GCAGTTGCTCATGCCTGTAATCCCAGCACTCTGGGAGGCTGATGCGGGTGGATCACCTGAGGTGAGGAGACGAAGACCAGCCTGGCGAACGTGATAAAACCCCGTCTCTACAAAAATACAACAGTTAGCCCAGCATGATGCCCTCCATCACATGGTGCCTCCATTACATGCTGCCTGTAATCCCAGGTACTTGGAAGGCTGAGGCAGGAGAATCACTTGAACCTGGGAGGCGGAGGCTGCAGTGAGCCAAGATTGCGCCATTGTAATCCAGCCTGGGCAACAGAGTGAGACTCCGTCTCAAAAAAAAAAAAATAGACCGGGTGCTGTGGCTCACGCCTATAATCCCAGCACTTTAGGAGGCTGAGGTGGGCGGATCATTTGAGGTCAGGAGTTCGAGACCAGCCTGGTCAACATGGTGAAACCCCGTCTCTACTAAAAATAGAAAAATTAGCCGGGCGTGGTGGTGGGCACCTGTAATCCCAGCTACTCTGGAGGATGAGACAGGAGAATCACTTGAACACAGGAGGCAGAGGTTGCAGTGAGTCGAGATCAAGCCACTGCACTCCAGCCTGGGTGACAGAGTGAGACTCTGTCTCAAAAATAATAATAATACTATCCTGGCTAACAGAGTGAAACCCCATCTCTACTAAAAATAAAAAATAAATTAGCCGGGCACGGTGGCGGGTGCCTGTAGTCCAAGCTACTCAGGAGGCTAAGGCAGGAGAATGGCGTGAACCTGGGAGGCGGAGCTTGCAGTGAGCTGAGATTGCGTCACTGCATTCCAGCCTGGGCAACAGAGCGAGACTCCGTCTCAAATAATAATAATAATAATAATAAGCTGTAGACAAGTTACCAAGACTCTAGAACCTCACTGCCTCCTCATACTATGTTGTCCTCTGAGGCGCTACTTGAGAGAGATTCCTTCTTTTATTCCTGAAGGTAGCATTCTCTAAAGCTCTCCTCTCCCCCTAACTCCATCCTTTAAAGCAAAGAGCACCCTGAGTTCTTCCACTCAGGTAATCAGCACTCAAGACCCACATTGTGCCCCACTTAGAAATGGTCCCTTCGGGCATTTCCTCAAATACAGGTGGTCCTGGCTCTGTCGCTTTTGGCTGCGTGATCACAGACATGTTGCTTAACCTCTGTAATCCTTAGTATCTATATCTACAAATGCAAATAACAATAAACATTTCTATAGTACTCTCCAGTCTACAGATTGCCTTCATGTTAATTATCACATTTATTTCTCATGACTGACAGGTGAGGTTGGAATCACTTTTATCATAATCCCCACGTGACCGATAAGAAAACAGACTTGGCTGGGTGCAGTGGTTCACGCCTGTAATCCCAGCACTTTGGGAGGCCAAGGCGGGCAGATCACGAGGTCAGGAGTTCGAAACCTGCCCGACCAACATGGTGAAACCCCGTCTCTACTAAAAATACAAAAAAAATTAGCTGGGTGTGGTGGCAGGCGCCTGTAATCTCAGCTACTCGGGAGGCTGAGGCAGGAGAACTGCTTGAACCTGGGAGGCGGAGGTTGCAGGGAGCTGAGATTGCACCACTGCACTCCAGCGGAGGTGACAAAGCGAGATTCTGTCTCAAAAAAAAATAAAAAAGAAAACTGAGACTTCACAAAAGCTCAGTTGTCTAGGTCACGCCCACAGTAAAATGCAGAACAGAGACATAATAGCACACCCTGATTCTCAACCGCAAACCCTTGCCACCACCACATTTGCCAGTCAAGAAGCGCAGCCAGGGCTATTTGGTTGGGACCCACAAGGGCATTGGTGTGCATCCCCATGTCTCCACCAGCCACTGGGTGATCTTGGGCAAGTTACTTAACCTCTCTAGGCCTCTGTTTCCTCAATGATAAAATGAAAATAATATACGCCTTGAGAGTTCTGGTCAGGCTTAAAAATATATATATACAAAATACCCTGCTAAGTGCCCAGCACATAATATATACATCAATAATTAGCAGCAGCTAAGTGCAGTGGCTCAGGCCTGTAATCCCAGCACTTTGGGAAGCCGAGGCAGTAGGATTGCTTGAGCCCAGGAGTTCAAGACCAGCCTGGACAACAGGTGAAATCCTGTCTCTACTAAAAATACAAAAATTAGTTGGGAGTGGAGGTGTGTGCCTGTAATCCCAGTTACTCAGGAGGCTGAAGCAGGAGAATCGCTTGAACCCAGGAAGCGAAGTTTGCAGTGAGCCGAAATCATGCTACTATGCTCCAGCCTGGATGACAGAGTGAGACTCTGTCTCAAAAATGAATATAAATAATAATAATTAGTGACTATTTTCATTGTGCACATAAAAGTCCTATGAATACTATGGGTGGGCCAGGCATGCTGAGTCACACCTATAATCCCGGCACTTTGGGAGGCCGAGGCAGGAGGATTGCGTGAGCTCAGGAGTTTGAGACCAGCCTGGGCAACATAGCAAAACACCTTCTCCACAAAATTAAAAATTAAAAAATTAGCCAGGCATGGTGGCACATGCCTGTAGTCCCAGCTACCTAAGAGCCTGAGGCAGGAGGATATCTTAAGCCCCGGAGGTCAAGGCTGCAGTGAGCTATGATGTCACCACTGCACTCCAGCCTAGGCGACAGAGCAAGACCATGTCTCAAAAAGAAAAAAAATAAAACAGAAACACTATGGGTGCTTGTAACAATGAACAGTGTTCTTATCTTATTCCTCTTTCCCTCTAAAGGACCTGGTCTTGAGTGAATTTCTTAATTTTCTCACTTGTTAAATGGTGAGAACAATGGTGCCTGCCCCCAGAGAGTTGTTGGGAGGAGTAAAGAAGCTCATTTGCCCGGGCGTGTGACTCACGCCTGTAATCCCAGCACTTCGGTAGGCCGAGGAGGGCGGATCACCTGAGGTCAGGAGTTCAAGGCCAGCCTAACCAACATGGAGAAACCCCGTCTCTACTAAAAATACAAAATTAGCCAGGAGTGGTGGCGCATGCCTGTTATCCCAGCTACTCGAGAGGCTGAGGCAGTAGAATCGGTGAACCCGGGAGGCAGAGGTTGCGGTGAACTGAGATCGCACCATTGCACTCTAGCCTGGGCAACAAGAGCGAAACTCCATCTCAAAGAAAAAAAAAAATAGAAGCTCATGTGTGTCAAGGGCTTAGAGCTGTGCTCAGCGCAAGAAGTGTGAGCTGCGTCTGATAGTCTTTGAGATTCCCTAGGGGCAAAGACAAATCTTTGTACCTCCCCCCAAACCCCATGAAGGCAGGGACATCCACCCCTCTTAGGTCAGCCCAGCAACTCCTTAGCCACCCTAAGTCTTTTTTTAATTATTAATTTTTTGGGGGGGCGGGCAGGGTGACAGAGTCTTACTCTGTCACCCAGGCTAGAGTACGGTGTTGCGATCTTGGCCCACCTCCTGGCCTCAACCTCCTGGCCTTAAGCGATCCTCCCGCCTCAGCCTCCCAAATTGCTGAGATTACAGGCGTGAGCCACCACACCCGGCTCCCACGTCTATTTTTAAAGCAATTTGTCTGTGGGCCCTTTGCAGGGGGCAGCTTCCCGGAGGCCGGTGGCCAGGCCCTGTAATTTGGGAAGATTGTGGGTATTCCTGGAGCCCATGGGCAGCCTGTGGCCCAGAGCTGGGGCACTCAGGCTCCCAACAGGGTGCGGCCTGGCCTCCAAGGTGGTCAATCAGCCACTACTGCCTCTCCCCGACCACAGCAGGCCCCAAAGTCCAGAGTCCCCTCCAGCCCTGCCTTGAATGTTGGCTCCTCTCCCCTCTCCCCTGTCTTACCCGCTGCTTCAATGGCTACCAGGCAGTGTGGCCACCATGAACAGGGCTGACTTAGAGTGGAAGACTGTGGGCACCCATCAGGAAAAGGGGTGATGCCTGCCAGCCCTATTGCCCAGGTGAAACCAGGAGGCCCACTAGGTGGGCAGGAGGTGGGTTCTTCCCTCAGGAAATCTAAGCCTCACCTCTCACTGCTCCCCACCGCTCCCCACCGCCGCCTCCTCCACCCGCCTCATACCCCCAGTCACTGGGTCCTGTGGATGCTTCCTTCTAAATCTGTTCCCTCCTCTCCATCACAACTGCCACTGCCTTTGCTCAGGCCTCCCCTTCTCTCTCTCCTGGCCGATTTCAACACTTCCTGCAGTTCTCCCTGCCTCCATCTTGCCTGCAGCCAGTCTAGTCCCCACACGAGGGCAGAGTGATCTTTTATATATATATATATATATGTATATATACACACATACATATATGTGTGTGTGTATATATGTATATATATACATATATATGTGTGTATATATGTGTGTATATATGTGTGTATATATATGTGTGTGTGTATATATGTGTGTGTATACATATGTGTGTGTGTGTGTATATATATGTATATATATATATATATATTTTTTTTTTTTTAAAGACGGAGTCTCGCTCTGTCGCCCAGGCTGGAGTGCAGTGGCGCAATCTCGGCTCACTGCAAGTTCCGCCTCCCGGGTTCATGCCATTCTCCTGCCTCAGCGTCCCGAGTAGCTGGGACTACAGGCGCCCACCACCATGCCCAGCTAATTTTTTGTATTTTTAGTAGAGACGGTGTTTCACCATGTTAGCCAGGATAGTCTCGATCTCCTGACCTCATGATCCGCCCGTCTTAGCCTCCCAAAGTGTTGGGATTACAGACGTGAGCCACCGCGCCAGGCCATTTTTTTTAATTGATTTAATTTTAGAGATAGGGTCTCGCTCTGTCACCCAGCTGGAGTGCAGTGGTCTGATCATAGTTCACTGCAGCCTTGAACTCTTGGGCTCAAGCGATCCTCCTGCCTCAGCCTCCCAAAGCTGGGATTATAGGCGTGAGCTACCTCACCCAGCCATAATCTTCCTTAAAATTGCAAATTTGGGCCAGGTGCAATAGCTCATGCCTGTAATCCCAGCACTTCAGGAGGCCGAGGTGGGTGGATCACTTGAGTTCAGGAGTTCGAGACCAGCCTGGGCAACATCTCTACAAAAAAATACAAAAATTAGCTGGGCATGGTGGCATGCGCCTGTAGTCCCAGCTACTTAGGAGGCTGTGGCGGGAGAACCAATTGAGCCAGGAAGGTCAAGACTGCAGTGACTCATGATGGCACCACTGCACTCCAGCCTGGGCGAATGAGTGAGATCCTGTCTCAATTAAAAAAAAAAAAAAAATTGAGCACATACAAAACTCTTCAGCGGCTCCCCATTTGCTTTAGGATAAAGTCACATCTCTGAACTAACCCAGCCTCCAAGGCCAAGCCACCCCCACTGGCCTCTCTGACCCCATCTTCCACTCCCCTTTGCATTCCAACTACACTAAACTGCTTGTGACTCTTGCTATATCCCCAGCATCTAGCACAGTGCACAGTAAATGTTTACTAAATAACAGTAGTTGTATTAACACTGGCTTGTATTTGTTGAACACTTACTCTTTTTTTTTTTTCAAGACAGGGTCTCACTCTGTCTGTCTAGGCTGGAGTGCAGTAGCACAATCTTGGCTCACTGCAACCTCCTCCTCCCAAGCAATTCTCTCTCTTTTTTTTTTTTTTTTTTAGACAGAGTCTCACTCTTGCCCAGGCTGGAGTGCAGTGGTGCGATCTCAGCCCACTGCAACCTCTGCCTCCCGGGTTCAAGTGATTCCTCCTGCCTGCCTCAGCCTCCTGAGTAGCTGGGACTACAGGCACGTGCCGCCACAACTGGCTAATTTTTGTATTTTTAGTAGAGACAGGCTTTCACCATGTTGTCCAGGCTGGTCTCAATCTCCTGGACTCAAGCGATCCACCTGCTTGGCCTGTCAAAGAACTGGAGTACAGGCATGAGCCACTGCACCTGGCCGCTCAAGTGATTCTGCCACCTCAGCCTCCTGAGTAGCTGGGATTATAGACACACACCACCACACCTAGCTAATTTTGTGTGTGTGTATTTTTTGTAGAGATGGGATTTCGCCATGTTTCCCAGGCTGGTCACGAACTCCTGGGCTCAAGCGATCTGCCTGTCTTGACTTCCCAAAGTGCTGGGATTACAGGAGTGAGCCACGGCGCCCAGCCTGAACATTTACTTCTCACCAGTGTTAAGTATTAACACTCACAGTGTTAAGTGTCTTATGTACATTATACTACTTAAGCCTCAGAACTTCTCTATTAGGTACGTCCTGTTCCTTTCCCCATTTTGCAGATGAAGAAGCTCAGGCTCAGAGAGGTTAAGCAACTAGCCTAAGGTCACACACACAGCCAATCAAGAGGAGTGTGAATCTGGTGCCCAAGCTCATTCTGTAAGCTGCTGAATGAAGAGGATGTCCTCACCTCTTCTGGCCCCAGACAACTCCTCCTCACCTCACAACCACCCTCTTTCCTGCCTGCCCCCTGGTCTACCCTAACAGCTCTCTTCAGTTCAGCCTAGGGTAGCTCCCAGGGCGCAGGCAGGGGGCTGAGACCTCTGCCCTAGAGTCCCCTGAGCCTTTCCCCTTCCCCTAGATGCAGAGCATGGAGCATGGGCGCTGGGACACAAACTGTGCTCCATCATGGTGAAGCAGGAGCAGAGCCCGGAGCTGCCCGTGGACCCTCTGGCTGCCCCCTCGGCCATGGCTGCCGCGGCCGCCATGGCCACCACCCCGCTGCTGGGCCTCAGCCCCTTGTCCAGGCTGCCCATCCCCCACCAGGTGAGCCTGGGAACTGTTTGTAGGGGCTGAGGGAGGGAGGAGGGCTGGTGGGTCTGTGGGAAGAGGTGCCCAAAGCCCTGTGCCCTGGGGCTCTGTGAACAGGAAGACATGAGCCTCAGGGCTGAGGGTGGGAAGCCCCCGCCCAGCCCAGGCCTCCGCCTACCCCCCTGGCTGCCCCCTCACCATACCACAACGGGCACAAGCCACAGCCCCCTTGGAGTAACTGAGGCTCTCGTCTGTGCAGAAAAAGACAGCTTGCAGGGCTCCAGGCAGGGCTGGCATCAGGAGCCCAGTCCAGGGTCTCAGAGGTGGAGACAGCCCAGGCCACTGACTTTTCTCAAAGCTTCAGTATTTTTAAAAAAGAAAAAAAGACCAAAAAGGAAATTACAAAAAAAAAGTGTGCTATATTCCAATTGTTTACATTTATGAGATTAATATTTTTAACCCACACTCTCAGGCTGAACTCCCTCCTCCACGAATGTGTAGATGACAGCATTCAGCTATAAACCCAAGACCCCTCTGGGAATGTGAACCCCAGACCCCTGGCTCCTAGCCGAGGTCCTGCCTGAGTCCCAACTCGGTGCCTCCTTTGTGTTCTGGGCATGTTGCACATCCTCCTTCTCTGTAAAAGGGGCTCATGAACCCCCTAAGGTGCTTCTAGCCCTGGGATTCCACAGTATGAGCAGCATCTTAAAATCCCTAGATGGGAGCATGGCTGGCCCTGCCCCCTGCTGGCCACACGGCTCACTTGCTCTAACTGTACGTGGCTGAAGGCAAGAAAGGTCAGCCCCTCCCTGCCCCACCACAGACCCGTGGGATCAAGGGTCAGCGGCAAATATGCAGGATCTTTTGAGACCATCTCCAAGACTGGCTCTGAGACTCCTCAGGCCTTGCCAAAGCAGGAAGGGATGGAGTGACAGCAGCAGCAGCCAGGGAAGAGGAGACTTCAGAAAGGGAAACCGAGGCTCAAGGGGTTAAGTAATTTGCCCAAAATCATGCAGTTAGAAGCAACTGACATGCCTTCCAAATTCGGCCTGCCAGACCCTGAAGCCCACGTGAGTGAGGTCATAACCCCTAGTGGAAGGCACAGGAGCTGGCATTGTCAACAGTGAGCTCTCTGCACCGCAGTCCCCTCTCTGTCACTCGAGGGCTGAGCTGGGATGTAGACCAAGGAATCTCCAAGGTCCCTGCCAACTTGAACCTTCTGGGATTCTTACTCATCAGCCTACATTCTGGATTCTGCGTCCCACCCACAATATCATGATCTCTCTGGGGCTGCAGCCCAGGGCCTGCAATCCAGCCCCCAACATCATGCCTTCCTCAGACAGAGCACCACTTACTTGCATGTTGGTAGTCACGTGTACAAAGCCATGCATGCTCTTGAAGTCCTTTATGGAACAACAAGTCAGAATAGAAATAAAGAGAAATGCATGTTTGTTAAAAATGTCCATCTGATTCTATCAGGCCCTTACTTCAACCCATTAGGAGCTCTCATTGCCTCCAACTTCTTTGTCTGGATTCTACTTCTATTTATACCCCGGGACTCATTTCAGACTTTGACTTCTCAGGGAGCATCCTCGGAGCCCCCAGCCAATTAATGCCTCCTTCTGTACTACTGCTACCAGCCACTGAACAGCTACACTGTTCCAGACATTACCTCTTGTTTTATTCTCATGGCAACCCACATACCAAAGCCTGTGTGGCCTTCACAGTTGGTGTGGAAGGTGGCCCCACACTCAGAGGCTCACCTTCTCTGAGCTTAAGGTCTGAGCTACACTGCTTGGCCAGCAATCCTTTCTCTTAGGTGTGACTTGGCTTCTTTAAGCTCAAGAGCTTGCCTCTGTTCCCTTGCAGCTGTGCCCAGAACTCCAAGCCCAGCCACTTCCCCAACTGTGCAGGGCAGGCAACCAGCTTTAGGGAGGAGGTGGGTAGATGGCATGGTGGGGACAGACCCAGGGGCAGCTAATGGAGCTGGGCTTGTCTGTTCCTCAGGCCCCAGGAGAGATGACTCAGCTGCCAGTGATCAAAGCAGAGCCTCTGGAGGTGAACCAGTTCCTCAAAGTGACACCGGGTAGGTGTGTCCAGGGGAAGGGCTCTTTTCCCCTCCAGTTATAGGCAGATAGCATCCCCACTTCCTTGGTTCAGCCCATCCCTATCTCTTGACAACCTTCCCCCACCCAGAATATCCTCTCCACCCTGCCCTACCCACTGTCCCTCCATCCATGCCCACTCTTCGTCTAGTCCTCTTCGTTTTTGTTTTTTGTTTGTTTGTTTGTTTGTTTGTTTTTTGAGATGGAGTCTCACTCTGTCGCCCAGGCTGGAGTACCATGGCACGATCTCAGCTCACTGCAACCTCCCCATCCCAGGTTCAAGCAATTCTCCTGTCTCAGCCTCCTAAGTACCTGGGATTACAGGTGCCCACCACCACGCATGGCTAATTTTTGTATTTTTTAGTAGAGACGGGGTTTGGCCATATTGGTCAGGCTGGTCTTGAACTCTGACTCAGGGGATCCACCTGCTTCAGCCTCCCAAAGTGCTGTGATTACAGGCATGAGCCACTGCACCCAGCCTTCGTCCAGTCCTCTTCTTGCCCAATCTACTGCTGCCATCGCTCCTGCTTGCCCAGCCTGACCCTATGAGAGAGAGGCCCCAGTCACCTTCTGGGGTTGCTGAGCTAGAGCTTAGTGATCTTCTGGAGTTGCTGAGCTTAAGGCCCTGAACCCTGTGAAGTCAGAGGTCGCAGAGGACCTCCCACGAATTCAGCTCCTATGATGTCTATGCCAAGGGCGAGCTGTAAAGGAGCTGGGCCTCTGTGGTGTCAGATGAGGCAGCACCCAGGAATTGGCTACCCAGATGTCAACTGTCTTTCTGACCCTGCAGAGGGGCTTCTGATGTCATAGCTGAGACCAAGCGCCTGGCAGTCCGTGTCCCACAATGTCAGGGCTGGTGCAAGCCCATGCTCAGCTGAACTCATGATGTCCAAGTGGAGCTGATGTGCAACGTTGCTAACCCGGTTTCCCCTGCTCTCCCCAGAGGACCTGGTGCAGATGCCTCCGACGCCCCCCAGCAGCCATGGCAGTGACAGCGACGGCTCCCAGAGTCCCCGCTCTCTGCCCCCCTCCAGCCCTGTCAGGCCCATGGCGCGCTCCTCCACGGCCATCTCCACCTCCCCACTCCTCACTGCCCCTCACGTAAGGAGCTGGGGGTGGGCTGATCCCAGAAATGAGGAATTGAATACATCCACCTGAGCACACTGGCCAGTCAGGAGGGTTTGGGGAGCCCCAAGACTGATCCCCACCCTCATCAGAATTCAGAGGGATGCTTACCTGGCAGATGGGAGTTCGAATCCTTTTATTTTTTAGTCTTGCTCTGTTGCCCAGGCTGGAGTGCAGTGGCTCAATCTCAGCTCACTGAAACATCTGCCTCCCAGGTTCAAGCAATTCTCCTGTCTCAGCCTCCCAAGTAGCTGAGATTACAGGCACTTGCCACCGTGTCTGGCTTTTTTTTTTTTTTTTTTTTTTTTTTGAGATGGAGTCTCGCTCTGTCGCCTGGAGTGCAGTGGCACGATCTCGGCTCACTGCAACCTCCATCTCCAGGGTTCAAGTGATTCTCCTGCCTCAGCCTCCCGAGTAGCTGGTATTACAGGTGCACACCACCACCCAGCTAATTTATGTACTTTTAGTAGAGACAGCATTTCACCATGTTGGCCAAGCTGGTCTCAATCTCTTGACCTCTTGATCTGCCCACTTCAGCCTCCCAAAGGGCTGGGATTACAGGCGTGAGCCACCGCATCTGGTCGGGAATTCAAATCCTTTCGCCCTGCCTCATGGTGAACAGGAGACTATTGCAGAGCCAGGACTAGAACTTGACATTCCTGACCTCCAGGGGATGACCCAGGCTGCCTCCAAGGAGCGCTGTGTGAGGGGCAGCGCCCAGATGGTCCAGAATCCCCAGGAAACATGGAGCTAGGCCCTGAGCCCTGGGATGGGTGTGGAGTCTCCCAAGCCAAGATTGTAGGGAAGGGTCTGAGGGAGATGCTGTTTGGGGCACCCTGGACAAGTAAGCTTTGAGGGTGCAGTCTCAGGGATGGGATCCAGGAAGCCCTCCCGAACAATGCACTAAGAGCCTAACACCTGAGCTCTCAGCACGGCCCTGGCACCTGACACATGTTACTGAATTTCACCCAGATCCACTCCCTTTCCAGATGAGGAAACTGAGGCATAGAGCATTGTGTGCCTTGCCCAGGTCATATAGATAGCACATGGCAGAGCTTGAATTTGAACCCAGGGCTGCCTGGCTCCTAACTACCACATCATACTTCCTACAGAAATTACAGGGGACATCAGGGCCACTGCTCCTGACAGAGGAGGAGAAGCGGACCCTGATTGCTGAGGGCTACCCCATCCCCACAAAACTCCCCCTCACCAAAGCCGAGGAGAAGGCCTTGAAGAGAGTCCGGAGGAAAATCAAGAACAAGGTAAAGCCTGCCACCCTGGGGCTTCAGAGGGCTTCCTTGGTGGGTGGGCTCCCCTGGCATACCAGCTCTGAAATTGGGGGGCCCAGGAAGTGAATATGTGGCAGTGCTAACCCTTGTTTTCGGGCCTCCCCCTCTAGATCTCGGCCCAGGAGAGCCGTCGTAAGAAGAAGGAGTATGTGGAGTGTCTAGAAAAGAAGTAAGGGGCTTGGGAGGGGTGGGCAATCCACTCCCTTGCCTGACCTGCCCTCCCCTAGGCCCTCCCTCATGGGGCAGCAGAGGCAGGGGGCACAGGGAGTGTGATGGTGGTGGGCTGGGCCGAGGAGCTGTTGTGAGTCTGGGGGCTGCCCCTGAGCCTGTGCCTGCTTGGCCCCTACAGGGTGGAGACATTTACATCTGAGAACAATGAACTGTGGAAGAAGGTGGAGACCCTGGAGAATGCCAACAGGTGGGTAGTGCCTCCTGCATCCAACCTGGCTCCCTGCCCCTCTGCAACCCGTGCCTGGCTCTGCATAGCTCTGGGAGACAGGGGAGAGGAGAGAGAACTAAGTTTAGGATGACAGGGACCCCAGAAACACACCCTGCAGCCTTGGGCCACTTACATCCTGCCCCTCTCTGTGTTCCCATTTTTCCTCACCTACACCTGGCAGGGCTGGGGAGTTGCTTAAGTGAGCAGATGTTTTCAAAGTGTGGTCCTCAGACCAGCAACAATCCCTGGGAATTATTAGAAATGCTTATTCTCGGGCCCCATGCCAGGTCTACTGAATCAGAAGCTCCAGGGGTAGGGCCCAGCGCCCTGTGTTTTAATAAGCCCTCCACGTAATTAGGTTGCACCCTCAAGTTTGAGAACCACTGGTGTAAATCCTTGTTACTCAAAGCCAGCTGCCCCAGACAGGCAACATCAGCATCACCTAGGAGCTTGTTAGAAATGCAGGCTGGGCACGGTGGCTCACGCTTGTAATCTCAGCACTTTGGGAGGATGAGGGGGGTGGATCATTTGAGGTTAGGAGTTCGAGACCAGACTGACCAACATGGTGAAACCCCATCTCTACTAAAAATAGAAAATTAGCTGGGCGTGGTGGTGGGCGCCTGTAATCCCAGCTACTCGGGAGGCTGAGGGAGAAGAATCACTTGAATCCGAGAGGCGGCAGTTGCAGTGAGCTGACACTGTGCCACTGCACTCCAGCCTGGGCCGGACTCTGTCTCAAAAAAAAAAAATGCAGAATTTCAGAACTCTCTCCAGACTTACTGAGCTAAAAACTGCACATTCACAAGGTCCTTGGGTGATTCACATGTACTATGAAATTTGAGAAACAGGAGTATAGAGACAGCAGGACAGTGCCTGGCAGGTAGCAGCCACGTCAAGTCACAGCTCTGGGTTCTTACGCTGCTCTGCCATTTTTGTGACTCTGGAGAAATCGTTAAATATCTCTGGGCCCCTGTTTCTTCGTCTAAATGGGGATGATAGAAACATTATCTCATAGGGCCAGGTACAGTGGCTTACGCCTGTAATCCCAGCATTTTGGGAGGCGGAGGCGGGCAAATCACTTGAGGCCAAGAGTTCGAGACCAGCCTGGCCAACATGGTGAAACCCCCATCTCTACTAAAAATACAAAAATTAGCCGGGTGTGGTGGTGCATGCCTGTAATCCCAGCTACTCAGGAGGTTGAGGGAAAAGAATCACTGGAACCCGGGAGGCAGAGGTTACAGTGAGCTGAGATGGTGCCACCGTACTCCAGCCTGGGTGGCAGAGTGAGACTCTGTCTCAAAAAAAAAAAAAAAGAAAAGAAAAGAAACATTATCTCATAGGATTGATGTGAGGGTATTAATAAGATCCTGCGAATGAAGGATCCAGCCTGATGCTTGGCATTTAGGAATGTGCAATTCATGTTAGCTTTTATTCTTCTTTCATTATTTTTATTTATTTATTTTCTTGAGATAGGGTCTCACTCTGTTGCCCATGCTGGAGCGTAGTGGGGTGATCATAGCTCACTGCAGCCTCAAACTCCTGATTCTCCCCCCTCAACCTCCTAAGTAGCTAGGACCACAGGCGCACACCACCACCCCTGGCTAATTTTAAGTATTTTGTAGAGACGTGGTCTTGCTGTGTTGCCCAGGCTGGTCTCCAGCTCCTGGACTCAAGCATACCTCCTGCTTTGGCTCCCAAAGTGCTGGGATTATAGGTGTGATCCACTGCACCTGGCCTTCTTTCATTATTTTTTACTTTTTTATTTTTATTTACTTTTTTTTTTTTTTTTGAGACACAGTGTTGCTCTGTCGCCCAGGCTGGAGTGCAGTGGCACAATCTCGGCTCACTGCAACCTCCGCCTCTTGGGTTCAAGCAATTCTCATGCCTCAGCCTCCCAAATAGCTGGGATTACAGACGTGTACCACCACACCCGGCTAATTTTTGTATTTTTAGTAGAGACAGGGTTTCACTATGTTGGCCAGGCTGGTCTTGAACTCTTGACTTCATGTAATCCTCCTGCCTCAGCCTCCCACAAGTGCTGAAATTACAGGCGTGAGCCACCACACCCCACCATTATTTTCATTCCAAATTCCTGATAGTGCCCAGCCATGAGCCTGTGGTAGGTCTTTAATAATTATTTGCTGGGATTAATTACAATAACCTAGACAACAGCCTTGGTATGCAGCAGGTGCTCAACACAAGACTTTTTCCTTCTTTCCTTCCTTCTCCCCCAGCTTCTCCAGCGGGATCCAGCCACTCCTCTGTTCCCTGATTGGCCTGGAGAATCCCACCTGACCCCCCACCCCACCCCTCTGTCTCTGGCTGGGGTTCCTTTCTGGCCCAAAGTAGGTCCAAGCCCTTGTAGTTATTTCGCCACCTGCTGTACATTGTGGGAACTGCAACCCCTACGTGCCCGTTTGGGTGGAGAGAGATGAAACATTTGCCCACCAAGCCTGTGCTGAACGCATTCTGTATGCACCCAGAAGATTCCACGCTGAGTGGGACCCAGTCCTCACCCTCAGGGAGGCCACAGTTAATAAAGGAGACTGATGTGGAGATATATAAATAAACGAAGTGCCGTGATAAAAGCAAACACAGCAATAAAACAAAAATGGCTGGGCATGGTGGCCCATGCCTGTAATCCCAACACTTTGGGAGGCCGAAGCGGGTGGATCACCTGAGGTCAGGAGTTCCAGACAAGCCTGGCAAAACCCCGTCTCTACTAAAAATACAAAAATTAGCCGGCGTGGTGGCACACGCCTGTAGTCTCAGCTAGTCAGGAGGCTAAGGCAGGAGAATCATTTGAACCTGGGAGGCGGAGGTTGCAGTGAGTCGCAAACGCACCACTGCACTCCAGCCTGGGTGACAGAGCGAGACTCTGTCTCAAAACAAAACAAAACAAAACAAAAAACCTAACAAAAACAATAGCTACCGTTTACTAGACACTCACTACATACCAGGCACTGTGCCAAACAGCTCCTTCTTATCAGCTCAGGGTGCTGGGGGTGCCAGGGAGGGAAGGTCAGTGAAACTGTGGCAGGTGTCGGTTAAGCAAAAGAAGGCTGGCATCGGTGCAGCTGGGGGCAGGCCTTACCTCCTCCAACCCCCTTGGCCAGGAGCATCACAGGGCAGGCCTGAGCTTCCACAAGGTGACCCAGCCAGTCACCATGAGGCAGGCCCCAGGTGCCAGGCCACTCTGCAGAGGAGCCACGCAGGAGGTGACCTTTCCTATCTTGACTGAAACGGGCACCTGGCGTGGAGGCCAAGTCTGGAGCCAGCCCCCTAGGAGAGCTCCAGGAGGCAGAGATGCCTGCGGGGTCAAAGCCTGCCAGCTGACTGCTGTGCCCTCCTCAGGACCCTGCTCCAGCAGCTGCAGAAACTCCAGACTCTGGTCACCAACAAGATCTCCAGACCTTACAAGATGGCCGCCACCCAGACTGGGACCTGCCTCATGGTAGGTGTGGCTCCCTCCACCACAGGCCCACAGGAGGAGAGTTCTTCCCAAGGCTGGCTTTTTCCAGGGTTGGGCAGAGCTTTAAGGATCGGTAACATCATGGGCAGCGTCCCAGGGTACACCATCCCGGGGCCTGGTGGGCTGGTTCTAGCTGACTCCAGCCTCCTTCTCCAAGCCCATGGTGCCTTCTGCCTCACACCGGTCCCCGACTGGTTAACACAGTGTAGATGTGTAGGTGACTCCAGTGGCCCCAGCTAGGGGACAGCTGGGCAGGTTCCTTGAGGAGGCGGCTTCCACAGGCCTTGTGCAGGGAAGGGCTTGGGGAGACTCAGGGAAGAACGGACATGGTTCTTTCTGGAACAGATGGCAGTGAAAAAGCTGAGGAAACCCCTGGAAACCCGGAAGGCTCCCAGGGCGTGCTTCAGACCTCTTCCAGTCCCTCTTCTATCTTCTTCTGGAAATGGCCAGTCTCTTGCCGCCTGGCTCAGCATGCCCCGGCCCTCCGAGACCCTCGAGCTGTCAGGCAGCAGAACCAGGCTATGGGCAGGGGTAGTGTGGGCTCCCTGGCTCTCAGCACCTCCCGCTAGCCAGGCTCCTCAGAATCCTGCTGAGAACGTGATGTGGCGGTGTGTCCCCCTCCCTCGTCCCAGCCCCAAGCCCCACCTGCACCTATTCCTTCCTTTCCTGATTCCTCTACCCCATAAGGGGACTCCACATTGGCCACTTCCCTCTTACTTCTAGCACTGCCTGTGGCGACCCCCCTACAATGGGCTGGGATGGCCTGGGCTGTCCCTGCCTTCCCCAGAGAGGATAGGAGACCCCACATGTAGGAGGGAGTGGTCGACTGGAGCAGCTGCTTCCTTGGGAAAACGCTAAGACTTTTGTGCCTATTGGTTTGGGAGAGGAGGAGTGGGGTGGTCAGGGCCGTGGCCCCTCCTTACCCCAGATCTGACGCCACTCTCTCTTTGCTACCAGGTGGCAGCCTTGTGCTTTGTTCTGGTGCTGGGCTCCCTCGTGCCCTGCCTTCCCGAGTTCTCCTCCGGCTCCCAGACTGTGAAGGAAGACCCCCTGGCCGCAGACAGCGTCTACGCGGCCAGCCAGAGTGAGTGCCCACCTGTCATGCCAGCTCCCTGGGCTGAGGCTGCCCTGCCCCAGCCCCAGTGTCCAGGCAGAAGCCAGACATAAGAGAGAAGCCAAGTGTGGGGTCGGCATTATCTCATTTTGCCTCATTTTCCAGATGGGGAAACTGAGGCCCAAAGAGAGTCTATGCTTTGCTCAGTGTTTGTGGTAGAATTGGGACTAAAATACAGAGCTCCCGATGCCCAGCCTAGCTCCCAGAGAGCTCAGGAGTGGCTTGCAGGAGGTGGGTTTAGGGGATAACAGGAATGTTCCAGCCCTGGGCCCCATGCATTATGGTGCCAGTGCTTATGGGGCATCTGCTAGGCACCATCAGTATCTCATGATAGGGACAGCAAGTGAGTTTCAGCTCAAAAGCCATTTCCAATAAGGTGGTGGTAGCTGCCTGAAACACTGAGTTAAGAAGGACCCTGGGCCGGGTGCGGTGGCTCATGCCTGTAATCCCAGCACTTTGGGAGGCCGAGGCGGTGGCTCACCTGAGGTCAGGAGTTCGACGCCAGCCTGGCCAGCATGGTGAAACCTCGTCTCTACTAAAAATACAAAACTTATCTGGGCATGGTGGCATGTGCCTGTAGTCCCGGCTACTTGAGAGGGGTGAGACAGGAGAATCACTTGAACCTGGGAGGCAGAAGTTGCAGTGAACCAAGATCACGCCACTGCAGTCCAGCCTGGGTGACAGAGTGAGACTCCATCTCAAAAAAAAAAGAAGGATTCTGAGGCACCATTCAGAATTGACAGGAAGGAGTGTCATGATCCACTGATAATGTCTACCATGGACAGAAGAAGGGTAGCGGTGGTGTGGGTTCAGATATCTACTGTTTCCAAGGGGGATAGTAAACGTACAGTGGTTAGGAGCATGGGGATGTCAAGTCCATCGTAACTAGCACTGCCACCTGCTGTGTGACCAGGGGCATGTGTCTTAAGCTTTCATTTCTTCATCTAGAAAATGGGAGTGGCAATTTTGCACTTACTGAGCCATGGCTGTGAGACAGTGCATGAAATAGCACAGTGTCTGTGCTTATGAAATGAGCACACTCAGTCTCTTAGAGCTCACGGAGGAGAGAATAGCTACATCACAGTAGCTGGCAAAGGGAGAACCAGGGTAGGGCCCAGCAAAGAAGAGTGTGGATTTCAGAGGCAGAGAATCCTTCAGGTGGACCCACAGAGGAACTTCCTGGCTGTCCCTCATCACTTACCAGTCAGTCACTTACCAAGAACCACGTGTCTGGCAGGACAGGAGGAGGAAGAGGAAACAGATGGGAGGTCAGAGGAGGGAAGATTAAGGAGTGAGTTTCAAGAAGGAGGGATATAGCAGGGAGGATGAGCTAGACGTTGAGGGCCTTGAGGGGAGGAAGCTGGTGTGGGGAGGGTTAGGGAAAGAGGAAGTAGAGACAGGGAGAGTGAAAGCTCCTCCCCGGACACGTGCAGGCTGAGGAGGAGAGAACGGGGTGGTCACTAAAGGCGGGTGGGCAGCAGCGATGCAAGGTCTGGAGAGCCATGTGTCTGCTTTTCCAAGGCCACAGAAGCCACTGGAGAAAAAGGAGTGGAAAGAGAGCTGGGGTTGATGGATAAAGCCACAGTGAGAGGAGGGAATGAATGAGCCCCTTGGAGGGAAGGCAGTGGGTTTTAGGCCCAGGACCTGGGCTGGGCGGAGAGGAAGACACATCCCAGCAGGCAGATGGCTTTGGAGCAGGCTAGTTTGCAGAGCTGGCGCATTGCGCAGTTCCAGGGACCTCTGTTCACACAGACTATGAGGTCATGGCTGCAGAGCCGGAGGGGCAGCAGATCCCAGGGCCAGGCAGACCTGGGTTCGCATCCTCCCTTCAGGGAGGACAATTTCCCTGAGTGCCTGGAACTTCAGCTGCCTCCTCTGGGAAGCGGGGCTAAAGAAACCTCATTCCCTAGAGTTTCTCTAAGATTTTAACCACTCTACTTAGGTCTATGGGCCTTGGATAATGCCTAACAAATGATGGGTGTCCAACAAATGTTTGTTTTCCTTCTCTGAAGGGCAAATTAGGATCTAGAATGGGGAAGAGACTTATTCCAGGTCTCACAGAAAGTAAGTGGTGGACTGGCCGGGTGCGGTAACTCACTCCGGTAATCTCAGCACTTTGGGAGGCCAAGGTGGGAGGATCACTTGAGGCCCAGGAGTTCAAGATCAGCCTGGCCAACATGGTGAAACCCCGTCTCTACTAAAAATACAAAAAGTAGCCAGGTATGGTGGCACACACCTGTAGTCCCAGCTACTCGGGAGGCTGAGGCAGGAGAGTCGCTTGAGCTCGGGAGGCGGAGATTGCAGGGAGTCAAGATCCTGCCATTGCGCTCCAGCCTGGGCGACAGAGCAAGACTCTGTCTCAAAAAAAAAAAAAAAGAAGATAGAGCAAGTAAGTGGTGGAGGTTAGAACACAGCTCCCAGATGCCCAAACTCAGTACCCTCTGCTAGGAAGAGGTGACTTTTCTGAGTATTTCCTGAACACAGTTTCAATCACTTCCCCTGTATTACCTCATTTAAACCAAAGTGTGTGGCTTATCTGAGGTCACACATCCAGGAAGTGTCAGAGCTGGGACTCAGATCCAGGGCCTGCGTCCTTAACCACTAGGCCATGAATGTGGCCAGGATGTTGAGGGAATCTTGGGCACACCGCTCATCCTACACTCCCTCTCCAGTGCCCTCCCGAAGCCTCCTATTCTACGATGACGGGGCAGGCTCATGGGAAGATGGCCGCAGCACCCTGCTGCCCATGGAGCCCCCAGATGGCTGGGAAATCAACCCCGGGGGGCCGGCAGAGCAGCGGCCCCAGGACCACCTGCAGCATGATCACCTGGACAGCACCCACGAGACCACCAAGTACCTGAGTGAGGCCTGGCCTAAAGACGGTGGAAACGGCACCAGCCCCGACTTCTCCCACTCCAAGGAGTGGTTCCACGACAGGTGGGTGGGTGGCCCCTTTCCCTCCTGAGGTCTCAGGCTCCACCTGCCTCCTGCCCACCGTTGGTCCCCACATTGGCCACACCCTCCCAAGGCCCCATCCCTACTTGGTCTAGATCCAGCTTGCAGAGGGTAAGAGGGTTCCTGCTGGACAGTCATCGCTGGCCTCTCTTCTCTCTCCAGGGATCTGGGCCCCAACACCACCATCAAACTCTCCTAGGCCATGCCAAGACCCAGGACATAGGACGGACCCCTGGCACCCAGAAGAGGAGTTCTTGCTCACTAACCCGGATCCGCCTCATGCCCCTGCCTCCTGGAGCTTCCCATTCCAGGAGAAAAGGCTCCACTTCCCAGCCCTTCCTTGCCCCTGACATTTGGACTCTTCCCTTGGGCCGACCACTCTGTTCTCATTCTCCTTCCCACCAACATCCATCCGTCCTTCTCAGACAAACCACTCACTGGGTACCCCACCTCCTCTCTCATATGCCCAACACGACCACTGCCTCCCTGCCCCCACACCTGCACCCAAACAGACACATCAACGCACCCCACTCACAGACACCCCTTACCCCACCCCCACTGTACAGAGACCAAGAACAGAAATTGTTTGTAAATAATGAACCTTATTTTTTATTATTGCCAATCCCCTAAGATATTGTATTTTACAAATCTCCCTCTTCCCTTCGCCCCTCCCTTGTTTTATATTTTATGAAGTTAGTGCGGGCTTTGCTGCTCCCTGGCCCAGGAAAGAGGGACTCCCCGACCCTCACCTGGCACCCCCCTGCTGCTGCCCAAGCCGCTGGGCCTTTTTAATTGCCAAACTGCTCTCTTCATCAGCTCAGCACATGCTTTAAGAAAGCAAAACTAAAAAAAAAAAAAAAAGATGCAGCATCAACTCCTGACTTTGTGCCTTTCTTCATTGGAGGGGAGGGAAAGTAGAACCAAAGGGCAGGGGAACAACAAGGGTAGGTTGATTTTATGTTCTGGCAGGGGGTGTGGGGGTATAGGAGTATGAGAAGGCTTTTTTTTTTTTTTTTTTGTAGAGGTAGGGTCTCGCTATGTTGCCCAGGCTGGTCTCAGACTCCTGGGCTCAGTCTGCCCACCATGGCCTCCCAAAGTGCTGGGATTACAGGCGTGAGCCACCATGCCCAGCCTGTTCACTTTTTATTTTCCAATATTTTGTTGACTGATTTGTTATTTCCTCTTCTGTCTTTGGGCTTTATTTATAGCTTTTATATGTGTATGCTTTTATTTGAGGATTAGGAAGATAGTTTAGATAAATGTTTTTTATCTGCCTATTTAAGGAGAACCCCATGTATGTATGTATGTGTACATGAATGAATGACAAGATCTCGCTCTGTTGCCCAAGTTGGAGTCCAGTGGTGCAATCATAACTCACTGTGGTTTCAAAATCCTGGGCTTAAGCAATCTTCCACCTCAGCCTCCCAAAGTGCTGGGATTACAGGCGTCAGCCACGGCACCTGGCCAAGAAGGCATTTCTATTGGGCTTTCTCTTCTAGCCAGGTGCAGAATTCAAACCAAACAGCCAAAGAATCTGCTGCAATTCACTCACCTCAGGGCTGCTCCAAGGATCAAGACAGAGTATCAAAGCCACCATCTTGGCCTTTGGGGATGGCCACTGCAAGAATGGAGCCTCCACTGTGGTCCAGGCACTGTGCTAGGCACTTCACATACTATACCCAGTTTGGTCCTCCTAAGACCTGCCAGTTTCTTAGTTCTTGTATCCTTTGCCTCAGCTGGATTGAAGGCATAGACTTCTAAGTCAGAAGAGCTGCATTTGAGTATTGGAGCTGCCACTTGCTAGCTGTGTGTGGCAGGTAGAATTCTAATATAGCCTCCAAGATTCCCATCCACTGGTGTACACACCCTGTTGAATCCTTCCCCTAGAACATGGAGGGGACCTGCGAAGATGAGAGACCACCACGCTCATAATTAGATGATCTTTTCTGGAAACAGTTAAGAGATTTTGCAGATGTAATTAAGATCCCAAATCGGATGATTTTGAGCTCATTAAAAAGGGAGATGAGGCCGGGCACGCAGTGGCTCATGCCTGTAATCCCAGAATTTTGGGAGGCCGAAGTGGGCAGATCACTTGAGGTCAGGAGTTCCAGACCAGCCTGGCCAATATGGTGAAACCCCATCTCTTTGTAGAAATACAAAAATTAGGTGGGCATTGTAGTGCACACCTAAAATCCCAGCTACTCGGGAGGCTGAGGTAGGAGAATTGCTTGAACCTGGGAGGTGGAGGTTGCAGTGAGCCGAGATCATGCCACTGCACTCCAACCTGGGTGACAGAGCAAAACTCTGTCTCAAAAAAATAAATAAATAATAAAAAGGTAGATGATCCTGGGTGGGCCTGGCTTAATCAGGTGAAAGCCACGAAGGAAGGGACTGGGCCTTCCTAAATAGAGAGAGCACCTCCTGCTGGCCATGGGGCAGAAAGCCATGCTGTGAGGGGAGGGGCGGTTTCTAGGAGCCGAGGGTCCCAGTGCCACAGCAGCAAGGACCAAATTCTGCCAACAACCTGAACACGCTCGGAAGATGACCCCAAGCTCCAGATGCAAACATAGCCTAGACAATACCTGGCTGCAGCCTGGTGACACCCAGAGGGAAGGACCCTGTTAAGCCATACCCAGACTGTGAGCCATGGACACAGAGATAGGGAATGTGTGTTGTCTGAAGCTGCCAGGTGGTAGTGATTTGCTAGGCAACATAGGACATAAGTAAGACACTCTGTAACCGGAATCTCTCTGAGCCCCCATTTCTTCATTTGTAAAACAAGGCTGTATTGGGGACTCAAGGAGGTAAGTCATCTAAAGTGCTCAGAACAGGGCCCAGAACTAGTGAGCTCCAAGAAGCACCAGCTGTGCATTAAGAGGCAATGTCGGGACCGGGTGCAGTGGCTCACGCCTGTAATCCCAAGCACCCTGGGAGGCCGAGGTGGGTGGATCACCTGAGGTTATGAGTTCCAGCCTGGCCAACATGGCAAAACCCTGTCTCCACTAAAATATAGAAATTAGCCGGGCGTGGTGTCAGATGCCTGTAATCCCAGCTACTCCTGAGGCAGGGAAAATTGCTTGAACCCAGGAGGTGGAGGTTGCAGTAAGCCAAGATTGCGCCACTGCACTCCAGCCTGGGTGACACAGAAGACTCTGTCTGAAAAAAAAAAAAAAAAAAAAAGAAAGAAAGAAAAGAAAGAAAAGAAAAAAGCCAATATTGATACCATGTGCTACAGAGGGCCTCACAAGCGGGGCTAGGAAGGCACACAGGAGAGTACCTCACCCAGACCTGAGCACCAAGCCTTTCTGGAGGAGGGGACAGGAAAGATTGTTAGACATTGGCAGGAAATGGCCAGACATGGTGGCTCATGCCTGTAATCCCAGCGCTTTGGGAGGCTAAGGCGAGAGGATTGGTTGAGCCCAGGAGTTAAAGGCCAGCCTGGGCAACATAGTGAGACCCTGGTCCCTACGCAAATTTTTTTTTTTTTTTGAGATAGAGTCTTGCTCTATTGCCCAGGCTGGAGAGCAGTGGCAGGATCTCAGCTCACTGCAACCCCCCGCCATCTTCCGGGTTCAAGCGATTCTCCTGCCTCAGCCTCCCGAGTAGCTGGGACTACAGGCACACGCCACCACGCCCAGCTAATTTTTGTATTTTTAGTAGAAACGGGGTTTCACCATGTTGGCCAGGATGATCTCGAACTCTTGACCTTGTGAGCCACCCATTTCCACCTCCCAAAGTGCTGGGATTACAGGAGTGAGCCACCACGCCCGGCCACAATTTTTTTTTAAAATCATGATAATAATGGCCCATGCCTGTTGTCCTAGCTACTCAGGAGGCTGGGGCAGGAGGATCACTTGAACCCAGGAGTTCAAGGCTGCAGTGAGCTATGATCGTGCTACTGCACTTCAGCTTGGGTGACAGAGCAAAACCCCCCACTCTAAAAATACTAATAAAAGGCAGAAAAGAGGAAAAGGGGCATGCCAGGAAAAAGCAGCAGCCTGGGCAAAAGACTTCAAGGTGAGACAGAACAGGAAACGTTTCAGAAAAGTCAAACAGGCCAGGCGAGGTGGCTTGCACCTGTAATCCCAGCACTTTGGGAGGCCGAGGTGGGAACATCACTTGAGCCCAGGAGTTGGAGACCAGCCTGGGCAACATAGCAAGACCCTGTCCCTATTGAAAGAAAAGAAAAGAAAAGTCAAATAATTTACAATAGCCAGAAGGTAGAGGCCAGAGACGCTAAGAATTAAGCCTGACTGATGAGCCAGGGCCGGATCCAGAGGGGTCACGAATGCCTTGCTAAGGCATTTGGACTTTATCACTCAGGCACGATACTTTCATACACAGAAGCAAGGGCACGGTGGTGGGATGGTGCCTACACCACCACCAGCCACCCACCAGAAGAAAAGTGGGACGAGGCCAGGCAGAATCATGAAAACTCAGAACTGGCCTCCACGCCCCTTCCCCTCAAAGCTTCGGCTTGACCACCTCCAGTGACAGTGACAGAGACCTCACTGCCTGCTGCTGGGCACCAGTTTTAAATGCTGGAAAGCGTAGGCCTTTATAGCAAGGCCATAAAAGCCTGGGCTCTGGATCCCACGCTGTTATTATTATTATTTTGAGACAGAGTCTCACTCTGTCTGTGCCCAGGCTGGAGTGCGGTGGTGCAATCATGGCTCATTGCAGCCTCCACCTCCCATATTCAGCGATTCTCCTGCCTCAGCCTCCAGAGTAGCTGGGATTACAGGTGTGCACCACCACATCTGGCTAATTTTTGTATTTTTATTAGAGATGGGGTTTCACCATGTTGGCCAGGCTGGTCTCAAACTCCTGGCCTCAAGTGGTCCACCTGCCTCGGCCTCCCAAAGTGCTGGGATTACAGGTGCGAACTACTGCACCTGGCCTCAATGTTATTATTATTAATGATAACTTTTTTTTTTTTTTTTTGAGACAGGATCTCACTCTGTCGCCCAGGCTGGAATGCTGTGGCATGATTACGGCTCATTCCAACCTCCACTTCCCAGTCTGAAGCCATCCTCCCACCTTAACTTCCTGAGTAGCTGGGACTGCAGGCATGTACCATCATTACCTCAAAGGCCCCAGGCTGGTGGTGGAAGTTGGGGAATAAACCAGCCATGGGGTTGTTGTGATGGAGGGGTGTACAGGATATTAAGGGACACAGAGTATCATGTAATTCAGATGGAGGGGGAAGTGAGGGAAGGCAGCCGGGAGGAGGGTGACCCTTGAACCGAGGCTTCAAGGATGGGAGGAGTTGGTAAGACAGAGAAGGGGTAAGAGCATTTGGAGTGGAGAGAATGGCAAATGCAAAGGCATGGAGCCATGAAAAGCAAGACTAGGGTGGTGCAAGCGGGCTTTGATACACACATGTGATGGCTTCTGCCGCACCAGTCTTCCTGCTCGGATTGCCACAACAAACCCTTTGTTATATCTGGAAACCAGGGTGCAGAATACAAGGAGGCACCTGGACAGACCTGAGAAAGGGCACCTCCTGGCCGAGCATAGTGGCTCACACCTGTAATCCCACCACTTTGGGAGGCCAAGGCGCGCGGATCACTTGAGGTCAGGAGTTCGAGACCAGCCTGGCCAACATGGTGAATCCCCACGTCTACTAAAAATACAAAAAACTAGCCAGGCGTGGTGGCACACACCTGTAATCTCAGCTACTCAGGAGGCTGAGGCAGGAGAATCACTTGAACCCAGGAGGTAGAGGTTGCAGTGAGCCGAGATCGGACCACTGCACTCCAGCCTGGGTGACAGAGAGAGACTCCGTCAAGAAAGAAAAGAAAAGAAAGGGAAAGGAAGGGAGGGAGGGAGGGAGGGAGCGAGGGAGGGAGGGAGGGAGGCAGGCAGGCAGGCAGGCAGGCAAGCTCCTTAAACGTCACACCTTAGGTGCCAGCTTGTTTACCCTCATCCTGGCCCTGAGGAAAACCATGGCCCTTCCAGAGATCTAAAGAAAGAACACCTTATCCTGAAGGGGTGGGAGCCACCGCATCCTTTCAAGCCAGAGAGTGAAAGAATCAGACGTCCCTGCCCTGAGGCTCTGCAGAATGGAGAAGATGAGATGATTCCAGACAGAATTAGAAGGAATCATCAACAAGCTCTGACATCAAATTGGCCGTGAGGTCCGGAGCAAAGGTGGGGCCTGAAATGACCCACTTGGAGGTCCTGAGTGGGTGATGAGGCTGTTGACCATGACAGGGATTCAGGAGGAAGAGCAGGTTTGGAGAGAAAGATTAGAACTCATTTTAGCACATCTGGCATTTGAGTTGCCTGTAGAACATTCACATTAACATGTAATTATAGGGCTTGGGAGAAAAAGATCCCAGCCAGAGATGAGGAAATTGTCAGCGCCCAGGTGGTAGGTGAAAGCCTTGGGTCTGCATAAAGGGATGTGAGACAAGGACAGGACTCCAGGGAAGAAGACATTAAGAGTGGAGGGAAGAGGAGTGAACCAGAGGGCAGAGAAGGGATGGTCGGAGAGGAAAGAAAACCAGGAGAGATGAGTGCCCAGAAACTGACCAGGAGAGCACTTCCCGGAGCGATGGTCAGGGGTGTCCTCACTACTGGAGTGGAGGCTGAAGCAGGAAGCTCACGTGAGCCCAGGAGGCTGAGGCTGCGGCAAGCTGTGATTGCACCACTGCACTCCAGGCTGGGCAATAGAGCAAGACCCAGTCTCTAAAAAAGAACTTTTTTAAAAATGTGGTTTGGGCCAGGCATGGTGGTGCACGCCAGTAATCCCAGCACTTTGGGAGGCTGAGGTGGGCGGATCATGAGGTCAGGAGTTCAAGACCAGCCTGACCAACATAGTGAAACCCTCCCTCTACTAAAAATACAAAAAAAAAAAAAAAAAAAAAAAAAAATTAGCCAGGCTTGGTGGCGCACACCTGTAATTCCAACTACTCAGGAAGCTGAGGCAGGAGAATCGCTTGAACCCGGAAGGTAGAGGTTGAAGTGAGCCAAGATCACGCCACTGCACTCCAGCCTGGGCAACAGAGCGAGACTCTGTCTCAAAAAATAAAATAAAATAAAAAATATGGTTTGGAGCAGTTTTTCAGATGGGAGATCATTGACCATGGTTATTTCTAGAACACAGAGCCAACAGAGGGAAAACCCAGAGGGCCACAGAGAGGATGGTAGATGCGGGGGGTGGGAATGGGATCCAGGGGCAGGTGGATAGGTCCACCTTTGGACAGAGAGGACTAGACAAAAAGGGAGAGCATTCTGTGGGTGCAGAATGTGAGGAGACAGGAAACTGAAGGAGTACTCCAATAACTGAGGTGTGGGAGAGGGGCAGTGTGGAGGGTTGGCATGGGCGTGGAAGGGGGAGAAAAGGGACAGTTTGAAATAGTCACTCAGAAGAAGGAAAGACAAAGCTGACATTTAGTGTGACCTCTCATCATTCATTTATTCATTTAGCAAGTATTCACGGGTGTCCCTTATGGGCAGGGCACCATGCCAAGAATGGAGCTCAAACAAAACACAGCTCCTAAAGGAAAGGGCTGGAAATCTAGGCCGGGCACGGTGGTTCACACCTGTAATCCCAGCACTTCGGAAGGCCAAGGCAGGCAGATCACCTGAGGTCAGGAGTTCGAGGCCAGCTGGCCAACATGGTGAAACCCCATCTCTACTAAAAATGCAAAAATTGGCTGGGCACGGTGACTCACGCCTGTAATCCCAGCACTTTGGGAGGCCAAGGCAGGCGGATCACAAGGTCAAGAGATTGAGACCATCCTGGCCAACATGGTGAAACCCCGTTTCTACTAAAAATACAAAAATTAGCTGGGTGTGGTGGCGCGCACCTGTAGTCCCAGCTACTTAGGAGGCTGAGGCAGGAGAATCGCTTGAACCTGGGAGGCAGAGGTTGCAGAGAGCCAAGATCATGCCTGTACTCCAGCCTGGTAACAGAGCGAGACTCTGTCTCAAAAACAAATTACAAAAATTAGCCGGGAGTGGTGGCATGTTACTGTAATGCCAGCTACTTGAGAGGCTAAGGCAGGAGAATCGCTTGAACCTGGGAGATGGAGGTTGCAGTGAGCCGATATCGCACCACTGCACTCCAACCTGGGAGACATAGGAAGACTTTGTCTCAAAAAAAAAAAGAAAGAAAGAAAGAAAAAAACAAAAGAAAAAAGAAAAAAAAAAAAGAACTGACAGCCAGGTGCAGTAGCTCATGCCTGTAATCTCAGGGCTTTGGGAGGCTGAGGCAGGTGGATCACCTGAGGTCCGGAGTTTGAGATCAGCCTGGCAAACATGGTGAAACCCCATCTCTACTAAAAATATAAAAATTAGCTGGGCGTGGTGGCGGGTGCCTGTAATCCCAGCTACTTGGGAGGCTGAGGCAGAAGAACTGCTTGAACCTGAGAGTCAGAGGTTGCAGTGAGCCAAGATTGCACCACTACACTCCAGCCTGGGCAACAAGAGTGAAACTCCAACTCAAAAAAAAAAAAAAAGAAAAAAAGAAAGAAAGAAAGAAAGAAAAAAAAACGGAAAATATTCCATTTCCCTTTTTTTTTTTTTTTTTTTTTGAGACAGAGTCTTGCTCTGTCGCCCAGGCTGGAGTGCAGTGGTGCAATCTCGGCTCACCGAGATCTTGGTCTTCCAGGTTCAAACAATTCTCCTGCCTCAGCCTCCCAGGTAGCTGGGATTACACGTGCCTGCCATCAAGCCCAGTTAATTTTTTTTTTTTTGTATTTTTTAGTAGAGACGGGGTTTCACCGTGTTGGCCAGTCTGGTTTGAAACTCCCGACCTCAAGTGATCTGCCTACCTTGGCCTCCCAAAGTGCTGGGATTACAGGTGTGAGCCACCGCACCAGGGCTGCATCTCCCATTTTTGACCAGTTACCCTGTGCCAGGCATTGGACTGAGGATCTGAATATCCCAATTAGGAATTTAAGTGATCTTCAGGGGTGGATATTTTTACAGATGAAGAAAGTGAGGTTCAGAGAGGTGACTGACTTGGCGAAGTTCATGCAGCTGGAAAATGTCAAGGCTGGCATCTGAACATAGGTTTGTTTGGCTTCAGAGTTCATGCTGCCCCTCAACCCCTCTCCCCAGTCCCACTTCCCATGTCCTCTAGGCCTCCCTGCCTCCGCCAGCTTCATATTACTGCACAAGATCTAAGAACATTGGAGCTTCCTGAAGTAACTAAGCCAGCGAGCCCATGGTTGCTGAGCTGGTCAAAATGTGGTCATCTGTGATCACTACCCTCTGCCCATTCATCCAAAGCCATCTTCCCGGCCTGTGTTGAGAAGCGAGGCGAGGTTAGTCCCCATGAATAAGCCACCTGTTAACATGCCACCTCCTCAGTGCCATGTGTCATCGTCCCAAGGGGGCCCAACCCCAGTGTGTCCCCAGCAATGGAGCTGCAGTCCCCACGCTCTATTGTCAGCCCTTGGCAGCCTGCTTTGCCACGCACATATGATGGCTTTTGCGGTGGCAGTCATCCTGCTCAAATTGCCACAACAAACACTTTGTTATACCTAAACCAAAGCTCTGGAAAAAGGGAGAGTAGCTGTGGGCAATGCCTGGAGCTGGTATGGGCAGAGGCAAGGTCCCAATCCCAGGCAAAGTTCTGATCTCGGAAGGGTTGGATGACCTCAGGAGCCATTTGGCCAAACTGGGCACATATCTGATGTCAGTAACAGGTACCCCTGGGGTCTTTCCAGGGAGTGACGTAGGCAGGCGGGGAACTCAGCTCCAAAGCAGCATGAGATACTTTGTGGGCTCTGATACCTGTGCTACACTAAGTATGATGTTGGCAAATCACTTAATCTCTCGAAGCCACAGTATCCTTATCTGTTAAATGGTGCTCACCCTCTTAAAGATGCTAGGAGGGGTAAATGAAAGCTTGCACATAAAGCTCTTAGCACACTGGTCAGTTATGCAGTAAATTCTCAAAAGACATTAGCAATTATTTTCTGAGCACAGAGATAATGAATGGGCTGGAGACGGAGATGTTCAGAGGAGCGAGCTGCAGCTGGGAGAGGCTGCAGAAGGTGGTCGGGCTGGTCTGGGGAGGGAGTCTCATTTTCTCCTTCCTCTGTGTGAAAAGCACAGACCACAGCTAAACGATAATGCAGTCAGCAGCTGGTCCTAAGGGGGAGGGGAGCTGTGAGGACAGAGGAAAGAAGCCTCACTTTAAAAAGGATTGAGTGGGGAGAACGCGGCAGGAAAGAGCTCAACAAAAAACCAACCTGGAAACCCAGCAGCTAGGCAGCTGGCGAGGGAGTGTCAAACCCAGCCAGAACTACCATAATTCACAGTGTAGGAGGTTCCCCTGGCCCAGGCCGCTTGGAAATAGGAGCCAAGACTCCTGGAAGAGCAAACCCAAGGGCAGCTGACCCCCTTGTAGGGGGTCGGGGACAAGTGCCCCACCCTACCCACTCCAGCAGCAAGACTTCTTTAGAACTTGGCTCTCGGGAGGAAGCTCCCCTGTGACCAAGAAGTTGAATGCAATTCCACTCATCCGACAGGGAAGTACTAGACAGAGACAGAGATGGGAGGTGGAACTGAAGCAAGCTATTCCCTGCCCTTTGGGAAGCTTCCAGATTAGAGTGAAGAGGGCAAACTGCAGGAGGCTGCTACTCTGTGGCTGGCAGCATGATGAAGTGGAAAAGGGCGTGAGTTCTGAGGCCAGAAGCCCTGAATTTAAATCCTGGCCCCACCACTCACTGCCTGAGCCATCTTGAGCAAATAAATCACTTGAATGGTATCTCCGTGTCCTCCTCCATAAGACGGAGGAAGTGATAATATCTGCCACCCAGGGTTGTGGCGAGGATCAAATGAGATGTTAGTTATTGTTCAAGGGTAAAGGGGAGGCCCAGGAAATCGTTATGGGGCTGAAGGAGGGAGACTGTATCTGTACTGGAGTATTGGGGAGGGGTTCATGGGGGAGGTGGCACTTGACATGGGCCTTGAAGGGCACTTAACACCTCTTCCATAGGCAGGACAGGGAAGGGGACATACTCCAGGCAATGGGAACAGTCTGAGCAAAGGCACAGGGCAGGGCAGCTATGACACAGCTGTCTCCCTTTGTAGCCCATTCTCTACCTCTGTGAGTCTGGTCCCTCCCACCTTCCCACACTCACAGTCACAACTTCAGTGAAAAGAAAGACACAGACTAGATTAGACATCTGAGGCAGAGGGCCATGGGGTCTGGGAGGAAAGAGAGTGTCATTCAGCTGGAGCCATCCAAGGAGACTTCCCGGAAGAGGAGGCTTTTAAGCAAAGCCTCAGAATTTGAAGTACATCAATAGGAGATATCAGATGGAGGGGACAATAGGAGATATCAGATGGAGGGGACTGTACAGTCCTGATGCAAGTTCCCAGAATAAGGAGCATAAATGAGTGGGAGAAAACGGAAGAGCCTGGGCTGCAGGATGGGGGAAGATCAAGGCAGGCCTTGAGTGCAGGCTAAAGTATAGGCATGAGGAAGCTAGGAAATACCACGGGAGAAGAGTAGATGCTATGGCCAGAAAGATGAGTCTGGGGCCGTGAAGAGGAGGTTTTCCATCAGAGAAGTTCACCAGGGCCCCACTGTAATCCAGATGGAGGGTTCACCTGAGGAACACTGCAAGGACAAGAGGAGGTGACCCAAGGAGGAACCATGGGATTTGGAGGGAAAGAAGAAGGGGGAGTCCAAGATGGACCTCAAGGAGAACTCCAGTCTTTCCTTTTGGAGTTGGCTTCTCCCCTATCTCATCAGCCTCTCCTGACCCAGCAGGCCGATTAAATCTAAGAGACCCTGGCCCTGAAGCCTCAGTAATTCAGGTCCTAGGAGGCCTCCCTGCCTTGAGGAGACACCACCCCCATCTGGGGCCCTCTCTAGGCACGATCCAGAAGAGCTCTAGGCCTGAAGGTAGTGTTACCCGCCATCGGGTCCATCCCCAAATTCAAGGTATCCCTGGGTATGTTCCCTCTCCTGTGCCCCTTCCCCAAACCCAGTGGGTCTCTAAATTCCAGCGGCGCCGACGGGGTTAATGTTGGCTCATGTCACCGCCTCTGCACGCCCCCGCTCCAAACCTGCCAGCTGCAGCGGCGAATGCCGAAGCCCGAAAGCGAGGGACCAGGCAGCCGTGGGGGTGGAGGGGACACATCGCAGCAGCTGAGTGACAGGCGGCGGGGTGATGATTGGCAGCTGCCGAGCTGCCTGGACTGGGACCCGGGCGGGGGCGCAGAGGTGGTCGCAGGAGGCGCCCCACACCCCGGGCCTTGCGCCCTGAGCTAGGTTCGTGCCCGTGGTGGGCTGGGCCGGGCTCGCTCCCTTCGTGCCCTGAGCGGGCGGGCTGGGCGGAGCGGCGCCCTCCCCTCCGGACCCCACCGGCTGGCGAGTGTCTCTAAGGTGACACTCGGGTGCGCGGCAGCAGCGGCGGTTGCAGGAGCTCGCTCTCCGCCCGGGCTCCGGCTCCGCTCCAGCCGTCCGGGGGGCGCCGCGGCGCGCAGAGCGCAGCACCCCGACTCCAGCCAGGAGCCCCCGCCCCCCCGGAGCGCAGGAGGACCCCGGCCCGCCTCTCCCAGGCGCAGCGCCCAGCATCTCGCTGCTCCTGTCGTCTAAGCGTCGGCGTCGCTAGGGACCTGCGGAACCCGGCGCTCCCCTCCCTCCCCGCCTCGCGTCCCCGGCCCGGGCGGACTGGAGACTCGAACTTGAGCGGGTGCCCGAAAGGCCGCAGGAGCCGCGGGCGGAAGGCGGCCGCACGATGGCCGAGGGGCAGGGCGGCGGAGGGCAGCGCTGGAACTGGGCTGGCGGCGGCCGGGCAGCCGAGGAGGAGGTGGTGCGGCGGCGATGCCGGCGCGGGGAGGAGGCCCAGGTCGCGCAGCCCTGGCCCGAGAGTTCCCGGGGCACGGCCGCTGGGCCCCCGGTGGAGGAGCGTTTCCGCCAGCTGCACCTACGAAAGCAGGTGTCTTACAGGTAAGGAGGACGCGGGCAGAGGGGAGCGCAGCGCTTGGGACCACCCCTCTTGCAGGCGTCATTGCACAAGCGTTTATTGTGCGCCCGCCGCCTGCCTGGCGCTGGGAGTTTAGAGATGACTGCCGAGGGATCTCTCTGTCTTTTCGTGTACAGCGGGAAGGAGGCAGCTTCTGAGACTCCTTCTCTGCCTGAACCGTGAAAGCCCTATTCATCCAATATATAGTGGCTGAGGGAACAGTGTACCAGGCGCTAAGGAGAGGAAAGAGCCATGACATTGTTCTTACAAACCTCTATCTGCTGGGGAGAGCCAGGAGATGCCCCCTGGCCCTTCTGGGGGAAAGAGGAACCCCCTCTTCATTCAACAGGTCTACCCTGAGCTTTCCCGTGGGCTGAGTCTGTGCTAGGCACAGGCTTGTGGAAATGACTGAGAGGCTCCCTGCCACCACGGTGGAGACCCTGCTGCCCAGAGATGGGGAACAGAATTCCCTCCTGAACCCCCATGCCCCAGCAGGCCCTGGCTGGCAACCTCCAGGGGCAGAGGGAACCTCCCCACCCCCACCCAACATCTTCTTAATTCAACTGTCTTCTGTCAGTGTCAGAGTCTCTTGGCCTGCCACCTCTGCCCAGAGGGTCCTGGAGGAGCCAGCTGGAGTGGGCCCCAGAGGTCATTTTGGTGACCTGGGGTAGGACGTTAATGAGGGAGGACTGCCCCTCAGAACAAGGGTGGGAAAGTTACACAGAGGTTGGAGCTGGGACAGCCCAGTACACACCTTACCTTCCTCTTCCTCTCCCAAACCACAGCCTCAACTTGGACTTGCTGTCCCTCTCAAGCCCTTGGCCCAGAGTGACCTCCCCTGGAGAGTCTAGCAGGGCCACTAGGGCAGCTGTGGTCCTTAGAGCCATCGGCCTGGTTGGAGAGGACAAGTTCCCTGTCCACTTACAACCATGGGGCGTTTGGGATATGTCTGAGGCTGCCCTGGTTCTCCCAGTGGCTTCTGGGAAGACGTTTCATAAAACTCGCCCAGCCCTGGGAGCTTGAAAGGCCTCAGTATTCTTAATGGCTCTGGGGCCATCAGGGCTCCATCACTTGGGGGAGGAAGGGACAGAAGGGGAGGGGATTTTCCAAGAAGCGAGATGCTCAGAGCAAATGGGAAGCAGGCCAGGTTCCCATGGGCCCTACCTCCACCTTCTAGGGTGTACTAGAAATCGTGGGTTTACCAGCCTCCATTACCAAGTTCTTCCAGAACACCACACCTAGGGGAGTGCCTCATCCATCCCATGCCTCTGGCTGTAGGTATGAATGTCCCCCTGGGGCAGGAGGAAGTGCAGAGGGACTCACAGGGGATGCAGCAAAGAATGGAGACTCCTGGGATAAATGTCAGCCTGGGAGTCAGAAGACCTGGTTTCTACTCTCAATTCTGCCAGAGACTTGTGTGTCCTTGAGCTGGACAATATCTCTCCCTGGGCGTCAGTTCTTTACTTTTAACATAAGGGGATGACCCCGAGGTTTGCCTTAGCTGTGGGTCAGAGACAAATCACAAATGGAGGCTGGGCGCGGTGACTCACACCTGTAATTCCAGCACTTTGGGAGGCCGAGGCAGGAGGATCACTTGAGGTCACAAGTTCAAGACCAGCCTGGCCAACATGGTGAAACCCTGTCTCTACTAAATATACAAAAATTAACGAGGCGTGGTGGCAGGCACCTGTAATCCCAGCTACTCGGAAGCCTGAGACAGGAGAATCACTTGAACCTGGGAGGCAGAGGTTGCAGTGAGCAGAGATGGCGCCACTGTACTCTAGCCTGGCGACAGAGGGTGACTCCATCAAAAAAAAAAAAAAAAAAATCACAAATGGAGGCCAGAGTGGAGTGGAGACTTAGAGGGCAGAGAGCAAAGAATAATTGAATAATTAAAGGGCTGAGATAGAAAATGTTGCACACGTGCACGCACACACACACACACACACACACACACACACGCACACAGCGGCAAGGGCTGAGATTCTCCTGGGTGGCCCCAGAATGGAGGCCCCTCCACAGCCCAAACAACTTGGGGCCTGTAATCACCAAGGATGCCAGGTAATCCCACTGAGGTCCCCCCAACCCCTGCCTCCAGGTTACCTGTGTGAGGGCGGCAGAAAACAACACCAGGGTGGACTCCGCTGTCACCCTTGGACAGATGAGAAGGATAGGGCATCTCCTCACTCCCTGGGGTTAGTCTAGGAACCCAGTCTCAGTCTCAGAGCCGAACAAGGCATCAAGGCAAGGAGAGCCCCTGGTAGAGGACAGACAGACAAGCCCTGGGAAAGAGCCAGCAGCTTTTCCAGGCCCAGGGGACCCCAGGGGAACAAACTGTGCTCTCCAGCTAAGCCCTCTCTTGTGGCTGCTGTCCTGGGTGGCCTGTGGCCTCCTGGCAGGGGGACTGGGGGACCGGGGGCTGGCAGGAGCTCAGGCCCATGGTGGCCCTTTTCACATCCTCCACGTGCCACAGTTCCGTGCAGCTCTGGCTGGCAGCTAAACCTCCTACCCTGCTGTGCGGAGTTGCTAAGAAAAGCAGTTGAAAGCCCTTCCCAGAGCGAAAAGGCTTTTAGACAAAAATGTGGGGGCAAAAAAATCTGAGGGCGAGGAGTGGAAGCGGAAGCGGGCTGAAGGCCTGGCTGCTTCTGACGTAAGTGAGGACGGGGGCTTTGGCAGGACACTAGAAGCTTAGAGGGGTGTGGGGCTTTCTCAGAAATAGGTTTCCTTCGCCTCCCAGTGCCAGCATGGGCTGGAAGCAACCCTGGCAGCTTCTTTAGGTGGATGGAGAGATGGCGGGTGTGTGCCAGCAGAAACTCAGACACCTGGAAAGGCAGGGGAGGGGGGAAGGGCAAGAAGGCAGGAAAGAAGGCAAGGGAAGAACTTCAATGGGGTATGTCCTTGTTTGGTTTAAATGGGTCCTGGTTTCCAATAAGTCATAAAAGGGCAGGGCAGGTCCAGGCATGGTGACTCATGCCTGTAATCCCAGCATTTCTGGAGGCCAAGGCAGGAGGATCACTTGAGCCCAGGGATTTGGGACCAGCCTGAGTGACACAGTGAGACCCTGTCTCTACAGCAAAAAAAAATTTTTTTTGTTTGTTTTTGAGATAGGGTCTCACTGTGTCTGTCACCCAGGCTGGAGTGCACTGTCATGATCATGGCTCACTGCAGCCTTGACTCAGGTGATCCTCCCACCTCAGCCTCCTCAGCACACACTACCATGCCTGGATAATTTTTGGTATTTTTTGTAGGGATGGGGTTTCGCCGTGTTGCCAGGCTGGTCTCGAACTCCTGGGCTCAAGCGATCGCCCATCTTGGCCTCCCAAAGTGCTGGGGTCACAAGCATGACCCACTGCTCCTGGCCTCTACAGATTTTGTTAAAATTAGCTGGGCGTGGTTGCATGCGTCTGTAGTCCGAGCTACTGAGAATTTTGAGGTGGGAGGATTGCTTAAGCACAAGAATTCGAGGCTGCAGTGAGCCACGATTGCGCCACTGCACTCGAGGCTGGGAGATAGAGTGAGATCCTGTCTCTAAAAAGAGTGGGGGGCAAGGCAGTAGTGCCTGAGATCTTGCATCTCCATCTGGGGGAAAGGAAAAGTAACTCTCATCGTAAATGATCAGGGTTGGGCTCAAGAGACCATGGGAGAGCAGGCTCCAGCTAGGTAAAGCCAGAGTGGGGCAAGGGATGCAGGGCTTGGTCTAAAAAGATCAGTTCAAAGATGCAGGATTTGCAATTCCAGAGTTAAACTCAGTGGTTTCCAAACTGGATCACCTGGGGGTCTCTTTTTAAATGGGTTCTTTTTTTTTTTTTTTTTTTTGAGACAGAGTCTCACTCTGTCGCCCAGGCTGAAGTGCAATGGCGTGATCTTGGTTCACTGCAACTGCCACCTCCCGGGTTCAAGCAATTCTCCTGCCTCAGCCTGCCAAGTAGCTGGGACTACAGGCGCCCACCACCACGCCGGGCTAATTTTTGTATTTTTAGTAGAGACGGGGTTTCGCCATGTTGGCCAGGCTGTTCTCAAACTCCTGACCTCAGGTGATCCGTCCACCTCGGCCTCCCAAAGTGCTGGAATTACAGGCATAAGCCACCGCGCCCAGCCTTAAAATGGATTCTAAAGCCCTCTCCCTAGAGGTCTTGCTACAGGTGTATAGGGTTGGGCCTGGACGCCTCCACGCTAAAAACCTCTCCCAGGTAATTTTGACAGTGGAGCAGGTTTGGAAACCACTGGTTTTGCCTGTGAAGAAGCCGAAGGAAAAAGAGAAAGGGGCAGGGCAGGAAACAAACAAACAAACAAACAAAAATGGAGGGAGGGGGTGTCCAATGTGAGATGACTCACTGGGATGTGGCTGGCGGAGGGCTTCCCTGTGCTGAGTTCTGTTTTGGCCCCAGAAGGGCCTCTAGGAAGAACCAGTGCCTGTACCTTGTGTCCTGGGTGTGGGCCAAGCGTTACCTGAGATGGAAATATGGGAAACAGTCCCTTCCCTTAACAAAAGTGTGAACCCCATACAGGGTGAGACAGTAAATACTTTGGGCTTTGCAGGGCTCTCGACTCTGCCATTGTGGTGCAAAAGCAGTCATAGACGACGTGTAAGTGAAGAAGCGCCAGGGTTCTGCTAAAACTTTATTCATAGACACTGAACTTAACATTTCATAGAATTTCAGCAACGCAATACCATTCTTTTGCTTTTTCCCACTCATTTAAAAACTTAAAAAGTATTCTTGCCGGGCGTGGTGGCTCACGCCTGTAATCTCCGCACTTTGGGAGGCTGAGGCAGGTGGATCCCCTAGCTCAGGAGTTCGAGGCCAGCCTGGCCAACATGGTTAAATCCCACCTCTACTAAAAATACAAAAATTAGCCAGGTGTGATGGTGGGTGCCTGTTACCCAAGATACTCGGGAGGCTGAGGCAGGAGAATCGCTTGAACCCGGTAGGCAGAGGTTGCAGTGAGCCAAGATTGCGCCACTGCACTCCAGCCTGGGCAACAGAGCAAAACTCCATCTCAAAAAAAAAAAAAAAAAAAAAAAAGCACTCTTAGCTCCTGGGCCCTACAAAAACAAGCAGCAGGCTGGATGTGGCCCCGATCCAGTAGATGGGACAGGACAAGCTCATGGGAAACCAGAACTGAGGCATCGGAATGAACCTGAGCATGGCGGCGGGGGGCTCCATGGCACATGCATCCCACCAAGAGAGGTCATGCAATGCCCGTGCATATAGCCTTCTGGGTCAGAGAGACCTGGGCTCCAATTCCAGCCCTGCCCCTTCCTAGTTGGGTAAGAGGCTTTCACTTCTGACCCTGTTTCCTCACACGGAAAATGCGAGCGATGATACCTTATCAAGAATGTGGCTGGGAAGATTCAAGAAGATACCAGATGTCAACTTCCTGACTCAGAGCACGGGTAAAACAAGTTAGAGCTTTTGTCCTGTGTAGCTGGACCCCTCCGTGGGTTCCAGAGGCCCTGTAAGGTGTGGAGATGGAGGCTGGCCCCGAGCCACAGATGGTGGTGGGACCCGGGGGTGGTAAAGTTTAACAGAGACTAAAAGCAAGGCTGAGCATGCGCGCATGTCCCAGCCTACGGTCCTCCCCCTTCCCCACCCCCGCAGAGGGGCTGGGGGCAGGGACTGGGCACCAACTGGCAGATGAGGATGCCCCCTGCTGTGGGCACGCTGCTGCGGGTCCACGACTCCTCAAGGGAGGGGCACCTGATCCAACTCTCCCTGCGGCTATTTACCAGAAGCTAAAAATAACCCAAGAGTGACAGGGAGATGGGGCCGATTTGTAATTTAAATAGCAACAGGATAAAGCAAGGAGCTGCCAGAGATCACATTCTGTCCTGAATTAACAATGCAAAACCAGGGGCAGAGAGCTGAGCTGAGCAGGGGGAGGGGACCACGGCCAGAGGAAGCCTGGGGTCCATCAATTTTCTTTCCTTTGAAAAGGGCGGGGCCCAGGCCCAGCCCGGAACTCCTTCCCTCCCCTCAGGGACCTACAGTTCTTGCTGATCAGTGAGTCAAAGGCCAGAGAGGGCAGTGCCACACTGTCCCAGAGGCCAACGTGCAGGGATCGGGATCCCAGGAGAGGGTCTTATCTGACCTCATTTTGGCACAAGGAGCTTGGGACATGCCCCCAGCAGCCCATGTCCCCCAGTGCCCGCACCAAGGGGCACAGCCACTTGGGCATTTTGGAGGGAACCTGGGAAGCCCAGTTTGATCAATGGCATTTGAAGAACTTATTTGGTGGCCCGCTGAGATGGTGGCCTGTGGGCCAAGCATGGGGAAGCCTGGAGTGGAGTCTCATTTTTGCCTCAGTTGGTGCCTTTCAGAGTTTTCAGAAAGGCCCCTCCAAGGTCCAGGGTGCCAGGGACAAGGGTTAGTACCAACTGGAGAAAACCTCTCTTCAATGACATACAAAGAGGGTGGGGAAGGAACTGGGACTGGACTCTAGGCTTCTGCAGGGCTCCAGTGTGACTGACAAGGGCTCTCGGCCTATAGATGCCTGGAAAAGGCTAATCAGAGATTGCAGAGTAGGCAGTGCTTTGGAGGCCACTGGGCCGCAGCTTACAAATGAGGAGCTAAGGTTGGCAGAAGTTAAGCAATGTGTTGAGATCACAGAGCCCGTAACTGGTGGAGCCAGGATCCAGACTGAGATCTGTTTCTCTCCAAAGCCCTTTTTACTCTGTCAGGCTTGCAAAGGCCTAGACTTTCATCCTTAAGGATCTTGCTTTTGGCTCTGTACAAAGTGTACATATCCCTGGATGTGGTAATAGGATAGGTAGTAAGGGGGCTGAAAGGTAGCTATGCAGTCAGGGCTTATGACCCTACAGATGTGAGTGGGAGGCTTAGAAGGCAGGAGACACACTGACCGTGTCGTGGGGGCTTGGTGTAGTCCAGGGTGGGGACAGATGGAAACTTTTGAGCAGATGCAGCTGACCCAGAGTAAGGGGAGAGCTGTGCAGGCTCCTCTCTCACCTCCAATCCAGGAAATTGGGAGGTGCCAAAGGACAGCTTTCAAGAGACATGGTGGTTTGAAGGACCACCTTTGGCTGCTGGGCCGCCAGTGCTGTGCCTGCAGCTCTCTTGCCTCAGCAGGAGAGGGTCTCCAGCCCCTCCTCCAGGTTTCCTCCTGCTCATGACTTTCGTGAAGCTACCCAAAAGGAACCTAGTCAAAAGTCCATCTGTCACTAGCCAGCAGCACCTGCAACCCAGCTCAGACACATCTGTCTCCTCTGTGGGGGCAGAGGCCCAGCACTTCAGCAGGGGCCAGTGATCAGCAGGTGATCCCAGGCTCTGGGTTGCTCCCAAAGGCTTCAGCAGGTGCCCAGATCACAGGCATAGCTAATGGGGAGGCATGCACTTAAACTTCAAAATCCTTGTAGGACAG
Source organism: Pan troglodytes (assembly GCF_028858775.2). Taxonomy (NCBI): domain Eukaryota; kingdom Metazoa; phylum Chordata; class Mammalia; order Primates; family Hominidae; genus Pan; species Pan troglodytes. Next base: position 50,350,542 of record NC_072407.2, read on the forward strand.
GCATGGTGGCTCATGCCTGTAATCCCAGAATGTTGGAAGGCCAGGGCGGGCCGATCACTTGAGGCCAGGAGTACGAGACCAGCCTGGGCAGCATGGCGAAACCCTGTCTCTACTAAAAATACAAAAATTGCCAGGTGTGGTGGGACATACTTGTAATCCCAGCTACTTAGGAGGCTGAGGCAGGAGAATCACTTGAACCTGAGAGGCGGAGGTTGCAGTGAGCTGAGATCATGCCACTGCACTCCAGCCAGGGCAACAGAGCAAGGCTCTGTCTCCAAACTCTCCATGTCTCACCATGGCCACTTAGGCAAACAAGAAGCCAGTCTCCCTCCCTCCCTCTGCCCAGCCTTCTGAACACCTGTATTCAACCCATGGCAACTTCCATAGGAAGTCACTGAGCACAAACTCATGTACCCAGCACTGAGCTAGGAGCAACATAAGGTTCAAGAATTTTGTAAGGAAGCAAGACTAAGTGCACAAAAAGTCAGATGATACAGGAATATCATTGGGAACAAAAGTGAGCATCATAGGTAAGGGATCAGCAGGTGGGGTGGAATGCCAGTTCAGGAGAAGTGTTTGACACTTGGTAGATATTTATGAAATATTTGTCGTACAAATGAATGAAGGAATGAATGAGCAAAAACTTGGAAATCAGGAAAGAAGATTCAAATGGAACTGTCAGATCTAGAGCAGATCTTAGAAATCATCTGGTCCAACCCAGAGAGGGTAATGACTGGCCCACAGTCACACAGCAAGGGCTGGAGTATGAACCAATGGACTCCATGTCTGCGGCTCTTTCTACCTTCCCACTTTTGCTGCTTGGGCTGGGTCTGAAGGATGGAGAATGTGATTGGCCAAATACCCAGGGAAGACAAGCTAGGAGTGCAACATAGGCAAAGGGAATGGCAGGGGTTAGGGCCACATGTGAAGGGAATGCGAAAAGGGGGAGGAGGGGAGGTTCATTTAGCACCTACTATGAGGCAGGCACCAGCATGGCATGAGCTGAGAGAAAATCTCTGCAGGGAAAGCCTGGACAAAGAGGCGGAAAAGCAAGAACAGCCAGAGAACGTAAGGAGCCGCGAAGGTCAGGCCAAGGAGGCTAGCTGGGCGGGTTTTGACAGCAGAGGATGTCCAGGTCGTGGGTTGAGTGTTTGGTGCCCTGGTACATTTCTTTTCCCCAGCTCCCACTTGCTCATCCAGGCCACAGAAAGTAGAACACCAACCTCTGGGGCCTCAACAAAGCCCAGAATAATTTTCTTACCCAGATTCTTCTTCCTGTGTGTACCTGGGTGGATTCTGAGGGGTCCCCAGCTTCCCAGGGCTGGCACATGTTGTCCTAGGAACTGCCAAGGGCATCCTCCATAGTCCCGTGCACCTGTCCCTTCCAGCCGTGTCCTCCCCACCCCACCTGGAAAGCAGAGATGACATTGACAGTGCCAAGGAGTGCAAGCTCAAGGTGGCCCTAGTCTCACAGTCAGGACTGCCCTGCTTCTTGAAACCTCCAGCCTGCCTGCTTCCCCTCCAGGAGCCCCATTTCCTGCTCTCTGCAGCTCCAGGGCTGCCAGACGCCTCAGATGGAAAACAAGCCCAGCCCCATTTCCTCTGTTTAACTGCTCGAGCTACTTGCAAAATGCCTGCAAGAGGAAGGCAGGGCCCTGCACAGCCTCCTTCCAGAATAGACCTTGGTCTGGTGGACACAGTCTCCGATGAGGCCACAGCATATAGAACCCATCTTGAGGCATTCAGAGATAATGGGTTGGAGGGGAAACTGTGGAAAAGTGGGGACTGAGCCTTGGGGGCATTACATGGCCATATCCCCTACCTTACAGCAGCAATAGGATGTTTTATTTAAGAGCACAGATTCTGGGGCTAGATTCTCACTTCTACCACTTACCAGCTGGGTGACCTTAGACAGGTAAGCTTAGCAGCCCTGTGCCTTGATTTCCCCATCTGTAAAAGGAGGAAAATAAGGCCAGGTGCGGTGGCTCATGCCTGTAATCCCAGGACTTTGGGAGGCCAAGGCGGGCAGATCACTTGAGGTCAGGAATTCAAGACCAGCCTGGTCAACATGGTGAAACTCCGTCTCTACTAAAAATACAAAAATTAGCTGGGCATGGTAGCGCACGCCTGTGATCCAAGCTACTCTGGGGGTTGAGGCACAAGAATCGCTTGAACCTGGGAGGCAGAGGATGTAGTAAGCAGAGATCACGCCACTACACTCCAGCCTGGGTGACAGAGTGAGGCTCAGTCTCAAAAAAAAACAAAAAAAAAGCAAAAAAAGGAGGAAAATAACAAGATCTACCTCCTAGAGTCATTAAGAGGATTCAAAGAGCTACGTTACATATTCAGTAAGATTTTTGGCACAGAAATGTTCCGGAACTATTAGCCATTGTTTTATGATTACTGAGTATTAATTATTAATTGCATAGCATGCATTTATTAAACAAATATTTACTGAAAAATATTACGTTCCCGTCATGAGGGACACAAAGGTGATTACAGCACCAGATGGAGGTTTTTAAGGGTCGGGATAGCATCTTGAAGGGTTCTGTAGCATAAATGTTTACTGAACTGAACTGATGCTGTTTCTGTCCTCAAGAAATTCACAGTAACAAACACATATACAACTAAAGAACTAGTTATAGAGCAGGGCGATTAAAGAATGCTTGAGGAAGGTACAGTTTCCTTCCTAGAACCAGTCCTAAGAATAAAGAGTGAATATATGCCCTGGTATTTATTTACCAAATCCTCACAATGGCCTTGAACTCCAGCACAGTTTGGCCTCTGGAGATCTTTCCAGCTCCTAACGCATTCCCCCTGGCTCCCTGTTCTCTGGCCATGCTGGCCTTTTTGCAATTCTCCAGACACAAATACATTCCTTGTTCCATGCCTTTGCTCTGACTCTACTTCCACCTAGAATGCTATTCTCCCAGGTAAGTCACATAGCTCACGCTCCCCATTCATTCAGGTCTGCTCTCAAATATCACCTCCCCAGAGAGGCCCTCCCTGATCCCCTCCCCCTGCCTAAGTCACTCTCATCACTCTTCTCCCTTCCTTTGGCTTCATTTTTCTTTATAGCACATCTTTTTTTTTTTTTAGACAGAGTCTCATTCTGTTGCCCAGGCTAGAGTGCAGTGGTGTGATTTCAGCTTACTGCAAACTCCGCCTCCCGAATTCAAACGATTCTCCTGCCTCAGCCTCCAGAGTAGCTGGGATTACGGGTGTCCACCACCACACCCAGCTAGTTTTTGTACTTTTAGTAGACAGGGGGTTTCACCATGTTGGCCAGGCTAGTCTCAAACTCCTGACCTCAAGTAACCCACCAGCCTCAGCCTCCCAATCTTTATGGCACATCTTGTTTGCTGACATTATATTGTACATAGATTGTTTGTTTCCTGAATGTCTTCCCCACTAGAATCTAAGCTCTGTGAGGACAGAACCCTGCTTCCTTGTTTTTAGAGCTATGTTCTCCGATACGGTGCCTGATGCACAGAAGGCATTCAATAAGTATTTATTTGAATTAATTTGTCAACCTTCCTATCTCTTCTTTATTCCTCAGATAACACCATGAGCTCAAATTTTTTTTTTTTTTTTTTTTTTTTTGGAGACAGTGTCTCACTCTTGTCACCCAGACTAGAGTGCGGTGGCGTGAACTCGGCTCATCGCAACCTCCACCTCCCAGGTTCAAGCGATTCTCCTGCCTCAGCCTCCCAAGTAGCTGTGATTACAGGCACCTGCTGCCACCACGCCGGGCTAATTTTTGTATTTTTAGTAGAAATGGGGTTTCACCATGTTGGCCAGACTGGTCTCAAACTCCTGAGCTCAGGTGATCTGCCCACCTCGGCCTCCCAAAGTGTTGGGATTACAGGTGTGAGCCACCATGCCTGGCCTATTACTCCACTTTACAGATGAGAAAACTGAGGCTCAGAAAATCTCCCTGGCACATGTATTCATTAGTTTATTTGTTTATAGGCTACCTTGTCCCAAAAGTTATTTAGAGGACTCCGAGAGGTTTATGACCTGATCCAGGTAAGAGGCAGAACAGGACACATGCTCATGTCTCCAGGCTCCATCCTCATTGCTCATTTCTCTACACCACCTTCCTGTATGCCCAGCCCTGTGTAAGATGGTATGCTGCACACAGAAGTGCTAGGAAGAGAGTGCTCTTTGAGGGCTGGGCACACCCAGCCATTGTACCTGGTGGTTGTCATAAAGCGGGAGACCTCAGCAGGACCAAGAGTTGAAAATCAGACAGTTTAAATGGAGAGGAAAACCAGACAGGAGCCCAGGTGCAGATTCCAGCCCAAGCAAGCCCCATGGCTGCCTCCTGGCTGCTGGTCTGGGCTTGTCCCCACCTGCCCCTTGCTTTCTTGTGCAGCTCTTCACGGCAGCTGGCCCCAGCCAGCGGAAGGCGCCTATGAGCCCTGAGCCTGTGGTCCTCAGCTTGGGCGGCCAGCGGCCTCTAGCAGGCCCCCCCCCCTCGACCCCACCCCCGTCAGGAAGTGCCGAAAGAGGAAGAGAGTCGCCGGGCAGGATGAGCGCACCGGGGGCTGGCCACAGTGCCGGGGGAAGCTGCAATGAGTCCTCAGCTCTGGGCCCAGTGGAGGCGCTGGGGACGGAAGAAGGGGAGCGGCCGGGGTCACTGAGGCAGATGTGGCGCTACCGCTCCTGGGACGTGCCACAGATCCCATCAGAGGCACCCCAGACACAGTAGGTACAAGGGGTGGCCTGGGAGTGGGCATGGGACTTCTGTCCCTCTATGAGCCTTTTATCTGAGATGGGGGTGACAGAAGTAGGGTCACCCATCTGTCATCCAGCACTCTGCAGAGGCACAGAGTAGGGCAAAGGAGTTATTGGCAGGGTGCAGGGAGCTCTGATGTTTGGACTGTGTGGAGGAACTGAGCTCGAGAGAGGCCAGGAGTTGAGCAAGCTAGCAGTGGGGGGATCTGGGAAGAGGAGCCCCCCCAGGAGTGCGGCACTGGATGCTGGAGATTTCTGACCCAGCTGCAAGGCCTTGTGGAGACTCCGTGGGGTCTTCAGTTGCCTCTGATCTCTTCTCTCAGAGCTTGGAGTAAGAGCCATTGGGAAACTTCCCCAAAGGGACCCATGCACCCCAGAGGCCAGTTGTCAGGCATACTTGGGGATTGATCTGCCCTCTTCCTGGCCACCCTGGCACCAGTTGCTGGCTGGAGGGCTGGACCCCCGCCTCCCTGATCAGACCTTCTCCCAACTTGCAGGAAACTGGGAGAGGGTTCTGGGCCTCGGGGTGCTGGTTCTTCCTCAAAATCACAGGCTTGTCCGCAGGTCACAGCCCTAAGCATTGGCTATTTGCGGCTGACTAAGGCTGGAAAACGGGCTGCCAGAACCCAAGAGGGGAGGATGAAAGCGAAGGTGACACAGGATGTGGCTTGGCAGAGACGCGTGCACACAGAAGTAGTGGGCAGCTGGTGTGGGCAGCAGGGTGGTAGGGTTTGGGGAGGTGGAAGACCATGCTTCCCAGCTCCTGGCCTCCCTTCGTCAGCCCTGCAGGGGCCATCAGAAACAGCCCCTGTGTGTGTGATGGCTGTGCCCCTACAGGTGACTGCTTGGGTTCCAATTGCTCTCATTTCTGGAGGGGGACGACCTCGGCTGCATTGTGGGGTGTCTTTGTGTGTGCATGTGAGGTATATTTCTGGATGGGAGTGTGTGCGTATGCACACACATACATATGTGTGAGGGATGTGGCAACCGGTAACCATTGTCCTGGGAGTATTTGTATGTAGGAGAAAGGTGTGTGTTCTGTGTGGGCATGTGTGCTTGTGAATGGGAGTGTGGTACCTGTTGTCCTTCTGTGTATTTTTGAGTGTGTAAGGGCTGTGCAGGTGATTCCCGTAGCATATGAGATCTATAGGTTCTGTTGAATACTATGTCAGGAAAATGCGATGTGTTGGGCATGGGTGAGAAGGTTGGAAACCATTGTGAATAGCTGTGGAAGGATGACTTTGTAGGAGAAACTTGTGAGTTCTTTGTTGGTGTGTGTGCGAGTCATTAAGTGACTTTGGTCACTGAGTGCGAGAGGCTGGGGTGGGAAGTGTTCGTTTAAGTAATGAGTGGGCATAATTGTGTAAGGGATGTGTTTGTTCTGCGTGCATGGGGAGCACTGTGTGACTTTTGTTCCCCTGGGTGCGATTTGGGGGAGCCGAGGAGGTATGGGTGGAGATTGTGAGTGGCTATGAGTAGGGTGTGCGAGAGCGGAGGGGAGGTGGTGACAGCAGCCCTCGCGAGTGTACACTTGTGAGCGTGCAGTTGTTTGGTAGCGGAGGGATCGGGGGAGGAAAGACTGCGCGTCTGGGTGCGCGCAGTGCGAGTGTGCCAGGCCGGGAGATTCAGACCCATCCAGGCGGGCCGGGCCGGGCTGGGGGCAGGGCTTTCTGCTGCCCCGCCCCTTCGTCGCCCCGCCCCTCGGACCGCCCCAGCGGGCTGCAGCGCAGCGGGCGTCCGGCAGAGGGCGCTGCGGGCCCGGTGCCACCGTGCGGCCGAGGGGGCGTGCTCGGCGGCGGGCAGGCAGCGGCCCGGCCAGCTATGCGGGGTCCTGCGGCCGCGGCTGGCGGCACTTCCTGGAGCGGCGGCGGCAGCGGCTTCCCGGGCACCTGGGCGTGGGGAGCGGGGGCGCGAGGTGCGGGGCGGGCGGAGCGAGCGCGCGCCATGGAGGTGGCGGGCGGCGCGGAGCGGGCGTGCTGAGCCCCGGCCGCCGGCCCGGCATGGGCGTCTCCCGCGGGCCCTCCGCCGGCCGGGGCTAGGGCCGGATGGAGCCGCGGGACGGTAGCCCCGAGGCCCGGAGCAGCGACTCCGAGTCGGCTTCCGCCTCGTCCAGCGGCTCCGAGCGCGACGCCGGTCCCGAGCCGGACAAGGCGCCGCGGCGACTCAACAAGCGGCGCTTCCCGGGGCTGCGGCTCTTCGGGCACAGGTGAGCGGGGCGGCGGCGGGGCAGGCACCGAGGCACCGGCAGGTTACCGCTCCCTCACCGGGGGACATTCCTCGGCCACTGGGGGTCCGGGCCACTTCGGTACTGACACTGAGTCGGGGAGACGCTGGCACCGGCGGCACGAGCCGTCTTGGCGTGGGCACCCACTGGGAGTCATCCCCCAGGGCCGCGACACAGGCGGGATCGGTCGGCTTGGCACTGTCACCGGGTGGGGGTCATTCCCTGGCACCGGCAGTCTAGTGCGCCTCATGTGTAGTACCGTGGGAGGGTCGGCTCCCAACCCTCCAGCAGGAAGATGGAATCACCCCAGCCCCCGGCACAAGCAGGTTGGGCCCCCAGGACTGGTCACCCACGCCTTCTTGGCACTGATAGAACAGGGCCTCTCTGAGCCTCCTGGCACCACTGAGGTGGGGATCACACCGCCCTTTGGACTTTCGTGGGACCAGGTTGCCTACCACCACTGCGTGGCATCTGCAGAACGTAGCCCCGTTGATACCGTCACCACACATGGCTTGTCCCCAAGCTCTGGTCACTGGTTTAATTGTTTAACATGTTAAGCTTCTCCTTGGGGTTGGGGGTGCCTGATCATCTGCCCTACCTTGCTCTTAATTAGCAGAGAGACCCCAGCCCATCCCTCTGCTAGGCAGGCAGCATGTCTCCCTCTACCCTCTTCCAGCCCATGCTGGGAAAGGGATGGAGTGGGCTGGAGTCTGGAATCTCTGCTGGCTGTTCAAGCTTCATCTTGCCCCCTCCCCCAGCGCTCCAAATGTCACCATCTTGTGCCTGTGACAGAGTTTTGACCAGGACTCTAGCGGGGAACCAGGGGGAGAGTGTGGAAAGACTGAGTGCAGGCAGTTCATGGCAAGTGTGCTGCTCTTGGTCGTGAGCCGCTGCCTGCCCTGGTAGCCGTGGTGTAAGGTAAGGGACGTGAGGCTCCAGGAGTACCTGACCTGGCTCCCTGCGCTTCTTCCTGACCGAGCCCTGCCCTTCCTTGGTGGCCAAGGAGCTTGTAGCCAATCAGCCAAGGACCCCAGAGCCACCTCAGACTGAACTCTGACCACTTGGAGTCTGCCCAAGGCCTCCCTCTCACTTTTCTGCAGCTGCCTAAACTTGGTGGCATTCACCCCCACCCTGCCCCTTAGCTTTGCTCTGCCCCTTCCCTGGGTAGACTTTACCCACCAATAACATGGGCGGTTTTCTCCTGTCGTGTGGGCTAGCATACCCGTGATGCTGACTTGTGCCCTCTACCTGTCTCACCCGGGCCAGGGCCCACTCTTTGCACCTGCACTCTGTCTCTGAGCACATGCACAGATCTGGATTCTTACACTGGCAGATGGAGCTCCGTGGGCTCCTGTGTTACCACGCAGGCTTCAATGTCATATAAAACAGGGCAGGGAGTGAAACTTCCAGTAGCTCTGTTTTGTCACCCACAGCCCTGCAAGATGGAGCAGTTTACACCCAGCTCTGCAGGATGTAGCCTCCAGTATTCACAGGCTCCGCAGGGGGAGGGAGGGGCGCCACCAGAGGCTTCCTGTTGCTGCCCACAGGGTATCAAGTGTTGGGTTCTTCTGACCTGTGGCTGTGCCCCTTCTGAAGGGCACAGGTTTGTGGGTATAGGGATGAGCACATTCGGGAGGAAGAACAAGAAACCAGAGAACCAACAGATACCTTTATGTAATTATCTAAAATAAGCAGGGTAGGTGGTATTCTTCCTTTTGTAAAACAAAAAAAAAACAATTTTTTGTAGAGATGAGATCTCACACAGCATTGCCCAGCCTGGTCTTGAATTCCTGACCTCAAGCAGTCCTCCCACCTCGGACTCCCAAAGTGCTGGGATTATAGGTGTGAGCCACCACACCTGGCCTGTTTCTCCATTTTTATAGATGAAAGAAACACAGTCAGAGGGGATTTGCTCAGAGTCACATAGCAAGGAAGAGGTAGAGATAGGGTTTGAAGTCAAGTTGGTGTGATTCCAAAATCCACATCCCTTTCTCTATACCAGGATCCCAAACGGAACATCACAATGGCCAAGGGAGCTTTAAGAAATACAGATTCCTAGATCTTACCCTTGGCGTGTCTGACCCATCAGGTCTGGAGGTGGGGCCTGGGCATTGTTTAAAGCTTCCCAGGTGATTCTCATGTCCCATCAAGTTTGAGAAGCACAGTAGTCCGTCACCCTGGGGAGTGTAAGTGCTCTTATAGGATGCCTGATGAGAGGAAAGAAAATTCAGCAGCACCTCTGGAAGCGTGTAAGGAGTGTCCCTTGTTTGGGAGCACTGTGCTGGGGATAGTGGGGCCTTCAGAAATGAATACATTCAGAGAACCCAGTAGTATCAGGCAGAGAGCAGCAAGGGAAAGCACTTTCTCCTGGCAGGCCTGGGAGCTCACTGGGGCTGGCCTCCTTCCCTTTGACTTGATGGGGCCAAGGGGTGGGGGCTGGGGGCAGACATGTGGAAGGGTGGAATAGTACACCTGCTCTGGGTTCTGCCCCCTCCAATGCTGCTTGGCTGGTCCTGCTACCTTTGTTTGTTTGTTGCAGCCTCAGGTAAAAGTCCTTGAAGCCCCAGCTGAAACCAGCCCTTCATCTTATCCCAGCTCCATGCTAGCTCTTAACCTAGCTCTTGCTTCTCCCCAGTCATCCACCCCATGTCCCCCATCCCGCCCCCTCCCCACCCCACCCACATACACACATCCAGCCTTGGGGTTGAGGGGCCCGACGGGAAGATCAAGGGTAACAACTAGGTTGGCAGTGGCTGCTGAAGCCAGGTGGAGAATTCTGCATGCGGACCCTGGCTCATGGGGAGAGTTCCATGAACAATTAGCAGTGTCTGCTGTGGGCTTGGCAGGGGGTCTTGATGGCACATGGGCCACATGTTTGCCATCCTGGCCCCTCTGGGTAGGACAGTCTCTGAATGGCAGCCCCTATGGGGCTGAAAGAGGCTTTTCCTTAAAGTCCATCTCTGCCCCACACAACTGGCGTCATCCTCTCAGAATCGGGGGGGCAGCTTGCCATCTCCCTTTTTTTTTTTTTTTTAGCTCAGTGAGCCATGATTCTCCCCAGCTTGTGGATTCCTCCCACCCCAACTGCATCCCACCTTACTTCTTGCCGGAACTATCAGTCTCCTCCCTGAGGAGGAGGAGGAGGAGGAGAGGAGGTACAGGCCCCTACTCTGATCCCAGGGTATTTAGTTTTCCTCTACCCTGAGCAGAGGGCAGGCAGGACCTTTCCATTTAAGCTTCTGTTGACCCTAAGGATTGGGCAGCCAGGAGTGGGAGAGAAGTGGACTCTGTCTCCTCCTCCAGGACCCACCGGGAAGGAGGACCCGCTTATCCTCTGGCCTGGTCTCAGCAGCCTGATCCTGGCAGGTCACAGGGCTTGTGGATTAGCTGGTTTTACACCCCAGGGGCATCAGAAATTACCTGGCACCTCACACATGTAGACATAAGGAGCCTTGGCCTCAGAGCCCCTAGGAGCCTGAGCGTCTGTGCCGCCATCCCCTGCCCTTCACGGTGCTCAAAGTCACAAGCTCCCAGAGGGCAGGAGGCACACCTGCAGAACCAGTGTGAGACAATGGGTCCCATTTAGAGGCACTGCCACACGGCCCCAGCGAGCATGGCCCTGAAGTCAGGGCTGCAGAGGGTGCCCAGCGGGTGCCTGAGCAGAAGCAGCCCCTGTTTGAGTTGGTTCTGCAATGAATAGGGAGGGACGTGTTGAGGGACGCCTCTTTTGCAGAGGTGAGAACCCTGTCTATGGCGCCAGGGTGTCTGGGAGCGAAAGGAAACCTCTTTGAGTGGTTTGTCTCACCCGGGCTAATGCTGGGAGCAGCCCAGGTTGCTGTGAGAGGCAGGGACAACCTAGAATCCTTGGGTTCCAGCAAGTTTAGGAAAGAAAAATGGGCCTCAGTGGCCGAGCTGCGTTCATCTCACCGTGTTTGCTCCCCACACAAGGTCAGGTGCCAGAGTATACAGCTGGCCCCGGCTGGGAACCCAGTGTAGAATTCTCACAGTCTCCCTCTGTGCCAAACGCTGTCAGGGGAGGGAATGACAATTCTTGTCATTTTGTCTCCATGCCATACTCCAAAAAGGTCAGATCCTGGGATGTGGAGCTGCCCAGGATTCTCGGTTGGCACAGGAGCTCGAGAGTTGGTGTCCCCTCAGGCAAGGACAGAGGAAGGACTAAGTGACCCCTGGTGAGAGAAAGCTGAGGCTCCAGGCAGCTGGGCTGGGGGAGAGTGAGAGAAACGGGCCTGCCCTCCTCGGCTCCCTGGAGGCCTCTCCAGAATTCGCCAGTGGCCCCCCCGGGGCAGAGGTGAAAGTGGAGTCATAGGTTAGCCCTGAGTCTTAGGCCGCGCGGGCCCCTCGGAGAAGCAGGGATCCGGAGCCCTTCCACCCACTTTAAGGCAGGAGAGAATTGGGAGGTGCGGAAGCAGCCCCTGGAGGCTGCCCTGCAGTGCCGCTGGAGCGACACAAGGGGGCGACAGCTGCCGTTGTGGGAGGCCGGTGGGCGAGGAGCTTCTCCTTCCGCCAGTCCACAGGCCCACGGGGACCCACAGGCACTTGCTGGAAGTTACCTGCAGCTCTAGCTGCCGGGCGGAGCCAATCAGTGCGGCCCAGGGCAGGCTGGGTGGGTGCCTCTAGCCTCCTGGCCCCACCCCTCCCGTCCCCTGAGGCCCAGGCCCAGCCAGGTGGCCTTGACTCAGCCAAGGTCTCGCAGCTAGCCGGGGTCATCTGGGACTCCCGCGCTGGGTTTCCAGGGCCATGTTCATTAAGGCCTCATCACAGGACCCAGGACAGGCTGACCACCTCTCCTCCCTGCCCCCTCTGCCTCCTCCTTGAACAGCCCTCTAAGTCAGCTGCGGGGGCAGTGTGTGCAGGAAGCGGGATCTGCCACACCTGCGGCCAGGTTCTTCCGCTCCCCGAGTTCCTGGGCCACCCCTGAGCGGTGCCAGGCACTCATTCCTTGCTCTTCTTGGCTCTCCTCTGTTCCGTGTCGGGGTCAGCCCCACATCCAGCCTGCAGTGTGGGTTTCAGCACAGGACTTGGCTGGCACTTGGGTCACAGGTGTGGAGGGTAGGCCAAAACAGTAACCAAATGCCCTGGAAGAGCTATCATTCTGCCATCTTTCCTCTTCACCCCCTTCCTCGCTGAAACACCAGAGACGTGGTTAGGTCGGGAAAGCAGGTTCGAGTGAGACCAAGGGCTCTGTGGCCGCGGAGGGGAGGGAGAGGCTGAAGAGACAGGAGTGGCGTTCCAGCTCCTCTGTCTTTGGTGATTAACAGCTGCCAGAAGCTTGTAAATTCATCAGTTTCATGTGATCTTCATAACATCTTTGTAGTTGGTTTGATTCCCATTTTGCAGATAAGAAAACCAAGGCTCAGAAAGGTCAGGGGCCTGGCCAGGATCCCCCAGCTCACACTGGAGCCCAGCCCAATGATCTTCTCATGACGTTGGGCCGCTCTACTTAGGAGTACTCTTTTCTTCTATTATTTGCCATCCCTAAACTGGGAAGACCTAAGAAGAGGTTTGAGTGCTCCATGGGGTTTAGTGAAAGATCTTTGCCTCCTGTGCCAACGGTGTGAGACCCATGAGATAATCTGACCTGGACCCCAAGGGAGAATGGCCACCAAGATCCCTCAAGTCAGGGGGAGCAGGCTGGACTGGGAGAGACCCTTGGTAAAGAGACTGGGGCTGTGAGCCCGTCATCATGTGGCGTCCAGGCTGGGTCTGGCGTGGAGGACAAGTCTGATCTTTTTCCTTGCTTTAAGGGCTCAGGGAGTCTAAAGCCCAATGGACATGCTCAGAGGAGCCCCCATACCACCCAGGGGTCGGTGGCTGGCCTGGGGCAGGGAAGATCGCTTCACTCGTACCCAGTGCCTCATGGTGAGAGGTCTGAGAGGAGAGGGAGGGCCCCAGCATCCTCCTCATCTACACTGAGACCTCCTCCCCTTGCTCCTGGCAGAGCACCAGTTCAGAGCTCCCACGTAGAGGCCTCTCCCCTGCCAGGGATGAGCCCATCTCAGCACATGCCAAAATAGCTGTCTGGGAGCCTGGGCCCGCACCGCCCACACCCCAGCATCTCGCGGGTTAACAGCTTGCCTGTCTCTCCGCCCCCTTCCCCAGCTTGCTGACATTTTACAGAGAGAGGCGGGGGCGGTTGTGAAAGGGGGCAAGCTGGTTCTTGCTCCCCAACCCACACGGACACCCCACTGACACAGCCTGCCACCACCCACCCACCTCTGGAAGGCATCCCCTTGGGGGAGACCTTCCTTCCATCCTGAGGGCCCTGAAAGGGTGAGGGACAGGCTGCCAAAACCATCCCTGGTAGACCCAGGGAGCTCTAGGGGGCTGGTCTCCCTCAAGGGGTCTTTTGTAGGACACAGGATCTCCCTCTGTCACCCAGGCTGGAGTGCAGTGGCACAATCATAGCTCACTGTAATTTCAAACCCCTAGGCTCAAGCAATCCTTCCACCTCAGCCTCCCGAGTAGCTAGGACTATAGGTGGGGGCCCCCATACCGGGCTCATTTTTTCTTTCTTTCTTTCTTTTGTAGAGACGAGGTCCTGCTATGTTGCCCAGGTTGGTCGCGAACTCCTGGCCTTAAGTGATCCTCCCACCTTGGCCTCCTGAGTTGCTGAGATTACAGGCCTGAGCCACTGTGCCCAGCCTCTGGAGTCTTTTTAAGAAATGATTTTGAAATCTTTCTAAACACATTAAATATCTTGCCATTAGAAAAGTGTGCAGAATAAGGTGACACCTACTGCCTAGCTTGGTTGGAGCTTAGCATTAGGCCATATTTGCTTTAGATAGAGATGGAGGCCCCTGTGTCGTACTCCCTGGAGGAAACCACAATTCTGATTTTGGTGTGTGTGATGTTCTTGTGCCTGTTTTTAAAATTGTCCTACATAGGTATTCATGCCTAGCAACATACAGTGCTGTTTCGTATGATTTTACTCTGGTTTAAATGGTATACCAGGCATATTCTGCATTTAGGTTTTTCCCTCAATATTGTTTTGGAGATTTAACCATCCTAAACATGAATTCTCACGGATCCATTTTAACCTCCACGTCCGATTCCATTGTGTAACAGCAGCTTATTTGCCCAGGCTCTGTTGACGGACACTTGGGTGGTGTGCAGTTTTTCGCTATTGCAAGCGATCCCTCTGTGTTCTCTCCACCAGTGCTTGCTCACAGGGTCTGTGTATTTTCAGCTTAGACAGACGTTGCCAAATTGTGCTCCGAAGTAGTTGTCCTAATTTTTAGGCCTCTGTGTTTATTTTTTTATTTTATTTTATTTTTTTGAGACAGAGTCTCACTCTCGCCCAGGCTAGAGTGCAGTGGTGCGATCTCGGCTCACTGCCAGCTCTGCCTCCCGGGTTCAGGCCATTCTCCTGCCTCAGCCTCCCAAGTAGCTGGGACTACAGGCGCCCACCACCACGCCCGGCTAATTTTTTGTATTTTTAGTAGAGACGGGGTTTTGCCATGTTAGCCAGGATGGTCTCGATCTCCCGACCTCGTGATCCGCCCGCCTCAGCCTCCCAAAGTGCTGGGATTACAGGCATGAGCCACCGCGCCCGGCTATTTTCTTTCTTAAAACTTTCAGTAAACTGGGGAATTGTTTCCCAGGAACAAACACTTTCTCCTTCAAGCCTGCAACACTCCCTTGAGAGAGACGAGGGTGGGCGTTAGCCCTATTTATCAGATCAGGAAACTGAGGCTGAGGCAAGTTAAAAGGCTTAGCTTGAGGTCATGTAGCTGGTCAGAGGCAGATCCTCTGGGCCTTTGAAGCTAAACCTACTGTGAAGGCCTTTGTCCCCTGTGTGAGTAGTGTGGAAGCCTGGAGAGTGGGGTGGGGCCCTGGGGGCTGATGGGGGAGGGAGCAACATGGTCAGAAAGTTGAGGGGGGAGGTGTTAAATTTTTTTTTTTTCTTTTTTTGAGATGGAGTTTTGCTCTTGTTGCCCAGGTTGGAGCGCAATGGCGCGATCTCGGCTCACCGCAACCCCTGCCTCTGAGGTTCAAGCGATTCGCCTGCCTCAGCCTCCCAAGTAGCTGGGATTACAGGCATGCGCCACCACACCCGGCTAATTTTGTATTTTTAGTAGAGATGGAGTTTCTCCGTGTTGGTCAAGCTGGTCTCGAGCTCCTGACCTCAGGTGATCTGCCCGCCTCAGCCTCCCAAAGTGCTGGGATTACAGGCATGAGCCACCTGCCCGGCCGGGGTGTTAATATTGAATGAGGGGTGAGGGGGAAATGCTTCTCCCAGCAGATGGGGAATGGGAGCCCTCTGCAGACACAGGAGAAGACAAGGATGGGACAGTCACCAGAGAAGAGTGGGGGCCCACGAGGGGTTTATAACAAAGGGGCCCCTTTGGGAGGCTAAGGGAGATATATCGGCATTCCCATCAGGGATCGGTTTCAGTGTTGCCTCTGAGACACCAGAGCTCAGCCCAGACCAGACTTGTCCACCCAGTGCAGCAGGAAGTTCTCGGGAGCTGGCCCACTCCTGGGGCTCTGTGCCCACCTGAAGCCTGTGCTGTCAGCGGGATCCATGAGGCTGAGTCCAGACCATGCGCTGTTCCCTCCACTCACTCTTCAAACCACACCCAGCACTTCTACACTCTGGGGATGCCATTAGAAGCAATGTGAGGCCCTGGGGCTCACAGCCTTTCCGGGGATGCAGATTTGCACATTAGTGCTGATTGCCCAGGGTCTGAGAGGAAAACCATGAGGGAGAATTCACTGAGTAGAGAGGGGAGTGGTATTCCAGGTAGGGAGACCACCGGATGCCACGTGGTGCCACCTGGAAAAGGGACCCGCGGTGTTTTGTTTGCCAGAAGCATCCAGGATGGAGCCTGAGGGGTCGAGGGTATGTGCCATGGAACACACTACTGAGTTCAAACCCCAGCACTGCCACATGTTAGCTGGACGACTTCAGGCAAATGACTTAACCGCTTTGTCTCTCAGTTTCTTCATCTGCAATATGAGGATACGGGTCATGGGGATAAGAATACCAACTATTCTTAGGAGGATTCGTAGCTTAATATTTGTAAAAACACTTAGAGTAGTGTCTGGTGGAGTGAGTTATGTAAGTGTTAAATACAGCATTAAAAATATGAAAGAGCAGAGAGGAGGCTGGGAGGCCTGTTGCCTGCCAGCCCCAGGTCTTTGCATTTTGCTCAGCTGACAGTAGAGTCAGTAAAAGGTGATTGGGTGCTTTAGGATGAATTCTGGTGGCAGCGGGAGACTGGCTTGGAGGGAGGCACTAAAGGAATGGGTTGGTCATTTGTTGCGCAAACATCTCTTTGAGGCCTAGCAGGGGCTGAGTCAGGGACTCGGATGTGAAAGAAGAGACTGGGGGTATTTCACCAAGGAGCTCAGGCCAGCTTAGGATCCCCGCCTAGCCCCCAAGCCTCTGAGACAGCCCCTCCTCCCCTTTCCTTGCCCACCACCCTCCCCTTGTGACTTCATGTCACCAAACCGACTATCTAGTTTTCATGAGAAAGCCATGGAGAACATGGAGCGGGCGATAGCATCCAGCCCAGAAAGGGGCCTCCAGGTGTCACTCTTGGGGTCCTCTAGAGAGGAGAGGAAGGTGGCCACCCAAACCAAGGCTGTTGCCATCCCCTTGTACCCAACAAAGAGAAGTGGCCTGAGCCAGCTGGAGCCTGTGGTCAGCCGTTGCATGTGGTTACACAAGGTGGAAGAAGCCTTTCTCCTCCCTTAAGGTGCTGGCCCCTCCCCCGTGGAATTCCCTGTTCTTTCCTCCTGCACTGATCAGCAGTAAATGCTGGACTCACTGCCAGGCACCATGCCGGGCATGCCCAGATGCTCTAGACCTGGCCCTGGCCCCCCAGGAGCTTGCGGTCTGGTGGAGGAGCAGGCATGTGGGCTGAAAGAAGCAGGCCTCCCAGGGCTCTAGTGGCAGGGGAGCCGAATGGGCAGTGCAGAGCTGTGAGTAGGAGGGGTGTTCCGTTGGCTGTGAGCAGGCAGCTGCTTATCAGGTAGAGAGGGAGGCCAGTATTCGGGGCAGAAGGTGTGCCAGGTGCGGCGGCACAGCAGTAAGCCAGGCACAGCCAGATTGGGGCACAGAGAATAGGCTGGCTTGGTTAGAACTAAGGCTTCGTGTCACAGTACAGGAGGCTTAGTGCCACACCGCAGGAGCCACGTCTGCCAGGGTGGAGAAGGCAGATTCACTCTGAATCAGTGGTCTTAAAAAGTATGGTCCTGGGGGTGCCCTGACCCATTTCAGGGATTTGATAAAGTCAAAACTATTTTCAGAGATACCCTGGTTCCTGCCTTTTTTTTGCTGTGCTGATGGCACAAAAGCAGTGGTGGGTAAAACTGCTGGCCCCTCAACGCGAATCTAGGCAGGGGCCCCAACATCAGAGTCCTTACTCCATACGTACATTTCTTTAAAAGTAGTGAAGATCATTAATTTTATAAAGTCTAGACCCTTGCGTACCTATATCTTCTGATATTTTACATGAAGGAATATGAAATATATATAAGGCACCTTTGCTGCAAACCAAACTGTGATGAGGAAAAGCTCTTAACTCGGTGCAGTTGTAAGCTGTACTAGATGCTTTTTTTTTTAAGAACACCATTTGTACTTGGACACCTGATAGACAAACTAGTCAGATGTAGGTATTTGGCAGACATTTTCTCAAAAGTGCATGACATGAGCTTGTCATTTCCAAAACAGTGTCATTATTTGTTGCCAGGCACAGGCCACCATGGCTCATATCTGTAATCCTATCACTTTGGGAGGCCAAGGCAGGAGGATCACTTGAGCCCACGGGTTAAAGACCAGCTTGGGCAACACAGTGAGACCTCATCTCTACATATATTTTTTAAAAATAAGTAATAAAATATTTGTTGCCAATGATAAAATTTGAGCTTTTGAGCAAAAATAAGAATTTTGGAAACCTTTTATTCACTTCCTAGAGCCTGACGGCTTCCTCAGGCTTAAAATTTTTCTGATGAGATCAGTAGTGAAGTTAGTGTGATTTTTGGTATTGTATAATAACATGTGGGCCAGGTGTGGAGGCTCACACCTGTAATCCCAGCACTTTGGGAGGCTGAGGCGGGCAGATCACCTGAGGTCAGGAGTTTGAGAGCAGCCTGGTCAACATGGTGAAACCCCATCTCTACTAAAAATACAAAAATTAGCTGGATATGGTGGTGCACACCTGTAATCCCAGCAACTCGGGAGGCTGAGGCAGGAGAATCACTTGAACCTGGGAGGAGGTTGCAGTGAACTGAGATCGCAACACTGCACTCCAGCCTGGGCGACAGAGCAAGACTGCATCTCAAAAAAATAATAATAAAATAAGGCCAGGTGCTGTGAATCATGCCTGTAATCCCAGCACTTTGGGAGGCCAAGGCGGGCGGATCACGAGGTCAGGAGTTCGAGGTCAGCCTGGCCAACATGGTGAAACCCCGTCTCTACTAAAAATACAAAAAAAAATTAGCTGGGCATGGTGGCCCATGCCTGTAATCCCAGCTACTCAGGAGGCTGAGACAGGAGAGTCACTTGAGCCTGGGAGGCTGGGGTTGCAGTGAGCTGAGATTGCGCCATTGCACTCCAGCCTGGGCGACAAGAGCCAGACTCCATCTCAAAAATAAAATAAAATAAAATGTGTCACCATTTGGAAGATCTGCATAACTCAGTAAACCAGTATTTTCCAATGACTGGTGCTTGATGTTACAAAATTCAAAATGCAAGGTAGTCCAGTGGAAAGTTCATTGACATGGTTTTATATTTATATTTATTTATATTTATTTATTTATTTATTTTGAGATGGAGTCTCGCTCTGTGGCCAAGGCTGGAGTGCAGTGGCGTGATCTCGGCTCACTGCAGCCTCCGCTTCCCAGGTTCAAGCGATTCTCCTGCCTCAGCCTCCCGAGTAGCTGGGATTACAGGCACCTGCCATCATGCCCGGCTAATTTTTTTTTTTTTTTTTTTTGTATTGTTAGTAGAGATGGGGTTTTGCCATGTTGGCCAGACTGGTCTCAAACTCCTGACCTCAGTTGATCCGCCCGCCTCGGCCTCCCAAAATGCTGGGATTACAGGCGTGAACCACTGTGCCCGGCCTGATACGGTTTTAGATTCCACATTGCAACTAACCTTTGAGAAACTGTCATTTATCATATTTTGGTGTAGTAGCAAAGAAAATGTATAATTACCTGGAAAGGCTGTTAAAGATATTCCTTCTTTTTGTAACTACATGTCTGTGTGAGGCAGAATTTTCTTCATATACTTCAACCAAAACAACATGTCACAACAGATTGAATGCAGGGATAGACAGGAGAATCCAGCTGCCTTCTATTAGGCCAGATGTTAAAGAGATTTGCAAAAAATGTAAAATGATGCCACTCTTTTTGCTAACTTTTTTTTAGAAAATTATTTATAAAAGTGTTGTTTATATTAACATGTAATGGGCTTATTGTTTTAAGCTAGTAAGTATCTTAAACATTTCTCAGTTTTATCTGATATGATACATATTAATAGCTGTCACCCCCTAAAACAAAACTCTTTTGGGATCTTCACCAATTTTGAGAGTGTAAAGGGGTCTGGGAGCTTTCAAGTTGCTGAACACATGGAGGTTCCTGGAGGATGGTGTGCCCAGGGAGGGCGTGGAAGCTCCTCGCCCCTTTCCTCATCAAAAAAAAAAAAAAAAGGCTGGGTGCGGTGGCTCATGCCTGTAATCCCAGCACTTTGGGAGGCCGAGGTGGGTGGATCACGAGGTCAGGAGTTTGAGACCAGCCTGGCCAACATGGTGAAACCCCGTCTCTACTAAAAATACAAAAATTAGCTGGGCATGGTGGCAGGTGCCTGTAATCCCAGCTACTCGGGAAGCTGGGCCAGCAGAATCATCTGAACCCGGGAGGCGGAGGTTGCAGTGAGCTGAGATCACGCCATTGCACTCCAGCCTGGGTGACAGGGCAAGACTCCATCTCAAAGAAAAAAAAAAAGAGTTTAAAGAGGTCTTGGGATCAGGCAGTTGGACAGCTGCCACTCCAGACCCTAGGGTACCATGTCAGGACTGGGAGTTGGGGGGGTGGCATTCCGGTCAGGATACATATAACACAGACTGGTGTCTTCTGGGCGTTCCTTAGCTTGGCAGAGCCAGAAGACCCAGAAGCTGGAGTCCCAGCTCAACCAAATCGGAGTTGTGGGCAGTCACGGGCTTCCACAAGCCGCGTGTTGCCCCATCTATTCAGTGGGACAGTAGTGCCGTCTGCACAGGGGAAATACCAGCCTCCCGTTTGTAATGCTGGTGAAAAGTACTTTGTAAGTTGTGAAACACTGCACAGATACTTATTTTTGTGGTTGTTTTGTCTGGAGCCGGTGTGATTAGCTTCCCCAGACCTCAGAAAACCTGTCCAGTGGGCGTGAGAAGGCATTAGGTGGCTAAATAGGGGGCATTAGTGGGGGGCCCCCTCCCTAAAAGGGCCTGGCTCCCACTTCTCCCTCCTTAGACCTCATTCCCAAGCTGAGGCATGGGCTGGGCTGTACTGGGTGCCAGGTGGAAGGGAGGCCACTGGGTTGTCACCCAGCCTGGCTCTGGGAACCTTGGGAAAAGGAGCTGGGAGGCACGCTCGTGCGCTGTGTGCCCGTCCGCCCACCCGTCGCCTGCTGCAGGGCCTGGAGCCGCCGCTGGGAGAGGAAGTGCGTTCAGTTACCAATCGGGTTATTTTCATAACGGCTGTCTCAGGCTGCAGGGAGGAGGGTGACAAGAGGGAGGGGGCAGAGGAGCAGCCACGGCTGCTAGCTCTCCAAACTAGGACTTGCTCAGCAGAGGCCGCCAGCCCGGAGCTGGATCCAGAGCCCGGCCTTGGGGACCCCAGCTCCCACCTGCGCCCTGCCTTCCAGATCAGGTCAAAAGGGGCCCCCAGCCCCTCCTTGCTTTCTGCTTCCTCCCTCTGTATCTGGCTGGGTGGGTGTGGGGAGGGTTGGATCCGGGCGGACCCGGGCCCCACCATCCCTAGGCAAGGGGCCTGCCCTGCCAGGTTCCTGAAGCTGATGGAAAAGAGTCCCCCCGAGCTCCTGCTGAGCCAGGGCAGACCCTGCCGACTAAACACTCACTGGCCTGGTCGCCTTCTTACCATCCAGCCTGGCCCACCTGCTCCCCGAGGTACATTTTGTTTGTTGTTTTTGACAGGATCCCTGTGGTGAGTCTCAGCCTGGGGAAGGGAGGACTCTGCCTCCCCAGCCCCTAGGCTGACTGGGGAGGGACTGGCCTCCCTTCCAGCTTCCCCACCTCCTTCCCTCCAACCCAGGTCTGTGGGAGCAGAGCCGAGGGGGTTCTGGGGAGGCAGCTGCAGGCCCTTGCTCTGGGGCTGCTGGAGGTGGGGTCGCCATGCACCATGCCCAGCCTTCACGGAGCAGAAGGCGGACGAGGCCCTGCCCAGGGTGTGGAGTGGGCGCTCTGGGTCAGTCCCATGGGGTATCCTGTGAGAGCAACTCAGGGGGCCAGGCCTGGTACCGGGTGCAGAGGGCATTCCTCATGGCACGAGCAGATACCCAGGTGACACCTGTGGCCGGCTCTGTTCCTCATGCGGTGGGTGGTGGCCACCCTGGGCACTCCTGCTTCCCTTTCTGGGTTCCCGGCCTCACTGTGGGCAGACAGACCCCAGGAGGTAGCACAATCACATGCTCTGGTGTCTATGGTGGGTGTAGGCCCTGCCAGGCCCTGCTGTCTGCCAGGTATCACCAGGCACTCTCCCTCTGTCATCGCATCCAGACCTCCTTTAGGCCAATCTTCTGAACCAGGTGGTGTGAGCTCCATTTTGCAGATGAGAAAATTGAGGCTCAGAAAGGTTAGTGGATCAATCTAGGGTGGCAGTGGCAGATTCAGGATGCCAACGCCCTTGAAACTAGCACAGGGCGTGAGATGGCCTGGGCTCTGGAGGGTGGGTGTCCTGTCCGCTCCAGCTGTAGCTGATGAAGCTCTCCGGCCTGCCCGCCCCGATAGCAGCCACTGCAGCTCAGTCACCCGCAGCCACAGCCACTGTCCAGCAAGGGTGCACGGCCAGACACCAATGGTCTTGTCTCCTGACTTCCTCTGTCCTTTCCCAGGCCCTGTCCTTGTCAGGCCCCAGAGCCGGCCGAGGGTTGATGGGGTCCCCTGAGTCCTTTCCCATCCTGTCCCCATTGGTGTAACAGGCTCCCCACCCGGAGACCGAGGGACAGCCATTTTGCTGTGGTCTTGGTGTTGAAGCCCTCAGGGTGACCTTTACACGTACTGTGTGGCGAGGTGGAGGTGACCAAGAGCACGAGGTGAGAAGACACTGTCACGCAGAGCTGCGCTATGGGAGAGGCTTAGGCCCAGGGCGGGCTCCAACAAGGCCCAGGAGAAGCCCCAGCAGAGATAGGAAGTGAGGAGTCAGGCTCTTGCTGACCAGGGACAGAGGTTTCTATGGAGACCAGAGGAACAGGAAACTCAGGCCTGCGGGGAGGGGCATGGGAGCACGGAGGCATGGGTGCCCAGCAGGAGAGCCTGTGACAAATTGTCAGCTCAGCCACTCTGACAGCCTCCCCAGACACACAGGGAAACTGAGGCCCGTGAGGGGCCAACTTGCACACAGTCACACAGCACTGCCGGCCTTGCCCACCCCACTCTGCTGGGAGGGGCGGCATCATCGGCCGCTGAGGAGACTCCTGGACAGATGTGGACCTGGGCTGCCTGGCAGTGTGTGGAGCCGGGCACCACAGGAGCACCTGTAAGCCGCCCTTGTCTCTCGAGGGGGTCCTGGCCCCTGTTGTCAGTGCAGGTCTGGGGCCGCAAGCTGGGCTCAGCCCTCACCGCCGCCCACGGGTGCAGCGACACCTCCCCCCACTGACTGTGGCCTTTTGTTTTCTGGGTGACAGTAGCATCAGGCGGTGTGTCCGGGTGACTAATCTCCTCCAGGCTGGGCAGCTGTCACAGGGCGGCCTGACCAGGCAGGCAGGAAAGCTGACACCCTGGGGAGGGCTGGCAGGCCGGTGCCCTGACGGCAGGGGGCAATTGGGCCTTCAGGCTCCTCTTCCCCTGACACAAAACAGGCCCCAGGTCGGGAAGACCCGGGTTCAGGTCCCGAATGCCGCTGACTGGCCGTGGGACTGTGGCATGTTATTGGCCCTCTTGAAGCCTCAGTTTCCCCATCTCTAGAATGGAGCTGCAGGTCCTGCCTACCTCACAGGGCTGTGGTGAGGATTACACGAGATGATAAAGTACTTAGCCCAGGGCCTGTCACGTAGCAGGTGTTCGTTATTATTCCCTACCTGGTTCCCTTTCCTACCCCATCCCAGCCTCATGTTCTAGGAGGAAGGACCCTGCAACCCACCCCATTTCTGGGACGCAGGCTTTGCCGTTAGGTAGACTTGGACTCCAGCACTGACTCCACACTGACTTGCCGTGGACTCTAGGCGGTCACCTCTGCGTCAACTTCCTCATCAGGAATGCAGTGTGATGCAGTACCTATTCCTTGGGGTTGCAGTTTATGAAATGATCTAAGTGTTTATCAGGGGCTTAGCACAGTGCCTGACACATAGGGGCTCAGTAAATGTCAGCCGTGACACTGGTGATTTTGGGGGAGACCCAGCGCTCTCCACCCATGCCTGCTGTCCTGCCCCTGCAGCTCCCTCCGGCCCAGGTGGTCTGCTTTGAGTGGGGCACTATTTGGGGTCATAAGAGCACTGCCCTGACCTCCCTGTCATCTGAGGCAGCTGGAAACTCCAATAGGCAGAGACCAAGAGCTGAGCTGTGCAGAACTCTGCTTCCCTAGGCACCTCCACCCTGTCCATCTCTCCCCCAACACCCCTGTACCTGGCCTGAAGCTGCTCAAGACCTGCAGGGCAGTAGCAAATCAGTGCAGTGTATGGAAGGAGAAGGTGCTAGACGTGCGGCCTGGGCCTGACTCCTCCAGCCCTTCATCTTTGCCTTCATCCTTCCTCCTGCCCACCATGCGTCCAGGGCATCACCCACCATGCCTAATTAATGCCAGCCTTCAGGGGACCACAGGGCTTCTTCTGTCAGCCCCAGGCAGCACTGTCCCAGGGCTGTGACCTTGACCTCTGTGGCTGCCAGGGGTTAGGATGCATCCCCCACCAGTCTCTACCCAGGACCAGGGCCCAGGAGATCACCTGCTGTGGGGCACAGGTGGCCTCAGGTACCTGGAGGCATCGCCACCCTGATCCATGCCAGGCAGGCTGCCCTTCCCCCACTGTTAGGAGAGGTAGGGCACAGGAGCTCGATGCTGGCTGTGAAGAAGGGTAGGCAGGGCTGAGGTGAGCTGGCAGAGGGAGCAGAGCATGAGTTCAGGATGGGTCCATGGAGGCCAGGTCCAGGTGGGAGCTAGGATGATGCCCACAGCTGCTGCCTGCCTGCAGGAGGGAGCTCTGGGCTGTGCAACGTTTGGAATTGTGAGTATGGGGGCTTCCAGCATCAGGGCCGCAGAAGAATGTGCAGTCACAGGCTCCATCAGCAGCAGAGTCAGAAGGGTTTCCCGGCATCACCCAGCTTCACCCTGGGGTATCCGTACTTTGTCCCTTCAGAAAGGTGAGACAGAGCAGTCGAGCACCAGAAAGTTCTTACCATCAGCACTTCAGACATACAGGCACGCACACACCCAGAATTCAGAAGGCTTTGCTTTTGGCCCAAGCCTATTGTCACGGCCCCCTGGGTGTGAAGGGAGACTGAGCAGCCTCTCTCCCGGGAGAGCCAGACAGTGACTCTCCAGTTCCCTGAGACCTGGTCTCCCCTGAGCTACACATTAGACCCTCTCCATCTCCAGGAGTCACCTTCAGCCTGACCCCAAGGCTATGGGCTGAGAGACTCTGGGGGTCCTGTCAGGATTAAGTTCCTTTGCAGAGAGCCTCATTTTGTTATAGCTTGGTTTGCTCCATGTCCCATGAGGGGACACCTAACCTGCCCCCACCATGTTGGTGGCAAAACAAAGGCCCAGCAAGTGGGAAGCCCTGCCCTGGGCCCCACCGTCCATCCAGGCAGACCGACTCCCCATTTTCTTTTTGTTTTCTTTTCCATCAGCTTCCGGCAGGGCAGGTGGAGGCCTTTAGGCCCAGAGCTCTGTAGACTCTGGTGCCTGGATGGGGGAAGAAGGGGTAGCCTGAAGCACCCACCTCCCTGGGACTCCAGGGCTCCCTAGGGTGCAATGGGGGAGAGCATCAGTGCCCCAACAGCTGTAAACGTGGGCTCCCCTGAGCACCCCTGGGATCCTCACATGGAGGTCAGAGGCTGCAGTGACCCCTCCCTCCCTCAGGGGTTGCTTCCCTTCTCATGGGGCAGAGGCTGTGAATGGGCTCCCGGACACAGGACAGACCGTGGCCTGATCCAGCTCCTGATGCTCCCGGTCTCTGTGCCCAACAGCCAACCGCCTGCCATGGAGACTTTCTTTAGGAGACATTTCCGGGGGAAGGTGCCAGGCCCTGGAGAGGGGCAGCGGCGGCCCAGCAGCGTGGGGCTGCCCACAGGCAAGGCCCGGCGTCGCTCCCCCGCTGGGCAGGCCTCCTCCTCACTGGCACAGCGGCGCCGCTCCAGCGCCCAGCTCCAGGGCTGCCTCCTGAGTTGCGGGGTGATGGCCCAGGGTTCCAGCCGCCGGCGCTCCAGCACTGTGCCCCCTTCCTGCAACCCCCGCTTCGTCGTGGATAAGGTGCTCACTCCACAGCCTACCACCGTGGGGGCCCAGCTTCTGGGTGCACCCCTGCTGTTGACCGGGCTTGTGGGCATGAATGAGGAGGAGGGTGTCCAGGAGGATGTGGTAGCCGAGGCATCGAGCGCCATCCAGCCAGGCACCAAGACACCAGGGCCACCCCCACCTCGGGGCGCCCAGCCGCTGTTGCCCCTACCCCGCTACCTGCGCCGAGCCTCCTCCCACCTGCTCCCCGCGGATGCCGTATATGACCACGCTCTCTGGGGCCTGCACGGCTACTATCGGCGCCTCAGCCAGCGGCGGCCCTCAGGCCAGCACCCTGGCCCTGGGGGCCGAAGAGCCTCAGGCACCACCGCCGGCACCATGCTGCCCACCCGTGTGCGCCCACTGTCCCGCAGGCGCCAGGTAGCCCTACGGCGCAAGGCGGCCGGACCCCAGGCCTGGAGCGCCCTGCTCGCGTAGGTATAGCTGTGGCCAGCAGGGCGAGTGGTGTGACCTCCTGTGGGTCTGGCCTGGGCATGGGCCTTGAAGCTCTGCCTGGCTGAGGGTTCCCCACTTGGGAACACTCTGGGCAGTATCCTGAAGCCAGCGTACCCCAAAAGGCCATGTCTCCTGCAGGGAGCCTCTTAGTGTCTGGGGCTGCTGGGAGGCTCCTCCGCCCTCCCTGTTGCCGAGGTCATGGAAAGGGCAGAGGCCCCAGGAGGTGGGAGGAAGTAGGGTCAGCAAGTGCTCAGCCCCCTCCTCAGCTGTCTTCTCCTCTCTAGGAAAGCCATCACCAAGTCGGGCCTCCAGCACCTGGCCCCCCCTCCGCCCACCCCTGGGGCCCCGTGCAGCGAGTCAGAGCGGCAGATCCGGAGTACAGTGGACTGGAGCGTGAGTGCCTGAACACCCCGGGGTCCCAGCCCCTCTGGGCTCTTGGCCAAGGCGCAGCTGGCGGGTGGAGGCGCTACAGGCAGCTGGGAGAGCCAAGCCTGGAAGGGTTGGGACAGTGGGGCAGACGGAACAGAGCAGGGTCGATCGGGGCGCTGGAGCGGGTTTGTCTTGGGAGAGGGCGGGTGGGCGGGGGCTGATGGGAGGGAGGGCTGGGCGGCCAGCGTGTGCTGAGCAAGCCCATCCCGTGGCTAGGAGTCAGCGACATATGGGGAGCACATCTGGTTCGAGACCAACGTGTCCGGGGACTTCTGCTACGTTGGGGAGCAGTACTGTGTAGCCAGGATGCTGGTGAGTGCTCATAGGGGCACGCCGCCCCCTGCTGGTGGAGCCAGTAGCCGCAGCCCTTCCAGGAACGTTGGAATCGAGCCCGCTCCCTGGCACCCCTGCTGTGGGCCGCCCCAGGATGGTGAGGGGTGCAGGGGCTTTGTCCGGATGCCAGGACTGCGGCTTCCCAATGCACACAAAGGGCAGCTGTGCTGGGGCAGGCAGCCTCCGAGATAGACTTACCTGGTGCCTCAGGGGCCCTCTCTTCCTGTCCTGCAGCAGAAGTCAGTGTCTCGAAGAAAGTGCGCAGCCTGCAAGATTGTGGTGCACACGCCCTGCATTGAGCAGCTGGAGAAGGTGGGTGGGTAGCTCAGCTTTGCCCGCCCCTGCCCTTTGGGTGCTGAGGCCCTTTCAGCGCGCACACACACCCACACGTTATACAAACATGGCCTGCCAGGAGTGACCCAGCACTCGGGGGTGAAGAGTCAAGGACCCTGGAGCCAAATGCCTGCGTTCGAATCCTGGCTCCTCACTGATTAGCTGCTGTATCCCCACTGCCTGGAACAAACCTGGCGCCTAGTGGGTTCGTTGAATATCACTCAATGGAATGAATTGACGAATGGTGGCCCTTGTACCATTTCACCATGTCCAAACTAGTGCTTAGAAGAGGCCATTGATTTGCTGAAGCTTCATAACTCAGCTGTGGCTACACCCTGCCTCTGTGGAGACCTTTCCCCAAGGGCCATTGTCCACTGTGCATTTGCAGCTGGGGGCATGTCTGGGCACTGTGCTTCTAGAGGTGGAGGCAGCACTGGGCAGACGGGTCAAGGCCAGGGGCAGAAGGGTTCGCATGGAGGGGCAGCGCTTCCCAGCCTGCAGAAACCCAGGCCATCATACGGGAGAGACTGTAAGACTAGGAGTGGTTCAGGCAGGCTCACACAGGCTGCTTTCCCCAGCCTCTGAATTGTAAAGTGAGGCTTCCTTATACCTCTAATAAGGCTGAAGTAGGGACAGTTATGAGAAGGGAAATAGAAATGCAGCCCCACGCACTGTACACTCATCATTTAAGGTGGAAATCGACCTAGGGTTCCACAAATTAGCTAAAGGTCTCCAGGGGCCAGGCAGTGCAAGTCTGCGTGTGAGGACCAGGCTGGCTGCATGTGCCCGGGTCAGGAGTGCCAGAGGGCGAGGAAGAAAGGATGCAGCCGAGTGCGGTGGCTCACGCCTGTAATCCCAGCACTTTGGGAGGCCGAGGTAGGTGGATCACCCTGAGGTCAGGAGTTTGAGACCAGCCTGGCCAACATGGTGAAACCCCATCTCTACTAAAAATCACAAAAATTAGCCAGGCGTGGTGGTGCACACCTGTAATCCCAGCTACTCGGGAGGTGGAGGTTGCAGTGAGCTGAGATCGCACCACTGCACTCCAGCCTGGGCAACGGAGCGAGACTCTGTCTCAAAAAACAAAAACAAAACAAAACAAAAAAAACAACGAGCAAACCGTGGTCCCATGTTAGTGGGGGAGACGGACCCAAAGCTCCCAACCTCCCCCTCATCCTGGGTACTGGGTGGAAGAAGGAAAGATCCCTCTGGCTAGTGAGGAGGAGGCAGAGAGGCAGGAGGGCTTCTCACAGGAGGTGTCTCGTGTTTCAAGGGCTCTCGTGATGATTTGGGGGTATCCCCACCTTGTGAGGATGACTCTGGGTTGTCCTGGAGGGAGTGACCACATACCTGACCCCGAAGGGAGGTTCTGACATTTTGGTGGTCACTGCCATGTTTCACAGATAAATTTTCGCTGTAAGCCGTCCTTCCGTGAATCAGGCTCCAGGAATGTCCGCGAGGTAAGTGCCCAGGGTGGTCAGGGATGGGGCCACCCTAAGATTCCTGCATGGGCCTCTGCGCAGTGTCTCTGGAGTGCCACCAGGGGGCTCGGCTCCCTCTAGGCTGCTGCTCACTGAGGTCTGTCTGAGGTCTGCCATGCGGAGGCCTAACTAGCGCTGCCTGCGGAGTGGGTGGGACAGCTTGTGCCTCCTGGTGCTTCCCAGCCTTCTCTGTCCCTCTGAGTCTGAGCCTCCCCCAGGCCATGAAGAGTCTTTAGCCCCTCCTCCACTCATGCGCAGGACTGCAGAGCGCTTCCTGCAGCCCCGTGTGTTGAGCCGTGTGGGCAGTCCTCAGGACTGTGCCCCTGCCCACCCCTCACCCAGTGAAATTTTTCCCCTTCTCCCCCAGCCAACCTTTGTACGGCACCACTGGGTACACAGACGACGCCAGGACGGCAAGTGTCGGCACTGTGGGAAGGTGAGAGGCCCTGCCCGAGGACATCGCCACCTGCACCTGCGGGCCTGAGCCCAGGCCGTGTGGCCGGTGTGGCCTGCCGATCACTGACCACACCCTGGTGTGCAGAGTCCGGGGCTGACCCTCAGCCTGGCTGCAGTGCCTTCAGTTCTCAAGCACCCTGGCCTGCTCTTGGTCTCTGGGCTTAGTAGGAGAG
The DNA here is from genome assembly GCF_028858775.2 of Pan troglodytes. Classification (NCBI taxonomy): domain Eukaryota; kingdom Metazoa; phylum Chordata; class Mammalia; order Primates; family Hominidae; genus Pan; species Pan troglodytes. The sequence goes on from NC_072407.2 coordinate 50,379,842, forward strand.
CAGGGAGGAAAGTTTTCTTCCCATGTGGCACACCTGGCCTGCTTTGAAGCTGCAAGTGGCCCTTTGGAGAATCTTATAGACTTACTCATTCGGTGACTGCATGGATACTTGTGTGCCGAGCGCCAAGCTGGGCAGCGGTTTCCCACCCTCCTGAGGACAGTGTGGCTAGAAGCCGGGCTTTCCAGGCGACCGCCTAACCCAGTCCACAGTTGTTTGGTTCACTTTCTTGTTTGCTTCTTGCCCGCCTCCCTCAGTAAGTGCAGGCTCTCAAAGACGGAGAGGCTTGCTTCACTGATTCTCAGCGCCTGGCCCACTGCAGGCCTTTCATAACAGCCTGTGTGATGAACAGGGAATGAATGTGATAGGTACTCGGAAGCGGCAGTAAATTTCTTTAACAGCACATGGGGGTCTGGTCAGGCCTCGGGGGTAGGAAGGAGGGAAAATCCGAGTGAGGCAGGAGTTAGCCTGCAGTGTGGCAGAACGAGTATGCATGTGGTGCTGTGCAGGTAACTTCAGGGAGTCAGGGGGCCCGGGCTAAGCCACCCTGCTCTTCAGGCTTATCTTATACATATTTTTTTTTATTTTAAAAAATGTGTTCAGACTGGGTGTGGTGGCTCACGCCTGTAATCCCAGCACTTTGGGAGGCTGAGGTGGGTGGATCACCTGAGGTCAGGAATTCGAGACCAGCCTGGCTAACATGGTGAAACCCTGTCTCTACTGAAAATACAAAAAATTAGCTGGGCATAGTGGTGGGCGCCTGTAATCCCGGCCACTCAGGAGGCTGAGACAAGAGAATCGCTTGAACCTGGAAGGTGGAGGTTGCAGTGAGCCGAGATCACGCCACTGCACTCCAGCCTGGGCAACAAGAGCGAGACTCCATCTCCAAACAAAAACAAAAAATGTGTTCAAAGCTGGGCATGGTGGCACATGCCTGTTGTTCCCAGTTACTTGGGGGGCTGAGGCAGATTGCTTAAGCCCAGGAGTTTGAGACCAGCCTGGGCAACATAGCAAGGCCCTGTCTCTGGGTGGAGAGAGGCTGGCACCAGGAGAGGGGCTGGGTCTGCTGCTCCAGGCCTGCCCTGGTGCCCATCCATCCTGTCTACCCTCAGGGATTCCAGCAGAAGTTCACCTTCCACAGCAAGGAGATTGTGGCCATCAGCTGCTCGTGGTGCAAGCAGGCAGTGAGTGGTGCCCCCGCCCCCAGGGCCAGGCCCTGCACTGCTGGGTTTGGGTCCCCGAGTCTGAACACGGTCCCGCTGAGCCCGGCCCCTCGCTCTCCTCAGTACCACAGCAAGGTGTCCTGCTTCATGCTGCAGCAGATCGAGGAGCCGTGCTCGCTGGGGGTCCACGCAGCCGTGGTCATCCCGCCCACCTGGATCCTCCGCGCCCGGAGGCCCCAGGTGAGTACTGCCTGCACCCTTGATGCCCCGTATGCACTTGGGGTCTGCCAGCTACCCCAGCCTGCCCACCTCATCACCAACACCCCTGCTTCCCTTGCAGAATACTCTGAAAGCAAGCAAGAAGAAGAAGAGGGCATCCTTCAAGAGGAAGTCCAGCAAGAAAGGGCCTGAGGTCAGCCCCAGGCTGGGCAGAGGCTGCAGGGGAGCAGGAGAGAGGGGTCTGTTGCTCAGGGTACAGAACTTCCACCCCCAGCTAATGCTGCCAGCTGGTGGGGGTCTGTGTGGGCTCTGGGGCCTCTGAGGAAGGCAGGATTAGATGCCAGTTTCTGCTCTGTGGCCTGGTAAGATCTGGCCCAGAGATGGTACGTGAGGGTACAAAGGGGGAACAAAGTCACCCAGGGGGCCTGCTAAGGATGATGGTAGGGTGTCCTGGACGGGAAGGAGCTTACAGCCTCTCACCTTGTCTCCCAGGAGGGCCGCTGGAGACCCTTCATCATCAGGCCCACCCCCTCCCCCCTCATGAAGCCCCTGCTGGTGTTTGTGAACCCCAAGAGTGGGGGCAACCAGGTGAACGCGGCCTTGCCTCTCAGCTAAGGGCTCGGGCGGGGGTTGGGGTCCAGCCCGTCTGCCAGCAGCTGTTCCCAGAGCCCGTTTCTGGCTTCTACCCCAATCCCTCTTTCCCAGGGATCCTGAGAAAATCCTGTCCTTTCTCCACCCCTCACCCCTTATTGGCCCTGGTTCCCACAGTCACACCCCTCTCCCTCTGCTGCTCCCACTTCGTCCCACCACTGCCTGACTGTCTCTCGGCTCCCCATCCCATCCAGGGTGCAAAGATCATCCAGTCTTTCCTCTGGTATCTCAATCCCCGACAAGTCTTCGACCTGAGCCAGGGAGGGCCCAAGGAGGCGTAAGTACTTGCCAAGGTTTTGTGGGGGACATGGGGGGGAACTTGCCTCACTCCTGGGGTACAGCACACATCCCCTGACCCCACTGCCATCTTCCCATGAGCCCAGGCTGGAGATGTACCGCAAAGTGCACAACCTGCGGATCCTGGCGTGCGGGGGCGACGGCACGGTGAGCTCCCCACATGGGCCAGCCGAGCACCAGGGCTGGGCCTGAAGCCGGGGTCCCTGTGGGCCTGACTTGCCTCTGTTCTCCCTCCCCCAGGTGGGCTGGATCCTCTCCACCCTGGACCAGCTACGCCTGAAGCCGCCACCCCCTGTTGCCATCCTGCCCCTGGGTACTGGCAACGACTTGGCCCGAACCCTCAACTGGGGTGGGGTAAGCACCCATAGGAGGGGGGTGCAGCTGGGGCCTCTCCAGCCACAGAGGGCTCAGTCCCTGCCTGCTCCCCCAGGGCTACACAGATGAGCCTGTGTCCAAGATCCTCTCCCACGTGGAGGAGGGGAACGTGGTACAGCTGGACCGCTGGGACCTCCACGCTGAGCCCAACCCCGAGGCAGGGCCTGAGGACCGAGATGAAGGCGCCACCGACCGGGTAAGTTGGCCAGGGTGTGCGGGGGCAGGGCGGGTGACTGGGGACTGGATCCCACTTTTCCACTTGCTGGTTCTGGGACCTTGGGCGTGTCTCTTCATTTCTCCAACTTCCACTTCTTCCTTGTACGATGGGAATAATAGTACTTGCCTCACAAGATGCTGTTTTTTCTGTTTTTGTTTTTTTTTTTGAGACTGAGTCTCGCTCTCTTACCCAGGCTGGAGTGCAGTGGCGCAATCCCAGCTCACTGCAACCTCCGCCTCCCAGGTTCAAGCGATTCTCCTGCCTCAGCCTCCTGAGTAGCTGGGATTATAGGCAGGTGCCACCACACCTGGCTAATTTTTGTTTTTCTGTTTTCTTTTTTTTTCTTGTTTTTTTTTTTTTTTTTGAGACAGAGTCTCACTGTCACCCAGGCTGGAGTACAGTGGCACAGTCTTGGCTCACTGCAACCTCTGCCTCCCGGGCTCCAGCTATTCTCCTCCGTCAGCCTCCTGAGTAGCTGGGACTACAGGCACCCGCCACCACACCCGGCTAATTTTTGTATTTTTAGTAGAGATGGGGTCTCACCATGTTGGTCAGCCTGGTTTTGAACTCCTGACCTCAGGTGATCCATCTGCCTCGGCCTCCCAAAGCACTGGGATTACAGGCGTGAGCCACCACTCCTGGTCAGAAGATGCTGCTTTATTCCATAGACATGCACTGAGCGCCTGCTACCTGCCAGGCACTTCTCTAAGCAGTAAGCAAAACCAAGCCCCACTGTTGTGCTCCACATGGCATGTCAGGAAGAAGTGTTAGGGGAGCTGACAGGGAAGAGATGCCGCAGGCACGCAGCGAAATCCCCCAGGAGCCACCAGGCAGAGCAGGGCTGTGCCTGACAGCGGGTGAGCTGGGCTGAGCCCTAGCGGACGCTGCTGACCAGGAAAAGCCTGTGAACAGATGGGCTGAGCTGGCTCGGCCACACAAGGCCCCTGGAGCGGGGACATTTGTGAGGCCCAGCCCTCATTTTGGTCCCTTGACCTTTTTCCAGTTGCCCCTGGATGTCTTCAACAACTACTTCAGCCTGGGCTTTGACGCCCACGTCACCCTGGAGTTCCACGAGTCTCGAGGTTGGCAGCCTCCACTGAGGCCAGGGCAGGGTGGGCACAGGAGCGTCCCCGGGAGGGTCAGACCCTGCTCCCGCCAGTGAAGGCATCCATCCCAGCCCTCCCCCAACCCCACCTGGGCAGGCTGGGGTGACTTACTGGCCCCCACTGCTTGTCTCCACCCAGAGGCCAACCCAGAGAAATTCAACAGCCGCTTTCGGAATAAGATGTTCTACGCCGGGGTGAGTGGGGTCTGCACCCCCGCCTGTGCCCACCTCTTCTACCACCCGTGCCCCTGCCCACCTGTGTCCACCAGGCCCCAGGAGCCCTGCCGGGTGCTGGTGAGGAAAGATCTCTGTCAGCAGATGGTGACGCCCTCTGTCTCCCACAGACAGCTTTCTCTGACTTCCTGATGGGCAGCTCCAAGGACCTGGCCAAGCACATCCGAGTGGTGGTGAGCGGGGCCAGGCTGCCGTGGGTGGGCGGGCCGGAAGGGAGGGAGGCGGAGGCCACCTGGCACATGCACCTCAACACCCTCCCCGCCCGCCTCCAGTGTGATGGAATGGACTTGACTCCCAAGATCCAGGACCTGAAACCCCAGTGTGTTGTTTTCCTGAACATCCCCAGGTGAGGAGGGGGCTACCGGAGCTGGGGGGAGCCCTGCTGTCCTTGTCCTGCAGAGACTGTGTTTTGAGGCCCATGTCATCGCCCCCCTTTGCAGGTACTGTGCGGGCACCATGCCCTGGGGCCACCCTGGGGAGCACCACGACTTTGAGCCCCAGCGGCATGACGACGGCTACCTCGAGGTCATTGGCTTCACCATGACGTCGTTGGTGAGTGGGCGCTGGGCCCATGGTGCCTGGGAGCACAGCCCAAAGGTGGAAGGGGTCACCCATACTCACCTTCATGGGCCACGGCGGCCTAGTTCACCCTCACCTCCCTTCTTTGTCTCATTCCTCTGGCTTGAGAGCGGCACCTACCCCCTCTCCTCACTATGCCTCGGGATACCTTCACTCCCCACTCTGACTGGAGAGTCATCCTCATTGCCTCTGTCCCTTCCCTTTCCTACCTGGCATCTCAGCCTCCCCTCTGCCCTCTGGCCAGGGGTCACTCTCACCTTTTTTCTCTGGCTAGAGTTTCTGCTTCGGAAGGAGCAGAGCCTGGGACCCCCCTGCCCCCGGCCCTGGTGCCATCTGACCCAAGCTTCCTGTGCCCACAGGCCGCGCTGCAGGTGGGCGGACACGGCGAGCGGCTGACGCAGTGTCGCGAGGTGGTGCTCACCACATCCAAGGCCATCCCGGTGCAGGTGGATGGCGAGCCCTGCAAGCTTGCAGCCTCACGCATCCGCATCGCCCTGCGCAACCAGGCCACCATGGTGCAGAAGGCCAAGCGGCGGAGCGCCACCCCCCTGCACAGCGAGTACGTCCCACCCTGCCACGTGCCCTGGGTGCCAAGGCCAGACCCTGCCCTCTCTGGGCCTTGATTTCCCCATCTGTAAAAGGGGCTGACTGTCCCTCTGCCCCAGGGGTGTTGGGAGTGGAGCGGGACCTTCTCTCGGCACGTGGTTTGGTGCCAGGCCGAGGGTGGCACCAAGGCAGGGCCTTTGCTGAGCCCCCACTTGCCGGCCCTGCCCGACAGCCAGCAGCCGGTGCCAGAGCAGTTGCGCATCCAGGTGAGTCGCGTCAGCATGCACGACTATGAGGCCCTGCACTACGACAAGGAGCAGCTCAAGGAGGCCTGTGAGTGCAGTGGGGCGGCCTGGCAGGGTGGCCAGGAGGGGCTGAAGCAGCCGGGGCCCCCTTGGGCAGGGCTGTGGGGTGCAGCCAGCTGCTGACAGGTGCTCTGTTCTCCAGCCGTGCCGCTGGGCACTGTGGTGGTCCCAGGAGACAGTGACCTAGAGCTCTGCCGTGCCCACATTGAGAGACTCCAGCAGGTAAGGGGTGGGGGCTTCCCCAGGTGCCCACCAAGAGGGTGGCGGGAAGTGAGGCCAGGCCTCTTCCTCCCGCAGCCAGCTTGCCCTGCGGAGCCTCCTCTGTGCTGGTTCCCCCTACTCCAAGTTCCCTTCCCTCCCTGGCCCCCACTCTATCCCAGCCTGGCCTTTGCTTCTCTCAACAGGAGCCCGATGGTGCTGGAGCCAAGTCCCCGACATGCCAGAAACTGTCCCCCAAGTGGTGCTTCCTGGACGGTGAGTCTACTCCCAGGGTGCCAAGCTGTTTCGTGTTCCCTCCCTAGGGGATCCCAGGTAGGGGCAGCAGAGGACCTGGGCCTGGACATGGCACTCCCTGATCCTCAGCTGCCCTCTCTCCCACAGCCACCACTGCCAGCCGCTTCTACAGGATCGACCGCGCCCAGGTGAGCGATTGCAGGCCTGCTCCAGCCACAGCTGCTTCCAGGCCCCAGGGTCGCCTCTCCTGGGACGCCTTCCCTGTTAGCTCCCCTGATGGGCTCACCTCTGTCCTCATGCCTCTGAGGGCTTTTACTATTGCCTGTGTGCATGGACAGCGCGCGGCCCTGCCCTCCACACTGGAGAGTATAGGGCGGTGCCAGCCAGAAAGGCAGTGGGGTACCTACCAAAGGCTTGCTGGGTGGGTAGGAGGGCCTGGAAGCCCAGAGCCATCCAGGGAGACACAGAAGCAAAGGCACTCTGGTCAGGCGCCAGCTCACCTGGTAAAGTCTGGGCAGTCGGAGGAGGTGTCAGGAATGGGAAGGAGTGGGAGAGGGACAGGCAGGGCCCCTTGCCTGGCCACCTCCTTTCAGTGTTTGTGCTCATGGCAGAGGCTTCTCCAGGTCTACCAGCCTTGCTGCCCCTCGGCCCCCACCGTCAGGTGCCCTGACCTCCCGCCCTGACCTCCCCCCACAGGAGCACCTCAACTATGTGACTGAGATCGCACAGGATGAGATTTATATCCTGGACCCTGAGCTGCTGGGGGCATCGGCCCGGCCTGACCTCCCAACCCCCACTTCCCCTCTCCCCACCTCACCCTGCTCACCCACGCCCCGGTGAGTCCTGGTGTCCCGTCCCTCCAGCCCCTGGCTTTCAGCCCCACCTGTAAGCCGATGACTTCTGAATCCCTGCTTCCAGCCCCTCCACCAGTTAACTAAATGGTGTCAACCTGAACCTGGCCAAAGCCCACCTGACGGCCTTCAGCCCTGCGGTTCTCTGGGGAAGCGGCCTCACGTCCACCCTGGTTCCCTCCCTGACTTCTCCCTCCTCTGGACCTCATCCTTCAGCCAGTCCTGGCAGCCCCCGGACCCACCACCTGAGCACTCCTCCCCACCCCTACTGCCACCAGCCCTTCCTGGCTGCCACGCCCTGGCCCCCAGCTCTTGTATCCCTGTGGCCATTCGTGCCCTCGAACCCCCATCTCCATACCACGGTCAACTAAAAATGCAGAACATACCAGGCCACTCCCCAACCTAGAAGCTTCTTTCTCAGCAGCCCTTTGGACGTGGATTCTCCCCAGGCCCCCCGTCATTGCACTGGGCTCCCAGCCCCCTCCCTGAGTTCACCTCCATGGTCCTGCCCCACTCTCTTCTCTTGGTTCTTTGAGGCGTCAGGTGTTTGCCACCACTGGACTTCTGTCATCGCTGCCTCCAACTCTTCCCCCATCTTTCCGGAGCTCCCCCACCCCCATCCCCTTTGAATCTCAGCTTGGCTGTTTCCTCCTTGGAGAGATCACTCCCAGGACCCCCTCTGCAGGGGGGCCACATCACCTGTTCTGAATTCTTCAGAGCACCCCTGCTCTCAGAACTCCTTATTTATTTGACTTGTTTGCATCCCTGAACTAGAATGTAAGCTCCATGAGGGCAAGGCCTTCCTCTGTCTCGTTTCCCTGCTGTATCCCCAGTGCCTGGAATAGTGCTTGGTGTGTAGCAGGCACTCAATAAACTGTGGAAAGGATGAAGATGCCCCCAGTTGGGGTTGGGGAGGGCGACCAGCTGGCCTGTGCCGTAGCCGGTCACAGCACATCATGCTCTGTTGCAGGTCACTGCAAGGGGATGCTGCACCCCCTCAAGGTGAGGCCTCTCCCTCTGGGGCCCCTCCTTTCTGCCTGGTTGGGGGCAGGAGGCTCAGTGGGGTGGGGATAGGGCCCAGACACAGCCTTACACAAACACAGCCTTTGAGCTTCACGCACCAACCGAGCCCTGGGCACACACGCCCGGCCGGCACAGTCCTGTCCACTGAGGCACCAACCCAAGCCCAGGCCTCCGACTGCAGAGTAACAGGCAGGTATTCCGTGCAGGTGAAGAGCTGATTGAGGCTGCCAAGAGGAACGACTTCTGTAAGGTACTAGCTCCAGGCTCCAGTTCCTTCCCCCAGCAGCTCCCTCGGGCCCTGGGGAGCGAGGCCTCTGGGTTGGGCCAAGAGCTGACCTGCTCAGGTGCTGTCATCTGTCATCGTCTGGCCCTCTGTGGGATCTCCAGTGATCGTCCCATTCCACTTCACTGTATCTCTGTCTAGGCCACAATAGATGGCTCCTAGTAGGGGCTTCCTAGCTCAGTCCACTTGTCCCTGGTGCTTAGAAAGGAGCAGGTCAGAGGAAGCACTGCTCCAGGGCTTGGTCACCAATGCTGCCAGAGAGCCCACAGGCTGTGGGGTGAGAGGCCCACAGAGGCAACTCGGGAGTAAGATGTGTGAGCGCACTCGTTTCAGGCCTGTGCTGGTGTACCCGGCTGTGGGCCAGCGTGTGAGCTCGGGGAAGGAGGGGTGGCCCCAGGAGGTCCAGCCCTGCCATGCCTCCTGCCCTCAGCTCCAGGAGCTGCACCGAGCTGGGGGCGACCTCATGCACCGAGACGAGCAGAGTCGCACGCTCCTGCACCACGCAGTCAGCACTGGCAGCAAGGATGTGGTCCGCTACCTGCTGGACCACGGTGAGCCGGGCAGTGGAGCCCAGGGCCTGGGGCCAAGGTGGGAGGAGGAGGGGCTGCCAGGCCTCTCTGACCACCTTCTCCCCTTCTCCAGCCCCCCCAGAGATCCTTGATGCGGTGGAGGAAAAGTAAGTATCTGGGCAGTGCAGAACCGTGGTCACCCCAGAAACCACCCTTTTCCCCACCCCTCCTATTTTGTCAGGTCAGAGCCCATAAACTTCCTGGTCACATCTGTCATCCCCTGGGCCACCCCTATTGCCCCAGAGCCCTGAACTTCCTGCCCTTTCTGATGGCCCTTGGGAGACAGATGGGTGGATCAGGGGACGGGATGGGGTACACAGCCAGCCCCTGCTCCCCCAGCGGGGAGACCTGTTTGCACCAAGCAGCGGCCCTGGGCCAGCGCACCATCTGCCACTACATCGTGGAGGCCGGGGCCTCGCTCATGAAGACAGACCAGCAGGTGAGCAGACGGCAGGCAGGGAGCCCACGAGGGCACCAACCAAACCTTTCCCAAGGTCCTAGGCGGGAGCTGGGGCTGGGGGCTGTCCCTGGGAAGACACAGTCCAGACCCTGGGAAACCTGAGCCAGCAGGGGAGGAGCTGGTGGGCAGAGAGGCCTCCCTCCCTGACCAGGCCACAGGGAGGTAGAGCCCCTGCCTCTCAGCCTGCTAGGGGTTAGGCCTGCCTCTGGCCCCTGCTGATCGCAGCTCCGCCCTCCTCCAGGGCGACACTCCCCGGCAGCGGGCTGAGAAGGCTCAGGACACCGAGCTGGCCGCCTACCTGGAGAACCGGCAGCACTACCAGATGATCCAGCGGGAGGACCAGGAGACGGCTGTGTAGCGGGCCGCCCGCGGGCAGCAGGAGGGACAATGCGGCCAGGGGACGAGCGCCTTCCTTGCCCACCTCACTGCCACATTCCAGTGGGACAGCCACGGGGGGACCTAGGCCCCAGGGAAAGAGCCCCATGCCGCCCCCTAAGGAGCCGCCCAGACCTAGGGCTGGACTCAGGAGCTGGGGGGCCTCACCTGTTCCCCTGAGGACCCCGCCGGACCCGGAGGCTCACAGGGAACAGGACACGGCTGGGTTGGATATGCCTTTGCGGGGGTTCTGGGGCAGGGCGCTCCCTGGCCGCAGCAGATGCCCTCCCAGGAGTGGAGGGGCTGGAGAGAGGGAGGCCTTCGGGAAGAGGCTTCCTGGGCCCCCTGGTCTTCGGCTGGGTCCCCAGCCCCCGATCCTGCCCCACCCCACCTCCCCCGGGCTTCCTCCCGGAAACTCAGCGCCTGCTGCACTTGCCTGCCCTGCCTTGCTTGGCACCCGCTCCGGCGACCTTCCCCGCTCCCCTGTCATTTCCTCGCGGACTGTGCGGCCTGGGGGTGGGGGGCGGGACTCTCACGGTGACATGTTTACAGCTGGGTGTGACTCAGTAAAGTGGATTTTTTTTTCTTTTCTGCTTTTCTTCTTTTGCGGGGGAGGTCTAACAAGCAGCGGGGGCTGCGGGGTTGTCCTCGGGGTGGGGGACTGGACGCTGTCGACAGCACCTTCCTGGGGCCCCGGCTCCCGTTTGGTGGTTGGTCCCAGGGCCTGCCCGGTTCCTGACCTCTGCCCGGCTGCCGCGCTCGTCGGGGCCGGGGGCGGGGCCGATCCCTCCGGCTTCCCGCTTCCCGCGGAGAACAACAATGAAAGTGAAAGAGGGGTGGGGCGGGGGCGAGCCCGGGTTCTGTGGCCCATTTGCCCTGTGGCCTTGAGCAAGCCCCTCCCCCAGGCCTCGGGGGCTCTCCCGGTTTGGGGGAACCGGGCGAGGCAATGCCACAGGCCCAGGGTTAGAGGGGGTGGGCACTTGCAGCTGCCGATGTGGCTGGATCTGGAACTTCTCAGACGGCTCCTGTCAGCACCAAGTTTCACCAAATCCAGGCCTGCGGGCTCCTCCCCCAGGACCCCCACTCGCAGTCCCTCAAGTCTGTGCTCCCGGAAAGGCACTGGGCGACCGCACCCGTGGCTTTCTCTGGGCGACCGGGTCCCAGACTCCCCCCAGCACAGCAGAGCGCTTCCCTGCCCACCCGCGGAAACCGCCCCAGGTGGGCCGCGCCCCCTCCCCAGCAGCCAGCAGGGCGCCAGGGCTGAGCCGGCCGTGGAGGGGAGCGGGCCCGGCGGGTTATACAGGCGCCGGGGCTCCGCGGCAGGCAAGAGAAGCTGGGGCCTGAGAACGGCCCGGGCCTTGGCGTACGGCAGGGGACGACCTGGGATGGGGGCAGCGGGCGGCGGCGCAGGGAGTGGGCCGGGGGCCGGTGTGCGCGGGCGGGACGGGGCCCGGGGTCGGGAGACCACCGCTCGGAAGATGGGGCCGGGAGAGGCCGCCGTCGCAGCGCAGAGGGCACCGGCGGGGAGACGCGAGGGCGCGGGGCCGGGAACACGGACGCCGGAGTAGAAGCGCGGGGGGCGCGGGCTGGAGCGGGGGCGGGGACGCCGGGGTCGGGGGCGGTGCGGGTTTGAGGGGAGGGGGCGGGGCGGGTCCTTCCCTGGGGGGGTGGGGAGAGGGGGCGGGGGCCCATGTGACCGGCTCAGACCGGTTCTGGAGACAAAAGGGGCCGCGGCGGCCGGAGCGGGACGGGCCCGGCGCGGGAGGGAGCGAAGCAGCGCGGGCAGCGAGCGAGTGAGCGCGCGGCGGCCCCTGGTCCGCCCGGCCGCGGCCGATCTAGGGGCTGGGGGCTGGAGGCGGGGGTGGGGGTCTGAGCTGCGTCCTGGGCTCGAGGCGTCCCCCGGGGAGTCGCCTCTTGGCGGTGCGTCCGGGCTAGCGGCGAGGGGCCGCCCCAAGTCTTCCCACCGCCGCCACCTTAGCAGCCCGACTTGGGGCCTGGAAAGTGGAACACGCGGAGGTGGGAGGGCCCTGCACGCGGCCCCCGGTGGGGAAGGGGACGGGCCAGGGATTCAGACTCGGGCTCTCCCCTCAGGATGCAGCACCGAGGCTTCCTCCTCCTCACCCTCCTCGCCCTGCTGGCGCTCACCTCCGCGGTCGCCAAAAAGAAAGGTGATGGGGGATGATCGAAGGAGGGCTGGGGACGGGCAGGCGAGGCCCCGCCACTTCTGGACTGGGCCGCCTGGGTTCCTAGCCTGGAACCCCAGGAAGGCGGCTCCCGAGGGAGTCTCCCCGTGCCCCAGTCCTGAACTCTGTTCCTCGCGCGTTGTAGATAAGGTGAAGAAGGGCGGCCCGGGGAGCGAGTGCGCTGAGTGGGCCTGGGGGCCCTGCACCCCCAGCAGCAAGGACTGCGGCGTGGGTTTCCGCGAGGGCACCTGCGGGGCCCAGACCCAGCGCATCCGGTGCAGGGTGCCCTGCAACTGGAAGAAGGAGTTTGGAGGTGAGGCGGGGCGCAGTCAGAGGGCAGGAGAGGGGGGCACAGCCTCGCCGAACCCTGGGCGGACCCTTGGCGGAGGGGGGAGCCGCGAGCCGCGGGCCGCGCAGCGCTGACCTGGGCCGCTCTCTCGCCAGCCGACTGCAAGTACAAGTTTGAGAACTGGGGTGCGTGTGATGGGGGCACAGGCACCAAAGTCCGCCAAGGCACCCTGAAGAAGGCGCGCTACAATGCTCAGTGCCAGGAGACCATCCGCGTCACCAAGCCCTGCACCCCCAAGACCAAAGCAAAGGCCAAAGGTCAGCGAAAGGAGAAGGGGGTGGGGCTGTCGCGGGGGGCTGCCCCCACCCCGCCTGTGAGGGGACAATTCCAAGTTAAACCTTAAGTTTTGAGTCCTGGCCAGTGGCTTCCTGACATCGCCTCACTTGGCTTCCCTGCCTGGAAAAATCTGAAGATGGGCACTACAAGAGAGGCCGCAGGTGATGCTGGGGACATAAATCCTCCCTGGCCCAAATAGGGACCAGCTCAAACTACTCCATTGGAGCATCTGGCTTAGGACCCAGGGAGAGTGTCCTGGAACGGCTTGCCTTTGTCAGCTCTCCAGCCACGGGCAGCATTTGGTCAGCTCTGCCCTTTCTAGTGTTGGGAGGAGGTCAAGGCCCACCCTGGGCCTCTCAGCTCACTCGTGACTCAGCCCAGCGGGGCCAACAGGGCAGGGGTGAATCTGCCCGCTTCTCAGGTGAGGAGGCTGAGGATGCCCAGGGCTGCTGTGACCAGGACCAGGACTGGAAACTTGAAGGTTTTCTGATCCCAAGTGGAAATAGGAAGCTGGGGATGTCCCATGTCCACATCACAATGGCTGCCCCATCCCCTGCTTCCGAGTCAGCTGATTGGAAACCACTAGGGGGCAGAATCTTCTCCTTCCCTGATGCCCGCGTGTTTGTGGAGCCGGCGGTCTGCAATGGGTCAGCCTAACTGCTGATATGGTATTAATATTTCTTTCTTGTTTTACAGCCAAGAAAGGGAAGGGAAAGGACTAGACGCCAAGCCTGGATGCCAAGGAGCCCCTGGTGTCACATGGTGCCTGGCCCACGCCCTCCCTCTCCCAGGCCCGAGATATGACCCACCAGTGCCTTCTGTCTGCTCGTTAGCTTTAATCAATCATGCCCTGCCTTGTCCCTCTCACTCCCCAGCCCCACCCCTAAGTGCCCAAAGTGGGGAGGGACAAGGGATTCTGGGAAGCTTGAGCCTCCCGCAAAGCAATGTGAGTCCCAGAGCCCGCTTTTGTTCTTCCCCACAATTCCATTACTAAGAAACACATCAAATAAACTGACTTTTTTTCCCCCCAATAAAAGCTTTTCTTTTTTAATATATAAAAGCCCCTTCCCAAGGAGTTTGCTGTGGAAATGTGTTTGGGAGTGGGAAGGTGGGGAGAAAGACCAGGCTGTAGGGACTGGTGGGTTTCAGGGGGCTTGGGGGCTTGGTGGTGGGTGCTCTCCAGAGCTCATGGAAAAAGCAGAACAATTACAAACATTTCTTCCAGGGCCCCTGAAAGGGTGCTCCCCATCAAGTCGCCTAAGCCTTTCGGCCCTCATCTCCCCCAGGGACCAGGGCTGGGGAAGGGAACCTGGCTGACTCGCTGGAACCACCACACCCATCTCAGCCTCACCCAGTCAAAGGTCTTTTGATACAACCCACAGCCAATCAGGAAGGTTCTACCCATGGGGGAGAGCAGATGCGAGGGCTGCGTGCCTACCTCACTGCCCACCTCCCCCCTTCCCACTGTCATGGAAACCCGAGTGAGCCACCAGGTTGACTCCTTTCCTCTTGCCTGTGTGACCCAGGCCTCCACCCTGCAGAAGCCAGGGGGTGAGAGGTTTGAAGAGGGCAGATGGGAATGCCATCCACCACAGCCTCACCCTGACTCGATGTGTGACCTGGGACAGCCTTCTAAGGCCGGGGCTGCAGGGGGCTGTCTTCTGAATAAGTGGACCACTCACGGCTCAGCCTGGGATCGCAGAAGGCCAGACCTCCGTTCCTGAGACAGAACCCCTGACCTCCCAGCTGCCCCATCTTAATGTGACAAGGGCAGTGCTGCTGGGGCGGGGGGGACCTGGCCTCCATCATACCCACCCAGAACCTGGCTAAGTAGCTGCAGCCAGAGGAGATTTCTGCCCCTGGAGTGGGATTTGGGGAGAGGGGGCTGAGCCTACATGCGGGGTGCAAGGGGGCAGAAAGCACCGATTACAGCAGAATGGGGGACCCCACCCTTCTACTCCCTTCCCAAGCCTCCTTTTCCAAGCACTGGCCCCTTTGTTCTTCCTGAGGGGGCCCTGGGCTTCGGCCCCCATCCAGATGTCCATTCTTCCAGCACTGCTGATGGTTGGTCACAGTGCGGCAGGTGCCCACCCAGGCCAGTGCCCCGCAGCTCGCTGAAGCAGGGCCACAGAGGTGGGCCAGGCAGCCCCAGTTCAGACACTCCCTGGGGTGAGCCTCCTCAGCCTGAGCAGAGATCTGGTCTCTGAATGCAGCCACAGAGCCTCTTCTGAACTTCCTCCTCAGAAAACGTGAACACAGAATGGTGCCTGCAACTCTTCCCCACAGCAAGTGAGCCGTGTGGTCCCCCAGCACACGCACGCAACACCAGCACCTCCTAGGGCACTCCTGCCTGCCTACCTGGCAGTGCCGATGTTCCGATACTGGCACAGCAGCAGGTGCCGGAAGGTCTTTTTAAAGGTGGCGTTGCACAGAGCATAGCAGGCAGGGTTGATGGTGCTGTTGACGTAGCAGAGCCAGTAGCCAATGGACCACACTGTGTCAGGGATGCAGCTCTGGCAGAAGGTGTTCACCAGGACCATGACGTTGTAGGGCGTCCAGGTGAGGATGAAGGCTAGCAGAATGGCAAAGATCGTTCGTGTCACTTTGCGCTCCCGGGCCGCCATCTGCCGCTTCTTGCGCACCTGGTTGCGAGCGATGCTGGCGAACTTGCGGGCCACGTTGGCCGCAGGGCGCATGCCAGCCGGCGTGGCAGGCACAATCTCAATGGCTGTCACACACTCATTGCCTGTCTGCTTCGTCACAATCTGGATCTTGGACCATCTGGAGGCTGGGTTGAGGGCCCGCGGCTGCAGGGGAGGGGCGGGCATGGCGGGCGTGGTGGCCTCTGTGGTGGACAGCTCTGTGGCTGGGCGTTCCTTGGTGTTCTGGGTGGCACTGCCTGAGCTGGACTCATTGGAAGTGTCCTTATCAGCCACGGGGCGCGGTGGCGGTGGCAGCGCTGGCGGGGGGGCCTCCTCCAGCTTGCCATTGCGCAGCTCCTCCCGGGCGGCCTCCCCGGGCGGGGGCTTCTTGACGCTCTGCTTCATTAGTGGGCTCTTGAGGAAGGCCAGCGTCTTGGCTTTCTTCTCCTTCGGGCCCTCGGGCCGGTGCTTGTGGACTCGGCTGCGACTGGCCAGGGAGATGTGGATGTACAGCACCGTCATGATGACCACAGGCAGGTAGAAGGCAGCAATGGCTGTGCCAAAGGTCACTGCTGGGTTGGACAGGAACTGGATGAAGCACTGGTTGTCGGGCACCGTCCGCTTACCCACCACAAACTGCCAGAACAAGATGGCAGGCGCCCAGAGCACGAAGGACAGTACCCAGGCAGCGGCAATCATGAGGCCTGCCATCTTGGTGGTGCGCCGGGCAGGGTAGGTGAGGGGCTTGGTGACGCAGAAGTAGCGGTCAAAGCTGATGATGAGAAGGTTCATGACGGAGGCGTTGCTCACCACGTAGTCCAGGGCCAGCCACAGGTCGCAGACCACGGCGCCCAGGGGCCAGTAGCCCTTGATGATGTACACGGTGTAGAGGTTCATGGAGAAGGCGCCTATGATGAGATCAGCACACGCCAGGCTGAAGAGGAAGTAGTTGTTGACTGTCTGCAGCTGCCTGTTGACCTTGATGGACAGCATCACCAGGATGTTGCCCACGACAGTCACCAGGCTCAGGGAGCCTGTCACTGTGGCAATGAAGACCATTTCCACCGTCTCATAGCGATTGTGGGATGATGACGTGACCAGGCGCACGGACTGATTGCCCGAGCTGCCATTGACAGGTGTGAAGTTGGCCATGTTGGTTGCCAGGGGTGGGTAGGCCGTGTCTGGGGAGGAAGGGGAGAGAAAAGCATGAACTACAGGAGGGAATGGGGGAGTCATCTGGAGGTACACTGGCTTCAAGGTGACAGAGGGACATTCTCTGGCAGAATGCCTTGAGAGAACTCTGTCCCGCCATCCCGCATTCGCCCATTCATTCAACATTAATTGAGCACCTACTATGTGGCAAGCATTGCTCAGGGTGCTGTGGCTACAGAAGTGAATAAGACACACATGGCCCCCTGCCTCATGGGGGGAGACATGCAAACACGTGAGCCACAAAAGAAAAAAAAGGCAGGGTGATGAGAGAGTGAGTCAGAAGGCAGGACAGGCATGACTCCTTGCTAGGTGGCCTCACCCACCAGGTCTTCTGGGTGATGAGGAGCCAGCCACAGGAGGAGCTGTGGAGAGTGGCCCTGCCAGGGGCAGTAGCCACAGCAAAGGCCTGGAGGCAGCGCAAGGCCTGGACAGAGGCTGGTGCTGGGGGAGCTCAGGGAAGCAAGAGGAGGAGGAGAGTGGTCCCAGAGGCCCACGAGCATGTGGGCTCTGGAGGGAGGTGTTCTGTTCATCCATTTACCCACTCGGTCATTTCTTAACACCTGCTCTCCAACCCCTGTAGAAGACACTGGGACAAAGGCAATAATAGGGGTATGTATGAGCACCTAACACTGATGGTCTACTAAGTACCAAGCACTTTTGACACTTAAAAAAAGTGTCTATTTATTTATCTATTTATTTGAAGAGACAGGGTCTTGGTATGTTGTCCAGGCTGGTCTAGAACTCTTGAGCTCAAGCCATCCTCTCACCTCCTGAGTAGCTGGGACTCCAGGCGCCATCATGCCTGGCAACACTTTTTGTAGTGTTAACTCATTTCATCCTCATAACAAACCTATGAGGTAGATACCATTTTTTCTCTACTACTTACAGATGGGGAAACTGAGGCACGGAGCTGTTAAAAGCCTGACCAAGGTTTCACGGCTTCTTGCACTACGTTGCTGGTGGGAATAAGTGCGGGGTGAGGTGGTGAGAGGAAGGCAGTCCCGTAACTTAAGAGCTCTGGCTGAAGGAGGCCAAAGAGCTCCAGGAGCCAGAAGGCTTTGCAGGAGACCAGAGGCGGTGCATGGAGCTGGGCACCCCAGAGAGGAGGAGAGTCCCTGCAGAAGGGGCTTCAGGAGGTACCTGCAACTGTCACATCCCCTTCAAGGAGTCCTCAGCTCCAGCCACAGGGCATGCAGCTGGGAGGGAGGCAGTGCAGGGGTCACTAGGTTGTCAGAGAACCCTGAGGCCCAACTGGGGACCCATGAGGTGAAAGGATTGTCCCAGAGGGAAGAGAAGGCTGCCAGGGCCGCCTCTCCCCTCCACAGTCCACTCCGCACACCGGGCGGCGCCCTAGCTGGAGTCCCCACCACAGGCCCTTCCCTGAGCCTGCCCTCCCTCCCACCAGGCTCCTCTTAGCTCTCCTCCCCCTCTTCCTCTTCCCTCCATGTGAGGGAGGCCCACGCCAGCTCTGAGTGCCAGGGCAGCCGCTCAGCCCAGCCTCCTTCACACCCGCCAACACACACACCGCTCCACAGACGCACGCGGGCCCATCACAGCCACGCCAGCCCAGCAGGCATGGTCGGATACGCAGTTCTGTGCGTCTGTGTGTGAGAGGAAGAGAGGGCGCGGCAGCCGGCTGTGGAGGAAGGAGCACTAACCCGCAGCCTGGGCTCTGGCTCTGTGGCCTGAGACGATCCACTGCCCCTTCCTGCACCTCTTTCTCATTTGCAGAATAGAGAGGATCCTGTCCTGGGAGATCCTCCCCAGCAGCTATAGGGATTGGCACCTAAATTTGATCTCTATACATAAACACAAAAATGTACTGCAGACTGGGGCCAAGGGCCAGGGTAACCGCCCCAAGTCTGACCCCAGCCCTTCTATTCCACCGTCGCAGATACAGACCCAGCCTCCTAGCCTGATAGTTCAAGTTCTCCTGTTCTAAATCCTTGGTTCGTAGGAGGAGAGGCTGAGAGCAAGTGTTGTCACCCCCAAGGTCACACAACGAGTCAAGGGCAAAGACCACATTACTGCCCTCTCTTGGGGTCCCTGACAACCCCATTTGGCTCTGAGAGCCTCTGAAATAGAAGCTCAGGTGTCACTCTCTGAGCTGTCCCCTCCAGCACCAGGAGGCTGCCCTCCCCCAATCACTCAGGTGGAGGAGGGGACAGGGCAGGCAGGAGTAATCAGTCAGCCAGCCCCAAGGAAACTCACTTCAGCCTCCCAAGGCAGGATACAGGGCAGCAGGATGATAACAAACGGGGCTAGAAGTGCAGAATGTGAAAACATAATAGCTCTTGTTTATTGAGTGTTAACTGCGCGTCAGGAACCCCTCTGAGCTTTTAATATAGATTATCTGGTTTAATCCTTACAACAGCCTGAAAAGGCAGGTATTATTAGTGTCCTCATCTTACAGATGTAAATATCGTCTTATAGATGAGGATAATGTTAATCAACTGGCCCAAAGTCACCAGGTTAGGAAGTACGGGTGGGGGCAGGAGAAGAACCCGGGAAGCTCCTTCTTAAAGTCCAAGGTGCTACTGCTCAGAGTTGACCTCCTGCCTCTGCTCCCCTCGACCCGAAAACCACACAACTGAGGGACTGTCCAGGTGAGGCTTGGGTAGGGTCCCCTCACATTCCTGCTGGCTTCTCGACTTAGCTTTCCCAGAAGACAAGCGATGTCTTGTCTTCACCCAGATCCTGGCGGCTGGGCTGAGCCGGGACCACTGGATGGCCGGTGATTAAGTCCTGCTCTTGGCCCGCGTGAGGGAGCTGCCAGGTGCTGACAGGGCGAGGCTCAGGGTCTCCCCGACTCCGCCCCGCCCCAGCTGTCGTCGTTTTGGACACCTCGGGGTCACCCGCAGACATTCCGACCCCCTCTGGCGCCTTTCCCTGGAATCCAGATACGCCTGGCATCTGGGGAGCGAGCTGCCGCCGCCGGGGCTGTGCGCACCGCTAGATGGCAATGTCGGTCCCTGGTGCCCGCTCCGGACCTAGACCGTGCGGCCGCCGTTGGCCACCGCCCCCAACTCCAACGCGACTGCGAACCCAGAGGAGCCCTCAGGCACAGCCTCCCGGGGAAGTGACGCGGGGTCCCCTCGCCAGGCCCCGTCGGACGCCGCCCCAGAGCTGCCCTCGGCTCCGCGCGGGGTTCTCGGGTGGGAAAGTTGAGGGAGCCCGGATTCCACCCGGCACCCTGCGAGGAACGTGTGGGCGGGAGCGCGAGTGCGAGTTCTGTTTGTGTGTGCCTACGGGGGAGCGCGAGTAGACGCTAGTAGCTGTATGCATGTGCGTGTGTGTGCGCACGGCCACGCCTGGATACCAGTCCGCCCGTGAGAGCGCGTGAGCATGCCGCGCCGTGTGGACACGTGCATGTGCATGCGTGTGCGTGCCTAGGGTGCTGTGGCCGGGAGGATGCACACGGTTCGGGTGCCTCTACACCTGTGGACTTGCATGCACAAGCAAATGCAGGGCCGAGAGTGGGTGACCGGTCACATTCCAAACGCCCCTGCCGGAGACTCAGCCAGACCTTAGCTGTCCGCCTGAGCGCGGAGAGGGTCGGGCCAGGAGCCTGCATCGGGATTGCACCTGGCCTGTGGGTGAAGGGTTGTGCGGGCGAGGAGGCCAGACTACTAGGGGCTGCCTGCGACGGGCCACCTAACTTTGGGACGCCGTCTTAGCCCAGTGCCCAGAGGTGTCCAAGTCCTTAAAGATGTGGCAGAGTCCTAGCCTCTGACTGACATCTGTCGAGGGGCCTCTGCGAGAGTCGCCCAACCTGGCCTTGAGGGACACCAGGCACGCTCAGCTCTAATAACTCCCCTAAGAGGCGTTATTGCCAAAAGCCGCCCATTCTCGCGGCGAGAGGGCACCCGCAGTGCACCCACAAGGCGGAGGCCCGGACGGAGCTCGGGTCAGGCGAGTGCAAGACTCTTGTCCTCCTTCTCTCCTCACCCTGCACCCTACCCCAGAGGCACTGTCTAGCCCCTGTGACCAAAGTGGGGACCCAGTTTCTCACGCTAGGGTCGGGCGGGCCTCGAGGGCCGTGTTTTCCTAGGCCATCTGGAGGCTCCTCCATGTCTCCGCCGTGGTCGAAGGAGCCCTGGCTCTCGGGTGCCCCGCCCTCCCTCCAAGCCCCTAGCACGCAGTTCCTGCAGCCTCTGGGCGTGGGCACTGTGTTTCCCGAGTCCTCGACACCCCTCTTCCCAGGGCGAGACCGGAGGGGGTGCTCCGCACGCCCGTGGGGTGGTTTGGGGTGTAGGTCTTCGGTTCTTGGGCATTCACTCCATGGCTCTGGGAAGGCTGTGGCCCCTGGATCTGTCCCTGGGGCGGGAGAGGAGACTCCAGAGTCCAAGGGAGGGAGAGGCGAAGATTTGGCACCGACATTGTGCCCAACACTTCCGTTGCGGGGCCGGAGGAGGGGGCCTGGAGCTGGAGGACCCCGGCTTGGAGGCTGGGCAGCAAAGGGGGGTAGTACCGGAGCGGGGGAGGGGTGTCGGGGAGGGCAGGGGTGTTTTCCGTCGGGGCTCAAGGTCGTAGATGGAGGACTCCAGGGGCAGGAGTGGGCTGGCAGCGCGGGGGCAAAGGGGTGGAGGGAGAGGGAGGGCGGGGAGACGGCGGGAAAAGGGCTCTTTGGGGCTTCAGCGCCCGGCGCCCTGCTGAGCCGCCAGTGGGAGGGCTGGAGTACCGGGTCCCACCCCCGACGGCTGCCCCTGGCTCCGTGGGGTCTGTGGGCGGGCAATCCCCCGCCCCCGACATCCTGGATGCCCACCCCTTCCCACGGGCGCACCCGGGCGCACCTGGAGAAGCCTCCGAGAGCCCCCGGCCTTGCTTCCAGCGGGGTCCCCCAGCCCCGGCCCACTGCCGCTCCCGGCCCGCGCTCGCCCCGGAGGGGGTCTGGCGCCCTGTCCCAGTCGAACCCACCTCTGGGGAGCGTCAGAGCGTCCCGGGGACCTGCTTCCTGCTCTTCCCGGCGAGCCCCCCGCCCCCGCGCCGCCGCGGAGCCACTTACCCGCCGCCTCTGCCCAGCTCCCCTCGCGCCAGACAGACGGCGGGACGGACGCGCGGCCCCGCGGGCCGGCGGGGCGGGCGGCCGGGCCGAGGGCCGGGGGCGGGGACGGGGTGTCGAGGGGCGGCCCCTGCTCCGCCCGCAGCTCCCGGCGCTGTGGCTCCGACTCGCGCTCACGCTCGCACTTTTCCCCGAGCCGCGTGATGTCACGAGGAAGCAGCCAATCGTGGCGGGGCCGCGCCGCCCGCCCCGGGCCGGTCACCCGGCGGCGACGCGCGGGGGTCAACACCCGAGGCGTCGGAGACCCCGGCGGTCCGCGCCCCTCTCGGGGGCTGGCCGGCAGCTCCCCGCTTGGGCACAGAGGGCGCCGCCCACGGCCAGCGACGCAGGGGAGCAGGGGGCGCTGCCCTCCGGGGGGTGGGGGTGTCCGCGTTGTCATGGGGACGCGGCGCCCCCTCGCGGGCTGGGGAAGGAGCTGGCAGCCGGGTCCGGCCGCGCTCCCGCCTCCGCCCTGACCATACTCCCGGGACCCTGAGCTATTTTCGCGCCTCTCCGGGACCTCAGCGCCCTGCGTGGCCCCGCTGGCGGTTTGGCCGCGAGGCGCGGGAGTCTGACCCCAGCGGGAGGCTGCGGGTGGGTGGGGCGGGCTGCGCCGCCAGGGATCCGTCGCGGTCGAGGGCCGGGAGCTCCAGCCGCGCCGCTGCGTGCCGGCCGGGCCGCCCGCGAGGAGGGGCGCCGTCGGGGCCTGGGGAAGCGCAGGAGCGGGTGGACTGGAGAGGTTCGGCCGGGGAGAGAAGAGCCCACCGCGGACCACTCGCCCGCACCCGCTCGGCTCCCTGCTCAGCGTTCCGGGCCGGGGAAGGGGCGCGCCCCTGCTCTCCCAGCCCTGGGATGGGACGCGCCGCCAGTCCAGGCGCAGCCTGGACCGCCAGTTCACCGCCGCCTGTGAGGGACAGTCGGTTGCCCAAGGTCGCCGGGGCCGGAGCCCGGGACAAGATCCCGGAGAGCGGGCAGCCAATCTCAGAGGTCGCTGGGAACCGCACGGGCCGTAGCCTCAGGACTCCGGGCCTCGCCCAGGCTGGGCGGACCTTGGGGCGGCTTCAGCACCTCGGAGAGCTCCCCGCGCCCTGGCCCAGCAGCCTCGCCTGCCTGATACCGCTCCAGCGCTTGTCTCCCTCCGAGAGCGCCCTTCCGGGGAACCGCCGGGGTCGGACGCTCCCCACTGCGCCCAGGACCGAGGCCTGTAACCCCAAATTCTGATCGCAAACATTTGATTAAGCTTAAGACGTCTGATTTCTTCTCTCGGGGAAACAACTCAAGACCCTCCTCCGAGGGCCGGAGGTGGTGAGGGCGATTGCGGGGGCGGCGGTGGAGAGGCAGGAGCCTCTTGGCAGAGAATGGGAGGGAACTCGAGTAGAAGCCAGCGCTGCGGGGCTCTTGGTGTGGGGTTCTCCGCGCGGAACCCGGAAGTGGAGGTCGGGTCCCCAGAGCTCGCGAGCGCGACGGCAGGGGTTGGTCGGAATTGGGAACTTCAGGGCTGGGGTTGGTTGGCTAGAGTAGGAAGCCATCTTCTGTTGTTACATGAATGATCGGGTCTCCCAAGACCTCATAACTGGGGGTGAAAGAAGCACTACTGTTCTTGCCCCACTTCACAAATAAGGAAAGTTGGTTCATAAGACCCTAAGACGGCACTCCTGCACTTCTTCCACTTTGCCATATCCTTCCCAGGGCCCAGAAGAGTGTGATACTCCTAAGAGGAGGTAGGGGTTGTGGAGGAGGAAGGCAGATCCTTAAAACAGTCAGATGAGAAAACAAGCAAGGCCAAGGGCGGGAGGCTGCATACACAAGACACGCCTCCAGCTACTGACCCCAGCTCTTCCAGAAGCTGGCAGGCAAAGTCACTTTAATTTCTCCACAATCCCTGTTATGAAGGGCTTTTGACCTCTCTCAATCTTCCAACCCCAAGAACCCACGGTGGAACCCTGGAGAGCTGAATTGGGAACAAGGGGACTTGGTGGTTTCTCTGCTCTGCTTTTGATGCCACTAGGTCAGCAGACAAGTAACAGAATTTCTCTGAACCTATTTCCTCATCTCCAAAAGGGACTGCCCCTATCTTTGCCCTGGTGACGCCACAACCTTGTGATGTGTAAGGGGCCTGCAAAGGTTTTACTACCAGAGAGGCTCTGTCATTGGGCAAGGGCTTTCTAAGGAAAGGGGCTGGTGTGGGGACAGAGAGGTGTTGACAAGGGCCTCCAATGGGGGGTGGGGAGGTTGGGGAGGGTGGCTGGCACCATCCAGAGACAGCAGAGACAAGGCCTGGCAGGTCCAAATTTGGACCACCTTGGCCGGATGGTGGCTCACGCCCACAATACCAGCATTTTGGGAGGCCGAGACAGGCAGATCACTTGAGGTCAGGAGTTTGAGACCAGCCTGGTTAACATGGTGACACCCCATCCCTACTAAAAATACAAACAAAATTAGCTGGGTGTGGTGGCACACCCAGTTACTGAGTAACTCCCAGTTACTCAGGAGGCTGAGGCAGGAGAATCGCTTAAACCTGGGAGGTGGAAGTTGCAGTGAGCTGAGATTGTGCCATTGCACTCCAGCCTGGGTGACAGAGACTCCATCTCAAAAACAAAACAAAACAAAACAACAAAAAACAAACAAAAAAACCCAAAAAACAAATTTGGACCACTTCATCCCTAGGGGCCTCCCCATACCCTTTTCCCCAAAGCAACAGAACAAGTCAGGGTTCCATTGTTTCTCCTACACCTTGTCTTCCTTCTGTAGAAATGACTGGCTGAAGTGTGCACTCTGGAATCATACACTACTTGGTTCAAACTCTGGCTCTGCCAGTTAATTGTGTGCTCTGGGGGTAACAGCAGTAATGACCTCAGAGAGTTTTTGTGAGGATTGACAGAACGCACATTGACTCCTGGCCCGTGGTTTACATTAAACAAATTAGCAGGACCCACTATCAGACCAAGGAATTCTTCCTCCAACGGGTGGTGGGGAGAGGATGTGGGGCAGTGGGCTCCCTTCTCCTTCCATCCTTCAATGCTTAGCTCAAATCCACTTTTTTTTTTTTTTTTAAAGAGATAGCATCAGCCGGGCATGGTGGCTCATGCCTGTAATCCCAGCACTTTGGGAGGCCAAGGCAGGCAGATCACCTGAGGTCGGGAGATAGAAACCAGCCTGACCAACATGGAGAAACCCCATCTCTACTAAAAATACAAAATTAGCCAGGCATGGTGGCTCATGCCTGTAATCCCAGCTACTAGGGAGGCTGAGGCAGGAGAATCGCTTGAACCTGGGAGATGGAGGTTGCGGTGAACCGAGATGGCACCATTGCACTCCAGTCTGGGCAACAAGAGCGAAACTCCGTCTCAAAAAAAAAAAAAAAAAAAAAAAAGAGATACGGTCTCACTTTGTTGCCCAGGCTGGACTTGGACTCCTGGGCTCAAGTGATCCTCCTGCCTCAGCCTCCCAAGTACTTAGGGACTACAGGTGTCTAAATCCCACCTCTGAAAGGAAGCCTGCCCTAGCCACTTGTGTGCTCTCTGGGCTTCAATGATTCCAAAGTACAGAACTAGAAGTAACTTTGAGGTTGTGTAGTACAAGCCCTGCATCCTAACAAGGGAAAGTGAAGCCCAGAAAAGGCAAATGGCTTGCCCAAAGTCACACAGCTAAGTGATGTGTCTTTTAGTCCAGAGTCCACTAATACAGAATTTTCTAGAAAATAAAGAGTCTTCCTAACTCTGGCCATGGTTTTGTATTTCTTGCTTGCCAACTTATCTTTTGGTTTTGTCTCTGTTGGAGCAGAACCTGGAATTCTGAGTGCCCCATGGCATCAGGGACAGATTTGGGCACACACACACACACACACACACTCAAAAGTACGTGCTGCTGGCAAAAAGCCCTGGAATTGCTTGGATTTTCCATTAGAGCTCTTGAAGAGTTGGGGCAAATATCCTTTTCCCACTTGAGACGGAGTCTCACTCTGTTGCCCAGGCTGGAGTGCAGTGGCGTGATCTTGACTCACCGCAACCTCTGCCTCCAGGGTTCAAGCCTCCCCAGTAGCTAGGATTACAGGTGCGAGCCACCACGCCTGGCTAATTTTTTTGTATTTTTAGCAGAGACGGGGTTTCACCATGTTGGCCAGGCTGGTCTCAAACTCCTGACCTCAAGTGATCCGCCTGTCTCGGTCTCCCAAAGTGCTGGGATTACAGGCGTGAGCCACCACGCCTGGCCAGCTGGAAGCTTTCAAGCAGCCAAAGCCCACGAATAGAGCAGGCCTTTCGGCCACTGTAGGGAAGACACAGTCAAGGGAGACCTGAGCAGCTAGCAACTGGCACCTTGCCTGCAGATAGGACCAAGTCCCTCCACCTGCCTAGCAAGCTGGACACCTGCTGTGCGTGCTTTCCCAGGACTGGAGGGGATCCAGGTTTCTGGCCAGTTACATCACTTCAGGCCTGTAGTCCTGGGTGGGAAGCTATTAGGATGAACAGCCTTCTGTCATTCCTTCCTACATACTCACCCCGGCACTGGAAGGTGGCCCCAGTCTGTAGCAGGCCCTGGGGAAGCAGGAAGTGGTGGCGTACAGAGAAGTGGTATGAAGCAGAGGTGGCAGCCCTCACCTGACCAGCTCTGGTGAAGGGGTCAGAGGGGTCCACTGCACCCTACTAGGAGAGCACCAGAAACAGTGCCGGGAGAACCTGGGCCTGGCCCAGTTCAATGCCCCTCACTTCCCAATCCCCACCCCTCCCCCATCCTCCTTGAAAATAAGAGAGAGGAGCCTGGCGAGGGGCATGTCATCATTTTAATGATGTGATCTTTGGTGTTTCCCTCATTAGCTGTAGACTATCCCCTCTCCTCCCACCACAATGTTTCTATGATCAGTTACAAACAGAAAGGAAATCACATTTTCATACTAAAAACAAAATGATCAGAGCCTTGATTTCTCCACTAGAAACTACACGTACAGTTAAGAGTCCACATGCAACACCTTAAATCACAGACTGAGACCTCACATTCTGACCTGGAGTCTCCTCCCCTTCCCCAGCCTTGGGCTAGCTTTGGCCTAGGCTCAGGTAATACTGACACCCACAGGCGCTGCTCTGAGGGCCTTGCGGGGAGGAGACTGGTGGACAAGCCCTGGGGGCTGGCCAGCCTACACCCCCCACTCCTGAGTGAGGACCTGCCCACTGTCCCTTGACCCCATCCTGTATCAGGCAAGCAGGCTGCCCCCTTATCCCACAGTAGTGCCCCATTAGTAAATGCCGAAGTCCCTGTCCTCAAGAATCTGGGAGCCTGGCCCGATCCCTGTTGGTTTCAGTGGGGTAAGACGACGAAGAGAGGCTGAAGCTCTGGAAGGCTCAGAGTTGGAGGTGGTGTCTGGGTTCCTGGTGGCTCTGCCCACCCAACAGGTGGACAGGGCAAAGCTGCCTCATGGGCCTCTGTCCAGGATGATTGGCCCAGATCCGGAAGACTGTTCACTCTCTGGAGGCTCTCTGTCCAGGGCTGAGTCCCCTGAGCCCATGTTACTAGGAGAAAGTGGGGTGCCTGGCAGAGATACCCACTTGCTCCTCTATTCACATTAAACCCACAGTGTGGCTCTCCCGGGCTCCAGATCCTGGAAGGTTCTAGTTCCCCGAGGCAGGCCTTGCCCATTTGACTGTCTCGTGCCCACTGACTGATCTTCCTCTCCACCCCGACCCTCCTCCTCCTCCTGTTCCCTGATGCAGCCAGCAGCTCTTCCACATGTCCAGTTCCCAGTCAGCTGTGAGGTCCGGTTTCTGCTTGGCGGTTCGAGGGGAGGCACCAGTGCAACGTTTGTCTCTACCTGTTCCGTGGTTCTCCCCTAGGGCCTGCAGCGTCCCCCCTGCTGCTGCCACCATCCAGAAGGTGGTTGTTATTGGTCAAGTCGCAGTGGAGGGTTGGTCCCTCAGCGCTGGGAAGGGAAACAGGAATGGGGACAGGGGAGGAAGAGGGCAGGGTTGGCTGGGTTGGCTCCCGCCCAGGGGTACCAGGCTGGTCCCAGGAAGCTGTCCGGGGGCTTAGGCCTCGCTCTGCCAGTTGCCCGGCCTCTGGGAGCAGTCCCCGAGAGGTGGAGGGCTGGGGTGAGGAGGTGTGGGCAGCACCAGGTTCAGTGCCCGTCTGAGAGCTGCGGTGAATGCGGTGGCTGACGATGATGTTGTTGCCGAAGCCGCCCATGGAGGCCATGGTGGTGCTCTGCTCCCGCTGCACCACGGCTGTCATGCCGCCCTCCGCCATCAGCCTCTGGATCCTGCTGAGCGCATCTTCTCCACTGGCACCATACTCTGAACCCTCACCTGGCAGATACAAAGCAGAAGAGAGAGCGAATTGGCTGCTGGCCTGGGCCTCTGAGGCAGGTGGGCAGCCACCGGTAGCAGCTGGGGGATTCTTGACTAAACGCAGGATAGAGAAAGACTCGCTCCATCACTGTGAAAACCAATCCGAGTCTTGAAAGCTAGACAAAACCCCCAAAATGTTCACAATCCATACTTCTGTTTTACTGGTGGGGAAACTGAGGCCTAGGATGGCCAGTTAAGAGGCAGCACTGGCCCAGAAGGCAGCAGGTTGGCCTCAATGAGTTCTCTCAGCACCAGTGGCAGCTTAGCATGCAAGAAGGCAGGTTCAGACAGCTGCTTTTGTCTGCCTGCTCCCTGTTGTGGAAACTCAGCAGACCTAGGGCTGAGCTGGGGTATGCCACTCTTTCTCTGCAAAGAGAGTAGGTACCCTATGGGTGTGGCCCAAAGGGAAACAGTCTGCTCTGCTTCATTACAATGCTGTCTTCCTTCAGCGTAGTTTTGTGTTACCTCCTCAAAGCCCCTGAGGAAGCTGAGACTTATTTTTATATTGATTGATTGATTGATGGAGTCTCACTCTTTCACCCAGGCTGGAGTGCAGTGGTGCGATCTCGGCTCACTGCAAGCTCTACCTCCTGGGTTCACACCATTCTCCTGCCTCGGCCTCCTGAGTAACTACAGGTGCCCGCCACCACACCCAGCTAATTTTTATATTTTTAGTAGAGACAGGGTTTCACCATGTTAACCAGGATGTTCTTGATCTCCTGATCTCGTGATCTGCCCACCTCAGCCTCCCGAAGTGTTGGGATTACAGGTGTGAGCCACTGCGCCTGACCTATTTTATTTATTTTTGAGACAGAGTCTTGCTCTGTCACCCAAGCTGGAGTGCAGTGGCGTGATCTTGGCTCACTGCAACCTCCGCCTCCCGGGTTCAAGCAATTATCCTGCCTCAGCCTCCCAAGTAGCTGGGATTACAGGCATGCACCATCGTACCTGGCTCATTTTTGTATTTTTAGTAGAGATGGTGTTTCCCCATGTTGGCCAGGCTGGTTTCGAACTCCTGACCTCAGGTGATTCCACCCTCCTCGGCCTCCCAAAGTGCTAGGATTACAGGCGTGAGCCACCACGCCTGGCCATATTTATTTATTTTTTTGAAATGGAGTTTTGTTCTTGTCGCCCAGGCTGGAGTGCAATGATGCGATCTCAGCTCACCGCAACCTCCACTTCCTGGGTTCAAGCCATTCTTCCGCCTCAGCCTCCGAGTAGCTGGGATTACAGGTGCCCGCCACCACACCCAGCTAATTTTTGTATTTTTAGTAGAGACGGGGTTTCGCCATGTTAGCCAGGCCAGTCTCGAACTCCTGACCTCAGGTAATCTGCCTGCCTCAGCCTCCCAAAGGGCTGGGATTATAGGCATGAACCACCATGCCCAGCCTTTGTTTTTTGAGATGGAGTTTTGCTCTTGTCACTCAGGCTGAAGTGCAGTGGCACAATCTTGGCTCACTGCAACCTCCACCTCCCAGGTTCAAGCGATTCTCCTGCCTCAGCCTCCTGAGTAGCTGGGATTACAGGCTCCCACCACACCTGGCTAATTTTTTGTATTTTTAGTAGAGATGGGGTTCCACCATGTTGGCCAGGCTGCTCTCGACCTCCTGACTTCAGGCGATCCGCCCACCTAGGCCTCCCAAAGTGTTGGGATTACAGGCGTGAGCCACCGTGCCTGGTCAGAAGCTGAGAGTTTTAACTGTTCCTTGGAAGGGCTGTTTCCTTCTCTTCTTTCCCTTTACCCCCCAGTCTTCACAAGCTATTCCCCAGTTATTGTTCTCCTGGGGCTCAATGCCTGATGCCATATTTCCCGGAAAAGAGTCAACTGACCAGCACAGGACCCAGGTCTAGGGAGGGAGAGAAGGATCTGTCCGCCACTCCCTCTCCAGAAATGCCTGAGCATTCCCTTGTGTGGGAACAGAAAAGACTTCGGCTCAAATCTCAGCTCTGTCACTTGCTTGCTGGGTGACCTTGAAAAAAATCCCTAACATCTACCTTGCACGGTGCTGGAGAGAGAAAAGGAGCTAACGCACAGCCCAGGCACTTGGTCAACAGTGCCTGTTGTGATTAACTTGGGGCCTGCAGCAGTGGAGCTCTATCGCTGTGGGACCTCCCTTCCAGCTTTCTGCTCAGCTCTTGGTAGGGTGAGAACCAGGCCAAGACCATGGGCAACTATGATCAAGGCTCTCAGGCTGCGAGGGATGGCTCCACTGAACTGCTGATTTGTCTCCATCAGCTACTGTTTGGAATTTTGCAGTTTTGGGGGTTTTGATGGTGAGTTTTCTTTCCTTTTGGGGTACTTGCCAGCAGCTATTTTTATGAGACTTTCTTTGCTCCCCTAACCCCATCCATCCCCTTCTCTCTGCCTGCCTCATTAGAGTTGGATTTCCAGGCCAGCCAGTTTCACAGCTTGGTGGCATCTAAGGCCCCAAGAGATCTCTCACCCTTCTTGTTAGTACTTGGCAGCCTCATGCTTCTAGTTCTTTCTACAGGTTTTTTTTTTTTTTTTTTTTTTTTGAGACCAGGTCTCGCTATGTCACCTAAACTGGAGTGCAATGGTACAAACATGGCTCACTGTAGCTTAGCCTCTCGGGTGCAAGTGATCCACCCACCTCAGCCTCCTGAGTAGTAGGGAGTACAGGCAAGCACCACACCTGGCTAATTTTTTGTACTTTTTGCAGAGATGGTTTCGCCATGTTGCCCAGGCTGGTCTTGAACTCCTGGGCTCAAGCAATCCTCCTGCCTTGGCCTCCCAAAATGCTGGGATTACATGGGTGAGTCACTGCGCCCAGCCCCAGTCTTAGACGATCTTCCTCAGCATTATGTCCTCTCTTGCTTTTCTGGACATCCCCTGATAAAGCATTGCCCTCCATCCCTCAAGGTGGCTGCCCTTCCCCACTTCCTCCTGGGACACCCGGCTCCAGCTCCCAGAGCAGAAGGAGAGAAAACCTGAAGGGCTCTCAGAGTACTGGGTCAACCCCATCTTCAGGTTTTAAAGCCTTCTAACAGTGGGGCAGAGGGTAAGAAGAAAAAAGTCAACCTACGGCCTTGGTGCCCACAGAGATTCTACCCTGGGAGCCAAGGGCTGCCTGGGGAGGCCCCCTGGGGCCCTCCCTGTGCTCACTGTAGCCCCAATGCTTTCTAAGAACTCTGTGCACTGAAGCCCTCGCAGCATGGTCTGGGGCGTGCTGTGGCTGGCCTGAGGCCTGCTGGCATTGGAGTGCACTGTGCCAGGCGCTGTGCCTAGTGAACTCTCAGCTCTTTTCTTTTCTTTTTGAGACAGAGTCTCGCTCTGTCGCCCAGACTGGAGTGCAGTGACATGATCTCAGCTCACTGCAACCTCCACTTCCCGGGTTCATGCAATTCTCCTGCCTCAGCCTCCCGAGTAGCTGGGACTACAGGCATGTGCCACCATACCCGGCTAATTTTTGTATTTTTAGTAGAGACAGTGTTTCATCATGCTGGCCAGGCTGGTATCAGACTCCTGACCTTGTGATCCACCCACTTGGACCCCCCAAAGTTCTGGGAGGCGTGAGCCACCGCACCCAGCTCAGCTCTTCTCAAGTAGATTACCAGGGGCAGAACAGGCTGCCTTGGGGCCCTATGGGTGCTGCTGCAGCCAAGCCCCCAGAGAGCCCCGGATGGGCTTTCCCAGGCTCTGGGGGAGGCCCTGCTGCTGGCACTCAAGTCTGAGCCCACTGCTTGCTTGCCTATGGCTCCAGGCCTGGCCACCCCTCTCTATGGCTATGACTGTGTCCTAACTGGGCTTCTTGCTTCCAGTCTCCTCCCCTTCCATCTAGTCTCCACACTGTTGCTATTACCATCCTAATTCAGCTCTGCTGACTTGAGCTCTGGTTAAGTCTGCACCCTGTTCAAAACCCAGCAGCTGCAAAAGCCCTCACAGTAGTCAAAACTCCTTAGCTTGACATTTGAGGGCTCTCTAGCCAGACCCTTATCACGCTGCAGACCTTCCTGCCCTGTCCCCCACATTCCTGCAGGTACCCGGCAGCCCTGCTCCCTGCCTGCACAGATGGGCATACACTGTGCACACTGTGCCATGCTCTCGTCCCGTCTCCTCTGCCACCCACTTCTCTCTGGTCCCCCAGCTAGAAGGGGATGCTCCTTCTCTGGGACCTCACAGTGCTTCACACCTCCCCGTAGCTGTGGCATCTCTCTTCTGGCCTATAAGTTCCTGAAGGTCTTGGACTCAGCTGTATTCTCTTTTCAGTCAAGTCTAACACGTGGGTTTACACTGGGCGTGTATTTGTCAAATACATGTATGGATTAATAAAAGGGCTCCCAGGCTCCTCACAGGGGCTCCAGACTTAAGGATGCTTGGAAAACTGGTCTTGTAACTGCCCATTGTGGGAGAAGCATTTATTTTATTTTATTTTTTTGAGACGGAGTCTTGCTCTGTTGCCCAGGCTGGAGTGCGGTGGCGAGATCTCAGCTCACTACAACCTCCGCCTCCCAGGTTCAAGCAATTCTCCTGCCTCAGCCTCCCGAGTAGCTGGGATTACATGTGTGCACCACCACACTTAGCTAATTTTTTTTTGTATTTTTAGTAGAGATGGGGTTTCACCACATTGGCCAGGCTGGTCTCGAACTCCTGACCTTGTGATCTGCCTGCCTCAGCCTCCCAAAGTGCTGGGATTACAGGCGTGAGCCACTGGAGAAGCACTTACATGTCTAGTTCTCTCTGGACTTGCTCTTTGAGGGAAGAGACACAATGGATTCATCTCAATGTAATTCCCTCCACAGTGCCCTTGAATTCACGGTGCCGAACACAATACCAGACACAAAGTAAGTGCTCAAAAAAGAATGAATGGAAGATTTTAAAATGTACAAACAAATGGCTCCCCCAGGGCTGGGTGTGGACAGCTTCAGCCTACAGAACTATGAGCTATGCTTCCCTCCTGGGAACTCTAAGCCAAGGCTAAGAGCAACTGAGGGCAGCTGGCACATTCTTCAAGAGAAAAAATACCAGGGCTAGAGGGAAATGGCAGTTACAGTCAGGGATCCAGGCACAGTGGCAGACAGGGGGTTAATTCTGCAGTCTCCTCCTCTGTAGCAAAAGCATCTGTTTTTGTCTTTGAAAATAGGAAATTGATTTAGAGTTCACATGAGGTCTCTTCCTTGGCAAGTCCTAAGGTACACTCTAGAAGCAGAGGCCAGGGTAGGATCAACAAGTTCCCACCATGCCCTACAACCATATTTAATTCTAGAGGTTTCATTGCCAGAAGAGCCAAAGAGGGAACTGAGGCTCAGAGAGTCACAGGAGGAGCTGCCCTTCCTGACCTCTGGGAGTACTGGTCTTCCAGCCCCTCCCTCTTCACATTGGCTTTTTCCTGGCCCAGGGCCCAGGCTACTGCTGCTGGTCTACCGACCATCTTCACCAGACAAAACAGAGGCTCAGATGACCTTTGCTACGGGTCAGGGGCACAGCCATGGTGCTCTCCAAATAGTGGGGCACAGCCATGCTCAGAGGCAGGGCCTTGCCTCAGCTCAGCTAAACTCATTAATTCCATGCTTGCCCTGAATGCCCACTGCAAGCTAGGGAGGCACTGTCATCAGTGCTGGAAGCCAACGGTGAGCCCAGGAAATGCTTCCCTCCCTTTTTGAGCTATGCTCTTGGCCAGCAGGGTAGGAAAGCTTGCTGTAGAGTCAAATTCTGGGAGAAGTCAAACTCTTGTTAAAGTTGAACATGCAAAAAAGCTGACGCGTGCAAATACCCCTGTGGAGGGCTCCTCCTGGAAGGCCTGGAAAGAGCTGAATGGATTTCAACCACATTTTTATAGAACAAGAAAATGAGAAGTAGCCTAGGAGCCCTTTGGTGCTGACAGAAAAGGGCCAAGGGGAGTGGGGAGGGGCAGGGCACAGAACAGCAATTACCACAAGCAGAGCAGGCTTCCCACATTAATAAATCTGTGTGGCTGCATGTGGCGGCTCACGCCTATAATCCCAGTACTTTGGGAGGCCAAGGTGGGAGGATCACTGGAGCCCAGGAGTTCGTGACCAGCCTGGGCAACATGGTGAAACCCTGTCTCTACAACAAACAAAATAAACAAAATTAGCCAGGCGTGGTGGCGTGTGCCAGGAGGCTGAGGTGGGAGGATCCCTTGAGCCCAGGAGGTCGAGGCTGCAGTGAGCTGTGTTCGTGTCACTGTACTCCAGCCTGGATGGAAGAGCGAGATCTTGTCTCAAAAAATAAAAACAAAATAAATAAATCTTGGTGCCTGTAGCAGGTGTGAGTACAGGTGGGATCTCCCTTCTAGCCCAGCCCAGAAGAGCTGAACTCCCTGACCAGAGGGGTTTCACTATCCATGCTCTTGCAGCTCTGGTTTTGTCAATACAAAACCTGCCAGCTGCCTCTGCATGGGGAAATCTGGGCTCAAAGAGAGCCCTGATCCCTGGGCTCCCCTGAAGAGTCTGACAGCACAATAGTGGTATGAGTGCCTCAGAGCAAGGCTCCTTGCCCTAGGAGGGACAAGGCTGGAGAATGACACCCATCCATCAAGTGCCCATACCCTCTGACCCACACCTCCCCTGCCCTGACTGGTTTCTGAAAGGGGTATGGTGTGTGGAACAGCTGTGGGTACAGGGTATACGCAGAGCATGCAGGGATGCAGGCAGGCAGAAGCAGCCAGCTGCCCGGTCTCACTCTGCCTGCTGCTCCCGCTGACCAGAGCCTCAGCTTAGCTGGGGCCATCCTCTACCGCCTGCTCTACTTTACAGGAGGAGGGGATAGTGGGGCGAGGAACCAGGTCCTGCCTCCTAAAACCAGGGAAAAGAGCTCCTTCCCTCTGCTCCACCCTCTGTCCCCATCCCCCCAAAAGAATGAAAGGAACTTATAATTGACTAGAAGCCAGAAATGGGCTGCATGCTAACCAAGAAAACAGCAGAGAATTCTCTGGGAGGTGAAACACCAGCAGACATACTTCTGAAGGTGGCAGCTCCTGCTCCCAGAGCCCCAGCATGTCACCTTCAGGCTGAAGGCCTCACTCCCAGCCCAGTCCCAGTAACTTGCCCTCCCCACTCATCCAGTGTCAGTTCTCCACATGCACCAGACATGCCATGAACACAAATTAGTGGTCCTTTATGCAGTAACATGTCTTTGAACTTGGTGCCATTTCATGTGCTGAGACATGTCTCCAGGAATGCTTCCCCACCACCCTACTTCACCTGACTCCTATTCATCCTTGAAGACTAGGCTCAGGGCCACCTCCTCCAGGAGTCTCCCCTAAGCCCCACAGGCTGGGCACAGCCCCTCCTCCTCTATGCTCCAGAGGTCCTCATCACACTAAAACAATTATCAGTTTAGGTGCCCATCTCCCTCTCTAGACTGCGAGCTCCTCATGGAAGGACAGAGAGGCCTACTTGTCTTCACCACTTTTACCAAGTGGCTGACACATGGTAAAAGCTCAGTGAAATCAAATCAGAAAGGGCTGCCCAGCCGGGTGCAGTGCTTCATGCCTGTAATTCCAGCACTTTGGGAGGCCAAGAAGGGAGGCTTGCTTGAAGCTAGGAGTTCAAGACCAGCCCAGGCAACACGGTGAGACCCAATCTCTAAAAAAAAATAATGATTAAAAAAATAGCCAGGCATGGTGGCGCACACCTGTAGTCCCAGCTAGTCAGTAGGCTGAGGCAGGAAGATCGCTTGAGCCTAGGAGTTCAGGACTGCAGTGAGCCATGATGGTGCCACTGTACTCCAGCCTGAGTGACAGAGTGAGACTCTATCTTTATTTCATTTATTTATTTATATTTGAGACAGGGTCTCACTCTGTCTTCCAGGCTGGAGTGCAGTGGCATATCACAGCTCACTGCAGTCGCCACCTTCCAGGCTCAAGCAATCTTCCTGCCTCCAGCCTCCAGAGTAGCTGGGACTACAGATGCGTGCCACCATGCTCGGCTAATTTTTTGTATATTTAGTAGAGACAAGGTTTTGCTGTGTTGCCCAGGCTGGTCTTGAACTCCAGGACTCAACAGATCCTCCTGCCTTGGCCTCCTAAAGTGCTGGGACTACAGGTGTGAGCTACCATGCCCAGCTGAGATTCTGTCTTTATTTATTTTATTATTATTATTATTTTTGAGACAGAGTCTTGCTTTGTTGCCCAGGCTGGAGTGCAGTGGTGTGATTTTGGCTCATTGCAACCTCTGCCTCCCAGGTTCAAGTGATTCTCCTGCCTCAGCCACCTCAGTAGCTGGGATTACAGGTGCCTACCACCATGCCCGGCTAATTTTTGTATTTTTAGTAGAGACAGCGTTTCACCATGTTGGCCAGCTGGTCTTGAACTCCTGATCTCAAGTGATCTGCCCACCTCGGCCTCCCAAAGTTGCTAGAATTACAGGCGTGAGCCACCACACCCAGCTGAGACTCTTATCTTTAAATTTAAAAAAAAAAAAAAAAAAAAAAAGGGCCGGGTGTGGTGGCTCACACCTGTAACTCCAGCACTTTGGGAGGCCAAGGTGGGAGGATCACTTGATCCCAGGAGTTCAAGGCCAGCAAGGGCAACATAGTGAGACCCCATCTCAAAAACAAAACAAAACAAACAACACTCTCTTCCAGTGACTGCTATTTGCACATACATATATACATACTACAAACACACATAAGGGGCTGGCTAGGTATGGTGGCTCACGCCTGTAATCCCAGCACTTTGGGAGGCTGAGGTGGGCATATCACTTGAGGTCAGGAGTTCAAGACCAGCCTGGCCAACATGGCGAAACCCCATCTCCACTAAAAAATACAAAAATTAGTTGGGAGTGGTGGCAGGAGCCTGTAATCCCAGCTACTCGGGAGGCTGAGGCAGACAGAATCACTTGAACCTGGGAGGCAGAGGTTGCAGTAAGCTGAGATTGCACCACTGCACTCCAGCCTCGGCGACAGAGTGAGACTCCATCTCAAAAAATAAAAAAACAGGCCAGGCACGGTGGCTCACGCCTTTAATCCCAGCACTTTGGGAGTCCGAGGTAGGCGGATCACGAGGTCAGGAGTTCGAGACCAGCCTGGACAACATGGTGAAACCCTGTCTCTACTAAAAATACAGAAATTAGCCGGGAGTGGTGGCACATGCCTGTAATCCCAGCTACTCGGGAGGCTGAGGCAGGAGAATCACTTGAACTCGGGAAGCGGTGGTTGCAGTGAGCTGAGATCGCAGAGGCTGAAGTGAGCCGAGATCACGCCACTGCACTCCAGCTTAGGTGACAGAGTGAGACTCTGTCTCAAAAATAAATAAATAAATAAAAATAAAAAGAAGGGGCTGCCTAAGAGAATGGCCCACTTCTCCAAATCCCTCTCGCTGTCAGGGTTTACTGGGAGCTCTGAGAGGTCTGCCTCCTACTGAGAGGGCTGGCCCGCTGGCTCCATTGAGAAGCCCGTGGTGGTTCCCTTTTGCCTGGCCCTCAGGCTTCCTGGAAAAGGCCTAATGGACTCCAGAGCAGCTCAGAGTCCACAGAAACCTGCAGAAAAGGGCCTGAAGATGGCAGAAGGAGCCTTCCACCACCTCCTCCCAGAGGCTCACAGCGGAGGTTGGCTGCTCCAGCCAGCACCACCTTATGGTCATGGCCCCAGCGAGGGGCTTCCACCAAGCACAAATGCAGGAGGTGGGCTGTGCTACAGACCAAAGAGGGACTTCACTTTGAAAATTCTCAGTTCATGGCATCGCGAGCGACCACGCAATACCCTGTTGGGGACTGCGGTGTAGAAAGCCGTTCCCTGGGGTGATAGGCACGTTTGTTATTCTTTGCCTGACATGCACCATGGCTTTTCCTCCCATGGTCTCTTCTGGGCAAATGGCTCAACACAGACTTAGAAAATGTGTCTGTTTGGAGGCTGCTTTGTTTGGAGCTAGGATCAGCAAGGGGGCTGGAGGCAGGGGGTGAGGATAGCAACTGAGTGAGAACAGCCTGTTTAACACAGCTGCTGACGGACTCCTAAGTGGCTCGAACTCTGCTGCTGGGAAGTGCTAATTGGTTTTTAAAAGTGTGAGGCTGGCACAGAGAGTCAGGGCCGAGTGTGGCAGAGCCACACCTGAAATAGGTGAGAGGAAGGGGCTGATGATATGCCAGGCTGCAGCCAAAATGTCAACGAGCCCCAGGTGTGACAGGAGTGTGAGAGGTCCTCCCATGAGGCAGTCCCAAATCTGCCACACTGGTAGGGGGACGACAAGCTAGGCTGTGGTTTGGCCCCAGAAGCTAAGGCCTGGGGTGTACTTCTCTGGAATGGCAGCTTGCAGGAGGGAGTCTCCCTTTAGCCCTTTCAATCCAGGCTTTCTGTGCTCTCTCTTTGGAAAAAGAGACAGGGTCCTCACATTTTAGAGGAGAGGGACATCAGTGTACTTGGTGGGAGTTGAGGCCAGCTGCAAGAGTGACCCAGCTCAGGGAAACCATGTCGCTGCTGAGGAGGCTCTTAATGCCACCAGGTGGGCATCACCCAGACATGGGAGGGGGTATGCATCCTGAGTGGGAAGTGGCACTCACTCGGTCTTAGGGTCCCTCTCCCACCCCCTCCAGCGCCACATGGCTCCTACCTTCACCAGGACCTGAGGCGGCTGTCCCTGGCTCCGGCACCTCCCTCTCAGTCTGTGTTTCGGCATTCTGCAGCTGAAGGGCCAGAGTCTGGGTGCCCTGAGATGTCACTGAGGTGGCAGGGTTCCGGGGCTGAAGCCCAATGGCATTCATCAGCCCCATGTCTCTGTCTGTCCTCCATGTGGCTCTGCTGGTTCTAGGGAGAGAAAGGCAGACTAAAGTCAGATGGGGCTTGGGACAGCGCCCCTCACAGCACTCTGCTGGCTCTGTGCCAATCCTCAGGGCAGTGTGGGCCAGGCCCTGCAGGCTAAGAGAAGCCCTGTGCTCCTGCAACTACATCTTGATGGTGGTTAACTTGTCTGTGTCCATTCTCCCCCAAGGTTAGTCTATACCCTAGAACAATGAAAGGCCACAGAAACATCCAATCTTGCAACCCTGGCTCACTCAGTCATGCCCTTCAACAACAGGCCCCTGTCGGAGAGTGGGGAGAGCTGTAGAGATGGCTGATCTGAAAAGACTAATGAAATTCAGGAGGCCAGTAGCTGAGATCATGGGATAAAGAGTGAGCACTAGAAGGAGGTCCTTTCTCTCTTTAGCTTTACCTTCCTTCCAACTGTATGCTCGTAAGATTCCACTTTGAATTCTTGAATTTGCAAGTGAACTGAGAACTCCACTTTGGAAGGAAAGAACTGGAACTCTTTTTTTTTTTTTTTTGGTGAGACAGTCTCGCCCTGTCACCCAGGCTGTAGTGGCGCAATCTCAGCTCACTGCAACCTCTGCCTCCAGGATTCAAGCGATTCTCCTGCCTCAGCCTCCCGAGTAGCTGGGATTACAGGCATACACCACCATGCTCGGCTAATTTTTGTATTTTTAGTAGAGAGGGGTTTCACCATGTTGGCCAGGATGGTCTCCATCTCCTGACCTCGTGATCCGCCCGCCTCAGCCTCCCAAAGTGCTGGGATTACAGGCGTGAGCCACCGCGCCCATCCAGGACTGGAACTCTTATGAGGCTGTTCTGGGATCCTCTTTCCAGGGCCTTCTGAAAACAGACCCTTGCAGGTAGGGAGCACAGGCTGTCCTACAAGGAAGGTTCTGGCCAATGCT
Organism: Pan troglodytes; assembly: GCF_028858775.2. Classification (NCBI taxonomy): domain Eukaryota; kingdom Metazoa; phylum Chordata; class Mammalia; order Primates; family Hominidae; genus Pan; species Pan troglodytes. The sequence continues at coordinate 50,419,213 of NC_072407.2, forward strand.
AGCATCCCCCTTCCTTGGGCATCTCCCAGGCACTGCCTTGGAATAGCTGGAGCTGGCAGCAGAGGCAGCCCAGGGCTTTTGAGACTATCACCAGACACTCACATTTCTAGCTGCTTCTGGGACTATTCCTCCAGCTATGCTCAGCAATTCCTAGGGGAAGTAGCAATTGCTTTGGGTTTATCAACAACCCAGCGCTTTGTTCCAGTCTTCATTAGTGAATTAAGTGATGAAAGGATCAGTACCAGATTTCTACTAATGGGTGCCTCAAGAGGATTTGTCCCTGGGCTACAGCCCTGGGCAGCTTGGTCCCTGAGGTCCTGGTCATCTGGAAGAGCCTGGGCCATGGAGCAGACTTCATGGGGCGGCATCCTTCTCCAGGCCCTATCTTCTCTCCTCACCCCAAGTGTGCCCAGGCACCATGGCCAGGATGGGAGAGGGCCAGGGGGTGGTTCTACAGCAAGACTCTGAGAGCAGAGCTTTTGTTCTCTTTCTTAGCCACACAACACTTTTCTCAAATGAAACTGTACACAAAAGATCAAGGAGGTGCTGCTCTGGTTGAGGAGGGACGCAGAGCCCTAGAGGGCGCTGCTTAAGAGCCCATCAAAAGCAGGAGGAAGGGATGGGCCTCCAGCCAGCTGCTCCCTGCCTACTTCCCAAACATACCCAGGCCGCTCGCTGCTCCTGCTGTTGGAATGGACAGTGAAGACCGTCTCGTTCAGCTGGTCCCAGTAGTACTCAACACCAGAGTTTAAGGCCCTAAAAATCAGTTGGGAAGGGTAAAGAAGAAGGTGAAAGGCATTAGAGAGGGAAGGATAAGAGCTCCTGAAACTCCTGGCTTTGTGGACTGTGGCTGCCCATCCTTTCTCTCTCCTGGGGCTGAGCTGAAACCAAGACCAGAGCTGCTGCCTCATCAGGATGCTCAGTGCTGGATCAATTCAGACAAATCTCTAATAGCCTAAATGCCTGGAATGGTGGGTTTAGCTTCTCCCTTCCCCCTGACAAGCCTAACTGGCTCCTCCTCGGAGCTAAGAGACAGCTAAAAAAATAGCAACAACAGATACAGGCAGTGGGTCCTGAGTATTCTTCAGACACAGAGAAAGGAACTAAGATGGCAAATGTGAGGCTGGAGTGAGGCCCACTAGAGAGATACAGAGCCATGGACAGCCCTGCCCAATGGGCATGCCTAGTCTTGAAAAGCAGAGGCCTTGGCCAGGCGCCAGTGGCTCACGCCTGTAATCCCAGCACTTTGGGAGGCCGAGGCGGGCAGATCACGAGGTCACAAGATCAAGACCATCCTGGCCAACATTGTGAAACCCTGTCTCTACTAAAAATACAAAAATTAGCTGGCCGTGGTGGCACATGCCTGTAGTCCCAGCTACTCAGGAGACTGAGGCAGGAGAATCACTTGAACCAGGAGACAGAGGTTGCAGTGAGCTGAGATCGCGCCACTGTACTCCAGCCTGGGTGACAGTGCAAGACTCTGTCTCAAAAAAAAAAAAAGAAAAAAAAAAAAAAAAAAAAAAAAGCAAAGCAGAGGCCTCAGAAAACAAAGACAGTGCAGGCTCTTGCCCCTGGGGCGGCCTGAGCGGAGGAAGACAAACTTCACCAAAAGTCAGCTATTTAACCTAGAGGCCTAGGTCACCCTCCTTTAACAACAGAAGTTACCTCCATAAAGAGCAAACATCCCCAAGTGAGTGTATTATAGGATGCTGGGAGGTGCTTCCTTCCTAAACATGGGTGTTGGCTAGGACAGAGACCAGGCAGGGCCTGGATGACGAGGGACTGTGTCCCAGGAGGTCCCAGGAGGCTGTGCTGCCTCAGGTAAAAGGCAACAAAACCAGGAACTGAGCCTCCAAATCTGCCTTTTTTTCTGAGATGGAGTCTCACTCTGATGCCCAGGCTGGAGTGCAGTGGCATGATCTCAGCTCACTGCAACCTCTGCCTCCTGGGTTCAAGCAATTCTCCTGCCTCAGCCTCCTGAGCAGCTGAGACTGCAGATGTGTGCCACCACGCCCGGCTAATTTTTGTATTTTTAGTAGAGATGGGGTTTCACCATGTTGGCCAGGCTGGTCTCGAACTCCTGACCTCAAGTGATCTGCCCACCTTGGCCTCCCAAAGTGCTAGAATTACAGGCATGAACCACTGCGCCCAACCCAAATCTGTCTTTTTAAATTTTTTTTTATTTTTTATTGTTTGAGGTGGAGTCTCACTATGTTGCCCAGACTGGTCTTGAACTCCTGGGCTCAAATGATCTTCCCACCTCAGCCTCCCAAAGTGTTGGGATTACAGGCGTGAGCCACCATGCCCGGCCCAAATCTGTCTTTTAGAGGGTAACTATGATTAGGCTTCACCTGAGGGAATACTACTTGCTTCTTTGAAGGGGAAGAGCCACAGCCAAACAAAAGTGCTCTTCTTTTCACTGCCCTGTAGTAAACCTCTCCCAGCTCCTTTTAAGGGGCCTGTCAGGCTGTGGAGTTGGTGTAATTCCAAAGGCCACCTCTTTAAAAAGCAGTACAGTTGTCCCTTGGTATCTTTGGGGAATTGGTTCCAAGACCCCCTGTGGATACCAAAATCTATGGTTGCTCAAGTCCCTAATACACAAACTATCCATATCCTTTTGTATACTTAAAATCATCTCTAGATTACTTGCACTAATACAATGTAAATTATGCAAATAGTTATTATACTGTATTGCATCTCACTCTGTTGCCCAGTCTGAAGTGCAGTGGTGTGATCATGGCTCACTACAGCCCTGACTTCCCTGGGCTCAGGTGATTCTCCTACCTCAGCCTCCCGAGTAGCTGGTACTACAGGCATGCCTCACCACGCCTGGCTAATTTTTTTTGTTTTTTGTTTTGTAGAGACAGGGTTTCACCATGTTGCCTAAGCTGGTCTCAAATTTCTGGGCTAAAAAATCTGCCTACCTCAGCCTCCCAAAGTACTCGGATTATAGGTGTGAACCACCGTTCCCAGACTAATTGTATTGTTAATTTTCACTGTTTTTTTTTCCCCAAAATGTTTTTGATTTATGGTTTGTTGACTCCATGAATGTGGAACCTGCAGATACCAAGGGCCAACTGTTTATCCTTCCTCTTCTAAACAGCCATTTTTGTGGGGTTTGGGGATTGTCTGAGAACCAGATGGGCATTGGAGAGCAAAGATGAGAAAAGGCTACCTTACATTATGCAAGAGGTAAATGGCCAGAAGTAACAGCAGAGGCCTCCAAAAACAAACTCATCTCTGTTTTTGGTGAGCAAATCCTGTCTGTGTTAGATACTATGTGAAGCTGGCTGCCAGGAAGACTGATTTACAAACTTGTCAAGATGTATTGACAGGTTGCAATACCACATGGGTCCCTGCCAAATCCCTCTTCTGGAATTCTTGCTAGCCAGGGCTGGTTAGTGACAACAAACTGTTCACATCAGACCTACAACAAACCATGTACTTCCTGACCCGGAACCTTCCTTCCTACCTCAGAAAAGAGGCCACAAGAAGGCCTTCTGTCTGAGCTGGGACTGTCAGCATAATGCTGGTGGCCAAAAGGTCCCCTCGAATGCTTTCCATCCAGGCAGCAGCACGGAGCATCATCGGCTCAGGGCTGTGACCTTGGCTACTGACTGAAGAGGTCCACTGCCAACAGAACGGGGGCCGTACTTCCTGTCTCAGATGTGTTGCTCCACTATGCCTCCCCATCCCAATCCTTTCTGCTCCCCACAAACAGGTCTAATTCTAAGCCTGGATTTGCTTTACTTTCTGTGGTCAGAGAGCTGGACTACAATGAGCTCATGGATTTGGTTTCAATTCCAGACACTGTACCAAGGAATAGAGTTGAAGACACCCTCTCTGGCTACTGAAACTCTTAGCTTTCTTTCTTTCTTTCTCTATTTTTTTCTGAGATGGAGTTTCATTCTTGTTGCCCAGGCTGGAGTGCAATGGTGTGATCTCGGCTCACTGCAACCTCAGCCTCCCGGATTCGAGTGATTCTCCTGCCTCAGCCTCCCGAGTAGCTGGGATTACAGGTGTGTGCCACCATGCCTGGCTAATTTTTGTATTTTCAGTAGAGACAGTGTTTCGCCATGTTGGCCAGGCTGGTCTCAAACTCCTGACCTCAGGTGATCTGCCTGCCTCAGCCTCCCAAAGTGCTGGGATTACAGGCATGAGCCACCGTGCCCGGCCTGAAACTCTTAGCTTTCAATACCCAGTGTCACTGACTGACTGTGAGCTAAAGAATGATCCCAACATCTCCTGGTGTCTTCTTGGGTCTCAGTGAGGGTGAATGAGTCACTGTTTGCTCTGGGTTCTTCCTGGGAGCTACACAAATACACCAAGGGAGGAGGAAGGCTAGGAGGTCCAATCAGGGCCAGCCTTTTCCAGTGGGCTTCCACCTCACACCTGGCTTCCTCCACAGCATCTGGAAGCTGTGCTTCTGGGCCTGGCTCAACAACTTCCCCATGCTGAGACCTTCCAAGGGCTCCCTGAACAGACCTGAGCTCCCTCAGTGTCACGATGCTCTCTTCACAGAACTTCTGGCTCTGAACCTCCCAACTTCTGGGGACCATTCCCTTGGATAACATTCTTCTTTCATTTATCAGTGACACGACGGGAGAGGATCAGACCAAAGATGCCTGGTGTCTCTGCAGCGCGGGAAAGAGCCAGCACCTGGCTCTTAGAGCCTCGCCTGAAAGATGTGGTTTCCGTGGCAATTTTGGCTCCCTTTTGATTCGGAGGCATGCTTTCCCCTCCCTGGGTGATGATACTTGACTATAATTACCATGATTACAGAAGGGACAGAGCTGGGGCCTTGTCAGGAGCCCCACAGTTGGCCAACGGGCCAGATGCCCCATAGTCTCAGCCCACCTCTCTTCTGCCATGAGTCCCCTGATTCTGTCCTTTGAGCTGACTCTGAGAGGCAGTGGGCTTCCCGCCAGCACCTCCCCCTATCACATTTGTAGGGCTGGTTTATGAGGCCGGAAGTAAGCAAGCACCCCCTCATATCAACCCGGCACTTCACACCCCCCATGGTTATCAGTGGGGGTGCTGGCTGGCTGGCAGGCAGCCAGAGGCACAGCAGCAGCTTGGGCAGAGTGCAGGTGGGGGAGCAGAGGAGGAGGGAGCGCCTCAGTGCCAGGAAGGGCGGGATGACTGCGCTATCAGCCCCTGGGATGGCTTTGTAGAGGGGCTGACTGGCCAGTTGTTTGTCTTCTTGCCTGTCCTAAGAATTCCTTCCCCTGGAGAGATGGAGGATTTTTGAAGGCCTTAGTCTACTGCCAAGTGGGTTTTAGTACCACCAAGAGATGCCCAAGGAGCTTGTTCCTCTGTCTTTGTGCTTGGAGAGAGTGCTGAGGCAAAGACAATGGAGGAGAAATCAAGAGCAGTATTGAGAGCACAAAATGGGGTGCAGCTGCCTGTGCCTGGGACAAAGGCAGACAGCCACCTGTTTCGGAGGGAGAGCTGCAATCTTGGCCCAGCTGGCTGGCTGGATCCTGTGCCCTTGGGAATGGGTGTGCCAGGGAGCTGTATCACCCAGGGATAGGCAGCTGCCTATGAGACACACAAGAACCCTGAGCTCCTACTTCCCTATTTGTTCTCCTCATTTGAGACCAGAGACCACTCATCTGTAGACCGCTCAAAAGACATGAATGCGCTCACTGATCCTCTCTCATTTCCGCCTGCATCCATGCCTGACCTGCTGAAATGTCTCAACACGATCTAAAGCTGCATTCTTTACCTGAGGTCTTAAAGAGTTACAAAAGTATGTGTGTGTTATTGTGGCATATTTTTCTGTGGAAGACTGTACATTGCTTTCGTCAGAATTTTAAAGGGGTTTTTGAGTGAAAAGCGTTCTGGATAGTAAAGTGAGGAATTCTAGTTCTGTCATCTGTTAGGAGGCCTCAGAGGAGTCTTAACTTCCTTAGGTGTATATTGCTCACACACAGTCTTCCTTGCCTAAGCTTTGAAGAACTTAAGTCATGTCCATGTCCAATTTATATGGTACCCTTACATTTTGGGCCCTAAGGCTTGAGGCATTTGCCAACCTGACCCAAGAAGTCAGGAGAAACAGCAACCAAAAAAGATGGGCTAAACTAGTTTTCTCTTAGTCCAACTCAACTTGGTCTGTGACAGGACACTGTTCAATGTGTCCAGTGCTAATGCCATCTTACTCAGGGAAGAGGCTTGAGCTCCTGGTGGGTAAGAGAGTTCCCCAGGCAGCCCAAGATGGCTTAGGCCAGCTGAGACTCTGGGATGCTGGAGCAACATATGGGGAGAAAAGAGAAAACAGAAGCCAAAGTCAGTTTCATGTTTGGCTGAGGTGACTGTGACTGACACAAAGTAGGCAGGCTGGGGTTTCAGACATAAAAACCTTTATGAGGCCACAACAAACTGGGTGTAGATTATTTTTGCAAGGGAGAGGACTAGAAATTTGGCTGGGACAAAAGTTAGTGGTGGAAGCCATAGACAAAACAACACTGCTGAGGAAAGAGGTCTTGGAGAAACAGGGAAAGAAAGGCCTGTAACTGAAGTGTAAGTAAGAGTAGAATCATAGTCCAGAATTCTGTGCCAGTTTTGGAAAAGATGCTTATTAGATTCCTCTTATGAACTGTTAAAAAAAGAGATAAGACAATCAGCATCATGTGCTTTGGGGAAAAGGAGTACTTCAGGACAGATCCTGGGACTAGGGACAGGCCAGAAGAAGGGCAGAAACTGAGAGACCCAAGGAGATAATGAAAATGCTCTCTGGATGCTCCAAAGATGGTGAAAGATGGTCTCTGGAGCAAGTGGCTTGCAACACAAAACATTCTTGCAGCTCCAAGCACAGCCTGAGCAGGCTAGGCTTAGACAGTAGTCTGTCTTTGGGAGGAGCTCAAAAAATTCAAAATGGAATGCAAGAGCTGCCTTAAGAACCAGGTTTCCTTTCTCCTAGGCCACTGACCTAACTCAGCCGATAAGGACTCAATCAGCACTTCCCTACCAGGCCACATGAGCTGACCCAAATACATCCTTTAGGAGAAACTATCAAGGATCCCATCAAAAGGCAACACGGACACTTCCGATAACCAGAGACCCTGTTGGAACTGTCACACCACACTCTGTGATCTGCAGAACACTCTGGGAAAAGACTCTGCACCAAGTGGAGGTCAACATGAGGACAGCCTGGAGGCAGAAGTGGCATTTAGTCGGCTGGAACCTTGCAGCGTCCCACGCAGCAATCAACCTGATCGGCAGTGAGGCAGAGCTTCACACTCTCCACCTGGCTGAGGCTGGAAACTGATGACAGACCTGGCTGACTCCCAGCGTCTCTAATGAATGGATGCCTGGAGAAACTCTGACCTCCATAAAGCCAGAGGAAGGGGAAGGGGTGTCATCAGGACTTCAGACACAAATCCCCTCCTACTCCCTACTTCAAGACCAGATAATAATTGCTTTGACTGTAAATTGAGCTTTTCTTTTTTTTTTTTTTTTTGAGACAGAGTCTCACTCTGTCTCTAGGTTGGCGTGCAATGGCATGATGTCAGCTCACTGCAACCTCTGCCTCTCAGGTTCAAGTGATTCCCCTGCCTCAGTCTCCTGAGTAGCTGGGACTACAGGCACGTGCCACTATGCCCGGCTAATTTTTTGTATTTTAGTAGAGACGGGGTTTTACCACGTTGACCAGGATGGTCTCAATTTCCTGACCTCGTGATCCGCCTGCCTCAGCTTCTCAAAGTGCTGGGATTACAGGCATGAGCCACTGTGCCCAGCCCCAAATTGAGCTTTTCAATCTGCTTTCACTAGTATAAGCTAGAGCTCCAAGCAGAAAGGAAAACAAGCAAGACAGAATTGTTGTTAGAGATCGGCTATTAGAGATCAGTGGCTTAACAAATTAGGGTTTCAACAATACCTATTTCCAATTCTTTTTAAGTTAAAGTCTATGGCATTTACTCAAACCCAAGACCACCTGTTGAATTTTTCTAGCAGGGTTTAAAAAAGAATCTTTGATATCTATGCTTTTGACTGCAGGGAAACTTTAGTATCACTAGGAAACCAGAGAACAAGGGAAAACAAAGAAAAAAAATACTGCCTTTAGATTCAAGAAAACATGATCACTAAATCAGTCTCTGGATGAAATGTGAAATGGGGAGCTAATCCTACCAGCCCCTGTGGGAAGAGGGCCCTTTAAGGAGTGGCGCTGAGAATGAGGCAGGCTCTAGATGGACTGACATTTCCCATCTAAAAGACCCCAGTTGGTGAATACTGATTACCCCAGTCCTCAGCCCCAGTGATCCCTCAACCCCCACACTTTAAGCCACTTACTCTGGTCGGCAGATCACCAGGTCTCCTTTGTTAGTACCATAGGCCAAGCCAAGCCCTGGCTCAGGCAGCCAACGGGCAGAGTTGATACTGACATGTCTCCGCTGGTCAGCAGGCATGGGATAAAGGACGTTGAAAACTCTCTAGGTAGAGGAAAAGAGGGAAAAAAAGAGAATGGGAGGAGAAACAATTTGTTACCAAGAATAACAAAATCCAGGGAGAAACAAATTAGAAGGAGGAAAGGAGGTGGTTAGGCTGGGAACAGGATGACTCTTTTTTTTTCTTTTTTTTCTATATCTATCTATCTATCTATTTTATTATTTATATAAAAATATATATAATATATTTTTTATTATTTATATATAAAAATATATATTTTATTATATATTATATATATTTTATTATTATACTTTAAGTTCTAGGGTACATGTGCACAACGTGCATGTTTGTTACATATGTATACATGTGCCATGTTGGTGTGCTGCACCCATTAACTCGTCAGTCACATTAGGTATATCTTCTAATGCTATCCCTCCCCGCTCCCCCTACCCCACAACAGGCCCCGGTGTGTGATGTTCTCCTTCCTGTGTCCAAGTGTTCTCATTGTTCAGTTCCCACCTATGAGTGAGAACATGCGGTGTTTGGTTTTCGAACAGGATGACTCTTAACTCATGCCTGAGAACTTGGGGCAGCAGGAGAGATGGGATTCTCTTAGTTTTGGGGAGAGCTAGGTCTCTTTTAAGAAATACTAGGGGACTCTATGGCTCTAATAATGCGCTCTCCTTAGAGCCTTTTAGCTAACTAACTTCATTGCTTTTAAATTAACTCCCTGGAAAGCCCCATAAAGCCCACCACACCAGGACGGACTGCCCATAACTTTCCTCTGACCAGGCCAACCAGTGAGCATCAGCCTTGGCTGGTAGTCCTGTTACCATGGAAACCACAGTGCTCTCACAGCAATGGGGAATTGGAGGTGATAGGGGGGCGGGAGGGGGTGATAACATCAGAGAACATTCTTAATTCATCTAATTAAAAGCAATGTTAAAACTGCTATTGTTAAGGAAACCTAAAAGGTGCATTAAGATGGAGGGAGCGGAGCAGAGGGGAATCGTGAACATTCAGGCACACAACTTGTTTCTAGCTTACATAAATCACTGTTAAATTGATTGTTTCTCTTTTTCCAAGCTAATATTTTCTGAGCGGTATATTTTCTAAGTATGTAGGGTTTGGGCTGAAGGTAAACTATGGCCTCACAGTCTCTTTGGCCACTCTCTAATATGTTTTAGAAGCAACTTAATCAGAGATAGGGGCAGGTCAGTGGAAGAAAAAAAGACATGGGCTTTAGAGTAAATAAGACTTGGGTTCGAGTCCTGATGCCACTACAAAACAATATCTCTAGATCTCAACTTAGAACAAACACATACATTCAAATAATTTGGGAGATTAAAAGAGATGATGTATAAAATGCCTGCCATGGTGCAAGCTCCTAAATAGTAACTGCTATTATTGCAACCAGGAACCTGTATCTGAGTCTCTTCACAAATGATCATCAGGGCCTATGAAAACGACAGGAAGCTGAAACTCTATAAACTGGAGTTTATTTCCCTTCTTGCTTCCCCAGTTTTTAATCTATCATATATGAACTTCATTTCATCTGCCTTTACCTGCCCCCAGGGTTGATAGAAGGGGAAAAAAAGAGAAAACAAATGAGCATGTGGTTTAGACAGTAATATTCATAAAATGAACTTAGAGTGGTACAATTATAATTATTTTTCTGACTATCCTGATGAGGGATGAAGGTGGGGAGGGAGGAAGGCAGGGAGGGATGATTGAGTCTGAACTAAGGGTCCACTCCATTTATGCAAACCAAGTGATAAGCAGCCCTGGATCTGAGAACACATGTTCATGTGCCTTGGGTACGTATCTGAAAGGCCTCTGACAGGACAGCCTCCAGAATGGAAAAGACAGCAGCACGTGTCCTCAATACACACACACACACACACACACACACACACACACACACACACACACACACAGAATCTTGTTATTAGTAATTTTCCAGGTGTTGTGGTGCTGAGAAATGTGCCCAGGTAGCTAAATGGTACTCTTCCAGAATGGCCTAGCTATGGTCCTGAGGTCAAATGGGCCTTTTACAGACATGGAACTGGTTCAGGTTTGAGGCACAGCACTGACTGCCCTGTGGCAGCTGCATTAGGAACCTCCTACACCCTTCCTGTAGGACTCAACTCCAAATGTAAGGAATTCGTTAAGGCTCCTTAAATCTTTGCTCTAACTGAGGAGACTATTAAAAAAGAAACCGATGAAGTTAATGAATTTCTCTCGTAGTTATCTGGAGTGCGGCTGCTTGGCCTTTGGATCATCTCCTCCTGGCTGGCAGGAGTCTCAAACAAATTCATGGCTGCTATTCTCACTCAGCCTCACTGTCTGAATGGGCACAGATATGGTAATACCACTCTTTCTCCTTTGCACCTAATCAATATTTTGCCTTTAAATCAAGCAATGAGGTGTGGCACTTTTATTCTTTCTCATGGAGGTTTTCACCTTCTCAGAAGATAACCAATGGTTTCTGTCCAACCTATAGACTTTATGGTTAAACACAACTTGCCATTTAACTTTTAACTCTAAAAGGACAATGTGGGTGTGATTAGACAATTGTGGCTGGGATCACTTAATCTGTTTAGTTTTCCTTCTCCAAAGGTCAGATGGTGTGAGCAGAGCACACCCAGAGTTAAGGAGGGATGAGGGTTAACCTCAATGGGTGCATGAGGGGAGCACCTTGGTTTTGAGCCTGTGGTAGCTCTACATGGGCCTCACAACTGAAACTACAATGATTTATAATTGTAGGGAATGGGGCAAAAGGGCCAGAGAAAGTAGCCTTACGAGGAGAATAATAAGACTTTAGTAATCAGATGCTTAAGTTGCTGTGCTGCGTTTTTTAAATGGGGGTCTGAAACAAAAGAATAAAAGACCTCTTTCCTAGAAATGTTCCAGACCAGAAAGTAACAAAACAAGCCTCTGTCACAAATTTACCTTTTATCATTTGTTGCTGTACAGGGATTAACAGGCAAATATTATCTATTTGCTTCTCAGTATAGGAACTTCCTTTGGGGACAAAACCCTCAAGACGCCAATATGATAGATGAACCCAGCTTAGGTGAGACAAGGTCACAGAGGGATTGGAGAGAAGTAATGAAATGTTGAGACCCCCGGGTTGTTGCTAGCCACTTCCCAACTTCTGCAGTGGCAAGAGTCATGGGGGCATCAATCTGTCCTCCAGCTATGGCACTCCCTCATGCTTGAGTCCTTAAACAGTGCCGAAAGGGCAGTTCTCAAGTGTACGTCTCTTCCCATGTTTGGGTATTAGGCTAAATCCTGCTTTGTGGCAGGAAGCCAGAAAATGCCGCACAAAGATCAGCAGCCTCCTGGATCCTGATAAGCACTTGCTTGCTTAGCACACTCTAGTGCGGCGTGGGAAGGAGGGAGATGAGGGCATGGAGGGTGCAGGATGGGAGGTTAATCACTGATCCATAGGCTGAGAGGTCATCTGGTCCAATCATCCTGATTTCACACATGCCTGAAACCAATGGACACTTGAACAATGAGAATCTGGCCCATTTTGAAAAGCACCCAGAGATGTAGTGTCTACCCCTTTCCCTGGCCAAAGCTGAACAGCTCTCAGTCCACCTCACTGAAGGGAAATACCTCTCACAATTAGCCCTACAGATGAGAGACTATCTGGACAAGTTTCTCAGTACTGACAGATGGTTACGTAGCTCTGCTAATCCCAAACCATTTACGGTTTTGGTCATCAGTCTTTCTAACCCAGAGACTGGGTGAGTTGTGAGTCCCCTTTTAGATTTCCACGGGGACTGGCTCTGTAAACCCAAAGGTCATCAGTACTGACAAAGACAGTATAAGAGATGGCTCTGGTCTTCATGTACAGACACCCTAAAAACATCCCAAGTAAAGGTTTCTTTAATACTAGTCATGTGCCCTGAAGCTCCCCATGGGATGTTCAGAACAAAGCTTGGGTGGCCTGCTGAACACCCACCCTGTCCCCCACTCTTCTCTCTGACACAAGAGACATGCCGTTCAGCTACACCACCAAATTCTATTACACTGGACGTATTATCAGGAACAGGGGACCCTCTGTGGGGCTGAATACAAAACCCAGCTGCTGATTCATGATTGACGAGTCCTGGTTTCACCTGTCTCCACTGCAGCTCTTCCCTGGTATATGACGAATGCTGACAGCAACCCCTCTTCCCAAAGTAGATTGTTCTCATTTCTGTCTAACATCTATGAAGGGAAATAGAATCAATATGCTAGAAAGAAGAAATTTCTTAGAGTTAGTGCAGTCTCAGCATGTTAATAGGGAATGAATCTGGTTGCCAAGATCTTTGTGGTTCTAAGAGAGTAGAAGACAATGATTGCTCCACTTCTGGTGTCCAAGACAATCTCTTGTACCGCTTGCCTCTCTACCCCTCAAACTCTAATAGGAAGTGAGAGCAAAAGAAAACAGTTCTCAGATCAAAACTAAAAGTGTCTTGTTTCTTGTTCAAAGATAGACAGGAAAAGAATGAGAGGGAGCCAGGAGGTCAGTGGGAAACCTTCTTCTCCATCCTTTTAAAATGAAGAGGAAAAAGGTATTGCAGCCCTCAACAAGATGGTCGTATTTTTTTTCCCCTACTGCATGCCAATAAAACTCAGACCAGTAGTTCAAGCAGCAAACGGCACTGTTCAGATCAGCCCGATAAGAAGCTAAAAGAAAAACTTTGTGGTTATTTTGTTTACATTTGGGAATCTCATCATCTGTAAAGCTAAAACCTCGCAGTGGTGGCCAGAGGTCAAGTGCAGTTGGCAGATCTTCTTTAACTAAGACAATGGAAGCTGGCTGGAGGAAGCGGACAACTGGAAACTGAGGCTAGAAGAGCTGTGGAAAAAGGTGCAAGGTGCAAAGCAAGGGGGCTTTGAGGAAGAAAGGAACTGTGAGGAGGAAAGATGCCTTCTGGGTAATGACGGGAATTAAGGAAGGCTTAAGGTTTTAGTGAGGGTTACTAGAAGAGAATCAACTGAGGAGAGGGAAAAATCAATAGAAAGCAGATGCTAAGAGACAGCTGACCTTTCCATTGGAAATGGATGGCTACATATCTTGTCACAGGCTGAGAAATGCACATATCCTAGAGTGGCAGTGGGAGAAATACCTTGGCCATCTTTTCTTCTTTTCCAGCTGTTGATCTGCTTAGATCAATGAATTATTGAGTTTCTTCGCCCCTAGGAAAGTCTGATTGCTTTTTAAAAACTTTAATTTCTTTTACTGTCTCCAAACCTTTATATTCTATGTTGGAATTCAGAATTCACAAAATGTTGATGTAATTTTTATAATTTTTATTATTTTATTTTTTTTATTTTTTGACATGGAGTCTCGCTCTGTCACCCAGGCTGGAGTGCAGTGGTGCGATCTTGGCTCACTGCAAGCTCCACCTCCTGGGTTCATGCCATTCTCCTGCCTCAGCCTCCTGAGTAGCTGGGACTACAGGCGCCTGCCACCACGCCCGGCTAATTTTTTGTATTTTTAGTAGAGACGGGGTTTCACCGTATTAGCCAGGATGGTCTTGATCTCCTGACCTTGTGATCTGCCCGCCTCGGCCTCCCAAAGTGCTGGGATTACAGGCGTGAGCCACCGTGCCTGGCCAATTTTTATTATTTTTAAATTTTTACTGTTCTGACAGAGCAGGACTAACTCACAGGCAGTGCACCCATTTTTTTTTTTTTTTTTTTTTTTTGAGATGGAGTTCCGCTCTTGCTGCCCAGGCTAGAGTGCAGTGGCACGATATCAGCTCACCACAACCTCTGCCTCCTGGGTTCAAGCGATTCTCCTGCCTCAGCCTCCCGAGTAGCTGGGATTACAGGCATGGGCCACCACGCCTGGTTAATTTTGTATTTTTAGTAGAGATGGGGTATCTCCATGTTGGCCAGGCTGGTCTCGAACTCCTAATCTCAGGTGATCCACCCGCCTCAGCCTCCCAAAGTGTTGGGATTACAGGCATGAGCCACCGTGCCCAGCCAGTGCACCCAATTTTTAAAGTGATTATTTAAAAACCCAAATCATAGCTTTGTTTGGAAATTTTAAAAAAATCAAAATACCAAGTCACCTAACTCTCCCCCTTTGAAGCAGGAACAAATCCCTAGATTGCACATATCCAAACCAAAGCTCTCTCCCAGCAGGAAAAAAGGGCTAACAGCAAACAGCCTTTTTTTTTTTTAATTTGTTCAAATTTGTTGCCCTTTGTTACTATTGACAATGTGCTGCCTTCAAGGCATTTCTAGGCAACCTCCTATGATTTGCTGAGTCCTACAAACTTTGTCTTATTCATTTGTTCCTGAAGGAGACCCCAAAGACAGTCAGAGGACAAGCTTTTTATTTTTCAATTGGCCCGCTGCTTTCCAAAGGCCACCCCTGGCCATTAGGATCAAAGCACAGAGATTACTTCAGCTGAGGAATCTACTTCTGTGCTAAAAGAAATACTGAGGCACTCACGGCTTCTGGAATTCCCAGAAATTATACTCGCTGGGCGTGATGGCTCCTGCCTGTAGTCCCAGCACTTTGGGTGGCCGAGATAGGAAGATCACCTGGCACCAGGAGTTCAAGACCAGCCTAGCTGACATAGCAGGATCTGTGTGTCTCCAAATAAACAGCCAGGCATGGTGGCACATACCTCTAATCCTAGCTACTTGGGAGGCTGAGGTGGGAGGATTGCTTGAGCCCAGTTATTAAAATTTACAGTGAGCTATGATAGTGCCACTGCACTCCACCGTGGGTGAGATCCTGTGTCTTAAAAAAAATTTTAAACAAATAGGCCAGGCGTAGTGGCTCATGCCTGTAATCCCAGCACTTTGGGAGGCCGAGGTGGGTGAATCACGAGGTCAGGAGTTCAAGACCAGCCTGACCAAGATGGTGAAACCCCATCTCTACTAAAAATACAAAAATTAGCCAGGCTGGTGGCAGGTGCCTGTAATCCCAGCTACCTGGGAGGCTGAGGCAGGAGAATTGCTTGAACCCGGGCGGCAGAGGTTGCAGTTAGCCGAGATCACGCCACTGCACTCCAGCCTGGGCAACAGAGTGAAACTCTATCTCAAAAAATAAATAAATAGAAAGAAAGCAATTACTCTGGTTTCCACATCTCTGGGCACAGAGCACAACACAAGTTCTTGAACTTCTGTGTCTTTCTACATCTCAAAGGAAATGGTCTAATGAGTTCTAGAGATTCACCTTGGATAAGACAATGCTTCTGTATCTTTTGCTTGATCCATTTGTTTGTGTGTGTGTGTGTGTGTGTGTGTGTGTGTGTGTGTAAGAAGTAGTATTTCTCTGTTCAGGACAGGTATTATATTAAATACTTTCAGTTTTTACAAATATATGAATTGATTTTCCTACCAATTCTTGAAAAAAAGGATGTTTTGCCTTTCACTTTTTAAACTATCTACTGGGAACCTCTCATCATGTCTCAGTGCTGGAACTAGAACCTGGAGAAACTCACTGATATCGGTTAGAACTGTGGAAATGAGGCTGGGCGCGGTAGCTCACGCCTGTAATCCCAGCACTTTGGGAGGCTGAGGCAGGTGGATCACGAGGTCAGGAGTTCGAGACCAGCCTGACCAACATGGTGAATCCCTGTCTCTACTAAAAATACAGAAATTAGCCGGGGTGGTGGCATGCACCTGTAATCCCAGCTACTCGGGAGGCTGAGGCAGGAAAATCACTTGAACCCAGAAGGCAGAGGTTGCAGTGAGCCGAGATCGTGCCACTGCACTCCAGCCTGTGCAACAAGAGCGAAACTCCGTCTCAAAAACAAAAAAAAAGAAAACAGCGGGCTGGGCGTGGTATCTCACGCCTGTAATCCCAGCACTTTGGGAGGCTGAGGCGGGCAGATCACAAGGCCAGGAGATCAAGACCATTCTGGCTAACACGGTGAAACCCCGTCTCTACTAAAAATACAAAAAAATTAGCCGGGCGTGGTGGCGGGCTCCTGTAGTCCCACCTACTCGGGAGGCTGAGGCGAGACTCCATCTCAAAATAAAAAAAAAAAAAAGAAAGAAAACATCGTGGAAATGAGTAAGATGCTCCCTATTTTCAGGATTATCTCATTACTACCTTGATTCAATTAGGGCATACTGAGTAATGGGCTGTTACAGTGATAGTGGTGGTGAGCAGGGTGCACATGCGTGGACATGCAGAGAAACCCAGGGCACATGAGATTTCAAAGTAACACACACTTAGGAAGCAAACGTTGCATGCCTCCCGCAGCTAACCAAGCACAGTGAGTGCTGGGGAGATGGCAGTGAAAAGACCAGAAGAAGCCAGGCATTGCACATGGATGCACTACAGAGGAAGGGACTAGGTCCATTTTGTTCACTGCTGCATTCCTAGACCAATGATAGGGGCTCAATAAAGTTTTTTTGAGTGAAGAGAATAAAATGCAGCATAGACTGCACTCTACTAAGAGGCCACAGAGGAAAGACACTGTCAGAGTTGGTGAATCTGTCATGGAAAAATTTCCTAAATGAATGGCTCTGACTGCAGTTCTAGTGTTATTTTTAATTTTTATCTTGCCCCCCTCCCTTCTCTGACAAATTGCACCAGAGACACCTCTTACTTCTCCTATACCCCTTCCCCCTTTTCCTACAATGTTCTGAAGAAAAGAACTTTTTGAGGATAGATGCTTTGTGCCACATCTCAGAAGTCAACTTTAAGATAATTGCAGCGGAAGCAGCTTTTAATCAACTGACAGGCAGCTTTAAGAAAATTAATGAGGACAAAATTTTAGGAAGGAGTAAATCATTTCTGACAACAAAGCCATCTGTCTTTTATCCCAATCTCTCCTTGAAGAAATAGTACCCTTCCAGGATACAAAAATAAAATATCATTATTTTTGGTATTTGCCACCCCCAAGTCCAGACAAGATTAAGAAAAGGCTCAGTTTCCTTAGATTTCTAGAGAATACTCTGGATTGAACTAGAATTCTAGGTCACTTTTGGAAATCAAACTTGCAGAATATAGGGAAGCACAGATGATTAGGACTATATTATAAGTTCAATTCAAGGGCAGGGAAGGAGAGAGTCATAATGAAGTTTGTAGATTGAAGAATAAAGCTGGGACAAGTCAAAAGAGCCTATATTTGTGAAGTTATATAAATTCTGGTCAGTGCTGACAGCACTGGGCACTCATCCTGACCCAGGATCTAAGCCACAACTATAGTTACCACTAATTTGAGAAGTCTGGAACCCAAGTTTTTTCTATGGTTCATTTTAATGAACTTGATCAGCAGCAGCAGCAGCAGCAGCAGCCATCATTAGTCTCTGTAAGGATGGATACCCAACGGTATAAAAGAAAGCAAGCAACCTAATGTTTATTTTCAGAGATAGTAAGAGATAGAGCAAGAACAAAAGCGGAAAGGATCAAGATACACTGACAGGCAAGGTCTAGATGGAATCGCCCTACAGCCCATGGTTCGTTCTTAACTTAGCGCACAGAGTCATCAGGAAGGCTTGTTAAAACACACATGGCTGGGCCTCGCCCCCAGAGTTTCTGACTCAGCAGATCTTAAGTGGGGCTGAGAATCTGCATTTCTAATAAGTTCCCTAGAGATGCTGATGTGGTCCCCTGGGGGCACACATTGAGAACTGCTGTGCAATCAGATTTGGGTGGGATGTAGGTCTATAAAAAATGGTAACAGGCCGGGAGCGGTGGCTCATGCCTGTAATCCCAGCACTTTGGGAGGCAGAGGTGGGCGGATCACCTGAGGTCAGGAGTTCGAGACCAGCCTGGTCAACATAGTGAAACCCTGTCTCTACTAAAAATACAAAAATTAGCTGGGATTGGTGGCGAGTGCCTGTAGACCCAGCTAATCAGGAGGCTGAGGCAGGAGAATCACTTGAACCCAGGTGGCGGAGGTTGCAGTGAGCCAAGGTTGTGCCACTGCACTCCTGCCTGGGTGACAGAGGGAGACTCCATGTCAAAAAAAAAAAAAAAAAAAAAAAAGTAACAAATATGCTTTCCTTCCCGGCTGCCTGGGACCTGTTTAGGGTGAGGGGGAGGCATATTGCTAGCGCTCTAGAGGGAGAAGGGGTATAAAGGGATAGTCCACTACTGACCAGCAAAACTCTTAGGTCAAGAAAGGAAGAAAGAAGAAGGGGAATGGGGAGGGGAAGAAGAGGAGAGGGAGAGAGATGGATACTTTCTTTTCAATGTGTCCTACGAACTATTGATTTGTCTGGGTAACACTCACTCAACTCTTGGCTACGGTTTTACCACATGGCCACAAAGAAAAAGCTTTCAATAAAATTGACCCTTAGGTATTGGAGGCTTTCCCTTAAAGACCACAATACTGTTCCATGGAGAAGGGGGAGCAAAACTGCATTCTATCCCAGAGCTTTCCTCCTCAACCCAAGTCAAATGAAGGTGTCCTTAGTCATCCCTTCTGCCAATAAAATGACCCGAGAGAAAAGCAAACTACGCCCGGTGAGATTCAGGTTCCTAGTGCCTCCAGGATCTGCAGCGATTAGGCAATGAGGATCTTTTCCACTTCTTCTTTTTTTTTTTAAGGTTTTTTGGCTACAAGTTTATTCAATGCAAAAGAATCCTCTCCAATTTTACTGAGGTGGCTGACCACGTCCACGACCAAATCCGCCTCTAAACTGGAATTCGGTTGCTGACCCAGCCCCAGCCTCGGCTTTCTTGTCGGCACCAGGTGGCACAGCACTCCGTCTGTAGGTATCTCTGTCAGCTTCCCCTCTTGTGAGTCTCGCAGGTCGCTCACCCTCCAGAACTTTAGGCCGAGGCCTGCCAGTCTCTGGACGGCTAGGGCGTAGGATGGCAGGCACAATCTCTGGGGGCAGATGAAGGTAATCATGGAGATACTGGATACCCTCATTGGTAAGGTACCAGTAGAAATGTCTCCAGGCAAACTGTTCCTTCACGTAGCCTCGGGACTTGAGAGACTGCATGGCCTTCATGACATGAAGGTTGGGCACATTCTTGTCTGCCAGCTCCGGGTGCTTAGGCATGTGGACATCCTTCTTGGCCACCATGACTCCCTCCTTAAAAAGGAGTTCATAAATGGCAATCCGGTTCTTCTTAGGCATCAACATCTGGCAGGTCTCCGCCACGCACTGGCTTCATCCTCCCCCTCTCCCTCGGACAATCTTCGCCACCAGCGGCCCCCTACCCCATAAAATAAGCCTCCAGCCCCTATCGCTACTCAGAAATCGGTGTGTGGGGAGTGGGAGAGAGGCCCCCGCCCGCATCCTGGGGAGGAGCAGCCGCTAAGGCGGCAGGATAGCCCGGATGGGAGCCGATGGAACTCGAACTCCACAGAAAAACCTTTTCCACTTCTTACTAAACCACTTATGTGCCTACAATCCCCACTTATTGGGAGGTGGGGGTGGTCCATGTTAATTCCAGTGTTGAAAGCAATAATCCTTATTCTTGCTTTCTAGCTCAAAATGCCCTAGCTTCGTCCTCATGTCCCTGAACCTCCCTGCCCAGTTGCAGGCTTCTGCCCCTATTCCTAAGTAACACAGCACTTACTGAGATACAAACTAAAGGAAGAATGTGGTATATGACTCTTTCTGGTTTCATTAGTAATTTTGTATTTTTGTTATTATGCTTTCACTTGGTTACAACCAAAGTTATTATACTGTGCAAGTTGCCACTATTTTAGAAAATTAATTGCAGTTCTCTGTTACAATACTGTGCCTGGTTCCAATTAGAAAATGAAAGCCGAGAGGGAACACAGGCAGTTTAGTGTTTTGAGAATTCAGCAAAACTTCAGCTCAGCAGTCTCTAAAAGCTTAACCTAAAAACAAAACAAAAATTAACAAAAAGCCCTCTCTGGCTCAAGTAGAAGGGAATCAGACAGAAAATAAGATTCTGAGTCAGACAGAGTAGCATATCCAGTCTGGAGGAATCGCAAATGGACAGTGGGAAGGGAGAGAGAAAGTATGTGCCCAGTCTTACTTTCCTGACTTACCCATCATTAAAACTGGGAGGACTAACACGATAAACAGAGAAGGGAAAGATCAAAAGGACCCTAGATCCTAGAAATAAGGACAAAAATTAAAATGATTCAACATAAAGAAAAGACTCCAGCACATACAGCTATTCAAGGGAGAAACCTGGAAAGCAGCAACAGCCTAGAAAAGATGGGAGGTGAGGCGCAGACAGCCAAAAAAGCTGAGTTTGGTAGGAAACAGAAGACAAACACCACTGTGCCTGCAACATAATTAGCAAAGAATCAAAGCACCATGCACAAAACCACAATGGCAAGTAGACCTGAGACTGACTCTGCCTTGCTGAGGAGGCTGAGGGCAGACACCTAAAATGAAGAAATCTTGTTTTAAAAATACTAATCCTGGGTCCCTCTGACTCCCATTCTTATTCTGATTTTAGGTCTGAAATGGATCTGTATTTTAATAAGGACCCATGTAGTTCTACTGTAAGTTGTCCAAGAACCACAGTTTGAGAAGCACTGATCCAGAAGTCTGAAGAACTGCTTAGAGTAAGTGCATCAAGGCTAATAGCAATTAGCAATTCATTTTCAGAAGAGTTTTCATATGGGATTGTGTCAGAGATCATCTCTTGGGGAGAGATGTCACTTAGTGCCATCTTAAAATAAATCAATGCTCTGGAGGATGTTCTCCTGGGAATGTCTGTTGGCCCAACACATTTGCCTCTCTGAACATTACCACAGTGAATTCCAAGAGGTAACACCAGACAGAAGGGGAATTCTGGGTAGCAAAGCTCTAGGACAGGCCCATTACCCACTAAAGCATTCCTTTATGGTCGGAGCTTGACATTAGAGATGGAGACACCCACCTATACTTACCTGTGCAAAGAGGGAGACGCTGTACTGTCCCATTAAACCCTTGCTCCCTGTTCTCAGACAAAAATTCACTTCTTGCCTTAAACGGTGATACAGCACAGCTATCCAAAAAAGCTGGTGTCTTCCCTTCCACCAATCACTGAATTCAGGGACATTTGCTGAGTGATCTGGTGCCTTTGGACATAAGGGGCAACCAAGACCTGGAAAACCAGAAACCTTTCTGTAGCATGGGGGTTTAAAGTCAGACTGGGTGGACACTTGGTTGACCTAAACCTTGTTGAGATGCCTTGATCCTGTCTCTTGGGTGACAGGAACACTTCCCAAATGGGAACTTTCTAGGTACTTCAGCTCCCTTTCTTAGTGCTTGGTGGCAGATGGTACCTACTGAGAATCAAAAAAGGTTCACCAGGCAGCCTGGCAGTAGTAGTAGCTCCAGTCACCAAGCATGCAGCTGCTGGCTAGCTGCCTTGAGACCCTTGGCAGGACAGCCAGGGGCTGACTGGATTACCACATCTCCTCAGCAGAGAACCACATTCCTTGAGCTGCCAGCCCCATATGTGACAACAGATCCCATCACCTTGGCTTCTGCTTTGTAACTGTTTGTCTTCAGCCAGATGTTTCTGGCTACTATGGAAAAGTGGAACTGTGCTAAGATGGAGAACTGGCAGGCTGTGTGCAGGAGCTGGGCAAGAGCCCTGGCTTATGAAAGAAGCTAGAGAGGTCTGTCAGAGCTACCAACATCAGATTCTGTCTCTTAATGATTTAAACAATTATTCCACAATTAGGCCGGAAGGGTTAGAAGAGCAGCTGTTGGGACTGGGATTCCAGGTGGTGAAAAGCAGAGACCAGGTGCTTTTACCAGCCAAGTCTGCTTAAGAGAAGCAAAAGAAGAATATTTAAATGAAAACTCAACTTCCATCCTCAAATATCTAGATAAGAAAATAGACTTGATGAACATCCCACAATGACATCTCCTATTCACCCAATGTCAAATATTTCCAGCCATATGGAATTCAAGATCAGAACTTTCTTGTCATTGTGATATCAAGAGGAGAGAATGATTTGTTTTCCTTTCAGAAGCTTGGTGGGACATGATGTTATGTTACCCATCATTGGTTCTGCTAGTTACCACCTAGAAATGATAAAGAGGATGCTTTATTTTTATTTATTTATTTATTTTTGAGATTCTCTTTCATTCATTCATTCACTTTCTACTAAGTGTCAGGTTCCGCATGAAGTTCTTGGACTTCATAAAGATAAAACAGACACAGTCTCTATTCTCAAGGAGCTCACAGCCCAGGAGAAGAGAGTGACATGGAAACAAATAACTGCAGTTTGGTGTGACAAGTACTGACATGAGAATGTGTAAGAGGTACAATGATAGCACAAGGAACGAGTGATCAATTCTATTAAGATGGATGCCACAGAAAGTAAAAAGCTTGCAGGTAGCTGGAGATAGGGGACAGGAGGGCATTCCAAGTAAAGGCACCCTGGCAAGAAGGCACTTTGACAAATTCAAGAAGCTTGAAAAGTGGCTCAGTGTAGTTGGACAGAGGATATCTGTAGGAGACAGGAGGGAGAAGAGGCTGGAGAGGAAAGGACCACACCAGGCCACCCACTTTCTATCACTTTGTATATAATGGGTGCTATCTCTAGTTTTTTTTATTTAAAACAAATGCTTCCCATTCCAGATATTCAACAACCATCTACATGCACAGCACTAAATGAGGGACCTGAGGGATATCCCTCTAAGGAGCTTACACTGAACCGAATTGGGTGGATTAAACACATACGCTACACAGCTAAAGAAGACAAAAAATGGACCAACAAGTACATCCAACTATAAATGGTACAGATTGCACAAAGTACTAAGGAAATTCACAGGTTCTTGGCTTCTGACAAAGCTTGAATACTATCTAATTAGAGAACTGTTCAAATGCTTGAATCCCCTTGACAAAACCCTGGCTAAATGAGCACCTATGGGACGTGGGACGTTCACTCAGGCACGTTAGTCTGGCTGAGGCCAAAAGGCCACGAACCACAGGATGCCCAGAAGGCTTTTATGGCAATATAAGAGAGACGTGCCTTAGACAAGACAGGGTCCTAGACAGGACCTTTTCTCCACTGGTGAAATGAATGGGATGATTAAGAATACAGCAACTGCCTAAAGTCTTCATCTTCCATCATAATTATAACCCACAGGAAAAAAACATTTCATGGCATACTATTACTTTTTACAGCTTGTTTCCTCACACACACACAAAAAAAGCTTTAAAAATAAGCATTTCATTGGGTCCTTTACGCATCTCCAGATTAAAAGTTTCACGCAGAAGTAAGGAAGTATTCAGTTTATCTGAAGATACTTGCAGGCCTCTGGGGAATGCAGCACATATTCTAGGGTGTGAGGAAAGGCCTTTGATAGTCCAGAGCTTCCACAAATGAAGCCTGCTGGTCATGGATGGGCTTGACTACAGCCCTTCCTTACTCCTTATGACTGTGTGATAGCTCTGGTCCTGGCTGGGAGGTCACACCACTGTCCCCTCATTACCCTTCCAAGCCTAGGGGAGCTGCCATACAGTGAAGGCACAAGCAATGGCACTCACCCTCATGGAGGTCTCTCCACCATGGGCCTGTTGCAGCCTGAAGACCTGGGCCACCATGTGCTCTGTGGAGGGGTGCAGCAGGATCCTTCGTGAGGCCAAGCCCACCATTACATATCTGCCCATTGGGGACAGGCTCACCGAAATGGCATTGGGACCTGAGGGCCAACAAAACAGAGAAATATTTCCTAGGCTTCTGGCCATTCCAAGGAAACAACTTTCACTCTTACTCTTGTCTTTTTCTCTAATCTTCATATTCACTTGCTCATCCTGGTGTTATCTCATAGGACTGTAGTGAGGAGTATGATGAGAAGGCATATACATACTGAGTATAGTGTTTGACATATAGAAAGCACATAATAAGGCTGAACGCGGTGGCTCATGCCTGTAATCCCAGCACTTTGGGAGGCCGAGGTGGGGGGATCACCTGAGGTAGGGAGTTTGAGACCAGCCTGACCAACATGGAGAAACCCCGTCTCTACTAAAAATACAAAGTTAGCCAGGCGTGGTTGCGCATGCCTGTAATCCTAGCTACTCGGGAGGCTGAGGCAGGAGAATCGCTTGAACCCGGGAGGTGGAGTTTGCGGTAAGCTGAGATCACGCCATTACATTCTAGCCTGGCCAACAAGAGCGAAACTCCGTCTCGAAAGAAAGAAAGAAAGAAAGAAAGAAAGAAAGAATGAAAGAAAGAAAGAAAGAAAGAAAGAAAGAAAGAAAGAAAGAACTTAATAAATGCTAACCGTTGTTATCAACATTTTAAAAAATTGTTAACATCCTGTAATTACTATTTTGAAACCCACCTTTTTCATTTAATACATTATGAACACTGTTCTGTAAGAGCATTTTAAGGGCCAATGGAGCAGTTCTATCACTGCACCATCATTTGTTTAGTCAACTCTTAAAAAAAAAAACAAAAAACACTTAAATTCAACTCAAGGTGACACCAACAAAACACCCACCCCACCCTCCCGCAAAACAAACAAACAAACAAACAAAAACAGTCTCAAGGCAACAATTTGACATTTTTCTGTATGGTAACACTGCTGTGAACACCATTGTATGTAAATCTTTGTATAGTTTTCTGATTATTTCCTTAAAAGCTGGATTGCCAAAGAGCTGACACACTTTGGGAGGTTTTAAATACACAATGCCAAACTGTCTTGCAGTGCATGTGTGTGCTACAACCATCTCCTCCCTTATTCCTGACCGTCGTAACAGGGGCATGCGGTAGGACTCTAATGCTGAGATGCTTCTGCAATGTTACTAGCCAGCACTCCTGCAAAGCAATCTTTCTCTGGCCTGTGCCCCAGTGGAGGTAGGGGCAGTATGTGACCATTACTCCCACCCAAGCTGTGCCTCACCTAGCAATGACCATGCCAAGGCACCAGCGTCCCTCTGTCATTAGGTTGGGCTTCCTATCCCTTACCAAATCGCTTGGTGTAGAGCATTTCGCCCAGGTTATGGGGGGCCAGGGAGTACACTGCCAGGATGCCTTCATCGGGAAAGCCCCTCTGGCTGCTGGGGATGAAAGCTGCCAGGAGCTGGCCATCTGCAGAAATGTCACAGCTGGCATCATTGTAGATCTTGCAGTTCTGCACCAGCACATTCACGGAAGCTGCATCAGACAAAGAAAGAAAAGAGGATAAGAAACTTTGGAGTTGATACTGTAAAAATTCTGGGGCCAAGAAACTTTAGGGACTTCCTAAGGGCCTGAACCTTGTCTAGAAATGCTAAAGAATACCTTCTCATTCAAACTAAAATGTCAAATGAACAAAACACAGGAGGCAAGAAAAGTATGTCTCTTCTCCCACCTTAGCAGGAAACTACAGGATAGTCAACACCACCACAACCACCTGCCGAGTCTTAGTTCACATTTAGGAAATACCGCTTGAGAGATTAGATAAGGAAAAAGTTATTAAAAATTATTCCTAGAGAGCCATTTAACAGCTGTTATTGTCCCAGAGATCAAAACCAAGATAAATGAAAATGCAAACCCACTGGTTCCAAGAAAAAGGTGATACAGGTAGAGCTTTCTTGGGGCAGGAATCCTATTCAACACCTGTTATGTGACCTTGGAGAAGAAAGTAATTTCATAAATTTGTATCTTACTTTCTCATTTAAGAGAAAGAGAACTGGAACATCTAGAGACCAGTTTTCTGGAACAGCTCCTTGCTAATACTAATCTCTAACTCTACCAAGAGAGGAAACAGAACAAAGCCCAGCTGCGGCTGGATGGCCAGGGCTCTTTTCATTTCCCACTATGCTCTATGCCAATGTCCATGACAGCCCTAGTCTGCACTTAGCAGCTCCTGAGAACAAACTGCAGGGTCAGGCAGGCAGCAGGCTCAGCCTGGTAAGGTGGCAAGATCTGAGGGTGGAGGAATGTCTGTTGGTGAGGAGCATCCACTCCACACAACAGCACCAATGAGATGTTAACTGGCACTGTGCCTATAGGCCTTGTTTCGGTTTTCATTTGAATCCCTCTGAGTCCCACCGTGTGATTCCCTGCCAGGAAGAAGTGGCTTACCCTTGATGTGAGCATAGAACTAGAGTGCCCACATCATGGGCCCAGGCAGAACAGCACAACACATTCAAACAGACCAAGCTCATCAGGGCTTTGTCTCATGTAGATATACCTCAAGCAAAAAAACTTTTCACTGTTTCTCTTATTTGAAGGAGATGTTCACTGTCAGAGGCATTGTGGTAATTTTTTAAAAGCCAAGCTCAGCTGCCCTCGCCAGAGTCCAGGTGATCTACTGCAGTAATCCAAAAAAAGTCAAGGGCAAGTTTCCCTAGGAAATTACCTCAAGGAAAACAAAACAAGGAATTGCTCTTTCAGAGGCCCCCAGGCGTATGCGATCTGATACTTAAGAGTGATTTGTAAAACTCTATTTGTTCTCCTTTCCCTGTGTGTTGCTAATGAGATGACAGTGTATATCAAAAAAGGCATTAGAACACATTGATTAGGCTATTGTGCCAACTCGGGGGCTGACACCTACAGCACCATTACACATAAAACCAAAGAGGGACCACAAGGATGGTTCTGTTTGCTAACTAATAAAATAATGATATCCAAATACTCACTGCTATCACCATTAGGCCTTTCTACTGCTCAACTCCCAACCCACCATCTGGTCTAGCCTGTAAGGCTAGATTTATCTAATTAGCACTGGGACCGTCTGCTACTTACTACTCAGGGTCCCAAGCCCTTTGCCAAAACAAAAACAAAAACAAAAACAAAAAAAAAACATGGCAATATCCCTCTCCTTCTCTGGATCAACACATGAATCCAGCTGGGGATATAGAACCAAAGGAACTGGGAGAAGTTTCAGAAGTGAGACCATCTTGGTTTTCTAACTCTGAGGCTGACAATGCTCAGAAAAATAAAAAGAAACTAACAATTTACACTCTAACCACCAAAAGCAGGGAGAGAAAGAAAATAAAGAAATCATAAATGTTAAGTAGTACATGAACCTAAATAGGAAAGGAGATGAGACTCTATGGGCTTTAAGACAGCTTTGAACAGTTACCATTTTATCTACATTTAATGTCTCAAAAATGTCTGTTGGGTATGTTATTAAAGTAGACTTTCCTATCTTGCTGTTACATAGATCCAGCTCATGTGTGTTAACGTTTATTTTGGTCAAACACCTAGAAGGCTATAGTAACCCTCAAAACTCATCACCAACACACAAAAAAGCATTTAACTGCTTACGGAGACAAGGTGTGCAGAGGAGAGTACAAGTAAGGTTTTCCTTCTTCTGGAAAGCTTGGCTCTAAAACCCCTTAAAAACTGGGCATATGGACAAAAAGCATTTCGTCAGCCTCAAATCCAGGCCACTGTGCTTGCATTTGTATTATATGATGACGATTCCAAGTCAATAGCTATCTCCCAAATTCTGCCCTCTCCCCTGACTCCACCCAACTTCATAACTCTTCCTGGCTACTGCAATGAGCTCACAGAGATATGCAAAGGACAAACGAAAAGAGAATGCTGAAAATTGTAACAGCTTCTCTGGTACCATATTCAGTTTCAGAAATTTTGCAGCTCATGATCTGGGGTTTCACTTCTACCCTAATGGGATGTGGTGGCATAGAGTGATTTGGTAGCTCCATTGCACTGGGTTCTGTTTACAATTTCATTCTCACATTTGCTGTTTGTTGTCTATTAATTTCACATGTGGAAAAGGAAATGTTCAGTTACAATAAGTGTCACTGCTTCCATTCACTTGTGCAGCTTCCTCTCGTAAGGCTGAAATTTTGATGAGTTAATTCATACAGGAAGAGATTTCTTGGATCTCAATTACTTGTTTATTTAGGCCACAAGAAAGTAATGTACTAATGACAAAGAACAACTAACTCATCCTTTTTGGATTCAACAATAATATAAGGTAGAGAGAAAAGGGAGAAGTAAAATATAGCCGAAGACACCGGCTATAGCTTACACACCATTAGAAGTCTTTGTGGTGCTCCACACCTTGTGTGACCCCAGCAGTACACAAACTTTAACACGTATCAAACTCACCAGGAGGGCATATTAAAACACAGAATGCTGGGACGGGGCCTGAGAATTTGCATTTCTAACAAATTCCCAGGTGTCTCTGATGTTGCCGGACTGGGACTACACCTGAGAAATGCGACCTTGTCAAATAATCCTTAGTCTCGGAGATGCATCTCCAGCAACTGGCTTTCACTTAAAGGCAAAAAACATATTGGAAAAAAATGATGGGGTATTTAGCTGGGCAGTGAAGAATGGAAATAAAGATTAGGAAAGAAAGGATTTTCAAATCAAAACTGCTCTAGAACTTCAGGGGGCAGCTCCGGAGGGAGAAAAAACAATGCAGGAGACAGCAGGAAGCCATGTTCCAGACTCTGCAATGTAATCTCCTCCCAATTAGAAATGATTTCCAAGTGAAAATGCCCTAGCAGGGAATGGGAGGGGTTAGAAATACTGATGCCTGGAGGAGCAGATGGCTCTGCCTTCCTATCAGCTCCATAAATTATAAACAAACACCTTGTACAAAGATCGATTTGTAGCCTGTTGCTGGCTGGCCAGATGAGGCCATGGGAGCAATTAGCAGTTGCAGTGCTTTTGCAAATGCATTAGATACCGATTTGGAAAACCCAAGGGGGGTTAAATCAGCAGAAAAATTTCCTCCTGGCTATCTCTGAGCCCCCTGGATTTCAGAATAAGGCCTGTACAGAGCTCCAGATGACCCATAAACACTCCCTGAAGGCACTATATCCCCTGTGGTATCGCCTGCCCCACACCACTCATCCGCCGGGTTTCTTAAGGCCTATTCTGACAGGACAGCCTAGTGACCAATTCCATTCACCCAGTAAGAGTTCACTCTTAAAAATCATAGTGA
The DNA here is from genome assembly GCF_028858775.2 of Pan troglodytes. Taxonomy (NCBI): domain Eukaryota; kingdom Metazoa; phylum Chordata; class Mammalia; order Primates; family Hominidae; genus Pan; species Pan troglodytes. The sequence continues at coordinate 50,448,376 of NC_072407.2, forward strand.
ACCTAATGTGCCACTTTTTTCAGGAAAGCAATTTCAAAATTATTTATGCATGAGGCCTTATTCATAAACTTCTAAACACTAATCTCAAATCTCAAGTGAGAGAAGCAGGTGGCAAGATCTTTAGCCTAACTCCAGGAAAAGGTTAAATGCAATTCACATAAATCAACTTGGTGGTTGCTGAACTCATCAGTAAAACACAGAATCAGGCTGGGCTCACACCTGTAATCCCAGTACTACGGGAGGCCAAGGCAGGATAATCACTTGAGGTCAGGAGCTCGAGACCAGCCTGGGCAACACAGCGAGATCTCATCTCTATAAAAAAAAATTTAAAAATCAGCCAGATATGGTGGCATGTGCCTGTAGGCCGAGTTACTTGGAAGGCTGAGGCAGGAGGATCATTTGAGCTCAGGAGTTTGAGGTTATAGTGAGATATGATCACGCCACTGTACTCCAGCCTGGGCAACAGAGCGAGACCCTGTGTCTAAAAATAATAATAAGTAAAATAAAACATAAAACCTCAAAGATTAAACTCACGTGGAACTTTCAAATGAATAATCAGACAGATCACTAGAACAGAACAGAGAGTCCAGAAATATATCTAAATACAGAAAAGAAATTAATAGTATGATGAAGATGACATCCCAAATAAATGGAGATAAATGGATTATTAATTAGTTGGGACAAGTGAGTAGCCATATAGGGGGGAAATTGGATCATACTTTGATTATTTGGGACTAAATTTCCTAGTGAATCAAAGACTTAACTATTAAAAAACTAAAATATAAAAGTTATAAATGATCTCCCTAATGATGACACAAAACCAAGGAACCATAAAAGGAAAGTTGTATAATTTTGACTCCTTAAAATAAGTTCTATGACAAAAATAACCTTCAGCAAAGTCAAAACTCGAATGACAAGTAGGAAACTCCTATTATAAGTTAATTTTCTGATTTATAAAGAATTCCTGTAAAATTGCTAAGGAAAAGACCAGTAACACAACAGAAAAATTGGTAAAGCACATGGACAGGTCAAGAGAAGGGAGCACAAATGGCTGTGTATATGAAGAGGCATGCAATCTTGTTTGTAACACAAAAAATACAAATTTAAAATGCCCACATACTACTTTTTTTTTTAACATATCAGATTTGCAAATATCCAAAAATTTGATAGTACATTCTATCAGCAAGAGTTTATGAAATCAGGCACTCTCATGAACTCCAAGTGGAATAATGATTTGGCACAAGCTGTATAGAGTGTGGTATGGCAATAACTACACACTCTTTCCCCCTGCAATTCCATTTCTAGAAATGTATCCTAGAGATATACCTGCATATGTGCAAAATGATAAACTGCAGCACAGTTTGTAGAGTAAAAGATTGAAAATGACCTAAAGGTCCTTTAATAGTGGACTAGTTAGAAAATTATGGTACATTCATACAATGGAATACTAGGCAGTCATAAAAAAGAACAAATAAGCTCTTTATATACTGACATGAAAAGAACACTGAGCTATACTGTAAAGAAAAAGGGCAGAAAGTACAGATGAGTACATACAGCATGCTACCATTTGGGTTAAATAAAAGGCAGAAAAACATAAATTTGCATTTGCTTGTATATACATATAATATTTCTGAAAAGATATATAAGGAACTGCTAACAGTGGTTACATGTGAGGAGGAGTGGTAGGATTGGGGGCTTCTTACTGTATTAATCTTTTATATTTTTTAAATTTTTGAACAGTAATATCAATTTCAGATGACAATTAAAGAAAGAAAGTGACAAAATAACAAAATAAAATAATTTTAAATAAATTATGGCCAACTTTAAATAAATTATGGAACAGAAAGCTAGAAATGAAGAAGCAAACTTCATTTTCAATAAGGGAAAAGGTGGATTGTGGTTAATTTCCAGCAGAGTTAAAGAATGAATTACTGGACATGTGGCCTATAAGCACTTAGAAATAGATGGTTGCTGCTGAAGTTTCATTGAGACAGGACATGAAAAATTAAACTGATTTTCCTTGTCCAGTAAAGATACCAAGACTGGCATCAGGAAATGCCACAGACAGAGAATATCTTAATTATTTTAAGGCAACTGGCAAAGTCTTATAATATCATACAGACAAGATAGAAAAATGTCGTCCTCAGATATGAACAACCAAGCCCAGAGTGGTAATTCATAAACCAAAATCAACACAGAGGAAGTCCACAGTAATGTACTACAAGGCTTGGTGCAATGCCCTGCCTGATTCACTACTTTTTGCTAACAATCTGAAAGAAGACAGAAAAGCATGTTTATTGAATTAGTAGACAATGGAATACTGAGAAAGAAGGACTAAAACAAAGTTCAAATAGATGATGAGAGGCAGGAAAAAGAAACTACAGTTGACAGAAAAAATTGAATAGAAACAAATACAAATCTGTTTTCGTTATTAAAAGATAAACTGGGCCGGGCACGGTGGCTCACGCCTGTAATCCCAGCACTTTGGGAGGCCGAGGTGGGTGGATCACCTGAGGTCAGGAGTTCGAGACCAGCCTGGCCAATATGGCGAAACCCCGTCTCTGCTAAAAATACAAAAATTAGCTGGGTGTGGTGGCGTGCACCTGTAGTCCCAGCTACTCGGGAGGCTGAGGCGGGAGAATCGCATGAACCTGGGGGCGCGGAGATTGCAGTACGCCGAGATCATGCGACTGCACCCCAGCCTGGTGACAGAGCAAGACTCTGTTTCAGAAAAAAAAAGATCAAGCTGTACAAGTACAGGAAGGTTGAGTCTTGGTTTATTAACAATTATCAAGAAATTTTAAGTGACTAAAAATTCAAGAGTGGCTTCTGAAAAAACTGCTGAAACCATAGGGTAAGCTAATAGTGTCTGAAGCACCACTGTACTATGTATTCGACAGCTCACATCTAGAGTTTTCTATTCTTTTCTGCCCTCCTCCACTGAAAGTTAAAAGGAAAGAGGAGCAGAACTGTCAAGGATTTGGAAATCAGTGAAAGGAATCTAAGGAGGTTTGACCTTTCAACAAAGATTTAATGGAAAATGGCAGCTGAGTTTAAATAGTCAGAGGACTGTCACTTGAAAGAAGCATTACGAGATTTATACTATGGAGGTTCAGAGACAGAACTAGGACCAATGGGAGAAAGTGACAAGGGAAATGGTGGCTCAGTGCAAAAAAAAAAAAACTTTTTTTTTTTTTTTTTTTTTTTTTTTTTTGAGACAGGGTCTTGCTTTGTTGCCAAGGCTGGAGTGCAGTGGTGTGATCTTGGCTCACAGCAGCCTCGACCTCCTGGGCTCAGATGATCCTCCCACCTCAGCCTTCCAAGTAGCTGGGACTACAGATGTACGCCACCATGCTCAATTAATTGTGTGTTTTTGTTTTTTTTGGAGATAGGGTGTCACTCTGTCACCCAGACTGGAGTGTAGGGATGTGATCTTGGCTCACTGCAACCTCTGCCACACAGGTTCGAGCAATTCTTGTGCCTCAGCCACCTGAGTAGCTGGGAAAACATGCATGCACCACCACGCTCAGCTAATTTTTGTATTTTTAGTAGAGACGAGGTTTTATCATGTTGGCCAGGCTGGTCTTGAACTCCTGGGATCACGTGATCCTCCTAACTCAGCCTCCTAAAGTGCTGAGATTACAGGTGTGAGCTGCTACACCTGGCCGAAAGAATATTTTAACACAAATCTAGCAGTGATGGTCAGGCCACCTTGTCAGTGTGGTCTATCATCAGAAGCAGTCAAGCAGAGGCTGGACCATCCCTCTCAGAAATGTGCAAGAGAGAGCCCTTCACGAGGTAGAAAGTGAAATGAGAGGTTTAAAATGTTGTGATTCCAATAGAACAACTGGGATGTGGACTGCAGACTTCACTAGAAGCAAGGAAACTGAAACAGTCATGTTTGTAAATCAGATATCAACCATACCATTGAGATGAATAAAGATACGAAAACTGGCATATCAGGAAATGCCACAGACATAGAATATCTTAATTATTTTAAGGCAACTGGCAAAGTCTTATAATATCACACAGACAAGATAGAAAAATGTCAGCTTCAGATATGAACAACTAAGCCCTATGGGATTATAGGTGCATGCCATCATGCCTAGCTAATTTTTGTATTTTTAGTAGAGACAGGGTTTTACCATGTTGGCCAGGCTGGTCTTGAACTCCTGACCTCAAGTGATCCGCCTGCCTTGGCCTCCCAAAGTGCTGGGATTACAGGCGTGAGCCACCGCACCCAGCCTGTAACTCTCAATTAAGCAATTCAGCAAACATGTCTTGCACCCACCCTCAGCAGCAAACAATGTAAGGTACTGAAGTAGACACAAAAACAAAGATTTCTCTGCTCTGAAGAGTTTGTGGACTAGTAGTTCACTGGCCAAAACCTAAAGTTTAGGTGGAACTGAAAAGAAGAGAAAGAGAAGGGAGTGTAGGATCCAAGAGCTAAACCTTGTGACCCTTTTAGGAAAGACTACAGTGATGTTAATTAAACTCGATTAATCCAGATCTTAATAGACTTAAGTGTATGGTATGGTTGATATCTGGTTAATGGACCTGAAAAGAAAGTTACAGAAGAGGTGCAGAAATGGCATGTAGATAACAACTGCTCAATAGGATGACGAAAAACCCAGTGCTCCATGAATTTTTGAGTTCTGGCTCACCAGCAAATATAACCCTTCCACTGATACCCCTATTTGACATTGACTTACCATTACTGATTTCAGGGAGGTCAAACTTAGTGAAGTCCCACCACTGGAGCCGGTAGGTAGTATTGGCAATGTTACTGGCCACAGCAGACTGTCCATCACCGATCACTGCCCCTTATGAGGAAGAAGTCAAAGACAGCACATTATATTATTTATCCACGTTTCCACTGCAAAACATAAAACAATACTGGGATTAGTAGTGGGGAGAGAAGAGGAAAAACTAGACTATGGCTGAAGAAAGCTAATGAGTCCCATCTGGCAAGTCTTTGTCTCAAAGAAAAACCAGGCATGTTTGCCAGGGAACAATTCAATGTGGAAATATAATCCCATCCATCAGTCCTTCCCATTGTTACTTAACATTTACTTAGTGCCAACAACGTGGCAGGTACTGTACATACATGGTCTGGTAGGCTCAACTTCTAAAAGAGACAGGTGAATTTTCACAAAAATGTGAGAAAAGAAAAATGAAAAATGGGAAGACACCATTAACACAGAAAAGCCAGCAGCATTTCAGTCCCTGGACATCCTGATAGTAAGCAGCACTCTTTCAGACAAAGTATCTCCTCCTTTATCACTTTCTTCCTAATAGGACATCTCAAAAACAGGCTTCCTCCAGGGAAGAGGCAGCTACTATACAGCTGATTGGATAGAAACAGACAGTAAAAAACAAATAAGGTAATATTCATTCATCTCTTCTGGACCCCTGGCACGTAACACAATAAAAATTTATGAGCCTCACTTTGTAGCATCAGAATATTTTTATTAAGGCCATCTTTTATAATACCTACCCCCTAAGAACCTCCTTGAATCCACATTTGCTTGTAACATCTCCGGGTTTAACTTTCTCTGAGATATATTCTTCTGTATGACATTTTTTTCCTTGGTAACCAATTAAATAAAAAATTGATTTTTTTTAACAGGGTGACACTTTAATTTGCAGTTGTATTTCATTTACATGAACATGTCATTTCCTCCTCCTCCTTCTGAGGTGCATTTCATACACAACCACCCTCCTTCTGATCAGACAGAGTCAAACTCTGTTGGGAGAATAGAACATTCTTGTATGCTAGATAACCTAAATGGTATTCTCAGCTGTAAATCAAAGGCTACTTTGAAAAACTGAACTTGTTAGAGTTTACCAGCCTTGGAAAAATGGACAATTTCATACCCAGATTCTTCAGTATCACCTAGTCTTCCTCCTCTGCACATCACTGCAAAAGCATCTTGTGAACTGTAGTTTTTTTCTTTTAGAGAGCGGCATTTATTGCACTGCTACTCCTGGTGTCCCTTTCTTTCCCCAAATGATCAAGAGATGGTTCAAAGAGAAAACCTTCATAGAAGCCAAGAAATATGAGAAAAGTACTCTTTGCACTCTTCCAGTTGCTGCTGGCCACTGTGTCAGAAGACTGTTTTTCAGCATTAATTTATTGACAGTCTTGTCTTTGTCCCATTTTCAATTTGTAAGGAAAAGTACAAATAACAGTTCATTTCCAAAATGATGATACTTCTAGATCATGCATTCTCAACATGGGAAATATCATCCCCATGGGGGTAAAAATTGGTTCAAAGGGGCAAAAAAAAAAAAAAAAAAAAAAAAAAAAAAAAAAAAAACTTAGTGTAATCATTTGTTCCCCTCCAAAGCATCAGAGTATATAAATAGATACACATTGTATCTGTGATATTAAAATTTCATGGGAGGAGAGACAAGTAGGGAAAAAATGTCTAAAAAGGTTCCTCAGGAAGACAATAATGGAATAAAGACTAAAACAAACCGTTCTAGATAAATGAATACCCCCAAAACAAGACATCCTTTAAAATCTTGCAAATTCAAAGACATAAGCCCAGTCATGCTCTCCCTGAGACCTGAGAATGACAGCATTTGGGGGTGTGCTGTCAGTGAGTCCACTGACCTCAAATCTCTATTTGAGGTCCCTGTGGCGTATCATAAGATGAGGTAAATATATACCCTTGCTTTAACCTTCACAGAAAATTCCCCTTTAATAATTATATCTGACTTTTGCTGAACCTCTGGGTCATGAGGAGGGTAAGATACCTGAAGGACTTTATTAAAAGGAACTTTCTTGATTTTTCTATGCCTCTTTGATAATGAAAATCATTCTTTAGTTACAAGGTCTACCACTTCCCTGGAAGGAATTATTCCATTTCATTCTGATCCAGGCTCAGTTCCACTGAGTTTCCGAATTGTTTCCTGGGCTTGCTTATCAAGATGGTTGACACCCTCCTTTGACCACTAGTCTCTCTCAAATTACTTTAGCTCCTTATCATTTTCTCCAGCTTTTAACAACCCCAAATGATAGAAGGTAAGTTGACTTTCTCAGTACATGATCAACAAAATGCTAGTTGCTAAGAGAGGGTAGAAAATAAATTGAAAAAACAAACTTCATATTTTAAGAGCTTATTCTGGGGGAAGGGATAAGAACTACAAACAGGAAAACAGTTAAGGAATAATACCAGATGCTTTTTGAGTACTGTGGATCTGCAAATGGGAACACAAATGATTAAGACTCCCAAATCTCGGCTCCAGAGGCATCCTGTACTGTCCATGTCTCAAGAAACGTCTTCTGGAGAACAGCTGTGCCATAAAATCAACATGTAGGGTTGCCACTATGTGGAAGAGACTGGGGAGGTGCTCTCTGCCAATGGTGCCAGGGTGCTGAGGAGGAATGAAGCCTGGCACCAAGGAGAGTCATTTTTTTTGTGTCATATAAACACAGATTAGGGAGCTAAAGATGCCAGCAACAGATTAGAGTACTGTTACCAGGTTCTTTTCTTCAAGAACTGTAGGCCAACTGAGCCTGTCTCTTGGAAACAACAGGAGGAAAAAGCCTGATGTTATTAAAACAACCCCAACCATTTAGTAGGCCTCTGGCCACTAAGATGAAGGCAGGAAATGTGCCAGAGGGGGTTAATGGACTGAGCTAGAAAGTATTTACATACGAGGCACTTAGCCTCAGAAACCAAATCCTGAGAGACTGCTAAGGGATTTCTAAGGTTTCAAGGTTCTCCCATGTAGTAATGACAGAATGGAACAAGCTAGACTCAAGAGTTTCTCAACCTCTGCACTATTGAAATTTTAGGACAGATAATTATTTGTGTGAAGAGTCTTGTGCATCGCAGAACATTTAGCATCCCTGGCCTCTACCCACTAGATGCCAGTAGCACCCCACTCCACATAGTTGAGACAACCAAAAATGTCTCCAGACATTGCCGAATGTCCCCTGGGGATAAAAATCATTCCTAGTTGAGAAATGCTAAGCTAGATAAACATACCCTACATTTTAACTCCAGGGTAGGTGCTCTTAGCACCACTACTAGAATGTCTGCTGCTAACAAGTGATGCTGTTATAGTCATGGAAAGAAACTAATCCAAGGCACAGCATTACAACTTCAATTTTCCATATCTGCCAATGGGATCTTACAGCTTGTTTTTTGTTTGTTTTGAGAATACAGGTTTCAGAATCAACTGGACCAGATTTTGACACTTCCTGTCATTATCTACTATAGTGTGACTTTGTATAAATTAATCTCTCTGAACCTCAGTTTCCTTATCTGTAGAAAAGGGTATAATAGTACCTACAACTGACAGGATTGTTGGAAGAACTTACTAAGACAATAAATAAAAAGTGGTCGGGCGTGGTGGCTTACGCCCATAATCCCAGCACTTTGGGAGGCCAAGGTGGGCAGATCACTTGAGCCCAGGAATTTGTAACCAGCCTGGACAGAGTGAGACTCTTATCGCAAAAAAAAAAAAAGGCCACGCACAGTAGCTCACACCTGTAATCCCAGCACTTTGTGAGGCCAAGGCAGGTGGATCACTTGAGGTCAGGAGTTCGAGACCAGCGTGACCAACATGGTGAAACCCTACCTCTACTAAAAATACAAAAATTAGCCAGGCATAGTGGTGTGTGCCTGTAGTCTCAGTTACTTGGGATGCTGAGGCATGAGAATTGCTTGAACCCAGGAGGAGGAGGTTGCAATGAGATGAGATCGCACCACCACACTGCAGCCTGGACAACAGAGCAAGATTCTGTCTCAAAAAACCCAAAAACACAAAACACAAAAATTAGCCAGGTGTGGTGGCGTGTACCTGTAGTCCCAGCTACCCAGGAGACTGAGGTGGGATAGCTTGAGTCTGGAAGGTGGAGGTTGCGGTGAGCTGAGATTGCACCACTGCACTACAGCCTGGGTTACAGAGCCAGACCATCTTGTAGATAGATAGATAGATAGATAGATAGATAGATAGATAGATAGATAGATAGATAGTGATGGCAAATACTAAGTGCATAATAAATGGCCTTTAAAATTATGTCTGTCATCTACTCCACTCTCTGTGTGTATTTCATCTACAGTTACAGCCTGGGTGACACAGCCAGACCACCTTGTAAATAAATACATAAATAAATAGTGATGACAAATACTAAGTGTCCAATAAATGGCCTTTAAAGTTATATCTGTCATCTACTCCAATCTCTGTGTGTATTTCATCTACAGTTACACTACTACTTACATCAGCATCAACAGACAGCTTATAGAGAGATGTCCTTGTGTAAGAGACTGGCCCAAATAGTGTGCCAGGGCCAAGAGAGAGAAGTGTTTAATCTGAAGATTAAAATAAACTGTCTAGGCCCTATACTATTTGGCAACTTTCTCCTTGAAAACAGCCCAGGCCAAGACAGACCACCTTCTGGGCCACAAAACACAATGTTAACAAATACAAAAGAAAAGGAATAATACATATTATGCTTGCAGACTACAAGAGAACTAAACTAGAAATCCGTAATAAAAAGATAACTGGAAAATCCTATAAAACTGACAGATTAAACAATACATTTCTAAACAACACATGGCTCAAAGAATATGTCTCAAGAGAGATTTAAAAATATTTTGGATTAAATGTAAATGAAAATGAAAACATGACTTCTCAAAATTCGTGAAATGTAGTGAAAGCAGTGCTTAGAGGGAAATTTATAGCATTGAATGCATGTATAAGAAAAGACAAAAGATCTAAAATCTGTAATTTAAGCACCTACCATAAGAAAGAAGAAAAAGAGCAAATTAAACCCAAAGTAAGCAGAAGAAAAACATGAGCAGAAACCAATGAAACTGAAAACAGGAAATCACCTATAGAGAAAAATCAATAAAACCAAAAACTTTGAAAGATCAATAAACAATAAACATCTAGGTAGGCCAACTACGAAAAAAGAGAGAAGATACAAATTACTAATACCAGAAAAGAAAGGGGGGCCATCACTACTGATCCCATGGACACCAAAAGGACAATAAGGGAATACTATGAACAACCGTATGCCTACAAATTTGAAAACCTACATGCAATGGACTAACTTTCCTTGAAAGACACAGTATATTACAATTTACACAAGAGACAAATAATCTAAATAGGCCTATATCTATTAAATTGAAGCAATCATTAATAATCTCCTAAAACAGAAAGAACTGGGCCCAGATGGTTTCACTAAATTCTACCAAACATTTAAGGAAGAAATTGTACCAGTTCTCTAACGTCTCTTCCAGAAAATAGAAATATGAAATACCTGCAACTAACATCATACTCAATGGTGAGGAACTAGATACTTTCCCCCTAAGACCAGGAACAAGGCAAGAAGCCCCTTCTTACCAATACTTTTCAATATCATATTGGAAGTCCTAGCTAATGCAATCAGAAACCACCCCCCACCGCAAAACAAAGTAAATAAAAGGTATACAGATTGGAAGAAATCTGTTTGTTGCCAGATGACATCATTGTCTAATCCCAAAGAATCAACAAAAAAACTCCAGTAACTATTAAATAATTATAGCAAGGTTTCAAGATACAAGGTTAACTGCTTTCCTATATTGCAGCAATGAACAAATGAATGACTGGAACTTGAAATTAAAAATACACCACCACTTACATTAGCATCAAAAAAATAAACAGGTATAAATCTAACAAAATATGTACAAGGTCTATGGGAGGAAAGCTACAAAACTGATTAAAGACATCACAAAGGATAAAACTAAATTAGCGAGATATTCCATGTTCATGAATAGGAAGGCTCAGTACTGTTACAATGTCAATTCTTCTCAGCTGGATCTACAGATTCAGCACAATCCCAATCAAAATCCTGAATTATTTTGTGAATATTAACAACCTGATTCTAAAGTTTATATGAAAAGGCAAAAGACCCAGAATAGCCAACACAATATGGAAGGAAAACACAAAATTGGAGGATTGACACAACCCGACTTCAAGACTTAATATAGGCCGGGCGCGGTGGCTCACGCCTGTAATCCCAGCACTTTGGGAGGCCAAGGCAGGTGGATCATGAGGTCAGGAGTTTAAGACCAGCCTGACCAACATAGTGAAATCCCATCTCTACTAAAAATACAAAAATTAGCGGGGCGTGGTGGCGCATATCTGTAATCCCAGCTATTCAGGAGGCTGAAGCAGGAGAATCGCTTGAACACAGTAGGTGGAGCTTGCAGTGAGTCGAGATCACGCCACTGCACTCCAGCCTGGGCAACAGAGCGAGACTCTGTCTCAAAAAAAAAAAAAAAAAAACTAATGTCCACACAAACACCTACACATGGATATTTATAGCAGCTTTATTTATTCATAATTGTCAAAACTTGGAAGCAACCAAGATGTTCTTCATTCAAGAGATGAATGGATAAACTGTGGCACATCCATACAATGGAACATTATTCATGCTAAAAGAAATGAGCTATCAAGCCACAAAAAGACATGGAGGAACCTTAAGTGCATGTTACTAAATGAAAGAAGTCAAAGGCTACATACTATAGGATTCCAACTGTATGAGATTCTGGAAAAGGAAAAGTTATAGAGACAGAAAAATGATGGGTAGTTGGTAGGGGTTGGTTTGCAGGGAGGCAGAGACGTACAGGTGAGCACAAGATTTTTTTTCTTTTCTTTTCTTGAGAGAGGGTCTCACTCCATTGCCCAGGCTGGAGTGCAGTGGTGCAATCACGGCTCACGGAAGCCTCAATTTTCTGGGCTCAGATGATTCTCCCACCTCAGCCTCCCGAGTAGCTGGGGCTATAGGTGTGTGCCACCATGACCAGCTAAATTTTTTTGTATTTTTTGTAGAGATGGGGTTTCACCATGTTGCCCAGGCTTGTCTCCAACTCCTGAACTCAAGAGATCCACCTGCCTTGGCCTCCCAAAGTGTTGGGATTATAGGCATGAGCCACCATGTACAGCCACAAGGAGATTTTTTAAGCAGTAAAGTTATTTTCTATGTTACTACCAATGTTGGATACATGGCACATACATTTGCCAAAACCAGTGAAATTTACAACACCAAGCATGAACCCTAATGTGAACACGTACTTTGAGTGATAATGATGTGTCTACGTTGGTTCATCAGCTGCAGCAAATGTACCACACTGGTGTGGACAGTGGGGAAGCCTGTGGGTGTAAGGGGAGGGAGTATATGGGAACTGTCTGTATTTTCCACTCAACTTTTAATAAACCTAAAAAAGAGGGAGGGGCCACGACTTTCATTCACATTCTAGGAGACAGTGGGAACAGCAGCTGTTCATAAGGACAATACTAGTCATGGTAGTTCATATCTATCATATAACCGCAGAAATTCCTTTCATTGAGGCTTAGAGCAAAAGAAGAAATAAAGATTATTCTGATGACAGACAAAACAAGGAGGAAAAGAAGCTTAAATCCAGTGATCCTGGCTAACTATCAGCCAACAACAATGGCAAAAACTAAGCTGCCAAGTCTCATTCCAGAGTCAGGTCTTCAACTTGTAGGCCAGAGCTCCCACAATGTGTCTAGGGATAAAATCATAATAATCATCACAGTCACAAGATAGGTGAGCTCTGCCAAGCCTAATAGCCTCTGTGCATCTCTCTACCTTTGCTTCTCTCAGAAACTCTTCTCTTCTGTTGCTTGGAAAGAATTAGGAATCTTTTTTCAAAACAGCTTCACAGCTTCTCTCTAAGATTTGTTCTAGGAGAAGGGAAATGAAAAGTATGATTCAACAGTTCAGTGAAGATACTGAACAATGGGAATCATTAGCAAATCTATCAGAAAAGCTAATTCGGGGAAGGTAAAAAAGGGCAAGTTGCAAAGAAGGAAATGATTAAATTACATTTCAGTCCTGAAAAATCTGTTTAACTTGAGACTTTCTAATTCAGAATGGCCATCTCTGACTGTGTTGCTGCTGGGAAGATGAAATAAGAATGGGGTTGGGGATGTTAACACTCATCATCCTGGAGACACAATTACTATCTTTCTGCTTGGCTGTTATATGAACCTGCCCTGGGCTTTCTAGTCTCAGCTCTCCTGACCAGCTGAGCTGGAGGAGAGCTGAGACTAGAAAGCCCAGGGCAGGTCCAACTGAACAACTTATCAACTTTTCAAACAGACTGACAGTTGCTTTGGGCTGGAGGGATGTGAGAGAGGGAAAGGGGAAGTGACTGCTGATGTGTACGGGGTTTTTTAGGAGGTGATAAAGATGATATGAAATATCTAGATAGAGGTGATGACTGCACAACTCTATATACTAAAAGCCATTGAAATGTATACTTTAAATAGGTGGCCTGTATGGTAGGTGAATCATATCTCAATAATGCTGTTATTAAGAAAACACTATTCAAATAAATGTCTATCAATTTGTGAAGTGAAAAATGGTAATCCTATTTTTTGGATCCATTTCATTTCCTTAATAATTAAGAGTATTGGTGAACATCTTTTCATTTGTTTACCAGCTCACTGTGTATCTTTTAGATGGTCTACTAGTGTCTTATGTACATTTTAAAAACCTTTGTTATTTTAAGGTTTGTTGTTGTTGTTGTTGTTGTTGTTTGTTTTTTAGATGGGGCCTCACTATGTTGCCCAGCTTGCCTTGAACTCCTGGCCCTTAAGTGATCCTCCTGCCTCAGACTTCCCAGTAACTAGGACAACAGGCACATGCTACCCTACCTAGCTTTGGTTACTATAACTTTTCTCTTATGGATTATCTGAGCTCTCTGTAAATAAATACACTGGCTTCTGTTTACAAAAAATAATTCTCAGAGCAAGGGAACCATCTTCCCTTTCTGAGTATATCTGCATGGCATCCTAGGAAGAACACTTAATCTTCTTTCCAGAAAGCTTCATTCAAATGCAGTCTTAAAATCTGTCCTAAGAAAGGGGTATAACTAAGTACTCAGTCACACTCACTCTAATCACCATTTAATCTAATCTAAAATCACAGTCAATGTATCCTATAGCCTGGTACCTGGAAAAAGTCCCTGATGGCAAATAAGAAGACTTCTTCCATGCTTAGAAGTGTCCCAAGTTTCTCTGAGTTCTCATTTATGATTCTGACATTGAGAAAAATGCCCAAATATATATGTGTGTCTGTCTGTTTAAAATTATAGCTTTACTGAGATATAACTTACAATTCACCTATTTTAAAGTATACAATTCAAGGTTATTAGCATATCCGCACAGTTATGTAACCATCAGCAAATAAATTTTACAACCACCATCACTACTGTCTAATTTCAGGCATTTTCATCTCCCCTAAATACCGTACCCATTAACAGTCACTCCCTTTTACTCTGTCCCACTCCTGCCCTAGCCCTAGGCAATCACTAATTGCTTCTCCTGGACATTTCATGTAATGAAATCATATGGTAGGTGGCCTTCTGTGTCTGGCTTCTTTCACTCAGCATAACATTTTCAAAGTTTATCCACGCTTATTGCATGTTTCAGTACTTCACTTTTTTTTTTTTCTTCCCCAAAGAGACAAGGTCTCATTCTATCACCCAGGCTGGAATGCAGTGGTGCAATCACAGCTCACTGCAGCCTTGAACTCCTGGGCTCAAGCAATCCACCCACCTCAGCATCCCTAGTAGCTGGGATTACAGGCATGAGCCACTCTGCCTGGCTTCATTCCTTTTTATGACTGAATAATATTCTATCGTATGTTTATAACTGAACCATAGGTTCATATGAGAATTAAATAGTAGTTTTTATTTTATAGAAAATATACTGTGTGGAAAACCAGCAATCATAAAAGGACTTAAGATAAATAGAATTATTTCCATTGTAAAGAAAAAGTAGGGCTTCAAAGACTAATTCTGAGTGTATTATCTATAGCTGAAATAGAGTCTTCACTTTTTCCTGAGGCTAAAAGATATGAAGAGTATTAGGGAACATCATTTTCTGCAAACCACAAAAATAAAATCCCAAAAAAGCACCACGTGGCTGTCTATAATTCTGGCATAGGAAATGTTCTGAGTAAGGCACTTGGTCTATCATGTTTAGGCAGTTTAATAACTACTCTACCAGTCATTTAATCTGATGCTGAGATTAATCATTAAACAAGTTCGCAATATATTTAACATGAATTAAAGGGTAAATATTTTGTAAATACAGACTTCAATGGTTACGTGTCTTATTTGTAGGAATTAGGCCCCCAAATAAACATAATTTTATTGTCCAATAAACTCCTAAAGGCTCCAGAGAAGGATAATATTAGTCCACATGCAAATCATGAACTTTAGGGGCAGACCTGAGAAAGACTCTACTGAGGCCAAAGGCACTGGATCAGGCCAATATAGCAATGATAGTCTGAGAGTTCAACAAGAAAAATAGCAAGGCCTGGAATACAGTGTATGAGGAAAGGAAAAGAAATAGCTATGAAATTTTTTTTTAATTTTTAATTTTTAGAGATGGGGTCTTGCTGTGTTGCCCTAGCTGATCTCAAACTCCTGGGCTCAAGTGATCCTCCTACCTTGGCCTCTCAAAGTGCTGAGATTACAGGCGTGAGCCATCATGCCTGGCAAACTGTGAAATATTCCTATGTATCACAGCTTCATAAAAAAATTTTCTCAAAACAACAATTCAAACCAGGATTACATGGCCACAGCACAGTAAGGTTTATAACAGGTCAAAAAAGAAAGAGAAATTGGCCGGGTGCGGTGGCTCACGCCTGTAATCCCAGCACTTTGGGAGGCCAAGGCAGGTGGATCACGAGGTCAGGAGATCGAGACCATCCTGGCTAACACGGTGAAACCCCGTCTCCACTAAAAATACAAAAAAAAAAAAAAAAAAAATCTCCGGGCGAGGTGGCGGGCGCCTGCAGTCCCAGCTACTTGGGAGGCTGAGGCAGGAGAATGGTGTGAGCCTGGGAGGCGGAGCTTGCAGCGAGCCGAGATCACGCCACTGCACTCCAGCCTGGGTGACAGAGCGAGACTCCATCTCAAAAAAATAAAAATAAAAAAAGAAAGAGAGAAATTAACCTGATATTCATTAAAGACACAGCAGTAGATAGAGCCTTCTTATCTGGAGTAAGTAGTAAGTGAACAAGGAATCTGGTATTAGCTTTTTTTTTTTTTTTTTTTTTTTTCAGATGGAGATGGGTTCTTGCTGTGATGCCCAGGTTGGAGTGCAGTGGCATGACCACAGCTTACTGCAGCCTCAACCTTCTGGGCTCAAGTGATTCTCCTAACTGAGCCTCCCAAGTAGCTGGGACCACAGGTGTACGCCACCCCACACCCAGCTAATTAAAAAAAAATTTGTTTTTGTAGATATGGGATCTCAGTATTTACCCAGGCTGGTCTTAAACTTCTGGCCTCAAATGATTCTCCTGCCTTGGCCTCCCAAATTGCTGGGATTATGGGCATAAGCCACTGCACCCAGCATAGGTTTTCTTTTTCTTTTTTTTTAATTGTGCTAAAAAGAATACAACATAAAAGTTTACCATCTTAACCATATTTAAGTGTACAGTTCAGTAGAACTGTATGTATGTAACAAATCTCAAGCTCTACTCATTAAACAATTCCTCTTTCCCTCTCTCCCCAGTCCCTGGTCACCACCATTCTACTTTCTATGAATTTGACTACTTTAGTTAGCCTCATATAAGCAGAATCATATACTACTGGTATCTTTTAACATGCTTTGAAAGAGGAGATGCATAACTAGGTAGCGTGCACACAAAGACATTCACAGACATGGCATAAAATCAGAATAATATTCAACTCTACAGGAAAGTAGTAAGGTCTGATGGGAGAATATAACCTCTTGATCTGTCATGGCCAGAATGAAAATGGAGACTCCCTTAAAAAGCCAGTCAAATAACTCAAACAGAGAATAGGGCTCATGCCATCAGGCCTGGTGAGCCTCAGAAAGCATACAGCTTCCATAAGAATACTTTGCTCCCTAATTCAGTAATAATCCCCAATGATTCAATCACATTGCCTTGAACGCACCAGTGCCATCCAGAGTTCAGCAATGAGTTACCACCCCAAAGAAAGTGAGTAAGTTGCTCTTTACTAGGTCATCCTTCCTTCCTCCCATCACACTGAAACCCAGGATTAATCTGGGCTGTTTACAGGGTGGCTGGTGGCTCCTGGATCCCTGAAGTCAAGCTGAGATGCTCCTGTGTGGGTAGAGAAAGAGGGTGAGGCCTGCTTTTATCACCCTGCTATAGACTTGCCCTCCCTCCTTCAATACGTATGTCCTAATGAAGCAATTACCTGCACTTACACTAATGATGTAATTGGGACAAGTAATTATGAAAGCAGAACATCCATTTTCAAAGAAATGAGTATCATTACCTTTATTCCACCCACAAACATTATTTAAGACAAAAACAAATAAGCTCACAAGAACACATGCTACTGAAAGATTACTAGGAACAGTATTCCAAAAAACGTAGTGTTAAGGAAAAATGGGGGAAAAAAAAAACCCAAACACAAACATCTAGCATTCGCTCCCACCAGGCAGGGATTCCCTCAAAGCCTCTACCTCTGACAAAAGACATGCAGGTGGATAAGAGTATTAAGAATTACTCTACCTCCACTAATACATTCCCCACAACCTGACACTGCCAATACTTAATCCCAGCAACAGAGGACACTGGCTTAGGTGGGTCCCTAGGTGAAGCCAGGAAAACTGTCAGCCTCTCATCATTATGCAATGCAGCTGCTTAAGGGGGCGCCTCAGCAGCATAAGAATGGGCAAAGAGAGGGGTGAAGGTAGGGAAAAGGACTGAGGGAGAAAAAGGTGAGAGAGAAAGATAAAGAGAGCGACTGACTCAAACACTAAATGGCTCTCACCAATCACTTGTCTTAAATTGCTGAGACTCCCGCAGCTTTTATTGTTTGGTGGAAGCACAAGCAAGTGGAATTGGACCAGAGGGTCTTTGGCTTGTCAGCAGCAGGAGGGAAACGACCTTTATTGCTGCAAAGAGGATGCAGATTTCAAAAGCCTAAAATCTGCAATGAAGGGAAATGGAAATGTGCTGAACGTGGGTTTGACTGGCAGCTTTCCTCATCTGTCGATCACAGGGTAATAAACACTGGGAGATGGCAGAAATGAAGATAAATGCTTTCAGCAGCACCAGTCCCCACCCTCCCCTCCTCTTCCGCCCCCACTCAGCACATGACAAGAGAGTTAAAGCAAGAAAATAAATCAGCTTCTTAACCAACTCTTTTGTTAAAACTTTCCTTACAGGCCACCTACACGTGAATTATTGCTCTATGAGCCTACATTCACATTAGGGGGCCCAGCTTCTAAAGGGTGAAAAGCTCCTGTCAAATCAGCACCTGTACATTTCAGGGTACAGCATTACAGCTGAGTCAGTTGGGGCCAACATGCAAGAAAGAGGACAGGCCTGCTCCCAGCGAAGAAAGGTGAAGAGCTCCCAAGCCTGTTGAACCCTCTAATTCAAAGCCTGCTTCATTCAGGCTAAGGACAGCATGGTGTCAGTCCACTGCAATCACTGCCACATTACCATTACCCAGCGACAGACAGGCTAAGCTCCAAGGGCTAACAAATCCCACAGAACTTGGTGGTCAAAGGTGAGGTTAGATCGGAAAATGGACTCCTAAATACAACACTCAGTCCAACTTCACATTCACCTTGGAAGGGGGGAAAAATTTAACGGTTGACAATCTTGAGGGTGTTCCACAACTAGGTTCAAGGAAAATGTTAATTTTGAGATTTGTGGCATCAAGATAAAGCATCTGGCTGACTTGGTTACTGTAATGGAACTGAGGCTTTTTTGAGTAAGGTCAAAATATTAGTGATTCTTAATGGATTTGGTGGTGACGGTTGCTTATAAGAAGATGGGCTGGGCCAGGCGCAGTGGCTCACGCCTATAATCCCAGCACTTTGGAAGGCCAAGGCAGGCAGATCACCTGAGGTCAGGAGTTCAAGACCAGCCTAATCAACATAGTAAAACCCCGTCTCTACTAAAAATACAAAAAATGAACCAGGTGTGGTGGCGCATGTCTATAATCCCAGCTACTTAGAAGGCTGAGGCATGAAAATCACTTGAGCCGGGGAGGGAGGTGGAGGTTGCAGTGAGTCGAGATTGCGCCACTGCACTCCAGCCTGCGTGACAGGGCAAGACTCCGTTGCAAAAAAAAAAAAAAAAAAAAAAAGACATTCCACCCTACTGGCCCAGCCATGCTGTTTTCCTTTAGATCCTAAAATGGAAAAAAGATTTCAGACCCTTGTTCTGAAGTGCAGGAACCCACTAATGGAAAATCAGGAGCAAAAATAAGTGAGAGAGAGCATGGTGAATGGGTCTGTTTCACAGCATAAACTGCTCTGAAACTTGAGAAGTCCCCAGAACCAGGCATATGCTGTGGAATCTGAGGAGAACAGCACTTGTCATAAAAAGATAGCTAATTTGAAATAGCTTCTAATTAAAATCCAGTGTTCAAACATTAACACCAGGAACACAGTGGAAAAGCAATATTAGCAAGCCATATATTGAGACGCTGCTAAAAGGACGCACCTGGAACACAGCCATCCAGATGAGCCTTTTCAGTCTTGAAGCCTGTTTAAAAGCCCACCTCCTCCCAGAAGCTTTCCTGAATTAGAGAGAAATCCCTGCCTACACACTATTAGCTGTTTTTCATAACACAAAACTTTGTCATCTGTTAGGTTACCTGACTACAAGTACATAAAGTTTCCTCCCAATTCAAGTGTTTTTGCCTCTGTGTACACTGAGCCATCGATTTTCCATTGGTACTGTGTGATTTTTCCTTCTTCTTGAGATGGTGAACTCCTTGAGAGAAGGGATCAACTTTTCCTTCATATAATATTTTTTAAGTTTTTAATTTTTTAAGAGACAAGATCTTGCTCTGTCGCCCAGGCTGGAGTGCTGTGGCATGATCATTGCTCACTACAGCCTTGAATTCATGGCCTCAAGTGATCCTCCCACTTCAGCCACCTGAGTAGCTGGGACTAAAAGCTTGAGTCACCATGCCCAGAACCTCACATTTTAGATACTGTCCAGCCATGGGATTAGAATATTCCCATCCATAAACATGAAATACACAAGGAATGTCACCATTGGCCTTAGAAACTGCTCCTTCTGCAAGTGAGATAACAGGTCCTAGATGGCTTTTACTACCTATGCGTATTAGAGGGACTGGCTGAATTATACAGAACCAAATCATAATCTAAAGGAGTTTTTAGTATGGCATATACATCCAGGAACAGGACAAAGCAACTATATTTTGCAAAAAGAGTTTGTCTTTCATTATAAATAAATTTAAACATCCATCGGGAAGAAAATAGGTGACCAAATTATGTCCAACTACACCATGGAACACCACGCAGCCACTACTAAGAATAAAGCAGATCTAGATACACGGACAGACAGAAATCCTGGATATTCTGTATGATTCCATCCCCACTACAAAATAAAATGATGAAAACTATACAGATGTATAAATATACATATGTTTTTTATTACACATAGAAAAAAACTTGGAAAGACATGTTACAAACCAATCAAACTTTGGAGAATGGGGTTGGAAGAGTGGGAAGAGAAATTTGAACATTTTACTTTATATATTTTGGTATTACTTGAATTATTTACAGTGAAACTATATTACTTTATAAATTTTAAAAGGGGGTCAGAGACACTGATACTTATATTTATAACAACTTAATAAAAAATTTATATCCTAGATTGGGAAACCGACGCAAGTGGATCACCTGAGGTCAGGAGTTCGAGACCAGCCTGGCCAACATGGTGAAACCCCGTCTCTAGTAAAAATACAAAAAGTAGCTGGGCATGGTGGCAGGTGCCTGTAATCCCAGCTACTTGGGAGGCTGAGGCAGGAGAATTGCTCGGACCTGGGAGGTGGAGGTTGCAATGAGCTGAGATCACACCACTGCACTCCAGCCTGGGCAACAGAGCAAGACTCCATCCCCCTCCCAAAAAGAAAACACACACACACACACACACACACACACACACATCCTAGAATACCACAGAGAAGTAAAAAATGTATACATTTTACTATTTAATCTCCATTGTATTTGACATATACATTTACTTATTCCATGAAGCTAAAGAGTTGAAGGACTTCAGAAAAACTCCTTGGTCTTGGATTTACCAATGAAGTTCAGGAGCCTCAGGTTCCCTCTTTTCACTGAGTGCCAGTCAGAATAATACCCTGAGATGCCTTTCACATGTTTAAGAAGTAAGAGTGTTATAGCTTTAGTAGCCAAAAAATCTGTGCTATATAACTGAAGATGAGCCAGAACAATTTCATCTCTGTGTAAACATCTTAGAGAAGACACCACATGTGTACAGAATTTCAAGGCACATTATAAGAGTGAAAAATCTAGAAAGTTAAATGTTCATCAATCGGGAACAGACAACAAGACATACGAATGACTATTAGAATACTATGTAACAACAGAAATAAATCAATCAAACTATATCAACATGGACTTATAATACTGAATTTTAAAAGTTACATGATGATCCATATGCACACGACCCCATTTATATAAACACAACTCTTTTTTTTTTTTTTGAGACGGAGTCTCGCTCTGTTGCCCAGGCTGGAGCACAGTGGCGCAATCTCGGCTCACTGCAAGCTCCGCCTCCCGGGTTCCCACCATTCTCCTGCCTCAGTCTCCCAAGTAGCTGGGACTACAGGTGCCCGCCACCATGCCCGGCTAATTTTTTTTGTATTTTTAGTAGAGACAGGGTTTCACCGTGTCAGCCAAGATGGTCTTGATCTCCTGACCTCGTGATCCGCCCACCTCAGCCTCCCAAAGTGCTGGGATTACAGGCGTGAGCCACCGCGTCCGGCATAAACACAACTCTTAAAATACAAAACAATATTTTACTAATATATTAAGCTATAAAAGATAAAGTACAACCATATAAACCAAAGTCATAAGAGCAGATGCCTGTGAAGTGGTAAAGATAATCAAAGGGGTCAAAGGAACTTCATTTGAAATGTTTCATTTTCAAAAATCTGTTGGGAGGCCAGGCACGGTGGCTCACATCTGTAATCCCAACACTTTGAGAGGCCAGGGTGGGAAGATCACTGGAGGCCAGGAATGCAAGGCCCGTCTGGGCAACATAGTGAGACCACATCTCAAAAATAAATAAATGAATTAATTAAATAAAAAACAATTAGGGCCAGGAGTGGTGGTGCACACTTATAATCCCAGCACTTTGGGAGGCTGAGGCGGGAGGATCCCTTGAGCTCAGGAGCTCGAGACCAGCCTCAGCAATCTAATGAGACTTTATTGCTACAAAAAATTAAAAAATTAGCCAAGCACGATGGTACACACCTATAGTCCCAGCTATTTAGGAGGCTGAGGTGGAAGGATCTCTTGAACCTGGAAAGTCAAGGCTGCAGTGAGCTGTGATCCTGCTATTGCACTCCAGCCTGGGTGACAGAGGAAGACCCTGACTCGAAAAATAAAATACAATAAACTTGTTGAGACAAATGGGGCAAAACAACTCAATTTGTTGAGGCAAATAGGGCAAAATGTCAATAACTATTAAATTTTGGTTGTGGAAGCACAAATGCATGTCATATATATGCCTGTATAGATACTACTTAAAATTTCTGGGCATATGTTTGCAAGTATTTTTAAAATTTCTCACAATAGGAAGGAAGGAAGCAAACGAAAGCAAACAACTGGGAATACAAAGGAAAGAACATCTACGTGCTTTCCCACAATCTTAAGCCTTGACCAACATAGTATGGGGGAGGTCATAATTGGCTAAAGTTAAATACTTGGGGATGTGGAGTCTCACTAAATTCCAGAGGCAGGCAGAAAGTCTACATTCTGTTTATTTGGAATTGCTGACATAAAAGATTATGCCCACAGAAACATGTCCTGAGTCTTGATGAATCAAGTTCATACCATGTAAAGCCTGAGCTACTGCACTGGTGAAACCATTCTGCAGGCAGCTATTGAGTGACATATGGTCACATAAACTTTGTACCCCACAAAGGCAGAGACTCTAAAGCCATGGAATTCCTGAGTTCAAACTAGGAACAATCTGTCTGCACAGATGAAACATGCAAACACATGCCCAGGCCCAAGCATTTCTCTTCAATGCCATCTTGATGCCATATAACGTCTTACCCTGAAAAGAAGAAAGACTTAATTTTAAGTCTCATACTGCCCCCCACTATCTAGACTCCTTCCTCCCTGCCCTAGTCAATGTTTACTAAAATCCCCTTCATCCTTCATAATTTTAATGTCAGGTTAGATAAATGTCTGAGAAAGGCCTGTGGCAAATTTCTAGCTTTTACAAGAGATATCTGACAAAGGAGATTAAAATGTATTTTGGTGTTTCCTTTTCTGTCAGAGCTGCATGCACCTCCCAGAAAACCCTGGACCTGCTATCACAAGTTAGGGATGCGCGTAAACAAGTGAGCACGGCGGTGTAAGCACACACCTTTTTAAGACCAACTCCGTTGCTGGTCATCATAAAGAATACACAAAAACCTGCAAGCTTCTCTATATGCCCCTTGGGGTATGGGAAACCAGGAAATAATCTTGCAGTCAACACTAAGCGTCGGGCCCTTGTCCCATACAAAACCATCTATCTTCCTCTTTACTCTCCTCACGTCTGTCTTCAATGCCAGATTGTTTTTAAAAGCAGATTTTTGATTGTCACTTACCTGCTCTAAAGCTTTAGTGGCTCCTCACTGACTACACTGAGGTAGACTCGTTGGTCTTCAAGGCCCTCCTCGATCTGGACCTGTCTGTCATCTACCCCTCTGGGCTTGTCTCCCACTGCTCTCCAGACCCATCACTTTGTACATGTGTTTTAAACACATCCCTACATTTAAACCTTCTGCTCATACTGCCCCCACTATCTAGACTCCCTCCTCCCTGCCCTAGTCAATGTTTACTAAAATCCCCTTCATCCCTCATCTCCCCATTCAAGTACTTTCTCAAATAATTCACCCCCCTCCTTTTTTTTTTGAGACAGGGTATCACTCTGTCACCCAGGCTAAAGTGCAGTGGTGCGATCCCAGCTCACTGCAACCTCCGCCTCCCAGGTTCAAGCGATTCTCCTTGCTTCAAAACTCCCAAGTAGCGGGGATTACAGGCGTGCACCACCATGTCTGGCTAATTTTTGTATTTTTAGTAGAGACGGGGTTTCACCATATTGGCCAGGCTGGTCTCAAACTCCTGGCCTCAAGTGATCCACCTACCTTGGCCTTTCAAAGTGCTGGGATTACAGGCGTGAGCCACCACGTCTGGCCAATAATCCGCTTTTCTAAGAAGTCTTTTCTAATCTCACTAACCTGATTATGATCTCCTCTTCAGAAGCCCCATGGCACTTTGTTTCTCTCTTATTCTGTTACAGTTCTTCTGCTCAATTTCCTGCCCTCTGCAGGATGCTCTACCATTATTCACTCCACTTGAGGATGGGTTTAAAATTCAGCCCACCAGGGGCCAACTCAAAATCTACAAGCCAAGTATACCTGTTCTATTCCCACTCAACACTTTCCCTGAATCTGAATCCCCCTAGTACATTATTAGTAGGTGCCTCTGACAGCAAGAACACACACAGTTTCTTCATCTTTATATAAAATATATAGATGCTCTGCTGTAGAAGGTATGCAGTAACTCCATATTAATTAAAGAAACAAAGGGACACTTGAATATATCTGACTTGGACTATTCGACTGTCAGCTCCTTAAGAGTAGGGACTACCTTAAATCCCTCTGAGAGACTTAAGTACCTCTGAATCCTTGCACTTAACTAAAGAGTACCTTGCACAAAAGCACAGAATTACAACTCAATTTGTTAACTAGGACTCAAAGTATCTTTGGCTTTGAGAAGATACCCACTCAATCGTCAGAATGGCACTTCCAAAATTCCTAAAAATCTTTTGTCTGATTTCTGCAACTCCAGGAAAGCACCCAACTTCTGGAAGTCTACAT
Source organism: Pan troglodytes (assembly GCF_028858775.2). NCBI lineage: Eukaryota > Metazoa > Chordata > Mammalia > Primates > Hominidae > Pan > Pan troglodytes. The sequence goes on from NC_072407.2 coordinate 50,473,314, forward strand.
AGCACAGTACTCGGGGCCCTAAGAAATTGATGGTTTCATGCAGGGGAAATATAACTGCAGCCAAAACAAAGCCGGGGTGGGCGGGCTTCCCTCTGCAAGTTGGTAAAACGTAACAAAAAAATTCCTGCTCTGGCCTGTGGAAGATCCAAGTGGGTGCAGGCCTTCTCCTTTGTTAGCCTCTGCAAGGCTCTTGCCTTGGGGCCAACAGGATTAGCACAGCCATTTCATGCTCTGAAAAGTCAGAAAAGGAGAGATAGGGAGCTTTTCACTGTAGGAAATGCCTAGTAGTCAGAGACAGTTTTGTTTCTGTTCAAAAGATAAGTGGGGATGCTGAGGTTAAAAAGCAAAAATTCCAACAATGGTTAATGAAAGGTTTGGAAACAATGTACAGAATTAGGCAATGGGATAAACTCCAAGAAGAGAAGAGCAGGTGCCAGAGAGTCAGCACTAGATGTTTTCATGCATTCAAAAATTTCCATGTATTTAAAATGTCATCAGGACGCCCTGTGAGCAGACTTGATGCAGCAATTAGAGAATGCAGGCTTATCCCTCTTGGCACAAAATACCCACAAATAAGCTCCTAGTATAAAAGTCAAAACAAAGTAGAAAGAAAAGCTTTACCAAAAAAGTTGAGCAGTTGCTGCATTTCCCTGGATTTAATAATTAACTATGCACCTTCCTGAGATGGTCTAAACTAAACTCAAATACTGTATTCAAAGGCACAGAGCTCCCAGGACCCAATTTGGGTTTTGTACCTTGGGTCTACAGATAGGCTTCAGGTGGTTCAAGAAACCCCTGAAATAGCAAATAAAATTGTGCATGTGTTCATGAGTGTGTTATTACATTAATATTTTTAATTTTCTATGTTTTATGATGCTTTGACATCTTGGGGGCTTTGCAGATAAGCAACTGTACCTCCCAGGGTTAGTTACTTCCTAGAGATTGCAAACAACTTGCCTTTGATATGCAAACCAACCAATCCAGAGTCCATACCCTAACTACCTCCTTTATTAAACACCGAGACAAGGCCAGGCGCAGTGGCTCACAACTGTAATCCAAGCACTTTGCGAGGCCAAGGCGGGCGGATCACGAGGTCAAGAGTTTGAGACCATCCTGGCCAACAGGGTGAAACCCCGTCTCTACTAAAAATATAAAAATTAGCCAGGCATGGTGGTGGGTGCCTGTAATCCCAGCTACTCAGGAGTCTGAGGCAGGAGAATCACTTGAACCGGGAGGTGGAGGTTGCAGTGAGCTGAGATCGCGCCACCGCACTCCAGCCTGGCGACACAGTGAGATTCCCTCTCAAAAAATAAAAATAAAAAATAAAAAAAATAAACACCAAGACAATATTCCCCAGCCCTAAATCACCCCAGGGCCAAGTATGGACAACTAGTGCCCACACCTACAGCCCAGACCCTGCCAAAATTATTCAAACTGATCCAATCCTAAACTTACTTAGCCTCACCCATCCCTTCCCCTAGAAACCCCAATAAAGGCTCATGCTCCTCCCTGCCCTCCTTCTGCCTCCTGACTCCCTGGTACTTCCCCATGTGGCCTTGTGTTGTGTGGCATGGCACACGCTCATCTCTTGGGAACTGTAAGGAACAAACTATCCTTTCAATGGCAATCATCTCTTCACCTTTTGTCCTTACCATATTGGAATAAAAACAAAATCCTGGGCACACGTTACTACAGTTATGAGTAGGTATTTTTTTCTTAGTGTAGGGTCTAAGTTTTTACCATACTTTCTCAGAGAGTTCACTGTTCTCTAAAGATTAAAAACTAGTGACCTAAATGTTTCAGGTAACTTTGGGGCTCAACAGGCTAAGATATATCACAGAGGAAGCCTCTCTAGGGAACATGCAAAGCCAGGTGGTTATTCTTAGAGAGTGCAAAGAGAAAAAGTGGAGACTGCATAGGGCTTTATTTACTTTTGGTTTTTCCTGGCTCTTTGCAGTGTAAGGGATCATCAGTGTAAGGAGGTAGAAAGGAAAAAGGTTCATCCATCCCAAAAATAGTGATGCTCATGATAAATTAGCACTTCTCATAAGTAACACAGAACTTCTGAAATGTATACATACAATCTTGCTTAAACATTCACAGAAATTGTGCGACTGTCCATGCTATATTCTATAAAAAACAACTAGCATGCTGTGCCAACCAGCGACAGTATCAGCAGCAAACAGATAAAGCCTTGGCCTTCAACCTCACTAAGGCTGACAAAGATACACAGATTTGGGATCTAGACTAAAGTACAGAGTCTTGAGACATGCCTAGAATAAAGAATAGTGATCTCAAAACAGAAAGCTTTTTGATGGCTGAGTGAGAACTGAATATTAAACAGGTATTTATCAAATAGCACTGTGGAAGATGTACATAAAATGGTAGTAAGATGTACTTCTTGCTTGGTTGGAGCCTACAATCCAGTTGGGGAGATAGGACTTCCATCAAAAGCATTATAAATGAGGCCAGGCGTGCTGGCACACGCCTGTAGTCCCAGCTACTTGGGAGGCTAAGGCAGGAGAATCACTTGAACCCAGGAGGCGGAGGTTGCAGTGAGCCGAGATCGTGCCACTGCACTCTAGCCTGGGCAACAGAGCAAGACTCTGTCTAAAAAAAAAAAAAAAAAAAAAAAAAAAAAAGGGCAATGTGAGTATCTAATGAGGAGACCAACCACAGCCACAGCCATTTAGGAAGGGGCCACTGGGCACCAATGGCCACCTGAGAAGGAGCAGGAAATTTACAGAGTACAGAGGAACTAGGGCTTGAAGCATGTGGAAAGGAGAATGGTTCAGGATAGAAAGAGGTTACTGCTCAAAGTGGATTCAGGGGTCAAGAGCTAATACCAGTTCAGTGGGAAGCAAAGGCTTATATAAATAATAATAGAGATCAGGTTGAAAAAAGATAAGGAACTTGTCATCTGTGTGGCAGGAAAGAGAAATCTTTTGACATTTTTGAGTAAGTAAATTACACAGTGGATAGCTTTCAAATTTTTATTTTTATCAAAGTACTACCTACCCATAATTTTTAAAGTTAGGAAGTATTCAAGGCTAATAAAGTTAAATGGCAGCCTCCAGCCCCATGACCCACCCTCCTTGATTTCTGTTCTCCAGAGGCAATCACTTTTCAAACCTTTTTTGTTTTTCTTCTGATAATTAACCATCATATTTCTAAAATTACTAATGTTTCTTTTTTTCTTTTCTTTTCTTTTTTTTTTTTTTTTTTTTGAGATGGAGTCTCGCTCTGTTGCCAGGCTGGAGTGCAGTGGCGCGATCTTGGCTCACTGCAACCTTCACCTCCCGGATCCAGGCGATTCTCCTGTCTCAGCCTCCTGAATAGCTGGGACTAAGGCGCACGCCACCATACCTGGCTAATTTTTGTATTTTTAGTAGAGAAGGGGTTTCACCGTGTTGGCAAGGCTGGTCTCAAACTCCTGATCTCAAGGGATCTGCCGCCCACCTCAGCCTCCCAAAGTACTGGGATTACAGGTGTGAGCCACTGCACTAGGCCTATTACTGATTTTTCAATTTCCGCTATTATCTACTGATTTCCTATGATGGGAGATGATTTGTTCCTACCTTCTTTTCTCCCCCATCCTTCCAAAATAGTTACATCCCATGTTTGGGTTAATGTAAATTATTTACAGTATTATAACTATATAAATATTCACAAATACAGGAATAGTATAATAAATTCGTATTTCCTTTCATATACAATTTTGTTTCTTCTAGAAATGTTCTTGTCATCACTTACTAATCATCACTTGCTTTTTCCCATTCTCTTTTTACAATGAATATATACTTTTGTCTAATTCCTTTACTGTTACTCTATGTTACTCTTTTTTTGGGATGGAGTCTCACTCTGTTGCCCAGGCCAGAGTGCACTGGCACGATCTCAGCTCACTGCAACCTCTGCCTCCCGGGTTCAAGCGATTCTCCTGCCTCAGCATCCCGAGTAGCACACCACCATACCCGGCTAATTTTTGTAGTTTTAGTAGAGATGGGATTTCACCATGTCAGCTAGGCTGGTCTCAAACTCCTGACCTCACGTGATCCTCCCAAAGTGCTGGGATTATAGGTGTGAGCCACTGCACCTGGCCCTTTTACTGTTAATTTAGAAGAGATCTGGGAGAGAGTGGAGATAAACACACATGTTCATTCTTTCATGTTTACCAGAAGTCTAGGGCCACATACTGGCAAGTATTTCTGGCGTGGGAAGATTATAAGCAGGGAACAACCAGGCAGGAAACTGCTACGAAAGCATAATGGCCTCAATCAGGGCTAGAATAGTGAGAAGAGATCCTGGAATCTTCAGTTTACTTAGGAAAACATGGTTGCTATTCTTCCAGGGCATAGGATGGTGACAGGTATATTGGAAACCCTCACACATTTGTTGAATGAAGAAATGGCCAAACAACAGCTGCCTTCTTTGAGTGGTTCTGTGAATTATAAGAACAATAGATGATAAAGAATATGCAGCAAGCAGTGCGTGGTGGGACCAATCACTAATACAAAAAAAAGTGGGGAGGGGTGGCGGGCAGCATGGTGGCTCACACTGGTAGTCCCAAGCACCTTAGGAGGTGCCAAGGCAGGAGGATGGCTTGAGCCCAGGAGTTTGAGAACAGCCTGGGCAATATAGTGAGACCTCATCTCTTGAAAAAAAAGAAAAAAGAAGAAGAGGAAGGAGGCCCAAGCATTACCCTTGGCTCAAAGTAACTCTGAACTCCTGGGCTTATGGAATCCTCCCACCTCAGCCTCCTAGTAGCACAAGCATCACTCTTAAAGAAAAGGAAGGCCAGGGCCAGGCACAGTGGCTCACGCCTGTAATCGCAGCACTTTGGGAGGCTGAGGTGGGTGCATCACAAGGTCAGGAGATCGAGACCATCCTAGCTAACACCGTGAAACCCCGTCTCTACTAAAAATACAAAAAAATACAAAAAAAAAAAAAATTAGCCGGGTGTGGTGGCGGGTGCCTGTAGTCCCCATTACTCAGGAGGCTGAGGCAGGAGAATGGCGTGAACCTGGGAGGTGGAGCTTGCAGTGAGCCGAGATCACACCACTGCACTCCAGCCTGGGCAGCAACAGAGTGAGGCTCCGTCTCAAAAAAAAAAAAAAAAAAAAGAGAGAAAGAAAAGGAGGAAGGCCAGACACAGTGGCTCAAGCCTGTAATCCCAGCACTTCAGGAGGCCAAGGCAGGTGGATCACCTGAAGTCAGGAATTCGAGACCAGCCTGACCAACATGGCAAAACCACGTCTTTACTAAACATACAAAATTAGCTGGGTGTGGTGGTCTATGCCTGTAATCCCAGCTCCTCAAGAGGCTGAGGCAGGAGAATCACTTGAACCTGGGAGGCGGAGGTTGCAGTGAGCCGAAATCACGCCACTGAACTCCAGCCTGCGTGACAACAGGGAAACTCCACCTCAAAAAAAGAAAAAGAAGATGTAATAAAATATTAGATTTAGTTAGTTTAGGCTTTACAGTTATATCTATATCTAACGTATTTTCACTGAATATGGTAAAGTGTGTTTTATGCTGAACTCTCCAGCTCCTAATCTTCCCTTCCTCCAAAATGAAATCATTGTTTTTATAACAGAATTTTTTATTTCTCTGAATGTTTTAGAAATAGAGTACCTTGGGAATGACAGTAAGGAGTTAAAAAAAAGAAATAGAATCCTTAGATTACAACATAACAGACTGTAAAAGAAACATTGGGGACAGCAACTATGAAAAAAAGGTATGGTTCCTAACTTGAGAGAACTGACAATCTTGAAGGAGACAGAAAATATGTACACCTATTATATGTGTAATATATATGAAAACTGTATGAAAATATGTACATTATATGAAAATATGTACAATGAAAATACTATAAACTAGGCACAATTTAAATATGTTATCTTCAGAGTAAAATGAATCTAAGAATAAGACATAGCAACATATATTTCTTTCTTTTTCTCTTTTTTTAGAGATAGGATCTCACTCTGTTGCCCCAGGGTGGAGTGCAGTGGTACGATCATTGCTCACTGCAGCCTCGAACTCCTGGGCTCAAGCAATCCTCCTGTCTCAACCTTCTGAGTAGCTAGGATTACAGGCCCAAACTACCATGCCCAGCTAACTTAAACTTTTTTTTTTTTTTTGGTAGAGATATGGTCTCACTATGTTGCCCAGACTGGTCTCGAACTCCTGGCCTCGGGCAATCCTCCTGACTTGGCTTCCCCAAGTGCTGGCATTACAGGAATGAGCCACTGTGCCCAGCCTATTTCATCTTAAAAATTTACAATAATCTAATATCCATACTTGCATTCTGATATAACTAAGCATTGTGTAGCAAGATACTTTATACATTAATCAGTTATATAAATAAGACTTGTATTATCTTCCTTAGAGCTAAAGAAAACATGCCAAGTGCCAAAATAAGTGCTCTAAAAGCTTTCATTCAAGACTGGACACCATGGCTCATGCCTATAACCCGAGCACTTTGGAGGCCAAGCTGGGAGGATCACTTGAGCCAGGAGTTCAAGACCAGCCTGAGCAACATAGGGAGACCCCATATCTACAAAAAATTTTTTAAAAAATTAGCCAGGTTGGCCGGGCGCGGTGGCTCACGCCTATAATCCCAGCACTTTGGGAGTCCGAGACGGGCGGATCACGAGGTCAGGAGATCGAGACCAATCCTGGCTAACACGGTGAAACCCTGTCTCTACTAAAAATACAAAAAATTAGCCAGGCGTGGTGGTGGGCGCCTGTAGTCCCAGCTACTGAGGAGGCTGAGGCAGGAGAATGGCGTGAACCCGGGAGGCAGAGCTTGCAGTGAGCAGAGATGGCGCCACTGCACTCCAGCCTGGGCGACAGAGTGAGACTCCGTCTCAAAAAAAAAAAAAAAAAATTAGCCAGGTGTGGCACCATGGGCCTGCGGTCCTAGCTACTCAGAAGGCTAAAGTGAGAGGATTGCTTGAGCCCAGGAGTTGGGTGCTTGCAGTGAGCCATGTCTGCACCACCATACTCCAGCCTGGGTGACAAGGTGAGACTCTGTCTCAAAAAAATAAAATAAAAAGCTCCCATTCTATCTTCACAACCACCCTAAAGGAAGTTTGTTTACTCATCAGACAAATATTTGAGTATCTACTACATGCCAGACAATGAATAAAACAGACAAAAATTCCCACCTTCATGGAAATTACATTCTAGAGGGAGGAGGAGAAAGAACTAATAAGTTCACCATATAGTATGTTAAATTATGGTAAGATCCATGGAGAAATATAAAACAGGGAAGAGGCATGGAAAATGTTGCATGGCGATTTCTGATAGGGTAGTTGCTGAAAGAATTTACTGAATCCCTATCTAATAGATGAGGAGGAAATTGAGGCTCAGATCAAGTTAAACCATTTGCCCATGGTCTCCAGGTTACCAAGAGTTTAGACGAAATTTGAATTCACGCCAGATGCAGTGGCTCATGCCTGTAATCCCAGCACTTTGGGAGGCTCGGGCGGGCGGATCACTTGAAGTCAGGAGTTTAAGACCAGCCTGGCCCACATGGCAAAACCCCACCTCTGCTAAAAAATATAAAAATTCGGCTGGGCACGGTGGCTCATACCTGTAATCCCAGCACTTTGGGAGGCTGAGGCAGGAGGATCACAAGGTCAGGAGATCGAGACCACCCTGGCTAACACGGTGAAACCCCATCTCTACTAAAAATACAAAAAATTAGCTGGGCATGGTGGCGGGCGCCTGCAGTCCCAGCTACTCGAGAGGCTGAAGCAGGAGAATGGGGTAAACCTGGGAGACGGAGGTTGCAGTGAGCCGAGATCGCCCCACTGCACTCCAGCCTGGGCAACAGAGTAATATTCCTTTAAGAGTATTTTGGCATTTCCCCCAAAAGGGTTAAGAAATAACTTTCTTTCTGTTTTTTTTGTTTGTTTTTTTTTTTTTTTAGATGGAGTCTTGCTCTGTTGCCAGGCTGGAGTGCAGTAGCGTGATCTCGGCACACTGCAACCTCCACCTCCGAGGTTCAAGCAATTCCCCTGCCTCAGCCTCCTGAGTAACTGGGACTACAGGCATGCGTCACCATGCCCAGCTAATTTTTTGTATTTTAGTAGAGATGGGGTTTCATCATGTTGGCCAGGATGGTCTTGATCTCCTGTCCTCATGATCCACCCACCTCGGCCTCCCAAAGTGCCAGGATTACAGGCGTGAGCCACCATGCCTGGCCAGGAATAACTTTCTACTTCAGGATTTGTTGCCTCATTTCACATCCACATTAATTTTTACAAAAGAGTTGTGAATGGCCTAAGATCTTTGGTTGACGTTATATTCTTGGAAAAGCTGAGAAGAGATTAAAATAATAATTAGCCAGAGATAGTCAAAGGACACACTGTGGAGCAACATTCAGCCTATGAAAAGATTCTGTGCAAATCCTGGACAAGTCTTACCTCCTCCTTACTGCTGCTGTGACCGCTTCTATTTAGTTCAACAAGAAGTATTTATTTTATGTCCCAAGGGTGCCTAGCACAACTCAGATGTTCTTTAGCAACTCCTTTTATTAAACTGAGATGGATCCTTTTCAGCCACCTGAGCCTGTCTCTTAGCATTGAGGTGTTCTTGTCACTGGAACATCTAAAGTTGGCAGTCCCAGCTTGTCTCAAGTAGTTCAGCTACCGCAAATAACCTGGGTGCTAGGACATATATTTAATTTTATTCCTTTGGACTACAGATAATATCTTTTTCAAATGAAGTTAGAGCACTTTACCAATTTTTCCTACTTAAATTCTGGAAGGAACATAGCGGTAAGTACCACACCTTCACCTGTCAAGTGGACAGAGGTTAAATGACTCACTCAAATTGTATAGATAATTACTGAAGGAGTCAGGAGAACAACCTGTCAACTTCTAGTTTATTTTCTAAAACACAAGATCAGTAGTTCTCAATCTTTTTGTGTTCACAACATACATTTGAATACTAGATTTCTTAGCAATTTGAAGGAATCAAAAGACTCAGAGAACAGTAAAGTCAGCAATAATAAAAACACAAATCACTTACAGTAAGACAATGTCTCCTAGTCCTTATCTGGTGGCCTTCGGAACTATGTCACTGAGTCACTGAGCAGAGCTGTTCTCCCTGCCCTGTCACCTGCTCACCAGGCAAACTCCACACATGCTCCAGGAAACACAGGCTTGCTCTTACCAGTCCCTTACCTCTTGCTCATACCAACTTATATCCCACCCTAGAACACAGTGTGACTTCCTCAACCTCAAATCAACCTGATATTACAGTAACAGTTTTAGTAAAGGTATATTTTACACACTGATCAAAACTTATTGGCATACAAGAGTGCTAGATCATGTTAGGAAAGTCAGTCTGCCTGCCTTCAGGAAAGCAAAGCCTCCTCAATTAAGAGGTCAACTTGAATTTAGTGGTTAATTAATACTTTAATGCAACGTCACTGGAAAATAAGCAATTGACAAGTAGTGCCAAAGGCACTCATTAAAGACTACATCCTCCTGTATCATGTCAGCATGACAGCCTCTGTGATAGCCAGGAAGAGACAACTGACCTCATCAAAGGAAGCTAAAGCTGGAAAGACACTGCAATACCCCAAAAAAGCTTTCTGAGGAAAAGAAGCCTGTGTACATCTGGTTTGAGTGGCAGGAACTTTAGGTGTGTTTAAGTGACACAGAAAAGTAGAGAGGGTGATAACTTGCATTTTTGTAACACATTTCTCTGATAGGATGAGTATTGTATTGACATCTTTGGATAAAGCCCTAACATAAAACAAAGTTAATTCTTCCTGTTACTTGTGGGGGAAACTGTCACAGAGTGATATAATGATCAGTGATAAAGAATCAGAAAAAATCCAGGATTTCTGGAGGTAGAATAGCAATAATAAGTATTGAAAAGGCAGAAAAATAATGGATCCTTTAAGGATTCTTTTTTTGTTTGTTTGTTTTTGAGACGGAGTCTTGCACTGTCGCCCAGGCTGAGTACAGTGGTGTGATCTCAGCTCACTGCAAGCTCCGCCTCCCGGGTTCACGCCATTCTCCTGCCTCAGCCTCCCAAGTAGCTGGCACTACGGACACCCACCACCACGCCCGGCTAACTTTTTGTATTTTTAGTGGAGACGGTGTTTCACCGTGTTAGCCAGGATGGTCTCGATCTCCTGACCTTGTGATCGGCCCGCCTCAGCTTCCCAAAGTGCTGGGATTACAGGCGTGAGCCACCGCGCCCGGACAGGATCCTTTAAGGATTCTTAAAGAAGGTAACTTAATTTTTCCTGTTAAAAATTCCCAACACTTAGTGTAGGACCTACCTAGCACACAGTAGCACTCAAGAAGTATATTCCAATGAATACACACAAACTTGAAAATAGGACTATATTACTCCTTAGAATAGCACTGAGGAGATCCCTGAACTTTTACTGGTTCAGGGTGCTGCCCTGATTTAGGAAGAAAAAAAAAAGAGTAGCAATAAATGTGGTGGTAAAATCAGTCAGTTTGATATTTTTCCTGGTTGATTAATTTCATTATTAAGTTAGTAAATATTAGAACCACCGGAGGAAAATACTTTCAAATGAATAAGGGAATAAATAAATTAATTATTATCAGGTATATGATCAATACGAACAGGTCTATTCATATACTTCTCAACATAAACAGAGGCCCAATTTCTAACCTTGTTCTATTTTTTGAGACAGAGTCTTGCTCTGTCGCCCAGGCTGGAGTGCAGTGGTACGATCTCGGCTCACCGCAACCTCCACCTCCCAGGTTCAAGCGATTCTCCTGCCTCAGCCTCCCGAGTAGCTGGGACTACAGGCACATGACACCACGCCTGGCTGACTTTTCGTATTTTTAGTAGAGTCGGGGTTTCACAATGTTGGCCAGGCTGGTCTTGAACTCCAGACCTCAGGTGATCCACCCACCTCGGCCTCCCAAAGTGCTGGGATTACAAGCGTAAGCCATGGCACCTGGCCTCTACCCTTGTTCTTAAGCATCTATACTATACTGTCTGTTGGACAGAGGGGGAAATCCAGAAAGGATTAGTACTCATTCTGGATTTTCCCTATGGCTAGCAGGTAAAGTTAAGTTCAAGGAAAGAAATACAGTACTGGTTCACTGAGGGCAGCTAACCCATATCAGGGCCAGAACAGTGAAAAAAACCAAAAATCAAGATAGTCGAAAGAAAAAGAACCCAGTGTGCACTTGAGAAATGGACATTTTAAGGCTCAGCCTGACAAAGTCCGCATATATGTATAGCATGAGGAGGATGACATTATGTTCCCATAGGATCAACCTGAGTACTTGGAGAGGAGATGAGAGGAGAAAATGAGTGAGGTGAATTGAATATATCTTAAACTGAAAAACAGTCTTATCAATAGAAAAAAAATTAAAGTATTTTAGGTTCTTCTGCAAAGTAGAATAGCAACCCAACTAACTTCAAACCCTAGTCAGCCTATCTGGCAGGCAGCCTCCAGCGCCCAGTGCTACCTATAACTTGGAATGCAAAGTATTAATTATGAATAAGAGAAGAATTCAAGTCCTTGGTTTCCTTACAAGAAAGTAGTTATGGGTGTGTCTCCATGACATTTGCTAACGTTCAACGTTTAAGAACATCAAAGCCAAAAGGGAAGATAGACAAAATATTCAACAGTTTAATGTCCAGGTTCCGGGTTGGAAAAGGAACAGACAAGCATACATTTCTTTGAGGGGGTAGACTGGACCTTAATTCCACATGTATTAGTTTGCTGTATTCTTTGATTGAGTCTATTTCTCTGTATACAAAAATCCCTTCCCATCACAGACTATCCAATGAAAAATGAAAATGAGAGACAGAGGAATCCTAGGATAATTCAATTTGTCAAATTCAGAAGGCCCAAGGACTCAAAATTCCAACCCTTTCCTTCAGAGACAGAGCCCCTGAGGCCATTCCCAGTTTGATAATTTGTTTCAGTTATGCTCCCCACACAAAAGTTATGAGTCATATAAAACTGTAAAATGTCAAATAGTCAACTTGCAACCATCATCACTTTGCTCTGGATACGAGAATCCCGTAATTTCTTGTCGCATACTTCTTTTTTAATGTAAGGTCTCAGATTCGGAGAAAGGTGGAACAGGAAACTGTGGCATTCACAAGAAAGAAGGCAAAGAAAGCAGGCAGCTTCAAATAAAGGATATCCTAAAATATCAAGACTAAAATGATTTTTTTCAGGAATTCTAAACCCTAACAGCTATTCTCCAGGTGTCGGAAAAGAACACTGTTCCCCTCCATAGCTGCATTAGCCTTTCAGAAAATGGTCACTCTTCCATATAGGGGAGACACTAATATCACAAAGGAAAAGGTGGAGAGCTGCACTCAGTGCCTGAAAACAATGACTGATGAGTCCACACAAACCAAACCTCCAACACACAGTACCCAGAAATAATAACAGAGAAGAGGAAAAAGTATCCATGAAGTTGAGAGGGGAAATCAGCCAGTCAGTGTTTCCTTCAGCACTATTGCCTCCAAATCCCATGGCCAATTTCTCTGTTAGTTCCATCCAGTGGCAGCTCAAGAAATTCTATAAATGAGTCTCAGGGTTGGCAGGTGAACGAGTAGGGTGTGCACAAGTTAGGTGACTTGTCTTGAAGCTGCCGGCAGAGCAAGCACACTGTTTTTCACTTAGATGGTGTATTTTTAGGGGTGGCTTGTGGTTAGATAATAGTGGTGGGGAGATACGTAAAGAGTCCCAAGCCAACCCGTGGTGCTGGTACTGCTTCTATCCCATAGGACCTTCACATTCTTCCCAGGTAAGACATAGATTAGAATAGCCAGAAACTTATTCACAGCATGCGAATAAGCACATTCACAGCATGTGCTCCTAAACTGTCCCTGTGGCCTCTCCACCTAGAACATGGGAGTGAAGAAACTGGGCATTTTAAACAATTTACTCCAGCTTTGCACTGATATTTTCAGTTTTAATTAGTTTGCAAAATAAGCTATACAACATTTTACCACTTTTCCCCAGTTGCTTCACATCAGCAGAATCCAGAAAAATATTTAGACCAAGAAACACTTTGTGGCTTTTATAAGCTCTCAGTTAGCTCCTGTGTTAGCTCTATTAGTTCTGCCTTAAAGAAAATCAAGTTCAAATTCTGCTTAGGGCTGGGTGTGGTGCCTCACGCCTGTAATTCCAGCACTTTGGGAGGCCAAGGTGGGTGGATCAGCCAGGGGTTCAAAACCAGCCTGGTCAAGATGGTAAAACCTTGTCTCTACTAAAAATACAAAAAAAAATTAGTTGGGCATGGTGGCGCACGCCTGTAACCCCCCAGCTACTAGGTAGGCTGAGGCATGAGAATCACTTGAACCTGGGAGACAGAGGTTGCAGTGAGCCGAGATTGCACCACCGCACTCCAGCCTGGGCAAGACTGTCTCAAAAAAAAAAAAAAAACTGCTTAAATACTGAGACCCACAACACATAAAGGGAGAAAGGTGGAAGGGTGGGAGGGGAAAGGGACCCAGGAGTAAAAGTAAAGGCAGAATAGGACACTAGCTCAATCTCATCACCACAACCTCTAACTCTTACCAGACAAAAAAGGATAAGGTCGAGTTTTCATTAGGGAGAGTCTTTGTCTCTTTAAAGATACTTCTTCTTCTTCTTTTTTTTTTTTTTTGAGACAGGATCTTGCTCTGTCACTCAGACTGGAGTGCAGTGATGTGATCTCTGCTCAATGCAGCCTCTGCCTCCCAGGCTCTAATGATCCTCCCACCTCAGCCTCCTGAGTAGCTGGAACTGTGGAACTACATGCACACGCTACCATGCTCAGCTAATTTCTGGGGAAAAAAAAAAAAAAAAAACCAACTTTTTTAGAGATGAGCTCTCACTATGTTGCCCAGGCTGGGCTTTCCTGGGTGCAAGCAATCCTCCCACCTTGGCCTACTGTGCTGGGATTACAGGCTTGAGCCACTGTGCCCAGCCTCTTTGAGGACACGTCTTTATTGTACATAGGCTATACCATTTTGAATGCACATGCCTAGGATAATATCCAGGGTTTATCAACAGCAGAGCCCCCAGCCCACCAGCGACTGAGGTGGTTCTAAAAGTACATCAAGGAAGTCCTAAAAGATTGATTGGTGAGGCCGGGCATAGTGGCTCACGCCTGTAATCCCAGCACTTTGGGAGGCAGATCGCTTGAGGTCAGGAGTTCGAGACCAGCCTGGTCAACATGGCGAAACCCCATCTCTACTAAAAATACAAAAATTAGCCAGAGCTAATTTTTCTATTTTAAAAGAACCCTCTACTTTGAAAAGAACCCTGAGACACTATGTGAAGCAGCACAGGTTAGTTTACTGGTGAATGAAAAAAAAAAAAAGAATGACTGGTGAATATACTGAATTTGTCTCTACGTGACCTGAGGCCCAATCTATGCAATTCACATTTGGCGCCCATAAAATAGTTTTTAACCAATCTCAATAATGCCAAGTAAAAGCTAAGTCCTATGCTTGAGAATAACTGAATTCTTGCTTCTCCCAACCACTGCTATGAGAAAGCATAATATGCCACAGTAATTGGGCACACAAAAATTCCTTGCCTTAGTTTTTAGGAACTTTTCTTCTGAGTTGCTTCTGTTCAAGGAGCTCTGGATTATAAATGATGCCATGGGTACAGGTTCACTTACAGCAAATTAGTAAGTGCTTGCACAGTTAATTCTGTCAGTCTTACTCCTACACAGAAATACATTTGGCCCCAAGGGGCCCAACCACCCACAGAGCTCTTTTGCACATCTTTTTACCCTCCAGCACAGAAATAGAGGGCTATATCCTAGAAAATACCCAGAGAAAGAGAAAAGGTAGTTTCCCTGATATCCTATGTCTAGGAAACCAGGGTCCAGCTTTTTATTTGAATGTTGTTCCTAAATTCATTTCTCTGAATAACCCAAATAATTACCTAAGGCAAGATATTTCTTGTTTTTTTCTTTTCTCTCTCTCTTTTTTTTTTTTTGGAGATGGAGTTTCGCTCTTGTTGCCCAGGCTGGAGTGCAATGGCGCAATCTCGGCTCACTGCAACCTCCGCTTCCCGGGTTCAAGCGATTCTCCTGCCTCAGCCTCCCGAGTAGCTGGGATTACAGGCATGCACCACCATGCCCGAAGATATTTCTTGAAAGTTCTAAATCTATACCTTTATATCCTTTGGTATGCTGAAGCTTTCCTCAGTATATGTAAGGACACTTTTAAAAAAAGCAATTTGTGCTGGACGCAGTGGCTCACGCCAGTAATCCTAACACTTTGGGAGGCCAAGGTGGTAGGATTGCTTGAGCCCAGGAGTTTAAGACCAGTCTGGGCAACACAGTGAAACCCTGTCTCTACAAAAAATACCAAAATTAGCCAGGCATGGTGGCATGTGCAGTAGTCTCGGTTACCTGGGAGGCTGAGGCGGGGGAATCACTTGAGCCCAGGAGGCAGAGGTTGCAGTGAGCTGTAATCAAACCACTGCATTCCAGCCTGGGCAACAGAGTGAGACCCTAACTCAAAAGAAAGAAAAGAAAAAAAAAGCAATGTGTTCAGAGTGTGCTAGCAGGCTACCTCAGATTTCAAAGCCTACTTAGTTGTGGCAGCATGTTACAGTAATGGCCCCAAATGATTTAAGCCCTTCTGTATCCATGGCCTTAGAGAGTCTTCTTCCTGGTTTGGGGCTTACCCAAACAGCTTGCTTTAGCTGATGGAATGGACAAAAGCAAACATGACATAAGGAGAGATTCAAAAAGTGCTTATGCAGTAGGACTTTACCTCTCCTGCTTCTTTTCAGAACCCTGAGGTCAGGAGTTCGAGACCAGCCTGGCCAACATGGTGAAACCCTGTCTCTACTAAAAATACAAAAATTAGCCAGGCGTAGTGGCAGGCGCCTGTAATCCCAGCTACTAGGGAGGCTGAGGCAGGAGAATCACTTGAACCCAGGAGGCGGAGGTTGCAGTGAGCTGAGACTACACCACGGCACTCCAGCCTGGGCGACAGAGCGAGATTCCGTCACACACACACACACACACACACACACACACACACAACCCTGAGACACTATGTGAAGAAGCACAGGTTAGTTTACTGGTGAATAGAAAGGAGACAAGTCATCCCAGCTGAAGCCAAATAGCCTGCCAAATGCCAGATACATGTGTGAAACTATCTGTTATCAGTTTTCTATAACTGCCATAACAACAACCAGAAACTTAGTGGCTTAAACAAGACAAATTTATTATCTCTCAGTTCTACAGGCCTGAAGTCAAACAAAGGACTCATTGGGCTAGAAGAAAGGTGTTGGCTAGCCTGTGTTCGGGTCTGTCTCCTTGTCCATTTCGGTTGCTGGCAGAATTCAGTTCCTTGCAGATGCAGAACTGAGGTTCCCACTCGCTGCTGGCTGTTAGCAGAGGCCATTCCCATCTTTGATCATTGCAGCACCTTGACTGACCCTTCTGCCTTCCTCTTCCACTTTTAATAGCTCATGTAATCAGATGAGGCCCACCCAGATAAATCAGGATAATCTTCCCACCTCAAGATCTATAATCTTAATCATAACTGCAAAGTCCTTTCTGCCATGTAAAGTAACATATTCACAGGTTCTGGGGATTAAGATGTGGAAGGACCTCTTAGGCAGATCATTATTTTACCTACTAAACCATCTACTAAGATCATCCACATCCAGCCAAGCTATTAATTGACCACAGAGAAGAGCCAATGATGCAGACCAGGCAAACTGCAATTGGACTCGCAGAATTGTGAGAAACAAGAAATGTCTTATGCCACTAAATTTGGGGGTGGTTTGTTCAGCAGCAAAAGCTAAATGACATAATGGCCAAAGCTATACCACTTCCCAGGGTTGTGCAACCCTCATCCCAATACATGCGTCTTTTCCTTCTTTGCTCTAGATCAACATGTGTGCCTTAAAAGCAACTGGCAGTTTTTTGTTCTCTGACTCATAAAACAAAATAATTCATTTTATTTTTTCTTCTAGTCCAGATCTAGAGATTATTGCTGAAGTTTAACCAAAGTCAGCCTTATTATCTCAAAACAACCAGAGAGAGGCTCTTTGCTCTACAACTTTGGAAGCTACATACATGAAAAAAAATATACATGCTGCAAGTCCCAGGGAATGATTTCAAGGAAGGACTATCTTTTGACAGAGCTAAAGCTGCTGACAGAAGAGGAAAATTTCACTGCCATCCAACTATCTCTCCTTTACGTATAGAGACCAGTGAGGGGTTTGGGGCACAGCCTCTTAAAGAGGAATCTCTAACCCTTCACTAGCCAAATAAATTTTCTCAACTAGGCTCCCCCTCAAATTTGCTGATACTTAAAGGTCTGGAAAACTTCAGTAGAAGGAAAATGCCAATAGCAAGTTAATGTCCTCTTGGCTCTTTTGGCTGACTTCCCTGTGCCTGGGTCTTGACTATTAATTGAATGCTGTTCAGATTCCATCTCAAAAACAAATGAGGATGGAGACCAGAGGCCTGCCGTCCCCAGACTGATAAGAGCAGCACGGTGCAATTACACCCAAACAGCTTTGTTTTGGAATGTAATCACCGCCCCAGCCTTCTTCCCAAAGGGATGGCAACAGTGTAATTACCACTACACAATTCATTGTTTGGGAATATAATTCTTCTACAGGGCCCTCTTTCTAGGGGAAAGGATCTGCGACAAGGATATAAGAGCATAGTAGCCCCCTCCCCAGTAGCAGTCTTCTGAGCTGAACACACTATTTTTGTTTTTGTTTTTGTGATGGAGTTTTGCTCTTGTTGAGCTCAGCACACTGCAAACTCTGCCTCCCGGGTTCAAGTGATTCTCCTGCCTCAGCCTCCTGAGTAGCTGGGATTACAGGCATGCGTCACCATGCCCGGCTAATTTTATATTTTTAGCAGAGATAGGGTTTCTCCATGTTGGTCAGGCTGGTCTCGAACTCCCGACTTCAGGTGATCCGCCTGCCTCGGCCTCCCAAAGTGCTGGGATTACAGGCATGATCTACTGCGCCCAGCCTATTTTTGTTCTCTGAAGGTAAAGCCTGAGATTAGATTTTAGCCTGTTTTTCTACCAACAAAGAATCAGATCACACCCCATGGTGGTTCTGCTGGAAAAGAGCAGGACTGCCTGAGGTCCAACTCCCACTCTGTCAAGTACTAGCTGTGGTTTTGGGTAAAATACTTCATCTCTTTTAGCCTCAGTTTCCTCATCTGTAAAAATGACAGTGTATCATAGCAATGCTGCTGGTGATTAATATGTGAGAAGTGCTTGGAACAGTACTTGGTATAGAACAAATGTTCTTAGGGGTTTTGTTTACCAAATTTGAAATATCATATTCCAAAGTCCTCACGTTTTGCAAGTTTTGGTTACTACATCCTTGTAGTATAATTCAAAGTCAGGCAATGTGATGTGATGTTTCCAGCTTCGTGTTTTGTTTTGCTGTTGTTGTTTTTGCTTAGGATTGCTTTGGCTATTCGGGCTCTTTTCTGGCTCCCTATGAATTTCAGGATTGTTTTTCTCTATGATACTACTTCATGGCCAAATCTAAGCTTGAGTTACTAAATTCTGTCTTTTCACTACCCCTCTGCCAGTTCAGCATGATGGGCAATGTTTTGGATAATTGTAAATGCTGTTATAGAACTGTCACAATCTCAGAGCTATTTGTCTGGGTGAAACTTCACTCTAATGAGCAGGAGTGACTGCGGATATTTCCATGTCATTCCTTTATGTTACCAGTCCAACGGAAACCATAAAAGACTGTTGTGAACACTTGCTGTTGGGAGTCAGCAAATATTACAAAAAGCAGCCACTGGCACTAACTATATCAATATGGTAGATTCTGGAGACAATTCACCTTTCTAGCCAGCTTCATTTGTGAAAATAAATGTCCCTCACATGTTTACTGTGCACCCCACTTCACAGGAACAAGGAGAAACCCTTGTTCCCAATGGGGACTTCTACCCTTTACCTCCTGTCTAGCTTTCCCTTGTTCCTTTGTACCCTGGACCAGTTAACTTCCCTGCATTAGGAAGGAATCTTTTTGGCTTCTACTTTACCAGCTATGAGCCACAAGAGTAAAAACCAGCCAGGCGTGGTGGCTCACGCCTGTAATCCCAGCACTTTGGGGTGCCGAGGCAGGCAGATCATAAGGTCAGGAGTTTGAAACCAGCCTGGCCAACACAGTGAAACCCCATCTCTACTAAAAATACAAAAATTAGCCAGGCGTGGTGGCATGCGCCTGTAGTTCCAGCTACTCAGGACGCTGAGGCAGGAGAATCATTTGAACCTGGGAGGCAGAGGTTGCAGTGAGCCGAGACCATGCCATTGCACTCCAGCCTGGGTGAAAGAGTGAGACTCTGTCTCAAAAAAAAAAAAAAAAGAGTAAAAACCATGAATCTGCTTACCAGGCATCCCTAAAGAATGCAGCCCCACAGCTCAAGACAGTAGAAGTGATGCTGGGCCCCTTCTTCATGGCACAAAGCTGCAGTGAACTGGGCCTATGATAAACCCAGGGACTCCCCTCAATAGCCCTATAACATGAGAGACTATCTTCACAGGGTGAGTATGTGGTTACAAGATGACTCTCTGGCTCTGGGGTGACACTCAACAGCTACCCAAAAGAAATACCCAAGGGAGTCTTAACACTCCCAAAGGGCCCCAGTCACCTATTTGCAGGAGTTTCTTTCCCCATCATGGCTCATACAAAGATATCCATGCTTGCTCTTCAACCTGAGTGGCATGAGGACCCAGGGGAAGAGCTGGCCTTTGTTGATCAGCAAGTTTTAAAGAAAGGAAATTAACAACCACAGGTTGGCTCCACTTTGGTAGAAAAGGTAAGAGGTGATGTCTGCCAGCTCCCATGGCATTTCCAGCCAGGTTGGAATAAACGAGGCTGCTTGGAGATAGGAAAAGGAAACGAGAAAGAAAAGCTGATGTGAGCCCAGGGTTTTAAAAAGAAGGAGGCTGGCAGGCATGGTGGCTCATGCCTGTAATCGCAGCACTTTGGGAGACCAAGGTGGGTGGATCACCTGAAGTCAGGAGTTGAAGACCAGCCTGACCAATACGGTGAAACCCCATCTCTACTAAAAATACAAAAATTAGCTGGGCGTGGTGGTGTACACCTATAGTCCCAGCTTCGGGAGGCTGAGACAGGAGAATTGCTTGAATCTGGGAGGTGGAGGTTCCAGGAGTGTGCCACTGCACTCCAGCCTGGGCAACAAAGTGAGACTCTGTCTCGAAAAGAAAAAAAAAGGTAAAAAGAAGGAGGTAGGGGGTTAGTTAGCACGGGTTATTAACTTCCAGCATTCATACTGCTCACTTTGGTAAAAACTACTGAAGTAGATGGGACAGTAAAGAGGATTGTTCCAAGTCTCTTTACTCACCCTGTAAAGACAGTCTCTCATGTTATAGGGCTACTGACGTGAGTCCCTGGGTTTATCATAGGCCCAGCTCACTGCAGCTTTGTGCCATGCACAAGGGGCCCAAGGTAGGGGATATCTAATCCTAAAGAAAGTTTGAAATGTAAAGAAATATAACGAAGAAAGCTGCTGCTTCCACTGGAAAATATGGGCTTTGACCTCACATTTGGCCTTCTCTTTCCTCACGTGTCCTCTGCAGATTTCTAGATCATTGCATTTGTTCTGAGGGGTTGCAAAACATGTCAAAGCACATACTAATCATAACCTAAGAAGAGAGAAGTAAAAGAATTCTGGCATTATACTGAGTCATTATAGATTAGAGAGAATCTTCAGCTGGCACCTTCAAAATGAGCAGTAATTCCAAGGAGCACACAACCATGGGATTTAATAAGCTTTGAGATCATTTTAGGTCTAGGGAAGCCCCAGAGTACAGAGAACTTAAAGTACAAATAAATAGTGGTGCCTCAATCCAGACATATGGACATTAAGATTTCTACTTTGTACTAATTTACATTCCCACTGACAGTGTATACGCATTCCCTTTCCACTGCATCCCTGCCACCACCTATACTTCTTTGGCTTTTTTTTTTTTCTAAGATGGAGTCTCACTCT
Organism: Pan troglodytes; assembly: GCF_028858775.2. NCBI lineage: Eukaryota > Metazoa > Chordata > Mammalia > Primates > Hominidae > Pan > Pan troglodytes. Next base: position 50,494,316 of record NC_072407.2, read on the forward strand.
GTCGCCCAGGCTGGAGTGCAGTGGTGCGATCTCTGGCTCACTGCAAGCTCCGCCTCCCGGATTCACATCATTCTCCCTCAGCCTCCCGAGTAGCTGGGACTACAGGCACCTGCCACCACACCAGGCTAATTTTTTGCATTTTTAGTAGAGATGGGGTTTCACCGTGTTAGCCAGGATGATCTCGATCTCCTGACCTCATGATCCACCCGCCTCGGCCTCTGAAAGTGCTGGGATTACGGGTGTGAGCCACTGTGCCCAGGCTTTTTTTTTTTTAAGACAAAATCTCACTCTTGTCCCCCAGGCTGGAGTGCAATAGCGCGATCTCAGCTCACTGCAACCTTTGCCTCCCGGGTTCAAGCGATTCTCCTGCCTTGGCCTCCCGAATAGCTGGGATTACAGGCACCTGCCACCACACCCGGCTAATTTTTGTATTTTTAGTAGAGACAGGGTTTCACCATGTTGGCCAGGCTGGTCTCGAACTCCTGACCTCAGGTGATCCGCCCGCCTTGGCCTCCCAACATGCTGGGATTACAGGCGTGAGCCCCCATGCCCGGCCTCAAGAAGCCCAAACTCTTAAACATTTCACTATACTGTCTCTCAGACAGAGTATACCATATAAATGACAGCTGTCCTTCCAGTGCCCCACTTACTCATGCTTATAGTCCCACTCAAAAGATGAACGGGGACACATTTGCAGAGCTTCTTCAAACTGTACGAAAGACAAACTGGACTGAAAGTCCTTGATCCAAGCCCAGGCTTACATCCCACCTCCCTTAGCTAATCTATCAAGACTGGTAGTTAAAGTCTCAGGGGAATTAGTAAATTTTTAGTGGCAGGGCCAAAACAAAACATAGATATTGGGCTACTCCCTGGCTAGACAGTAAACTCCCTGAGGGCAGAATCATTTAATTATTTTGTAATACCCAAAGTGTTCTGGAAAATACTAAGCATTTAGAAAGTGCTGTGTACATTTTAAGGTGACAATACAGAAAGGGCACACGGGTAAAGCATAAGTGGGGAAAGATCAAGAGGAAATTTTCTGGGGAAAACAGAGACAAAAGCACAGAAAAACTTACACATATAAAAGGAACAGAAAAGTTCATTGACAAGGCCCAGTATTTTTCCCTAGAAAAGCCTGAAGAAGCACAGGCAATTCAGCTTAGAAACTGGGCCCCATGTTCTCAATAAGCACACTTCTCACTAGTGGTATAAGATAAGGTAAAGGGCTGGGGTAGAAAGGACTCGAATGCTCCAGTGACTGGTGGACACCAAATAGGTAAAAGACCCCGGGTGCTATAAGGCAACTGGGAAGGCTGAGTTCTCTGGGAGGAGTACTGCATTTACTTCTCTGTTTCCCAGGCAACAAAGCCAGCCTCTTATTCCCTTCACTTTCATCACCGGAGCAGAATGAAATGTAATTGGGTTAATTATTAAAGCAGCACTAGCCAGTACCACCACCACTAATTGTCCATTTATCTGGGGTTTATAAACAGCCATCTTAATTGATGTTGAGTTGGAATGTGCCACTCATGTTATCTGCCTGGCTACTGAGTACCAGATGGGTACACGGCAGAAAGATAAAGGGAGATCAAAGAGATAAAGGACCCAACACCAGAAATATTATTCATTTCTGTTCACTTTCATCTAAGTAATATCACGATGGCCCTTAACTGCAGTCTCTATTATTAATCTATACCAGATTTGCCAGTTCAAGTGAAGATCTGCTATATAGTGATTAAGCAATTTGTTGTATTAGACAGCTATGCTATCAGATGGTGAAATAAGGCTAATTCCTAAAAGTTAGCAAGCCTGAGGCTCTAGATGCCCACCCCAGTTGACTAAGTGAGACTAAAAAGTCCTCCTGAAAGTAATTCCCTAAGGAACCAGGGAAGTGGGGAACATCTAAGACCAGAGTACTGGTGTTTTTAAAAGAGACAAGAGGAGGCTAGGTGCGGTGGCTCACACCTGTAATCCTAGCACTTTGGGAGGCCAAGGTGGGCGGATGACCTGAGGTCAGGAGTTCGAGATCAGCCTGGCCAACATAGTGAAACACCGTCTCTACTAAAAATATAAAAATTAGCTGGGCATGGTCGTGGGCACCTATAATCCCAGCCACTTGGGAGGCTGAGGCAGGAGAATGGCTTGAACCGAGGAGATGGAGGTTGCAGTGAGCCAAGATCGTGCCACTGCACTCCAGCCTGGGTGACAGAACAAGACTCCATCTCAACATAAATAAATAAATAAATAAATAAATAAATAAATAAATAAATACAAATAAAAGAGATGAGAGGGGCCAGGCACCATGGCTAACACCTGTAATCCCAGCACTTTGTGGGGCTGAGTGGGGCAGATCACTTGAGCCTAGGAGTTAGAGACTAGCCTGGGCAACATGGCAAAACCCCATCTCTACGAAAAGTACAAAAATTAGATGGACATGGTGTTCTGTGCCTACAGTTCCAGCTACTCAGGAGGCTGAGGTAGGAGAATAGCTTGAGACCAGCAGGTTGAGGGTGCAGTGAGTCGTGACTGGGTCACTGCACTCCAGCCTGGGCAACAGAGCGAGACCCCATCTCTAAAAATAAAATAAAAATAAAAGAGATGAGAGGGGCAGAGGACAACCAAAAATAAAGTTAACAATAATAACAAGTAAATTGTTATTAACCAAAAATAAAGTTAATAACAATTTTATTAACAAGTTAATAAAGTTAGATGAAAATAAAAGTAAATTTTATGAAAAGTATAGCTCTGTCTTTCCCACACCAGGCAACAAACAGAAGGATGCCTGAGAAAAGATTGTATTAATCAATAAGTTAACACCACATTGTTGGGTTTGTAATACATATAGATGTAATATTAATATATATATAACAGCACAAAAGAGGTAGAAGGGAATGGAGCCACAGGGGAACAACAGATAGTGAAAAATGTTTCTATATCTTACCAGAATTAAGTCTGAATAAATTGGAAACTGATCCTGATAAAATACATTCAAAAATCAAAAAAGGAATTTAAAAGACACATTAGATGATACCCATTTAATACAAATGAAGTCAGTAAAGAAGGAACAGAGGAATAAAAACATCAGAAATACAAAAAACAAACAGTAAAATGGCAGACAAAAACCCAACTATATCAATGATAATATTAAATGTGAATGGACTAAACAATCAAAAAGCAGAGATTGTCAGACTAGATAAAAAACAAGCTCCAATCATATGCTTTCTACCAGATACACATTTCAGATTCAAAGAGCTAAACAGGCTGAAAGTAAAAGGATGGAAAATGATATGTCATGTAATCAACAACCATAAAAGAACTGCAGTAGCTATATTAATATAAGAAAAAATTGACTTTAAGACAAAAATATTACTAGAGAGAGAGGGACAATGGTAAAATAGCTGATTCATCAGGAACACATATCAGTCGTAGACATATGTGCACCTAATGACAAAGTCACAAAATACATTAATCAAAAATTGACAAAATTGGGCCAGATGCAGTGGCTCACGCCTGTAATTCCAGCACTTTGGGAAGCTGGGGCAGGTAGATCCCTTGACGTCAGGAGCTTAAGATCAGCCTGGCCAATATGGTGAAACCCCATCTCTACTACAAATACAAAAATTAGCCAGGCCTGGGGGCACACGCCTGTAATCTCAGCTACTCAGGAGGCTGAGGCAGGAGAATCGCTTGAACCCAAGAGGCGGAAGTTGCAGTGAGCTGAGATTGCATCACTGGGCAACAGAGCGAGGCTCTGTCTCAAAAAAACAAAACAAAACAAAAAAAACTGACAAAATTGAAGGGAAAAATACACAATTCAATAATAATAGAGATTTCAATACCCACTCTCAATAACTGACAAACTAGATAGAAAATCAGCAAGGATATACAAAGCTGGAACAATAATATTGACCAAGTAGATTTAACTGACATCTACAGGACACTCCACTAAATAACTGCAGAATACACATTCTTCTCAAGCACATGGGTAACACTCTCTAGAAGAGCCTATATACTAAGCCATAAAACAAGTTCCAATAAAATTAAAATGAATAAAATCACACAAAGTATGTTCTCAGACCATGATTAAATTAAATAAGAGAACAACAGAAGGAAATTTGGGAAATTCAAAATATGGGAAAATTCAACAACACACTCCCAAAAAAGTAATAGGTCAAAGAAGTCGTACTGAGAAGTGACACTGTTCAGTAAAAAGGTTTTTTTGTTTTTTTGTGTTTTTTGAGACGGAGTCTTGCTCTGTCGCCCAAGTGCGGGGGCGAGATCTTGGCTCACTGCAAGCTCCGCCTCCCAGGTTAACGCCATTCTCCTGCCTCAGCCTCCAGAGTAGCTGGGACTACAGGCGCCCGCAACCTGCCCGGTTAATTTTTTTTTTTTTATTACACTTTAAGTTTTAGGGTACATGTGCACAACGTGCAGGTTTGTTACATATGTATACATGTGCCATGCTGGTGTGCTGCACCCATTAACTCATCATTTAACATTAGGTATACCTCCTAATGCTATCCCTCCCCCGCTCTCCCCACCCCACAACAGGCCCCGGTGTGTGATGTTCCCCTTCCTGTGTCCACGTGTTCTCATTGTTCAATTCTCACCTACATGCCTGGCTAATTTTTTGTATTTTTAGTAGAGATGAGGTTTCACCACGTTAGCCAGGATGGTCTCAATCTCCTGACCTCATGATCCACCTGCCTCGGCCTCCCAAAGTGCTGGGATTACAGGCGTGAGCCACCGTGCCTGGCCAGTTTTTCTTTTTTATATTTAAAAAGAAGAAGAAGGAGTCATAAGAGAAATTAGGATAACTGGGCACAAAGCCATCTCTTGCTCAAGACACTGGACCAGGCCGTAATGACCTGTGGCTAGGAGCAAGAAAACCCTGACACTTCCCATTGATTTTAATCAAAACAGTAAATTAAGTATATCAGGTCCACATCTGCTAGGAGCAGATGCTCATTAGGATGAAAGTCAAAAAGATTATGCAGGACAGACAGCTAATACCCTACATTACCCAGGCCCCTATTCCTCAGAAGTTTTTTGTTCTTCCAGTAATTACCAGGAAGCTGTCAAATGCCAAGCTTCTTATTTCACTTTTATGAGGCCTCAAACATGCAGAAAAATATTATAAGCTTAAGAACCTTTTGGCAGATATTCCCTACTTGAACTCAAACAAAACATGGCACAGATGACAGAACAGAACTCTTCTAAGAGTCAGGAAGACCCGGTTTAAAATTCCAGGTCAGCCTCTCACAGTGATATTAGGCAAGTGACATAACTTTCTGAGCCTCAGTTTTCTTCCCTACAGAATGGAAATGCTACCACCTACCTCACAGGGTTGTTGCAAAGACGAAAAGAGATAACGTGGGAAAGACAGTACCTGGTCCACGGTAGGCACTCATTAGCTTCATTTCCATCATTTCAGTTGCTGTGACTACACAGAGCTAGTGGTCTGCTACAATGTCAGCAGGGGGAGCTCCTCAGACTTTTGTATGTTCTCCCACAATTTTACCTGGTAGAGCTGCAATAGCTTTAAATGTACTTACAGCTCTTTAAGTACGGGTCTAGAATTTGTGTTGCTGATGATGATGGGGAAAGGCCTGGGTTGATGACCAATTGGAGGCTACCAGAAACCTACAGAATTGCAGGTGAAGGCACCAAGATAAGGGAGAAGAGATGAATAATAGACTATCAAAACACTTTTCTCTTTATTTTTTAATATTTTAAAAATTCTTTTTGCAATAACTTACTCTTCACCTTATAACACTTTTCTATAGTAGCTTCTGTTTTCTATTATTGCTTTCAGTCTCTTGTGGGAGGAAGTAGAACGGATCTTGATTTTCCGCAAACCCATTTTTGTTGATGATTCTGAATGGCTTTGCTTAGGGTCCACTGAAGACTCATTTGGCACTACAGTACTGGTCACACCCCCTAAAACTGCAGGTGTGTGTCTGCTTTGTCCCTCCAGGTCTGCCAAATTTCCAAGCTTCATCCCTGCAAAAAGCCATTCACCATGCAAAAGTTCCACTTATGTCTGGAGTAAGACTGAGTCATGGCTAACCACCTAGACTTGGAGCTACAGGAAGGCAGGGATCATAGTCTGTCTTATTCACTCTGGTAACCTAGAACACTGCCTGGCATATGACAGCTGTAGAACAAATGTCTGCTAAATGTAATTGTTCTGGGACCATTACAATCTCATTCCAATCATACAAGACAAAGTGCCTTTCCAGGAAAATTGGGAGTGCTTACTGCTAAAAGGTCAATTGCTCTCTCACTCTGAAAGCTATTATTATAGCAGCTCAATTACATGATCACAAGTAAGTTTAATAAAAAGCAAAACATCTGTATCCAGGAGGGCAAGAAGGCTCAGGAAAAGGGCGGTTACATAATAAGATTTTCCTCAGCAACACCACTGGATCATAAAAACCTATGTCTAGGAACCATTTAAATAGAATAATTAAAACAAACAAGAAAAACACTGAAGTTCCCTGGGAGCTCTCTCCCTCTTATAAAGTCCTAAGAAAAAGAATGACATTTTAATGTTTTGTCCTTTAAAACAACTACGAGGAAGCGGATCGGGAAGGTGGTTTAGAGACTACTGGCTCCATTCTTCTACTTCTTAGCTGCATTACTCTGGGCAAGTTAGCCCTCTGGGATTCAGTTTCCTCCACTGTTAATTAGGTAATCGCACCTATCTCATGATTACTGCAAGACAGAAACGAAATTATGTGTAAAGCACGTAAAACACTCCCTAGTATATAGCAAGTGCTCAATAAATGTTAGGCTTTTGTTGCTATATTATTATTATTGGAATTTTCTCAAGAGAAGAAAACAAATGATACAACTGCCAATAGAATCTGGAGGGACATCAAAATATCAACGAATGATAAATAAACACTCTGTAATATGTATTTTGAAAAATTGGTAGAAACTAGTTTAATGGTGAATGGAAACCATCTGCTAATCTAACTCAAGAGTGAGGTTCTAGGGAGTCTAGAGTTCCTTCCCCTAATGGCATTCTGCATCCTTTGATAGATTTTCTCAGATTTCACATCTGTAAACAGCTGCCCACTGCAACACAGCCCCTATATTCAAAGGCATCCATAAGTGTAATTAGGCCATTTGGGGTCAGACCACAAGGCATAAAGTAGGAAACAGGAAATTGAAGTAAGGAGGTCTTGGAGGCAAGGCAGAAAAAAACAACATACAGCTGTTCCCCCAAAGCTAAATGCCAAGGAAACAGAGATCTGCCGGCAGTAGAGAAGCAGGAGGTGCTGTATGGGGCGGTGGAGGCAGATGTCTGGAACAAAGAAGGGTGGAGAAGAGCTCTAGAGTATTGTCTGGCAGCAAGTTATTATCTGCCAGTGAAAAAAGCTTTAACGTGCCTTCGGTTAAGCCACACAGAAGTGCCAGGCAAGGAGAGGCACGGACCACAGCATGTGTTTTACAACTAGGGCCAGAGCCTCCTCAGATGAGGCTGTCAGGAGATTGTGGTGTAGTCTGCTCTCCTGCCAGGCCAGAGCCTATGAAGTCCTGGTGTCTGGCAGAGAAACCACTGAGGTTTCTGGAATTTCTAAGCATTGATGTTGGATCAAACATACTATTTAGGAAAGGCCAGATCCCATGGCCTTGATGCTGTCACAGCAGCTTGGTTAGAAATCATAAGATAAAGCTTGTAACATTCTCACAGTCAGACAGTGCCACTGCCTCAGTAGATCCCTCCCCACCTTTAACCATCACATGGCCCAGATTCTCCAAAACAGAATGTCATTTTAAAACTTTTAATAAAGATGCTTATTAAAGATACCTTTAAATGTGGCTTGATTTTTATACCTTTTATGCATTTGCATTCATAAATTTATAAGTCGGCAGTGGAGGTGGGAGGGAGGTAGGGAAAGACTGTGACGGGGAAACAACCTTTGCCACATATAAAAATGGAATTCTGCTTTATTTCCTTCTCTAGAGACTGACCAGAAGCAATAGCACACACAACGTCTCAGAACACAGTCACGTCATGCCTCACAGCCGAAAAACATCTGTCACTAAGCTATTCAACCATCATAAAACTGCTGGCCAGGCACAGTGGCTCACGCCTGTAATCCCGGCACTTCGGGAGGCTGAGGCAGGCAGATCACGAAGTCAGGAGATTGAGATCATCCTGGCTAACACGTTGAAACCCCCTCTCTACTAAAAATACAAAAAATTAGCCGGGCGTGGTGGCGGGCACCTGTAGTCCTAGCTACTCGGGAGGCTGAGGCAGGAGAATTGCTTGAACCCGGGAGGTGGAGATTGCAGTGAGCCAAGATCGTGCCACTGCACTCCAGCCTGGGTGACAGGGCGAGACTCTGTCTCAAAAATAAATAAGTAAATAAACAATAAAACTGCTTCAGTGGGGCTTGCCTAGCCCATTTTCTGTTCTGTGGAGATTTCTGAGCCAGCTCCAAGGGCGTCTCCCTCTTTTCCTTCCTCAGAAGATTCCACACTGCCTGGAAATTCCACATGCTGGCAGTACCAAAGGAGTGGAGAGGTGTGCACTAAGCTCCTAATTAAATCACAGGATCTGGCTCATGAGTATCTCACTAACCAAAACATAAACACGGCACCTTTATCATTCAATTAAAAGCATAGCTAGAATTTAATTGCTGGATTAAGAAACAAATGGTTTAAACAAATAATTTAAAAGAAAAAAAAGGTCTAGGGAAAGTGGGAATAGGGTAAGAGAAACATTTTTCTTCAACCCTGCCATTTCCTGCCTTGAAGTAAGGAACTGAATATGAAACCAGGACCCCAAAATAGAATTTTCAGACAGATGCCAAGACACCATCACATCAACATAGGTAAAGGAGGGAGAAGCTTTATCTGGCTCCTTGGCCCTTCACATTTTCAAAAGCCAAAGAAACATTTCCTTACCTGCCAGGACCCTGTTAACAGAAGAGTGAGTAGCCAAGCCAGGCTGTCCACGTTCATGAAAAATCCCAGCATAAGGCAAGTACTCAGGCAGCAAGAAACGCCTACAAGAAGTAATCACATGTGAAAAGCTGACTAAAGACTACCACGAAACAGATACTAACTACCTACACTGAAAAATCTGGGCTAAGGGACCCACTGAATCCACAGATGCCCAGAAAGAAATAAAATCTCCCAAGATTGGTCCTTCCGCAGATTTGTATCTATCTTTTTCTGCCTTTCCTTCTAAAGTTCCCCCAACACTTCTGTTCTTAAACAGGATTCTCCCAGCACCACTTTTTCATCTCTTTTGAATGTGGCTAACCATCATCCGTCAAGAGTTTAGACAGCAGGGCTGGGCTATGGGCCCACTAGGAAACAATGCCAGATGTGGACAATTCAAAGACCAGAAAGTAGGTTTAAAACTAAATCCTAGGCTCTAACGAAGGCTCCCTCTGTTGCTAGCAACTCGGTTCTTACCTTGGGACAAAGCGTCCAAGCGAAGGTGCAGACATCCGGGCATTGCGTGGAGCTCGGTGCCTGGATCTGTCACCATTGTCCCTGAAAAAAATAAAAACACTACACATAAGAGAGTCACTAAGGAAGAATCATCCACCAGCCCAAAAAGGAAACATCCCCAAAATGACATTCTTACACTTAGGAGAGGACCCCACAGAAATTAGTCATCTGGCTGCTCACTAATTAGGCGGCACATTAATAAAACATATTTCTGGAGAACCTCAACTAAGAGATTTATGAGCATTTACCAACAGCTCAGGAAAGAGGAGGATTTTTCTTGAGTTAATGTGGTCCCTTAGCGTCTCAAACTGAAGCCACATTTAGATCTTAGGATTTGGAATGGATATATATAAACTTTTTCTATATTGAAAGATGCAAGAGAAATGTGTCTTGGGGGGTTGTCTTACATTATTTATCATTTTACTTGTTATCCAGACGCCTGCTGTGGGAGGAGGTCTTAAAGGAAGAAAAATTCCCCCACCAATTTCATTTGGCAAATGGTTATCTTCAAATGAAATCTGTTTAGGTCTTCCATGTGGAAAAATCAGTGATAGGTAAAAGAAAAAAAAATGCACAAGAAAAAGACAGTACCTTCTTTTACAGACTGTCAATGGTGAAGAATATTAGAAAACGTAATCCTATGTTAGGTCATTTGAATACAAAGTCTGGGTGTTTTCTTTATGGACTGTTAACAGTCCATGCAATAGTAGTAACTGCCATTTATTAAGTATCTGCTAGGTTCCAATACAAAGGTTATTGATATGTTATCCCATTTAATTCTTCTGGCTAGGCCAGAAGTAATAGTATTATTACTATTTTACAGAGAAGCGGACGAAAGACCAGAGAGGTAAATACCATGGTCACATAACTAGTAAGTGGTTAAGGCAGGATTCAAGGAAGATTGGACTTTGAAGTCCTAGATCTTTCCACTACATTTCACTGCTTCCTACAAGAGAAGAGGAAAGGAGCTTCACATGTTTTAGTTTCCAGTACATCAAAAGAATAATAAGCCAAAGGGCACTGGCTGGACAGAGCAGTTAATCAGCGGCTTAACCAACTCCACAAAATAAATGAACCTTTCAGAGCTTGATTTGGGATATTTTCTGAATTCTCCCTTTGGATTATCTTCAAATCAATGAGATAATCTTCAAACTGGCCCTGAAACCGAAGTTAAGGCAACACTTGGCTTTTAAGTGGACCACTGGGAACTTCACAAGCCAGAAACAGAAGTCTATGATGGTTTTTATATCTTGGTAGAATTGGCTGCCGAGCATTAAATGACAAATCAATACCAGGGATATTGGAAGCTGATCCATTGAAAGTATTTGGTTTTTATTTTCCCAAAAGAGAAAGTGTACACTGTGTTCCTTAACATATCTTATTCCTTTGACCTGAAATTGTGCAGATGAAAGGAGGGGCAAGGAGAAAGAGATAAGACTATATGGAATGTAAAAGGGGGGTTAAAGAGAACAATGGAATCAGGAGTTCCTGACCAGCAGACTGCAGTTACTGGGGAGCCCACAAATTATACATGTACACAGAGGAGTAGCTGAATATCAAACAAATAAGACAGTTTCGAAATTAAGCATACTATTATTTTTCAAATATACTACTGTTGTGATAAATTACTAATTCATTTAAAAGTACAATTGAATTCATGATAGCTTTTCATTATCGTATATTTCACTTATCAATTAGTACTGAACAAAGTACAACTAATTATCATAAGAGGAGTTAGAAAATATTTTGAAGTTAAAAAGGATCCTAAGCGGGGGAAAGGGTGGAGGCCTCTAAGCCTCAAAAAGATAAAAAACTAGCTGGGCACAGTGGTGTGCATCTGTAGTCTCAGTTACCTGGGAGGACTGCTTGAGTCCAGGAGTTCAAGGTCAGCCTGGGCAACAAGAGACTCTCATCTCTTTAAAGAAAGATAGAAAACAGGCCGGGCACAGTGGCTCACACCTGTAATCCCAACACTCTGGGAGGCTGAGGCAGGAGGATCACCTAGGGTCAGGAGTTCGAGACCAGCCTGGCCAACGTGGTGAAAACCTGTCTCTACTAAGAAAAAAAAAATATATACAAAAAATTAGCCAGGCATGGTGTTGCATCCTGTAATCTCAGCTGTTCAGAGGCTGAGGCAGGAGAATCGCTTGAACCCAGGAGATGGAGGTTGCAGTGAGCTGAAATTGCGCCTTTCCACTCCAGCCTGGGCGACAAGAGTAAAACTCCGTCTCAAATAAAATAAAATAAAAAATAGAAAATAAAGCTAGAAAAGAAGCATCACGGGTCAAATCTAATTATTCCACACCCATGAGAGAGAGCTGGCCTTCCCAGAATCACATTACAGAGCTGACAATTTGCTCCTGCAAGATCCAAAGATTCACCTCCTTCTGGACAACAAACACGAATCTACCTCTCGTTAGAAGGGCTGAAGAGCAGGGAAGGAGAAGCCAGTGCACTGGACAGTACTGAGCAGTTGCCAGTGCCCAAAGGTAACACAGAGCTTGGTGAAAGAACACAAGAAGACAACAGAGAAAAAGGGGCAAACCCCAGGGCTGGGGAAAATGTGGGCCCATACAACGTAGGTCACAAGCATCTTTTTGTTGCTATTAAAACCTAAATATAATTTCTTTCTGATTCAGTTTATCCCTTCATTTAAAAAAAAAAAAAGGGAAGGGGGCTGGGTGTGGTGCCTCATGCCTGTAATCCCGGCACTTTGGGAGGCTGAGGTGGGCATCACTTGAAGTTAGAAGTTCGAGACCAGCCTGGTCAACATGGTGAAACCTCATCTCTACTAAAAATACAAAAATTAGCCAGACGTGATGGCGAGCGCCTGTAATCTCAGCTACTTGGGAGGTTAAGACACAAGAATCGCTTGAACCAGGAGGCGGAGGTTGCAGTGAGCCAAGAGTGCACCACTGCATTCCAGCCTGGGTGACAGGGCAAGACTCTGTCTCAAAAATAAATAAATAAATAAAATAAAATAAAAAAATAAAGGGAAGGGGTTAAGATGATAAATTTTATGTTATGTGTATTTTACCAACATTTTTAAAAACTGATGGAAAAGAGAGGGTGCAAAATATGGTCAGAGATAATGGCTTTATAGTGTTTAGAGATTACTGGGGGATATATAAAGGAAAACAAGAATGAGATCAGCTGACTCAAATACACGCAGTCTCAGACTGAAGGTTACACGAGGCACTATAAAAGAGGCAACATGTTAAGTAAGGGGAGGTGCTCATGCTGGTCCTCAGTTTATTTAACATCTTGGCTAAGAATGGAGAAATAGGAGCTAAATGTCATCTCAATACAAGGCAGAGCAGATTTCAAATTCCAAGTGTTGAGAACTCTGAAGGAGAAATGACAGGAGAGGACCCAGCACGACCAGGAAAATGTGAAACATAATAAACACAATATGAGATGCTGCCTATGGGAGAAAAGAACCCACAGACCTCTAGGATAAAATAGCCTATAACCAAACCAGCTCAAACATTTACTGAGCAGGTAAAACCTTGAATACCAGAATGGGTAAGGTGGCAAAGGTCAAAATATACTACAAAAGGACAAGTTCGACAGGAAGAGGGGAAAAGGCCATCAGTTTTAGTACTGGTACACAGAAATCCTGGACCAAAGAAACAGTTCCAAATAACTAAAGGCAGAAACAGTAACTGATGACTCTCTAGATTCTATAGTTCAGAAAGAGGGGAAGATTCAGAGATAATGGGTTGAGGTGGGAAAAGAAATTTCAATGCATGGGATATTTAGTGGAAGAACAGAAGGGAGAGGGATAAGTTCCAACAGAAGAGCACAGGAATTAAAAGTACTTAAAATAATGATATACTTAGAAAACTACACAGAAATCTGCCACTCACTTCCGTGCTGATACAAGGTCGACATCAAGCCAAGGCTCTATGAGATAGAAGGAGACAAATTTGGTCAGGCAGGCAGAGGCTGAATATGAGTGAATTGGAAGATATTTGCCAGATGAAAAGTGAGAGAAAGGCAGACCCAGACAGTTTAGGAACAGTGAAGGGTGCTAAATACTGGGCTCTAACAACATAGCCAACACCCTTTCCAAGGGTAGTGACTTAAAAGTGTGAAGAACAGAGTACACAAATATGTTGGTATTGCTCCTCCAACATAGGAGGAATACTTTTCAGGGAAACACCAGAGAAACCCTCATCAATTCCAACAGCCTGAAGCTGACTTTGAGCCAGCAGGATAGAAGCTGGCTGGGTTATTAATGGCTTTCCCAGTTGTTGAGCTCTGTGCATCTCTGATTAACTCTCAGAGGGGTATTTGGGAAGGAGTAGGGGGAAAAATACTTTCTTATCAAAGATTTTACCAGAAAAAAAACACCCTTCAAACAATCAAGTATCCAAAATAAGTGCTGAATACAAGAAGATGTATTTCCAGAACAAGGGAGAAACACAGCAGCAGCTCTTTTGCTAAATGTCTAGGATTAATTGCCTCGGAGAGAGGCTGTAATTTGAAGGAATGAAAAATGCACCTACAGACTGCTGTCTGAGTCCTGACCAGACAGTCAGGTTGTCATTGCTCCTCAGTGACAAATGGCTCTGACTCGGGCCTTTATAAATGAAGCTCTTGCAGCAAAAAGCTCAAAAGGCCACTGTCCTCTTGACAGTATACAGTTGACTTTGCTGACAATTAGACTATTAAAAAATTTTTATTTCCCTATGCTGCTCTGTTTCTACTCAATCTCCAGACAACAGAAGGCCTAGCTGGTATTCCTGTCCCTGGAGAGCACAGTGATCTTGGTCAACTCATTTCCTTACTGGAGTGCTGCTGGTTAGAAACTGAGGGCCCAGTCTCTACTTTCAATGACTGTGCACATATGCAAGGGCTTTGATTTCTGGAAGGAAGGCACAGCCCCAGCTGATATCATTCATAGGGAATAGCTAATAGCATAGGTCTCCTGGAACTACAGAGCCTTCATTTTTCTCCAAGAGATAATTACCATTTACAAATTCCTCTCCTCCCTTATGTTACCTTTTAATTTCATCTGCCTACATTATGCAAATCCACATTCCTATTGTGCATTTTATGTTAAAAAATAAGCATATAAATCTAAGGGTTATGTCTTCCTCCCCCAAACCCCCACTGCGTAATTCTTTCCTGCTGTATTTTCCCATTCTAAGCCCAAGCACAATCCAGACGTGTTCCATTTTCTTTCTCTTCTTCTGCATTCCTCTTAACAAATATTCATATGTATTTTACTTGCCCAGTAATTCTAATTCTAGAACCCTAAAGTATTAATTCTAAAGTTGCTAAGCAATATTACACGTTTTTAAGCAATAAATCAAAGTCCTCAGTACCAGCTAGAATTCAGGTAAAGTATGTATTTTACAAATACATTGAGGCTCGACAGGTACCATATAGCCTATTCTTAACCCTCAGGAAGGCCCCTTACTTTTCTGAGACTTTTCATTATTGTACCTCTGCCTACTACAGGGGAAATTTTTCTTTTTTTTCTTTTTTTTGAGATGGAGTCTCACTTTGTCACCCAGGCTGGAGTGTAGTGGTGCAATCTCAGTTCACTGCAACCTCCGCCTCCTGTGTTCAAGCAATTCTCTGCCTCAGCCTCCTGAGTAGCTGGGTTTACAGGCGCCCACCACCACGCCCAGCTAATTTTTATATTTTTAGACAGACGGGGTTTCACCATCTTGGCCAGGCTAGTCTTGAACTCCTGACCTTGTGATCCATCTGCCTCGGCCTCCAAAGTACTGGGATTCCAGGCATGAGCCACCGCCCCCGGCTGACGGGAAATTTTTCTAAGATAGTTAACTCCAACAAAGATCCAAGAAGCTTAAAGCTACAAGAATCTGAGGTTATCTAATCTCATTTTACACATCAGACACTGAGGCCTAGGATGGGAAAGGGGCCGGCTCAAGATCAGATAATAAATCACAGCCTCAGCCAAGACTAGAACCCAGGACTATTCCGTAGACAATAGCTGTCAGGCTGTGGGGCCAGCAGGCATTAACAAGTGATCTCAATGCCAGTCACTGCTGTTCTAAGAAGCAGTGATTGCTAATTTATAAATTTAGTTCAAAACTGGATCCAGTAGTAAAAAAGGACTTAGATAGCATTTTTTTTTTTAGACAAGAAAAGTAAGATGGCTGTGCTTTCAGGAAGCTCATTCCCCTAAAACATTCACAAACAGGCTCCACACTTAGAAAACATCAAGCCCTCAGACAATCAATACTTACAATGCAACCCTCAGATATCCTCACCTGTACTATGCCCACTGCTTTCTAACTGGTACTTCTGCATCAGTACACTTGTCACTTTAGGTCACCTTAACCAATGCTATCAGAGTTAGCTGCCTAAAGTATATATTGGATGATGGCTGGCCTGAGACAAAGTCCAAACTTCTCAGCTAGGCATTCCAGGCCATCCAGAGTTCGGGGCTTTCTGATATCTCTCTCATATCACAAACACTCCATAGCTCTAGCCACAGATCTATTCAGGGTCCCTGAATAAGCCCTGTAAATCTCCTGTCTCTACGCTTTTGCTTAAGCTACTCCCTTTATCTAGAATCTCCTCGCTATACCCATCATCCATATCAATTCCTCTCTCACAGTTCTATGCAGTCTTCAATACCCAGCTCAAATCCATGAAGCTTTCTCACCTCTCCCCAAATACTCTCTCCCTTTATACAATGCTCTCCTAGTATTTTAGTGGTAACTTATTACAGTCTATCTTTTTAGATACTTATGTAAAACTTGATGCTATTCCATAACTTAAAATGCTTCAATGACTCCCTCTTGCCTATGGGATAAAGTTCATCTCCTTTGCAAGGCACGCAAGACAAAGATCTAGCTCCATTCTAGGGGCTCATCTGCCACACATCTTTAACTTTACAGTCTAGCCACACCTATCAACAAAGCAATTCCCCAAATATTCCATGCTGTTTCACGTTTCTATGACCATGCATTTACAGTTGGTACTCAAATAATGTTGTTTCATTCAATGTTGTTTTGTATAATGTTGATGAGGGAAAAAAATCAATTCCTGGCCATGGCCACTGTCTGAGTTTGCACACTTTCCCATGTCTGTGTGGGTTTTCTCTGGGCATTCCAGTTTCCTCTCACATCCCAAAGATGTGCACATTAGATGAACTGGCATGCCTAGACTACCTTAGTCTGAGTGAGTGTGGGTGTGTGCATGAGTGCACCCTGTGACAGAATGGCATCCTGTCCAGGGCAGGTTCTCCCTGTGCACCCTGAGCTGCCAGGATAGGCTCCAGCCACCTGTGAGCCAGAATGGGAATAAGCAGGTTGGAAAATAAATAAATGAATACAAAATAATGTAAAAATATGTAAAGCATACAATAATCATACAGATGCACAACAATAATGATGCAGTACTAAGTCTCAGGGCACTGACCATATTTGTTCCTGTTTATGTTTTAACTACATAGTAGTTCCTCACAATTTTCACTTTGCAAACATCTATTCCTTGATTTACCTCATCCCACATTGACCACTGTCACTCACTGATTCACCAAAAATCAAATAATTATATTTTTATTAATCTTTCTTAGATGTACATACAGCTCACATTTATTTCAATGTTTAATATAAGAAGTGTTTTGAGTGTTTTAGATGCTTGGTGACGTTTTTGTAGCCAGAAATATGTCACAGGAACTTAACTCTTGTTCATATCAATTAGTCTATGGTAAAATTGGTTTCATTATAGTAGTTTCGCTTAAGTTACAGTTTCCAAAGAGGAATTACTGTACTTGCCTTTCTCCTAAGTATACCTAAATAAAGACCCTATTTTAAGACTTACAGCTCTTTTCTAAGCCATTTGGTAAAGACATTCGACCACTACAAAAATTATCTGGAAAATAAGAGAGGTTTTTGTCTCTCTCCAGGTCATTTTCTTTCTTTTTTTTTGTTTTAATTTTTTATGAAAATAAAAAACTGCACAGGCTGGAGAGCAGTGGCATAATCTCGGCTCACTGCAATCTCCGCCTCCTAGGTTCAAGCAATTCTCCTACCTCAGCCTCTTGAGTAGCTGGGACTATAGGTGGAGAAGTTTTTGTCTCGTTCCACATTAAGAACTAATTTTGTATAATACCACCACTCAATAAATGTAGATGGCTGGCTTTCTCAATAAATGTAGATTCCTAACTGCTTTAAGCAGGTTCCAACCTATAAAGAGAGTAACTTTACAGTGTGTTTCCTCAGCGTTTCTCTTGCACTCCTAATATTAGAGTCTCTGGCTCATAAGACAAAGGAAAAGACAAAGGGAACTCTATTTCAAAATGAAGTAGATAATACCCTATCCCTCTCTGACGATTTTACTTGCCAAAAGTTACCCCCTCTTCCTTGGGTACAAGTTATATATTTGTTATTAGAGAGTAGTCACTGATTCCTACAGAAGTCCTAGAAATTCCCGGCTCAGAAGAGAGCAGGAACAAGTACTATCAAGGACAGGTGGCTAGAATTCTAGTCAGGAGAACTTGAAATACATGAGTCATCAGGTCTATCACCTGATAAGAATGGTATTCTCTAGTTTCTAACATATCTTCTTTGCCATGACTCAACTACGCTTTTTAAGTTATATCAAAGGGGCAGATGAAGAATATTAATTGTGGGCCAGATGTGGTGGCTCATGCTTGTAATCCCAGCACTTTGGGAAGCGAAGGCAGGAGGATCGCTTGAGCTCAGGAGTTCGAGATCAGCATACACAGTAAGACCCTGTCTCTACCCCCACAAAAAAAAAATTAGCTGGGCATGGTGGTCCATGCCCATAGTCTCAGCTACTCAGGAGGCTGAGGCAGGAGGATCCCTCGAGCCCAAGAGTTCAAGGCTGCAGTGAGCCGTGATCACACCACTGCTCTCCAGCCTGGGCAACACAGCGAAACCCTGTCTAAAAAAAAAAAAAAGAGTTGTGAACGAAAGGCAAGCAACTTCCCCTAAGCCACACCCAATCAGATGGCAGAGCTGAGTAACAGCCTTCAGAACTTTCCTCAGCCACATCATACACCAAGAAGACCTTTTAATGACTTATTTGCCAGAAGATTATTTAGCAAGGGGACCAAAAAAGGAGAATCTCTTGTTGCATGAAACTCTTGTGTACATATGCATATGGTATTTCCAGAATATATCATTCCAAACTAAGGAACCAGAACCCATCTCTCGCTCCTGGAAATTACTGTCATACAAGTAGACATTTTTGCACACAGGCATACCTTGAAGATATTGCAGGTGTGGTTCCAGACCACCACAATTTAAAGCAAATACTGCCATAAAGCAAGCCACATGAATTTTTGGTTTCCTAGTGCATATAAAAGCTATGTTTACACTATACTATAGACTACTGGGTATGTAACAGCATTATGTCTTAAAAAACAATGCGCATACCTTAATTAAAAATACTTTATTGCTAAAAAAATGCTAATGATCATCTGAGCCTTCAGTGAGTTGTAACATTTTTGATGGTGGAGGGTTCTGCCTCAATGTTGATGGCTGCTGACTGATCAGAGTGGTGGTTGCTGAAGGCTGGAGTGGCTGTGGCAATTTCTGAAAATAAGACAACAATGAAGTTTTGCTGCATCGACTGACTCTTTCTTTCATAAAAGATTTCTTTGCAGCATGTGATGCTGTTTGATAGTGTTTTAACCACAGCACAACTGCTTTCAAAATTGGAGCTAATTTTCTCAAGCCCTTTATCAACTAAGTTTATGGAATATTCTAAATCCTTTGTTGACATTTTAACAATGTTTATAGCAGTTTCACCACAAATAGATTCCATCTTTAAAAAACTACTTCCTCAAGGTGTCTATGCTGAGAATAAAAATTTTTAAATAATTTTAAAAAGAAACCACCTTCTTTGCTCATCTATGAGAAATAACTCCTCATCCATTCAAGATTTTGTCTTTTGGTGCTCTTTTTTTTTTTTTTTTTTTCAGATGGAGTTTCGCTCGTTGCCTAGCCCAGGCTGGAGTGCAATGGCGCGATCTCAGCTCACTGCAACCTCCACCTCCCAATTTCAAGCGACTCTCCTGCCTCAGCCTCCTGAGTAGCTGGGACTACAGGCATGTGCCACTACTCCTGGCTAATTTTGTATGTTTAGTAGAGACGGCGTTTCACCATGTTGGCCAGGCTGGTCTCAAACTCCTGACCTCAAATGATCCACCCGCCTCGGCCTCCCAAAGTGCTGGGGTTACAGGTGTGAGCCACCATGCCAAGTTTTATCATGAGATTGCAATAATTCAGTCACATCTCCAGGCTCCACTTCTAATTCTCATTATCTTGCTATTTCTACCACATCTGCAGTTACTTCCTTCACTACAGTCTTGAATCTCTGAAAGTCATCCATGAAAGTTGGAATCAACTTTTTCCAAACTTCTGTATCATGTTGATATTTCTACTTCCTCCCATGATTTGCCAAAACTCTTAATGGCAACTAGAATCACAAATCCTTTCCAGAAGGTTTCAATTTACTTTGCCCAGATTCATAAGTGGAATCACTATCAATAGCACTATGGCCTTATTTCTTTTCTTTTCTTTTCTTTTTTGAGACAGAATCTCGCTCTGTCACGCAGGCTTGAGTGCAGTGACATGACCCTGGCTCACTGCAATCTCCGCCTCCCAGGTTCAAGCGATTCTTCTGCCTCAGCCTCCTGAGTAGCTGGGACTACAGGTGAGTGCCACCACGCCTGGCTAATTTTTGTATTTTTAGTAGAGATGGGGTTTCGCCATGTTGGCCAGGCTGGTCTTGAACTCCTGACCTCAGGTGATCTACCCGCCTTGGCCTCCCAAAGTACTGGGATTACAGGTGTGAGCCACCACACCTGGCCGGCCTTCTTATTAAGACTTGAAAATCGAAATTACTTCTGGACCCATGGGCTGCAGAATGGACGTCGTGTTACTAGGCATGAGAATAACATTAATCTCCTTGTACATCTCCATCAGAGGTCTTGGTGACCAAGTGCATTGTCAATGACCGGTTACATTATATTTGTTTATTTTTATTTATTTTGAGAGGGGGTCTTGCTCTGTTGCCCAGGCTGGAGTGCAGAGGCATGATCACAGTTCATTGCAGGCTTGATCTCCAGGGCTTGAGCAATCTTCCCACCTCAGCCTTCTGAGTAGCTGGGACCACAGGTGTGCATCAACACAACAGTTACATTTTTTAAAGAATCTTTATTTCTGAGCAGTAGGTCTCAACCATGGGCTTCAAATATTCAGTAAACCATGCTGTAAACAGATGTGCTGTCATCTAGGCTTTGTTCCATTTACAGAGCACAGGCAGAACAGACTTGCATCATTCTTCAGGGCCTTAGGATTTTCGAACTGGTAAATGATTATTGGCTTCAACTTAAAGTCACCAGCAGCATTAGCCCCTAACAAGAGCATCAGCCTGTCCTTTGAAGCTTTGAAGCCAAGCACTGACTTCTCTCTACCTATGAAAATCCTAGATAGCACCTTCTCCCAATAAAAGGCTGTTTCATCTACATGGAAAATCTGTTGTTTAATGTAGACACCTTCATCAATGATCTCAGCTAGATCTTCTGGATAACTTGCTGCAGCTTCTCCATCAGCACTTGCTGTTTCTCCTTGTGCTTTTATGTTAATGGAAACAGCTTCTTCCCTTAAACTTCATGAACCAACCTCCACTAGCTTCCAGCTTTTCTTCTGCAGCTTCTTACCTCTCTCAGTTGTCAGAGAAGTGAAAAGATTTAGGGACTTGCTCTCGATTAGGGTTTGGCTAGGGGAATGTTGTGTCTAGTTTGATTTTCTATCCAGACCACTAAAACTCTCTCCATATCAGCAGTAAGATAGTTTTGCTGGAGTAGACCTTTTAATTTCCTTAAGAATTTGGCCGGGTGCGGTGGCTCACGACTGTAATCCCAGCACTTTGGGAGGCCGAGGTGGGCGGATCACGAGGTCAGGAGTTCGAGACCATCCTGGCTAACACGGTGAAACCCCATCTCTACCTAAAATACAAAAAAAATTAGCTGGGCTTGGTGGCAGGCACCTGTAGTCTCAGCTACTCAGGAGGCTGAGGCAGGAGAATGGCATGAACCTGGGAAGCGGAGCATGCAGTGAGCCGAGATTGCGCCACTGCACTCCAGCCTGGGTGACAGAGCGAGACTCTGTCTCAAAAAAAAAAAAAAAAAAAAAAAAAAAAAGAATTTTTGCTTTGTGTTCACAATTTGGCTGTTTATAGCAGAAGAGGACTAGCTTCTGGCCTATCTCAAGTTTCAACATGTCTTGCTCACTAATCATTTGTAGCTTTTGACATAAAGTGAGAGATGTGCAACTCTTCCTTTTTCTTGAACATACAGAGGTCACTATAGGGATATTAAATGGCCTAATTTCAATATTGCTGTGTATCAGGATGGCCCAAGAAGAGGAAGAGAGATGGGGGAATTGCCAGTGAGTGGAGCAGTCAAAATATATACAACATTTACAATTAAGCTTATTGTCTTATATGATTGTGGTTCACAGTGCCCCAAAACAATTACAATTGATCACAAGTCACCGTAACAGATCTAATAATAATGAAAACATCTGAAATACTGCAAGAATTACCAGTGTGACAGACAGACACAAAATGAGCACATGCTGTTGGAAAAATGGTGCCAACTGCTCAATGTCGGGTTGCCACAAACCTTCAATTTGTGAAAAACACAATACCTGCAAAGCGCAAAAAAAGCCAAGCACAATAAAACAAAGTGTGCCTGTATTTGGTCACAATGTGGACTTCTGGGAAAAGAGGACCCAAATATAAGCAAATTAATTAGAATAGTTAAGAAAATAAATTAACAGACCTAAAGAGAATTCATCTTAAGGCTAAAAGACTAGAATTCTCATTGAGATGTTTTTTCCAGGCAGAAATCCAAAGTACAGCCCGTGTGTCAAAATTGTGAATAAGAGACTTCTGTGCCAGCAACAGTCTTTTATTTGTTTAATACATATGGGGATCTCACTATGTTGCCCAGGCTGGTCTCGAACTCCTGGGCTCAAGCAATCCTCTTGCTTCAACCTCCCAAAGTGCTGAGATTACAGGTGTGAGCTGCCACACCCGGCTCTAGCAACAGTTTTCAAGAAGCTGAATGTAATTATCCAGTGGCTAGTATATACGATGCAGATATTTGCGACTGATCTAATCTGAAGCTTCTCTAGTCTGACTGTCATTAGCAAAGCCTTTGCTACAGTATCCCTTTGTGTCAGAAAGCAAAGCAGCTATAAAAAGAGGCAGGAAGGGCAGGAATATGGGCTAGGGAGGATTCTGGAATTATAATTACATTTAGATTAACAGATAAAATGAGTAAGGGGGCAAGCATAGCTGGAATAATTGTCATAAAGCATACACACCACCTCTTTTGTAGGCCTTAACAACTACGGGCCATAGCACTTAACCTGGGCTTTATAAAAGCCCCCTCCCTCTTTCCAAAGGGATGGCAAACATGAAAATGGAAGTCTGCCTTATGCTTATTTGCCATCTCCATTCTAGTAGGTGGTCTGGGCTTGAAAATAGACAGACAGCAATGTCATGGGCAGCCACACCTTTACCCTGCTTATGAACATCTTTATGCAAAGGCAGCTGCTGAGAGCTTCAGGAGAGACCTGCTGACAGCAGGTTTCTGGATGTCCTGTTTGTGCAGTTTGATAAACACAAGGACCCTGCAGTCTCAATCCTTGCTGTAGACAGAGATGAATGGCAGGAGAGGAAGCCTGCCCAGGAAGATGGTCATTCATCCAGATCACGAAAGAACAGAAAATTTAACCTGATGCTGACCAACCTCCAAAGCCACCCTCCCAAGAGATAAATCTCAATGGTCTTGCTCCACAGCAAGCTCTTGGAAAGGCTCAAAAATGGTCGTACATCATTTTCAAAGGTTTTTAAATCAGCAGGACAATAAAACTCAGACACTAAATATGCTTGCTCCTGTCCTCTAACCTTAGACATATCTGATTTGGTCAAATGGAAGAGAACCACAAAAGATGGGCTCTGAGTAATGACTCCCTTGGTTTTCTGAGAACACTATACAACTGGATGTGACAAGCCCAAAAATGGCAAAATGATCTATGACTTAGCAAACAGAGGGAGAGGTCATCAAAGTGAGGCAGCAAAGGCAAGAGCATGAAGTGCTGAGAAGGTGAGGATACCAAACAAAGGAACAACTGTCTTAATGGTAACCTAATTGTTAGGAGGATTACTCGCCATATCTACCTTACATGTCTCTCTGTACCTGAAAAAAATATAAAGCGTGACTGCACATGCCTCTGACTTTCCTTCTAGTTACCAAAGCTAAGGCAAAAGATTGGGGCAGAAAAATTAAAATGTGCTGGTACATTCCTTCTTTGTTATTCTCCCTCCTCACAGAGCACGTGGACACTCAGAGGACAGGAGCAACCACAAGCAGCATTCAGTTTACTGTGGAGGGAGGTGGGCAGGGAAGGAGACAGAGAAAGAATAAACAGTCAGTTTCAACCAGCCAGTAACATCCTTTACTAGAAGACCTGGACTACTAATGTTGAGGTGACTAATCCACAGCTGCTATTAAAAACAAGATTCTAGTCTACATCAGCCCAAAAAGAAAGGCAAACACCCCAGAAGGGACTTTCCAAGGAGTATCAGAGAAATCAGTCCATTGTTACTAACCAGGGAGCAATATAAGACCCCCTGAGAAAAAACAGTAAGTCAGTGCATGAAAGGTGAAGAAGGAAATGTAAATTCAGGTCATGCTAAAGCCAGGGGAGGGGGTGGGGGAGAGCGCACAGGTGGGCTGGGGGGAGCATAAGGAGGAGGCAGTCTGACACAGGAAAATCGAGGGGGAAGGAAGGGGAGAGAGAGAGGAGGTGGTAGCAGAAGAAAGGGAAGGTAAGACAAGAACAGAACATTTTAAACTAACCCAGAACTCCCTTGTGAAGGACAAGTCACGAGGCAAGATACAGCTTGAAGGCATGAGCCCCACATTTCACCACTGCAAAAAGATAACACAGTCTCCCAGGCGTGCATGGAAAGAGGGCTAGGCAATCCACAACACTGACTCCCAGGACTCCACAGCATTAGTGAGAGAAAGTCACCCAGGCTTTTCAGCAGCACTAAGTGCCAGCAGCCTTGGCATGTATGTTTCAACTGCTTCCCTGAATAGACCCTGGTGCTGGAAAAACCGTATCTGCAGGAGAACATATTTCACTGTAAGTATCTGCCTGGCTAAGGGAACAGACACTCCATTTCCTTCACTGCTGATATACGCATCCACCTAACCCTAGAGTGGACAGAAGGGAGAAGGAACAAGCTGACAGTCAGAAGGTAGCTCTGCTCTTCTCCTGCAGTTGACAAGAGAGAACCATGACCTCTGCTCCATTTGCCACACCACTGCTACTTCAGGCCATCCCTGCATTTCTTTCACATTTACATCTTTCTCAGACAAATAAACCTCCCACTTAGTTTTCCTTTTGCTTCTAAGAGCACAAATGCTAGTGTGTTTAATGACAGCATCAGGAAGGCAAATTGGTACAAAGGTTGTTCTCACTTTCCTAGTCCTTTCTGGCAAAGAGATTTCTTAAACACACTAAAAAGCTTTGTTGCAAGATGACCTGTGAGGAACTAGCCATTCAGTTAAGGAAGAAAGCTGAGGGGGAGATGAGAACTCTTAAGGCCCCAGACCTGACCCCGCTATGTCAAGATGGAAGGTGGGGAGGAAATGACTGACAGGCTGTCCTCTTTCACAAATGCCAGTGAAAAAGGAGGAAGAAATAATGCTTAACCGCCCTTCTCTCTCTCTTGCTTTTATGTTTGACAATACCAAAATATAAGGAATCAAAATGAGCCAAATGTTCAATTTGATACAGGCCATAAAAGCTCAGTTTCAGGATGGAAAGAAACACAATGAATGGCTAGAAAGGTCAGAAGCAGCAGATGAGAGAATGCAAAACCCAGCAATAAGATTGGCTAGCTTAGGCTGGGCGTGGTTGCTCACACCTATTATCCCAGCGCCTTGGGAGGCCAAGGCAGGCGGATCACAAGGTCAGGAGATGGAGACCATCCTGGCTAACACAGTGAAACCCCATCTCTACTAAAAATACAAAAAAAAAAAAAAAAAAAAATTAGCCGGGCGTGGTGGCAGGCGCCTGTAGTCCCAGCTACTCCGGAGGCTGAGGCAAGAGAATGGCATGAACCTGGGAGGCGGAGCTTGCAGTGAGCCGAGATTGTGCCACTGCACTGCAGCCTAGGCAACAGAGCAAGACTCCGTCTCAAAAAAAAAAAAAAGGCTGGGCACGGTGGGTCATGCCTGTAATCCCAGCACTTTGGGAGGCCAAGGCGGGCGGATCACGAGGTCAGGAGATCAAGACCAGCCTGGCTAACATGGTGAAACCCCATCTCTACTAAAAATACAAAAAATTAGCCAGGCGCAGTGGCGGGCGCCTGTAGTCCCAGCTACTCAGGAGGCTGAGGCAGGAGAATGGCATGAACTCGGGAGGCGGAGCTTGCAGTGAGCCGAGATAGCGCCACTGCACTCCTGCCTGAGCGAAAGAGCGAGACTCTGTCTCAAAAAAAAAAAAAAAAAAAGATTGGCTAGCTTAAATTCTAGAGCCTGGGGCTGACCCTGCTCCTTTAGCGCATCCTCCCATGGCTCTCCCCGCTGACCACTCAAAAAAGCCCAAAGAAGCAAGAAATCATTTCTCAACCCACCACATTAATTTGACAGACAACTTTTTAAGGTTCCTGAATGGGGGGTAAGAGTAGGGAGACCAAAAAAGTTTAGGCAATGGAGTAGGATCTTAAAGAGTCAGTCTGATCAGGGCACTAAGATAGAAAATCCGCCTCTTAGGGAAATCCAAGTATTTCAGAACGAAGACAACATCTCCACAGCTACTCTGCTTAGGAGAAAAAACACCAACCCTCCAGCCTCCCTGATGTGGTAAAGACAGTCCATGAGAAGCTTTCCACGGTCACTGGACATGCAAAAGGGAAATAAAAATGTTGCCCGAGGAGCAACAGCCACCATCCTCTTGCAATCTGGCCTGGGGCCCAATGGGAGGTCTCTGTCCTCGCGCGCCAGTGAATCAGCAAAGCAACTGCCAGAGGTGGGAGTGCTCTGGGCATCTTAACCCTCTGTCCCTCACCCCATCCTGCTACTCATAAATAATAATTGAGGAGTTGGGAGCAAGAACATCCACCATTGTAGCTCCAACAGTGGCCAACTTGGAAGCACTCCAAGCTTGAGAGGAGAGGGAAGAAAGCAAGCTGAGTATGTACTTACTCAAAGTCCTCAAATTCCAAGTCGGTTCCCTCTACTGATGGACCCTGGTTGTCTGAGGAAGAGGAGGAGGTGGAAGAACGGAGACGGTTCTGTTGGTAGCGCATGGAGCGCTGGCGAATACTGTCTCTCCGTGAGAGATACTGGATCATCCTCTGGGCGTAGTATGCAGCAGGAGATAATCTGAGAGAGACAGAGATGGACAAACACAAACTAGCACTAATGTGGGGAATACTATGAAAGGCAGTTAATCCAGCTCTCCCATGGCGTCTCCCTGCTGAGGTGAACTCTGGAGACATGAAAATTAAAGGGCATTTAACTCAACTCACCAGGAGGTTTGCACTGCAGAATATACTTATCAGACTATCACCAGTGTTTCTGTTCTGAGATAAGGCAAACAGGCAGCTTAACCAGACATCTTCTGAGGAAAAGCTGCCCCTCCCCAAGAGAAACACTGGGCCTTTCCTTCTAGCTTCTGAAGATACACTTTTAGCTCCTCAGGGTGCTCTTTACACAGAGCTGTGCTCATTCATAGCTTTTCCTTGATCACCATCCATACGCAAAATGGAAGACATGAAAGGGACCTGAGCAATTATCTACCATCATGTTTTACAGATGAGAAAAGACGCCAGGAGATGGTAAGCCTCAGATGATTAAAGAAGGTATCCACAGGTATCTTCACCAGGACTTCTGTCTTCTCCAACAAGTATACACAGCTCCAGATTTGTCCTACCTCCTTAGAATGATCTCTTGGAACCTCTTTTTCTCTCCCTTAAGAATTAATCATAGATATTTGTAACATGGGGGAAAAATTCAGAACTGAGACTGACAGTAAAACATACTTGGGAGAACAGAAAATCTAACAGAAAAAAATAAAAGAGATTTTTTTTACAATCAGAGCATCAGAGGCTGCGTGGGCACTGGGCAATATGGAAGGTGAGAGTTGTTCCTCTTTCTTCTCCCTTATGATGGCTATTCCTGTAAATAATTAGTCCAGATCTATATTCTTCAAACTATGGGTTTAATATCTTGCTACTCCATGAAAACTCCTAGTGTTATATACAATTCTCCACATTGCCTTCTCAAGTTTGCCTCCATCTCTCACAACACTATTATATAATGTGACGCTATGGACTGAAAACATGAGAGGAACAATAACAGAAAAATGTTTTCTATGATAATATTAAATGGATTACTAAAAAATTTCAAGACTAAAAACCTGCCCCAGGCACACTTGACTCAATAATTCTACTAGAAACTTTATCCTACAGAAATACATAAGGTTACAAAGATATATATAAGAAAGTTCATTTGCAACATTGTCAGCATTAGTGAAAAACTGGGAAGCAACCCAAATGCCCAGCAACAAATTAAATAAATTATTAATATATCCATACAAAGAAACACCATGTAGCAATTAAAGAGAATAAACTATTCCTATATACTCACAAGGAAAGTCCTCTAAAATAAAATCTTAAGTGGGAGAAAAATTGAAGAATGGTCTGTATACACTAATACATATACTAAAATATGTTGCTGTTACTAGGCAAAAAAAACTATAAGGGAACACAGCAATCCTAATGAGGATTCCTGGGACTTTTGTATTTTATATACTTCCATAATGTTTGAATATAAAAGGAAAAGGGCATAGATCTTCGGTTTTTTAATGGAAATCAGAAAAAAATTGATTAAGAACAGAAATAGGAATAGTTATATCCAAATGGTACAAAAAGTATTGGCAACTATCTTGCAAAGAGGTCCTCAGTAAGTCTACCAACCCAGGTCACAGTCAACTGCAGTCAACTGCTACAGGAACATAGGCTGCCTCTGAAATGCCTGTCATCAAAGGTGATATCCTTCTGGCCAACCAGCAAATGGAATTCCCAAGCAGACCAGCTAACAATCTTTTAAACTCAAAAGTCTGTTTTACAGAATAATACGCTGCAGTGAACACCAACGAGTCAATATTATAATATCTGTGTATAGCAAGTAGGCATAGGAGGCACAGATGCCTTGGCCAAGAGAATCAGAGTACAAGAGCTAGTTCCTAAAAGCCTCAACTGGAGGAACTTTCATTATCTGTTTGGGCCCCTGTTCCCATGCATTTTGCAAGGATGAACCACAGAATCCTAAATTTTCAACCAACAGAAGTCGATGTTCGTGCACTGTTCTTATATCTGCCCAATATATAGAACTCTTCTAGCAGAAATCAAGCATCATTGGTTAAATTCTCAAGTCAATCAGACTAGAAAAGAATATACAAGGAGAAAAATCTCAAGAGGAGAAAGAAGACCCTTTTATTTGGAACCGATTCTGAAAGTGATAAGTACACTTACTTTATAGGCTACCCTAAGTAATGGAAAAAACGTAATATTATTGGTGATAGAGGTAGACATAATGTTGATGCTAATGATAATAAGAAGACTGCCTTTTTATGTAGGGACATAGGAATTCCCCAAGCTATGAAACTGTAGATTAATGGTTTAAAAAGCATTCCTGCCACAATTATTAAATACAAGTATATCCTAGCCTTGTCCTTTTAGACATGCAGAGGGAAGCTAAGGATCTGAATGCTGAGGTGTCTCACTAAGGCTCTGACCTATACATAGTGTATAGGGTGAAGCCTAAGAGGAAAAAGAAACTAAACAACCAGCAATGAGGTAGTAACAATCATCCTCCTAACAAAGAGCTGGAAAATCAAACAACCCTAGTCTTCCAAGTGAACATTTTAAATGTTTAAATAAATACTTAAGTTTTCTTCAAGGAAAAATACTTCCTTTTCCAAAAAAACCTATTTTGTATTCAAAGTGTAAAAATACCAACACCACAAAGTATGACACTTTCCGTGATAAAGATCACAGTAGGATAAATAACAGATTTATTATATAAAAGGAGGATAAATCATGGTCTTTAAGTATCCTTGTAGAACACTGCCAGGTTAAAAGTTCTGGGGATGAGATGCCTATTGCTGTCTTTATTGCAAGAACTTCTCTATCTCAGTGCTTTAAAGTAATTGATTCATATGAAAAATTCCTTTCCCTTATATTTAGGGTGTATAATCCTCAAACATCATTAGAGACTCACATAAACTTCCTTGTTTCACTCATCATCTATGGTGCCTGCCTGTTTTAAAGTCATCAATCCTTATGTTCCCTGATCCTTAGGTTTGTCATTTCTAGGGTGTGGAAAAGGAACTAAGAGGATAATGAAGAATCTTTGCACCAGTATCTCAGAAAGAATGCTCAGTGTCATGACATAACTGTGGCAACAATAAAAGCACTTAATATTCCTGGAATCAACTTGGTCTAAAGGTTTTTCCAGGCAGACCTGAAAGTCCTAATCTAGAGCAAAGTTCATTTTGCTTTACCTAACCTACACTGCTAACCTGCCAACCCCACAACTGTAAATTACCCTTTTCTTTTGGCAAAGCCTCCTAATGTGCTCTAGTATTGCTTAAATAATGTGCCTTTTTAGATCACGAACAGAATCCGTAAATCTGGCTGTGACAACCCCAAGGGGCTGCTCTCTGCAGATGAATGTTATCCATTAATATCCCACCCTTGGTCCTTAGTTATCACCATCAGTGAAGGGCAGGCGTTGAACTCATTGAAATAACTTCTGTTTTGTTTTTTATCTCTTCAGAACTTTTCAAATGTCTTCTTTTTTTTTTGAGACAGAGTCTTGCTCTGTCACCCAGGCTGGAGTGCAGTGGTGCGATCTCTGCTCACTGCAACCTCTGCCTTCCTAGTTCAAGTGATTCTCCTGCCTCAGCCTCCCAAGTAGCTGGGATTACAGGCATCTGCCAACATGCCCAGCTAATTTTTTGTATTTTTAGTAGAGACGGGGTTTTGCCACGTTGGCCAGGCTGGTCTTGAACTCCTGACCTCAAGTGATTTGCCCGCCTCAGCCTCCCAAAGTGATGGGATTACAGGCATGAGCCACCATGCCCAGCCTCAAATGTCTTCTAATAAGTGTAAGGCAAGCACTTTAATAAAATGCCAACTTGTTTTATCCATTTACTCCTTCTTCGGTCGTCTCTTCCTTTGGGCAGTCTCCAAAAATGTCAATACCTGAAGGAGCTTGACTTCTGCCTTTTGATATTCTAAATTCCCTCTCAAATGACAGCAAATTGGGTTTTTTGTTTAATCTATACATAATTTCCCTATAAATTAAAAACATTTTGTTCCCCTGTTGGCTGTCCATCTGAATGACAACAGCCTCTCTGGCCAACAGAAAAAGAATATCCTATGACTACCTGTGGCCTCTCCAGGTTCCTCCTCTAGCACCACACTTGTGGAAATGAGTCCCAAAGGACAAGAGCTTGGTCATAACCCTCTGTCACCAGAGGTACTGTTCACTTACCTGCAATACTTCCCCATCACCTGAACCACCTGTCTCAAAACTGTAACTGAAGAATAAAAGAGCACCAGGACCAGAGAGGCACAGAACGGAGCTTCCAACAGCGTGGCAACCCCAAGGGCCGCCCCTCCCCCCCACCTAGTGCCATTTCTCACTTTGGCCTTACCTCGCTGGGTCTGGGTAAATTGGGTGCTCTCTGGATCCTGCTCCATCATAACGGGATAATGAAATGAGGGAAGATTCCAGCAGCCTCCTAGCAGAGATTAAAAAAATGGCAATAATCCCTGTCAATTACCAACTCAGAGGTCATTCATAAGGAAAAATGAGGGAGAGATATATAACTTTCCCCTTTTGCAGCCAGCTAACGCCTGTTATCTGGGATCACACCCTTCTATAAGCTAAGTAGGTAGAGACACAAATAAATGAAGAGCTGCAGAACTCCCACACTGGACATGACCACTGCATTCTGCTGAACACTGCTCTTCAATGAGAAATGAACAAGTGCTTCAGAGACATGATCTTCTTTCTATTTGCAGTACCTCCAGTAGACAAATAGAAGGTTCGGATCAACATAGGAGTGAAAAATTAGGCACACACAGAGATTATCACATAGTGCTAACATTTATCTTGGTGTTTGGTTCCTCCATGCCATCATCATCCACATCTACTTCCTGTCTATCCATTCTGCTCTGCCTATGCTCTTTTTTCTTTTTTTTTTTTTTTGTGAGAATTGAGTACTCCTCAGATATATAACTATAATATATTTATTAAAAATATAAATATATATAAGAGTACTCCACAGGCTTTCAACTGACAACTTTTACTTATATAATCTAGCCCAATAACAAACTCAACTGATCATATGTGATACGTACATTTTATTGAACACTTTTTTTGATGCCAGGTAATAGGTAATATACTGAGCACTTCATATGTATTTGTTTAAACCTCACCACAACCTAGAAAGGTAGGTATGACTACATACATGAGAACACTGGGCCCAGAAGTTAAAGTGTATCACTCTGTGGCACATAACTATAAAGAGATAGTAACAGGACTCCAGGGAAGGCCTGTCTTAACTCCAAAATGCCTCAAATCTCTATTTTGTACTGCAAGACCTTCCACGGTCCAGGCAGGAAGCAAGAGCATATGTATTCAATGGAGACTGACAAACAGGAAGGTCTGTGGCCCATCATTTAGCTCCAGCCAATTGTTACTAAGCTAGAATATAGGCTCAGTATTGCTGGCTTTTCCTATTTTTTAAGGAAAGCCAGAAATCTGGACTTTTGTATAAAATCTCCTGATGGTTAAATTTTAGCTACAACTTTTTTTTTTTTTTTTTTTTTTTTTTTAACAACAAGGGCCAGTCAGAACACATATAATAAACACGGCCCAGGGGCTCCCTGGTTTGCCATGTCTGACATGGTGCTTCCCAACTCATATGTGCCTTGGCAGCCAATCAAGCTCCTGCCCCAGAACACGTTTCAAAGGAAATGGTCTCAGAGAGGAACGCATATTGTTCCTCTCCAGCAGCATCTTGCCTGCCTTTCCTAGGAACAGGTCCCTGGCTCCCGGCCAGACTCTTCTTTAAAGCAGACCTGCAGGATAAGGACAGCAGCTACCAATCTTTTCCAATTGATTTAATTCAATTCACTGTTACTAAAACCATCTGGCTTTAGGTATAGTCCTGTGCAGTCACTTTATTCCAGCAACTGGCCCACTGCAGTACTTCCCCTAACAGCCTGGGGAAGAGACATAGCAAAGGCCCTAACAACCTGGCTTGCAACCTTTCCTGCCCAGGACAACCAACTATCAAGTAATGTTTTCTCTCTAGACAAGGCCTATATCCCCATACTTAGACACTTGTAACAATCCTACCACTGAACAGAGAACACAATGTAACCAATGAGGAAGAGAGGAAAGCAATAAAATACATCTCTCTGGTTGAAAGACTAAATCTTCAGTAACATCACTATGGTTCAAATGTGGCAGAAATGCTGTTTCATCAATTCTAAGACACACTTTTCACCTTTTAATGTGTCTGAGGTTGGGGTGTATTTTACAATTGTGTGACACAGTTTAATTGGCAGGATTTTTTTTTTTTTTTTTGATAGAGACAGAGTCTGGCTATGTTGCCCAGGCTGGTCTCAAACTCCTAGCCTCAAGTGATCCTCCTGCCTCGGCCTCCCAAAGTCCCAGGATTACAGCCATAAGTCACTGTGCCTGCCCACTGGCAGGATTTTTTCATGATTTCATAGAACACATAAAATAACGGCATGTCTTTGAGTCTCTTAAAATACAGAATGTGTGGGACAGGTAAGGGTAGTGAGAGATACAGAGTCTGGAAAAAAAGGAAAATCAAAATTTTGAGAAGAGTATTCAGGTCATTTATGCCATCTTATATAGTACTTATTTATCATTTAACAAACCAGTTCTTCAGGAACTGGGTGTGAGTTGAAGAATGGAAGCAAGGTCTGGGAGCAGCTGACTATCCTAGAATACCTAGAAGCTTGTTCCACCCTAAAGTGCTCTGGAGTTAGTCCTGAATGTCACCACCTGTTGTGTTATCCTCCAAGTGGTCGTTTAGTAAGCTGAGGCCCTTTGGCAAGCAGCATCCTCCACAGTGACCAAAAAACATCCTTCTTGGCTGGGCGTGGTGCCTCACGCCTGTAATCCCAACACTTTGGGAGGCCAGATGGGTGAACTGCCTGAGCTCAGGAGTTCAAGACCAGCCTGGGCAACATGGTGAGACTCCATCTCTACTAAAATACAAAAAAGTAGCCAGGCGTAGTGGTGCGTGCCTATAATCCCAGCTATTTGGAAGGCTGAGGCACGAGAATCACTTGAACCTGGGAGGCAGAGGTTGCAGCGAGCTGAGATCGCACTACTGCACTCCAGACTGGGTGACAGAGTGAGACTGCATCTCAAAACAAACAAACAAACAAACAAAAATACATCCTTCTTAAAGAAACTAATTACGGTAACAAAAGCAAATATTACCCCCACTCTGCTAAGGCAATGACAGTACTGAGTGAGATGATATGATTTATTAGGAATGCTGTAAAGGAGATTCCTGATCTGAAGGGTTTGCATTAGGTAACTTCAGTTTTAATGACTCCATTTTTATTTTTTATTTTTTGAGACGCAGTCTCACTCTGTCACCCAGGCTGAAGTGCAGTGGCGCAATCTTGGCTCACTGCAACCTCCGCCTCCTGGGTTCAAGCGATTCTCCTGCCTCAGCCTCCTGAGTAGCTGGGATTAAAGGCATGCGCCACCACACCCGGCTAATTTTTGTACTTTTAGTAGAGATGGGGTTTCACCATGTTGGTCAGGCTGGTCTCAAACTCCTGACCTTCTGATCCGCCCGCTTTGGCCTCCCAAAGTGCTGGGATTACAGGTGTGAGCCACTGTGCTGGCCTTAATGACTCCATTTTACAATCCTAAAAGTCTATTTCCCACCTTAACTTCCTACCTTAATTAGGAAGACTTCTTTAAGTTGGAATAGACCCAAAATATGAAGCTTTGTCGCTGGAGAGTCTCTGATGAGGTTCTTTTGGAACATGCATCCCCTGTGCCTACTTACTTTAGAATGTGTTGGCAACATTTGCTGCCCAGACAATATAGTGGAACTGGCAAGCCACATATATATGTCACTTTACTGCTAATGCACAAAAGCAGGAAAGCCAATCACCATGAATACACATATACACTGATGAAACATCAGTTCTTCATAGTTACAATACGAGTACTATCTGGAGTAAAAATAGGCTTCTCCAATTGGTGTGGAATAAAGAACTAGAGTTACTAGATGAGTAAACATCCTAGGAATGTTTACCACCATTGCTAGGACCCTCAAAGAAAGATCTTTCTTTTTTTTTTTTTTTTGAGACGGTGTCTTGCTCTGTTGCCCAGGCTGGAGTGCAGTGGCGTGATCTCGGCTCACTGCAAGCTCCGCCTCCTGGGTTCGAGCCATTCTCCTGCCTCAGCCTCCCAAGTAGCTGGGACTACAGGCACCAGCCACCATGCCTGGCTAATTTCTTTTTGTATTTTTAGTAGAGACAGGGTTTCACCATGTTAGCCAGGATGGTCTCGATCTCCTGACCTCATGATCCGCCCACCTCGGCCTCCCAAAGTGCTGGGATTACAGGCGTGACCCACTGCGCTCGGCCAAAAGATCTTTCTTTCCCAGTGTTAGCCTGTTACAGACAGCTGTCAACGGGAAATGGTAGGAGAAAATTGAATGCGATGGCAGTTCTGCACATTCTGCTGTGACCACCACAAACTTGACTTGACTTAATCTATCACAAGAAATCAGGGAGGGCCTAGGAAGGGCTCAGACAAGCTTGTTCAGGTTCGAAGCTGCCATCACTGAAGCTGAAGAAAAAAAAAAATACAAAAACACAATACAACCAAACAAAATACTTCCTTGTTTTCTCTACTTGCCTGGTTCATTTTATACACCACTGGTGTCCAAGTGAGGTATACCAGGGGTTGTGCTATTTGATCCATTGGACAGCAAGGGGGAAATATTACAACTTCTGCTATATAATATATAATCATAACACACATGGATTACTCAAAAGCTTTTTTTTTTTTTTTTTGAGATGGAGTTTCCCTCTTTTGCCCAGGCTGGAGTGCAATGGTGTGATCTTGGCTCACTGCAACCTCCGCCTCCCGGGTTCAAGTGATTCTCTTGCCTCAGCCTCCCGAGTAGCTGGGATTACAGGCGTCCACCACCACACCCAGCTGATTTTTGTATTTTTAGTAAAAACAGGGTTGCACCATGTTGGCTGGAGCTGGTCTCAATCTTCTGACCTCAGGTGATCCGCCCGCCTCGGCCTCCCAAAGTGCTAGGATTACAGGCGTAAGCCACCGCGCCCGGCTAGAAAGCATTTTATTAATAAGGTTTTTTTTTTTTTTTTTTTAAGTCTGAAGGCCACTGCTCTATCAAACTATATATTACTTTAACAATACTAAACAGGCCGGGCGCAGTGGCTCACGCCTGTAATCCCAGCACTTTGGGAGGCTGAGGCAGGTGGATCACGAGGTCAGGAGATCGAGACCATCCTGGCTAACATGGTGAAACCGCGTCTCTACTAAAAATACAAAAAATTAGCCGGGCCTGGTGGCACACGCCTGTCCCAGCTACTTGGGAGGCTGAGGCAGGAGAATCGCTTGAACCCGGGAGGCAGAGGTTGCAGTGAGCCAAGATCGCGCCACTGCACTCCAGCCTGGGCAACAAGACAGACTCTGTCTCAAAAAAAAAAAAAAAAAAAAAAAGCCAAATACTTAAAGAATAGGATAAGCTTAAATATAAAAAACTATAAGCATATAAAAGTATACCCATATTCGTATATATAGAGAGAGAGAGAGAACAAAAGAAGATAATAAAGCCAATGTGGCAAAATGTTAACATTTAGGGAATGTGGGTGAAGGGTATATGGGAATCCTCTACGTTTTCTGCAAGTTTGAAATTATTTCAAAATGAAAAACAAAAACATACAACACACAAAAATCTTAAAGTAAAATACTGAAAAGAAAGAGATAGCCATTTGTTTTCAGAAGAATTACTCACGGCCAGGCGCGGTGGCTCACGCCTGTAATCCCAGCACTTTGGGAGGCGGAGGTGGGCAGATCACCTGAGGTCAGGAGTTCGAGACCAGCCTGGCTAACATGGTGAAACTCCATCTCTACTAAAAATGCAAAAATTAGCCGGGCGTGGTGGTGGGCTCCCGTAGTCCCAGCTACTTGGGAAGCTGAGGCAGGAGAATGGCATGAACCTGGGAGGCGGAGCTTGCAGTGAGCCAAGATAGCGCCGCTGTACTCCAGCCTAGGTGACAGAGCAAGACTCCGTCTCAAAAAAAAAAAAAAAAAAAAAAAAAAAAGAATTACTCACTTTGTAAAAAGGATTTCTTAGAATAGCAACTTGCCCTAATGCTCTACAGCAGGTTTGGTAAACTACAGGCCCCAGGTCAGCTGTCTTCTTTTGTAAATAAGTGGCTACTTTGGAGCTGGCAAGGCAGAACTGAGGAATCCTGATAGAGACAAAGCCTAAAATACCTACTGCCTAGCCCTTTACAGAAGATGTTCGCCCATTCCTGCTCTAAAACATTTGCTTACATAGAATTCTTTAAATTACTAAGGGACAGAACAAAAAAGAACTTGAAATTAAAGTATTGTGCACTGGAAAAAAAAATCAAAAATGAATATTAAGCTCTGCTAAAATCATAATAGGCACATAATTCAAACTGTGAAATCCCGAACATTTTTAAAAGAATACAACTATTTTTTCTTTCCCTGATTAATATTCTGAGTTATGTGCAAAGAAGTTCCCTATATCAGCTGTATTCTTGATCACTAGGAATACAATTTTTAAAATAGTCAAAGAAAGCTCTGGAAAAGAAAAAAGTGGTCGGAGCAGATCAACTGAAAGAAAAGAACCTTCACTTCATTATTTTATTTTATTTCATTTTTTGAGACAGAGTTTCTGTCACCCAGGCTGGAGTGCAGTGGCACGATCTTGGCTAACTGCAACTTCTGCTTCCTATGCTTAAGCAATTCTCTTGCCTCAGCCTCCCGAGTAGCTGGGGCTACAGGCATGCGCCACCAAGCCTGGCTAATTTTTGTATTTTTAGTAGAGACGGGATTTCACTATGTTGTCCAGGCTGGTCTTGATCTCCTGGCCTCATGTAATCCACCCACCTTGGCCTCCCAACATGCTGGGATTACAGGCATGCGCCACCACACCCGGCCCCTTCACTTCAAATTCAATAGATATCAGAGTTGAGGTGCAGAAAGTCTGGGTACTAGTCCACATGGAATAAACAAACCGTGGACAACTCCTCCTTACTAAAAAATTATACCCTGAAGATACTCTTTTAACTGGTTGTCAGATCACAGAGAAAAATCAATATCCTAAAGCAAACAAACATGTTTGGACTTTCTCCAACCACTGGAAACAATCAATTGCTAGAACTCTGTGGCCTCTACTGTTAGGGAATGCTGGCTCCCAGAAGGTAAGGTGCCACTGGTGCCCCATGCCTAATGAATAACTTTACAGCCTAGCTTTGATGTCTGGATGGCAACCGCTATTTCCATCCGGGAGCACCAAACCCAAATTAACAGCTTCCTTCTGCCTAGGAAATAAAATCCAGATTCCTCAGCAGGGCATTTGGTATTCAAGCTTTGCAGCCAAATTTCTCATTCCTTTTGGATATACTATATGCTCTAGTCCAGTGGTTTACAAACTTTTTGGTCCCAGGACTCCTTTAACACTCTTAAAAATTATGAGGATCCCGGTGGCTCACGCCTGTAATCCCAGCACTTTGGGAGGCCAAGGTGGGCGGATCACCTGAGGTTGGGAGTTCAAGACCTGCCTGACCAACATGGAGAAACCCCGTCTCTACTAAAAATACAAAATTAGCCAGGCATGGTGGCGCATGCCTGTAATCCCAGCTACTCAGGTGGCTGAGGCAGGAGAATCGCTTGAACCCAGGAGGCAGAGGTTGCAGTGACCCAAGATGGCGCCATTGCACTCCAGCCTGGGCAACAAGAGTGAAACTCCGCCTCGAAAAAAAAAAAAAAAATTACGAGGCTCCTAAAGAGATTTCATTTGTATGGGTTTCCACTATCAATATTTAATTTCAATTTATTGAAATTAAAACTGAAAAAATTTTAATACACAAGCACACATTCAATTAGCCATCAGGATGATAGCCTCATTACATGTCACGGAGTCTCTAGCAAACACTGTATACTTGTGAAAGAATGAGAGTGAAAAATACAAAGGATGTCTCAGCATTATTATAAAAATAGTTTTGACTTTGGGGATCCATTGTTCTCGCTAAACTAAACACACCCTCACTATCCCACCTACGTTATTTATCTTGGCAATTTCTTCTTTCTGGAAAGTTCCTCTTCCTTATTACTGTCTGTAAAAAGCCTTCAAAGCTCAAATACCTGACTCCTCCAGCCAGAAGTTCACCCTCTCTTCCCCAGTGCCCCATAGCATTTTGTTTTTCTTTTTTTTTTTTTTTTTTTTTTTTTTTTGAGACGGAGTCTCGCTCTGTCACCGAGGCTGGAGTGCAGTGGCGTGGTATCGGCTCACTGCAAGCTCCGGCTCACTGCAAGCTCCGCCTCCCGGGTTCACGCCATTCTCCTGCCTCAGCCTCCCGAGTAGCTGGGACTACAGGCGCCCACCACCAAGCCCGGCTAATTTTTTGTATTTTTTTTTTTTTTTTTTTAGTAGAGACGGGGTTTCACTGTGTTAGCCAGGATGGTCTCGATTTCCTGACCTCGTGATCCGCCCGCCTCGGCCTCCCAAAGTGCTGGGATTACAGGCGTGAGCCACCGCGCCCGGCCCCTATAGCATTTTGTACCTCTCTTAAGAGGCCTTCTCAAGTCACCCAGTAACTTATGTCTTGTCTTTGCTACATGAAAACAGGTACTGGATCCAAGTCATCTTTTTATCCCCATCAAAACTCACATCCTAATTAACATGTAATAGGAAACCAACAAATATTTAAGTGATGAATCAGCAGGCCTAACCAGACTTGGAAGAATAAGCAAGAAGACCTATCTGGTTGCCCCTCACTGGCGACAAGACTCTCAGACAAGGTTGCTAGATGCCCAAAACCTCACACTAAAACTCCTGAAGGAACAAGGTTTTCAGAAACTGCTTACATCACCTTCATCCCCTCTGGTCACTTATGCTGCTCAGGTTAAAGTGCTGACATAGTTGTCCTGATAAATGCAGTGCAGTCTGGTCCCTGGGAGGCTCATTAAATCAAAAAGCCAGAGGCTGGCTACCTGCCTGGGAAACTACCACTGATGCTCCTGGACTGTAAATTGCCAAAAGAGACCCCCACAGGGGAAAGAGGGCAATGTTTGCCAGGGGATGAAGGGGCAGGAGGCCAAATAAACTTGAATGCACTGTGGCTTTCTTCATTTCTGAATCCTACTCTGCAACTCCCCGATCTCTGCCTTGGCGCATGCCTGGGCTGGGAGATGACAAGCCCTTATTCTTTGTAAAAAATAATTGTGTGTTCTGAAACGACACCTCTATTATGATTTCCAAATTGACATCTCTGCTCTAATGCAGAGGCATCCAAGCCTCCCCATTTCACACACTAGCAATTATCGTTTAAGTTATCCAACGATAGGCATTCATCTGATCGCTGCAGGGCCCCCTAGTTTGAGGGGTGCACTTAAAGCATGTGATGCAGTTGCCAGCAGAGACTGGCAGGCAATTCCTGCCCCTGATGTGAGGTGGGCCAAGGCAAGGTACCACTGCTAAAATGCTAGTAACCTCAGGAAAAAAATAGACATACTACAAAAAGACACCACAGTGCCTATAGTGTAGATCAGCCTTATTTTACTATTATCAAATATAAACAATTCACAGAGTGCAAAATAATGCTTTTCACCAGAAATGCTTAAAAACATCTTTACAAAACATTAATGTATTCCTCAGTGCCTCTGGGCAGTGAGAGATAGATGGCAAAACATGACAGCACAACATAATCACAGACAGCAAAAGGGAAGAGGCTGGAAACAGAATGTATACATAGTGTGCAATCATGTATCTAGCATTACAAAAGTCTCGTCTGAGAAGTCAGCCAGTTCCCCCTGGGAACATATGACCCTCTGCTAACTGTCTGGTGGGTAGTTATTTTTAATACATGGGTAGTTATTTTTAATACATTTGTAAGATGACTGGTTGGCACTATGCTTAGCTGCTATATACCCTCAACACATTACACTATAGTTGTAAGACTTGAATGTATAATAAAAACTCACTTTAGTTAGCAAGTAAACTCAAAGGCCCAAGCCAATCTACATGGACCTCTTTACTTAGTATCCAAATCCATTTCTCTGGGAGACTTGGGAGGTCTGCTCACAGACCACAGACTTTTTTTTTAACCCAGAATTTACCATCAGAGGCTTTTCACCAGAGGATGAGTAAGACCAAATCTATGGGGGGGGAAAAAAAAAAAGGTCCACAGCTAGTTTTGATGCCACATGCACACATGCCCCCTACATGCAACAGGTGGGATATATAGGGTTTAGAATTTAAGAGGCAGTGTATCCTAATTCACTGATTTCCCCCTGGAATTTATTGAATTCCATAATGTTGAATTCTTAGCTAATTTTATTCAGAAGCACAGATAAATCCTTAAAAGTCTACCTCCAGGCCAACTAAGTCTACGAAGAATATCCTGGTAGAATCATTTATTGCTGTGATACTAGTAAGCCTGTGAAGGTCTTAAAAAACATTTTTTCACAGCCACATTTCTGACCTGAAACTTTAAAAACCCTTGACCAAGGCCATTCATTAAGAAGTGACAGGTCCTTCACCCTGGTATACTGCAAACACTATATAATAGGAAGTAAAATCTTAGGACCAATATCAGAAAGGCAAAGCGAGTTAGTACGTGAAGCCTCAAGAGAATGAGGGAAAAGCAAAGCACAGTGTGCTGGGGTGTTTATTAACCAGAGGCAAGGAGGCCAATTTCCCAGCTCATATCTGTCCATGGAATGAGGTTTCTAGAATCTGCAGAAATATGAGGGCAGAGACTACAGCTGGGACCCCAAACAATCCACTGTTAGCCCTTGAGCTAACACAAAGCTCAGAGTACAATCACTTTTCTTATATCCAAGGTTCATTCTGAACTGCTTCTCTTAGTGACATTTGATTTCACTGATTCGCCTCTGGGGATGTACTACTTGCCCTTCCACCCTGATCTTGACTTCAGCAACCACCCTGATTCCTTTTGGACTCAACATTTGACTCTACTGAAATAATTTCTCCACCATTTCCCTCTGTCTAGACAACATGAAATTGTCATAAACGACACCTAAAGTACAATTAGTAGAGAAACTGCAATTTCCACTCTCCTCCCCCGTTCCCAAAAAGATTCGCACATTAACGTCCTCCAGCATGTCAATCAATACTACCCTGAGGAGGATTAACTCTGTAGAGTCTGGAAGTCATTCAATTCCCTGCTTGCTAAAAATTATGCATTTTCCCCCTGTACTATAATCAGAAGATGTAAATTACCTTCCTTTTATTAGCACTAATGGCTATAATCTCAGAGTTCTGAATGCCTGCTAAATCGATACCTGTGTAAAAAGTCCCACAAACACCGCTTTACCCAGCTGCGCTTTATTTAGAAAAATCAGAGACAAAAGACAAAAGATAAGACAGAAGAGGAGAGAAGCAATGAGAGAAAGGCATGACACAAGACCACCAGAACCAGGCAGTACTATTAACTATCATAAGAAGATGGTTTGAACCCACTGACAGTTCCTTGTGAGATGTCATAGTTTTATTCATTTATTTATTTATTTTGAGATAGAGTTTCGCTCTTGTTGCCCACGCTGGAGTGCAATGGCATGATCTAGGCTCACCGCAACCTTCACCTCCTGGGTTCAAGCAATTCTCCTGCCTCAGCGTCCCAAGTAGCTGGGATTACAGGGATGCGCCACCATGCCCGGCTAATTTTGTATTTTTAGTAGAGACAGGGTTTCACTATGCTGGCCAGGCTGGTCTCGAACTCCTGACCTCGGGTGATCCGCCCACCTCGGCCTCCCAAAGTGCTGGGATTACAGGTGTGAGCCACCGCACCCGGCCTAATGTCATATTTTTAAAAACCAGCAAGATCAAAGGACAACAAATCATGAAATAATTTACCAGTGCTTTTCAAGGGGAGTGGAATGCCCCCCTGAAATGTGGCAA
Source organism: Pan troglodytes (assembly GCF_028858775.2). NCBI lineage: Eukaryota > Metazoa > Chordata > Mammalia > Primates > Hominidae > Pan > Pan troglodytes. The sequence continues at coordinate 50,537,140 of NC_072407.2, forward strand.
TGTCTGCTGACGTTTTTGGTTTTTGCTTCTGGGTGCCAGAGCACCACCAGTATATGACAGGTGAAGGCCAGGAATGGTGCCAAACATCCTACAATGCACAGGAGAGCCTCCCACGGTGAGGAATTATCCAGCCCCAAATGTCAATAGTGCTGCTGTTATAAAACCTTTTGATATATCTTAATGGTCTGAGACTAACCAAGAAAACTCTGAGTAACTAAAATATGAGGCAATTTAGTGTTTGAGCCTTAGAATCAGACAGACTGCAGTTTAAATTCCATCTTGTGTCACCCACTGGCTGTGAGACCTTGGGCAAGTTCATTATCCTCTGCTTCCACATTTGAGGGGAAATCTCTTATTTCACATGGTTATTATGATTAAGAACCTGTGTCAAGCACAGTAGCCAGTACAGTCTAATAAACAGCCATTACTGTTTTTTTCTTCCTTAGATTACAGCTCCCAAAATATCTGCAGGGAATATGATGCCCTCTGTCCACTCAAGTCACTATGCCTAAAAAGGTACTTTGTCAGAAAGAAAGACATGTCGAAGAAGGGTGAATACTATAAAGGTATAAACAGGGGTACCTGAGCCCTGAGAATCACATGCACCCCATCCACGTAAACCAACAAGAACAGTCAGGTATCCATCTACCAATCTATGTGTTGGTCCATCCAACCGGTGATTCAAACAAATACTCAGTGCCTTCTGTTAGTTATATATATTAGTACTATATAAAATACAGATGTGGGCTGGGCATGATGTCTCCTGCCTGTAATCCCAGCACTTTGGGAGGCTGAGGCAAGAGGATACCTTGAGCCCAGGAGTTCGAGACCAGCTCGGGCAACCATAGGGAGACCTCATCTCTACAAGAAATTTAAAAATTATCTGGGCATGGTGGCACACGCCTATAGTCTCAGCTACTTGGGAGGCTGAGGCAGGAGGATTCCTTGGGCCATGGAGGTTGAGGCTGCAGTGAGCTGAGATCATACCACTGCATTCCAGCCTGGGCAACTGATTGAAACCCTGTTTCAAAAATAAATAAATAAATAGGCCAGGCGCGGTGGCTCACGCCACACTTTGGGAGGTCAAGGCGGGTGGATCACCTGAGGTCAGGAGTTCAAGACCAGCTTAGCCATGGCCAAAGTGGCGAAACCCTGTCTCTACTAAAAATACAAAAACTTAGATGTGTCAAGTCTGGGCGCGGTGGCTCATGCCTGTAATCCCAGTACTTCGGAAGGCCAAGGCAGGTAGATCAAGATCACTTGAGGTCAGGAGTTCGAGACCAGCCTGACCAATACGGTGAAACCCTGTCCCTATTAAAAATACAAAAATTAGCCAGGAGTGGTAGCACGTGCCTGTAGTCCCAGCTACTCTGGTGGCTGAGGCAGAAGAATCATTTGAATCCGGGAGGCGGAAGTTGCAGTGACCCGAGATCGTGCCACTGCACTCCAGCCTGGGCAACAGAGCAAGACTCCGTCTCAAAAAAAAAAAAAAAATTAGCCAGCATGGTGGCAGGTGCCTATAATCCCAGCTACTTGTGAGGCTGAGGCAGGAGAACTGCTTGAACCCAGAAGATGGAGGTTGCAGTGAGCAGAGATCACGCCATTGCACTCCAGCCTGGGTGACAGAGCGAGACTCTGTCTCAAAAAAGAAATAGGCTAGGTGCGGTGGCTCACACCTGTAATTTCAGCACTTTGGGAGGTCAAGGCGGACAGATCACCTGAGGTCGGGAGTTCAAGACCAACCTGACCAACATGGAGAAACCCCATCTCTACTAAAAATACAAAATTAGCCAGGCATGGTGGAATATGCCTGTAATCCCAGCTACTCCAGAGGCTGAGGCAGGAGAATCACTTGAACCTGGGAGGCAGAGGTTGTGGTGACCTGAGATCGCATTGTTTGCACTCCAGTCTGGGCAACAAGAGCGAAACATCGGCTCAAAAATAAATAAAAAACAATAATAATAAATAAAATAAAATAAAATAGATATGGCCCTTAGAGTAGTCAATCTCCAAAGATGGCTCCAAAGAAATATCCTCTTGGTATTCTCACCCTTGTGTGGTCCCCTCCCACACTGAATCTAGACTGCTCTATCACTAGCTTTAATCAAGAGAATGCAGCAAGCTGTGCCAATTCTGGGCCTACCGTTTTAAGAGAACTGGCAGGCTTCCGTTTCCTTCCTTTTAGAACTGTCACTTTTGGAAACCTTAAGCTGCTATGTAAGAAGTCTGCTATCCCTGTCATCTATATAACAAGAAATATAAAAAAAATTTTTTAATTAAAAAAAAAAAAAAAAAGCCTGGCTACTCTCTCAAGAGGCCATGTGGAGAGAAGAGCCCGAGTCTACATGACAAGGGAGAGAGACCCAGTTTATTCTAACTGGGCCTCCAGATGACTCTAGAGAAAACCCAAGGAAGATCAGCAGAAGAACTTTCCAACTGAGCCCAGTCTACACCCCCCACACACACAAAAAAACCATGAAAAATAACTGAATCAGTTTTAACTCACTAAGTTTTGGAGTATGGTTTGTTATACACCAATATGTGAACAAAGTAGTTCCTTATCTTTGTAAAACTTTCAAGCTAGGCACAACAGCAACAATTAGAACTAAGTCCATGAGGTTAGTTTACAGCCAAAATCACATCTCTCCTCAAAGGAACCTTGGCTACTAAAAACAAAAAAGGCATTTGAAAACAGATCATAATAAAGCAAGTGTAAACTTGCTCACTGTTTGTAAAGCATAAGGCCCCTGTATTAGTCAGAAGGGTCAATGTTCATTTAGAAAGACTTGCACTCTCTCCTATCTCAAGGCTCTCCATCTTTCTGAAACACATTTCAGCCCTGGGTGGCTCCCTTTCAATGTAGAAAATGGTCCTAGAATTTGAGAAATTAAGGCTATTTGTGCTACCTCCCTTATCAAAGAAGTAGGAGGCCAGGAGCAGTTGCTCACTCCTGTAATCCCCGCACTTTGGGAAGTCAAGGCGGGAGGATCACTGGAAGCCAGGAGTTCGAGACCAGCCTAGGTAACACAGCGAGACCCCATCTCTACTAAAAATACAAAAATTAGCCAGGCATGGTGGCATGCACCTGTAATCCCAACTACTTGGGAAGCTGAAGCAGGAGAATTGCTTGAACCAGGAGGTGGAGGTTACAGGATCTCGTACAGGAATACGAGATCATGCCACTGTATTCCAGCCTAGGTGACAAAGTGAGACTGTCTCAAAAAAAAAAAAAAAAAAAAAGGCAACCTATGGAATGGGAGAAAATATTTGCTAACCATATATCAGATAAATGTTTAATGTCCATAATATATGGGGAACTCCTACAACTCAATAACCAAAAAACCCCACAAATAACCATACTAAACAATGGGCCAAAGACTTGCATGCACATTTCTCTAATGATATACAAATGGTCAACAAGCATATAAGAAGATGCTGAACATGACTAATCATTAGGGAAATGCAAAGCAAAACCACAATTATTTATCGCCTCACACCTGTTAGGATGACCACTATAAAAAGAAAAAAAAAAACAGGAAATAACAAGTGCTGACAAGGATATGAAGTTGGAACCCTCATGCACTGTTGGTAGGATTGTAAAATGGTTCAGCTGCTATGGAAAACAGTATGGAGGTTCCTCAAACAATTAAAAATAGAACTACCATATGTCCAGCAATTCCACTTCTGGTTATGTATCTAAAAGAACTGAAAACAGGATCTTGAAGAGATATTTGCACACCCATGTTCATTGCAGCATTTTTCAAAATAGCCAAAATGTGGAACCAGCCTAAATGTCCATCAGTAGATGAATGGATAAAGAAAATGTGGTATATACATAGAATGGAATATTATTCAGCCTTTGAAAAGAAGGAAATTATGATACATACATACAAATTTTTCTTTTATTTATGTATTTATTTTTTTTTTTTGGAGATGGAGTGTCGCTTTGCGGTGGCACGATCCCGGCTCGCTGCAACCTCCACCTCCAGGTTCAAGCGATTCTCCTGCCTCAGCCTCCTGAGTAGCTGGGATTACAGGTGCCCACCACCGCACTCAGCTAAGTTTTGTATTTTTAGTACAAATGGAGTTTCACCATGTTGGCCAGGCTGGTCTCGAACACCTGACCTCAAGTGCTCTCCCTGCCTTGGACTCCCAAAGTGCTGGGATTACAGGCGTGAGCCACCGCGCCCAGCCACTGTGACATATTAATAGATGATCCTTAAGGACATTATGCTAAGTGAAATAACCCAACCACAAAAAGACAAATACTGCAAGATTCCATTAATAAGAGGTACCTAAAGTTATCAAACTCACAGAAACAGAAAGTAGAGTGGTGGCTGCCAGGGGCTTGTGGGAGGGTGAAAAGGAGTCATTCAAAGGATACAGAGTTTCAGTCACGCAAGATGAAGAGGTTCTAGAGATCTATTGAACAATAATGTGTACTGTACACTTTTAAAATTATTAAGAGGGTAAATCTATGTTATGTTTTCTATCACAGACACACGTACACGAAGATAAAAAGGGTTACATGTGCCAACAGAAAAAAGAAAAGATAAACGCCACCTTGCTGAGGTGAAATGACCCAAGGGGACAGCAAGGAGACAAAGGCAGTAGAAGCTGGGCTACCTCTGTGTAGGGGAGGAAAAAAGCAGAAGAGGCAAAAAGAGTCACACGTACCCTCTGATGCAGCAAAGGAAAAGGGCACAATGTTAACAAGCTGCAATTCTCTTTCTATGACAAGGTCATACTTTCAGCCTCTGATTCCTTTATTATTACAATTTTCTACTCCTGCTCTAACTTGATTTTAATTTCCTGGCAAGTGACACCCAAGTCATGCAGCCTTTTCATTGGAACCCACCACTCTGTCCAAGGTGCTCTGCAAAAGGTGCAGGCATTCTTCTCCAAGATTTTACATAGTCCATTTACATAGTCCAAAAGAAGGTTGCTCTCATACTGCATAATCTGGCGTAATGGAGATCTGCTCACTAAAGTGAGCCTCATCCAGCAAATAAGCTTGGAACCTCCATTTTCCCCCTTTGGAAACAGAGGAGGAGTTTGTTAATTGTTGCTATTTAAAAATCAGGCAGCTTCTCAGGTGAGGGGGCTGTCAGCATGTCAGCCTACAGCAAGCAGGGGGAGCCCCTGTGGGTGAATTAGGCAGGATGGGTGGGGTGGTGGAGCGGGTACTGCAATGACCAGTGACTCCCCCTGGTGGAGCCAAGTGGTAGGGCACTTAGGAAATATTTACCCACACCTAACCATCAACACTTTTTGCTTGAGCTAATGCAATGGCCAAGTACACAAAATTGGATTTAAGTAGGAAACATGACATCAGCCTAGCATAGACTAAGGCATCAAGAAAGTCCATGCCTTGACGAAAGGGGCTGCTGTCCTACTCAATTCCTGCTGACTGTTAGGTGGGAATGTGAGCCTGTTTTTTCAACAGAATCCAGATACCTGAATTGATATGGAAAAAAAAAATCCAAATTTTTAGAAACACTGTGAGGCAAACAAACATACTTGAGGACTATTTTGCAATATCTGGGTTAATGTAACAACAGGCCCACCCATGAAAGCAAAATTTGCTCACACAAACATGTTGTCAGGAATGCTTCCAAGAAAGAGCAGAAATAAGATGTACTGAATCCTGGGCCCACCCCCCAACCACTCAATAAATGTGTAAGAAATCCAGGAGGAGAGGATGCTACCTGCACAGTTCTAATGGGCTGGGACCAATTACAATAAGCAAAATATGTTATGCAAACAGAACCCCATACACCAGGTGTTACTGTCTTGGAAAAGCCTCCAAAGCACCCTTTAGAGCACTACTCTGAATAGATACAGTAGAGAAGGGGATCTGAAGGGGGAAGAATGAGTACACGGGAAATTACTCCCAACGTATTTGCAGCACACATACAGACGTCACTGTAGTCCCCAAGTGCTCCAAGACCCAGAGCTGACAGAAGCGATTACATCTTTTCATGTTTCAGGATGTATACAAAGCACACAGCACGCTCTACACCATTCAGCCCCAGAGAGAGGAATGATGAGGGATAATTTAGATCAGCCTAGTAGGTGCTAGCATGACCTGCACTGGGAGAAGGGCTGCCTGCCAAGCATACTGCCTGGAGGATCTGGAGGCTCATGCCCTCCCAACCAGGGCAAGCCTCCTCATTTGCACACGATTCCCAAGAAAGAAAGTGAGGCTGGAGAACCTTGCTTCAGGCCAGATAGCACAAGAAACAAATTCTTTATGCATTTATGCCTGCTCTTAACCATCAAAGAATCCCACAAGAGCCAATACTTAGAGCATCTAGTCCAAACTAGAGAGAGAGCAAGTGCAGGAGTCCCCTAACAACCTCTTTGGGGCCCTCATTGTCATAATGCCTTCTATTACTCTAGCACCTGACTCTTCCAAATCACATTCCTATAAAGCAGGAGTTGGCAAACTATAACCTGTGGGCCAAAACCAGCTATGAATGGTTTTCATATTTTTAAATGATTGAAAAACATCAAAAGCATTTTTATGACTCGTGAAAATTATATGAAAATCAAATTTATCTCCATAAATAGTTTTTTTGGAACACAGCCACACTCTCATTCATTGATTCATTCATTTATTTGAGACGAATTCTCGCTCTGTAGCCCAGGCTGGAGTGCAGTGGCACGATCTCAGCTCACTGCAACTTCCACCTCCCAGATTCAAGGAACTCTCCTGCCTCAGCCTCCCAAGTAGTTGGGAAAACAGGTGCCTGCCACCATGCCAGCTAATTTTTGTATTTTTAGTGGAGATGTGGTTTTGACATGTTGGCCAGGCTGGTCTCCAACTCCTGACCTCAAGTGATCCACCTGCCTCGGCCTCCCAAAGTGCTGGGATTACAGGCATGAGCCACCACACCAGGCCCACACTCACTCATTTAGATATTGTTTGTGATTGCTTTCATACTACAACAGCAAAGTTGAGTAATTGCAACAGAGACTGTACAGCCTCCAAATCCTAAAATAATTTACTATCTTGACCTTTACAAAAAGCTTGCCAATGCCTGATATAGAGGGTAGGGCAGGGAACACACACAGAATTCAGAGGCTCAAACAGAGTGACCTTCTTGGGCAGGTGAGCAGCAAAGGTAAGAAAGATTAACAGAATGAGGCTGGGCGCAGTGGCTCACGCCTGTAATCCCACCACTTTGGGAGGCCAAGGTGGGCGGATCATCTGAGGTCAGGAGTTCAAGACCAGCCCAGCCAATATGGCGAAACCCTGTCTCTACTAAAAATACAAAAATTAGCCAGGCCTGGTGGTGGGCACCTGTAATCCCAGCTACTTGGGAGGCTGAGGCAAGAGAATCACTTGAATTCTGGAGTTGGAGGTTGGAGTGAGCAGAGATCTGCCACTGCACTCCAGCCCGGGTGACAGAGTGAGACTCCATCTTAAAAAAAAAAGATTAACAGAATGATATCCCTCCTTCACTCTATCCTCATTCCCATATTGCCAAAGAGAAAATGGGTTGCCTAACCACCTCCAATGACGAATACATTCGATATCTAAATGTTACTGCCAGCTGGGAGAGGTGGCTCACGCCTGTAATCCCAATACTTTGGGAGGCCAAGGGCAGCGGATCACTTGAGGTTAGGAGTTCAAGACCGGCCTGGCCAACATGGTGAAACCCTGTCTCTACTGAAAATACAAAAAATTAGCCAGGCATGGTGGTGGGCGCCTGTAATCCCAGCTACTCAGGAGGCTGAGGCAGGAGAATCACTTGAACCTGGGAGGCGGAAGTTGCAGTGAGCTGAGATCAGGCCACTGTACTCTAGCCTGGGTGACAGAGCAAGACTATGTCTCAGAAATAAATAAATTAATTAATATAAAATTACTTTCTTATGAAGAGGCAAGAGATGCCTGGATTTTTCCAATCACTTAATAAGACACAGAAGACTAAGTGGATGAAGGCCAGTATGTATGTGATTGTCAGAGATAGAACAGGGCTATGTTTTTCTCATACAAGGGTGTCAGAGAACAAATGTACACTAACACCTCAAGGTGGCAATTATTAGAATAAAACAAAAGTTTTTCTCAAAAACTTGAGGAGGAAGCTCCTGAAAACCCGTAGTAGGAGAATTTACTACTGATAAGCTTAAGAGCTTATGGGGGAAGAAAGGTTGAAGAGTTCTTTTGAGATGTTGTTTCTCTCTTTTGCCCAGGCTGGAGTGCAGTGGTGCGATCTCGGCTCACTGCAACCTCTGCCTCCCGGCTTCAAGAGATTCTCTTGCCTCAGCCTCCCAAATAGCTGGGACTACAGGCACCCACCACCATGCCCAGCTAATTTTTGTATTTTTAGCAGAGATGGGGTTTCACCATGTTGGCCAGGCTGGTCTCAAACTCCTGACCTTGTGATCCGCCCACCTCGGCCTTCCAAAGTGCTGGGATTACAGGCGTGAGCCACAGTGCCCGGCCTTAAGAGTTCTAATCTATGAAATCTATGAAATAATGTTCCGTTTAATAAAACAGGAAATAAGAAATACTTTATATATCTTACATTAGTAATAATGAGTAGCATACAATTAATTTTCATTTACCACTAACAACACTCATACTCTTGGGCACTAGCAATTCCACTTCTAGAACTTCATCTTCTAAAAACACTTAAGTACACAAAGATCCTGCAACACTGTGAAAAAGAAAACAAAACATGGCCAACATGGTGAAACCCCATCTCTACTAAAAATACAAAAATTAGCCAGGCCTGGTGGCACACACTTGTAATCCCAGCTACTCGGGAGGCTGAGGCAAGAGAATCGCTTGAGCCCTAGAGGTGGAGGATGCAGTGAGCCAAGATTGCACCACTGCACTCCAGCCTGGGCTACAAATCGAGACTCTGTCTCAAAAGAAAAAAAAAAAAAGGAAAAGAATTAAAATAAATGGAAAAATGTGTTTTGATTAGCATAGAAAAAATTCTGGAGTTAACACACACACAAATTGTTAATAGCAGATCTCTGAGCAGTGGCTTTAAGAGGATATCCACTTTCTACAATTGTACATTTCTGTAATGTTTGATTTTTTACAAATGAATTGACAATAGTTTTGTAATTAGCAAAAAACAGGCATTTCATTTCCATTTATGATCTCTTGTTTACTATAAATTTTTCAAGCTCTCCCTTCCTCACAGTTTGATAACACGCCTTCTTGTTTGGAGGTTGGGGAAGAGTGGAGGGGCTTTGTTGCAGGTAATATGCCTGCTGAGATGATTGATTCATTCATTTGTTCACCCGTTCATCAGCTCTTCACCCAAACATTTAAGGCCTCTCTTATCTTGACAGAACAAGTCACTCCTCCTTTTTGGTTCTCAACACAGTCTCAAGACACAAATCAATCTAAAAGTGTGCAGAGTTGGCCTAGCTTTAATTTACGCTACTTAGCTCCTAGGTCTATTCTCAACCAGCAGCCACAGTTATCTTTTTAAAATATAAGATCATGCTACTCCACTTCTGATGGCTTCCCAAGTCACTCAAAGGAAGAGGCAAAAATCTTTTAAATGGCTTAGAAGACCCTGCATAATCTCATCCTTGTCACCTCTCCAACTTCATCTTCTATCACTCCATCCCTTGCTGTGCTCCAGCTGCACTGGCTTACGGTGCCAAGCATCTCAGAGATTTTGCATTCGCCCTTTCCTCTGTCTAAAATGTCCTTCCCCTAGTGTCGACGGGGTTTGTTTTCGCACTTCTTTAAGGTCTCCTCTGCTCCAGTGTAACCTTATCAAACCTTTTTTGATGATCCTATTTCAAATTGCAGCATCCCCTACATTTTTTATACATTTCTCTTTTTTGCCATAGAACTTATCACTGTCTGGCATACTAGATATCTTATTTTTTTATTGTCTTTCTCCCATTAGAATGAGAGAATTATTGCTGGCATTTAAATAGCACCTGGTGCCAGCCGGGTGTGGTGGCTCAGGCCTATAATCCCAGAACTTTGGGAGGCCGAGGCGGGCGGAGCACCAGAGGTCAGGAGTTCAAGACCAGTCCGGCCAACATGGTGAAACCCCGTCTTTACTAAAAATACAGAAAAGTTAGCCAGGCGTGGTGGCAGGCGCCTGTAATCCCAGCTACTTGAGAGGCTGAGGCAAAAGAATCACTTGAACCCGGGAGGCGGAGGTTACAGAGAGCCCAGATCGCACCATTGCACTCCAGCCTGGGCAAGAAGAGCGAAACTCCATCTCAAAATAAAGTAAAATAAATAGCACCTGAAATCCAGCAGGTGCTTGGTAAATATCTGTTAATGGAATGAGTGAATGGATGGATGCATGGATCAATCACAGTTTACAAGCCCAACTCTCAGCATCATTAGGAAGAACCAAACTCATCCAGGAAGCAACTCTTGTGCATACTCCTCAGTTCCCTCTTCCTTTTTCTGAGAGACAGGGTCTCCACTCTGTTGCCCAGGCTGCAGTGCAGAGGCGCAATCATGGCTCACTGCAGCCTCAACATTCTGAGCTCAAGCGATCCTCCCACCTCAGCCCCACGAGTAGCTGGGACTACAGGCACATGCCACGATGCCCAGCTAATTTTTGAGCTTTTTGTAGAGATAGGGTTTCACCATGTTGCCCAGGCTGGTCGCAAATTCCTGAGCTCAAACCATCTGCCCAACTTGGCTTCTCAAAGTGCTGGGATTACAGGCATGAGCCACCACACCCAGCCCTCAGTACCCTATTCTAAAGCCTGAGTTTACCTTCCCCAGCTTCCCTTCCCTTACATCTCTTAAAATAAGTTTGTTAATTCCACCACAGGCTTTGTCTCCTTTTTATTTCCCAATACTTGGTCCTCTCTCTTCCTAGAAAGAACACGTCATAATTTGCCTGTATCACAAATGAAATTCTCACAGTTGAGGATTCTTTCCTATTTGTCCTTAAATGCCGAACTTCTAACTAAGAAGAACTCAGAAATTAGAAAGCGTTTATTGTATAGTATCTTGAATACCAAAGACAACAATTCCACCAGTTTTTTTCAGGGGGAACTATTCACACTCCGCATAATTAGAGGTAAAGCAAAACTTTCTGCTAACTAACGTAAGGATTCTGACCTCCACAAGAAAAAAAGGACCTACAAGCATCTCAAAACTTAACAAGGTTCACTCTCATGATGCTCAGACTCCAAAACAAAAGACGAGAGCACACATTTTCCCAAACCCTAAAAATCCTACTTCTAAGCAAATTTAATGAATGCCTTCCACAGAAACTTAAAGAAAAAGCATCAGTAGGAAAGAAGCTTCGCATTTAAATTGGATTATCCACATGTAATTTTTGAACTAAATCAAGACCAAGTATACCTTCATAGAGATTGCAGAAGAATCTTTAAGGAGAAAAAAAATACCAACAGCACTGACTGGCAGAGATAATAATATTACTGAGGTGCCAAGCCAAAGACCTAATAATATTACTGAGATGCCAAGCCAAAGACCAACAAAATGGTCTCAAGAGCAAGCTGTATTCAATAGGAATGGGGTACCAAAAAGATAAAAAAAGGGAAGGCTGCATATGATGCCAGTGCTCTCAAGGAAGGTGCAGGCCCTGAGTCATCAGTGTAAAGCCAATATGAAGGACACATATTGGCCAGGTGCAACAGACTTATTACAGGCTTCAGGACAACCCATTCACAAGTTAGGAACATAGCACACAGTGAAACATCAGAGGTCACCGGAGCTCAAGTTTTGGAAGGTGTGACTTCCTTGTACAACTCTAAGTAATACCGTTTCATTTATTTAACAAGTGATTATTGAGCCAATGACTCTCTGTAAGACCAAATGATGGGATATAGTAATAGGTTTTTTTATCTTTTTTACTAAAAAGGCCAAACAGGACTTATATTGCATATGAAACCATAAGGAACATAATTTCAATTCTACTTATTCAATTCAACTAACATTTACTGAGCATCTACTGTGTGGCCAGGTAGTATTCTAGGTAGACAAGGGATATATACAGACATGATCACTGCCTTCAGGGAGCTCACTGACGGAAAGGTAAACAAATAATTTTCTGTCATGGGTGCAATATCACAAAGAAGTATCTAGTACACATGCAACAAAGAAAAGGAAATGATTACTTGGGACAGTCAGGGAAGGTTTCCCAAGGGACACGGTGACAGCTGTGCTGGGTTTTGAATAATAAATTGTGTATATTCCCCATCCAAAGAAACTGGGAGAGATTAGATATCGAAACTCTTTAGACTCAGCTAGATCAATGGCACAGAAAAACGACTAAATTTGGACCCCTTTCTATAGTAGTCAGGCTAAGACGACTGCTACTTTCCTCATTTTTAGGTTGCCGGCCCCCTTTTGTGGACCTACAATCAGCCCCGCAGACACACCCATTTATTTTCCTCCATCAATGTTTGGGCCGAGGCCTCCCTGGAGAATCCCCAGGTGACTGGAGCTGAGGGATCAAATAAGTGTGGTGGCCCACGAAGCCTCAAAGGGCTTCAGACTGTTCTAAGCTCCAAAGCAATTCCCCCATAAAAGTCTAAGAAACTTAGCAATCCAATGAGGGCTTCTAACTCTAACCTTGATGGCCACATTTCACACTAAGGCCATCAATGTACTTCCCCAGTCTTCATCTATCATGACAGAAAAAGACCTAAATTCTGAGAAGACGCTCAGTCTTACTAAATACTCCAGACCCAAGTCTTTCTTAACTACCTAGAGACAGAATACAGAAACAATTAGTGCTTCTAGGAGGAGATTGAGACCAATTTTTATCTCTCTCAGTTGCTGGAATTTTAATAGTGAACATCCCTAACAGGGATCGCTTTATTGGGATTAATCGATGTAGTTCTATGGGCAAATAACTAAAACAGCATTTCTCCTAGAAGCATTGTGTTAGTTACCATTCTACCCAAAAATAATAATTACAAATTATCTAACAGACCTCCAATTTCTTACAATAAGAGTTAACTGAAAAGTTCCCTCAGGCAATGACCTACATGAGCAACAGAGGTTTTGACAAAGAAAACTGCTGTTTGAAGGCACTTATTTCAAATGAAACGGAGGAAAGGGTGCCCTCTTCAGGGCCCAGGAGTTCGAACCCCACTTTTGCTTACAAACACCTCTTTAAGAAATCATTTACTCTCTCTGTTTTCTCATCAGAGAGAGACTAGACTACAAAAGTTCTAGGTTCCCTCCAGTTTTAACTTGCCAATGAAATCATTTTCTTTTTCCTAGTACCAGCTTTTAAAGGCCAAGGGCACCCTACCGCAAGGAGCCACAATACCCTGATCTTCTGCTGGATCCTGCACTCCCACACAAGAGAAATCATTTCTTTGTAGTGAAGCAAAGGCCCACCACTCAAGTTGCAATGTAGCGTCAGACTATTATAAAAAGACAGTTTGCCCTCCACTGCCCACAGGCAAAAGGAGACAAACCGTGTACTAGTTATTACCACTTGGCAGCACACAGCTACACTGAAATACACACTGTATGCTTATTAATACCCTCACTATTTGCAAACACTATTAAATATGCCAGCAGCACCAAGGATCCAGACATCTCTCCTTTGCCTATCTTCTACTATAAGGCCAATGAACAAAACTTTCTCCTTTCAAGTACAATCACCTTTTGTGAACTCCACTCACTCAGGAACAACAGTCATCTACAAAAACAGGCTTTGTTAAAAGAACCAACCTCGTACACAAACAGCAGGGACACCTTTTCTTCCCAGTCATCCTAACCTAGCAGCAGCAGCCCAACAGTGACACCTGCTGGAGAACTAGAAGCAAGGGTTGGCTCATCACCTAGAGACTTTCAGCCCCTTTAGAAGGCAGAGGAAGAGGCAGACCAGCACCTGTTTGTCTTAGTGATTTACATCAGAATGCAGCCATTCAAATGGTGGTCCTTCTTTAATGTGTACGCACTTAGAATATTTTACAACATACCTCATTTTTGAGACAGCTGTCAGCCCTTATGGTACACGACATCCTAGCTCATTTAAAAGTGATTCCATATAAATAATGTAACTACTGTATTAATATACTATCTTACAATGAGAACCCTGAGTTATTTGTATATTTTAAAAGAAAATGAGCATAAATATAAAATTGTTTACAGTGAGATGACCAGGGACTTCATTTTTATAATACACATTTTTAAATGGTTGAACTTTAAACCACAATGCATATATTTTTTGGCACCAGAAAAGAAAAAAATACTTAAACAAAAAATTATGGTACATCCTTAATAGTTTCTGGGTTTTTTTTTTAGACGGAGTCTTGCTCTGTCGCCCAGGCTTGAGTGCAGTGGTGCAATCTCGGCTCACTGCAACCTCCGCCTCCCCGGGTCCAAGTGATTCTCCTGCCTCAGCCTCCCACGTAGCTAGGACTACAGGCATGCACCACCATGCCTGGCTAATTTTTTTTGTATTTTTAATAGAGACGTGGTTTTACCATGTTAGCCAGGCTGGTCTCGAACTCCTGACCTCAGGCAATCTGCCTGCTTCAGCCTCTCAAAGTGCTGGCATTACAGGCGTGAGCCACTGCACCTACCCAGTAGTTTCTGGGTTTTAAATAACCTACTTTATTAAGTGATTAATAATATTTTAGATGTATAATATCATAGCCATTAGTCACATGTGATTATTTAAATTAATTAAAAATTTAAAGATTACATTTATTTTCTCAGATCACAGTAGCAGCATTTCAAATGCTCAATAGCCATGTGTGGCCAGTGGCTACCATCTTACATAGCACAGATAGAGAACATTTCCATCAGTGTAAGAAGTTTCATTGGACAGCATTGCTCTAGAAAATCTAGTGGTTACAGACAAAATTATCTGATATCTAGGTGCCGGGAGCAGATGGAATATAGATTAAAGAAAGCTAGCCAAGCATTGATAACCTTTGAAGTCAGGTTATAGGTGTATGGAAGCTCAGTTATACTTTTCTCTTCGTTTTTATATATGTTTGAAGATTTCCATGATAAAATATTAAAAGAAAAAAGGTGGTTCACTTAAAAATGAAGTTATCGGCCAGGCGCAGTGGCTCACACCTGGAATCCCAGCACTTTGGGAGGCCAAGGTGGGCAGATCACCTGAGGTCGGGAGTTTGAGACCAGCCTGATCAATATGGAGAAAATCTGTCTCTACTAAAAATACAAAATTAGCCAGGCGTGGTGGTGCATGCCTGTAATACCAGCTACCCGGGAGGCTGAGGTAGGAGAATCACTTGAACCCAGGAGATGGAGGTTGTGGTGAGCCGAGATCACACTATTGCACTCTAGCCTGGGCAACAAGAGCGAAACTCCATCTCAAAAAAATAAAAATGTTATATTAAGGAAAATGCCATGAAGGGCAGCTTGCACAAATCTTTAGTCATGAAGACCAGAGTTCAAATTCTCACTCAGAGACCTATTATATGATCTTTCACAAGAAACTGACTTCCCTGAGCCTCACTTTCCTCAACTATAAAATGGAAAATTGAATACCTGACTTGCATAGAGTTGTTGTTGAAGGCAGAAGGAATTATTTCAAAGCAAGAACACAATACCTAACACACAGTAGGCCCTCAGTAAGTGGTATCTCTTTTTTTCTTTTTTTCTTGAGATGGAGTCTTGCTCCATCACCCAGGCTGGAGTGCAGTGGCGTGATCTTGGCTCACCGCAACCTCCATCTCCTGGGTTCAAGCGATTCTCCTGCCTCAGCTTCCCAAGCAGATGGGACTACAGGCCTGCGCCACCAAGCCCGGCTAATTTTTGTATTTTTAGTAGAGATGGGGTTTTACCATGTTGGCCAGGCTGGTCTCGAACTCCTGACCTTAAGTGGTCTGCCCGACTCAGCCTCCCAAAGTTCTTGGATGACAGGCGTGAGCCACCGTGCCCGGCAGTAACTGGTATCTCTAATTATCATCAAACAATAGAGTTTATTTAAATCACTCAGGTATTTCTCAGAATAGCACATGAAGAGGTACTACTAAAGCAGAATGGACAAAAGCTAACCAGAGCACACTGGTATTACGGAAACAGCAACTGCTTGGTTTCTTAGAGCAGTAACTGAAGACAGTCCTTTTACAGAGATCTTTAATAAACTTTTAAAGTGCCTACTACATGTCATGCCCTGTGTTGACTGCCTTCTCACCACTCTTGGCAAAGAGGAAGAACAGAGGCTCGGGCTCCTGATGAAGACCAGTATGCCAGGCACAATATTCCAAAACCAGGAATTGAGGAGCTGTTAATCCAGAACTGGTTTCAAGCATACGGGCAGAGTTAGCAACCTCTCTATTTTATTCATCTTTCACATCCAGTCAAGTCTCCCTCTGTTTCCCACCCAGGGCCCTTAGTAACTGCCTAAGAACCTACACATACCATACCCTTTCCTCCCTTAACATGTGCTGTTTCCCTAAAATAAAAAGGTCTTGCTCTCTCCAAATCCTATCCATCTTTCAAGACTTGATTTTGCAAAGCCTTCTTGGATGATACTTCCCTCTCTCTGAGACTACATCCAATCTCGGTACCATACAATGAAGCATTTGCTCATCTATACTTTTGAAAAATTTCGTTGTCTTGCCTCCACAATAACACTGTAGACTCAGGTGGGTAAAGACCATGTATTATACTTCTTTTGTATTTCCCACAGTGCCTAGCACAGTGCTAGAAAATTTGTAACCATTCAACTAATACTTATTGACTGAGTGACTGTCTAAAGCATCCTCCCAAAATAACAAGTACATTATGTGCATAATTCATATTCCCACCCTTATTAGAAGCTTATGTCAGAGAAATTTCAGTTGCTTTGACAGAGGATGTAATGCAGCGCAATATGCTGTTTGGATCCAACAGGCATATTCTTGGAGTTGGTGATTATGCTAGCTTTGACCTTTACAAAATTACAGAAAGAAGTCCCTAATAAATCAAGATAGATGCGCACATAGCCATACATGGAACATATGGTGGGCGATCAACTACACCTACTCTGTTTCTCCCATGAAAGAGTTGGCTAGGATGCCAATCTGAGTATGGAGAGTCTTTCCTTCCATGAATTATTCTTCTTCTCCACCCCAAGGTGAATGTCCACCTGGAAGGTCCATTCAGAGAATCTCAACTGAGCAATAGGCTGCCCAAAAACAAGTATCTCTGAAAAAATTGGAATTTTTCTTGACATACATATATATACATATATGTATTTTTTTTTCTTTTCCCTTTGTCAAACTGCAGTGTTCCAAAAGATAAGGATTAGGAAGTGAACTCAGTTGTCCAAAGCAATACAATCAGCGAAGAGCCAATATACTAATCTCTACCATGCAGGGTTCTCTTTTACTTATTCCTAGGCACTCTGGGACTACTACAATAAGTAGTCCTGCACATACAATGTCTCCACAAGGTCAAAAAGCAGGCAGAGAAAGTCAATGGTTCCATCTCCTCATGCCTCTCTAACCTAATCTACACTCTCCTTTCAAGGCTAAAGCCAGAACCTTGAGCTTAGCCAGAAATAGAGCTAGCACAGCCAACTGACTCATACTGCTAGGCCCTATCCTATCTCTGCCACCAGAGCAAGATTTTCCAAGAAAATGCAATGGCGAGATCAGAAGCAGATGCGTGGGTCCCAGACACTCCAGATACAGCCACAACATCTATAGGACTGAAGGAAATGATACAAGGAGAAAAGCAAGGGATGCAGAAGATAGGAAAGCGACTGCTTACCTCCTGAGTGAATCCTCCTCAGAGCTCTCCTCAGGCATATCCTGATGTAAGGCCTCCTGTGACACAGTTCCAGATCTGCTGGACTGGGTGTAAATTCTTTCCCAGTGGCCTGTCTCCTGGTTAAAGGCCACCCCCACAGTCCTCTCCTCCTGCGGACTAGCAGAGCTGCTCAACTCCAGCCTGCTGGAGCTGGGCGTTTGGCCCTCAGTCCGCTCGAGAGGTGGCAACTGGCTGCCACTTGATGGCACACTCTCAAAGGAGCTGGGGACCTGCCAAGAGGAGCTAGCCTCGCCAGAGGAGTAGTTAGGTGTGGTTCTTTCCCAGCGCAGGGTATCGTTGTTGAAGGTCAGGAGATTGTGGCAAGCACGACAGCGATTCAGGTGGCCACGGGACAGGTTGGAGTTGTTCTCACTGCTGTGTGGGGTGGGCTGGTGGGAAGGGCCTGGCCTCTCAGATTCAATGTTATTGTTGAGCATTTCCTGGGCCTGTTGGGTCTGGGGAGCTTCCCCACTCAGGCTCTGATCCAGCTCCTGAAGCCGGTCATACTCCAGAAAGAAGCGTCTCAGGTCACACTGAAGCTCATGGCGAATGCTGCCTGAGTTGTTTTGGCTGGAGCCATTCCCTCCATCTGACTCAGTTGCCAACCCTGATGCTGGAAAACCCCTCCCTTCTGTGGCTGAAGTGTACACAGATGCCTGAGAGCCACCTTCCTGCTGTCTCAGCACAGACAGCAAACTCACCGAAGAGGCACTGGTTCTGGGCGGGGGCATGGATTCCGCCTCAGAGCGGGAGTTCAGACTGAGTACTGTCCGGGTCCACTCAGATCCTGTCAACCCAGGAGCTATTTCTCGGTGATATCTAGAAGGGTGGCTAGACAGAGGCCCTCCCAAAGAGCGGCGGGTAGGACCCAGACTGAGGTTGCGGAGCGTGTTGCCGGCAGTGCTGCTCTGGACTGTACTGAAGGCAGACGGCCGGTTCAGGAGGCCCTGGTCCTGCTGCGTTGACGAGGCCTGCTCCGGGGGATGGAAGGGCTCGGTCTGTACAAAAGAAAAGGAAGGGGTAGTAGCTCTGGCAGAAGCAGGGGGGACACTGTCCTGGTGTGGCAAGAGGGAAGGAACTCGAGTGCCAGAGCAGCGGCTGCAAAGGCACAGGATCCCAAGGTGCTGGCAGCACTCAGCTGTGGGGTAACTGACCCGCTGTCGGAGCCTGATGTAAGCGGAAGTCCTGGGGCGCTCCGTGGAGGGCTGAGGGGGAGGCGGTGGGGGTGAGGGGGTAGCAGAATCTTGCACTGTGCTTTGCTCTCCCACCTGGATGCCAGAAGAGCGGGAGGACAGCATGTGCAGGAAATTGTGGAGGAGAGGTGTCCGGCGAACTGGCTGTGATTGCAGGAGGGCACGCTGACGGTAGTGGGATAATTCTGTTCCATCTATGGGGATCTCTGGTTCGTCATCACCCTGCAATGTGGACCAGCATGGGGCAGGGGGTAGAGCAAGGCAGTTAGGTAGAACCTCCAAGTAAATCAAGAAAAACTAACCACTGACAATCATCCAAGGAAAACAATGTTCATAGGTAGGAAACAACTCTCTACCCCTGAAGCACTGACAACTGGCCTCAGATTCAAAATAATCACATGGTATTAAATTTTCCACTCCCAATTAGCAGCATATCTGAATGAGTGCAGCTGACAAACCAATTGTCTTACAAAAGACATCTCCCCATGACATGGAAGCAGTGAGGGGAAGCAAAATGTCAACCAGCCACAGGCACATGAGTGACAAGCTATCCAACACTGTCTAGTGATGATAAGGGTTACTTCTAATGAGGCAATCACTGGAGGGTTTCAGAATCGACTCTCCTGTCAAGATTATGGCTATAACCCTGAATATACAGTCTGAAGCTAGCTTTAAATCTTGACTGGAAAGATAAGACTTGGGTATTGAGAATTAAAATCCAATATAATCAGAATTGGAATACTAGTTAAGAAAAGAACTCACAGTTTAGCTGGCATTGGAACTGCTGGACTAACTTACCTGTTGATTAGAGGGGTTAACAATTGCTGTGAGTAAGTAGTGTCCAAGTGGATCAAATCTCACCAGACTAAAATCACAGAAGAAAGAGACAAAGACACGCATAGAGAGATTATGTTAACTGAGAAGAGGAAACTTGTGTTTGAATTTATAGCAATCATTACTGATAACTGGTATCACTCAGGTATCCACTTCATTCAAGACTTTCAAAACTTTCAAAGAGATTAAAATAGTAACACTCAATACTTCTTGCCAGAGTAAAGGAATATGTATCACAAAAATAACGATTTCACATGAAAAACACCTAGAGTTGCCATCCCAGGAAACAGCTACCTTAAGCACACCTTTGCTCAAATACAAGAGTTCATCCTAACCATAAAGCATAAAATGCTCTCATACTCTGCCACAGAATCAGTTCTTCCCTCATATGGCAGCTACACCGGCAAGAAGCATGAATCTTGGTGGCAATGAACAGTCCCAGCATTAAGTGACATAGCTGAAACCAGAAAATTGGCCTGTATTCGACTGGAAATCCAAGAGGACCAAAGAAACACAATGCATCAACTTTAATACAGACAATATGTTTTGATCTTGAGGACTAAATAAATGTCAATTACGTGCTTACATCTCCATCTTCCAGTTTGATAAACACAGACAACCCACCAAGGTATCTAAAATACCACCCAAACTTCTTTCAGGTTTTCCCAAAGAAGGACTATCCAAAACAGTTAGCTTTGAAACTAAAAGAGAGTCTAATGACCCTGATCTCCAAAAACCAGAAGATGAGGCCAATAAGGGAAAGCTGAAATGAACAAAATGAATGTCTCCCAGCTGATTAGTCAGCTGCTTAGAAAGCAGGAGGTGGCCAGGTGCAGTGGCTCATACCTATAATCCCAATACTTTGGGAGGCTAAAGCAGGAGGATCACTGAAGGCCAGGAGTTCGAGACTAGCCTGGGTAACACAGTGAGGCCCCGCCCCCCAAATCTCTATGAAAAAATTTAAAAATTAGCTGAGAGAGGCTGCACACACCTGTAGTCCCAGATACTCATAAGACTGAGGTGGGAGGATTGCTTGGGCCCATGAGGTCAAGGCTGCAGTAACTTGGGCCCATGAGGTCATGACTGCACAACTGTACTCCAGCCTGGGTAACAGAGCAAGACCCTGTCTCCTTAAAAAAAAAAGGCGGGGGGGTGGTGGTGGGCATGGTGGCTCATGCCTGTAATCACAGCACTTTGGGAGGCTGAGGTGGGCGGATCACTTAAGGCCAGGAGTTCAAGACCATCCTGGACAACATGGTGAAACCCTATCTCTATTAAAAATACAAAAAAATGAGCCGGGCATGGTGGTGGGTGCCTGCAATCCCAGCTACTCTGGAGGCTGAGGCACGAGAATCGCTTGAACCTAGGAGGCAGAGGTCGCAGTGAGACAAGATTGCGCCACTGCACTCCACCCTGGGTGACAGAGTGACACCCTGTCTCAAAAAAAAAATAGGAGGAGCTATGAGGATGACAACTTGCCCTGAGCAGGGATAACAACCTGACTTCCAAGGTGACAGCCAGTGGAATGTTCTCTATCACGTCAGTCCTGTGCCAGACAATGCAGATGGGGCAGCGCACTCACCGGACCCGTTCCATCTCACTAGCTGTCTTCACCACAGCAAAGGGTTCCCGTCGACTCCAGTCCCAGAAGTGGATCTCATTGGCAGTGGCAATCAGCAGGAGCTGAGCCGTAGGGTGGAAAGCCAGGGAGGCAATGGCATTGTTGCTATCTGTGAACCAGCTTTCACTGCCACCCTGTGAATGAACCAATTCCAGATATTCTCAGGTTACAAGCTACCAGCACACTGGGAAGTCAATTTCAAGAAAGGTCCATTTAAGGTAAAATGACAATGTCTAGGGACTACTTTAAATACATCCTCTGTAAAAAGGTGTAGAAGATCAGTGATCTGGTAGTGCCACTAATTTATCAGATAAATACTATACAATCAGTTCAGTTCTTCAAATTAGTCACAATCTACAAGCAATAAGCATATATACACAGTTCCTATTTCTTTTTTTTTTTTTTTTTTTTGACAGGGGGTTTCATTCTGTCACCCAGGCTGGAGTGCAGTGGCACAATCTCAGCACACTGCAACCTCTGCCTCCTAGGCTCAAGCAATCCTCGCACCTCAGCCTCCCAAGTAGCTGGGACCACAGGCACATGGCACCATGCTCAGCTAATTTTATATAATTTTGTGTATAATATTTTTGGTATAATATCCTGCCCAGGCTGGTCTCAAACTCCTGAACTCAAGCAATCCTCCTGTCTTGGTCTCCTGAAGTGCTAGGAATACAGGCGTGAGCCACCGCGCCCAGCCCACAGTTCCATGCAAAGCCTGAGAAAAACTCAAGCTCGGTGCACAACATGGTGGAAGACAACCCGCTAGCCAGTTACTAGGACAAAGAGGATCTTGCTTTGATGATCATGATCGGAGTACAGGAATATCTTTGCCCTAAGACAACAGAAATCCAACCTGAACATATCTTAGAGCCTCCTGTACTATGTCACAACGGGCTGAAGGAAGCAAAAGTAGATGTTCATCTTAGCAAGAATGGAAGACAATCTCAGGGCATGCTTAAGCTATTGCAAGAAAAAAAAAAAAGGAATGGAAGACAGGGAATTAGACTTCCTATTAATTAAGTGGGCAATGTCTACCACAATATATTCAGATGTAGTCCTAAGAATCTGGCTAGGCTCTTCCAGAATTAAAAAACCAATGGTAAACAAGTCTCTGCATTTAGAATACCAAAAGAAGCCGGGCATGGTGGCTCATGCCTGTAATCCCAACACTTTGGGAGGCCGAGGCAGGCAGACCACTTGAGGTCAGGAGTTCAAGATCAGCCTGGCCAACATAGTGAATCCCTGTCTCTACTAAAAACACAAAAATGAGCCAGGCATGATGGCACATGCCTGTAATCCCAGCTACTTGGGAGGCTGAGGCAGAAGTATCACTTGAACCTGGGAGACGGAGGTTGCAGCGAGCCAAGATCACGCCACTGGGCAACAGAGCGAGACTCTGTCTCAAAAAAAAAAAATTAGAACACCAAAAGAAAAGGGTATCTTAAGGAAATACTCACGTGTAAATCCCAAATCCTAACCTCCCCATCTAGGCAGCCAGAAGCAATAAGGCCTGAGATGGTGGGATGAAAAGTGACACACCATGGAGTACGGCGGTGTCCAATCAGGGAATGAACACACTTGCCAGTCTTCACCTCCGTAATATAGATATTATGGTTCACATGGGTGGAGGCTAAGAGAGTCCTACAAAATCAAAGAGTAGAACTGAATTCAGAAGCATGTGGAAGGGTAACCAATCTTATCAACTTTGGATGACACAGAATATTGATGCTACCTGCCAATCCCAACATGAAAGAAACTAAGCTTTGTATGTTAGGCAGTATATCTACAAACAGAAATATTCTGATCTTTAAAAGCTTTTGGCTTGTCCACACTGTCCCCAAATGACACATGCCACATTCGGAAAATATTTTTTCCCACTGGAAAAACCATCATACCACTGGTGAGCTGTATCACACAGGCAAATGATTGTTATTGAGAAACTTTCCAAGTTTTGATCCTCTCAGTTTCCTTTGCTTGTTCTCATGATTTTTCAGGTTAGCACTGCTCATCTACTTTCTTTCCCTTTCTGACACGTGGCCAAAGTGCTGTTCATACAGTACTTCAGAGAGACTTTAGGGACTGACTTGGAAGATCAAGCCAGGCCAAATATACAGAAAGCACTGTTATCACAAATCTTAAGTTACAGATAAATACTAAGTACCTGTCTGGGCTGAAGGCCAATAAGAAGGTAGAGCGTGGACTATCCGGCAGTTCTACTCTCTGGGAGACAAAAAAAAAAAAAAAGTTAAAATACATGATTTGTAGACCATGGTTCACCGTATCTCAAAAGCACATTAACCATTCTAGATCAGTATTCACAGTGTAGGCTTAAAAACTGGAGACAATGATCAAGCTAAAAATTGAGAGAGATAAACCTAAATTACCTTCAGGAAAACTGTCTAGCTCTAAAGGAAAAAGATATCTCTAGCACATTAGTTCTTTCAAATTTACAAACAACTCCCTAAGTCAGATATGTCAACTCTCCCACACAAGATAAATATATCCCAACTCTCTGCTGTTAACCCATTCTAAGGTCTCATTCTACCATCACCAGCACAAATCCTATGTGAAATATAGCCATTTTCCTTACCTTGCCCTCCCATTTCATCCACCGGGTTTTATCTTCTACCAGCTCCTGCAGAAGCCGCTGAGCTCCCATGGCTCGAGCACCCCGTTCTCGCCCCCAGAGTATCCGGACAGCATTCTTTTCTGGGACAACCTTCATGGCGCTCAGTAGCCACTGTCACACCAGGCCCAGGAAATGAAGGAGCAAGTAACAGCTCCAACACACTGAAGCAGCTAAAATGAGGCCATACAGGTCCTTGTAAGTTGTCCTCATGGAAATCTAAGGAACAAAGAATAATGTCAAAGAACGACTTCTGCAACGAGAAGCTTCCAATTGCAAATACAATTCTAGCTCAAAAGGGAAATTATACTTTTCCTATTTAATGACACTTTCTCAGAAAAGACCCTTCCTCCCAGAATTTTTCTTCCAAAAATATTTCATACTTTCATATTCTCCATAGCTTAACCTTGTAGCTAAAGAAAGGATCAGGCCAAGCACAGTGGCTCACGCCTGTAATCCCCAAACTTTGGGAAGCCAAGGAGATTGGACTGCTTGAGGTCAGGAGTTTGAGACAGCCTGGCCAACATGGTGAAACCCCGTCTCTACTAAAATACAAAAATTAGCCAGGTGTGGTGGCAGGCACCTGTAATCCCAGCTACTCATCAGACTGAAGCAGGAGAATTGCTTGAACCCAGGAGGCAGAAGTTGCAGAGAGCTGAGATAGTGCCATTGCACTCCAGTGCCTGGGCGACAGAGCAAGACTCCATCTCAAAAAAAAAAAAAGATTATTTAGGAGTACCTTTCTCACTCATTTTCTCTTCTCCACTAAAGATCCAGGGTAGAGGACAGAGAAGGAAAGGGAAGGAGAAAAAAAAAAAAATCAGGCTCCTTTTCTCATCTACCACAAGACTTACAAGGAGAAAACTTATCAGAAATTAAAATTCTACTAAAATGGCAACTAGCAGCACAATACACACAAGTGTAATGATTAAAGAACAAATTGTGGTCTATACAATGGACTATGTAGCCTGATAAAATGGTATTTCAAAAGAATATCTACATATATACAGTGTTATCCACTGTGGCATTGTTTCTTTAGCTCCGCTATGAATGTTTTAAAAAATATAGGAAAGTTGAAAGAATGGTACAATAAACATACACTATTCTCCACCTAGACTCGAGAATTGTCAATATTTTGCCAAATTTGCCTCATCTATCTCCATGGATAGAGATATGGCTACATTGAGGTTGGTGGTTTTTTTTTGTATAATTTTGGAATTATTTCAGTAGGTATCAAGACACTTTAACCCTGCATATTTAATTCATTATGCAACTCCTAGGAAGAAGGACATTCTACCTCATAACCACAATAACAATACTATACCAATTATCATCTAATACTTCAATTATCATTCTAATTTTCCCCATTGTCCAAAAAATTTCATTTATGGTTGACTTAAAAAAAATCCAGAATCTAATCAAAACTCAAGCAACGACTTTGGACGTTTATGTCTCTTTAGTCTCCTTTATCCTAGAATGGCCTCCATGTTTTGTTTTGTTTATGTTTTCATTTATTTGTGACACTAGCTTTTCTTTCTTTTTTGGGGGGGTGGGGGACAGAGTCTCACTCTGTGGCCCCAGTTGGAGTGCAACAGCGCAATCTCGGCTCACTGCAACCTCTGCCTCCTGGGTTCATGCAATTCTCCTGCCTCAGCCTCCCGAGTAGCTGGGATTACAGGCATCTGCCACCACACCCAGCTAATTTTTGTATTTTTAGTAAAGACCAGGTTTTGCCATGTTGGCCAGGCTGTTCTTGAACTCCTGACCTCAGGTGATCCACCCGCCTCAGCCTCCCAAAATGCTGGGATTACAGGTGTGAGCTACTGCACCCAGCCGACACTAGCTTTTCTAAAAGATCAGGAGAGTTGACTTGTTAGAATGCCTTACATCCTAGACTCAACTGATTGTTTCCTCATAGTAGCATTTAGCTTGCCTCTCTATACCTTTATTTCCTGTAAACAGTAGGTTAGGTCTAAAACCTTCATTAGTTTAAATGTTTTTGGTGACAGTGCGTCACAGTTGATGTGCCTATATACCTCAAGGTGGAGTACATCAGGTGGCACATATTTTCAGACTGTACCATCATTAGTGATCATTTGTAGAAAGATGATTACTTGGTTGAGGTTGTTAAGAGCCAGACCTCTTTATAAAGGAATATCTCCCCCTTTACAATTAGCAATCTGTGGCAATTATTTGGCATCATGTAAATATCCTATTACTTCTCAACTTTTTACTTAATGGGTTAGCATTCATTGATGATTCTCTCTTGTACTTTTTTAATGGGGGGAGATGCTGAAAATATTGATTTTCTAATTCTATCATTATTTCTACATGTATTAGCTGGCTTTCTTGTACAAATAATAAATTTCCCTTAAAAATTGGTGCAGAGTAGTTACTACTTCTGTCTTATTGCTTACAATAGCAAAAACTGAGGATAACCAAGTGTCCATCTAAAGGGTACTGGATGACTAATCTATGGCAAGGAAGATTCTCTGGCTACTGATAAGAACAGATGTCCAGGCCAGGCGCAGTGGCTCACGCCTGTAATCCCAGCACTTTGGGAGGCCGAGACGGGCGGATCGCGAGGTCAGGAGATCGAGACCATCCTGGCTAACACAGTGAAACCACGTCTCTACTAAAAATACAAAAAAAAAAAAAAAAATAGCCAGACGTGGTGGCAGGAGACTGTAGTCCCAGCTACTCAGGAGGCTGAGGCAGGAGAATGGCATGAACTCGAGAGGCAGAGCTTGCAGTGAGCCAAGATCGCGCCACTGCACTCCAGCCTGGGCGACGGAGTGAGACTCCGCCTCAAAAAAAAAAAAAAAAAAAAAAGAATAGATGTCCAAAATATATTGTCGAGAGAGAAAAAAAGCAAGGTACAAAACAATATATCGAGTAAAGCTACCTTTGAATAAGAAGAAAAACTAATGGTAACACACTGGGGACTGGAGGGACTAGATAAATGGAAACAAAAATGGATGCAATACCTGTCAGTGTTTTTGAAATGGAATTTTAGTTAGTTTGTGGGGACTTTTTTTATTTTTATTTTTTAAAGAAACAGGGTATCACTCTATCACCCAGGCTGGAGTGCGATGGTGCAATCATGGCTCACTGCAGCCTCAAAGTGCTGGGCTCAAGCAATCCTCCTGCCTCAGCCTCCAGAGTAGCTAACTTTTAAAATTATTTTAAAGATGGGGTCTCACTATGTTGCCCAGGCTGGTGCAAACCACTGCACTAGGTGCTGAAATTTTAGTTTTTGAAAAAGGTAAATCTGTTATCTTTATCAAAAATTTTGTTTAAAATATTAAACGACACCAGGCGCGATGGCTCACGCCTGTAATCCCAGAACTTTGGGAGGCCAAGGTGGGCAGATCACCTGAGGTCAGGAGTTCAAGACTAGCCTGGCCAACATGGCAAAACCTACTCTACTAAAAATACAAAATTTACTCTACTAAAAAGACAAAAATTAGGCCAGGTGCAGTGGCTCATGCCTGTAATCTCAGCACTTTGGGAGGCCAAGGCAGGCGGATCACCTGAGGTCAGGAGTTCGAGACCAGCCTGGTCAACATGGTGAAACCCCATCTCTACTAAAAATACAAAAATTAGCCAGGCGTGGTGGCAGGCACCAGTAATCCCAGCTACTTGGGAGGCTGAGGCTGGAGAATTGCTTGAACCCAGGAGGCGGAGGTTGTAGTGAGCCGAGATCGCACCACTGCACTCCGGCCTGGGTGACAGAGTGAAACTCCATCTCCAAAAAAAAAATTAACCAATTAATTAATCAAAAAAATAAATTAAATTAAATATTAAATGAGGCCAGGCATGGTGGCTCACGCCTATAATCCCAGCACTTTGGAAGGCCGAGGCAGGCAGATCACTTGAGGTCAGGAGTTCGGTATCAGCCTGGCCAACATGGCGAAACCCCATCTCTACTGAAAATACAAAAATTAGTCGGGCGTGGTGGTGCACACCTGTAATCCCAGCTACTTGGGAGGCTGAGGCATGAGAATCGCTTGAACCCAGGAGGCTGAGGTTGTAGTGAGCCGAGATGGCACCACTGCACTCCAGCTTGAGTGACAGAGTGAGACTCCATCTCAAAAAAAAAAAAAAAAAAAAAAAAAAGGCCAGGCACGGTAGCTCACACCTGTAATCCCAGCACTTTGGGAGGCTGAGGTGGGTGGATAACAAGTTCAAGAGATCGAGACCATCCTGGCCAACATGGTGAAACCCCGTCTCTACTAAAAATACAAAAGTTAGCTAGGCGTGATGGTACACGCCTGTAATCCCAGCTACTCAGGGGGCTGAGGCGGGAGAATCACTTGAACCCAGGAGGCAGAGGTTGCAGTGAGCCGTGCCATTGCACTCCAGCCTGGGCAACAGAGCGAGATTCTGTCTCAAAAAAAAAAAAAAAAAAAATTAAATTATGCGGTAAGTACATGTTAAGTGAAAAAAGAACACAAAATTCTATATGCAGTATTAATCCCAACTTTGTTTAAAAAATATTAGGAGAAAAAGGATACAAAAGAAATACAATAAATACTAACCATGGTTGTCTCTCAGTAGTGGCATTATTGGTGATTTAATAATTTTAATAGGCAAGTTTCTATTTTTTTTTCACTTTTTAATTTTAAAAATTATTATTACCAGAAGCCCAAACCTCACCACTCACTTTTTTTCTTTTTTGAGACAGAGTCTCGCTCCGTCACCCAGGCTGGAGTGCAATGGTGCGATCTCGGCTCACTGCAACCTCTGCCTCCTGGGTTCAGGTAATTCTGTTTCAGCCTCCCGAGTAGCTGGGACTACAGGCGCCTGCCACCAAGCCCGGCTAATTTTTGTATTTTTAGTAGAGATAGGGTTTCACCATGTTGGTCAGGCTGGTCTCGAACTCCTGACCTCAGGTGATCCACCCGCCTCAGCCTCCCAAAGTGCTGGGATTACAAGCGTGAGCCACCACGCCCGGCCACCATTCACTTTTTTAAAAAGTAATAACTATTTATTGTAAAAAGCCAAACAATAATTGGCTCTTTACATTTCACAAAAGGCTGCAATCTAAAGAGTACACAACCAGATGTATCCAAATACAGACAGAAAAAAAACATTAACAGCCTGTGTTGAAGGAGTTCTCTCACTGGAGTACTAAGATGTAAAAGTCAGAAAGATTTCACAGCAAGAAAACACCAAGTTTGGCCAGGTGCAGTGGCTCACACCTGTAATCCCAGCACTTTGGGAGGCCAAGGCGGGCAGATCACAAGGTCAGAAGTTCGAGACCAGCCTGGCCAACATAGTGAAACCCTGTCTCTACTAAAAATACAAAAATTAGCCAGGCGTGGTAGCTCATGCCTGTAGTCCCAGCTACTCGGGAAACTAAGTTGGGAGAATCGCTTGGACCTGGAAGGTGGAGCTTTCAGTGAGCTGAGACTGTGCCATTGTACTTCAGCCTGGGTGACAGAGTGGGACTCCATCTCAAAAAAAAAAAACACAAACACAAAAACAAAAAAACTCACCAAGTTCCTAGTCCTACACAGCACAGAGTTACCTAAGGAGTGACAAAGAAACAAATTCTAGCCTGCATCCTCATGATACAGCTCTCATCACTTATTAGTGCATAAATATGTACTGAAAATATCAACATTTTCAGGCCAACTTCCTGAATAGGCTAAGGATGAACTAACTGGAAGGAAATCATCTCCTTAGTAACCCTGACAACTCATAGATTAGGATCAGAAATCTAGACCTGAACCCAGGGTAGCCCTTCGGTCAAACTGCCACATAAGTGATTAATTACTAACCAGGAAAGTGCCAAAAATACAGTTCCTATTAGTTTACCTTAACCCTCTACTGCAATTCTTTTACCCAATATAAAAAAGTTCAGAAGAAACATCTTGAGAGTCCTTTGTCTTAACAGTGCAATATAAAAGCACTTTCAAAGAAATACACTTAAACCATTTATAATCTTACAAGGTGTGGTGGAAACAGCAGCAGTCCAATTCCTAAAAATAAAAAATAAAAAAAACCGACCTTCTGACCTCCTGTTACTCAAGAGGAACAATAAAATACAGGTCACAAGTACTGTATGACTCAGAAAACTGTGATGCAACCTCAGATTCCTACAGGATTCAGAAAGGGGAAAGAGTAGCTACAAATATCAATACCAAGAAAAAAATCAAAGGATCAGGATTACCAAACAACATTTCTATCAATTTCCAGGGACCTAAACACACTAACAGCTCAAACAAGAGAAAGCTTTACTGATGGGAAGAAGTTAGAGGGAGTAAAACAATTACACAATCTCTCTTTCATCTGAAGAAAAATATTTGCTGTTGCTTTAAAAGGATGAGGGACTTCTCTCCTGATATGCTCTTACCAGCCACCTGAGAAGAGATTTTACTGTGTTCCCGGTAAAGAACAAAGGGAGCTAAGTCAAACTGAAGTCACACAGGGCTGCTGATGAGGAGGAAATGCCAGTCAATTGTGTTTTTCATTCCTCTTTTAAAAAGGAAGAAGAAACAAGTTTCCCAATCTGTCCCTTAAAGTAAAGCAGACTGAGACAAAGGTTACCAAGAATAGTCTTTGTGATACCGTCACACAGTCCCCAAAATCAATTCTCAATCACCAAAAGCTTATCCAAGTAGAAGCAAAAGACATGGCTAGGATATGTACATAAGACAAATGCCGGTCAGGCACGGTGGGAGGCCAAGGTGGGAAGGTTGCTTGAGTCCAGGAGGTCAAGACTACAGTGAGCCATGATTGCACCGCTGCACTCTTCAGCCCAGGTAATAGAGTGAGACCCTGTCTTAAAAAAACAAACAAAAAAAAAGACAAATGCCAAGATTCCATCCCATTTCCACACACACATACTCCCACTCCCAATAACATGACTGAGTACTCTCCAAAGGTGAGAAGGCAATCACCTTTCCAGATTTTCTCTATTTAATTCTAAGAGACAATTATATTTAACAACTACTCATAAAAACCATCTAGAGAGTATGTCACAACCCAGTGGGAATTAGAAGTTAGATTTAGAGGTTCCTTGTGCAATCTGATTATCTTATGCCAGGAATTTTACTCCACCTTCTAGCTATACGACTTTGGGGATACTTAACCTCTTTGAGGCTTCGTTTCGTCCTCTGTAAAACATGATCACAATGTCTGCTTCATAGGGTTGTTATGAGACTCCAAATAAGAAAACAGCTGTGGAAATATGAATCTTGTTTCTGTTGTTTTTATTACTATTGAATCCTCTCTGAGGTTCACTATGGTTTCCCTCACCAAACAATAGGGCCAACTGAAACCCCAGAGACACCACAATTCCCAAGAGTAGCAGATTTCTAAGAATTATGTCAAAGGCTGTTACCAGAAAACAAAGTAAAAAGTGCTCAGGGAGAAAATAAAGTATGTTTATGTGGCAAAAGTAATTCATTGTGATTTGGGCTCCCTCTACATAGTTTAGTAAAGTGAATTAAAAACCAGAACCAACAATTTAGAGCTGTATCTAAAACCTGACTAATAATTCATACCCCAAATCTTCCCCTTCCTATTGCATTTAGGAGTGTGATTCAGAAACCTACAGACCTGCAAGAAGCTGTTAAAATGGAGTCCAATCTCCTTATTTATTTGAGTAACTGCATCTCTCTTCCACTTCACTATGCTCATGTGGGCAAAGTCTAAGAGTCAAACCAACCATGTAATACTGACATATATTCCATAACTTGATTTAACCCAAGGATATAATTATTTTTAAAAAAATCCTTTAAATACTAATTCTAAGACCACTTGCATAAGTAAAGTTCACCCAAATGGAAAATTAACTACAAAATTTCAGGCTTTTAATTAGAAGCCTAAAACTGCCCCAGTACTCTTTGGAAACTCCATATGGATGGAAATACACAGGGTTTTCTACGACTGGCAGCTTTGTTTTTATTAATAGGACTTTCCTACGGCCATTTCAGGATACTTCAAGTAACATCATATAGAACCAAAGTTCAAACTGTAAGCACCACAAGCCAGCACCCACACCTGACTCCATACAGCTCTTGTGTGACTCTTACACTAGACTGAATTTACAGGGGTACAGAGAATGTGGGGAAAAGCATCATAAATTTAGAACAGTAAACAACACATTCCGAAGGCAAACACACCTAGAAGCGGAAAAACTCCAACTATTCCCTGAATTGTGTATCTATTGTGTGCAAAAGATATCCAAGGATATGGCAAAGTGCTAACTGGTTAACTCTAGATGGAGAAGTCATGAGTGATATTTATTTTATTGTTATTATCCATAACATCCAAATTAGAGT
Source organism: Pan troglodytes (assembly GCF_028858775.2). Lineage (NCBI taxonomy): Eukaryota > Metazoa > Chordata > Mammalia > Primates > Hominidae > Pan > Pan troglodytes. The sequence goes on from NC_072407.2 coordinate 50,569,421, forward strand.
CAATATGTATAGTCATATATATGGGCCCCGCAGTCAGAATGGTTGATTGAATTCCAGCTCCATCCTTTTCCTGGTATATGATGGTATCTTGATTTCTAGGAATAGTTACTTAACCTGACTGTACCTTAGCTTCCTCATCCATAAAATGTGACTATTGATAGTATGTATATCACAGGGCTACCACAAGGATCAAAATATTTACCATATGAAAAATGCTTATAGTAGAATAATAGCTTCATTCTGTAATGAAGAATTAGTATGAAAATGGTAATAAGGGCTGGTTGCGGTGGCTCATGCCTGTAATCCCAGCACCTTGGGAGGCTGAGGCGGGTGGATCACCTGAGGTCAGGAGTTCAAGACCAGCCTGACCAACATGGAGAAACCCTGTCTCTACTAAAAATACAAAATTAGCCAGGCATGGTGGTGCATGCCTGTAATCCCAGCTACTTAGGAGGCTGAGGCAGGAGAATCGCTTGAACCCGGGAGGTGGAAGTTGTGGTGAGCAGAGATCGTGCCATTAGTACTCCAGCCTGGGCAACAAGAGTGAAACTCCATCTCAAAAAAAAAAAAAAAAATTAGCCGGGCATGGTGACATGTGCCTGTAGTCCCAGCTACTCAGGAGGCTGAGGCAGGAGAATCACTTAAACCTGGGACACAGAGGTTGCAGTGAGCCGAGATCACACCACTGTACTCCAGCCTGGGGGAGAGAGTGAGACTCCATCTCAAAAAAAAAAAAAAAGAAAGAAAGAAAGAAAATGGTAATAAGAACACACAATATTTAATTTCTAAAAATAAAAAGTTTAGGCCACAAAGCCCTGTAAACAGTCAGACAAATTAAATTTAAAACAAATTCTTCTAGGCAAAATGAGACCGTCCACTGTAGAGGTCTCCAAACCATTTCATATAAAAGATCTTACCACTGTCACCTTTTTAAAAACAAAAAATAAAACCAGCCAGGCACAGTGGCTCACACCTGTAATCCCTGCCCTGGGAGGTTGAGGTGGGAGGATTGTTTGAGTCCAGGAAATCAAGATCAGCCTGGTCAACATAGTGAGACCCCTGCCTCTACAAAAATTGTTTAAAATTAGCTAGGCATGGTGGCATGTGCCTGTGGTTCCAGCTACTCGGAAGGCTGAGGTGGGAGGATAGCCTGAGCCCAGGAGGTCAAGGCTGCAGTGAGCCCTGATCATGCCACCACACTCCAGCCTGGGTGACAGAGCAAGGCCCTGACTCAAAAAACAAACAAACATAGCCCAGCATGGTGATGCATGCCTGTACTAACAGCTACTGGAGAGGCCGAGGCAAGAGAATCACTTGAACCCAGGAGGTGGGGTTGCAGTAAGCCCAGCTTGTGCCACTGCACTCCAGCCTCGGCGACTGAGCAAGACTCGGAGAGGACCTGCATGATAAGATACCATGTGGAGAGAGAGAAGCCACGTGGAAGACTATCAAGATACCAAGCAAATGAGTGAAACCTTCTTAGACCTTCTAACCGAGCCCAACCACCAGCTGAACGCAGACGAACAAAGCACAACTGATGTTACACAGGGGAGAAGGACCATCCAGACAAGTCCTGCCCAAATTCCTAACCCGAGTAATTATGAGACAAAATAAATCTTTATTGTTTTAAGCCACCAATTTTGTGGTGGTTTTTGTACATCAATAGATAACTAAAACACTACTAACCTAATATCGCCGGGCGCAGTCGCTCACACCTATAATCCCAGCACTTTGGGAGGCCGAGGCAGGCAGATCACGAGGTTAGGAGTGCGAGACCAGCCTGATCAAAACGGTGAAACCCCAGCTCTACTAAAAACACCAAAATTAGCTGGGCATGGTGGCACACGCCTGTAATCCCAGCTACTCAGGAGGCTGAGGTAGGAGAATCGCTTGAACCCGGGAGGTGGAGGTTGCAATGAGCTGAGATCCCACCACTGCAATCCAGCCTGGGTGACACAGCCAGACTCCCTCTCAAAAAAAAAAAAAAAACCACTACCTACCTAGTATCTACTAATATCTAGCTGACAAATATCAAGAATTTTCTACAGAAAACCCACTATCTGCTCAATACTCTAACAAGAAATTTTTCTGAAAATATGGAAATTAATAAATTTAGGTAACCAAAGATATCTCAAAATAAATTTATTTTATCACACTGGTAATCCTTTCTTAGGACTCGTTCTTCCTAAGTAGATTATAAACTCTGTGAGGGCAAAAAACATGTCTGTCATAGTCCCAGTACCTAGCACAATGTCTAGCGTAGAAGAGCATGAGTATGTGTATTTACTTATATTCAGAGTTGTGAAAAGATCCCAGATGAACCCAAAACTATCATCAACAGCAATATCTAGAGTTTTAAAAAGTGTGGTGGTTATGAGTTCAAAGTCATAAATTCAATTTCTACAAGTCAAATACCTTAAAAAGAAAAACCTAAGCCGGGTGCAGTGGCTCACTCCCAGCACTTTGGGAGGCTGAGGCGGGTGGATCACCTGAGGTCAGGAGTTCGAGACCAGCCTGGCCAACATGGTGAAACCCCGTCTCTACTAAAAATGCAAAAATTAGATGGGCGTGGTGGCACGCCCCTGTAATCCCAGCTACTCGGGAGACTGAGGTGGGAGAATTGCTTGAACTCGGGAGGCAGAGGTTGCAGTGAGCCGAGATCACGCCACTGTACTCTGCCTGGATGACAGAGTGAGACCCTGTCTCAAAAAAAAAAAAGAAAGAAAAGAAAAGTAAAGACAAGGCTTTGCACCATTACCAACCTAATTTCAGCCAGTCATTTCATTACGCACATGTCATTGATCACGAGAGGGCCAGGCAAGAGAGTAAGCAAAGGACTAATCCATCACTACCTCAACTATAAGTAGGGAAGAAGAAAGAAAAATAACCTCAAAAATGGCAGTAAAATTTTTTTAATCCTCCTATTTGAAACACAGAGTATTAAGAACAAAGTACAGAGGCAGTGGATATTCTGATAGCAGAGATGAGAATATGGGATATTACACCTTTCGAGCTTGAGAATACTAAATACAAAACCTTCATCCTAATTTACTCCCTAAGAAAGCTGATCCTGCAATCTGGGGATATAGGAGTATCAGTCAAGTCTATAACAAGAATCAGTGATTTAATAAATAAAGATAAGACTAAGAGGTAAGAAGCTTTAATAACTGATTTTTATCGCTGGCTTGTTATATAATCTTGGACAAATCATATCCTCGCTGAATTTCAAGTTTTCCTCCAATATGTAAACTGAAAGTAATAATACCTTCCTTCTATCTTAAAGGAATAAAATCCTTGGAGAATCTTAGGGGAAATGGGTTATAAAATTTCAAGACAAGATTATTACTTTTCAAAGTAAAACTCAAGATAGAACAATAACCAGAGTATATGATAAACAGAAGTTCACACAAAGAAGTCTGGCACCTACAGTTCTAAGAGAAAGATTGCAAAGGAAACTACAGTGATTATTTAAAAACCACAGATTACATTATCTGTAATTAACCACCTGACAAATTGAAAACAAATAATTCAACAGAACTAAGATCAATCAATTAAAATTATACACAGTCCCTTTCTTTATAAGAAGCCAAAATCCCAGAAATAAACTGTCAACAGACAGAACCTGCACCTCTACTGCACACAGGCAGCAGCATTAGTTTTTTATATATAAACTCAAAATAAGACCGACCTCTGTATAGGATATATCACAAATGGGCTAACAATTTTACAAAATGTTTTGAAGATACAAAACTGAGTAAATTCTAATTACTGTAACTATAATAAGGGGGGAGAAGTGAAGCACCAGCTTTCCTGCTACAGATTTTGCTTACTAGAGCTTTCTAAAGTAACTCACAATGATGCTGCCTAATGTCTGAAACACGGGAAAGCTTGTGCTCAAAACAAAGTGTGATCAAAACCGGAAATAGAAAGCCATAAGACCCAAATTTGAGACTGACAATTTTCCTTACTCCCACTTACCTCAGAAGGATGAAGAAAAAAGAAACGGAAGTTTTATCTGCAAATTATTCTGGAGAAAACAGTGTGCTGAGAACACAAGAACTCCTAAAAACGGAAGGAAGAACAACGAGGAAAGCACTAAACCAAGAAGAAACTGAAGCTCAATTTTTTGGTTTCAAGCTATCAAAAGAATCAAGAAGACCAAGAAGGCTACTCTTAGATGTACAGAAATGGCAAAAGATTTCCTATTAGCAAGCAACAAAAAAAGAGCAGCTTCTGATGGAAGAAATTTCAGAGGCAAAACAGCTTAACCCCAGAAACGGAAACTGAAACCAGCTGCCTCAAACAGACCTAATGACTTTGGCAACAATATACCTTTCAACCACCAACAATATCAGGAGGCTGGAGTAGGGCTGATTTCAAATCATAAAGGATCACATCTTTCTATTCTCTGCATAGTCTTTAAGAATCCAACTCCTTCCTGGGAGCACCACATTGCCCTCAATTCTTCCTGGAAACCCCTGGAGCTACAGCAAGAATATTGTTGGGCCAGGCGCAGTGGCTCACACCTGTAATCCCAGCACTTTAAGAGGCCAAGGCAGGTGGATCACCTGAGGTCAGGAGTTCGAGACTAGCCTGGCCAACACGGTGAAACCCTGTCTCTACTAAAAATACAAAAATTAGCTGGGCGTGGTGTCACGCGCCTGTAATCCCAGCTACTCCGAAGGCTGAGGCAGGAGAATCGCTTGAACCTAGGAGGTGGAGGTTGCAGTGAGCCGAGATCATGCCATTGCACTCCAGCCTAGGTAACAAAGTGAGACTCCATCTCAAAAAAAAAAGGAAAGAATATTGTCAGAAAAAAAAAAAAGCTTTGAGAACATTAACCCAGGAATCTTCACAAGTCCTAGGACAGATGTGATTACTCATCAGACAAATAAGAAAAACAAAACCTGGAAGAGGTTAAGAAATTCATCTACATTCACAGATGAGTCGGGAGCCAAAGCAGGATTTGAATTCAGGCTTTTCCTTCAGTTAGTATCAGAGCTACACTCCCAGTCCTTGCTTGGCTTAGTAGATACTGTGTTCAGTGTTTTCCAGTCTTAGAGTCAGCCCAGGTCAGGTTCTTGGCTGACTAAAATAGGGAAAGAAAAAATTTCCCTCGAGGCTTCAAGAAAAGAAGTCAAATTATTAAACACAGAGTTCTTATGCTAAAAGGCCGACATGCCACCCTACCATGCCAATCACATTTCTTAGCCAATCAAAAGAAGGCATTAGATTTAAGAACCTAGTTATTTAAATCTGAGTAGAAGCTGGATTCCATTTCCCCAACTTTCCAAATAAAGAACACTTAAAGATGGGGAAGGATGTAAAAGCACTGATAAATAACCAACAAGCATTGATTAAGCAGATATTATGTTGGCACTGTTCTAGGCACTGAGGATACTATAGTAAAGAAGAACATTCTTGCCCCCCAAAAGCTTATGTGATTTTTATATAATTAAATATTAACAATACTTTCAAGTACTGAAAAAGGCTAGAAAGAAAATATGGCAGGTGAAAGAAAACAACACACACACCCTTTTACCTGGGGTGGCCAGAGAAAGCCTCTCTGAGATGACATTTGAGTTAAGACTGGCATCTTGAAATAGAAACCTTGAGAAAAGAGGCAGGTGAAAAAAATATTTCAAGGAGAATGAGGAGTACCAAGTACTAAGGTCCCTAACACGTAAGCTTAGCGCATGTGAAGGCCGGAAATAAGGCCAACATGGCTGGAGCACCACCAACAAGGAAGAGAATAAAGATAGGTTGGTACCAGCAGACCATGATAAAATTTGGATTTTATTAAGTGTAATGGGTTACTATTAGAGGATTTTAGCTAAGGAAATGACAAGATGATGGGAATTTGGGCCAGGGTTATAGCAATATAAGAGATGAATAGTCATACTCAGAATATATTTTGGAGAAACAGCTAAGGGAATTACAGATGCATTGTATTTGAGGTGTGAGAGAGAAATGAAGAGTGATTACTAAGTTTTGGGCCTAAGTCCCAAGTGGATATGGAGACACTTATTGAGAAGGGTTCTACTATATGTGTTATGTTTGCGGGTGGGGGAGCAGATTAAAGGGAGAAATCAATAGTTTAGGATCACTTTCTATTTTTCTATGAATATGAGCCTGAGAAAATATGAATTAATTCAGGAGAAACTTAAATTTTTCCTATAAATTAATAGTATAATAAATATAATGCAACATTGGTTCTTTTTTTTTTTTGAGAAGGAGTTTCACTCTTGTTGCCCACGCTGGAGTGCAATGGCATGATCTCGACTCACTGCAATCTCCGCCTCCCAGGTTCAAGCGATTCTTCTACCTCAGCCTCCTGAGTAGCTGGGATTACAGGCACATGCCACCACACCTAATTTTTTATATTTTTAGTGGAAACAGGGTTTCACCATGTTAGCCAAGCTGGTCTCAAACTCCTGACCTCAGGTGATCTGCTGCCTTGCCATCCCAATATGCTGAAACTACCGTGCCTGGCCTGCTTCCTATTCTTAAATAATTATACATAACATTTGAGAGCCAAGCAAGGTAGATCACACCTGTAACCCAGCTAACTCAGGAGGCTAATGGAGGAGAACTGCTTGAGTCCAGGAGTTCAAGACCAGCCTGCAACATAGAGAACATAGACCTCATCTCTTTTTTTTGTTTGTTTTTGTCAACCAGGCTGAAGTGTAGTGGCAGGATCTCAACTGAACTGCAGACTTGACTTCCCAGGAGTAAGTGATCTTCCCATCTCGGCCTCCCCAGAAGCTGGGACTACAGGTGTATATAACTACACCCCAGTAATTTTCTTTATTTTTTGTAGAGACAAGGTTTCACTATGTGCCCAGGCTGGTCTCAAACTCCTGGGCTCAAGGAATCCTCCCACCTCAGCCTCCCAAAGTGCTGGGATTACACGCATGAGCCACACGGCACCCTGATGAGAAACCTCATTTCTTTAAAAGAAACCATCAGCCAGGTGCAGTGGCTCATGCCTGTAATTCCAGAACTTTAGGAAACAGAGGCGGCCAGATCACTTGAAATCAGGAGTTTGAGACCAGCCTGGCCAATGTAGTGAAACCCCGTCTCTACTAAAAATATGAAAATTAGCTGGGTATAGTGGCACACACCTGTAATCCCAGGAACTCGGGAGGCCGAGACAGGAGAATTCACTTGAACCTAGGAGACGGTAGTTGCAGTGAGCCAAGATCACACCACTGCACTCCAGGCTAGTCTGGCAACAAAGCGAGACTGTCTCAAAAAAAAAAAAAAAAAAAGGCCAGGCGTGGTGGCTCACATCTGTAATCTCAGCACTTTGGGAGGCTGGGGTGTGTGGATCACCTGAAGTCAGGAGTTTGAGACCAGCCTGACCAACATGGAGAAACCCCGTCTCTACTAAAAATACAAAATTAGCCAGGCATGGTGGCGCATGCCTGTAATCCCAACTACTTGGGAGGCTGAGGCAGGAGAATCGCTTCAACCCGGGAGGCAGAGGTTGCAGTGAGCCGAGATGGCGCCATTGCACTCCACTCTGGGCAACAAGAGCAAAACTCCGTCTCAAAAAAAAAAAAAAAAAAAGTAAGAGCAATCTTAAAGCCTTCTTAAGTACATGGCAGAAAAATCCCAGTATTAAAAAAAAAAAAAAAAGAGAAATCCCAGTATGTATCCAATTACATATGAACTGATAAAGACAAGTGATAGAATATAACACATATATATACTTAAAGCAACATATTATCTAATATTCATTGAACATTTGCTACACACTTGGTAGTGCTAAACACTTTATCTCACTTTTTCCTCACAATGATACTATGAAGATGGGTACTGTTATTTCCATTTCACAGATCAGAAAACCAGGCATAAAGAGGCTAAATGATTTACCTAAGTGAAGGAGAGATTCAAAGTCAAATCTGTTGCCAAATGAGCAGTATTGTATAGTGCTCTAACCATTATACAATACTGCTTCTATAAAATACAGAAAAAGAAAAAAAAAAGCTCTTTTCATGTCCTCACACCTAGAAAGTCATAATTAGAAAGAGCTGATTCAAGAGATGAGGAGAGGGAGAAAGAATTAGTAAATCTGAATGAATCTGAGTCAGAACACAGTGACTCATGCTATAACCTTGGACAAATTCTATAATATCCATGCCTCAACCTATCTATCTAAAGAAGGGGCTAACCTCACTGGAGGTTAACTATTATTTGCCTCCTAGTGGGCTATGAATATTAATTAGTATTTGTAATATATACACAGATCATCAGATGAGACAAGGAAAACTATACATTATTATTTCTTCGATATCTACAGCAAAGCACCAGAAATCACGGTAAATAAGTTATGTGCACCAAGAATGTAGAGTGTGAGTACTCTACAAATAAATCATGGCCAGGTGCAGAGGCTCATGCCTGTAATCCCACCACTTTAGGAGGCCAAGGCTGGAAGATCACTTGAGTCCAAGGTTCGAGACCAGCCTGGGCATCATGGCAAAACCTCATCTCTACAAAAAAATATAAAAATTAGCTGGGCATGGTGGCATTCGCCTGTAGTTCCAGTTACTCAGGAGGCTGAGGTGGGAGAATCATTTGAGCCCAGGAGGTGAAGGTTGCAATGAGCCGAGTTTATGCCATTGCACTCCAGCCTGGGAGACAGAGAAAAATTCCCTCTAAAAAAAAAACGAAAAGGAAAAAGAACCACATAATTTGTCATTTTACTTCTGTTTTCCTTTTTTTTTTAATTAAAAAAATCAATATACATCACATGAATCAGCAACTGCATGCTTGGGCATTTATCCAGAAAAATGATAACTTATGTTCAGACAAAAACTTGTTATCAGCTGGGTGCAGTGGCTCACACCTAGAATCCCAGCACTTTGGGAAGGTGAGGTGGGCAGATCACTTGAGCCCAAGAGTTCAAGACCAGCCTGGGCAACATGGCAAAACCCTGTCTCTACATAAACAAAAAAAATTAGCCGGGTGTGGTGGCATGTACCTGTGGTCCCAGTTACTCAGGAGGCAGAGGTGGCAGGATCACTTCAGCCTGAGAGGCGGAGGTTGCAATGAACTGAGATCATGCCACCATACTCCAACCTGGGCTCAGAGCCAGATCATGTCTCAAAAAAACACGTGTATAAAAATGTTAACAGCAGTTTTATTCATAGTAGCCAAAAAATTTATAAAAATTCAGATTTTTTTTTTTCAGAAGGGGTCTCCCTCTGTCGCCCAGGCTGGAGTGGGTAGCATGACCAATCTTTGCTCACTGCACCCTCCACCTCCCAGGCTCAAGTGATCCTCCCACCTCAGCCACCCAAGTAGCTGCGCCCACAGGTGTGTGCCATCACATCGGCTAATTTTTTTTGTATTTTTAGTAAAGACAGATTGCCCAGGCTGGTCTCAAAGCAATCTGCCAGCCTCAGCCTCCCAAAGTGCTGGGAACACAGGTGTGAGCCACCGTGCCCAGCCAGATGTCTTTCAATGGGTAAAGGATTAAACAAACTACAGTACATCCAAACCATGAAATACTGTGTAGCAATTAAAAAGAGTGGAACTGGTCAGGGCGCTGGCTCACACCTTTAATCCCAGCACTCTGGGAGGCCGAGGAGGGTGGATCACCTGAGGTCAGGAGTTCGAGACTGGTCTGCCCAACACGGTGAAACCCGTCTCTACTAAAAATACAAAAACTAGCTGGCCATGGTGGCGGGCACCTGTAGTCCCAGCTACCGGGGTGGCTGAGGCAGGAGAATCGCTTGAACCCAGGAGGCAGAGGTTGCAGTGAGCCGAGATTGAGCCACGGCACTCCAGCCTGGGTGACACAGCGAGACTACATCTCAAGAAAAAAAAAAAAGAGTGGAGCTATTGATAATATAACTTGGATGAATCTCAAGAGAATTATGCTGAGTGAAAAAGGCCAATCCAAATGGTTACATTCTATATAATTCCATTTATACAACATTCTTAAAATGACAAAGAGAGACATTAATGGTTGAAAGATTACAGACGGGACCGGGGGGTGAGGATTGAGCTACCTACCCCCTGAAGGCATTCTCCCTGGATCTTCTGGGCAAAGCTTCATTGCAACTTTATCCACTGTGAAACTCCCTTTGCAAAAATTGTAACAGTAAGAAAAGTATGACAGTGAAAAAGATCTGACCTAACCAATCCATCTTGCCTTTAACTGCCCTTGGTCATTCCTGTGCGTAGGACAAGCTAACTTTGGGAGAAATTTAGTTTACAGTTTAAATGATAATAGCCCTTCTTAAAACTAAACCGCCATTGTAAAACTAATAAAAGGCCCCAAGTTTAGGATTATGAGAGGGGCCTGAACTCTGCTAAAATGTAAGCATTATGAACCCAGGAGGCGGAGGGTGCAGTGATCAGAGATCGCACCACTGCACTCTGGCATGGGCAACAGAGTGAGCCCTGTCTCAAGAAAATAAATAAAATTAAAATAAATAAAAATGTAAGCATATTAAATAGTGTTTGTTTGTTTGTTTGTTTGTTTGTTTGAGACAGAGTCTTGCTCTGTAGCCCAGACTGGAGTGCAGTGGTCCCATCTCGACTTACTGCAGCCTCCGCTTTCCGGATTCAAGCTATTCTCATGCCTCAGCCTCCCGAGCAGCTGGAATTACAGGTCCACACCACAACACCCAGTTAATTTTTGTATTTTTAGTAGAAACGTGGTTTCACCATTTTGGCCAGACTGGTCTCGAACTCCTGACCTCTGGAGATCCACCCACCTCAGCCTCCCAAAGTGCTGGGATTACAGGCATGAGCCACCAAGCACGGCCTTATTTATTTTTTGAGACAGAGTCTTACTCTGTCTCCCAGGCGGGAGTGCAGTGGCGCCATCTTGGCTCAATGCATTCTCCACCACCCGAGTTCAAGCAGTCCTCTGGCTCAACCTTTCAAATAGCTGGGAGTACATGCAGGCACCACCACACTAATTTTCACATTTTTAGTAGAGATGGGGTTTCGCCATGTTGGCCAAGCTGGTCTCGAACTCCTGGCCTCAAGTGATTCGCCAGCCTCAGCCTCCCAAAGTGCTGGGATTACAGGCGTGAGCCACCGTGCCCAGCCTTTTAAGATGTCTTTTCAGACTTTTGCACTTCTGATGACAAGATGACCCCACCCCAACCAGCGATTCCTCTGTAGCCCCTAGCCAGAAGCAGACTCAGTACATAAGGACCATTTCGCATGTGCCTATGATTGCAACCCCAACCAATCAGCAGCACCCATTCCCTAGCCTGCCGTGTGCCAAACCATACTTGAAAAACCTAGCTGGGGCTGGGCGTGGTGGCTCACATCTGTAATCCCAGCATTTGAGAGGCGGAGGCAGGCGGATCACTTGACATCAGGGGTCCGAAACCAGCCTGGCCAACCTGGTGAAACCCCATCTCTACTAAAAATACAAAAATTACCCAGGTGTGGTGGCACATGCCTGTAATTCCAGATACTTGGCAGGCTGAGGCACAAGAATCACTTGAGCCCTGGAGGTGGAGGTTGCAGTAAGCTGAGATCCTGCCACTGCACTCCAGCCTGGGAGACAGAGTGAGACTCTGTCTTAAAAAAATAAAATAAAATAAAATCCAGCTGGATGCCGCAGTGGCACACACCTGTAATCCCAGCACTTTGGGTGGCCGAGGCAGGAAGATCACCTGAGGTCAAGAGTGCAAGACCAGCCTGGCCAACGTGGTGAAACCCCGTCTCTACTAAAAATACAAAAATTAGCCGGGAGTGGTGGCAGGCGCCTGTAATTCCAGCTACTCAGAAGGCTGAGGGAGAAGAATTGCTTGAACCCAGGAGGCGGAGGTTGCAGTGAGCTGAGATCATGCCATTGCACTCCAGCTTGGGTGACAAGAGGGAAACTCAAAAACAAAAAACAAAAAAAAAGTGGCCAGGTGCAACAGCTCATGCCTGTAATCCCAGCACTTTGGGAGGCCAAGGTGGGTGGATCACCTGAGGTCAGGAGTTTGAGACCAGCCTGACCAACAGAGACACCCCATCTCTACTAAAAAGATATAAAATAAGCCGGGCGTGGTGGCACATGCCTGTAATCCCAGCTACTCAGGAGGCTGAGGCAAGAGAATCGCTTCAACCTGGGAGGCAGAGATTGCGGTGAGCCGAGACCTCGCCATTGCACTCCAGCTTGGGCAACAAGAGCAAAACTCCATCTCAAAAAAAAAAAAAAAAGGAACCCTCCAACCCTACCTTTTTTTTTTTTTTTTGAGACAGTCTTGTTCTGTTGCCCAGGCTGGAGAGCAGTGGCGCCATCTCAGCTCACTGCAACCTCCGCCTCCCAGGTTCAATCGATTCTCCTGCCTCAGTCTCCCAAGTTGCTGAGACTACAGGCATGTGCGACCAAGACCGGCTAATTTTTGTATTTTTAGTGGAGACAGGGTTTTGCCATGTTGGTCAGGCTGGTCTTGAACTCTTAACCTCAGGCGATCCACCTGCCTTGGCCTCCCAAAGTGCTAGGATTATAGTTGTGAGCCACCATGCCCAGCCGACCCTACCTTCTTGAGATAACCTTATAAACTCATACTTCATACAAACATGTATGCATATAATAGGTTTTGCTTCCTGAATCAAAATGGGATTATATATACCACACTCTAGCCTGGGTGACAAGAGGGAATCTCAAAAAAAAAAAAAAAAAAAAGTAACCCTCCAACCCTACCCTCTTGAGATAACCTTATAAACTCATAGTTCATACAAACATGTATGCATATAATAGTTTTTGTTTCCTGTACCAAAATGGGATCATATATAACACACATTACCCTGCAGCCTACCTTTTTCACCTATTATCACTATATCACTGAGAGATTAAAAAAAAAAAAAAAATATATATATATATATATATATACACATATATATAAAGTGCCAAACAAGATGGCAGGTACAGAATACTTTCTGACTGGGGCAAACCTAGCAGATGTTTACCATGCTAATGTAGGATAGCTGAGTTAGCCATATTCAGTGAGAGTAGAAAGAGTCTGTGTAATATAGAAATAGCATTCCAAAGAGATCTGCAAAAATGCAAGGTCTGCCTGAGCGTAGTGGCTCATGGATATTTGTAATCCCAGCACTTTGGGAGGCTAAGGTGGGTGTATCATTTGAGGTCAGCAGTTTGAGACCAGCCTGGCCAACATGGCTGGTCATGTTGAGAAATGACCAGCCAACATGGCTGGTCATGAGAGAAATCCCATCTCTACTAAAAATACAAAATTAGCCAGGTGTGTTGGTATGCACAGGTAATCCCAGCTACTCAGGAGGCTGAGGCAGGAGAATCACTTGAACCCAGAAGGCGGAGGTTGCAGCGAGCCAAGATCGCACCACTGCACTCCAGCCTGGGTGACAGAGTGAGACTTCGTCTCAAAATAAATAAATAATAAGGGCCAGGCACAGTGGCTCACGCCTGTAATCCCAGCACTTTGGGAGGCCAAAGCAGGGGATCACCTGAGGTCAGGAGTTCAAGACCAGCCTGGCCAACATGGTGAAATCCTGTCGCTACTAAAAATATAAAAAAATAGCTGGGCATGGTGGTGCATGCCTGTAATCCCAGCTACTTGGGAGGCTGAGGCAGAAGAATCGCTTGAACCTGGGAGCCAGAGGTTGCAGTGAGCAGAGATCGCACCATTGAACTCCAGCCTGGGCAACACAGTGAGACCATGTCTCAAAAAAAAAAAAAAAAAAAAAGCAAGGTCTTCTGCAGCTACTCTAGGAGCCCATCCCCACTCTAAGTCTCCTCCATGGAACTATCCTGTGGGCCCAGAGGGAGAAGTACGAAATTATATCTTTTCAGCAAAAAATGACGAGTGGAGATAATTCTCCCATGTGTAAGCTTCTCCAAAATTACATTCCTTCTTCAGGTAGAAATGTGAAGTATATTGCTGATCATTTTAAAAACATTCATTTGTAATACGAGGTATGACCACTATTAAGTGCCAAAGCCTTATATACCCCATCTCTAAAGTCTCCTCCCACTCCACTCCCATTTTACAGACAAAACCCTAGCTCAACGTGATGTTACTTGCCCCCCCATTGAACAGTAATTTGATTGCTGTTAATTTTTTTTTTTAAGCCAGTAAGAGATAAACTGTAGGTTAATGATACAACACTGGGTTTTTTCCCTTTATCAGGTTTTTCTATATTAACACATGACAACAGAAAAAATTCAAGACAGTTAACAAGCATGTAGGCACAAGTCATTTTCTAAATACATCTGCTGATCTTGGTTCAACTATTTTTGTCCATTTAGCCTACTTTTGGAAGACTACACGATGCGGCAAGCCCTACTCCAAGAAAGGGATAGAGAACTGGAAAAAAAATAAATGAACAAAAAAGGCCTCTAACCTCTGAGAGCTTGTGGGGAGACTACAACTGCAATATACTGTAACCATAACCACTGTACTGAAATGTGGCAAGTGTTACCCTCAAGGAGGTACAAAGTGGCATGGTTTGAAAACTCCAGCTATCTTCCCAAAAGCAACAGACAATCTCTCACATTTGCCTCCTTACGATGGTTCTGGCTTCAATTCCGCTGATATTCTATAAATGACAAATACCAATTCTTATGCCTGGGCAAAAGGTCCCCAGTGTTCTTCTATACAAATCACTCGGTAAGTATGACAGAAGTTTGCCAGCTCGAGTCAGCACAAAGCTCCTTCTCCAAAAATAACCCTGTAATTTTTAGAAATTCTAGCAATGAAAATAAAGTATCTTTAACTTTTTTGTCAAATCATGGATATACAGAGTTAAAAGTGACTTAGGCGGTGGCTCACGCCTGTAATCCCAGCACTTTGGGAGGCCGAGGCGGGCGGATCACGAGGTCAGGAGATCGAGACCATCCTGGCTAACACGGTGAAACCCCGTCTCTACTAAAAATACAAAAATTAGCCGGGCGTGGTAGCGGGCGCCTGTAGTCCCAGCTACTCGGGAGGCTGAGGCAGGAGAATGGCGTGAACCCGGGAGGCGGAGCTTGCAGTGAGCCGAGATCGCGCCACTGCACTCCAGCCTGGGCGACAGAGCGAGACTCCGTCTCAAAAAAAAAAAAAAAAAAAAAAGTGACTTAGGGATCATTTTGAACATAAAATCTTGAAAAGTAGCCATATTACAGTGGTTCACTTCTGTAATCCCAGTGGTTTGGGAGGCAAAGCAGAAGGAGTGTTTGAGCCCTAAAGTCCGACACCAGCCTGGGCAATCTGGCAAAACCCCATCTCTACAAAAAATACAAAAATTAGCCAGCCATGGTGGCACATACCTGTAGTCCCAGCTACTCAGGAGGCTGAGGCAGGAAGACCACTTTAGCCTGGAAGGTCAAGGCTGCAGTAAGCCATGGTTTGTGTCACTGCACTCTAGCCTAGGTGACAGAATGAGTCCGTGTCTCAATCAATCAATCTTTTTTTTTTTTTTTTTTTTTTGAGACAAAGTGTTCCTCTGTCGCCCAGGCTGGAGTGCAGTGGCGTGATCTCAGCTCAATGCAACCTCCACCTCCCAGGTTCAAGAGATTCTCCTGCCTCAGCCTCCTGAGTAGCTAGGACTACAGGAGCGCACCACCACGCCCAGTTAATTTTTGTGTTTTTAGTAGAGACAGGGTTTCACCATGTTGGTCAGGCTGGTCTTGAACTCCTGACCTCGTGATCCGCCTGCCTCAGCCTCCCAAAGTGCTGAGATTACAGGCTTAAGCCACTGCGCCCTGCCCAATCAATCAATATCTTAAAAAGTTAGATTCACAGCCAGGCGTGGTAGCTCACGCCTATAATCCCAGGACTTTGCGAGGCCGAGGTGGGCAGATCACAAGGTCAAGAGATCGAGACCATCCTGGCCAACATGATGAAATGCCGTCTCTACCGAAAATACAAAAATTTGCTGGGCGTGGTGGCGCCAGCCTGTAATCCCAGCTACTCGGGAGGCTAAGGCAGGAGAATCGCTTAAACCCAGGAGGCAGAGGTTGCAGGGAGCAGAGATCGTGCAACTGCACTCCAGCCTGGTGATAGAGCGAGATTCCATCTCAAAAAAAAAAAGTTAGATTCACTTGTCCATTGTTATAAGACTCACTAAGGGCATCTCTAGACATAAACCCAGGGCTCTTAACTCACTGTATAGGGTTTCTTTGCACTGCTGCTGCTTTAAATCCAGTAACAATAAATTTAATGAAGTCCAAGTTTTCTCATTTAATCAATCATAGATACATCCATGAGTAAATAATCATAGCAGTTTAAAGACAAACTTCATCAAAAACGAGCACACTAAGACCCACCATGAGGTGCATACAGTAGGTAAAGAACTGCCTATCTTTGATATGGCAGAAGCTCTTAGGCATTGGAGGGAACTGTCAATATCCACTGAAAAATTGTCAGCATTATCATCATCATCTTGACAATTAGCTAGTATTTTGGGGTGTTTACTCTGAACCAGGCACTTTACATGTTATTTCTGATCCTTACAACAACTCTTGAAAGGTAGGTGTTATCATCCCCCCACTGTACATTTGTGGCCACCAGATTTAAAAATAAGTATTCTGAGCTGGGTATGGTGGCTCACGCCTGTAATCACAGCACTTTGGGAGGCTGAAGTGGATCACCTGAGATCAGGAGTTCAAGACCAGCCTGCCCAACCTGGTGAAACTCCGTCTCTACTAAAAATAAAAAAAATTAGCCGGGTGTGGTGGTGGACGCCTGTAATCCCAGCTACTCGGGAGGCTGCAGGAGGCTGAGGCAGGCGAATCGCTTGAACCTGGGAGGTGGAGGTTGGACTGAGCCAAGATCGCGCCATTGCACTCTAGCCTGGGCAACAAGAGCAAAACTCTGTCTCAAAAAAAAAAAAAAAAAAAAGTATTCTGGCCAGGCATGGTGGCTCATGCCTGTAATCCTAGCACTTTGGGAGACTGAGGTGGGCTGATCACCTGAGGTCAGGAGTTCAAGACCAGCCTCGCCAACATGGTGAAACTCTGTCTCTACTCAAAATACAAAAATTAGCCAGGTGTGGTGGCACGCACCTGTAATCCCAGCTACTCAGGAGGCTGAGGCAGAGAATCGCTGGAACCCGGGAGGCAGAGGTTGCAGTGAGCCGAGATCAAGCCACTACACTCCAGCCTGGGCGACAGAGTGAGACTCTGTCTCAGAAAAACAAACAAACAAAAAAAAACTCAGTCCATGCACTTTTCCTGCTGTACCACACTTCCTAAGGGCAGAATAACTACACTGCACATGTGGCTGTGTTATCAAGTCACTTCAAACTTTGACATAATTTCCAGACTGGCAGTTATGTAATTTAGCCATCTTTTCAATCTTTAGATTGGTTTAGCTAATTTTCTTTTATGATTCCTCAAATGAGTGGTCTTCCAGGGTTTCTCTTTTTAAAGAAGCAGAATCCTTTTTCTTTTTCTTTTTTTTTTTTTTATTACACTTTAAGTTTTAGGGTACATGTGCATATTGTGCAGGTTAGTTACATATGTATACATGTGCCATGCTGGTGCGCTGCACCCACTAACTCGTCATCTAGCATTAGGTATATCTCCCAATGCTATCCCTCCCCCTCCCCCCACCCCACCACAGTCCCCAGAGTGTGATATTCCCCTTCCTGTGTCCATGTGATCTCATTGTTCAATTCCCACCTATGAGTGAGAATATGCGGTGTTTGGTTTTTTGTTCTTGCGATAGTTTACTGAGAATGATGATTTCCAATTTCATCCATGTCCCACAAAGGACATGAACTCATCATTTTTTATGGCTGCATAGTATTCCGTGGTGTATATGTGCCACATTTTCTTAATCCAGTCTATCATTGTTGGACATTTGGGTTGGTTCCAAGTCTTTGCTATTGTGAATAGTGCCGCAATAAACATACATGTGCATGTGTCTTTATAGCAGCATGATTTATAGTCCTTTGGGTATATACCCAGTAATAGGATGGCTGGGTGAAATGGTATTTCTAGTTCTAGATCCCTGAGGAATCGCCACACTGACTTCCACAATGGTTGAACTAGTTTACAGTCCCACCAACAGTGTAAAAGTGTTCCTATTTCTCCACATCCTCTCCAGCACCTGTTGTTTCCTGACTTTTTAATGATTGCCATTCTAACTGGTGTGAGATGGTATCTCATTGTGGTTTTGATTTGCATTCCTCTGATGGCCAGTGATGGTGAGCATTTTTTCATGTGTTTTTTGGCTGCATAAATGTCTTCTTTTCAGAAGTGTCTGTTCATGTCCTTCGCCCACTTTTTGATGGGGTTGTTTGTTTTTTTCTTGTAAATTTGTTTGAGTTCATTGTAGATTCTGGATATTAGCCCTTTGTCAGATGAGTAGGTTGCGAAAATTTGCAGAATCCTTTTTCTAAAGGAAATCTTATGTGAAAACACCAAAATGTAAAGCAGGTCAAAGTTGAGCTGCTCTGGCTTAAGCAAGGTTGAGAGAACTAAAGCTCATCCTTACTCTCATGGCCAACTCTTGGGCACCTCCAAAGAATACTTTGAAAAATACTGGTTTAAAACTGAAGACTCTGCTTTCTCCATCTCAGCTCTACCATTTGCCAGCTGTATAACCTTTGACAAAAAACAATGTTTCACTTTTTCAAACAATGTTTCACTTTCTCTCATCCTTTACAGGTTTGTTACAAATATTACATGGAAGAATAAATGTAAAACTCCCTATACATGGTTCACATTCAAAAGTTAGTTTCCTTCCTCTTTATCTACAGTGTTAATAGTTGTTGCCAATTCAAGAAAGCTCAATAAATATATCTGAAGATATTCTTGGCAGCAGAGAAGTGAACAAGTAAATGCTCCCATAGTTCAACTAACATAAACAAACCTAATAAATCCTTCATTAAAAGTACCAGTGGTATTAGTAACTCCCTCTTAGTCCTTTTGGGCTGCTTTAACAAAATACCAAAAACCACTCAGGCATGGTGGCTCGCACCTGTAATCCCGGCACTTTGGGAGGCTGAGGCGGGTGGATCACCTGAGGTCAGGAGTTCGAGACCGGCCTGACCAACATGGTGTATTCCCATCTCTACTAAAAACACAAAATTGATAAGAATGCATAGGAGGGCCATGGAGGGAGGCGGCGGCGGCGGCTCGGGTGGCTGCGCTGGGAGGCGGCAATGAGAGGCTCGCACGCCTCCAGCCCGGCCCCGGCCCCCCGGGACGGAGAGCCGAGCAGCCCCGGCTCTGGGCTACGGACTATGGGCGAATAGCTCTGACCACCCGGCGAAGCATGCCGCCTGCCTTGGCCTCCCAAAGTGCCGAGATTGCAGCCTCTGCCGGGCCGCCACCCCATCTGGGAAGTGAGGAGCGTCTCTGCCTGGCCGCCCATCATCTGGGACGTGAGGAGCCCCTCTGCCTGCCTACCCAGTCTGGAAAGTGAGGAGCGTCTCTGCCCGGCCGCCATCCCATCTAGGAAGTGAGGAGCGCCTCTTCCCGGCCACCATCCCATCTAGGAAGTGAGGAGCGTCTCTGCCCAGCCGCCCATCGTCTGAGATGTGGGGAGCGCCTCTGCCCCGCCGCCCCGTCTGGGAAGTGAGGAGCGCCTCTACCCGGCCGCGACCCCGTCTGGGAGGTGAGGAGCGTCTCTGCCCAGCCGCCCCGTCTGAGAAGTGAGGAGACCCTCCGCCTGGCAACCACCCCATATGAGAAGTGAGGAGCCCCTCCGCCCGGCAGCCACCCCGTCTGGGAAGTGAGGAGCGTCTCTGCCCGGCAGCCACCCCATCCAGGAGGGAGGTGGGGGTCAGCCCCCACCAGGCCAGCCGCCCCGTCCGGGAGGGAGGTGGGGGGGTCAGCCCCCCACCCGGCCAGCCGCCCCGTCCGGGAGGGAGGTGGGGGGGTCAGCCCCCCGCCTGGCCAGCCACCCCGTCCGGGAGGGAGGTGGGGGGGGTCAGCCCCCTGCCTGGCCAGCCACCCCATCTGGGAGGTGAGGGGCGCCTCTGCCTGGCCGCCCCTACTGGGAAGTGAGGAGCCCCTCTGCCCAGCCAGCCGCCCCATCCGGGAAGGAGGTGGGGGGGTTCAGCCCCCCGCCCGGCCAGCCACCCCGTCCGGGAGGGAGGTGGGGGGGTGAGCCCCCTGCCAGGCCAGCCGCCCCGACCGGGAGGGAGGTGGGGGGGTCAGCCCCCCGCCCGGCCAGCTGCCCCGTCCGGGAGGTGAGGGGCGCCTCTGCCCGGCCGCCCCTACTGGGAAGTGAGGAGCCCCTCTGCCCAGCCAGCCGCCCCGTCCGGGAAGGAGGTGGGGGGGTTCAGCCCCCCGCCCGGCCAGCCGCCCCATCCGGGAGGGAGGTGGGGGGGTCAGCCCCCTGCCCGGCCAGCCGCCCCATCTGGGAGGTGAGGGGCGCCTCTGCCCGGCCGCCCCTACTGGGAAGTGAGGAGCCCCTCTGCCCGGCCAGCCGCCCCGTCCGGGAAGGAGGTGGGGGGGTCAGCCCCCTGCCCGGCCAGCCGCCCCATCCAGGAGGGAGGTGGGGGGGTCAGCCCCCCGCCCGGCCGGCCTCCCCGTCCGGGAGGTGAGGGGCGCCTCTGCCCGGCCGCCCCTACTGGGAAGTGAGGAGCCCCTCTGCCCGGCCAGCCGCCCGGTCCGGGAAGGAGGTGGGGGGGTCAGCCCCCCGCCAGGCCAGCCGCCCCATCCGGGAGGGAGGTGGGGGGGTCAGCCCCCCGCCCGGCCAGCCGCCCCGTCCGGGAGGTGAGGGGCGCCTCTGCCCGGCCGCCCCTACTGGGAAGTGAGGAGCCCATCTGCCTGGCCAGCCGCCCCGTCTGGGAGGGAGGTGGGGGGTCAGCCCCCCGCCCGGCCAGCCGCCCCGTCCGGGAGATGAGGGGCGCCTCTGCCCGGCCGCCCCTACTGGGAAGTGAGGAGCCCCTCTGCCCGGCCACCGCCCCGTCTGGGAGGTGTACCCGGCAGCTCATTGGGAATGGGCCATGATGACAATGGCGGTTTTGTGGAATAGAAGCGGGGGAAAGGCGGGGAAGGGATTGAGAGATCGGATGGTTGCCATGTCTGTGTAGAGGGAGGTAGACACGGGAGACTTTTCATTTTGTTCTGTACTAGGAAAAATTCTTCTGCCTTGTGATCCTGTTGATCGGTGACCTTACCCCCAACTCTGTGCTCTCTGAAACATATGCTGTGTCCACTCAGGGTTAAATGGATTAAGGGTGGTGCAAGATGTGCTTTGTTATACAGATGCTTGAAGGCAGCATGCTCGTTAAAAGTCATCACCACTCCCTAATCTCAAATACCCAGGGACACAAACACTACGGGCCTTCCGCAGGGTCCTCTGCATAGGAAAACCAGAGACCTTTGTTCACTTGTTTATCTGCTGACCCTCCCTCCACTATTGTCCTATGACCCTGCCAAATCCCCCTCTGTGAGAAACACCCAAGAATGATCAATAAAAATAAATAAATTAAAAAAAAAAAAAAAAGAATGCAAAAAAAAAAAAAAAAAAAACACAAAATTATCCCAGCGTGGTGGCACGTGCCTGTAATCCCAACTACTCAGGAGTCTGAGGCAGGAGCATAGCTTGAACCCGGGAGGTGGAGGTTGTGGTGAGCTGAGAGAGCACCATTGCACTCTAGCCTGGGCAACAAGAGCAAAACTCTGTCTTAAAAAAAAAAAAACTAGGTAGCTTATAAACAACAGAAATTTGTTTTTTTCTTTCCTTTTTTTTTGAGACAGAGTCTCACTCCGTCACCCAGGCTGGAGTACAATGGTATGATCTCTGCAACCTCCGCCTCCTGGGTTCAAGCAATTCTTCTGCCTCAGCCTCGCAAGCAGCTGGGAATACAAGTGCACGCCACCACGCCCAACTAATTTTTGTATTTTTAGTAGAGATGGGGTTTCACCATATTGGCCAGGCTGGTCTTGAACTCCTGACCTCGTGATCTGCCTGCCACGGCATCCCAAAGTGCTGGGATTATAGGCATGAGCCTCCGTGCCCAGCCAGGCTTCTATTTTTCCAGGCACCACAAACCAAAAATACATCTATGTCATGTGCACCCTCACCTGAGCAATTTTAAACTGGCTCTTGCCTAAAGAATTAAGAATCCATTGCCGTGGTCTATTATTAATAACATGTTCCCATTTCTTCATGTATAACCAGGGACCAAAGCTATTTTTATAGGAAAGAGATTGCCGGTCCCAATCTAAGCCCAGTCAACTCTCAAATCACACACTCTATGGAAGCTGCAGATGTTGGCTTTGATCACTATGATTCAGGAAGAATCATAACAGTAGATTACATAGCTAAGAAAAGAGTCATTTAAGATAAGGAAGACATCCCTGAGTATGGATGTGGAATCCAAAAAGATTTAGAATACTAATCTAGTATTTTACCAGGAACCCTGAGCAATTCACCTGCTCTCTATTGATTACTGCTTTGTGAGAAAAGTGAAAATATACTCATGAAAATGCCAGAGACATTGGTGTTGCTGTTGTTTTGTAGACGGGGTCTCCATATGTTGCCAAGGCAGGTCTCGAACTCCTGGGCTCAAGAGATCCTCCCGCCTCAGACTCCCAAAGTCCTGGGATTATGGGCATGAGTCACTGTGCCCAGCCAGACATATTGCTTTGATTAACCATCAAACAATTATGTCCCAGGGTTATCAGGGACCTCAGCAAGTCATCTTTGTCACCTCCCTCATTTCTAAACAAGCTCACACCTGAATGATCCCAGAAAGATAGTCTTTGGAGAAGATACTTCATAATATCCCTCGGTAACAACATTTCAGTATCTTGTAGTCAGGAAGTTCTTTCTAACATGTAATCTACATCCTTTATGTTGCAATTAAAACACATTCCCTCTTGTCCTGTCCTCTATGGAAAGAGAACATCTGCTTAACACCACCTGAACAATATCCCTCCAAGAGATTATAAAATATAGGAAGCCCATTTCAAATAGCTTCATGTAAATGCAACATGGCTTTATATGGGTCACCTTAGACAAAGAACATGATTAAGAGTCTTAAATTTCTAATTCCATCACTGACTTGCTCTGAAGATGATAGGAAGTTAAAACCATGCAGATGCTGTGCTTCAATTATCCCATCAGTAAAATGCAAATAATAAAACCAGTATGTTAGAACAGGAAAGAGATTCTGAGTCCCAATCTAAGCCCAGCCAACAACTCTGAAATCACATACTCTGGAGAAGCTGCAGATGTTGGCTTTGATCTCTAACATGTCAGAAGATCATTAATATATTACCATAGGACCTGCAATTCCATTCCTACCTAGGTATATTCCTAAAATAACTGAAAATAAGCCAATGCACATGCATGTTCAAAGCAACACTATTCACAAGAGCAGAAGGCAGAAACAGCCCAAATGTTCTTCAATGGATGAATGGATAAACAAATGTGATGTATACACACAATGGAATATTATTCAGTCATGAAAAGGTATGAAGTACTGATAAATATTCCAATGGAGATAAATAAACCTCCAAAACATTACGCTAAGTCAAAGAAGCCAGACACAAAAGATCACATACTGTATGATGCCATTTACATGAAATATCCAGAATAAATCAATCCACAGAGACAGAATGCAGATTGATGGTTATCAGGGGCTGGAGGAAGGGCAGAATAAGGACAAACTGCTTAACTGGTAAGGGGTTTTACTTTGCAGAGATGGTAATGTTTTGAAACTAAAGAGGTTGCAGAACATTGTGAATGTACTTAAATGCCACTGAATTGTTCATTTTAAGATGGCTAAATTTACGTGAAGTGAATTTCAGTTCAGTAAATCCTTATTCTAAAAAAAAAAAGAAAAAAGAAAAAAAATTCAGCCAGGCACAGTGGTTCATGCCTATAATCCCAGCACTTTGGGAGGCCGAGGCGGGCAGATCACCTGAGGTCGGGAGTTTGAGACCAGCCTGACCAGAGAAACCCTGTCTCTACTAAAAGTACAAAATGTGCCGGGCATCGTGGTGCATGCCTATAATCCCAGCTACTCAGGAGGCTGAGGCAGGAGAATCACTTGAACCCAGGAGGAGGACGTTGCAGTGAGCTGAGATCGCACCACTGCACTCCAGCCTGGGCAACAAGAGTAAAACTCCATCTCAAAAACAAAACGAAACAAAACAAAAACGCTAGAAGCTGAGTGTGGTGGTTTGTACCTGTAATCCAGCTACTTGGGAGGCTAAAGCAGGAGGAAAGCTTGAGTTCAAGGCTACAGTGAACTACAATCACCACTGTAGTCTAGCCTGGAAGAAAGAGTGTCTCAAATAAACAAATAAAAGAATGCTAGGAGAACTAAAAAGGACAATGTCCATAAAAGCATTTCCCAGGAAAGTTACCATATAAAATTCCAGGTAGGGCCGGACGTGGTGGCTCACACCTGTAATCCCAGCACCTTAGGAAGCCGAGGCGGGTGGATCACCTGAGCTCAGGAGTTCGAGACCAGCTGGGTCAACATGGAGAAACCCTGTCTCCACTAAAAATACAAAAATTAGCCAGGCGTGGTCATGTGCGCTTGTAATCCCAGCTACTTGGGAGGCTGAGGCAACAGAGTTGCTTGAACCTGGGAGGCAGAAGTTGCAGTGAGCCAAGATCGCACCACTGCACTCTAACCTGGGCGACAGAGCAAGACTCCATCTAAAAAAAAAAAAAAATCTAGGTAGGACTGTAGCCAAAATGTTTATTATTATCATATAAATATGGCTAATTAGACTCTGGGCAAAGTATATAAATCACAAACTATTAATAGAAAACAATGGCGGGGCACAGTGGTTCACGCCTGTAATCCCAGCACTTTGGGAGGCCGAGGTGGGCGGATCACGAGGTCACGAGATCGAGACCATCCTGGCTAACACGGTGAAATCCCGTCTCTACTAAAAATAGAAAAAATTAGCCAGGCATGGTGGCGGGCGTCTGTAGTCCCAGCTACTCAGGAGGCTGAGGCAGGAGAATGGTGTGAACCCGGGAGGTGGAGCTTGCAGTGAGCCGAGATTGCACCACTGCATGCACTCCAGCCTGGGCAACAGAGAGAGACTCAGTCTCAAAAAAAAAAAAAAAAAAAGTATAGAGCTTTGAGCTTTGTCACAATTATACATTCAGTACATAGAAATAAGAGCCAATAAACAAGTGAATGAATAAAGAGGTTAACCAAGTGCCTCAGCTAATTAGCTATAGCAACAATGACCACAAGAAAGCAATAAAAAAAAAAAAAAAAAAAAGATAAGGAATGAACTTTAAAAGCCAGTAATACCAAAATACAAAGACCCATTCAGTAGGGAGGTGAAAAAAGAAAGGCTAAACATAGCAAATTTTAAAAGTACATAAAAAGGGCCGGGCATGGTGGCTCACGCCTGTAATCCCAGCACTTTGGGAGGCTGAGGCAGGAGTATCACCTGAGGTCAGGAGTTCGAGACCAGCCTGACCAACATGGAGAAACCCCATCTCTAATAAAAATACAAAATTAGCCGTGCGTGGTGGTGCATGCCTGTAATCCCAGCTACTCGGGAGGCTGAGGCAGAAGAATCACTTGAACCCGGGAGGCAGAGGTTGTGGTGAGCCGAGATCACGCCATTGCACTCCAGCCTGGGCAACAAGAGCAAAACTCCATCTCAATAAATAAATAAATTAAGTAAGTAAGTACATAAAAAGTAGATAAACCCTTAAGGCCAACATAAAAAGGCCAGAGAATCATTACTCTCACCATTTTGCAAATATCTTCATGCCCTCACCCTTTTCTCTCTTAATACAACATCCTGGCAAGATACCAAGCTAAGCAGCCAAGAATACAAAACATGGAAAGGTACAGCTCCTATCTTCATGGATCTTACTGTCTTAGAGTATACTTCTTATGAGAAAACAGACATGTTTTGTTTTGTTTTGTTTTGAGATGGATTCTTGTTCTGTCACCCAGGCTGGAGTGCAGTGACATGATATCAGCTCACTGTATCCCCCGCCTCCCCAGTTCAAGTGATTCTCCTGCCTCAGCCTCCTGAGGAGCTGGGATTACAGGTGTGCACCACCACGCCTGGCTAACTTTAGTATTTTTAGTAGAGACAGGGTTTCGCCATGTTGGCCAGGCTGGTCTTGAACTCCTGACCTCATGTGATCTGCCTGCCTCAGCCTCCCAAAGTGCTGGGATTACAGGCGTGAGTCACCACGCCCAGCCTACACATGTCAATAATCAAAATACACAGACCATCTCCACTTCGTCCCTTCCCATGCCTTAAACCCAATTCAATTTAGCTTCTGGCCCTACTTTCCTCCAATATTGTTCTTGCTATAATCATCAATGATCTCTGTGCTGACAAATCCAACAATGTACAGTGATTACTCCCTTCCTGAAATATGTTCCTATGTTGGTTTCTCTAATAACAAGCTCTTACATTTTCTCTTGAATTCTTTGGAGTGTGGTCTTCTCCTCCTACTCTATACTTGTTCTCTAGGAGATCTCATCCATTTCCCTTGGTTGTAAATACCATCTATATACTAATACCATCCAGATTTCTCTCCAGCGCCACTTTTGTGAATCAGCCTAAAGACTACTTACTTGATATCTGCATTTGTATGTTTTCACAGGCATCTCACACTTAGCATGACTAAAACTGAGGTCTTCATTCCACTCCCCAACTCTAATCCAAATCTGCTCCTCCTCCAATGTTTCCATCTCAGAAACACCACCTTCATCTACCCAGATGCTCAGGCCAAAAATCTGGAATCATACTTGACACCTTCTTCTTCCCACACATCCAATCCATTAAGTCTTGCCTGTCCTAATTCTAAAATATCTACTGAATCTTTCTACTTCTATCTCCACTGCCTACAGTCTAATCCAAAGCATCATCGCCTTTTGCCTGGACCACTACAATACTTCCTAACCATACTTCCCCGATTTCTTCTCTTTCCAAACCCCTCCCCACAATGTACCCACAGTAATGGGGTGTTGCTGTTGTTATTGTTGTTTTGGAGACAGAGCCTTGCTCTGTCACCCGGCCTGGAGTGCAGTATCATGGTTTAAGCTAACTGCAGCCTCAACCTCCCCAGACCAGATGATCCTCCCACCTTAGCCTCTTGAGTAGCTGGAAGCACAGGTGTGAGCCACCGCACCCAGCTAATTTTTTTGTACTTTTTGTAGAGATGGGATCTTACCATGTCACCCATGCTGGTCTCAAACTCCTGAGCTCAAGCAATCCACCCGCCTCAGCCTCCCAAAGTGCTAGGATTACAAGCATGAGCCACCGCGCCCGGCCCCAGAGTAACGTTTTAAAATCATATATAAGGTCATGATACTCATGCTTAAAACCTTCAAAATCTTCTAATTATACTCAGGATAAAAATCCAAAAGCCGGCCAGGTACGGTGGCTCACGCCTGTAATCCAGGGACTTTGGGAGGCCAAAGCAGGTATATCACCTGAGGTCAGAAGTTCAAGACCAGCCTGGCCAACATGGTGAAACCCCGTCGCTACTAAAAATGAAAAAATTAGGCCAGGCGCAGTGGCTCACGCCTGTAATCCCAGCACTTTGGGAGGCCAAGGCAGGCAGATCACGAAGTCAGGAGATCGAGACCATCCTGGCTAACACATGAAAACCCGTCTCTACTAAAAATACAAAAAATTAGCCTGGTGTGGTGGTAGGCGCCTGTAGTCCCAGCTACTTGGGAGGCTAAGGCAGGAGAATGATGTGAGCCCGGAGGCAGAGCTTGCAGCAAGCCGAGATTGCACCACTGCACTCCTGCCTGGGTGACAGTGCGAGAGTTCCTCTCAAAACATAAATAAATAAATAAATAAATAATTACCCACATGTGGTGGCACGTGCCTGTAGTGCCAGCTACTCAGGAGGCTGAGGCAAGAGAATCGCTTGAACCCAGGAGGCAGAAATCGCACCGAGCCAAGACCACGCCACTGCACTCCAGCCTGGGCTAGAGAGCAAAACTCCGTCAAAAAAAAAAAAAAAATCCAAAAGCCTTGCTGGGTGTGGTAGTTCATGCCTGTAATTTCACCACTATGAGAGGCCAAGGTGGGGAAGGAGCTCTTGAGTCCAGGAGTTTGAGATCAGCCTAGGCAACATAGTGAGGCTTTGTCTCTACAAATAATCAAAAATTACCTAGGCATGGTGGTGGGTGCCTGTAGTCCCAGCTACTTGGGAAGCCGAGGTGGGAGGATCCTTAAGCCTAGAAGGTCAAGACTACAGTGAGCTGTGATCACACCACTGCATGCTAGCCTGGGGAACAGAGACCCCGTCTCAAAAAAAAAAAAAATCCGAAAGCCTTGACATAGTCCTGCCTAAGTCTCTATCCTCATTCTGTGCCTCTTTCCTCCATCCCCTACTGTTCACTGTATTCCAACCATATCAACCTTCTTCCAGTTTCTCAAATGTGTCAAGTTCTCTCCCATCCTGAGAATTTCATACATGCTATTCCCTTCCCTTTCTATCCTTCTAGTCTCTGCTTAAGTATCACTTCTTCAGAAAAATATTTCTTAAACCTCCAGTTTAATTCAGGTTCCCCTACTATAATCTCTTTTTATTCTTCTGTCATAGGTTTGGCACACACTGCAATTATATGTTTATTGGTATAATTATTTGTTTACTGTCTCTCTTTCCTCTGGACTATAATCTCCATACAGGCATGGACATCTATTTTTCCACTCTAGTCTCACTATATTGACCTAGTGTTTTAAAGTGTTTAGTAGTTAAGAATCAGTATAACTTAGAGGTTAAGAGCAGGGGAATGTGGAGCCAGGTTGTTTGGACGCGAATCCTGGTTCTGCCATTTGCTAGCTATATACCTTGGGCAAATTGCTTAACTTCTCTGTGCCACAACTGCTACATCAATAAAATGAGAAGAATAAGAGTACTTATGTCATAAGGTTGTTAGTTGGAATGAAAAGAATCAATGCAAAGCACTTACTACAGTACCTGGCACAAAGCATTCAATAAGGACTGGTTCTGATCAGAACCAATATTTGCTAGATAAACAAAAGTCTGAAAAGGTAAGAATTGAGATGCAGAATCACAATCAAGAAGTAGTTGTAAAAGGCCTCACAGGGATATTTCATAACTCAAAAAAAAAAAGCCATAGTACATAATACACAGCATTATGGTATCCTCACTGCCTACTGAAGGAATACACATGCAACAAACATTTATCAAATGAATGACTGTCGCCAAGTCAATCCTAAGCCAAAAGAACAAAGCTGGAGGCATCACGCTACCTGACTTCAAACTATACTACAAGGCTACAGTAACCAAAACAGCATGGTACTGGTACCAAAACAGAGATATAGATAAATGGAACAGAACAGAGCCCTCAGAAATAATGCCACATATCTACAACTATCTGATCTTCGACAAACCTGACAAAAACAAGCAATGGGGAAAGGATTCCCTATTTAATAAATGGTGCTGGGAAAACTGGCTAGCCATATGTAGAAAGCTGAAACTGGATCCCTTCCTTACACCTTATACAAAAATTAATTCAAGATAGATTAAAGACTTAAACATTAGACCTAAAACCATAAAAACCCTAGAAGAAAACCTAGGCATTACCATTCAGGACATAGGCATGGGAAAGGACTTCATGTCTAAAACACCAAAAGCAATGGCAACAAAAGCCAAAATTGACAAATGGGATCTAATTAAACTAAAGAGCTTCTGCACAGCAAAAGAAACTACCATCAGAGTGAACAGGCAACCTACAAAATGGGAGAAAATTTTCACAACCTACTCATCTGACAAAGGGCTAATATCCAGAATCTACAATGAACTCAAACAAATTTACAAAAAAAAAAAAAAAAAAAAAAACCCCATCAAAAAGTGGGCGAAGGACATGAACAGACACTTCTGAAAAGAAGACATTTATGCAGCCAAAAAACACATGAAAAAATGCTCACCATCACTGGCCATCAGAGGAATGCAAATCAAAACCACAATGAGATACCATCTCACACCAGTTAGAATGGCAATCATTAAAAAGTCAGGAAACAACAGGTGCTGGAGAGGATGTGGAGAAATAGGAACACTTTTACACTGTTGGTGGGACTGTAAACTAGTTCAACCATTGTGGAAGTCAGTGTGGCGATTCCTCAGGGATCTAGAACTAGAAATACCATTTCACCCAGCCATCCTATTACTGGGTATATACCCAAAGGACTATAAATCATGCTGCTATAAAGACACATGCACATGTATGTTTATTGCGGCACTATTCACAATAGCAAAGACTTGGAACCAACCCAAATGTCCAACAATGATAGACTGGATTAAGAAAATGTGGCACATATACACCACGGAATACTATGCAGCCATAAAAAATGATGAGTTCATGTCCTTTGTAGGGACATGGATGAAATTGGAAATCATCATTCTCAGTAAACTATCGCAAGGACAAAAAACCAAACACCGCATGTTCTCACTCATAGGTGGGAATTGAGCTATGAGAACACATGGACACAGGAAGGGGAACATCACACTCTGGGGACTGTGGTGGGGTGGGGGGAGGGGGAGGGATAGCATTAGGAGATATACCTAATGCTAAATGACCAGTTAGTGGGTGTAGCACACCAGCATGGCACATGCATACATATGTAACTAACCTGCACATTGTGCACATGTACCCTAAAACTTGAAGTATAATAATAATAAAAAAAAGAAAAAAAAACAAACAAAAAACAAATGAATGACTGAAAAATACACACTCTGCTATAATCACTAGAAAGAATTTTTTTTTAATTTTTCTGAGACAGGGTCTTGCCATGATGATGCCCAGGATGGAGTGCAGTGGTGTGATCTTGGCTCACTGCAGCCTTGATCTCCTAGGCTCAGGCAGTCCTCCTGCCTCAGCCTCCCAAGCAGCTGGAAATACAGGCATGCACCACCATTTCCAGCTAATTTTAAAAAATTGTTGCCAGGCTCAGTGGCTAACACCTGTAATCCCAACACTTTGGGAGGCTGAGACGGGTGGATCACCTGAGGTCAGGAGTTCAAGACCAGACTGGCCAACATGGTGAAACCCTGTCTCTACTAAAAATACAAAAATTAGCTGGATGAGGTGGTGGGTGCTTATAAACCCAGCTACTCAGGAGGCTGAGGCAGGAGAATCGCTTGAACCTGGGAGGTAGAGGTTGCTGAGATCACACCACTCACTGCACTCCAGCCTGGGCGACAGAGTGAGACTCTGTCTTCAAAAAAAAAAGGGTCAGCCCCCCGCCCGGCCAGCCGCCCCGTCCGGGAGGTGAGGGGCGCCTCTGCCCGGCCGCCCCTACTGGGAAGTGAGGAGCCCCTCTGCCCGGCCAGCCACCCCGTCCGGGAGGGAGGTGGGGGGGTCAGCCCCCCGCCCAGCCAGCCACCCCGTCCGGGAGGGAGGTGGGGGGGTCAGCCCCCCACCCGGCCAGCCGCCCCGTCCGGGAGGTGAGGGGCGCCTCTGCCCGGCCGCCGCTACTGGGAAGTGAGGAGCCCCTCTGCCAGGCCACCAACCCATCTGGGAGGTGTACCCAACAGCTCATTGAGAACGGGCCATGATGACAATGGCGGTTTTGTGGAATAGAAAGGGGGGAAAGGTGGGGAAAAGATTGACAAATCGGATGGTTGCTGTGTCTGTGTAGAAAGAAGTATACATGGGAAACTTTTCATTTTGTTCTGTACTAAGAAAAATTCTTCTGCCTTGGGATCCTGTTGATCTGTGACCTTACCCCCAACCCTGTGCTCTCTGAAACATGTGCTGTGTCCACTCAGGGTTAAATGGATTAAGGGTGGTGCAAGATGTGCTTTGTTAAACAGATGCTTGAAGGCAGCATGCTCGTTAAGAGTCATCACCACTCCCTAATCTCAAGTACCCAGGGACACAAACACTGCGGAAGGCCGCAGGGTCCTCTGCCTAGGAAAACCAGAGACCTTTGTTCACTTGTTTATCTGCTGAGCTTCCCTCCACTATTGTCCTATGACCCTGCCAAATCCCCCTCTGCGAGAAACACCCAAGAATGATCAATAAAAAATAAATAAATAAATAAATAAATAAATAATAATAATTACAAAAAAAAAAAACGCTGGGCATGGTGCCTCACACCTGTAATCCCAGCACTTTGGGAGGCCGAGGCAGGTGGACCACGAGGTCAGGAGATCAAGACCATCCTGGCTAACATGGTGAAAGCCCGACTCTACTAATAATATAAAAATTAGCCAGGCGTGATGGCACACGCCTGTAGTCCCAGCTACTCAGGAGGCTGAGGCAGGAGAATCGCTTGAACCAAGGAGGCGGAAGTTGCAGTGAGCTGAGATCATGCCACTGCACTCCAGCCTGGGTGACAGAGCAAGACTCCGTCTCAAAAAAAAAAAAAAAAAAAAAAATATATATATATATATATATATATATATATATATATATATTCCTAGCTTCCCAAATTGCTGGGTTTAAAGGTGTGGGCCACCACACCAGGCATAAAGACTTTTATAATTGGAAAATAACAATAATTTTTTTTTTTTTTGAGACGGAGTTTCGCTCTTGTTGCCCAGGCTGGAGTGTGATGGCATGATCTCAGCTCACCACAACCTCTGCCTCCGGGGTTCAAGCTATTCTCCTGCCTCAGCCTCCCGAGTAGCTGAGATTACAGGCATGCACCACCACACCCAGCTAATTTGTATTTTTAGCAGAGACAGGGTTTCTCCACGTTGGTCAGGCTGGTCATGAACTCCCAACCTCAGGTGATCCACCCGCCTCAGCCTCCCAAAGTGCTGGGATTACAGGCATTAGCCACTGCACCCAGCCGAAAATAATAATGATTTTTAAAACTGGACACACTGGCTCACACCTGTAATTCCAGCACTTAGGGAGATCGAGGTGGGCAGATCACTTGAGGCCAGAGTTCAAGACAAGCCTGGCCAACATGGCAAAACTCTGACTCTACTAAAAGAAATACAAAAATTAGCCAGGTGTGGTGGCACACACCTGTAATCCCAGCTACTCGGGAGGCTGAGGCACAAGAATCGCTTGAACCCAGGAGGCAGAGGCTGCAATGAGCCAAGATTGTGCCACCGCACCAGAGCAAGACTGTCTCCAAAAAATAATAAAAAAATAATTTTTTAATTAAAAATAAAGATCCATCTTTTTAGTTTTTTTTTCCTAGCTAGGATTTGAACCTATATCCTTTTACTTTATTTTGAAGGGTACTGCGGGGAAAGAGGGACAAATATGCTGTTTTAACTTCCTATTCCCTATTAAAGTTTTCCCAAAGCATCTAAACTTCAATCTAAGAATCATTATCATGTGTTCTTTTGGAAAACTTTATTTTGTTATAATAACATTGTTACTAACAACTGGCATATACAGCACCTAGTGCTGTTCTAAATGCTTTATACATATTAACTAATTTAGTTCTTACAACAACTGTATGGTATTTTACAGATGAGGAGAGGCACAGAGAGACTAAGTAACTTGCCCAAGTTGTATAGCTAGTAAGCAGGGGTGCTGGAATTTGAACCAGGCTGCTTGGCTCCAGGACTCAGTGCCACTATGCTGCTATTCAAAAGTCTGGGGAGAGATAGTTTTCTGTCCTGTTTTCAGTGGTCACCTAGAATAAAATACTCCAATTTTCTCTGCAAATCAAATGTGCTTATTAATCCTCTCCAACTCAGCAAAATTTCAGATGCTTCATTATACTATAGGTATATATACCTATGATCTATTCTAGAGAGTAGAAATAAGTGATGAAATCATGAAATGTAAAATTTGCTTCAGCTCATTTTAAAGAAACACAACTTCAGGTCAGGCACAGTGGCTCCCGCCTATAATCCCAACATGTTGGGAGGCCAAGGTGGGCAGATCACCTAAAGTCAGGAGTTCGAGATCTGCCTGGCCAACATGGTGAAACCCCATCTCTACTCAAAATACAAAAATTAGCCGGACGTGGTGGCACACACCTGTAGTCCCAGCTACTCGGGAGGCTGAGGCACGAGAATCGCTTGAACCCAGGAGGTGGAGGCTGCAGTGAGCCAAGATTGCACCACTGCACTCCAGCCTGGGCCACAGAGTGAGACCCTGCCACAAAAAAAAAGTAAAAAATTAAACTCATTAGTCAAGCATGCTAGATACTTATAAGTCCTAGTTATCCTTGACTATGTAAAACCCAGTATTATCATACATTAAATATCAGACAAATATTACATGTAGCAATCAATCTTAAATGAAGACTTAGATGGCAGCAAGGAAACTTAAATTTACGCAATTATGATTTGTGATTCCAACTTTTCAAGGGGATTAAGGATGCTATGACTGAAGACTCCAATCCCTGTAAATACCCAGGGCTCGCCTCACTCCTTCTTCCCTCTGTCAGCCCTTGTTTATTTCCTTCAGAATACTTGTTTCAGTCTAAATTTCAATATTTATCAAATACCTATACTCCCCACTGGAATAAACTCCATAAGGAGACCATAAGAACACCTATGTCTACCTTTGTATCCCAACATCTAATGAGTCTTCAATAAATATTTGCTAGATGAACAAACATCTTCATAGGTAAGGGTTGAAACACACAGTCACAATCAAGAAATAGCTCCACAACGTCTGATGGGAATATTTCTGACCTCAGAAAAAAACACGGTACCAAAACAACACACAATGAAGAAAAAAATTTAGGTAGAGAAGATTATTAACCCTAAGAGCAGAGGGAGAGACAAAAAATAAGTTAGAAAAGAAATAGAAGGAGGATGGGTGCTGTGGCTCATGCATGTAATCACAGAACTTTGACAGGCCAAGTTGGGCAGATGACTTGAGGTCAGGGGTTCAAGACCAGCCTGGCCAACATGGTGAAACCTGGTCTCTACTAAAAATACAAAATTAGCTGGGCCTGGTGGCGCGTGTCTGTAATCCCAGCTACTCAGGAAGCTGAGGAGGGGGAATCACTTGAACCTGGGAGGCGCAGGTTGCAATGAGCCAAGATAGCGCAGCTGCACTCCAGCCTGGATGACAGAGCAAGACTCCATCTCAAAAAAAAAAACAGAAAGTAGCAAGTTGCCCAAGAACTTAAATAACATCTGTTCATTGTTGTTGTAAAATAGCATGGAAGTTAACAATTGAAGAGTACTTTATCCTTTTAAAGCATTTTCACATACTTTTTCTCAATGTAATCAACTTAAGTATTATGATGGGCCGGGCACGGTGGCTCATACCTGTATTCCCAGCACTTTGGGAGGCCAAGGCAGGTGGATCACCTGAAGTCAGGAGTTCGAGACCAGCCTGACCAACATGGTGAAAACCCGTCTCTACTAAAAAAAAAAAGTACAAAAATTAGCCAGCCACATGCCTGTAGTCCCAGCTACTAGGGAGGCTGAGGCAGGAGAATCACTTGAACCCAGGAGGCGGAGGATGCAGTGAGCCAAGATCGCGCCATTGCACACCAGATTGGGCAACAAGAGCGAAACTCCATCTCAAAAAAAAAAAAAAAAAGTATTATGATGGATGTTTTACTTTTCCATTCTTTAAATACAGACTCAGAAAAGCATTCAAAGCCTTTGATTTCAATCACAGCTCTACTATACCTACTGTGTGATCTTGGTTAAATTATTTACTGTCACTGGGCTTCAACAAAAAAATGGAAAAATAGTATCTCTATGGGGAAATTAACATCTACTCTAAAAGACTCTTATAAGTAATAAATGAAATAACACATGTAAAGAACATGACACAGTAAATGCTCAATAAAGGACATTAACCTTCCCTACAGCCTCCTTAAATAATTTGTACAAGACTTCTCAGGTAGTAAACCTAGGGCTTAAACCCAGATCTCCTGATTACTTAATCTATTTTCTCCTTACATTACATTGGCAGGCTGCCACATACTACTGGACACATAAATACATGCTGACAATAACTAATCATAAAATTTTTATCCATCAGTAACTAATTTTAGCTGTGCAAAAAAAAATTGATCATATTAACTTGGGGGAGCCTGAAAAGATAAAATATAAATGACCCCAAACCACAGGACAGGCTGTACCACAGCATTTCTGTACAAACAGAAATTAAGACACTGAAAGCTCTCTCTGAGTTTATGAGGAACAATTGGAGAATGAAACAAGAATGACTGTGATTAAAGGAACCTAAGTTTTTTTCGGGTAAACCAAACCACTGGGCAAAAAAATGCGGATTCCACTCCAAAATAACTCTATCAAGGCTGAGGCATATCTTAGGAAAAAACACCTCTCTGTGCTAACAACAAAACATTTTCTTATTCCTTTAAGAGTGAGATAAATTGGAAGTGTGAGAGAAATTGCCAACTTTTTTTTTTTTTTTTTTTTTTTTTGAGACAGTCTCCCTCTGTCGCCCAGGCTGGAGTGCAGTGGTGCTAACTCGGCTAACTGCAAGCTCTGCCTCCCAGGTTCACGCCATTCTCCTGCCTCAGTCTCCCAAGTAACTGGGACTACAGGCGCCCACCACCATTCCCCGCTAATTTTTTTTGTATTTTTTAGTAGAGAAGGGGTTTCACCGTGTTAGCCAGGATGGTCTCAATCTCCTGACCTCATGATCCACTCACCTTCGCCTCCCAAAGTGCTGGGATTACAGGCGTGAGCCACCGCGCCCGGTCTAAAAATTGTCAACTTAAACAGACAACATTCACCAATATGCTTGAGGACCATAATGTTTGGATTTGATATTAATAAGCACCATAAAGGTACATGATCAAAACAAAAGTTTTATAAGTTTCCTAACACATATTGAAAATATTGTGAAAATTATACAGTATAAAAATGTATGGCCGAGCGCGGTGGCTCATGCCTGTAATCCCAGCACTTTGGGAGGCCGAGGTGGGCAGATCACAAGGTCAGGAGATAGAGACCATCCTGGCCAACACGGTGAAACCCCATTTCTACTAAAATACAAAAAATTAGCTGGGTGTGGTGGTGCGCACCTGTAGTCCCAGCTACTCAGGAGGCTGAGGCATGGGAATCGCTTGAACCCAGGAGGCAGAGGCTGCAGTGAGCCAAGATTGCGCCACTGCCTGCAGCCTGGTGACAGAGCAAGACTCCATCTCAAAAAAAAATTAATTTAAAAAAATGTAAGCCAGGTGCATGCACCTGTAGTTCCAGCTATTGGAGAGGGCTACTTGAGCCCAGGAGTTTTGAGTCCAGCCTGAGCAACATAGGGAGACCTCATCTCTTCAGAAAAAAAAAAAAAAAAAAATTAAATTACTACTTTATTAATAAAAATAATCAATTGTTTTCTAACGATATACAAAACTAATCTTTTTCAAGTGATATACATAACTCTGTTCCAGCTTAAGTTCTAGAAGTTCAAATCTTTAATCATCTCCAAGAACTTTCTTACTCAAAGACAGAATTCAGTCACATTCTGAACCCGTCCAGTTTTTAAAGGAAATGTCAACAGAGAACCCAATCTAACATTGACAGAACACCACAAGATTTAACCAAGTAAGTTAAAAGCTGAGTGAAAATACAAAAAATTAGCCGGGCATGGTGGCACGCGCCTGTAATCCCAGCTACGCAGGAGGGCTGAGGCAGGAGAATTGCTTCAATCCGGCAAGTGGAGGTTGCAGTGAACTGAGATCGTGCCACTGCACTCCAGCCTGGGAGGCAGAGTGAGACTCCATCTCAAAAAAAAAAAAAAAAAAAAAAAGAAAAGAAAAACAAAAAGAAAAAAAGCTGAATGAACTTCTATCACAAAGCATGAGATAAGTTGATTAAGTTGAGAAGCTCTATCCCTGTAACCTCCCATCAACACCAAATTTCTTGGCCTCAATTCAACTTAAGCCTCTGCCAATTATTTCCTGCAGAAACATAATAAAATATTCCTAAGACTGCTTCATGACACTCACAGCAATTTCCATTTGTTATTTAGCATTCATTAGGAGCCAATGAGATAGTCCTTATAACTCTAAATTCTACGCAGAACTTATCAATTCCCAGTGGACAATGTTGCTTTCTTCTCTACATTCTTTCCTCTGATATACATTCTCTTCTACCATAAAAACTTTTTCAAAAATGCACATTCTTAGCTTAACTTCCCAATCTAGATTCTCCATAAAGATAGTCTGGTGGCTCTTCATTAATCCCTTTCTGGGAGCACTGAGGTCGTGTAACTAGGAAATTGCTTATGATTAAGGGCCCTTCATTTAAATCTTGCTGACCTCACACAAAAAATTAAAGGAACAGTAATCTTTCCAAAACTCACATGAGAATACTAAAATAGTGGGAGAATGTGGCCTTGTACAGTTTCCACTCAAGGACTAGGAACTGAATGTCTGCACCCTTAAAACCACTCTCTTGGCCGGGCGCGG
Source organism: Pan troglodytes (assembly GCF_028858775.2). Lineage (NCBI taxonomy): Eukaryota > Metazoa > Chordata > Mammalia > Primates > Hominidae > Pan > Pan troglodytes. Next base: position 50,607,630 of record NC_072407.2, read on the forward strand.
TGGCTCACACCTGTAATCCCAGCACTTTGGGAGGCCAAGGCAGGTGGATCACGAGGTCAGGGGTTTAAGACCAGCCTGGCCGAGATGGTAAAACACCATCTCTACTAAAAATACAATAAATTAGCTGGGCGTGGTGGCGGCGCCTGTAATCCCAGCTACTCGGGAGGCTGAGGCAGAGAATTGCTTGAACCTGGGAGGCGGAGAAGGTTGCAGTGAGCCGAGATCGCACCACTGCACTCCAGCCTGGGGGACAAAGCAAGACTCCGTCTCAAAACACACACACACACAAAAACGCTCTCTTACTGATTCTACATACTTTGGAAACTTATCCAACCCAGAATGACCTCAAGACTGATTTTTTTTTTTTTTTTTTTTTTTTTTTTTGAGACGGAGTTTCGCTCTTGTTGCCCAGGCTGGAGTGCAACGGCGCGATCTCGGCTCACCGCAACCTCCGCCTCCCGAGTTCAAGTGATTCTCCTGCCTCAGCCTCCCAAGTAGCTGGGATTACAGGCATGCGCCACCACGCCCGGCTAATTTTGAATTTTTAGGTTTCTCCACGTTAGTCAGGCTGGTCTCGAATTTCCGACCTCAGGTGATCCACCTGCCTTGGCCTCCCAAAGTGCTGGGATTACAGGAGTGAGCCACTGCGCCCGACAGGCTGAATTTTTTTTTTTTCCCCCAAGAATGAAGTGACACAAATTAGGATCATGACACTGAATCCGATGAAAATAACAGACTTAGTCCCCAGACTTTCCAAGCTGGGAAGGAAAAGGGAACCACAAAGGAGTTCCCAAAGCGTTAACCTTTCATTTAAATATCTCAATATTTGAATGATTTCTACACACAGCCTTTTTTAGCTTTTGTATGTGCAGTGACCAAACTACTAATCAAATACAACAAAACTGGGCGGGCGCGGTGGATGCCTGTAATTCCAGCACTTTGAGAGGCCGACGTGGACGAATCACTTGAGGCCAGGAGTTCAAGACCAGCCTGGCCAACATGATGAAACCCCGTCTTTACTACAAATACAAAAATTAGCCGAGTGTGGTGGCGCGCGCCGGTACTTCCAGCTACTCGGGAGTCTGAGGCAGGGGAATCGCTTGAACCCGGGAGGCAGAGGTTGCAGTGAGCCAAGATCGCGCCACTGCACTCCAGTTTGGGCGACAGAGCTAGCCTGTCTTAAAAAAAAAAAAAAAGAGAGACAGACTCCTTGGGTTTCCATTGGATACTCCCCAGAAAGCAGACCCTCACAGGACAAGCGTTTGCCTTCAAAGTCTTGACCATCCTCTACTAGACTCTAACCTCTAACCACAAACACCATAGTTGTAAGATTTCCAAAGAGGCTGGGGAGAAGGAGGATAAATCAACCAGGAAACAATGTAGACAACAAGGTTATCAGGAAACAAAGTAGACAACAAGGTTATCAGGAAACAAAGTAGACAACAAGGTTATCAAGAAACAAAAAGAAACTGTCATTGCTACACTAGTTAAAATGATACAGACTTTGAAATGCAAAACAGCCAAGAAACCACATGGTTCCTTTACTTCTGAAGCCTCTTGTGACAGGATCTATATTCCTAACAGTCTATATTCCTAGGAAAAGAGGGATCACAGACGATCAAACAATAACTCACTGTTTTCATAACTTGACTGGTAACTGGGGGAAAGGGAATTGGTAAACGACAAAAAGTGACTTACAGTGAATTTAATGATCTGTTGGGGATATGTGGGGAAGTCACGTCCCAGACATCAGCCTCAGTTTACCCACCCAGAAAAAGGCGAGAACATAACACTTCGCTCAGAAGAGCCAGAGGGCCTTGTTCCATAAGCCTCCACCTACTCAAAGGTCCCTTCAAAGGCTGGACTCAGTAGGGGTCCCCAGTGCAATTGAGGCATGACACCCGGAGACTTCGGGGTGGGGGGAAAAGGAGAAAGGAAGGAGGGTCAAAGTGCGCAAAGCTCTATCGGTTCCTGGAAAGCCATTTTCCCCACACACTGGGGGTGCCCTAGACCCAACATCTCCTCCCTAAAGAACCACACCGGGAAGCCCCAGCAACTCTCCCTCCTTTCGGCTTCTCCCTCGGTTCCGGGCTGCCCCTCCGGCCGCGCCCCTCAACGCAGTCCGGTAGCCCCTCCTCTGGCAGTGTCACGGCGGCCGGCCAGCCTGCCCACCCGCCGGCGCCAAGGTCTTCTCAACCCCGCGGCGGAAGGATGCCGGGCTGGGCCTCCCAGGCTCCTCCTGGGCCTACCTGCAAGGCAGACGGGAGCTCGGTTTGCAGTCCAGCGAACGGGCTGAGCCACAGGGAAAAAGAAAGAGGAGGCAGGAATAAAGCAAGGGGTCCGTTCTACCGACCGGCAGGAGAAGGCGGCTTGAGCGCGGGGCCTCGCGGACAACTCAGCCCTCGACCCGGCGCCGCCGCCGCTCAGGAGACATCAAGCAAGAAGACGGCGCAAAAGATCGCCGAATACAAGAACGCCCCAGACATCAAAGGAGGAACGCCCAAGCAATCGTTCAAGGAACCACAGCCGAGCGCCGAAAAACAGCTCAACTCCTACTCAAGGTCCGGCTCCTGTCTGAGGCATAAATAAACAAACCCAGATCATAAGCCACGGGTTAAAAAAGAGCCTGCACTTCTGCCATTTTCTGTGGGTCGCCGGCTGTTAAAGTTCTTTAGAGAACTGGAGTTTCTCGTGAATGTGTTGAAGATCAAATCATAGCGCAATAACACTTGTTGTCTAACTATAGTCCCCCAACTGTTCTATGGACTCCCAACACTCTTTATCCCAATTGAGCAAATTAGTTAACCTCATTTGACCCTTAGTTTCCTAACAGAGCAGTGAGGGGAATTAAAAATCATAGAGACAGAAAACGAGAGAGAATTCAAGCTGAGGAACAAAATGAACAGTCTACGTAAAAGCTCCAGTTTAGTCCCCACAAAGCATGACCAAGAGAAGCTGGGAAAACCCAGAATTATGTATCCTGACCTTAAGGCAGGGGGAAAAAAAGCACACGGATTGCTTTTCTCTTTTATTTTCTTCCAAAGGCCTAGAGCCACAGGTGTGCTTCTTACATAATAAGCAAAAGTCTCTTTGTGTTCAGAACCTGATAAAGTGTTGACATTTTCATCATCACAACAATGGCTTTTTTCTGTAGTCTCTTAGTTGATAAATGAATATGCTCAGCCCAAATATGGATTAATATGTACATCCTAGATATGATTCAATAAATCACAAAGATCACTGCAAGTATGGTTACCAATTGTGAGCAATCATAGTCTACCTTACCTGCTCCTAGGAAGGTTTACACCCTTCCCCACTACTCAGAGAGGAAGGGTGTAAAAAGGAAACAAGATAGTCCCAGTTTGGTTGGGCGCAGCGGCTCACGTCCATAATTCCAGCACTTTAGGAGACGAGGCTGGTGGATTGCTTTGAGCCCAGGAGTTCAAGACCAGCCTGGGCAACACGGTGAGACTCCAGTCTCTATAAAAATAAATAAATAAATACAAAAAGTTAGCCGGGCCTGGTGGCTCCCGCCTGTAGGCCCAGCTACTCGGAAAGCTAAGATGAAAGGATATCCTGAGCCCGGGAGGTGGAGGCTGCAATGAGCCATGATCACACCATTGCACTCCAGCCTGATCTATGGAGCAAGACCCTATCTTAAATTTTTTTTTTTAAATGCCGGGCGCAGTGGCTCACGCCTGTAAGCCCAGGACTTTGGGAGGCCGAGGCAGGTGGATCACGAGGTCAGGAGTTTGAGACCAGCCTGATCAAGATGGTGAAACCCCGTTTCTACTAAAAATACAAAAATTAGCCGGTCGTGGTGGCGGGTGCCTGTTATCCCAGCTTTTCGGGAGGCTGAGGCAGGAGAATCGCTTGAACCCAGGAGGCGGAGGTTGCAGTGAGCAGAGATCGTGCCACTGCACTCCAGCCTGGGCGACACAGCAAGACTCCGTCTAAAAAAAAAAAAAAAAGTCCCAGCCTTTGAAGACTTCAATTAAACTCAAAGAGCACATCCTTACAGTATTAGCCTTTTTTAAATAATGTATTGGCACTTTACAAAAATCTCCTCTAAGTCTTTGAAAATACTGCCCAGGCCGGGCGCGGTGGCTCGCGCCTGTAATCCCAGCACTTTGGGAGGCCGAGGCGGGCGGTTCATGAGGTCAGGAGATTGAGACCATCCTGGCTAACGCAGTGAAACCCCGTCTCTACTAAAAATACAAAAAATTAGCCAAGCGTGGTGGCAGGAGCCTGTAGTCCCAGCTACTCGGGACTACAAAAAAAAAAAAGAAAGAAAGAAAACTCTCCTTCTTGGAGAGGCTTGTGGAGCATAGCTATAGCCCTCATTCAAATTTTACTCAGATAACTACATTGTTTTTGTTTGTTTTTTGAGACGGACCCTCGCTCTGTCGCCCAGGCTGGAGTGCAGTGGAGCGATCTTGGCTCACTGCAACCTCTGGCTCCCGTGTTCACGCCATTCTCCCGCCTCAGCCTCCCGAGTAGCTGGGACTACATGCGCCCGCCACCACGCCCGGCTTTTTTTTTTTTTTTTTTTTTTTTTTTTTTTTGAGGATTCTCGCTCTGTCGCCCAGGCTGGAGTGCAGTGGCGTGATCTCGACTCACTGCAAGCTCCGCCTCCCGGGTTCACGCCATTCTCCCGCCTCAGCCTCCCGAGTAGCTGGGACTACAGGCGTCCGCCACCACGCCCAGTTAATTTTTTGTATTTTTAGTAGGGATGGGGTTTCACCGTGGTCTCGATCTCCTGACCTTGTGATCCGCCCGCCTTGGCCTCCCAAAGTGCTGGGATTACAGGGGTGAGCCACTGCGCCCGGCCACGCCCGGCTAATTTTTTTGTATTTTTAGTAGAGACGGGGTTTCACCGTGTTAGCCAGGATGGTCTCGATCTCCTGACCTCGTGATCCACCCACCTCGGCTTCCCGAAGTGCTGGGATTACAGGCTTGAGCCACTGCGCCCGGCCAACTACATTGTTTTGAAACCTTGATTGCAGTAAAAAAAACTAATTTCACTGCTCTAGACATTTTCCTTTTTTCAAAAGCTGGAGACTTTTGAGTAAAACACCTGAAAGTTCGGCAAAGATTTATCTAAAATCATCATCTGAAAATGAAAATATTTGCAACGCTGAGTCTAGACTGCTTTGTGAGAACATGGAAAGGGTGGCTTATTCTATGGGCAGAGTTGCACCTTTACAGATAAATTTCCTTTAGAGAACTGTTCTTTTTAAATATGTATGTATATATATGGATTTAAGCTTCAGTTTGACAGCAAACTACTGCATGTTCTTATGGAAATGTTTATTTAGACTGAAGAGTGGATCACAAGAGATCAGGAGTTGAAACCATCAACCTTGCGGGAATCTCCTCACACTAGAGGAAAAACTGTAAAAAAGAAAGAAGGCCAGCAGAAGTGAAGATCATCCTGGGCTGTACCCCTGATGTTCCTCATATTGATGTTAAGACTCAAGAACTCATTATGGTGTTTACTGTTGATCACTGAATTCTGGTAGGACTCTCCTCATGGAGCCACTCCCCTGAGGTAGGATGGTGCTTCCCTGAAGTAGGATAACCAGTCTTAGTTTTGCCCAGGACTGAGGAGTTTCCCTGAACATGGGACTTTGAGTGTTAAAACTGTGACAGCCATGGGAAATCTGGGACAGTTCACTCCTAAGCATGGACCTTGCCCCTGTCAATCACATGGAAAAAACTTTGGAAAGACTAAACCAACAAGAGGTCAGGTGTGGCAGCTCACACCTGTACTCTCAGCACTTTGGAAGTCCAGGGCAGGAGGATAGGTTAAGTCCAGGAGTTTGAGACCAGTCTGGGCAACATAGTGAGAACCTGTCTCTAAAAAACAAAAAAATTTTTTTAATTAGCAGGGAGTGGTGGCATACACTGGCAATCCCAGATGCTCAGGAGGCTGGGGCAGGAGGCTCACCTGAGCCCAGGAGGTCGAGTCTGCAGTGTGTCATGATCACACCACTGTACTCCAGTCTGAGCAACAGAGACAGTGAAACCCTGCCTCAAAAAAAAAAAAAAAAAAAAAAAAGAGGATGAGGATGGGACACACTTGCCTAGGAGACTCGCCTGGAATGAAGGGTGAAGGAGGGAGGGGAGAGAACAGGGAATTGGAGACTGTTCCTTATCTTGGCTCTGGGTTCTGAGAAACATGCCTCTACCACACACTCGGTGGTAGAAATCAGGTTTGAACTTAGCGTGAGATAATTCTGTAATGGTACCGTGAGTCATCTTACTAGGAAGTGCAGGAAGACCAGTCAGGCCTTGAACAGCTGAAATGGTAAGCCAGTTGTCAATTCTGCCATTGCAATTCTGTTCTGTTCTTTTCTAGCCGGTTCTTTTTGTGCTGTGGGGTAATGTATACGCTTGATGATGGAATGGTAAAGGTAGTAGTATAGTGACGTAGGAGCAGCCCAGGGAAGGAGAGAGAGCCCAGAACAGCAGGGAACTGCTAGCCGTAGAATGATAGAAGGCTCTCCCTTCTTTGGAATTATTTCTATAAGATAAATCTCCAGTGATGAAATTTATCAATAGATCAAAATGTATGAATATTTTAAGGCTCTAGAATGACAAAGAAATCAGCCCATCTGTAAAAGACAGCATAAAGATTAGAGAAAGTTAACATGTCAACAGAATAATAGATCCTTAATGTTTTGCTGGGCAAACAGGGAGGCCCCTTTTTGAAATTTGCTAATTTATGATTTCAAAGTCTAATCTCCTTTCTCCTGTTCAGTATCCAGAGATCTAATTTCTTCTACTTTACAATCACAAGAGGCCTTCAGTTGTAGTCATTTTTTTTTTCTCTTTTTTTTTTTGGAGTTTTGCTCTTGTTGCTGGAGTTGCAATGACAGGATCTCAGCTCACTGCAATCTCTGCCTCCCAGGTTTAAGTGATTCTCCTGCCTCAGCCTCCCTAGTAACTGGGATGACAGGCGCCCGCCACCACGCCCAGCTAATTTTTGTACTTTTAGTAGAGACGGGGTTTCACCATGTTGGCCAGGATGGTCTCGATCTCTTGACCTTGTGATCTGCCTACCTCGGCCTCCCAAAGTGCTGGGATTACAGGTGTGAGCCACTGTGCCCAGCCTGTAGTCATGTTAAAAAAAAAGTTTAGGCTGGGCACGGTACTTTATGCCTGTAATCCCTATAATCTCAGAGCGCTTCGAGAGGCCAAGGCAGGAGGATTGCTTGAGGCCAGGAATTCAAGACCAGCCTGAGCAACATAGTCAGACCCTGTCTGTACCAAAAAAAATTAGCCAGGCATGGTAGTGCACACTTCTAGTCCTAGCTACTTGGGAGGCTGAGGTGGGAGGATCACTTGAGCCCAAGAGTTCGAGGCTGTAATAAGCTACAATCACACCACTGCACTCCAGCCTGGGTGACAGAGTGAGACCCTGTCTCTACAAAAGTTAATTTAAAAAAATTCAGGGCCGGGTGCGGTGGCTCACGCCTGTAATCCCAGCACTTTAAGAGGCCAAGGCGGACGGATCACAAGGTCAGGAGATCGAGACCATCCTGGCCAACATGGTGAAACCCTGTCTCTACTAAAAATACAAAAATAAGCCGGGCATGGCGGCACGTGCCTGTAATCCTAGCTACCCGGGAAGCTGAGGCAGGAGAATAGCTTGAACCAGGGAGGCGGAGGTTGCAGTGAGCCAAGATTGTGCCACTGCACTCCAGCCTGGGCGACAGAGTGAGACTCCATCTCAAAAAAAAAAAAAAAAAAAAAAATTCAGGGCTGGGCACAGGGGCATGCAATCCCAGCACTTTTAGGAGGCCAAGGCAGGCAGATCAATTGAATCCAGGATTTCGAGACCAGGTTGGGCAACTTAGCAAAACCCCATTGCTACAAAAAAAAAAACAAACAAGAATTAACTGGGTATGGTGGTGTGTGCCTGTAGTCCCAGCTACTCGGAAGACTGACGTCAGAGGATCACTTGAGCCTGGAAGGTGGAGGCTGCAGTAAGCCGAGATCACTCCACTGTACTGCTCTAGCCTTGGCAACAGAGCAAGACCCTGTCTCAAACAAAAAAAAAAAAAAAAGTTTTTTTTTAGAACAAGGATTTCTGTGTGATTAAAAAAAAAAGTCTATTAATTTTATGTGTTGGGAAACTAGCATGTCCCCAGCCTTCAGCTAGTATTTTTCCTTCCTTTCCACATAATCAACAAAGTCTTAATCCTGAATCTGTGATTTCTCATACCCACAACAATTTTGGAAAATCTTGGCAGGATCTAGAGAGCAAAATGGGCCCTGAGGACATGTGTATGCACAAAAACCCTTTCATTTCTTATTTTCTTGTCCTCCTTCTAACTTCCCCTCCATTGCCAGGGAAGGTAACTACGAAGCTCAGTCTTTGGGCTATTTTCCGTTTGTTTCAGATACAGATAAAATCTTAATATCTATGATCTGTCTAGCCTCTTTCACCGTTACCCACTTCTTCTATGTCTTCACTACATGACTCCACTAAAATTGTGTCTTGTTTTTTATCCCTAAGTTAGATTAACTTGGTCTAGATCCTTCACAGTCCTAGGATCAGGAAAACAGCTTCATCCCTATTCAGTTAACTTAAACCAAGAATATGTTTATGGTCCCTCTTTTGTATAATCTGGAATTGGTAAATTGGTGATCACCCAATATTGTTTTCCCTTGATATATCCTGAGACCTTACTGCCTTGAAACATCTAAGGGTAAATCTGGAAAACTACTATGCTGGCCAGATGGAGTTATCTATGGGAAAATGAGGCTTACGTAAGACAGACAAAATCCTTGACTCTTTCCCAAAACCATGCCAGAAAAAAGCTATAAATCCACACTAAGGACCACAAAGGGAGCAGCTTTCTCAGACGCTTATAAAAAGCCCCTGTGAGGACACCCTTGGCAATTTGGAAGTACAGACCCTGATCCTTCCCCTACATCATTTTGGGGAAATAACTAACCAATGACAAAAGAAAAAAAAAATCCTGGCCTGCAAAACCACAGGTTGAAAGGAGGTTAAAGGTGTAGATCTGAAGAGTTTCCCTGTGGGATTATTAGAAAATAAAATGCTCCCAGGGAAAAACACTGTCAGCCAATGTTCAGCCAGCTCAGCACTTAGATTATCTTTGGTGTGCAAGTAAACAGACTTGAAATTGCTTTTGAAATCTCTCCAAGACTGTCCATCCCACTCAGTCTTTTATGTCACCATCTAGTGAGTTAAGTTGTGAAAAACTCCAATTTTCCTTAAATATAGTTATATAAGGCTAAAATGCAAGGCATTTTCCATGATCACACTTCACCTTGCCACTTATGATACATGTTGGGCAGTAACCCTTTCCTGATGCGATCTACCAAACAGAACCAAAACTTTATGGGGAAAATACCCATCTTAGAAGACTTAAAAAGGAAAGACCTTAAGAATTAAAACATTGCCTTATGAGGGAAACAAGTTGAACTTTACAAAGAAAAAAATAATGTAACCGGGTACCTCTGTTGCACAATGAATAATGTTTCTAGCCAACTCTTCGTTGTCCATTCCCACCTCAATGACATCCCTGTGCATATTAAGCACAATCTTCTGCCAAATGGACCCACTCTTTATAGAGCAGGATAATGATGGTGAATAGCATTTGGAGTAGAAATAAAACAGCAGATAATAATCCGTAATTGTTTTTAATCTTGAGGATGAGTCACCCTCAATTTATTTCCAAATTTCTTCTGTCATCAGCTGTTCATTTCTTTACTTTGAAAATCACCAGATTAACACTGCCAAAGGCAGGAGGTAGGAAATGATCCAAGAGGACAAGTCAGAGGTATCACATGGTGAGTGGCTGAGAAACTGGAACAAGACAACCCTCAGGAAAGTCTCTTTTTTGTCCCAGCAAAGGCACCAATGTGTGAACCTAATTCACACTTTCATTATTCTAATCAGGTTATTTTTATATCAGTGTAATTTTAGAACAAGACTTGCTAGGGGATTATTTATTTCTTAGGAAATTCTGTCCATCACTCTGCATATCCAAGGTCTAGCACCAGAATTCATTTCAAGCCAAGAAATTATATTCCTATTACCTCTCCTTTTTAATACTTTCACATATCTTCTTTATTCCCTGAATCCTCCTTTTGTACAAGGAATTTCAAAACAGAATGACCAGACTTTCTAACATCACAATTATAAGAAATGTGATCTAGTTGAATGTGAGGTGTCTGAACCTGGGTGAATCTGCATTGCTCATCAATCTCTCTCAGTCCTTAGAACGCCTGTAAAGCATAAGCTTGCTATTTTATCTATATTCGAATTGCCTTTTTTAAGCTGATTGGGTTCTCAAACCCATTTAGCCTCTAACTCCGAGTCAGGGTTGGAAATAGGAAACTGGAGTCCAGATGTTCTCCCTAGGATCTAGGTCCAAGTCACAGTCCAATTATTGCAGACAGGCTAAAGATGGAGGTTTCTGACTGTCTTTAATATCCTCTTAAAAGCACAAAGCTGCAAACTGAGATTAGTAGCCATTTACTAATGTCAGAAGATCATTCCCCAACTGAAATTCTCTCTTCACATTTGCCTCAGATTATGCCTATATAGGCAGCAAAGTAGAAAAACTAAAATACCATCCAAATAATCCAGAACAAGTAAATATTGTTTTTTTTTTTTTTTTTTTTTTGAGACGGAGTCTCGCTCGGTTGCCCAGGCTGGAGTGCGATGGCACAATCTCGGCTCGCTGCAACCTCTGCTTCCTGTGTTCAAGTGATTCTCCTGCCTCAGCCTCCTGAGTAGCTGGGATTACAGGCGCGTGCCACCACGCCCGGATAATTTTTGTATTTTTTAGTAGAGACGGGGTTTCACCATGTTGCTCAGGCTTGGTCAGGCTGGTGTCGAACTCCCGACCTCAGGTGATCTGCCCACCTCGGCCTCCCAACGTGCTGGGATTATGGGATTATAGGCATAAGCCACCACACCCGGCCTATGTAAATATTGTTTTCATCTGAAATCTGCAGATAATTGAAACCAAAAAAGTGTTTTGACTATATGCTGTTTTCCCCTTTACTATGAGTTTATTTTTTTTATTTTTATTTTTTTTGGAGAAAGCCTTGCTCTGTCACTCAGGCTGGAGTGCAGTGGCATGATCTTGGCTCAGTGCAACCTCCGACTCCCAGGTTCAAGCGATTCTCCTGCCTCAGCATCCCGAGTAGCTGGGATTTCAGGCATGTACCACCACGCCCGGCTAATTTTTTTTTTTTTTTTTTTTTTTTTTTTTTGAGACGGAGTTTCGCTCTTCTTGCCTAGGCTGGAGTGCAATGGCACGATCTCGGCTCACCACAACCTCCGCCTCCCTGGTTCAAGTGATTCTCCTGCCTCAGCCTACCGAGTAGCTGGGATTACAGGCACCTGTCACCAAGCCCAGCTAATTTTTTTGTATTTTTAGTAGAGACAGGGTCTTGCCATGTTGCCCAGGCTGGTCTTAACTCCTGAACTCAGGTGATCCACCCGCCTCTGCCTCCCAAAGTGCTGGGATTACAGGCGTGAGCCACCGCACCCGGCCGCTAATTTTTGTATTTTTAGTAGATACGGGGTTTCACCATGTTGGCCAGGCTGGTCTTGTCTTGAACTCCTGACCTTTACTATGACTTTGTATGCACAGTCATAAATGTTTGCAACCACTGAGCTTTCAAATTAGTGGTACTCAACCTGGAGTTCACTGGATAGTAGGGAGCCGCTGTCTTGGTTTCAGTTTAATTAATGCATTTGCAAATGAATCAAGATATTCTGGCATAGCCCCAACCTTACCAAAACACACATATTAAATGTCAGTTTATGACAAGTATCTGTATACTCAGTCATGCTAGATGATGGAACTGTGTAGAAGGTGATGAGGAGGAAAGTCTGTCACAACTCCTGGGAAGTATCCCTCCTCTCCACCTTCTACATTAGCTAAAATGAGTGAGCATTAGCTCCTGACGAATACGGTCAGCCTGTAAGTCCAGGGACTCCATGTGCTCATACTCTTCTTCCGGGGGCTGTTCCATGGGTCCTGTCATTGGAGAGGACCAAACATCCATCCCATGCTCCAGGGAGATGTTGTGGAGGACACAACAGGCCAAGATGATATGGCTGGATTTCTCTGGTGAGTACTGCAGTGCCCCCTTGGATCCATCCAGGCAGCGGAATCGGGAGCAGAGGGTTCGGAAAGTCTTCTCAATCACACTGTGAGTTGCAGAATGGGCCATGTTATAGCGATATTCTGCTGGAGTTTCAGGAATGTGAAGTGGGGTCATGAGCCAGGTTTGAAGAAAGAAGGAACTGTCACCTGTGGGGAAGGCCCAAATAAATCATAAATGACTATAAGTGGAATAGAAACAGGAAGTGAAATTCAGAAAACATATACTGACAATGGACAAGAAAATACAACAGCCTCTGGCGCCAAAGCACACTAGAAAAACCAAGCGGAAAATGCTATGGTAAAAAGAAATCATGCCAATGCCAGGAGCAGAAAGACACGAGTTCTGGCTGAGAATATCGTTGGTAAAAATCGACACATAAAAACGCTGGCACCTAAAGGAAGCCAAATATGAAAGAATGTAGGAAGGAGGTGAAGGCACTGGAGGAAATAAAATTCCTGCATTTGGCCAGGCATGGTGACTCACGCCTGTAATCCCAGCACTTTGGGAGGCCGAGGCGGGTAGATCACCAACTGAGGCCCGGAGTTCAAGACCAGCCTGACCAACGTGGGAGGCGGAGATTGCAGTGAGCCAAGATCACGCCATTGCACTCCAACCTGGGCGACAAGCGTGAAACTCCATCTCAAATAAAATAAAATTCCTGCAATTTCCTAATTCAGAGATATTGTTATTAATAAAAGGCTTAATAAAACCAAATAAAATCAAATAGCATGCCAATCTTCAAAATCTCTACAGAGCAAGAATGAAACAGGAAAAAAGAGAATTCTGCCAAGAGATCCCAAAACACTTGTGAGGGGAAGTCTTAACTTTACCCTCAAAATTTCAAGTCTAAAAGCACTACCAAGGGATTTCAGGGGATTTCATGGACTACAGTAATTTATTCTCCCAGTGCTAAGAAGAATAAGATAAAAGTCCGAGCACTTATGGCAGAGATCAGAACTCAGGTGTTCTGCCTTCCTATATATCACAATTACTAGAACCATGCCTTTGTAAGAGGAAGAATTTCACATGAACAAAGAGAGCATACATATAATCATGCAAATAGTAATAGTTGGTGATAAGGAAATGAATTCAGAAGTCAATTAAAAAAATACACACAAGGCATTCTCCTTAAGTGACTTCTTTATCAAATGATCCCAGGAAGTGCTAACAAAACAACAACAACAAAAAACTGGGGTGCAATGCCCTGATACAACAGCACAATGTTAGTATAATGCTTTCTTGTCCTGACTCACTGTCACTACATCTGGCAGATGAGATGTCCCGCACAGAGGCAAAACCTCTTAGAAATTTGAGAGACAAATAGGCCCTGGAGTACCAGTTTGCATACCACTGTGTTCCTGCCCCACCATCAATTTCAGTGAATAGTTCTGGACTGTTCAGACAGTGGTAGGCACTGTTCCCAACATACAGGGCTCATTTCTTTTAGGCGCTTACATTTATTTTTTTGGAGACAGAGTTTTGCTCTGTCACCCAGGCTGGAATGCAGTGGAGTGATAACAGTTCGCTGCAGCCTCAACCTTCCAGCCTCCTACCTCAGCCTCCCGAATATCTGGGACCACAGGCATGCGCCACCATGCCTGGCAAAATTTTTAATGTTTTCTAGAGAGGAGGTTTCACTATGTTACCCAGGCTGGTCTCTAAGTCCTGTGCCCAAACAATCCACCCACCTCAACCTCCCAAAGCCCTGGAATTACAGCGCCTAGCAGGAGCTTACATTTCTAAGAAATGGATTAACTGTAAATATCTAAGAAGTCTCACAAAATTTTCAAATTTACTATTTAGCTGACTTTTCCCCTCCCAGGTATAACCTTTTTTTTTTTTTTTTTGACAGAGTCTGCTCTGTTGCCCAGGCTGGAGTGCAGTGGTGCAATCTCAGCTCACTGCAACCTCCACCTCCCAGGTTTAAGCAATTCTCCTGTCTCAGCCTCCTGAGTAGCTGGGACTACAGGCACACGCCACCACGCCCGGCTAATTTTTTGTGTTTTTAGTAGAGACGGGGTTTCACCATGTTGGCCAGGCTGGTCACAATCTCCTGACTTCATGATCCACCCACCTCGGCCTCCCAAAGGGCTGGGATTCCAGGCATGAGCCACCGCACCCAGTTTTTTGTTTGTTTGTTTGTTTTTTTGAGAGTCTCACTCTGCCCAGGCTGGAGTGCAGTAGCATGATCTCGGCTCACTGCAACCTCCGCCTCACAGTTTCAAGCAATTCTCCTGCCTCAGCTTACCGAGTAGCTGGGATTACAGGCACCTGCCACCACGCCCAGCTAATTTTTGTATTTTTAGTAGAGATGGGGTTTCACCATGCTGGCCAGGCTGGTCTCAAACTCCTGACCTCATGCGATCCACACCCTTCAGCTTCCCAAAGTGCTGGGATTACAGGCGTGAGACACCACGCCCAGCCATAACCTTTTCTTTTTATTGAACATAACCCTACTAAATAATGAATTTAAGAAACTGATGCTATAAATAATAATGAAAAATAATATCCATGACTCATTGAACACCTACTATGTAGCATGTACTGTGCTGGTACTTTTTTTTTAACTATTTTTTTTTTTTTGAGACGGAGCCTCACTCTGTCGCCCAGGCTGGAGTGCAGTGGTGCAATCTCGGCTCACTGCAACCTCTGCCTCCCGGGTTGAAGCTATTCTCCTACCTCAGTCTCCTGAGTAGCTGGGACTACAGGCATGTACCACCATGACTGGCTAATTTTGGTATTTTTAGTAGAGATGGGGATTTCACCATGTTGGCCAGGCTGGTCTCAAACTCCCAACCTCAGATGATCCGCTCCCTTTGGCCTCCCAAAGTGCTGGGATTACAATCGTGAGCCACCATGCCTGGCCTAACTTTATTTTCAATATTTATTTACTTTACTTTAGTTTTGTTTTTTGAGACAGAGTCTCACTCTGTTGCCCACGCTGAAGTGCAGTGGTATGATCATAGCTCACTGCAACCTCAAACTCCTGAGCTCAAGCAATCCTCCCAACATACCCTCCTGAGTAGCTGGGATTACAGGCACATGCCACAACACCCAGCTAATTTTTAAACTTTTTGTAGAGACAGGGTCTTGTTATGTTGCTAGGCTGACCCTGAACTCCTGGCCTCAAGCATTCCTCCCGCTTCAGGAGGAACTCCCACCTGCTTCACCTCCCAAGGTGCTGACATTACAGGTGTGACCACCACACCCAGCTGGTACTTTTTAAAGATTATCAGGCTGGGCACGGTGGCTCACACCTGTAATCCCAGCACTTTGAGAGGCTAAGGCAGGCGGATCACTTGAGGTCAGGAGTTTGAGACCAGTCTGGTCAACACAGCAAAACCCCATCTCTACTAAAAATACAAAAATTAGCCAGGCATGGTGGTGCGTGCCTGTAGCCCCAGCTACAGGAGGCTGAGGTAGAAAACTGTTTGAACCTGGGAGGTAGAGGATGCAGTGAGCCGAGATCATGCCACTGCACTCCAGCCAAGGCGACAGGGTGAGACTGTCTCAAAAAAAAAAAAAAAAAAAAAAAAAGATTATCTCTTATTATGCAATCCCAACTCTGCTAGGTTAGATATTGAACTTATTATTCAAATGAGAAGATCAAAGTATATGTTCGTCATCCTTTGATATGTTAGGCAAAGGAAAGACCTAGTCACTAAATGCTAATTTCAGACTCAGAATACTAAAACAAGAGCATAATAAAACAAGAATATAATGCTGTAAAAGAGAATAAAATAAGTAAGATGAATACTGAAAACTGGAGATGCTAAATGATCCTTGTTAAAGTTTCTCTAAGAAATGGTATGAGTCTTAAATGGAGGAGATATACAGGAAAAGCTAAAGGAGACCTTTTGTAAAATTGCTCTACCCTCACTAAATGGTTATAAACCAAGCACTACTGGAAAACAGACACTCAAGAGGGGATTAGGATCAGAATTGCTAAACAGATTACAATTGCTTATATGATCAGTCATCCACAAGACATTTTGGCAGATCTTACCCAAAGCTGCTGCTTAATAGGACTAGGCCAAGAGCTAAAGAAATAAGAACTGAGGCTGAATTGTTTGCAGGAATAGGTATATTTAGAGGGGAATTTAGATAATGCATTCTGAAGGGACAGATGAGAATGAGGACAGGAATGGATAATATCGTAGGAAAAATAATGCTAAAAAAAAAAAAAAAAAAAAGGCCAGAGGCTCACAGCTAGTTCTAGGTTTGACAAATCTAGAACTGTTCCTCAAACCTAAGGGTTGTTTCTTAAAATACAATTAGGCGGCCAGGTGCAGGGCTTCATGCCTGTAATCCCAGCACTTTGGGAGGCCACAGTGGGTGGATCACCTGAGGTTGGGAGTTTGAGACCAGCCTGACCAACGTGGTGAAGCCCCGTCTCTACTAAAATACAAAAATTAGCTGGGCGTGGTGGCAGGCACCTGTAATCTCAGCTACTCAGGAGGCTGAGGCAGGAGAATTGCTTGAACACAGGAGGCACAGGTTGCAGTGAGCTGAGATCGCCCCATTGCACCACAGCCTGGGCAACGAGAGCAAAACTCCATCTCAAACAACAACAACAAAAATACAATTAGCCATCTATTCTCTCTTTTAACATCTTGTCATTCCTTATAATCCTGCCAATCTTCCCATAATTACTCCCACTGTCCACACAACCTTTAGAGACTTGTTTAGAGATTTGTTTTCCAAATCTGTCTATTCATATGAATGATTTAGGGTATCTCTCTGTTGCCCAGACTGGAGTGCAATAGCACGATCGTAGCTCACTGCAGCCTTGAACTCCTGGGCTCAAGTGATCCTCCCAGGTCAGCCTCCTGAGTAAGCTGGGACTACAGGCACACGCCACCATGCCTGGCAATTAAAAAAAAAAATTTTTTTTTTTTTTTTGGAGATACAGTCTCCAGCCCAGTCTGGAGTACAGTCACAGAATCTTGGTTCACTACAACCTCCGCCTCCTGGGTTCAAGCAATTCTCCTGCCTCAGCCACTCGAGTAGCTGGGATTACAGGCATGCGCCACCAGGCCCGGCTAATTTTGTATTTTTAGTAGAGACAGGGTTTCACCATGTTGGCCAGGCTAATCTTGAACTCCTGACCTCAGGTGATCTGCCTGCCTCGGCCTCCCAAAGTGCTGGGATTACAGGCTTGAGCCACCGCGCCTGACAAATTTTTTTTTTCTTTTGTTTTTTTTGAGACAAAGTCTTGCTCTTGTCCCCCAGGCTAGAGTGCAATGGCGTGATCTCAGCTCACTGCAACCTCCGCCTCCCAGGTTCAAGCGATTCTCCTGCCTCAGCCTCCCGAGTAGCTGGGATTACAGGCGCCTGCCACCACACCTGGCTAATTTTTATATTTTTAGAAGAGATGGGATTTCACCATCTTGGCCAGGCTGGTCTCAAACTTCTGACCTCAGGTGATGTGCCCGCCTTGGCCTCCAAAAGTGCTGGGATTTAGCACCTGGCTAAAATTAGCACCAGGCTAATTTTTGTATTTTTAGTAGAGATGGGGTTTCACCATCTTGGCCAGGCTTGTCTTGAACCTCTGACCTCGTTGTCCACCTGCCTTGGCCTCCCAAAGTGCTGGGATCACAGGCGTGAGCCACTTTTCTTTTTTTTTTTTTAAGATGGAGTCTCACTCTGTCATCCAGGTTGGAATGCAGTGGCAGGATCTCCGCTCACTGCAACCTCCACCTACCAGGATCAAGCAATTCTCCTGCATCAGCCTCCTGAGTAGCTGGAATCACAGGCTCACACCACCGTGCCTGGGTAATTTTTGTATATTTAGTAGAGACAGGGTTTCAGCATGTTGACCAGCTGGTCTGGAAGTCCTGACCTCAAGTGATCCACCCACCTCGGCCTCCCAAAATGCTGGGATTACAGACGTGAGCCACCACGCCCGGCCTGAGGAAATCAGTTTCTACATCTTCAACTTCCACAGGTATATTCCAAGCTTTCTTCATGCCTCACACCAAAACTAGCTTTAATAAACACTTGCTGACCAGGCACAATGGCTCATACCTGTAATCCCAGCACTTTGGCAGGCTGAGGTGGACTGGCTGAGCTCAGGAGTTTGAGACCTGCCTGGTCAACACAGTGAGACCCAGACTCTATAAAAAAAATAAATAAATAAAAGAATTTTTTTTTTTTTTTTTTTTTGAGAGTAAGTCTCACTCTGTTGCCCAGGCTAGAGTGCAATGGTGCAATCTCGGCTCACTGCAACCTCCACCTCCCGGGTTCAAGCGATTCTCCTGCCTCAGCCTCCTGAGTAGCTAGGACTACAAGTGCCCACCACCATGCCTGGGTAATTTTTGTATTTTTAGTAGAGATGAGGTTTCACCATGTTGGCCAGGCTGGTCTCAAACTCCTGACCTCAGGTGATCCGCCCGCTTTGGCCTCCCAAAATGCTGGGATTACAGGCATGAGTCACAGCGCCCAGCCAAAAAATTTAAAACAAAATTAGCCAGGCATGATGGCAGGCACCTATGGTCCCAACTACTCGGTAGACTGATGTGGGAGGATCAATTGAGCCCAGGAGGTCAAGGCTTCAATAAGTTGTGATCATGCCAGTGCACTCCAGCGTGGGTGACAGAATGAGACCCTGTTTCAAAAATACATGTGTGTGTATGTATATAATATATATATATATATAAAATAATAAAAAGGCCAGGCGCGGTGGGCTCACGCCTGTAATCCCAGCACTTTGGGAGGCCAAGGCGGGCGGATCAAGAGGTCAGGAGATGGAGGCCATCCTGGCTAACACAGTGAAACCCCATCTCTACTAAAAACACAAAAAATTAGCTGGGCGTGGTGGCGGGCGCCTATAGTCCCAGCTACTCCGGAGGCTGAGGCAGGAGAGTGGTGTGAACCCGGGAGGTGGAGCTTGCAGTGAGCCGAGATCGCACCACTGCACTCCAGCTGGGCGACAGAGCGAGACTCTGTCTCAAAAAATAAATAAATAAATAAACATTCATTAAATGTTGCTACAGTATCCATTTTTCCCACTCCTACTCTTTCTGTAGAGAGGGGAATCAGAAAAGTTATTTATCAGAATTTTTACTAATTTTCAACTATGTACTATAAACAATGTAAAAAACTACTTTAAAGCCATAATTCCAACTGAATCTTGGATCCCAAGGTGGGAAGAAAAAGAAGTCCTTACCAGGAATATTTGCCAAATAGAGTAATTCGTCCTATGATCTGATTTAAACACTGAAACACAAGCGATTTAAATTAAATGTTATGTGCCTCAGTCTCCTCTTTTGTAAAAATGTTAATAATATTATTATTTAACTCTTTTTTTTTTTGTTTTTGTTTTTTGAGACAGAGTCTTGCTCTGTCGCCCAGGCTGGAGTGCAGTGGCGTGATCTCGGCTCACTGCAAACTCCACCTCCCGGGTTCACGCCATTCTCCTGCCTCAGCCTCCGGAGTAGCTGGGACTACAGGCGCCTGCCACCACGCCTGGCTTATGTTTTGTATTTTTAGTAGAGATGAGGTTTCACTGTGTTAGCCAGGATGGTCTCGATCTCCTGACCTCGTGATCCGCCCACCTCGGCCTCCCAAAGTGCTGGGATTACAGGCGTGAGCCACCGTGCCCGGCTATTATTTAACTCTTAAAAAAGAGTTTTTATAAGCATTAAGTGATATAATTGATGCAAAATGCTTACAATATTGCCTGTCAAATTTTAAGGGCTAAGTTTTAGCTGGCTTAATAGTTAGGGAACCGGGCAGGGTGCAGTAGCTCATGCCTGTAATTCCAGCAATTTGGGAGTACAAGGTGGGCTAACTGCTTGAGCCTAGGGGTTCGAGACCAGCCTGGGCAGCATGACAAAATGCCAGCTTTACCAAAAATACAAAAATTAGCCCAGCATGGTGGTGTGCATCTGTAGTCCCAGCTACTCGGTAGGCTGAGGTAGGAGGATCAATTGAGCCCAGGAGGTCAAGGCTGCAGTGAGTCATAATCACACCACCACACTCCAGCCTGGGTGACAGAGTGAGACCCCGTCACAAAAAAAAAAAAAAAAAAAAAAAAGGTGGGGGGAACCAAAGTGAAGAGATTCATAAGAAATCAGCTTGGAACCCAAGTACTCCCACAGCTACAGAAGAAATGGCCAGATGAAACAATTGCAAAATCGACTTTCCCACACTTCTTGGTGTGAGTTGTATGAAAATAAAATTTGAAAGCTCAAAATAGGCAAAAGGTGTGTTTAAGATAAAGGTCCAATAGAGTAGCAAGAAGGTGGTATACTAAAAATAGTACGGAGAAGCAACAATCAAGAAACTCAGTAAGCTCCAGGATATTACCCTGGCAGCTCTACACCCATCAGTGTAGTCTTTGCCCACTTGGAACACAGGAGGTTTCTCTTTAAAGTGCTAGTAAACATGTTAAAGAGAAGTATTTCCTGAGCATCAACTCACAACAAGCACTGTGCAATGAGCATGTGCAGTGCAGATATGATTAATGGTAGTGATTAGCTGGGTGTGGTGGTGTATGTCTGTGATACCAGCTACTGGTATTATGAGCCTGGGCTGAGGCCAGAGGATTGCTTGAGACCAGCCTGGGCAACATAACAAGACCCAATCTCAAAAAAACAAAAGTTAGAGAAGTCTTCTAATCCTTAACGTAGCTTTCATCTCTTATATGTTGTATACAAGATAACCCTTGTCCTGATGCTCATATAAAAGTAGCACATTAAAAAAAAAACAAACCCAAAAAACAAAAAACTAAGCTGCTGGATTCAAGGGTTTTATCACTGCTAACTGCACTCCTCAGAGCTGTACAGTCACCTTGGTTCACACTGCTGAATGTTGAATAGATTCTTGTTCTACTCATAACAGTAAGCCAGTCTTTCCAATGGAAAGATCTGTGAAGTGAGTTGCTACAATAAGAATTGTGTACATGCATTGTCTACTATCATTTCTATGCAGATATCACAGTGACAATCAACAATGCAAAAATAATTTTTTTTTTTTTTTTGAGACAGAGTTTCGTTCTTGTTGCCCAGGCTGGAGTGCAATGGTGCAATCTCGACTCACTGCAACCTCTGCCTCCCGGGTTCAAGCGATTCGCCTGCCTCAGCCTCCCAAGTAGCTGAGATTATAGGTGCCTGCCACCACGCCCAGCTGATTTTTTGTATTTTTAGTAGATAAGGGGTTTCACCACGTTGGCCAGGCTGGTCTTGAACTCCTGACATCAGGTGATCCGCTTGCCTTGGCCTCCAAAAGTGCTGGGATTATAGGCATGAGCCACTACACCCGGATTTTTTTTTTTTTTTTTTTTGAGATGGAGTCTTGCTCCATCGCCCAGGCTGGAGTGCAGTGGTGTGATCTCAGCTCACTGCAACCTCTGCCTCCCAGGCTCAAGCAATTCTCCTGCCTCAGCTTCCCAAGTAGATGGGACTACAGGCATGCGCCACCATGTCCAGCTAAATTTTGTGTTTTTAGTAGAGAAGGGGTTTGACCATGTCGGCCAGGCTGGTTTTGAACTCCAACTCTTGACCTCTGGTGATCCACCGCCTTGGTCTCCTGAAGTGCTGAGATTATAGGCGTGAGCCACCACAACTGGCCACATTTGAATATCTATACAATACTTCATAGGTAACTTTCATATATATTACCTAATCCTCACAATAGATATTACTGTGGTTGGTGTTAGATTAATCATTTTACAGATGATTAGCAGAGCCAGATAAAAATTAAGGCTCAATTGTATGGATGTACAATACTTAAACAATTCTGGACAGTCCTGATAAGTATGTTGGCTTTTTTTTTTTTTTTTTTTTTTGAGACAGAGTCTCCCTCTGTTGCCCAGGCTGGAGTGCAGTGGCACGATCTTGGCTCACTGCAACCTCCACCTCCCAGGTTCAATCGATTCTCCTACCTCAGCCTCCCAAGTAGCTGGGATTATAGGCGCGCACCACCACGCCCTGATAATTTTTGTATTTTCAGTAGAGGAGGGGTTTCACTATGTTGGACAGGCTGGTCTTGAACGCCCGACCTCAGGTGATACACCCTCCATGGCCTCCCACAGTGCTGGGATTATAGTCGTGAGCTACCGCACCCAGCAGTATTTTGGCTTTATTTCAGGGGATTGTTTCATTTATTTGTTTGCTTATTTATATTATTATTACTTTTCTGAGAGACATTGTCTCGCTTTGTTGCCCAGGCTAATCTCGAGCTCCTGGATTCAAGTGACCCTCTCACCTTGACTTCCCAAAGTGCTGGGATTACGGGCAGGAGCCACCACACCCAGAGAGGATTGTTTTTATAAGGTTGTTTTTGTTGCTGCAGCTATTGTTTGCAATAAAAATTCTTGTATGCAATTTTGTTTTGCATATGTATAAATATATACCTGTAAGATAAATTCTTAGGAGTAGAAGAGCTGGGTGAAATAACATAAAATACATTTATTAATATATATATATATTTTGGCTGGGCATGGTGGCTCACGCCTGTAATCCCAGCACTTTGGGAGGCTGAGATGGGCAGATCACCTGAGGTTGGGAGTTCGAGAGCAGCCTGACCAACATGGTGAAACCCCGTCTCTACTAAAAATACTAAACTAGCTGGGCATAGTGGCGCATGCCTATAATCCCAGCTACTCAGGAGGCTGAGGCAGAATTGCTTGAACCTGGGAGGCGGAGGTTGCAGTGAGCCAAGATCGCGCCATTGCACTCCAGCCTGGGCAACAAGAGCAAAACTCTGTCTCAATAATAATAATAATAATAATAATAATTTTTTTTTACGTTGGTGTGGTGGCTTACAGCCATATTCCCAGAGCTTTGGGAGGCTCAGATGGGAGGATAGCTTGAGGCCAGGAGCTCAAGACTAGTCTGGTCAACATAGTGAGACTCTGCCTCTACACAAAATAAAAAAAATAAAAATAAAATAAGAAAAAAAAAGTTTAATTGTTTTGGAGACAGGGTCTTGCTATCTTGCTCAGGCTGGTCTCAAGGTCCAGGCTCAAGTGATCCTCTTGCCTTAGCCTCCCAGATAGTTGGAATTACAATTACCAGTTGTACTAGTACGTGCCACTGTGCTGGCTCTAACAGTATGCTTTAAAGTTTTAATAATGTCTATTAAATGTTGATTTTTTAAAAATTAAGGCTAAGAAAATTCTCACCTGAGGTCTCATAAAAAACTGGCAGGACTGAGACTCAGCTCTACAGACTGCCATATCTCATTCTACTCCACTACATAATTTTTCTTTTTCTTTTTTTTGAGATGGAGTTTTGCTCTTGTTGCCCAGGCTAGAGTGCACTGGCGCGATCTTGGCTAACCGCAACCTCCGCCTCCCGGGTTCAAGCGATTCTCCTGCCTCAGCCTCCCGAGTAGCTGGGATTGCAGGCATGCGCTACTACGCCCAGCTAATTTTGTATTTTTAGTACAGACGGGGTTTCTCCATGTTGGTCAGGCTGGTCTTGAACCCCCAACCTCAGGTGATCTGCCTGCCTCGGCCTCCCAAAGTGCTAGGATAACAGGCATGAGCTACACGTGCGGTCCCTTTTCTTTTTTTTTTTTTTTTTTGTTTTTGAGATGGAGTTTTTGCTCTGTTGCCCAGGTGGGGGTGCAATGGCGCCATCTCGGCTCACTGCAACCTCTGCCTTCTGGGTTCAAGCGATTGTCCTGCCTCAGCCTCCCGAGTAGCTGGAACTACAGGTGCCTGCCACCATGCCCAATTTTTGTATTTTTAGTAGAGACAAGATTTCACCATGTTGGCCAGGCTGGTCTCCAGCTCTTGACCTCAGGTGATCCACCGCCTCAGCCTCCCAAAGTGCTGGGGTTGTGTGAGCCACCGCCCCCGGCCTACATAACTTTTCTATGCCTCCAAACAAAATGAAAATTCACACTTGCAAACTTACCCAGAAGCCAGCTATCTTTGTGCATACCCGCTTCAAACTGACTACTGAGGGAAGACTGCTGCAGCACAGCACAGTCCTGTAGGCTGCCGGGCCAGTTTGTCTCCACGGTCATTAGTGTCCCTCTAATGTCACACACCATCAGGCAGTTTAAAGAATGCAGGCCTTTTCGGTTCACATAGGAGAGGTCTTCAGCATTTGGTGCCTTGATGGCCACATGGATACAGTCAACGACCCCCATCACCCCTGGCATCCCTGCCAACCCATAGAATTCATCCTTCAGAGCCTGAATGGAGGCTTCATCAGCTGGAAAGCGAATGAACTGTGAGGCCCTTTCCACAAGTGCTTCAGTGACATTGGCAACACAACGACTCATAGACGCCTGACTGATTCCAATGGCATCTCCCATCCGAGTCTGGAAGGAACCTGAGGTATAAAAACCCAATGCTGCAAGGACCTGTGTCTCTGGGCTAATAGCCCTGGATCGCTGAGTAGGCCTAGAAAGATTCGCCCCCAAGAGCTCCACCAAGTAATAAATGAACTGCCGTGGAAACCCATACATGGACATCAAGTATTCATCAGTCACATCATCCAGCTTAAAACGGTCCAATGTCCGGTGACCACGGCCATATAGCAGGAGGTCACAGTCAAGCACTGTTATTGGTATAGCCATGGTAAATGTGAATGTTGGCTCTCCTCTTTGCTTTTTCTGAACTGTTCCCAATGAAGATGTTGGTGCAAGAACGTATTTTTAAGAAAGTATCAGAATCCAACAGCTAACCACAGTTAAATGGCTCTGCCATTTATAATCTTCTCTCTGTAAATGTTAAAAGAAAAAACATTAGGAACCTACCAAAGACTTTAAAGTGACTCAAAGGCTGGAGCAGCTCCTTTTCTACAAATTTCCATTTTGTTGAGGCAAAACGTACTGTACTTACAACTCCGGATTTTTCTCCACTAACTCATGGCTGCACGACAGGCTTGCTCTGATTCAAGGATAATGGGAATTCAATCTTTGTGGCTCATTTAATGCTTGGCATTTCAATTGAGAACACCAAAAGAATAATGGAGGTGATGACATAATTATTCACAAGGTAAAAGAGGTCGGCTTCTAACTATATAGGCCAAGAAGCAGCTGACATATGTCATAACCACCTTGGGTAAGAATTGGTCACGGGTTTCATTATCCAAAGACTTCTGGTTTCACCTGACAAATACAGGACAGATGCTGGGGTGTTCAAACCAGTCTAACAAGAAAAGAAGGGGCAAAAAAACAAACAAACAAACAAACAAAAAAAACAACCAAAGTCCACAACCCAGCCTTATGGACGTACACTGTGTGCTGTAACAAAAGGCTTTTCCCTCACTCCAAGAACTCCAAATCGTGAACCTGAGGGCCAGGAAGTAGGGAAGACCAGACACATTGGAAGTCGGGAGCGAAAAAGAGGCTGGCCGAACCAGGTTTGGGAAGCGACTCTGCCACTTTTAAAGGGCACCCTAAAAACGGATGTCAAAGTCTGATTGCGCCGGCCACTCAGTTAGCCCAGGCCCGTCACCCACCTCTCCGCGGCTGCCAGGTTACCAGCCACACTTCCCACCCACCCAGCCGGGTTGGGCCCTCCTCCGGAACCGGCGACTGCACAGAGGCCGCCACGGCGCGCAACAGCGGCACCGCCCCTTCCGCGTCAGCGCCCGCCCCGCGCCGCGTCCTCACTGCCGCTGCCGCGGCTACCTGCGGTTCATCTCCGCACATTCCACACGCGGCCCAAACGGCGCTCTCTCTCTCTCTCTCTCAAACACCGCCTTTCCGTCTTTGTTTTATCTTGAGTAGCTTAGAAAGATTGGAGAAGAAAGCTTACGTGGAATGAAAATCAACTTTTATGGAGATTTTGAGGACTAAAAGAATAAATAGGGCGTCCGTACTGTAGCGAAAGTGCGACTAAGGTTAGGCATCTGGATTTCCCCCGTAGCCCTCTTCCACCCCCCCGGCCATTACCGAAGCGGATGAAAACAAACACTAACGATGGCGGCGCCGGGAAGCGACAGGCTGCTGGGCTTAAGGCGGGAGTGACCGCTTAACCAGTGAGGGAAGCACTGAAGAGCGCCAGTCGACGTGGGTGCGACAACTCGCGGAGTCTTAGGAGCAAAACGTCTGGGGCCTGCGAGCCAGGACCCTTCTGAAGCCTTAGGTGTCTGTCGGCGACGTGTACGGTCACTGCAGCTCCGGAGCGCGGAACCCTCAGCCAGGAGGCGCGGCTGGTCGGTCCCAGGTCCCGGCCTCCGTAATGAGAGCCCGGAACCACTCTTTGTGCCGCAGCTTCACAGGTACTAACTTTTGCGGGGGATACCCCAAGATCTCTCAGCGCCCCCGGGTGGGAGGCTGTGGATCTGCGGCCCCTTGGCTGCTTCTTCGTGGAAGTCGAAGGGATTAGCCACGGTTCAGTCTCCTGGGCCCCTGAGTTTTCTATGGGAAGTTGAGTTGGTCTAGGCCCCGTTGGCCCCTGCTTGTTTGGCAGAGAATCCCCTCCACCCCAGAGCTTTCCTCTCCACTTTTTCAGCTCTTTGGGTTAGGTCGTCAGGCGTTTTGGAGGTAATTTGGGGGGCCATAACTCCGGGGTTGGGTGCCAATATGAGTGAGGTAGGTTTTCATTCAATCAAGATTTGCTGAGTGCCAAATATGTACTCCGCGTGTAGGTGAGGGTGACTGTTGACTAGTGAAAAAAGGGACCCATGGTTCACGACTGTCTTCTTACTGGCAGTGGAACGACCTGTGGAAACCTGTGATCCATTCTCATTAAATAAATCTCTGGGTAAGTGGCTAAGCACCTTCTTGAGCTCATCACTAATTCTTCCCAGTTTTCACTTTTCCAGTGAGTTCCCAGTTAGCCTGGTCAATTCAGCGTAGCATTTCACTTTTGGTATTTCTTCGTTCTCTGGCCACCCCGCAGCAAAAAAGAAAAAAGAGATTTTTTTAAATTACCTATTTTCTCATTACACTTAGTTTAAAACTCATCTCCTAAGGTGATAGAATTTATTGGACACCTTTAGTGGGAGATGTATTATAATAAGAAACAACAAGCTCTTCCTTTACACTAAATTAACTTCCAGATTTTGTGTGTTGTTTTATGACTGTTAGTCCTTTTCATGTGTGCATGTAGTGGCTCCAGCTCAATTATGAGGTTTTTTTGTTGTTGTTTTCAACTCTCCATTTTTCAGCTCAGGAGAAGTCTTTTAGTTTTTTAGATTTAAAAATTTTTATTATTATTATTAGAGATAGGGTATTGCTGTGTCACCCAAGCTGGAGTACAGTGGCGCCTTCATAGCTAACTTTAATCTCAAACTCCTGGGCTCAGGGAATCCTCCCACCTCAGCCTTCCAAAGTGTTGGGATTACATGCATAAACCACAGAGTCCAGCCCAGGAGCTTAATCTCGAAGGAAGTTTACTTGAACTTTAGGTGTGGAATATTCGAAAGTAACTTCCAACATGGGGTGTGGAGCTAAGTAAGATGAATTTACATAAATCGTCATTTTTCCTGCATGTGCTTAGTGGAGGAGAGTGCATAGAGTTGCTGGTCATTGCTTCCTATCAAATTGTGGAAACCAATAAAAACTGAAAATATTCTGTGAGAGAATAGAGGTACTGTAGCCAGGAGGAATGCAAAGGAGGCTGCCCAGAGGGAATCAAACCTTTCTAAAGTTTGGGTTTTAAATATTTAAAAGGATTTTAAGTCCCTAAAGGGATTTAAAGGTTATTTTAAATAATTAGCTGATTTTTTTTTAATGTCCTTGGAAGGTAGATTTCTTGCTTTTTTTTTTTTTTTCTGAGACGGAGTTTCACTCTGGTTGCCCAGGCTAGAGTGCGGTGGCGGGAACTCGGCTCACTGCAACCTCTGCCTCCCGGGTTCAAGCGATTCTCCTGCGTCAGCCTCCTGAGTAGCTGGGATTACAGACATGTGCCAGCACGCCCAGCTAATTTTGTATTTTTAGTAAAGATGGGGTTTCTCCATGTTAGTTAGGCTGTTTGTTCTTGAACTCCCGACCTCAGGTTATCCACCCGCCTTGGCCTCCCAAAGTGCTGGGATTACAGACATGAGCCACCACTCCTGGCCGATTTCTTGCTTTTAACTGAAGAGTAAATGTGGGCCAGTTTATTAAAAATCCTCTGAAGGGGCCGGGCAGGGTGGCTTACACCTGTAATCCCAGCACTTTGGGGGGCCGAGGCAGGCGAATCATGAGGTCAGGAGTTCAAGACCAGCCTGGCCAACAAGGTGAAACCCCGTCTCTACTAAAAATACAAAAATTAGCTGGACGTGGTGTTGGGCGCCTGTAATCCCACCTACTCGGGTGGCTGAGGCAGGAGAATCGCTTGAACCCAGGAGGCGGAGGTTGCAGTGAGCCTAGATCACGCCATTGCACTCCAGCCCGGGAGACAGCGCCCCTCTGTCTCAAAAAAAAAAAAAAAAAATTCCTCTGAGGACCAATATAGGTTACATAGGCAATTTGTCTGTGTTTTTTGTTGTTGTTTTTTGCAATGGAGTTTCACTCTTGTTGCCCAGGCTGGAGGACAGTGGCATGATCTCGGCACACTGCAACAACCTCCCCCTCCTGAGTTCAAGCAATTCTCCTGCCTCAGCCTCCCAAGTAGCTGGGATTACAGGCACCCGCCACCACGCCTGGCTAATTTTTTGTATTTTTAGTAGAGATGAGGTTTCACCGAGTTGGCCAGGCTGGTCTCCAACTCCTGACCTCAGGTGATCCACCCACCCTGGCCTCCCAAAGTGCTGGGATTACAGGCGTTAGCCACCGCGCCAGGCCTGGCAATCTCTCTTATCCTGGTATTTTTTTGTATGCCCTTGGTCATAGAGAAGGGATGAGAATGTGAATTACCACTGCTTGGAAAAACAACTCAATTGGGCTGGGCGCGGTTGCTCACACCTGAAATCCCAGCACTTTGGGAGGCTGAGGCAGACGGATCACCTGAGGTCGGGAGTTTGAGACTAGCTTGGGCAACATGGAGAAACTCTGTCTCTACCAAAAATACAAAAATACCTGGGCGTGGTGGCGCATGTCTGTAATCCCAGCTACTCGGGAGGCTGAGACAAGAGAATCGCTTGAACTGGGGAGGCAGAAGTTGCTGTGAGCCGAGATCATGCCATTGCATTCCAGCCTGGGCAACAAGAGTGAAACTCCATCTCAAGAAAAAGAAAAACAACTCAATTAACGTGCATGGTTGACTTAACAGGGTCTCCTCAGTAAAAGTAAAGGTAAATCAAGAATTCATAGAAGTCATAACTTATAGAAACCTGTGAAGCAGAAAAATAAAATGAAAGAAGTAATAACTTAGTATTGCTGTTTTGGAAAATGCTGCTTTCACTTTTGATTCATACATGTGAAAGAAATAGTAAAGAAATAGTTAAGAATCATTTTACATTTTTTTCTTTTTTTTTTTTTTGATACGGAGTCTTGCTCTGTTGCCCAGGCTGGAGTGTAGTGGTGCGATCTTGGCTCGCTGCAACCTCTGCCTCCCAGGTTCAAGCGATTCTCCTGCCTCAGCCTCCTGAGTAACTGGGATTACAGGTGCGTGCCACCACGCCCGGCTAATTTTTGTATTTTTAGCAGAGACTGGATTTCTCCATGTTGGTCAGGCTGGTCTCTAACTCCTGACCTCGTGATCCACCCACCTTGGCCTCCCAAAGTGCTGGAATTACAGATGTGAGCCACCGCGCCCAGCCATATTTGTTTATTATTTTGAGTTGTTGATACTTTCTTTTTACATGAACTCTGTAGTTTATAAAATGATGAATTTGTCTACTTCAGAGTTAGGGGGAAGAGTTATCGGTGTGTACTGGCAGCAGGCTGTGGATTCAGAACTGTGAAAGCTTCTCCCAATACTATTCAGTCTTGTTTCTACCTGTTTCTTGGGGTTTCAGTGTTTCTACACTAATTTTTAGGTTAATTTCTTGGGTTTTCATTTCCTTATGCACGTAGGTAGTTTGATTATGGATCTTACATTTATGTGCTCTTCTGACTTGTGCTTTTAATATTTTGGGAGCACTTGCCCACCTCTCAACATTGCCATGATAGATGGCAAACCTCTTTGTGGCTTCTCCAGGCTTCTTTGAGCATCTGTGATCAAGGAAAGGAGCACTTGGCTGTTGGGCTTTATGCAGGGTACAGGGCTTTTACCTACCTATAAGGTTAAGGTCATATCTCCCAACCCTATTCTTACTGTCATGCTCGGTTCCCTGGCATCAGATTTTCCTTACATCTATAGCTTTGATTGTACTCTTTATGGAATCTGGAATATCTACCATTTTTCTAGTTCAGCTGTGTGTCCGAACATTTTTATTGTCATTTTATCTACATCTTTATGTGTTTGTAGTGGGAGGGGGAACTGACAGCATCAGTTCAGTCCACCCTGTTGATGAAAGGCCACTTCAGAGATTGATTGATTGATTGATTGATTGATTTATATATATTTTAGAGATGGGATTTGCCCTGTTGCCCAGACTGGAGTGCGGTGAAGCAATCTTGGCTCACTGCAACCTCCACCTCCCAGGTTCAAGCGATTCTCCCGCCTCAGCCTCCCGTCTAGCTGGGACTACAGGCGCCCACTACCATGCCTGGCTAATTTTTTATATTTTTAGTAGAGACGGGGTTTCACCATGTTAGCCAAGATGGTCTCGATCTCCTGACCTCGTGATCCGCCTGCCTCGGTCTCCCAAAGTGCTGGGATTACAGGCGTGAGCCACCGCACCTGGCCAAGAATGCATTAAAATATTTTAAATAATTTTTTGTTGTTTAAAAGTGAAAAAAATATAAACAAGAAACTGATTCACTCCCTTACTTCATGCATTCATCATCTAAACCAAAAACAAAATTTTAAAGCAAGAACAAACTACTGCGGAAAGTTTTTGTAAGTCCATTTTCTCTGTACATGCAAACTGCTGACTACTGAAGGGAAAAAAATATAATCCATGGTGTCTGCTGAATCAAAGGGGAGAAACAAGGCTGTCATTTAGTATCCAAAAACTGATACACGTATGTTCTGCTTTTATAATGTGTATTTTTCTCTCTTCTGTTTTTCATATCCAAAACTTGTAAATGCTATTTTAGGGGCAAAGCAGATTAGATTCCAACACTTGTTGAACAGAATTCACAAGCTGTGACAAAACTCTGTCATCTTCGGGGTGCAATTTTGTTTATATACACTGTATGTATATATTTCTTTTAGATTTGGCTGTAGTGGACTGGCCGTGGTTCAAGTGCCACCTTCATTCTAAGGCAAGGATATGCTGTGATGAAATCTTGGAAGT
The DNA here is from genome assembly GCF_028858775.2 of Pan troglodytes. Classification (NCBI taxonomy): domain Eukaryota; kingdom Metazoa; phylum Chordata; class Mammalia; order Primates; family Hominidae; genus Pan; species Pan troglodytes. The sequence continues at coordinate 50,638,976 of NC_072407.2, forward strand.
ACAGCTAGAGTCATCATTCTAGCTGTTTGAAAAAGTGTATTTGGGCCAGGTGCCGTGGCTCATGCCTGTAATCCCAGCATTTTGGGAGGCCAAGGCGGGCGGATCACGAGGTCAGGAGACCATCCGGGCTAACACGGTGAAACCCTGTCTCTACTAAAAATACAAAAAAAAAAAAAAAAAAAAAAAATTAGCCGTGTGTGGTGGCGGGCACCTGGGGTCCCAGCTACTCTGGAGGCTGAGGCAGGAGAATGGCACGAACCTGGGAGGCGGAGTTTGCAGTGAGCCAAGATTGTGCCACTGCACTCCAGTCTGGGCGACAGAGCGAGACCCCGTCTCAAAGAAAAGAAAAGAAAAAGTGCATTTGAAGTACGTCCATAAAGAAAGAGACCTAATTTTAGAAGACATTTATGCTGGGTGAAAGTTTTTCTCCACTCTATTATGGACCATATGATGGCAACTAGTTTTTTTTTTTGTTTTTGTTTTTGTTTTTTTGAGACAGAGTCTCACTCTGTCACCTATGCTGGAGTGCAGTGGCGCAGTCTTGGCTCACTGCAACCTCTGCCTCCCGGGTTCAAGCAGTTCTCCTGCCTCAGCCTCCCAAGTAGCTGGGATTACAGGTGTGCATCACCATGGCCGGCTAATTTTTGTATTTTTAGTAGAAATGGGGTTTCACCATGTTGGCCAGGCTGGTCTCGAACTCCTGACCTCAGATGATCTGCCCGCCTTGGCCTCCCAAAGTGCTGGGATTACAGGCCTGAGCCACCGTGCCTGGCTGGCAACTAGTTTTTTTATTTGTTAATTTGATTTTTTTTAATTCAAATCTACAGAAAAGTTGGAAGAATATTACAGTGAATTTTTATGTACTCTTCCCTTAGATTTGCACATTGTTCACTCTTTACCACATTACTTTCTTTCTCCTATATATTGTATAACTATTATTTTTGCATTATATTTACACATTCTTATTCTTTTTTTTTTTTTCTGAACCCTTCAGAGATGTTACTTATATCTCATGAATAAGAATGTGGACTAAAATGTAATTTTATCAAATTCAGGAATTTTTTTTTTTTTGAGATGGAGTCTCGCTGTCACCCAGGCTGGAGTACAGTGGCGCAATCTCGGCTCCCTGCAACCTCCACCTCCTGGGTTCAAACGATTCTCCTGCCTCAGCCTCCTGAGTAGCTGGGACTACAGGCATGCGTCACCACACCTGGCTCATTTTTGTATTTTACTAGAGAAAGGGTTTCGCCATGTTGGCCAGGCTGGTCTCGAACTCTTGACCTCAAGTGTTTACACTCCTCAGCCTGCCAAAGTGCTGGGATTACAGGGGTGAGCCACCACAACCAGCCAAATTCAGGAAATTTAATATTGATGCAATACTGTTACCTAGTATACAGTTGGGTTCAAATGTTGCCAGTTGTTTCAGTACTGTCCTTCACAGAAACTTTTTAAAAAATCCAGGAACCAGTCCAGAATCAAGCTTTGCATTTAGTTGTCACACTTTATTCTCCTTTAATCCAAAACGGCTCTTCAGATTTTTTTTTTTTTTTGGTCTTTTATAACACTGACGTTTTTGAAGAGTGACGAGCCCATTATATTATTAAATTTTCGGCCTTTCAATTTGAGCTTGTCCAGTCACTTCCTCATACTTAGTTTCAGGTTATACAGTTTTAGCAAGAAAGCTATGTAAGTAATACATCACATCAGAAGGGATGTGAAGTCAGTTTCTTCAATTGTTGTCCAGGCCAAGGTGAAAGTTCCCCCTCACCCTTGAAAAAATCAGCTCATTAGCTCATTGGCTGGGCATGATTGCTCATGCTGTAATAATCATAGCACTTTGGGAGGCTGAGGTGAGAGGATTGCCTCAGCGCAAGAGTTTGAGACCAGCCTGAGCAACATAGTGAGATGCTGTCTTTACAAAAAAATTTAAAAATTACCTGGGCATGGTGGTGTGCACCTGTAGTCCCAGCTGAGGTGGGAGGATTGCTTGAGCCTGGGAGGTCCAGGCTGCAGTGAGCCATGATCATCATGGCACTCCAGCCTGAGCAACAGAGACCTTGTCTCCAAAAGATAATCAACTCATTCACAAGGCCAGGTTCAGTGGCTCACACCTGTAATCCTAATCCCAACACTTTAGGAGGCCAAGATGGGAGGATCACTTGAAGCCAGAAGTTCCAGACCAGCCTGGGCAACATATCAAGATCGCGTTGCTACCAAAAAAAAAAAAAGAAAAATCAACTCACAAAAGGCATATGAATTGGAAAAAAAGGCATACAGATTTTTTTTTTTCCTAAGGTACTTTTGCTATAGCTTGCTCTTTCTTTTTTTTTTTTTTTTGATACAGGGTTTTGCTTTGTCACCCAGGCTGGAGTGCAATGACATGATCACAGCTCACTGCAGCCATACCTCCTGGGTTCGAGTGATCTTCCCACATCAGCCTCCTGAGTAGCTGGGACTATAGGTGAGCATCACCACACCCAGCCAATTTTTTGTATTTTTGTAGATAAATGTTACCCAGCCTGATCTTGAACTCCTGAGCTCAAGCTATCCTCCTGCCTCGGCCTCCTAAAGTATTGAGATTATAGGCGTGAGTCACTGGGCTGGCCAAGGCATACAAATTTATCACAGAGTGATTGCCCATCCCCCAAGGTGGTTCAGAGGTTATATACCATTCTGGCAAAACAGGTTATGGAAACCTGGAGAAGAGGAATTCCGCTGAGGGGATTACTAGGGAGAATGAATGGATCAGGGAACAGAGATTAACTTGCACATTATCTTGTGAAAGGGTCCATTTAGGTGTGGTTACATTTGTGGTGTTACAACATACAGAAGAACAGTTGTTCCTTTAGGTGGGTCTGGATTTTAGGCGCATAAAGGAATTTAAGCTTTACTGTATGCTTTGGAAGAGAACGTGTGTGGATGGAGTGAGGTGTCAGAGATACCTTGAGGCTTCTTTGGTTAGCATAGCCATATTTGGGGGTATTGATTTCTTTTGTTTTTTTCGTTTGTTTGTTTGTTTTTGAGACAGAGTCTGTCGCCCAGGCTGGAGTACAGTGGTGTGATCTCGGCTCACTGCAAGCTCCGTCTCCCAGGTTCACACCATTCTCCTGCCTCAGCCTCCCAAGTAGCTGGGACTACAGGTGCCCACCACCATGCCCAGCTAATTTTTTGTGTTTTTAGTAGAGACAGGGTTTCACCATGTTAGCCAGGATGGTCTTGATCTCCTGACCTTGTGATCCACCCGCCTCGGCCTCCCAAAGTACTGGGATTACAGGCGTGAGCCACCGCACCTGGCCTCTTTTGTTTTTTGAGACGGGAGTTTCACTCTTGTGCCCAGGCTGGAGTGCAGTGGCACAACCTCAGCTCACTGCAGCCTCTACCTCCTGGGTTCAGATGATTCTCCTGCCTCAGCCTCCCGAGTTGCTGAGATTACAGGCACGCACCACCACGCCTGGCTAATTTTTTATTTTGAGTAGAGACAGGGTTTCACCATATTGGCCAGGCTGATCTCGAACTCCTGACCTCAGGTGATCCGTCTGCCTCCGCCTCCCAGAGTGCTGGGATTACAAGCGTGAGCCACTGCGCCCAGCCTGGGTATTGATTTCTGAGCCCCAATATCAGTATGTTATCTTTGATGACTTTGTTAAGATTGTATCCACCAGGTTTCTCTTTGTAATTAATAAGTAGTAACCTGTGTTCCCATAGATTGTGTAAATATCTCATTTGTAAATAAAGTTTCACCCAGAAATTTTAGCATTCCTTGATGATTTGCTTGAACCAGTTATTCCTATAATGGTTACAAAATTGTCATTTTCTAAGTCTGCTATTCTTACATTTATTTATTGTATTATACTATAAAGAAGTATTTTCCCCATCTTCATTTATTGCACAGCTCCCTTTGAAACCACAGTGTTAGGAGGAAGATGTAAACATTTGCTATAGAAAAAAAGGACTATGTCAGGAAAGGATTGTATCTGCTCTTCCACTGTTAGCTTAAGAAGTAAGGTCGGATGCGGTAATCCTGTAATCCCAGCACTGTGGAAAGCCGAGGTGGATGGATCACTTGAGGCCAGGAGTTCGAGACCAGCCTGGCCAACATGGCAAAACCTCATCTCTACTAAAAATAAGATAATTAGCCCGGGCCGGGCGTGATGGCTCACGCCTGTAATCCCAGCACTGTGGGAGGCCGCAGTGGGCAGATACATGAGGTCAGGAGTTTGAGTCCAGTCTGGCCAACCTGATGAAACCCTATCTCTACAAAAATACGAAAATTAGCTGGGCATGATGGCAGGTGCCTGTAATTTCAGCTACTTGGGAGGCTGAGGCAGGAGAATCACTTGAACTTGGGAGGCGGAGGTTGCAGTGAGCCGAGATTGCACCACTGCACTCCATCCAGGGCGACAGAGCAAGACTCTGTCTCAAAAAATAAATAAATAAATACAGAGAAATGTAAAATTATAAATTAAATTTTAATGCTTCCAAAACCTACATGTTCTCTCATGATAAACATGAGTTTAAAAGCTTTTTTTGAGAAGAAGTTTTGCTCTTGTTGCCCAGGCTGGAGTGCAATGGCGCGATCTCAGCTCACCGCGACCTTCGCCTACTGGGTTCAAGCAATTCTCCTGCCTCAGCCTCCCAAGTAGCTGGGATTACAGGCATGTGTCACCATGCCTGGCTAATTTTTTTTTTTTTTAATTTTTAATAGAGATGGGGTTTCTCCATGTTCATCAGGCCGGTCTCGAACTCCTGATCTCAGGTGATGCCCGCCTCGGTATCCCAGAGTGCTGGGGTTACAGGTGTGAGCCACCGTGCCTGGCCTGAATTTAAGAGCATTTTTAAGGCCAAGCGCAGTGGCTCATGCCTGCAATCCCCAGCAGTCTGGGAGGCTGAGACGGGAGGATTGCTTGAACCCAGGAGTTCACAACCAGCCTGGGCAACAAGGCAAAGCCCCATCTCTACAAAAAATTAGCTGGGTGTGGTGGCATGCTAGTAGTCCCAGCTACTCCTGAGGCTGAAGTGGGAGAATCACCTGAGTCCAGCAGGTTGAGGCTGCAGTGAGCTGTGATCGGGCCACTGCACTCTAACCTGGACAAAGGATTGAGACCTTGTCTCAAAAAAAAAAAAAATGGGCAGGAAAAAAAGCATTTTGGCCAGGCATGGTAGCTCACGCCTGTAATCCCAGCATTTGGGAGACCGAGGTGGGCAGATCACCTGAGGTCAAGAGTTCTAGATCAGCTTGGCCAACACGGTGAAACCCCATCTCCATTAAAAATACAAAAATAAGCTGGTGTGGTGGCATGTGCCTCTGGTCTCAGCTACTCGGGAGGCTGAAGCAGGAGAATCACTTGAACCTGGCAGGTGGAGATTGCAGTGAGATCGTGCCACTGCATACCAGCCTGGGCGACAGAGTGAGACTCTGTCTCAAAAAAAACCTGAAAACAAAACCCCGCATTTTAAGCATCCAAAGTGTTGAATATTTGTCAGCAAGTAGTTTTTTTTTTTTAAATTACAGGTAAAACATTCTATTATTTCTGTAATAGTTTTGAGGTTACTGCTTATAGATTTTATGTAAGTTGAAGTAGGCATTATACAAATGTGAAAGCAATGTTAATATGCCAGGAATTGTTACTCAGAAAAACTGAATTTGGGATTCATTTTTAGAATAAATCAAGGAAATATTAATTGGTTAACTGTTCATTGTTAATATTAGATTAGTTCCATATATATCTAACAGTCTTCTCTACACAGCAACCTGAGCAATCCTTTTTAAAAATGTACTTGATTGAGGTGTAATTGACATAAATAAATTATATCCATTATAAATTTACAGTTTCACAAATTTTGGCAAATGCATAAGTCTTATAATCACCACCACAATCAAAACATGGAAATTCCTATCACTTTAACTTTTCCCCCTACCATTTCTACCTGCACTCCCAGCCCCAAGCAATACTGATCTGTTTTCTTTTTTTTTTTTGGAGACGGAGTCTCACTGTGTCACCCAGGCTGGAGCGTGTGTGCAGTGGCGCGATCTTGGCTCACTACAACCTCCTCCTCCTGGGCTCAAGAGATCCTCCCACCTCAGCCTTCCAAGCAGCTGGAACTACAGATGTGCACCACCATGCCTGGCTAATTTTTGTATTTTTAGTAGAGGTGGGGTTTCACCATGTGAGCTAGGCTGGTCTTGAATTCCTGACCTCAGATGCCCCACCCACCTCAGCCTCCCAAATTGCTGCGATTACCGGTGTGAGCAACTGCACCTGTCTGATACTGATCTGTTTTCTGTCACAAGAGATTACATTTACCTTTTCTAGAGCATGGTATAGATGCAGTCACACTCATAGTGTGTATTTTTGTGTGCGCTTTCACTTTGTATTATGTGAGATTCATCTATTTGTGTTCACAAGGAGGTTTTTGTTTTTGTTTTTGTTTTTTTCCGAGACAGAGTCTTGGTCTTGTTGCCAGGCTGGAGTGCAATTGCATGATCTCAGCTCACTGCAACCTCTGCCTCCTGAGTTGAAGCGATTCTCCTGCCTCAGCCTCCCAAGTAGCTGGGATTCCAGGAGCCCGCCATCACGCCCGGCTAATTTTTGTATTTTTAGTAGAGACGGGGTTTCTCCATGTTGGTCAGGCTGGTCTCGAACTCCTGACCTCAGATGATCCACCCGCTTCGGCCTCCCAAAATGCTGGGATTACAGGCATGAGCCACCGTGCCTGGCCGACCCTGCTTAATCTTAATAAGCACTTAATACTTTCAAACGTATTTTAATTATTTTTATTGTCAGTTTCCCCCTTGTTAGAATACAAGCTCCATAATATCATGAATTTTTGACTGATTACAAATTTCTGGTTAAACATGACAGAGTGACTACATATATCTGTTCTGTTTATTTATTTATTTATTTATTCATTTTATTTTTGGTCTCCTAAGGCTGTGTCGTCCCAAAGATACTAAGTAACAGGCAGAATTGGATATGGCACAAATTTCTGTTTAAAGAGATGCGGTCTCGCTCTGTTGCCCAGGCTGTTGTGCAGTGGTATTCACAGTCATGATCATATTTCTCTACAGCATCTTGGACTCAAGTGATTCTCCTGCCTCAGCCTCCTGAGTAGCTGGGACTACAGGTATGTGCCACCAGGCCCCATTTCTTTTTAAGCCAAATAAAATTATAGTAAAGGAATAAAATGGATGTAAACATGCAAGAATAGAATGGGAAAAGCTGAGAAGGAGAGATTCTCTACATTTTTGGGAGAAGGAAACCTAGAGGAGGAATTTTAACTGGTTTAACAATGCAGAAGAAGCAGCAGCCTGGGAGTGAAATGAAGTTGGAACAGGAAGTGAACTGATTTGAACCAAGAACCCTGTAATGGTTCCAGACTGGAGGTTCTAGGTAGCTAAGGTTCAGGGAAGGCTCCAGATTCAGAAATACCAAACACCGCTTGTGTGTTTCATGATGAGTGAGTGGACCAGTTACAAAGGCCAAATGGAGATAAATATGGTAAAAATCAATTTACCTGATTTCTCACTGTGCTTGTTACATCCAGAAAGCTGATAGGTAGACTTATGCTTGGCCTTGGCAAGAAATTAGAGGCTTTTTTTTTTTTTTTGAGACGGGGTCTCACTCTGACCCAGTCTGGAATGCAGTGGAGTGGTGCAATCACAGCTCACTGCAGCCTTGACCTTCCAGCTCAAGCAATCTGCCTACCTCAGCCTCCCAGTAGCTGGCTCTACAGGTGCATGCCACCATGCCCGGCTACTTACTTTTTTTGCAGAAACAAGGTGTCACTATGTTCCCTGGCTGGTCTTGAACTCCTGGACTCAAGTGATCCTCCTGCCTTGGCCTCCCAAGTAGCTGGGACCACAGGTGCATGCCACCACAACTGGCAATTTTTTTTTTAATTTTTATTTTTTGTAGAGACAGAATCTCTCCATGTTGTCCAGGCTGGTCTCAAACTCCTGGGCTCAAGAGATCATCCCACCTTGGCCTTCCAAAGTGTTGGGATTACTTATGTGAGTCACCATGCCCAGCCTATTCACTTTTTATTTTCCAATACTTCGTTGACTTCTTTGATTTGTTATTTCTTCTTCTATCTTTGGGTTTTATTTATAGCTTTTTTATGTCTGTGCTTTTAATTGAGGATTAGGAAGATAGTTTAGATAAATATGTCTTTTTTATCTGCCTATTTAAGTAGAACCCTATATGTATGTATGTATGTAAGTGTAAATTAATGAATGACAGGGTCTCACTCTGTTACTTAAGTTGGACTGCAGTGGTGCAATCATAGCTCACTGTAGTTTCAAACTCCTGGCTCAAGTAATCTGTCCACCTCGGCTTCCAAAGTGCTGGGATTATAGGTTTGGACCACCAAGCTGGCCTATTTCTTTATTTAAAATTAGAATTTCAGTACAAAAGTAAGTAAAAGATGTAGAGAACTTGCTTACCTAGTTAAATGTTGTTTTCCATTCGTTCATTATTATCTTTTGCACTTAAGTAGTGTGATAGAATCTTCTGTCCAGCATTTGGAAGTCAGTGATTATCTATGGGCATTATCTAACAATGGGATAATTTGTTTTTTCAGTAATTGTTCAAAAACATTTAGTCTGGTCTGGGTGCCATGGCTCACAGCTATAATCCCAGCACTTTGGGAGGCTGAGGTGAGAGGATCGTTTGAGGCCAGAAGTTCAAGACCAGCCTGGGGAACAAACGGAGACACCCGACCCCCCCCCACAGGTCTCTGCAAAAAATTAAAAAATTAGTTGGGTGTAGTGACATATACCTGTGGTCTCAGCTACTTGAGAGGCTGAGATGGGAGGATCACTTGGGCCCAGGAGGTCCAGGCTTGCAGTGAGCTATGATGGCATCACTGCACTCCACCTTGGATGACAGAACAAGACCTTGTCTCAAAACAAAAACAACCATTTAGTCTGATACAAGTCTATGCATGTTCTCTTACACTTTGGGAACCTCAAAGTGTTATTTGTTAGGAATTTCTGTTTGCAAAAGTGATGTGCAGAGATGTTGCAAAATTGAAATTGCTATTTAAAGTCCAATAAATAGTTTTTGTTATTACTCAACTGTCTTATCATGAAGAAAGGTCTTAATTAAATGAGATTACTTCTAAGACAAGAAAACCTATAAGTATCAAGTCACAGGACAATAAGTGTAGATGAAGTTTAAAGGGATAGCAATATTTGTGGGAACATTATAGAGTATAATTTTTTTTTACCTGATTAAGGCATTTTAGAAACAGTGACATAAATTTAATCAATTATTCATGAATGGGAACTGCATAAATTTTTTTGTGAAAATCTGAAATTATACATAGTAATTGGGTTATATCCCTAGGACAGAAAATTTTAATAACAAGATAGTAAGCAGCTCACATGAACTTACATATTCAGCATATTAGCAGGAAAGAGGCAAGACATTTGAAGAACTTGCAGAAAAGTTGCAAAGTAAATGAGAGACTAGAATGCTGAAAGGTAAAGTGGCCTTGATTTGAAGTAAGTGGTAACCTAAAAGCTCTTTTTCTTTGGCTTAGTCTCCTAGCAGCTGATGTGTGGCCTTAAAACCTATACTATTAAGGAGTCTCCACCCTTAATGTAGACAGTCATTTTGGCCGTAACAAGAATTGTAGCAGTAAGTAGTCTGCAAAGTCTGAAGAGAAGAAAGTCACATACATTGTCAGGTCCGGTACCTCTATAGACTTTTGGCAGTAGAACCACAAAACCACTTGCCCCTGTGGTAGAGAAGGATGTGTGAAGTTTATAGTGTGGGGTGATACCAGGTAACCATCTGGTACTATTTTACTTCCCAAAACAGTATCTTTTTAGGAAAGATAACATCCTTATTACTTGACACATCTCTTTCTCTCTACTTTCTCAAAAATTGGAATCATGGGCCTAGCACAGTGGCTCACAACTGTAATCCCAGTGCTTTGGGAGATGGAGGTGGGAGGATCACTTGAGGCGAGCAGTTTGAGACCAGCCTGGGCGACAGAGCAAGACCCCCATCTCTATATTAAAAATATATATATATATATATATATATATATATATATATATTTTTTTTTTTTTTGGCAACGGGGTCTTGCTCTGTCGCCCAGGCTGGAGTGCAATGGTGGGATCTCGGCTCACTGCAACCTCCTCCTCTCGGGTTCAAGCTATTCTCCTGCCTTAGCTTCCCAAGTAGCTGGGATTACAGGCGCCTGCCACCATGCCTGGCTAATTTTTGTATATTTTGGTGGAGATGGAGCTTCACCATGTTGGTCAGGCTGGTCTAGAACTGACCTCATGATCCACCTGCCTCACCCTCCCAAAGTGCTGGGATTACAAGCGTGAGCCACTGCACCCAGCCCCCAAAAATTTTATTTTATTTTTTAATTATTGTTTTTTTGGAGACGGAGTTTTGCTCTTGTTGCCTAGGCTGGAGTGCAATGGCGCAATCTTGGCTCGTGCAACCTCCGCCCCCTGTATTCAAGTGATTCTTGTGCCTCAGCCTCTTGAGTAGCTGGGATTACAGGCGCCCGCCACCACGACCAGCTAATTTTGTATTTTTAGTAGAGACGGGGTTTCACCGTGTTGGTCAGGCTGGTCTTGAATTCCTGACCTTAGGTGATCCGCCTGCCTCTGCCACCCAAAGTGTTGGGATTACAGGCGTGAGCCACCGTGCCTGGCCAAAAATTTTTTTAAATTAGCTGCACATGGTGTTGCGAGTTTATAGTCCCAGCTACTCGAGAGGCTTAAGTGGGAGGACTGCTTGAGGCCAGGAGTTCCAGGTTACAGTGAGCTATGATTGCGCCACTACACTCCAGCCTGGGTAACAGTGTGAGACCCTGTTTCCAAAGAATATATTTATATGCTATATAAACAGTCTCTTTTAACTTGTGTTGTCCCCAAAACCTTGATTGAATTAATAAAATTAGTTTCTTTTACTTCATTAAGACCACAAATAAATGAAAGCAATTTTTTAGTTTCCTAAGCCTGAATATTGAAATCCTGGACTTTGGTACAGGATCACCTTTTGCCACTTTCAGTGACTAGACTCTTTGCTGAAAGTGTCAGCAGGCCTCTGATCGCCTTTTTGAAGTCACATAACCTATTTTCTCAGCTGAGTTTGCCTGGGATTTTTTTTTTCTTTTTTTTTGAGATGGAGTCTCGCTCTATCGCCAGGCTAGAGTTCAGTGGCGCGATCTCAGCTCACTGCAATCTCCACCTCCCAGGTTCAAGAGATTCTCCTGTCTCAGCCTCCTCAGTAGCTGGGATTACAGGCATGCACTGCCACACCCAGCTAACGTTTTTTTGCATTTTTAATAGAGACGGGGTTTCACCATGTTGGCCAGGATGGTCGCGATCTGCTGATCTTGTGATCCACCGGCCTCGGCCTCCCAAAGTGCTGGGATTGGATTCTTTTTTTCTTTTTAATTTAATTTAGTTTTCTTTTTTTTTTTTTTTTTGAGTCTGAGTTTTTGTCGCCCAGGCTGGAGTACAGTGGCACAATCTCAGCTCACTGCACCTCCGCCTCCCGGGTTCAAGCAGTCCTCCTGACTCAGCCTCCTGAGTAGCTGGGACTATAGGCATGAACCAACACACCCAGCTAATTTTTGTATTTTTAGTAGAGACAGGGTTTTACCATGTTGGCTAGGCTGGTCTCAAACTCCTGACCTCAAGTAATCCGCCCACCTCATCCTCCCAAAGTGCTGGGATTACAGGTGTGATCCACTGCGCCCAGCCTAGTTTTTTTGTTTGTTTGTTTTTTGAGACGGAGTCTTGCTCTGTCACCCAGGCTGGAGTGCAGTGGCACGATCTCGGCTCACTGGAACCTCTGCCTCCTGGGTTCAAATGATTCTCCTGCCTCAGCCTCCCCAGTAGCTGGGACTACAGGTGTGTGCCAGCACACCCAGCTAATTTTTTGTATTTTTAGTAGAGGCCGGGTTTCACCATATTGGCCAGGCTTTTCTTGAACTCCTGACCTTGTGATCCGCCCAACTCAGCCTCCCAAAGTGCTGGGATTACAGGCATGAGTCACCTCACCTGGCCTAGGTTTTTTTTGTTTTTTTTTTTTAAGTAGGGGTTTTTCTCTCTGTCTCCTAGTCTGGAGTGCAAGGGTGCTGTCTGAACTCATGGCAGCCTCTGCCTCCCAAGTTCAAGCGATTCTCGTGCCTCAGCCTCCCAAGTGGCTGGGATTACAGGCTGTGGCACCACTCCTGGCTAATTTTTGTATTTTTAGTAGAGACGGGGTTTTGCTATGTTGGCCAGGCTGGTCTCGAACTCCTGACGTCATGTGATCCCCTGCCCTCAGCTTCCCAAAGTGCTGGGATTACAGGTGTGAGCCACCGAGCTTGGCCTTTTAAAAGTTTTATTTTAATTAAGACATAATAATTGTTGTACATATTTATAGGATACAGTGATGTTTTGATAAATATATACATTGTGTAATGATCAAATCAGGGTAATTAGGATTGCCTGAGTCCAGGAGTTCAATACCAACCTGGCCAACATAGAGAGACCCCCATCTCTTTTTTAAAAAATTGCATAGCAAGAGTTGCAGGATTTAGTAACTGGATAGTTAATAGCAAAGGGCAGAAAAAAGGAAGTTGTTCAATTGCAGGTTTCTTTAATGTTTGTATCAAATTTACCTTTGTATTCATAGGAGCACTCAAAGAGAATTTTGCAAAGAGCAAAGCGTAAAGTAAACCTTACATACATTTATCTTGTAGAGGATGAATTGACTGCTTGGTTAACTGGACCTAAGGGAACACATAGGTCTGGGAGATAACTTTTTCCCTAGTGGAGACTGCACCCTTTTTGGCTCAATAACTGTAGTTACATAATCCTTTCAATGCTACCAGTTGTACAAAAAGTCATTGGAGCCATTGTGCCGTTATAATGATTGCATTGGTAGATAATCTGATGGTGAGAATCCAATTCTTACCTTTAGTGTAAGATAAGGGCAGTATAATCCTGCAGCGCATTTCTTTCTTTCTTTGTTTTTCTTCTTCTTGAGACAGGGCCTTGCTCTGTCACCCAAGCTGGAATACAATGGCACAGTTGTTAGTGTTCTTTTTAACCAAAATTAGGAATGTCTGAAGTGGGTATATGTTTCAAATGCAGCCAGATCTACAAATGATAGATTCCAGTAGGTAAGTCATTTATAGTTTGGATCGCTTTAGGCCATTAACCTGTTCTTGATCACGGTGGACTATCCTGTGGCATCGTATTCCAATAATTATTTCCTCTCTCACATCTTTTTTTTCTCCTTCATTGACTTCTTGTCTCTCCCTATAAATTTGTTTAGATATCCCTATCCTGGGAGGGCCGGGTGCAGTAGCTCACACCTGTAATCCCAGCACTTTGAGAGGCAGAGGTGGGTGGATCATGAGGTCAGGAGATCGAGACCATCCTGGCTAACACAGTGAAACCCCGTCTCTACTAAAAATACAAAAAAATTACCCGGGCATGGTGGCAAGCACCTGTAGTCCCAGCTACTCAGGAGACTGAGGCAGGAGAATGGCGTGAACCCAGGAAGCGGAGCTTGCAGTGAGCCGAGATCATGCCACTGCACTCCAGCCTGGGGGACAGGGCGAGACTCCGTCTCAAAAAAAAAAAAAAAAAAGCCAGGCAAAGAGTATATACTATATGATTTAATCTTTTTTCCTTTTTTTGTTGGGGGTAGAGATGGAGTTTCACTATGTTGCTCAGATTGTTCTTGAACTTTGGGCCACAAGCGATCCTCCTGCCTCAACCTCCCAAAGAGCTGGGATTACAGGTGTCAGCTGCCACGCTGGGCCTATGTGATTTAGTTGATATAGTTTTTTTTTTTTTCTTTTGAGGTGGAGTCTCATTCTGTCACCAGGCTAGAGTGTTAATTCTCCTGCCTCAGCCTCCCGAGTAGCGGGGACTACAGGCGCACACCAACACGCCTCAGCTAATTTTTGTATTTTTAGTAGAGACGGGGTTTCACCATGTTGGCCAGGATGGTCTCGATCTCTTGACCTTGTAATTAGCCTGCCTTGGCCTCCCAAAGTGCTGGGATTACAGGTGTGAGCCACTGCGCCCAGCCATTGAGAAAGAATTCTACAAACTGCAGATTAAGGATCAGAGGTTTCCTAAGGATAAGGGGTATTAAGGAGTGGCTAAAGGGAGGCATGAGGAAACTTTTGGGAACTATTGGGGTTCACTATTTTGTTTTTGGTGATGGTTTTACCATACATAAGTATGTTGAATCCTATTAAATTGTATACTTTCAACATACTGTTTATTGAGAGCTACAACTCAGCTATTTTTATTGATCTATTTTGAGATGGAGTCTCACTCTGTTTCCCAGGATGGGATGCAGTGGTGCAATAAAACAAAATGTTTCTACAAGAAAATACAGGAGAATATCTTCATGATTTGCAGATCAGCAAAAATGTATTTTCTTTTCTCTGAATTTTAATAATTTATTAATCTTTCGTTTGATGGTAAGCACTTTTTTATGTTCAAAAAATAATGTTTTTCCAGGGTTCAAGTGATTCTCTTGCCCAAGCCTCCCGAGCAGCTGGGATTACAGGTGTACACCACCACTCCTGGCTAATTTTTGTATTTTTTTGGTAGAGACAGGGTTTTGCCATGTTGGCCAGGATGGTTGCAAATTCCTGACCTCAAGTGATCTGCCTGCCTCAGCTTCCCAAAGTACATCAAAACTATTTTTCATATGGAAATAGCACCCAGATGAGAACAAGCGCAGGCTATTCAGAGCAAAAGAGTCAGCTGTTATCATTTGCATTTGGCAGAGACTCAGAAGCGGACAGAGGAGTGGGAAAGCTTTATAGTGGGGGAAAAAGGGAAGGTTTCAAGTTTTCCCTAATTGGAGGCTCCTGGCATAGGGCAGCTGGCGGCAGGCTGACTAGAAGCAGGGCATCCTGTGTGATTGGTTAGGAGGTGCATATTTGGCTTTCTTCAGTTGGTCCTAAGTTGGAGGACGTGGGGACCAAAATGTAGGGTATTAAGTCCTAGCTCTTTTGGGCCAATGGTTTTTTGTTTTCATTTTAAATTTATGATTGATACATAATAATTATACATATTTATGGGGTTCGTGTTTTGATGCATGTCTAAATTGTGTAGTGACCTATTCAGGATAATTAGCATATTCATCACCTTAAACATTTATTGTTTCTTTGTGATGAGAACATTTAAAAACCTCTCTTTTTGACTGGGTGCGGTGGCTCATGTCTGTAATCCCAGCACTTTGGAAGGCTGAGGCAGGTGAATTGCTTGAGTCCAGGAGTTCAAAACCAGCCTGGCCAACATGGCATAACCCTGTCTCTACTAAAAATACAAAAATCAGCTGGGCGAGGTGGCACATGCCTATAATCCCAGCTACTCAGGGAGGCTGAGGTACCAGAATCACTTGAACCCGGGAGTCGGAAGTTGCAGTAAGCCAAGATCGCACCATTGCACTCCAGCCTGGGTGACAGAGTGAGACTCTGTCTCAAAAAACAAAACAAAAAAACCTCTCTTGCTATTTTGAAATATATATTATTGTTAACTCCAGTCATTCTGCTATGATATAGAACACTGGAACTTATTCCTCCTATCTAACTGTGGCCTTGTACCTGCTGACCAATTTCTCACCATCAACCTACACCCTACTTCCCCATCCTCTGGTAACTCCTATTCTACTCTCTACTACTTTAATAACAACATCTTAGATTCCACGAGTGAGATCATGCAGTATTTGTCTTTCCATGCCTGGCTTATTTCACCTAACATAATGCTCTCCAGGTTCATTCATGTTGCTGCAAATGACAGGATTTTACTCTTTTTCTGTGGCTAATTTCCATGATATATATATTCCACTTTTTTTGTTTGTTTGTTTTTTGAGACAGAGTCTCACTCTGTCACCCAGGCTGGAGTGCAATGTTGTGGTATTGGCTCACTGCAACCTCTGCCTCCCAGGTTCAAGCCATTCTCCCACCTCAGCCTTCCAAGTAGCTGGGACTACAGGCGTGTGCCACCACACTCGGCTAATTTTTATTTATTTATTTATTTATTTATTTGAGAAGGAGTCTCGCTCTGTTGCCCTGGCTGGAGTGTAGTGGTGCAATCTCGGCTCACTGCAACCTCCGCCTCCCGGGTTCAAGTGATTCTCCTGCCTCAGCCTCCCAAGTAGCTGGGACTGCAGGCACCACCACCATGTCTGGCTACTTTTTTGTATTTTTAGTAGAGACAGGGTTTTACTATGTTGGCCGGGCTGGTCTCGAACTCCTGACCTCATGATCCGCCTACCTTGGACTCCCACAGTGCTGGGATTATAGGCGTGAGCCACCATGCCCAGCTTCCACATTTTCTTTATCTTCGTTGATAGACATTTAGGGTGATTCCATATCTTGGCTATTGTGAATTGGGCCAATTGTCATAGTGGTTATTGTTGGCTTCCTGGACTAGTTGCTAGAGATAGTCTGACTTCATTGACTCATTAGTGTAGATAGTAGGTTGGCTTCTTGGGCTGGTTGCTTCAGGTTGTGGGTCAGAATTCTGTCTTTATATATATATATATTGCCCAGCTGTAACTGTAACAGGTCCATTGTTCATTTCGTGCAGCAAGTGAGTATGCGAAGACACTGGGTTGCAGCAGAGAAAAGAGGTTTAATTGTAGGGTTGCCAAAACAGGAAACAGGAGGAGCCCTCAAATCCGCCTCCCAGGGAGTTTGTGGGTAGAGTTTCAATTTAAGAGTTTGAGAGTGGGCTGAAGTGTGGAGATCATTGGTCAAAGTATGCAGGGTAAAGTCATGGCACAGAGAGATGAAGAAGCTATGTTCTTACACTGGTTTGGTTTCTCTGTGGGGGGGCCTTTAAACTGTTTGGTGTCAGCTATTCTGCTGTACTTCAGGATCTGCTTATGCAATTTTTTTTTTTTTTTTTGACTGGGTCTTGCTCTGTCGCCCATGTTGGAGTGTAGTGGCACGATCTCAGCTCACTGCAGTCTCTGCCTCCCAGGCTCAAGCAATCCTCCTGTCTCAGCCTCCTGAGTAGCTGGGACTACCATGCCCAGCTAATTTTTGTATTTTTTTTTTCTAGAGATGGGGTTTCACCATGTTGCCCAGGCTGGTCTCAAACTCTTGGACTAAAGTGATTCTCCCACCTTGGCCCCCCAAAGTACTGGGATTACAGGCATGAGCCACTGTGCCCATGTACTTAAGCAATTCTTAAACAAAAGTCTTATGATTCTAACATCAGGGAGCCTGTCTGTAGAACAGTAGGGATGCAAATGGTTACAAGGAAGTGGGTCAAAGTACAGCGTGATTAATGGTTAATTATATTTCTGTCCAGAATTCTTGTTAATCTTCTAAGAATGGCTTCATAGCCACTGTCTGTTAGTATATTCAGTCTCTTGTTAAAAAATAAAAAATAGGTTCCATCAGAATGGCAAGCCACCTCTGGGAGAAGATATTTGCAGTATGTATATCCAACGAAGTACTTGTATCCAGAATATATGTTTAAAACTTCAGTAAGGAAAAGAAAACCCATGGTAAAAATGGGCAAAAGGCTTAAACTAGCACTTCACAAAAGAAGATATCTTAGCTAGAGCCTCTGTTTCCAGCTACTCGGAGGCCGAGGCAGGAGGATTGCCTGAGCCTGGATGATTGAGGCTGCAGTGAGCTATGATCGTGCCACTGCACTCCAGTCTAGGCAACAGAGCAAGATTTTGTCTCACAAAATTAAAAAATACAACAATAAGATAGGATATCCAAATTGCTAATAAGCATATGAAAAGGTGCTAATAGGGGAAATTTCAGTCATCAGGGAAATGCAGATTAGATGAGATACTACCAGATACTACTATCTTTACCAGAATGGCTAAAATTAAAGAATAAGTATTACCAAGTGGTGTATAGATTTATAGCAACTGGAGCACTCGAACGCTGCTGGGACTGTGAACTGGTACAGATACTTTAAACCTTTCTGGCAGTGTCTGTTTAAGCTAAACATACGTACCATGTACTCAGTGACCCACCATTAACATTCCTGACTTTGTCTCTGATAGCAGTGAATGTTTACATCCACCAAAAGACACATATAAGAATATGATAGCTAAAAACAGGAAACAACTCAAATGTTTATCATCAGTAGAATTTTATTTATTTATTTAAGATGGAGTCTTGCTCCATTGCCCAGGCTGGAGTGCAGTGGTGCGATCTCAGCTCACTGCAACCTCTGCCTCCTGGGTTCAAGCAGTTCTCTGCCTCAGCCTCCTGAATAGCAGGGATTACAGGTGCCCACCATCACACCCAGCTAATTTTTGTATTTTTAGTAGAGACGGGGTTTCACCATCTTGGCCAGGCTGGTCTTGAACTCCTGACCTGGTGCTCCACCCGCCTCGGCCTCCCAAAGTGGTGGGATTACAGGCGTGAGCCACTGTGCCCGGCCTAGAATTTATTTTTAATATTATGTTATATTCATGAGATAGGGTACTATGAAGCAATGAAAAAGAATAAACTGCTGCTATATCCAACAATATAGATGAATCGTATTATAGACATAATGTTGAATAAAAGCCACACACAAAAAAGTTAATATTATTGATTACATTTGTAAGAAATTCAAAACAACCCAATAATCTGTGGTGATATAAATCAGTAATTATTTCCTTTTGGTGGATTTATAGACTGAGAGGGGTGTAATGGAACCTTCTAGAATATTGGATATGTTCTATAACTTTATCTGGATTGTGGTTATATGGGTGTATACATATAAAAATATTTATTGACCTGTACACCCAAGATTTGTGCATTTCAGTGCATCTAAGTTATACCTGATTTTTTTTTTTTTTTTCGAGACAGAGTTTTTTACTCCTGTTGCCCAGGCTGGAGTGCAGTGGAGCACCCATGGCTCACTGCCCATGGCTCACTGCAGCCTTGACCTCCAGGGCTCAGGCCATTCTCCCACCTCATCCTCCCGAGTAGCTAGGACTACAGGCATGTGCCACCATGCCTGGCTAAATTTTTTTGTATTTTGATTAGAGACGGGTTGTGCCATGTTGTCCAGGCGTCTCCAACTCCTGGTCTGTGATCCTGCAAGTGATCCAACTGCCTCAGCCTCCTAAACTGTTGGGATTACAGGTGTGCACCACCGTGCCCGACCAAAAAAAAATTTAACGTGTACCCATTATTTCCTCTTTCAGCTCTCCTTTTGTTTAATCTTTTCCTTAAAATCTTTTCCCAGTCTGGCTTCCCTGTTTTTGTTAAATGAAACTCTAGCCTCTCAGTTATCCATGTTTAAAACTCTGCTACTCCTTTGTCCTGTTTCTTAAGTCAGTCATTAAATCTTATCAGCTCTTCCTTGTTTTTTTGTTTTTGTGGGGGTTTTTTTTTTTTTTTTTTTGGATGGAATCTCACTCTGCCACCCAGGCTGGAGTGCAGTGGCGCAATCTCAGCCCACTGCAACCTCTGCCTTCTGGGTTCAAGCAATTCTCTTGCCTCAGCCTCCCAAGTAGCTGGTATTACAGGCGTGTGCCACCACACCCAGCTAATTTTTGCATTTTTAGTAGAGACGGGTTTCACCATGTTGGCCAGGCTGGTCTCAAACTCCTAACCTCAGGTGATCCACCCTCCTCGGCCTCCCAAAGTGGTAGGATTACAGGCGTGAGCCACCGTGCCTGGCCTTCAGCTTTTCCTTTAAAATATCACCCAGTCATGCCTATGCTAGATCATGCCTTGATCACAATCCTTAATTATTGCCAAGGACCTAACTGATTTCCCCATTTTTCATACTCAAAAGTGTTCTGCATTATGCCCGTAAAGCTATCTTTCTAAAGCACCATTCAGGATGTTGTTACCACTCTGATTGTGTCACTTCCTCTCGTCAAAAGCCTTGGGTGAGCTCCCCTGTCTCACACACTAGGTGCAGATCTGGCTTCTAGACGCTGATTGTATTCAAGATGCTAATGGTCTGGCCCCAACCAGCTGTATTACTTCCTGTGAACAAAAGTTCTCTGCAAAGGAATTTGGAGGAAAGAGACTTTATCCCAGTGAACAGTTTGTAAACTGGCAGAACAAAGGGAGGGTGCAGGTTTTATAGTGCCTAGGTTCAGAGTCAGGTCTGTTTATGCAAAGGAAGGATTGAAACTTGCCTAGTTCTGGTTGGTCAGCATAGCCGAGTTCTGATTGGTTGATACAGCTGACCCCTGATTGGTTAGTTTCCAGGCCCAAAACCAGAGGTCTCTCAGACATTTGTTTCAAACGGCTGAGGGAGTTCAGGGGTTGGGGGTTGGCGGTTCTTGCCCAGTTTAGCTCGGGATCAACAGCTCCAACAACGTGTCCAATCAACAACGGCTTGATTGTAAAAAGGGAGGTCTTCTACTACTTTTATACATGTTTTTGAGAACAAAGAGTACATGACTACTTGGTCCCCCAGCTATGGCCATCTTGTTCTGTTTTAAACATGACACCCCTCAGCTGCGGGAGTCTATTTTATCTGCTGGCTCAGGACGTCCATTAACATTTTCCAACTATACTCAATCCTTTGGAAAACTGGAGAAAACTGGAGTACTTAATATTTCTAAACCTAATTTGCTCTGTATTGTTTATACCTCTTTGTTCATGCTCGTCTCTCTCTAAATGCATTCTTTCTCTCAAATCATCTCAAATCATTTCAACCTGGGAGGGCTTTTGTTTTGTTTTGTTTTGTTTTGTTTTGTTTTGTTTTTAATGAGACCGGGTCTCACCATGTTGATCTTGCCCAAGCTGGTCCAAATTCCTTGGCTCAAGCAGTCCTCCTGCCTTGGCCTCCCAATGTGTTGGGATTACAGGCATGACCCATAGCGGCCAGCCAGGGAGGGCATTCATGGTGTGTTTCATGAAATCCATGAATCCCCATGAAATTTTATGCAAACATTCCTATATGTATGTTTTTTTCTGGAGAAAGGGCTTTTGTCAATAGATTCTCAAAAGCCCATAACTCCCCAAAGTTAAATTGATTTAGTGGCCTTTGAAGGAATATAAATTAACTAATGTGTGTTCAGCAAAGTTTATGTCTCATTAAAATTTAGTCCTGAATCTGCTGGATGATGAAATAATTTTGAATGGATAATTATATTTAAAGCTCAAAGTTTCAGAATCAGGTAAAATGTTCTCATTCATTTTTTAGGTTCCTAGATGTAGCTCAGTGTGGAATCTGTTTTCCTCAAGAGATAGTATCTCAGTATTTTTCACTTTGGTATCTTTAGTTAAAGGAAATTTTTTTCCTCCCACTCCCACATGATTATTCCTAGGCTAGTAGACAATACCATCTCTGTATGCTTTGATGTATCAATGCCTTTTTAAAGATATTAGTCATATTTTTTTCACTTTTTTTTTTTTTTAGATTCCTATAGGCAATGGAAACTGATCTCAATTCCCAGGACAGAAAGGACCTGGACAAGTTTATTAAATTTTTTGCCCTCAAGGTAATGTGTCCATTCTCTTGAGCCTAGAACTGTTAGAAATAACTTCCGTGCTTCTCCCTTTTGCGAACAACTCTCTTTGGAAAGTAGCATAACAGCTTGCAGCTTGCCCATTTTAAGGGATACTTCTGTCTGTTGTCAACCAAACTGTGAGGTATGGGGGCGGTATTGGGGGTGTAGCTAAAATGTAGCTTCCAATTTTCCACAGCTACTTGTTCAAAAAAAAAAAATTTTTTTTTTTTTTTTTGCCAGTCTGTTTGCAGAAATGTCAAACTGTTATGCCAGGTTATTGGCACAGTATGTTCCCTTTGGGTGGGAACAAAGACCATCAGCTGGAATGGGCAGCATTTTGGACATCTTTCTTTAAGTTTCAAGTAATCCTGAAATGTTCAACTTTTATATATTCTTCCCTTCCTGGTAAATGAGGAATTAAAATTGAATTTTGAATGCCATATTTTCCTAAATCTAAAAATCATTTCTACCTATGTCACTCCTCTCAACCATTGCCATGCTAGAACAATCCATGTAGTTGATTTTAGTTGTAAAATTATGTGGAAGACTTTTGCCATATGGGCCAAATGATATGAATAATTGTGGAATTTTTGTTTTAAATCTACCATGGTGTTATAAGTTTGTGGCAGGGAATATTTAAAACCACAGTTGGACACGTTTCTTTATGAACATCATAGCCACCATGCTCAGCTTTCCTTCTGCCATATGAATATTACAGTTTCCAAGCCTCAACCTGTAATTCCTTTCATTGGTTGACACTGTACCCTCAGGAATGTTTATAAAGTTATTTTTTGTATGTGGTGTTTTTTCTATCTGTTCTCAAAAATTAAAATTATACTGTTTCCCAAAGTATACTTATGATTAATTGGCATCTTTTAAACTCTGTATTGGGAGGATTTTAACCCTGATCGGGAGCCAGATTAGTCTAAGACTTTTCATCATTTTAGGATTTCTTTTGTGTTTTTTTTTTCTTTAGACTGTCCAAGTGATTGTCCAGGCTCGACTTGGTGAAAAGATTTGCACTCGTTCATCATCTTCTCCAACGGGTTCAGATTGGGTAAAATTCTATTATTTACTAAGATGTATACTGTAGTGTTTGTCACAAGGAATGTGTAAAGTTCTCAAGTGCAATAATAAGTAATACCATTTATAATATTATAAAAGTAAAATATCTAATTCCATTTGATCCATTTACTTGAAAAGGTTGTTCTTATTGTATGTTAATCCTGAATTTATTTGGTTCTTAACTTTCTGCTGTGATAGATGAAAAGCTTAGTCCTTGTAGGATAAAAATTGTGTCTTAGCTAATTTTTGTAATGATAATTACCTTTTTCAACTTGAGATTTGGGGCTTTGATGCAGGATTATCCCTTAGGGGAAGGGAGAAGTGAATGAATTGTCTTCCTTAATCAGCCACAGCAATACTTGCGTTACCCAGCATACACTAATTTCTTTTTCCATAATGTTCCTGTGAGTGTTTCATGCAAAAGTCCCTTTTGTTTTCTAGTTCAACTTAGCAATCAAAGACATCCCAGAGGTTACACATGAAGCAAAGAAGGCACTGGCAGGG
This sequence comes from Pan troglodytes, assembly GCF_028858775.2. Taxonomy (NCBI): domain Eukaryota; kingdom Metazoa; phylum Chordata; class Mammalia; order Primates; family Hominidae; genus Pan; species Pan troglodytes. The sequence continues at coordinate 50,661,982 of NC_072407.2, forward strand.
CAGCTGCCTGCGGTCGGGAGGTCCATGTGTGTGGAGATTTCACTTAAGACTTCTGAGGTAAGGCTATGGCCAGGTTGGTGTCTTCATTTAGCACTGAAGGCTTCTCACACTCTGAGTCCAGTTCATTTCTCAGTCTTATTCCTGCCCCTTTCCTCTCTGATATTCTTATCATTCTCTGAGGGGGTCATGGTTTTTTTTTGTTCTTTTTTGTTTGTTTGTTTTGTTTTGTTTTTTTGAGACTGAGTCTCGATCTGTCGCCCAGGCTGGAGTGCAGTGGAGCGATCTCGGCTCACTGCAACCTCTGCCTCCCAGATTCAAGTGATTCTCCTGCCTCAGCCTCCTGAGTAGCTGGGATTACAGGTACATGCCACCATGCCTGGCTAATTTTTGTATTTTTAGTAGAGACAAGGTTTCGCCATGTTAAGTCAGGCTGATCTCGAATTCCTGACCTTGTGATCCGCCCGCATTGGCCTCCCAAAGTGCTGGGATTACAAGGGTGAGCCACTGCGCCCACCCTGTTTTTTGTTTTTTGTTTTTGTTTTTGTTTTTGAGACAGAGTTTCACTCTTGTTGCCCAGGCTGGAGTACAGTGGCACGATCTTGACTCACTCCAGCCTCCGCTTCCTGGATTCAAGCGATTCTGCTGCTTTAGCCTCCCAAGTGGCTTGGATTACAGGAGCCTACCACCATGCCCAGCTAGTTTCTTTATTTTTAGTAGAGACAGGGTTTTGCCATTTTGGCCAGACTGGTGTTGAACTCCTGACCTCAGGTAATCCGCCCACTTTCGGCCTCCTAAAGTGCTGGGATTACAGGCGTGAGCTACTGCGCCTGGCCTGTTTTGTTTTTTGAGACAGGGTCTTGCTCAGTTACCCAGGCTGGAGTGCAGTGGCACAATCATGGCTCATTGCAGCCTCGACCTCCTAGGCTCAAACAGTCCTCCCACCTCAGCCTCCTGAGTAGCTGAGACTATAGGCATGCACCACCATGCCCAGCTAGTTTTTGTATTTTTTGTAGAGATGGGGTTTCACCATGTTGCCCAGGCTGGTCTCAAACTCCTGAGCTCAAGCGATCCGCCTGCCTCAGTCTCTCAGAGTGCTGGGATTACAGGGGTCGTGGTTTTTGAACTTATTATTCCAACCACTTGGTATAGGCTCTTTTCCCTCTTGTTCACATGACATACTTCTGCTCATCCTTCAAGACTTGCGTGCTCTAGAAACTTTCCCCCTTTTAATGGGAGATATAACTGCAGTCTTTACTTAGACTTCGTATGCTGCTTTGTTTATATTTGTTTCTAGTGTGTGACTTGCTGGGTGGTGGTGGTGGTTGCTTTTTGGGTTTTTTTTTTTTTTTTTTTTGAGACAGAGTCGCCTAGGTTGGAGTGCAGTGGCATGATCTCAGCTCACTGCAACCTCCGCCTCCCGGGTTCAAGCGATTCTCGTGCCTCAGCCTCCCGAGTAGCTGGGATTACAGGTGCGTGCCACCATGCCTGGCTATTTTTTGTGTTTTTTGTAGAGATGAGGTTTCACCATGTTGGCCAGGCTGGTCTCGAACTCCTGACTTCAGGTGATCCACCTGCGTGGGCCTCCCAAAGTGCTAAGATTACAGACCTGAGCCACCATGCCCAGCCTGCTATTGTTTTGAGACTGGGTCTCACTCTGTCACCCAGGCTGGAGTGCAGTGGCGCAGTCATGGCTCACTGCAGCCTCAAATTCCTAGGTTCAGGGGATCCTCCCACCTCAGCCTTTCCAAGTAGCTGGGAGTATAGGCTGCACCACCACACATGGCTAATGTTTAAAAAAAAAAAAATTTTTTTGTAGAGACAGGGTCTCCCTGTACTGCCCAGGCTGGAGTGCAGTTCTGCTTATAGCTCACTGCAGCTTCAAACTCCTGGCCTCAACTGATCCTCCTGCCTCACACTCCAAAAGTGCCGGGATTATAGGAGTGAGCCACTTTGCCCAGCCTGTATTGTGAGTTTTAAAAAATGTTTTTGCTTGCCTTATTTCACATTAGGATTGATGCAGATACTGTTTCAATGTATTTTCACTGATAGATTATAAGGCTGTATGGTATAATGAAAGGTAAATAGAATTTGGAGCTACACAGAGCCAAATTCAATCCCAGCTGAGTGACTTTAGCCAAATTACTTAACCCCACCCTCACTAGCACTTTTTTTTTCTGCTCTGTTGCCCAGGCTGGAGTGCAGTGGCACGATCTTGGCTCACTGCAACCTTCCCCTCCTGGGTTCAAGCGATTCTCTTGTCTCAGCTTCCTGAGTAGCTGGGACTACAGGCACCCGCTACCACGCCCAGCTAATTTTTGTATTTTTAGTACAACTCCCAAAGTGCTGGGATTACAGGCGTGAGCCACCATGCCTGGCCCAGCAATTGTAATTCTGAAAATTTTCCCAAAGAAATTAATTGAGTTTGTGGGAGAAGTTTTAGTCTCAAGGTTGTTTATCACAATTTTTGCAGTAATGAAAATTAGAAACAACCTTTATGTTCACACGAAGATGAAGATACCCCAAAAAAAGAATAAAGAAACAACCTTGGCCGGGCACAGTGGCTCACGCCTGTAAACCCAGCACTTTGGGAGGCCAAGGCAGGCAGATCACGAGGTCAGGAGATCCAGATCATCCTGGCTAACATGTGAAACCCTGTCTCTACTAAAAATACAAAAAATTAGCTGGCTGTGATGGCAGGTGCCTGTAGTCCCAGCTATTTAGGAGGCTGAGACAGGAGAATGGCGTGAACCCGGGAGGCGGAGCTTGCAGTGAGCCCAGATTGCACCACTGCACTCCAGCCTGGGCGACAGAGTGAGACTCTGTCTTTAAAAAAAAAAAAAAAAAAAAGAGAGAGAGAGAGAGAGAAACAACCTTTATGTCCAAGAATTGGAGGACTGGTTGGATAAAATGATAGTCATATGGTGGGATACTGTGGAACCATTTTAAATGATTTAGAATTTTTAATTATAAGGAAAATTCCATGACGTATTTATTAAGAAAAAGCAAGTCATCAAAATAGCATATAGACTGTGATTGCCCTTTTATTTAGAGAAGAGGCTTGTTCGATTATAAGTTGATATCTATTCTTTTTGCTTATCTATACCTTTTAATATTTTTATAGTGACTGTAATGCTTTGAAATTAAAAATTTTTTAAACAAATATTTTAAGTTTGTCCTTTCTACAGGGAGATTCCATGGAGCTGGAAATATGGTGTCTTGAAATGAATGAAAAGTAAGTGCTGCGTCTTAGGGTCCTTGGTTGTGGTTGCTGAGGATAAAGTAGATGACATCATGTGAAAAGCAGGGCTTTGTTTTCAGAGTCAGGGAGGGCATTCTGACCACTTAACAAAGCCAATAGATCTTTGCTACAATTTGCTTCATCCTTGGCTTCCAGCCTGGACACAGAGATGACCTTCAGAGGGAACATCAGTCCAGAGAGACTCAGATACTACAGGGAAAGGAGCAGCAGAAAAAGCTGAAAAGGCTTTGTTGTTTTCCCAGAGTACAGCTAGTTCTCTGATTAAATCCCTTGCGAGCTCTTGTAATACGACTACTCTGTTTTGTCTGTTTTCTGTGTGGCAGCCATCCAATAAGATTTCCCCTCCCTGCTCCTTTTTACAGACTGTATGGGTCATGGATTGGAAATGCATGTTATTTCCTTTCCCCATTTTCTTCTTTCAAGGCAGATTAGCTTACCTCTTGCCTGAAGCTTCAGTTTTCAACAAGAGTATATAGGAAAATTGAGGAAACATCAACACATCAAAAGAAAAATCTTAGTGATAAGTATATGTAGTGGACATTAATTTTCTTTATTGAATAAATGCAATTGCCAGGTTATGGCCCAAAATTTTAGAGCCAAGCTGACTTTTCTGCAGACTTCTGTTAGATTATCGAGATAGACAGCTCATAGGATAGTACATGTTTGCACCTTCAGTGTATATAATTGCAGTATTTATTTATTTATATGTTTTCAGATGTGCTGCTTTATTTCTAAAAAGAAAATAACCACTTTGAAGCTAGAAAAAATATATTGGGTGCCTTTTGGTGCTCATTTGCCTGTGTCTAGTACATGAGAAAGTAAAACATTGGCTTACCTCAGTAATCTGTTGATAAAGGTGTAATTAGAGTACTCTGGTTAGTCAGAACATGTCTTAATAATAAATTTGGTCTTGTGTAGCTCCAGCGCTAAATAGAAGAATGCTGACCATATCTTTGTGCCTGGCAGGTGTGATAAAGAAATCAAAGTTTCCTACACGGTGTACAACAGACTGTCATTGCTGCTGAAGTCCCTTCTTGCTATAACTAGGGTGACACCAGCCTATAGGCTCTCCAGGAAACAAGGGCATGAATATGTCATATTATACAGGTAAACAGCATAGATGGTCATCTTGATTCACTCATCAACCCCCTCACTTTGTACATTGTCTGACATTTAGATGTTCTGTGATGATGTTTTGGACAGTTGGTTGGTTTGTTGGATTATTGATGCTGTCGCTTTCATGTGATCACTATCCAGCCTGCCTTATGAACCTCACCCTTCCAAAGCCACCAGGTTTATTATCCTTTTCTATATGCACAATCGTGATTCCTGTGGAATGGATGTTGAGGTCCTAGTGATAAACATCTTAGAGCTAGGGAAGGAAGTCAAGAGTTTTATTTATTTATTTATTTAGAGGCAGAGTCTCGCTCCATCGCCCAGGTTAGAGTGCAATGGCGCGATCTTGGCCCATTGCAGCCTCTGCCTCCCGGGTTCAAGTGATTCTCCTGCCTTAGCCTCCCGAGTAGATGGGACTACAGGCACCCGCCACCATGCGCAGCTAATTTTTGTATTTTTAGTAGAGACAGGGTTTCACCATATTGGCCAGGCTGGTCTCGAGCTCCTGACCTTGTGATCTGCCTGCCTCAGCCTCCCAAAGTGCTGGGATTATAGGTGTGAGCCACGGCACCCGGCCTGGAAGTCAAGACTTTAAAAAACAGTCTATACTGGGAAGATTCCACAGTTTTCTGTATTCCAGGGTTAAATTAAAACTTTGTCTAACAAACTGTCAGCTCAGTTTAAGTTTTTAATTAGTTGTCTGTGGATATAAAGAATGGGTCAACAGAGTATTTTCCTTGGAGCATTTCACCTCAGCACATTTATTGAGCACCTTTTTAGTGCAAGCATTGTGCCAGGAGAACTTAAGAACTATACAGAGGCCCAGCATTAGAGGTGGTTTAATGTAGTGAGGGAAACAATTTGATACATGTATAATTACTTTTAAAAAGCAGGATTTGAAAACTGCAAACCAGAATCAGGAAAAAAAGTTACTGAGAGAATATAGAAAGATAAAATTTGTTCTGGTTGGTAAACAGTGCAGGTCTTATGAAGGAAGTAGCATTCAAGCTAGCCTATTAGGGAAAGAGAATTTGAGCTGGTAGAAGTGAGGGAGAATAATTATTCCAGATGGAGAGCTCAGCAGCTAGCAAGGCACAGAAGTGGAGGGCAGGGTCAGAGCTCTGCTCAGATTGTCAGATGAACCGGAGTGGTGGAGTAGAGGGTATGTAGCAAAGTGTGAGAGAAGAGCTTGGAATGCTGGGGTCCCAAATCTACCAAAGATGCCTTTCTTTTGTATTTAGTGATAAGCCATTGGTTTAAGCCTTTGCCTTACATGTATAGAGCTGATTTTTAGATGAATAGTATAGCAAGATAGAGGGACCAAAGGAGGAGAGACTTATCTAGTTCTGTTGAAATAATCCGGTACCTGAGAATAGTTGTCATTTCCTTTAACTTTCTTAGCAATATCCTAGCAAGCCTAACCATGTCTATTTTTCTAGGTCTTTAATAAATTTTTGCCATCTTCTCTGTAGTCTTCTGGTTTCAAGTTGTTTTATTTGAAAATTGCTAGACTTCTATTGAGATATATTAGAAAGATACCCTACTAAAATCATCGGCTTAGTTACCTAGGACTGCTAGTCCTTTTCATACAAGTGTTTAAAGTGTTCCTTTATCATGTATCTCTGGAGTAATTACTGCTCACAGGGGCCGGACGCACGGCTGTAATCCCAGCACTTTGAGAGGCTGAGGTGGGGGGTCACTTGAGGTTAGGAGTTCGAGACAAGCCTGACAACATAGCGAAACACTGTCTCTACTAAAAATACAAAAAATTAGCTGGGCAGGGTGGCACGCTCCTGTAATCCCAGCTACTCGGGAGGCTGAGGCACGAGAATCACTTGAACCCAGGAGGCGGAGGTTGCAGGGAACCAAGATCACACCACTGCACTCCAGCCTGGGTGACAGGGCTATACTGTATCTCAAAAAACCCCAAACAAACTAGTACTGCTCACAGGATGTTGATCATTTAGGAGTGCTTTTGGATACAAATAACTGTAGCTTAGATCTAGAGATGTGGGTGATCTCAGAGGTAGACTTGGCTTTTCCACCTGCTTTTTATACTATTGTTAGAAGGTTAACAGCGTGATACCATTAAAGAATAGTCTTGACCAGGTGTAGTGACTCACGCCTATAATCCCAGCACTTCGGGAGGCCGAGGCAGAAGGATCACCTGAGGTCAGGAGTTCGAGACCAGCCTGGGCAACATAGTGATACCTTGTCTCTACTAAAAATGTAAAAAATTAGCCAGGTGTGGTGGTTCACATCTGTAGTCCCAGCTACTCAGGAGGCTGAGGGAGGATTGCTTGGGTCCAGAAGGTCAAGGCTTCAGTGAGCCATGATCACACCACTGCACTCCAGCCTGGGTGACAGAGCAAGACTCTGTCTCAAAAAAATACACATAGCCAAGAAAAAGTTTAGCAAATTTTAAGCACTGTATCAGTATTTACATGAATAGTGAACTGCCTGAGTCTCAGCTTTTTGTTAAAGGCCTTAAAGGGTATTTACTTAGCAAGATCTCTTTTACCAACACTTTATTAACATTGTTCCTGTATTACTTTATGGCAGGAGTCACTAAACTATGGTCAGCCGACCATCTGCTTGTTTTTATAAAAAAAGTTTTTTTAGGACACAGCCATCCCCTTTGTTTACATATTGTCTATGGCTACTTTTGCAATACAACAGAAAGCTGAGTATTTGTTAGAGCCTATACGGCCCACAATCTTAAAATAGTTACCATTTGGTCCTTTACAGAAAGGTTTGCTGATCCCTGCTTTTTTAGTATCTTTTGTCTGTCGTATCTGTAGTACTTTTGTGCTTTGTGTTTCAGATATTTACATACATTTCATTTTTTTTTTTTTTGAGGTGGAGTCTTGCTCTGTCACCTAGGCTGTGCAGTGGCACGATTTTGGCTCACTGCAACCTCCACCTCCTTGGTTCAAGTGATTGTCGTGCCTCAGCCTTCCAAGTAGCTGGGATTAATAGGCATGCACCACCACGCCTGGCTAATTTTTGTATTTTAATTAGAGATGGGGTTTCACCATGCTGGCCAGGCTGGTCTTGAACTCCTGACCTCAACTGATCTGCCCACCTCGGCCTCCCAGAGGGCTGGGATTACAGGCGTGAGCCACCATGTCCAGCTACATTTCTTTTCTTTCATACAAAACTGTAGTCTGTAAGACCTAGGATTCGGATTTATCCTTATTTCATTCCTAACATCTAACCATGAAGCTTCTTTTTTTTTTTTTTTTGAGACGGAGTCTCACTGTGTTGCCCAGGCTGGAGTACAATGGCACAATCTCGGCTCACTGCAAGCTCCGCCTCCCAGGTTCACGCCATTCTCCTGCCTCAGCCTCCCGAGTAGCTGGGACTACAGGCACCCGCCACCACGCTCGGCTAATTTTTTGTATTTTTAGTAGAGACGGGGTTTCACCATGTTAGCCAGGATGGTCTCGATCTCCTGACCTCGTGATCCACCCGCCTCAGCCTCCCAAAGTGCTGGGATTACAGGCGTGAGCCACCGCGCCTGGCGAAGCTTCTTCATACATTGTTGGAGCTTAGTATTTATTGAATAAACCCATGTATATATTTAATTTTAACAATATTACTTGAAAAATATGAAAATAGATTTTAGGTATTTTGAATTCAAACTTTTTGCTAATATAGACTGGCCTGTCCAGGGAGAATCATAGGAAGGTTCCACTATGTTTATGTTTTTATTATTTTTTTTTCAGAATAGTCTTACCTAGTTCATTATTCCACGGTGGAAAAGATTTACTGCTTTGTTAAGCCATCTACTTAGAGATTTCTTCATGGCCAGGCACAGTTGGCTCACAACTGTAATCCCAGCACTTTGGGAGGCTGAGGTGGGAGGATTGCTTGAGCCCCGGAGTTTCAGACCAGCCTGGGTCACGTGGCAAGACCTCATCACTACTATTTTTAAAATTTTATATATATATATATATATATATGTGTGTGTGTATAAAAGAGAGCTTCCCACAACTAAAGACCACTTATCAAACTCTAGTACATTCTGGTCAGGTATGGTGGCTCATGCCTGTGATCCCAGCACTTTGGGAGACTGAAGTGGGAGAATAATTTGAGGCCAGGACCAGGGGCAGTGGCTCACGCCTGTAATCCCAGCACTTTGGGAGAATGAGGTGGGAGGATCGCTTGAGTTCAGGAGTTCGATACCAGCCTGGGCAACACACCGAGACCCTGTCTATACTAGAAATAAAAAAACTTAGCTGGGTGTGGTGGCACGTGCCTGTAGTCCCAGCTGCTTAGGAGGCTGAGGTGAGAGGATCTCTTGAGCCCAGGAGGTTGAGGCTGCAGTGGGCAGTGGTCATACCACTGCACTCCAGCATGGGCAACACACTGAGACCCTGTCTCAAAAAAAACAGTTGAGGCCAGGAGTTTGCGACCAGCCTGGGCAATAGTTAGACCCTGTCTCTACCAAAAATTATTTTTAAAAAACCCGAAAAACAGGCCAGGCATGGTGGCTTGCACCTGTAATCCCAGCACTTTGGGAGGCTACGGCGGGCGTATCACTTGAGCTCAGGAGTTCAAGACCAGCCTGGGCAACGTGGCGAAACCCTGTCTCTACCAAAAATACAAAAATTAGCCAGGCATGGTAGCGCATACCTGTAGTGCCAGCCATTTGGGAGGCTGAGGCACAAGAATCGCTTGAGCCCAGGAGGTGGAGGTTGCAGTGAGCCAAGATGGTGCCATTGCACTCCAGCCTGAGCGACAGAGCGAGACACTGTCTCAAAAAAAACCAAAAAACAGGTCCGGGCGCAGTGGCTCACGCCTGTAATCCCAGCACTTTGGGAGGCTGAGACGGGCGGATCACGAGATCAGGAGATCGAAACCATCCTGGCTAACACGGTGAAACCCCGTCTCTACTAAAAATACAAAAAATTAGCCGGGCGTGGTGGCGGGTGCCTGTAGTCCAGCTGCTCGGGAGGCTGAGGCAGGAGAATGGCATGAACCTGGGAGGCGGAGCTTGCAGTGAGCCGAGATTGCACCACTGCACTCCAGCCAGGGCGACAGAGTGAGACTCAGTCTCAAAAAGCAAAACAAACAAACAAAAAAAAAAACAGCCGGGCGTGGTGGCATGCGTCTGTAATCCCAGCTACTTGGGAGGCTGAGGTAGGAGAATAGCTTGAACCCAGGAGGCTGGAGGTTGCAGTGAGCCGAGATCATGCCACTGCACTGCGGCCTGGGTGACAGAGCAAGACTCCGTCTCAAACAAAACAAAACAAAACAAAACAAAAAAAACCAGTGCCTTCTAGTAGCAATCCTAGACCTGTTGGCCACTTTTATTTATATATTCTTTATTTCTCAGTAGGTATAATTTTAAAATACATTTTAGTAGCAGAGAGAAGAAACTTAAATAGCAGTTTCCACTTAATTATTATTTTCCTCATTTCTTTTTTTGAGACAACGTCTCATCTTTTTGCCCAGGCTGGAATGCAGTGGTGCAATCTTGGCTCACTGCAGCGTCAACTTCCTGGGCTTAAGTGATCCTCCCACCTCAGCCTCCCAGTTATCTGGTACTCCAGGCATGCACCATCACACCCGGCAAGATTATTTTTTGTCAATGCAGGGTCTTGCTATGTTGCCCAGACTGGTCTTGAACTCCTGGCCTCAAGTGATCCTCCCAAAGTGCTGGGATCACAGGCATGAGCCACTGTGCCTGGCCTTATTTTCCTTATTTTTTAACCAACCCATTCTGTACGTCTCCATGCCTGTAGCTTAATTGAAGTAGTAGGAATTACTAATGCTCCATCAGCAGAGGTATTTGAGCAGATGAGTAAGGAAGGCTTTGTTTTATTTTGTTTCTACGTGTTTTGGCTATAGAGGCCCTTAGGAGTAAAGAATCAGGTAACATTTCTTATTTTTTCTTCCATACAGGATATATTTTGGAGAAGTTCAGCTGAGTGGCTTAGGAGAAGGTATGTATCAACGGTTGAAAAACATCGTAGTGTTCAGAGCTCTCCTAACTTCAGAGATGAGCTTCGTTTCTACTTGTTATAATATGTAGATTGTCATCTTAATATGCATAATACAAGTAAAGAAAAGATGAGAATGCAGGTAGGTGGTCCAGGTTACCCCTGATCTGCCAGAGTAACCAAATAATTTTTCCCAAAGTTCCAGGAACTCAGTCTTCTTTCTTACTCTTTATAAAACTGTATATTTTCCTAATTTTCTACAGTGAGGATGTTAAATGTTTCTGATGAACAACAAAAATTTTGAAAAATTGGAAATGAAACCAAGAAAATCAGGAAAGCTTTGTTGAAAGTGTCACTTGCAAGGCCTTGGCTCTTTACTTAGCCGTGGAGTGGCAGCTTGGGTGGAAGGCAATTACTTCTTAAACTGAAGTGTTTGTGTGACATTCTAGTGCTCCTTCACTGTCTTTTTTAGCATGTGATGTATCCTTTGCAGGGCTGGTTAGTAGAACTTTCTCAGGCCTTAAAACTAACAGTTATTTTATCTCTTTGAAGGTAGCTTTATCTATAAATAGAGTGCTGTTTCCCTTGCCAATATTGGCTCAATATAGAATACATTGAGAGGGAAGAAACCTATATATACACACACATACACGCACATACACACACACACACACACACATATGAAATTAAGGCTGCTGCACTTAACGTGCTAAGTGGATAATGCCAGAGATTACACAATAGGCCAAATAATTCAGGGAAAGACGGTCTGGGGGCAGTGTCAGTATTCTCTGCAAAAGAAGCTAATAATGTATCTCTTCTCCTAGGCTTCCAGACAGTTCGTGTTGGGACAGTGGGCACCCCTGTGGGCACCATCACTCTTTCTTGTGCTTACAGAATTAACTTGGCATTCATGTCTACCAGGTGAGGAAGAGCCCTGGAATCAAAAAGAACTCTTCCGAAAATGTTGAAGTTTTTTTTCTCCTAAACTTTAAGACTAAACCTACAATTCAGCTTTGCTGAAAGCAGTACCTTCAGAAGAATAAAGAGAGAGCGCAGTTGCCAGATTGGAGAATTTGAGTGTCCCAGAGCCAGTTTGTCCAGAACGTAGGATTGGTGGTTTATATTTAGGGATTGTGATAGTTAAAGCTCTGGTAGTGCCTGCCAACAGATGTAAGGTGAGGGGCCCTCTGAGGACTTTGTGGGGGCTGGAAAGGCATTCTAACAAATACTGGAATCTGCTTATTGTATTACAGGCAATTTGAGAGGACCCCACCTATCATGGGGATTATTATTGATCACTTTGTGGACCGTCCCTATCCCAGCTCCTCTCCCATGCACCCCTGCAATTACAGGTGAGGAATGTGAAAAGGTGCTCTCCCAAACTGCAGCTGGGCAGAAGCATCCATCCTGCACAAGCGCATAGAACACTTTTCTCAGCACTCACTCTCCAGTGGGCAGGGGGCCACTGATGGAGACCCCACATGGAGAGAAATCAAATGGGCCAGTTTCCCTTCTTTCTGCTCCCTCTTAGGTACACCAAGACTTAGTATATACAGACTGTCTCAGAAAATTCTTGGGATATTTTGGATCTTGATGTTAGTGATAAGACTTTTCTTGGTGAAACCCCATCTCTACTAAAAATACAAAAATTAGCTGGGCATGCCAGCACGTGCCTATAATCCCAGCTACTCAGGAGGCTGAGGCAGGAGAATTGCTTGAACCTGGGAAGCAGAGGTTGCAGTGAGCTGAGATTGCACCACTGCACTCCAGCCTGGGCTACAGAGTGAGACTCCGTCTCAAAAAAAAAAAAAAAAGACTTTTCTCAGTTACAAGTTACTTAGAGCCTTAGAAGAGTGGCAGTGATTTGTGGAATATCCTTGACAAATTAATTGGTTTTCAGGTTACCATCTGGCACATTAGTTTCATATCAGAATAAAATGTCTCCAGGTCTAGAACTCAGAAAACAGGGGTTAGACTAGATGTATATCAGGAAGGATAGTACCTTTATGTGATAGACTTGTGAAATTGAATAGGCTTGGCTTTAGGGTTTAGATACTTGTTTCGTGGAGTCTCTACTACTGATAATTCTTTGAAAACCCAGATGTGGCTCCAATCCTGGCCTGGCTTAAGAAAATGCTCTCTCAGACCAGGCATGGTGGCTAACACCTATAATCCCGGCACTTTGGGAAGCTGAGATCTGTGGATTGCTCAAGCCCAGGAGTTGGAGATCAGCCCAGGCAATGTGGTGAAACACTGTTTCTACCAATTTTTTTTTTTTTTTTTTGAGACGGATTTTCACTCTTGTTGTCCAGGCTGGAGTGCAGTGGCGTGATCTTGGCTCACCGCAACCTTCACCTCTTGGGTTCAAACAGTTCTCCTGCCTGAGCCTCCCGAGTAGCTGGGGTTACAGGCATGCGCCACCACGCCTGGCTAATTTTTGTATTTTTAGTAGAGATGGGGTTTCTCCATGTTGGTCAGGCTGGTCTCAAGCTCCTGACCTCAGATGATCCGCCTGCTTCGGCCTCCCAAAATGCTGGAATTACAGGTGTGGGTGAGTCTACCAATTTAGAAAAAAAGAAAAGAAAAGAAAATGCTCTCTCAAATAATAGGTCAGGTAAGATGTTTGGGTTTAAAAAACAGGCTGGACGCAGTGGCTCACACCTGTAATCCTAGCACTTTGGGAGGCTGAGGCTGGAGGATTGCTTGAGCTTAGGAATTCAAGACCAGCCTGGGCAACAGAGGGAGACCCCTGTCTCTACAAAAAATTAAGTTAGCTGAGCATGGTGGTACGTTCCTGTAGTCCCAGCTACTCGAGGCTGAAGCAGGAGGATTGCTTGAGCCTGGGAAGACTGCAGTGAGACGTGCCACAGCACTCTAGCCTGGGTGACAGAGTGAGACCTTGTCTTAAAAATGAAAAACAAGAACAAAACATTGTCAAACCTCTGAATGCCACTCTCTGGAATGTTTGAAATTATTGAGGACTCCACATGCCTTTCTTGCCAGTACGAACTGTGTGAAACCGTTCTTAGCACGGGTCCCATCTCTATCTAATCACCTTTTATAGCCTTTCTGAAATTGACTGCCACCACCATAAAATTCATTCTTTCTTTCTTTTCACTTTAGAACTGCTGGTGAGGACACTGGAGTAATATACCCATCTGTAGAAGACTCTCAAGAAGTGTGTACCACCTCTTTTTCCACCTCCCCACCATCCCAGGTAGGGGGAAGCAGGTTCTGGGGTGGTGGTAGTTTTTTGGTATATATATGGGCTTTATGAAATGGTGTCCAAATTTAGCTACAATCCCTTTTGATAGTGGTGGTGATTGTTTCAAAGGGGTTACTTTGAGGGGTAAGAGAGAGCCTTCTTGTCCAGAAGATAGTATTTCTAGTCTGTAATTATTCATAACCTTCAAGATTACATTTAGCCCTTACCTTCCTGGTGACATCTTAAAATTCCCTAGAACATCAGTCACAGAATTCCAAATGCATTCTGACACCAGAGATTTTGTCTAACTTACACTTGTTAACTTCATAGCTACTTCTCTATTGAGTGGTAAATTTCATTTCTAGTAATGGAAGAGGCCCCAAAGAGCCAAAAATTATTTAGCATAAAATGACAGGGAGAAACCAGTAGTACAACTTTTCTTTATAGTTGACACAGATTTCTGCTTGTGTGTATTCCTTATCCAGACATTTTTAACCATTAACTTTTCCACTTCAGTCTTCAGTGGCAAACCCAGTTTCATAAAACACAGGCTCCAAACACTGTTGTCAGCTTCCCCAGAGAAAGCACCCCTGTGGTCTTGTTGTGTAATGTGTGTGGCGCCAAGGCTGCTTTGGCTAAACAGTCATTTTTGCAGCTGGCTGAATTGCTGGGGCACATTTCTTGCCTTCCACCACAAGTCACTCATCCTCAGCTTCCTTGCCTCCAGATTCCTCTTCTGCCTGCATTAAGTATTGCTCTCCTCATTGACTTTCACATTAGATGGTTTCTTCTAGATCTACCTCAGTTCTACTTGCCTTTAAATCAGCCCAGATTCTCCTGTTTCAACTTCTTATTTGGAGGACCAGACAAATTCATCAGCTGTCCATGTGTTTTTATTTACTGTTGTTGTTGGTTTTTTTTTTTTTTTTCAATTTTTCTTTTTCCCTTTTATTTTTGAGACGGAGTCTTGCTCTGTCACCCAGGCTGGAATGCAGTGGCACGATTTCAGCTCACTGCAACCTCTGCCTCCCGGGTTCACGCCATTCTCCTGCCTAGCCTCCCGAGTAGCTGGGACTATAGGTGCCCGCCACCACGCCTGGCTAATTTTTTGTATTTTTAGTAGAGATGGGGTTTCACCATGTTAGCCAGGATGGTCTCGATCTCCTGACCTCATGATCCGCCCGCCTCGGCCTCCCAAAGTGCTGGGATTACAGGTGTGAGCCACTGCTCCCGGCCTTTTTTTTTTTTTTTAATTTGAAACAGGGTCTCACTCTGTTACTCAGGCTGGAGTGCAGTGGTGCAGTCATGGGTCACTGCAGCCTAGACCTCCCAGGGTCAGGTGATCCTCCCACCTAAACCTCCGGAGTATCTGGGACTATAGGCATATGCCACCATGCCCAGCTAATTTTTTTAATTTTCTGTAGAGATGGGGTTTTGCCATGTTGCCCAGGCTGGTCTTGAACTTCTGGACTCAAGTGATCTGTCTGCCTTGGCCTCCCAAAGTGTTGGGATTGCAGGCTTGAGCCCCCACACCCAGCCCTTCTGTGTTTTTTGTTTTCTTTTGTTTTGAGACAGGGTCTGGCTCTGTCGCCAAGGCTGGAGTGCAGTAGCGCAATCTTGGCTCACTGCAGCCTCCGCCTCCCAGGCTCAAACCATCCTCCCACCTCAGTCTCCCAAGTACTGTTTTTGTAATTCCAAAAATTAAAAAATTTTTTCCATCTTTGGTTGTTGGAGAAGATATTGGATTAAAGTCATAGTTCTGCCGGGCGCAGTGGCTCACGCCTGTAATCCCAGCACTGTGGGAGGCCAGGGCAGGCAAATCATGAGGTCAGGAGTTTGAGACCAGCCTGGCCAACATGGTGAAACCCCCCTCTTTACTAAAAATACAAAAAATTAGCTGGGCCCAGCAGTGGGTGCCTATAATCCCAGCTACTCAGGAGGCCGAGGCAGGAGAATTGCTTGAACCCCGGAGGCAGAGGTTGCAGTGAGCCAAGATTTCCCCACTGCACTCTAGCCCGGGCAACAGAGTGAGACTCCGTCTCAAAAAAAAAAAAAAAAAAAAAAGTCATAGTTCTGCAGGGCTCAGTGGCTCATGCCTGTAGTCCCAGCCCTTTGGGAGGCCAAGGAAGGAGGGAGGATCGCCTGAGCCCAAGAGTTCAAGACCAGCCTGGGCAACATGGTGAAACCCTGTCTCTACCAAAAATAAAAAAATTAGCAGGTGTGTTGGTACAAACCTGTAGTTGCAGCTGCTTGGAAGGCTGATCTGGGAGGATCGCCTGAGCCTGGGAGGTTGAAGCTGTAGTGAGCTGAGATCGCACCACTGCCCTCCAGCCTGGGTGACAGAGCGAGATCCTGTCTCAAAAAAAATAAAATAATAAACTCGCAGTTGTAATCTGTTTCAAAAGCAGGAGTTAATGTCTGTGATTGATGTTGTAAAATCCATGGATCACTATTGTTTCTATTGTCCTAGTTTGTTTTGGGTGAAAGAGATTCTTGTTCTGAAGTTGCCAAAACAGTTTAGTTTGGGGGTTTGAGAATTGTCATTCCCCTGCTCTCATGAACATATGTAGGCATGAATGTCAGCAGTGATCTGGTCAGGGGAGCTTCTTGTATGCTTACTGACACAGAGTAGCATTGACAAAAAAAGCAGACAAAGACCTACTTTCTTCCTAGTGCACATTAATGGAAGCAGGGTTTTTTGTTGTTGTTGTTGTTTTTAGGTAATTAACTTGTAGATATGTCTAATATTTTTCTTTTTATTTTTATAAGTTCATCCCAGCTGTTCTAAAAGATATGTCAAATTTAAATTTCAGTAAGCAGTTCTGTT
Organism: Pan troglodytes; assembly: GCF_028858775.2. Taxonomy (NCBI): domain Eukaryota; kingdom Metazoa; phylum Chordata; class Mammalia; order Primates; family Hominidae; genus Pan; species Pan troglodytes. Next base: position 50,678,337 of record NC_072407.2, read on the forward strand.
TTACAAGTAATAGATTCATAAATAATAAAGTTGTAACTTGGGAGATATGAGGGATGGTGAGACTAGGCCTTAACCAAATCAGTTTGTCTGTTTCCCTGATACAATGGAAAGTTGAACCTAAAAGTAAATGGAAGTTTAGTAGTTTCTGCACCTGGTGTTTGCATCAAAGTTTGTATGCCTGTGTGACTAGAGGCTATCTTTTTAATGGTAACTGTCTCTTATTGTGTCTTATCGCAATTTAAAACTAGATCACACCAAATTCTTATCAACAGCCTGCACTCCATAAGTGAGCCCTGTCATTACTCCCTGGGGACCTCTGATCAAGGCTGGTACAATTTGGTACAAAAGTACTCAATTTTGAACCTAATTTCTCTTGGCAGTAGAGAGACAATCATTTGCTATCATTTCTCCTCATTCCTGTTAATATTATTCCTGTTAATAATGTAGTATTTTTCTTAGTGACTTGCATAATTACTCAATTCAGCAACTTCTATTGGAGCTTTTGCTGGAGTCCAGTAAATACATGTTAATGTGATGTTGTTGGTTTTGCCAACAGTATAAGGATCGTTGTGCCATTTGGGCACAGAGTTGAGTCTAGAAATGAACCTACTGTGTGGCCTAAGGTCCTGCCTCTAGTTCTAAGCATTAATTAGCTAATCGGTCAGGTTTAAAACTGGAACAGTCCAGGCGCGGTGGCTCACACCTGTAATCCCAGCACTTTGGGAGGCCGAGGTGGGCGGATCACGAGGTCAGGAGATCGAGACCATCCTGGCTAACACGGTGAAACCCCGTCTCTACTAAAAATACAAAAAAATTAGCCAGGCGTGGTGGCGGGCACCTGTAGTCTCAGCCACTTAGGAGGCTGAGGCAGGAGAATGGCGTGAACCTGGGAGGTGGACATTGCAGTGAGCCAAGATCTCACCACTGCACTCCAGCCTGGGCGACAGAGTGAGACTCCATCTCAAAAAAAAAAAAAAAAATGGAACAGTAAGACCCAAAATAATCATCATGACCATAATCATTATGCCCTTAAGTAGCTTTGAAATCATAAGAGTTTTCAACATGCCCCCAGCTTTTTACTTCATCAGGTTCACCTACGCCATCAGGGACTGTAAGAACGCATACACACACCCCTGCACACCCACTTGTCTTCCCTGGAATGACGTAGGAAGCATGCATCTGAGCTTCTTCAAGTTCCAGCCACCCCTTCAGCTGTTTGAAACTGTCCTGCAGATTCTGGGTTTCCTGAAAAAGGCTTTCAGTTGAACATTACAAGCCCCGCATCCTTACTCATCTTCAGCACACCTTGCATCTGCAGTCAGACCTTTCTTTTGGAAGCTGCTGTCTGACTTCCTGTCTTTTTTGAGTAGAGACAGACTAATGGTTGACTCAAGTTTCTCTCTTTTGCCAAGTTGTAGCCAGCTCACCTCAGCTTTGTTTTCTAACTGCTCATCAGGGAAACAGGCATACATGGAATGCCCTGAAATAAACATCACTCTAGGAATCTTCCAAGTTGTCCCTTTGGAAAGACAGCCCCACGCCCTTGCCCTGCTTCACTCCTGACTCCAGTGTCAGTTCTGGCCTCTCTTGCTACTGCCCCTTCCAGAGTTTCTTCACTTCTTTCTCAAGTCCCTTTTCTTTTTTTTTTTTTTTTTTTGGTTTCTCCTGTCTCTGTGTGTGTCTGTGCACAGTGTGTGTTTACTGTCACAAAGGCACATTTTCAGACCCCTACTCCTGTGGTGACGGACACCCTGAGGGTCCCCATGGCAGGACTGGCCTTTTCCCATCAAGTGAGTCCATAATGGGAAGAAGGGGGTATAATCAGATGGCATCCTTTTATTTAAAAATTGTAAATAAATTATAAGGTACAGTTATTTAAATGTCCCAAGTGTTCTGTGGGATTATTTTGAGGCTTGGTAATAGATTTTAATAGGACACAGCCATGGCCCAACAGCCTAAAATAGGGAATTTTCATCTGCCCCTCCTCCTACCATTGATGTGAAAAATACATGGAGTTATTTATATCAGATTTTTAAATAAACAACTCACAACTGGTATTCTGTCTTTTTTCAATATAAATAGCAACATTCCCATACCCAGGGGTGATGGAGGGTGTGATTAGAGAAGAGGACTCTCTATGTCAAAGGGGCCTCAGGACAAAGGAGAGAATAGAATGACTTTGGAGAACCTGAATGACTTCGGCTACCAGTTCTGCGCAGGCTTGTGCTCCACACATCTGCTGGGCTTAGCACTGAAACAGTTAGCTCAGCCCCTGGGAAAACGGGGAGCAAGGAACTTATTTGAGGCCTTTGGGAAGCTCCACAGCTTGGAATCCCAATCCCAGTACAAACAAGTCTGTGTTTTCTTCTCTAATAACGGCCTCATCTGTCCCTAACCCCTATCACGTCAGGCCCCCTGCACTGTGGGCATGTGGGCGGGAGCCATTCCTTATCTCTCTACTGAGCCATCTTGTTTGTCACACTCTGGGATTGCCTATTTTTTCCTTGCCTTTCCTTTTCTCCTCTTTGTTTTTCTCTTGCTTAGCTCTCAAGCTCTCGCCTTTCCTATCAGCCTGCTGCCCTGGGCGTTGGATCAGCTGACCTGGCTTATCCAGTAGTGTTTGCTGCTGGCTTAAATGCTACACACCCTCACCAGGTATCTTTAAAGATGGGGAGGACTATGGGTTTCCAGTGCTGCCTCCCCTGCCCGGAGGCAATTGAGGGGTCTCTCAAGGCAGAGGGATATGTTCTAAGTGCTATATTCTGAAGCAAAACTCTTTCGTAACTTCAGAAACCAAAAGTGACTCGAGAGGAAGGAGCCTCTTAGACTTCAGAAAGGAAAGAAGACTTTTCCAGGATTTTTCTCCGTTTCCTTTTTCCTCTGTAGTCATTAGTCATTACCGTGCATTTCTTCCATTAACTGAGTTTCAGAGAGGATAAAGATCTAGGGATTGCTACCTACTTGGTGGCAGCGTTGGTGATGAAAAAGTCAAAAGCAGATACCATCATGCTAGAATGTGAGGTTCCCCTCCTGCCTGGCATGCCATGATTCACTGTCTCTTTCCATTTTTCCCCAAAGCTGATGGTTCCTGGGAAGGAAGGTGGGGTACCCCTTGCTCCCAACCAGCCTGTCCATGGTACCCAGGCTGACCAGGAGAGACTGGCAACCTGCACCCCTTCTGACGGAACCCACTGTGCTGCCACACCCTCCAGTAGGTGAGTTCACATTTTGGCTCTGTCTCTGGGAAGGCTGGCCGGGGCCTGGGCTCCCTGACACACGTGCTTATTTAGAATCAGTAAAGAGTAACTTTCAGCATTGGCTGGGACATGGCATTTGAGCCCAAAGCATGGACTCCTAGCTGGGAGTGGTGGCTCACACCTATAATCCCAGCACTTTGGGAGGCCAAGGTGGGAGGATTGCTTGAGGCCAGGATTTTGAGATTAACCTGGCCAATATAGTGAGACTCTGTCTCTCAAAAAAATTTATTTTTCCTTTTTTTTTTTTTTTTGGAGACAGAGTCTCACTCTCTTGCCTAGGCTGAAGTGCGGTGGTGCAATCATGGCTCATTGCAACCTCCACCTCCTGAGTTCAAGTGATTTTCGTGCCTCAGCTTCCTGAGTAGTTGGGATTACGGGCGCGTGCCACCACACCTGGCTAATTTTTGTATTTTTAGTAGAGATGGGAGTCTCGTCATATTACCTAGGCTGGTCTCGAACTCCTGGCTTCCAGTGATCTTCCCGCCTTGACTTCCCAAAGTGCGGGGATTACAGGCGTGAGCCACCATGCACAGCCTCAAAAATATTTTTTTTAAATGAAAGAGAAAAAGTGTAGACTCCTTGAAGTTCCCTGGTAAGAATCTGATATATCTGCTGGGATGTCAGGAAGCTGGCGTGGAACTTCAGTACCAACGGGAAACAGGAGCTCGGTTCTTGTCACCCTTATCCAGTAAAGGGGTTGTCAGATGTTTTTCTCTTACCCCAAGATTTATATCCTTGGAGTCAGTCCTTAGTGTTTCCCAAGAACCAGAACAGGGTGTTGACCATAGCCCTGAAGTCTGGGCCACAGTATGTCTGTGTTGTAGTTGGGATTGATCTCCTTTTTCTGCTGTGTCAGAGCCTCATGGAGAGCCTTTGGAACAACTGTTTTCCTCATTTAAAAAAATGTAAATCTTTGTCTTTTCTGATTACCGAAGTGATACATTCTGTAAAACTCAAATCCTAAAGACATTAGATAGGAAGTGAACGTTCTCATATTTCCACCCTGCAGAAGTCACCACTGTTACCTGCTTATTTAAAGACAAGAAACTTTCAGAAGGGTTAAGTGATTGGCCTGAGCTCAATTAGCTCACAGGGCACAAGGGCGAGCAGATTCTCTGACTCCAGAGCCCCACCCCTTCTTTCCACGATGCTTTCACTCTCCCTGGGGAGCCATGGGCTGTTTTGACCTGCCCTACCCTCCCTTGATTTTGAAGGCCCCAGAGATACTGAGATTACTTTGCCCCCTCACATTCTAAATGAACTTTCTCCTGATAGAAATTCCTGATTTTTTTTTTCATTCCCACGGTAAAGTGGGAAGGAGTCATTTAGGAAGGTTTTTGTGTGTGTGTGTGCCATCCATCAGGAAAAATAATTTATGTCATTCCTGGCTTCTCAAACTTCCATCCTCTCCCTTTTCTCCCTCTGTTAGATGATTAAAGGCATTTTACACTCTAGTTTTCTGAGCCTTGACTCTTGGGACATGTCCAGGAGTAGCTAAAGACAGAGGCCCCTGTGTGGAAATTCTTAAATGGAGGTCATAAGAGCTCAAAAGCCTTTGCATAGTACAGGTCCTCCCTGCTGGCTGGAGTCCAGGGGCCACTTGACTGCACAATCCTCCTGCCCACCTTGAATCCCCGTTTTTGGCCAGAGGACTTTTCCTAACCCTTGCTGCTTGCAGGGCTGTGACTGCTGGTTTGGCAGCCACAGCCATGGGCCCCCACTGCTGCTGCTTAGGGCCCCCTGTGCAGGACTCAGCTTCAGTCTGAAAGGCTGGGGAAGGAGGGAGTGGGAACAGCCAAATTAAATATGTCATTCAAAGACCTTTAGTTGAGGGAGGGATGATTGGGGGCGAGGAGAGGGGAGGAAACATGGCAGGGAGCCTAGAGAACCTTAGCCCAGGCAATTTGTCAAGGGTAAAGAGATCTCTGGCAGGCTAAGGAATCAAATTTGGAACTAAAGAAGAAGAAAAGCTAGAAATTTTAGTAGTTCCAGGAAGTGCAGCCCTCTACAATCAACTCAAAAGGCAGGGCAATAGTGGCATCAGCCAGACCACATAATGCCATCTCCCATTGATGGGCCAGTGGGGACCAACTCCTGCCCTAGGCCACAGCCCCACCAGATGGTGTATTTATAGTGAACTAAGTCGTCCTGCTGTGGTTTGAGAACGAGTACTAACTTAACCTTTCTCCTCCAGTGAGGATACTGAAACCGTATCAAACAGCAGCGAGGGACGGGCCTCACCTCACGATGTCTTGGAGACCATCTTTGTCCGAAAAGTGGGGGCTTTTGTCAACAAACCCATTAACCAGGTGATTTTTCTGCCACTGCCACCTGTGAGAATGTCTGAGTTCTTAGAGTAAGGCCCCACAGGCAGTTTTCTTAACCTGAGATATTAATATATATGAAACTACTGAACTGGCATGCAAAACTGTATGTGTGTGTAAATTTTTCTGTGAAGAGGATTAATAACCTGTGCTACCCCTCCCGAATAAGTTAAGAACTATTGTTCTGTGACCTTTTAAAGCCTCCTACAAGAAAGGGAGACTAGACCTAGATACCATTTAGTACAAAAACACTACACTGTGTCATTGCCTCGGCCTTATTTGAATTGAACTAGGAGGTTCCTCCTCAGCGGGGCCAGTGAAGCACATTATTACTGCATTACTGTGGATCAGGCTTCCAAAGCTGAATTCCCAGGGTCCTCAGGACCCCAACCCTTGTTTATGCTGTGGGTGTATGTGATGGGGGACAGGGAGGTGAGCGAGCTTGGAGAGCCTCTAACAAGGCAGGAGCCTAAGGGGCAGCATGGTCAGCATAGCTGTGTGAACTTGCTGGACCTCTAGGCTTCTGGCAACCAGGAAGGAAGCATGAACACTGCGGGAGGGGCAGGCATGAATGCTTTTCTCCTGTGTCTCTTCAGGTGACCCTGACGAGTTTGGATATACCCTTTGCCATGTTTGCTCCCAAGAATTTGGAGCTGGAGGATACCGATCCAATGGTGAGCCCACCGTTGACTACGAGTTCCCAGTAGATGGTGCGCTAGTCATTGTTCTTCCTGAGCCAGAGTCACTAATCCCCCACAGACTATAAACCATGGCCCCTCGGCTTATGGGTTTGTAGCCAGCATTAAGTTCTTCCCAGAATTTTCAGATTGTTTACAGTAACTTGAATCTGGGTCACAGCATCAGCCCTAATCCTGCCTTGCTATGAAACAGGTGAATCCTCCAGATTCCCCAGAGACTGAATCTCCTCTCCAGGGCAGCCTGCACTCAGATGGCTCCAGCGGGGGCAGCAGTGGCAATACCCATGATGACTTTGTTATGATAGACTTTGTAAGTCGCCGTCACCTTCCTTGACCTTTGCTGTCCCGGGGAACTAGACCTAGAAGCATCTACTGCACTTGATCCAGATTTCCTTCATAGGGATCAGATGTGCTGGTGTAGACAGAAGGGATGGACAGGTGGAGTCTGGTCTGGGGAGACATTTTGGAGGCCGATAAACAACAAGGCATTTTTTGTCATGCCTTTGGTTAAAATTCATAATGAAATTCAACTCTAAATGGAGATTTTCCACTGATACCCACTTAGGTCCTATTCGTGGCTAGGCAAGGAGTTTGAAGGAATGGGACATAAACTTAACTAGTGGAGAGGAATATTATCACCAGCATTAGAAGTGAACAGTCTGGGAGAGAAAAGTGTAAAGATTTCTCTCCCTAAGATAAGCCCGAAAGAACCTTTTGATAATTGCTAGAAGGAAAGACTTGTTCATAGCTTATCTCCTCTGTGGTTCAAGGCAAGCTAAACTGACTCTGTCTTGTTTTTGAAGAAACCAGCTTTTTCTAAAGATGACATTCTTCCGATGGACCTGGGTACCTTCTATCGGGAGTTTCAGAACCCACCTCAGCTGAGCAGCCTCTCCATAGATATTGGAGCACAGTCCATGGCTGAAGACTTGGTATGGAAACGTCTTCCTCTACCACAGTGCATCCTTATTTGATGGTCATTCCTTTGCCAAAGGCCTAGGAGGCCTACCACCTTCTATCTTCCCTGTAATAGGAAAGAGACATAATTAGAAAATTATCTTTTGATCACTCTTGAAATTGGCATTGTGCCCGGCAGTCATTGTCTGGAATTTGCTTGAGCTTGGTTCCTTCTTTCTCTGCACATTCTCAGCATTACTTACATGATCCTGTTGTTCTGTGCCTGACATCTTCTCCTTGCAGATGCCACTAGGCCAAGTTGCTCTAACAGCCATTGCATTAGCTATTTAGCTTTCCAGGCAGATGCCAGTGGTACTGAGCAGAGGAGATTGTGAGATCCTGAGTGTCTGTGTTCTTGCTCTTTCCTCAGAGAGCTCACTCCATCATCTAGCAGTTCTCACACTTGACCAGATGTCCTGATACTGATCATAATGACCCCATCTCTGCTTAGGGCATTTCCTCTTCCTGCCTCTGAGGGGCAGAAGAGTGCCCCGCACAAGCCACAAACTGGGTGCCCCATGCCAGGAGATGTCCCTCTTTGAGGTGGAATGATCACCTCCTAAATAGATATTAAGATCCTGTGGTAGCTGCCCTGGATTTGCTTTAAGGAGAAAAGCATGCCCAGTAATAACAATACAGTAATAGCCAGGTGCAGTGGCTCACGCCTGTAATCCCAGCACTTTGGGAGGCCAAGGCAGGCAGATCACAAGGTCAGGAGTTCGAGACCAGCCTGGCCAACATGGTGAAACCCCGTCTCTACTAAAAATACAAAAATTAGCCAGGCATGGTGGCGGGCACCTGTAATCCCAGCCACTCGGGAGGCAGAGGCAGGAGAATCACTTGAACTTGGGAGGTGGGGGTTGCAGTGAGCCAAGATTGGATCACTGCACTCCAACCCGGGTGACAGAGTGAGACTCCATCTCAAAAAAAAAAAAAAAAAAAAGTGATAATTACTATTACCAAGACCTTTTGGGCCGGGCACAGTGGCTCACACCTGTAATCTCAGCACTTTGGGAGGCTGAGGAGGCCTTCACTTGAACTCAGGAGTTTAAGACCAGCCTGAGCAACACGGTGAAACCCTGTCTCTACAAAAAGTACAAAAAATTAGCTGGGCGTGGTGGCATGCGTCTGTAGTTCCAGCTGCCTTGGGAGGTGGAGGCAGGAGGATTGCTTGCTTGAGCTGGGGAAGTCAATGCTGGAGTGAGCCATGTTTGCGCCACTGCCTCTAGCCTAGGTGACAGAGTGAGACCCTGTCTCAAAAACAAATAAATAAATAAAAATCAAGGCTTTTTGAGTGCCAGGCATTTTTCTAAGTGTTTTACATGAATCTTCAACAGCCCTAAGAGGTAAGTTTTCTCATCCCAGTTTACAGATGAGAAAACCAACAATGATTAGCTTGCTCATGGTCACACAGACCCAGGCAAAACAAAGCTTTGCTTGATCTTAGAGGATCTGTTTCCTCAATTTAGCCTTTTAACCACTAAACTCCCTTGCCTATCATGACATGCACTTGGAAGAAAGTGTGGCTCCAATTCTCTCAACTGATGCCACAGCCGTAGCCAGTTCTGAGGCCTCCCTCTCCTTTCAGGAAGCTGCACCCAAACCACCCTCAGCTGTTGGTGTCTCCAGGCCACATTAAAAACTCTGAGGCAAGAGACTCTCCACACTCCCTTGTGGTCATGTTTAAACCCCTACTGGCAGGAAATTGTGATGGTGAAACTCTGCAGATGCAGCTTCTGTTCATTTAGTCATCAGTAGAGACGCATTTTTATTAATAGTTGATACTCTAGGACAGTTAAACTTCTCACAGTTCTGTTTTCCTCTGCTTCTGTCTTTACCATTCTCTCTCAACCTCTAACTCACCCCTTCCTCAGCTGGTATAAAGATAACAGATTCTGGCCGGGTGCAGTGGCTCATGCCTGTAATCCCAGCACTTTGGGAGGCCTAGGCGGGTGGATCACAACATCAGGAGTTCAAGACCAGCCTGGGCAACATGGTGAAACCCTGTCTCTACTAAAAATACAAAAAATTAGCTGGGCTTGGTGACGGGCGCCTGTAGTCCCTGCTACTCAGGAGGCTGAGGCAGAGAATTGCTTGAACTCGGGAGGCGGAGGTTGCAGTGAGCTGAGATCGCACCACAGCACTCCAGCCTGGGTGACAGAGCGAGACTGTGTCTCAAGAAAAAAATTTAAAAATACAGATTCCTAGGCCTTACCACAGACCTGCTACTGTGTCAGAATGTCAGTAGTATAGCGGGGCCACCTGGTTCACATTCCCCCCAGGGGGTCCCGATGCCCAGCAAAGGGTGTGAAGAAATCTTCTGTAAACTGTTTAATTTGTAGAGCTGTACACTTGGTATTTTATTCTAGTGTCAGTCAGATCTGTGCCAGGGATATTTCATGTTTAATTTCTGAATCATCTTGCTCTTGTGGTCCTTTTCTCTTTTGTTAAGTGTGTGGCCCACTTGGACTCCCAAGGCCGTTCCATTAACCCTCCAGCCCCCGCAAAGCCCTGATGCATATACCCCTCCCTACCCTGTGCCTACGCAGCTGCCCTGCGTTCTCCCACTTGCTCGGCCCAGCTAGGGCTGAGCTTTGTCTTGCTTGCTCCCTCCCCTCTTGGGGACTGGGCTGGCTGCCTCCTCAAGTCCCTGCCTGAATAAACGGCTCTTCCCTCTCTTTCTGGTACAGGACTCATTACCAGAGAAGCTGGCTGTGCATGAGAAGAATGTCCGCGAGTTTGATGCCTTTGTGGAAACCCTGCAGTAAAAGTATCCTCGAGTCCCAGCAGCACCCCCTTTTTGTGGCCCCAGGGCACAAGCAGCCTCCCATGCATCAGCTGCTCCCACCCCTCATCCTGCTCTGAGCCAGGTGGAAGGGAGGCTGGCTTCTCCCATGGGGACCCAGAAGTCCCTACTCTTGGACCTCCTGGAGACTCCGTGGCGGCAGTCAAGCCCAGTGCCCAGTTGGAGAAGACTCACGTACTGGCCTTGGAGATGGGAAGAACCTTCGTACGAAAAAGCCCTCAGCAGGGCCATCTGTGTGCCCTGCCCATCACCAACTGCTTCCCAAGGGTGTCATCCTGTTCCTCCTGCTGCCGGCCTCCTGCCTGGGCCTGCCTTGCAGCTGGCCCCTTCCCTGCCTGCTGTCACCATCCACTATTTGACATTCCAGCTGGTGGCCAAGAGATTGGTGTGGAGGCAGAAAGAGGAAGGAGACAGTGCCAGGAGGAAGAAGGAAGGAGTCCCTTAGCTCTCTTCATTGTCCCCTTTACTTCCTGCTATCTTCTTCTCCTCTTCCTCTCTTTCTCGCCTCTATGCCTGTATTTCTGGCAATATGACAGGCCTGCCTGCCCAAGATCAGAACTCCAAAACCACTCCCACCCCTGAAGGTCGGGAGGGTCTGAGCAGCCCTGGTGGCTGCCTGTGCTCAGGTCCTCAGCTCCATGGGAAATAAAAATGGCACCCTGAATCTCTAGGATTTTGTCACTTGGAGTCACAGCAAAGTTCTCTTCCTCTTCTCCCCCCGTTGCTGCTCCTTGGTTATAGAACATGGTAAATATTTATTACTTTCAGAGAAACCAGATATTTTATAGAGGAAATATGTTTGAGGTGAGTTGTTTTTCACTTGGAGAAGGCGGAGGGCTCTTCCTGGGACGGAGACCTCCTCCTCCGGAGGTTATTGAGAATCCGGGCTGCTGCTTTGAGGATCTTCCCACCATACAGACAGCGAGATCCAAGAAGAGGGCTGGCCGGGGACAAAGTCACCTCCCAGTGTGGCTGCACTGGAACTGACTAAAGGCTTTACCTTGGATAGTTGCGTATTCCTGGTGAGAGCCTTACATCTCCCACAGCTTCTGCAGAGTGACTGACTCCATTCTGGCAGCCCAGGAAGTCCTGGGTGCTAAATGTGATGGCCACATGTAGTGGTTAGGGGATGTTGTGTGTGTCCCCCAACTGCCTGGGTACTTGTTCCTGATCCCTGGGGCTGTCCTGTGGAGCTTTTCCTCCTGCTTGGGCCTAGCTACCATCTCCCTCTAATCCCAGGTTCTATACACTGCCCTGGGGTTTACCAGCTGGATTGGCTTCTGGTTGAGAAATCAAAGCTGGGCGTATGATTGACTTAACCCTTCAGGTATTGTTACTTGAGTAAGTCAAGTGCCTAGCCTCACCCATCTATCATCTGTCCTTTCCCAGCCTCGCTGGTAGTCCTGGTCAAGGAGATCTAGGTCTACTCCATTCCTCCTGGCCCACCTGGGGCATTCACTGGCAGCAGCTGTGCTTCAGTGGAGCAGGTGGCTCTCAGCTGCTTGTTAGTATACTGCATGTGACACTGTTCCCACATACAAGGCTGACTTCTGAGGATTGGAGCAGGCTCTGGCGGGGAACAGAGCTCTGCGTGCTGCTGCTGCCACAAAGAACTGTTAGCAGAAGCAGCAGCAGCCAACTGGCCCTCCTGACTTTGGCCCAGAGCACATGCGTGGCTTGCTGAACCCAGGCCCAGGTTTATCCCCAAGGCCCCAGCTTTGAGAAGGGGGAAGGCCCCTGGTAAGTTATTGATGCCCCCATATTTCAGCTACTGCTCTCTTTCCAAGGCCTTGCATGGAAAGGCCTAGCCATTGTCTGAGGCAGCAATCTTTGGCATCTACAGGTGGCAGCAGCCTCTCACCAGGGCTCCATCTGTGAAGAGTCTCAGCCATGACTTTGAGCTGAGCCTGGGAGAAGTAAAGCAACTGTTAAGGCCGGCCCTTGCCCCTCAGACCTACCATGAAAGGAATGAGCCCTAGACTGACTCCTGCAGCACCCCCGGGACAGGCTGGGACCAGCTGTTTGTCTCCAGGTGTCAGAGTCCCTCCTCCTCCTCCAACCTCTCCAACCTACTTTGTTTGGAAATACTGAGCTACACTTCAAAATGTATTCAAGGGATTTCCAATAAATTTTTTTCTGTACTTTACAGCCTCCTGTCCTGTAGGTTGTCTGAAGACCTCGTAACCCCTGCCCCAGTGCAGGTCTGGGAGAGGGGAGAGTGCTGCGTTGTGAAGCGCAGAAAGACCTCAAGTGTCTCGGCATGCCTGTTTTGAGTCGGGTGTGGCCACTTAGGGGCTGTATACCCTGGGGTTTCCTGGGTCAGGAAACTTCTTAGTATTTCTCTTTCCCTGGTCCCCTATCAGGGGCTTGAATTTGAATATTCAGTTGGAGAATGCATTTAAAATACACCCATAGTAAAATCTGCATAAAATGCAGGCCACCGTTATCAGCTCTTTATTGCTCTTACATAACAACTCACCCTGGAGGGAAAAACAACAGTGCGAGGCAGGGAGTGCAGGGCTCCCCAAGCCATCTGGAGGATTTGTGGCTGAGCAAGCAGAAGAGAAGTAGCAAGAAGTTAAAGGTCCATGCAAGTTTGTTAGCTGCCTTGATCTGACTGGCGGTGCTTGAGCAGCCAGGAAGAGTAGAAGAGCCCCGGGGGATGCGTCCTGTCTGGCTCCTGGGGCCTGGGGCTGCAGGCCTCCCAACCCGGCCAGGGCCAGCCCCGCCTCCTAATTCTCCTAGTTTGTGACCATAGTTAGGGGAGGGAGCTGATTGGTGGAGACAACATCCCGGAGGTAGGGATGGTTCTAGAGGCAAAAGAACTGACAGAACTGGACAGCTGCTGTCTGGGTTGCTTCCCCACCCGCCTTCAGGCTGAAGCTAGGCCCAGGATTAAAAGGGCTGGTTAGAAAAGTCCAAATCCAGCCTATTCCTGGAGCCAGGAGCTCCTGATTATTAGTAAACCAGGTGACACTGACCATGTGGCCAGCCAGGACAGTTGCCCAATACCTGAGTCAGAAGTGACGAAAAGGCTGTTCTGGTGTTCCCCCTTCAATCAGGAACCCCCAATAACAAAGTTTTCAGTTGCCCCATGCCCAGCAATGGTGTCCTACCTCTTTAAAGCATCTCCCTACACTCTACCCCTGGAGGCCATCGTTGTTAAGGCCTTGGTAAATTGGCATTTGAGTCAGTCAGCAGAGGCCCTGCCAGGAGCCCAACCCAAGTAAACAGTTTCCTCGCTCCTGTTTCCCTGGGTCACTGCCTCTCTATTTCAGCCACTCAGCTCTAGCTGAGCAGATCCAGAGAGAGGAGGCCCCCAGTGCCTGGAGGAAGGCCACCATTGTGGAATGGGACTTGCTTCTTGGGGCTGAGGCCCAATGTTTGTTTGTAATCACCATCTGTAACCACAGCCTGATCCTGCAGCTCTGGCCCTGCTCCCCCAGCCCGGACAAGCAAGGAGGAGAAAAACCAGGCCCAACTGGGGCCGCTATAGCCTCCTGATTGCCATTAGCAAGCAAGCAGCAGACACCTGGAACCTGACCACTATGGGAGGTGAAATTCTGGCCTACCTTCTCACCAACAAACCTGTCAAAAAAAAAATGCGGTAAATAACCATCTTAACTTTTAAAGCAAAGCAAAACTTGCTTAAGAGAGGATAGGAGAACTGGATCTGTCACAGCCTCCGTGTGGGCCTGGCAGGTGGAAATGGCCTGGCCTCAGGCTGAGGGGTGGGCAGGAAGGGAGGACTCGGGCTGAGGGACCCTCTCCCAGCTGCTGTTGCATGAGGCTGGGGCTATCACACCATTCACCCATGACCACTGCACACTCGCGGTGTTAGATATGGTCTACTTTTTTTTTTTTTTTTTTTTTTTTGAGGTGGGGTCTTGTTCTGTCACCCAGGCTGGAGTGCAGTGGTGCAATCACGGCTCATTGCAACCTTGACCTCCAGGGCTCAAGCAATCCTCCCACCTCAGCCGCCTCAGTAGCTGGAACCACAGGCATGTGCCATCATGCTCGGCTAATTTTTTTTTTATTTTATTTTTGGTAGACAGGATCTTACTATGTGAGATCTAACTATGTCCAGGCTGGTCTCAAACTCCTGGGCTCAAGCAATCCTCCTGTCTCTGCCTCCCAAAGTGGTGGGATTACAGGTGTGAGCCACGTGCCTGGGGTGTCTGCATTATTTCTGATCCTCAAAGGAACCGTCTTCTGATGAAGCAGCAGCCACAGAGGTGGTGAGCCAGTGATGATGACTGTTAGCGGTGAGAGCTGGCACGTGAGGGAATGAGGACTCAAAACTCTCGTGTGACTCCAGATCCCACACCATTGTCCATCACAGTCCACACCACTTTTCTTCCCCCTGCTTGCCTTAGATAAATCTAAAGATCCCTTCAAACTTCCGGTACCTTCCAGTTGGGAAACAGGAGAGGCCCTGGTCATAGGATGCAGCACATGGTGGCCCGCTGGAATGCTGGGGGTACAAACAACGGGAAGGTGGCCGTGGACACCTCCATGCCTAGAAGCTGGTCAGGAAGCTGCCCTCATCACCACTTGAGTGCACAAGATGAGGAAGCGGCAGATGGACTGGGGAGGGGACTTCCTGAGGCCCCATCTGTTCCTCTTCCTCCACCGCACCACACTTCCCATCCAGTTTCCAACTTCCACACCCAACTCATTTCCCCAACATCCAGATGAGCAGTTTTGCATCTCCATTTTTATTGAAATACAAAAAGTGCAAACGGTGAAATACATGATTGGTGCCAAGGAAGTCATTAAGTGTGAATGTGAACACTGGATTCACAGTACAAGCACCCGCTCCCTGGGGTACAGACCAGTGGGGGACATGAGAAAGACCAAATAGATCCGAAAGGCTCCCCAGTGAATGGGGCTGTGAGCGACACTTGATACACAAAGGAGGGCGGAGAGCAGAGCAGCCCTGGCTGAGGCTAGAGACCAAGGGACTGATGAAGAACCAGCAGCAGCCCAGGCCCCAGGGGGCTGGATGCACTGCTGATGGTCTTGGGAGAGCCCAGCGAAGTTATGCCCAGGCCCAGCCTGGCTTGCGGATGGGGCTGGGCTGGTCAGTGAGGATCCCCACAGTACGGGCTCTGGAATCATCCTGCCTGGCCAAGGTCATGGGGGCAGGGTCACTGCAGGTACTTCCCTGTACTCCCCAAGGACAAGGCTGCAGGAAGAGGGATCCCCAGGAAGGAGTGTAATTCTACGAGACAGTGGGAGTGAGATCAGCCATCACTGGGGCCGAGGTTCTTTGAAAGACAACAGAGCTGGCCGGGCGCGGTGGCTCACGCCTGGAATCCCAGCACTTTGGGAGGCCGAGGTGGATGGATCATGAGGTCAGGAGATCGAGACCATCCTGGCCAACATGGTGAAACCCCGTCTCTACTAAAAATACAAAAATTAGCTGGGCATGGTGGCATGCACCTATAGTCCCAGCTCCTCAGGAGGCTGAGGCAGGAGAATTGCTTGAACTCAGAAGGCGGAGGTGTGCCGAGATCGCGCCACTGCACTCCAGCCTGGTGACAGAGCGAGACTCCATCTCAGAAAAAAAAAAAAAAAAAGTGGCCCTAGAGCCCCTTAATCCCCTGGGGAAATTGCTAGAACCCACCTATCTGGACTGACCTATCAGCACAATCTCTGCCCCTCCTACAGGCACTCTTAGTCTCTACCCCAGCCCCTTTAAGAGTCCCCCAGCTGGAGGAAGGAGCCACACAGATCCTGAGGCACTGAGTCACCTCTGGCCGGGGCAGGGGCCAGTGTGACTCCATAACAGACAGGTCCACAAGAACATGAAGGCTGATGATCTGCCCGTGTGGGAAAGGAGGCCAAGAGGGGAGAGGCTAACCTGGCCGGTCACTGATTCCATCGCACACTGTAGCTCTCGGGGGCGGGGAGGTGGAGAGGGAGGTTTCAAGTGGATGCTGGGACTCTGAGCCGTGTCATCCAAGCTACCAGTCCCTGCACAACCAAGGGGTTAGGACACCCCAGGGGCAGTATCACTTGGGAAAGGCTGACCCAGGATGTGTGGAAGAGGAGGCAGAAAGCAGACACAGGCTCCAGCCCTGTCACTCCTCAGCAGGGGAAATACCCGAGACTGCGCTGCTGGGGGCAGTACAGGAGCAAGGGTGCTTGCACTCAAGCCTTCATGCAGTGGGGCTTCTGCAAAGCAGGGCAGCCTACCAGATAGGGAGGCACCTCAGCTTGGGGCGGTGTCCACACCAAAGAGCTCAGCTGCTCATTCCCAGCAATCAAGAGGGGAGGACTGGCCCCTGCTACTAGCCCAGCCGGCAGTCATTTGATTCATCCACACTTGCTAGGGAAACAGAGGCAGGAAAAAGCAGGAAAGGGGTTACTGGGGCTCAGTCCTTCTCCAGCTGGAAGAGCCAAGCCCAGCTCTGGAGAGCCCAGCAAAAGCCAGGTGTCCAGAGAGGCAGTGAGAAGTGTAAGGCAGAGAAAAACGTCTTCTGGTAACAGCGAGGCCGCCAGGGCCGTGAGGCGGGCTGGACAGAGGTGGGGGAGAGCATGCCTGATGGGTGGCTCCAACATCTCTCTCCAGGGGGCTTCATGGCCCCTGATGCCAGGAGGAAGAGTCCAAACCCGGGCTACCAGAGAAGGGGCTGGTGGGGCAGGGGCCAGGTTCAGAGCCCGCTGGGGTCCGGGCTTCGGAACACCTCCCCTTGGTGATCCAGAAGGAACTTGGTGAAGGTGTTGATGGGATTAATGGCCTTGAGGGTGATGGCCGCATCCTTGGCCCACAGCAGGTTAGGGCCGAAAACAACAGCCAGGTTAGTGTTGGTCATCTTGTTCTGGTCACTGTGTGCAGAAATCTGTGGAGGGAATCAGGGACTGCAGCAGGAAGCCACAGATGCTGCCTCCCACTCCCAGCAACAATGACCAGGGCGCAGAGGAGGCGGCAGCTCCTCCTTTCCCCTCCCTTCACCCCAGAGGCCAAGTCCAAGGTCTCACCTGCACCAGGAAAGCAGTCAGGAAACGAAGCACCTGGTAGTTCTCCTCGGGCAGCGTCTGGAGGACCTGCAGTGTCGCTGGCACCCTCTGGCTTTCATCAATGTCTATGAGGAAAGGAGGCCCGGGTTATAGGGGCCCTAGGCTGGGCTGGTTCAGGACGCTCTGACGCAGGCTAGAGGGGAGACCCCCAGCAGTCTTCCCTGGGAGGCGCCTAGGCCCGAAAGCCTGCAGCGCACCTGCCCCAAGTCCAGCCCCAGGCCCAACAGAAGAGATGGGGACTCACTGAGGAAGCCCACCACATGGGGGTAGAGGTCAAAGGTGAGCAGGGGCTCAGGAAGCTCCCGGAGGAAGGTCTTGAGGATGACTGCTGGCAGGTGCAGCTCATTGTACTGGTCGAAATCCACAGGCAGCCCTGGGGTGGGGGCAGCATGAGAGAAGCTCGGCACAGCCTGAAGGGCAGCACCCATCTGCAGACAACGCGGGCCGCACTGCCTGACTGCCCCTGGACCCTGCATAAGCCCCTCCTCCCAGGGGCGCCCTCTGACACCTGCCTCCCTCTTCCTCTGTGACCAGAGAATGCAGGTTCCGGCCATCTGGGGAAGTGGGGCCCGGCACACCCCACCGTTATTCCTTGCCTCTGAATGTGCCTATACCCAGGACCCGGGAGCCCGACCGATGAGGCAGCAGGCCTGGCAGAGGTAGGACTTATGTGACACCAAGTGCCATGGAAACCTCCAGCAGGAAGAGACTCTGAGACTCTCATTTACAGGGCAGCAGAGGGCAGAGAAGCCCCCTACCAGTAACACACATATGGCCCTGCAACAGCCCAGGGCTGCTCACCCATGTTGTACTTCTGCTGCACTTCCCGGACCACTTGGGTGTTGGCCGACCTCCGGAAGATGCCCTCGGTGGTGAGAGCTGGGAAACAGTAGGGCCTGGTGAGCCTCCGAGCGCTGGGCACCGGCTGGTTTCCCTGCCCCTTCTCTGTCTTGGGGTTCTAGGCAGGGCTGGGTGGGGACGTTGAGGCTTGCAGGACCTCCCTCTGCCCTGCCCAGCAGCTTCCCCAGCTTCCCGAAGGGAGCCGGGAGACCTGGCTGGTGAGGAGGCAGGCCCGGCACTCACCGTGGGCCTGTAAGTAGGCAACAGTCTCCCTGAGTACAATGGGAATGGGCTCCTGCTCTGGATTCTTCTCCTGGAGGCTGCGGGAACAAGGCTGGTGAGCCGGGCCTGCAGCCCTTCCCGCCCCGCCGTGGCCCAGCCACCTTTCATACTTACTGCTGCAGCGAGACTCCAAACTGCTGGTTGGGCAGGGGGGGCCGTGGGGGCATGGGCTTGGGGGCTGTCGCGGGGCTCTTCTGTGTGGATTTCAGGAAGTCGTCATATCTGCAGGAGTAGAGGGAGGTGGGTCAGGCCCTGCCTGGCTCTGGAGTCACTCTGCCAATTCAATCAAGCATTGACCACGCGGGGTCAGGAGGATCATCTCATGCGATCTCTGTAACAACTCCGCTTTCCACAGCAGAAAGCAAAGACCTGGGAGAGGTCGGGACACGGGCTTGCTCTGCCTTAGCCCCATGCGGTCTCTGAATCAGGACACACGTCCTCATTACCCTGGCTTCACGAGCCCCCAGCCGCCGCACCCGCCTCACTTGAGCACTTGGCGAGGGATCCCCAGCTGCTCCAGCTTCACGTGCTCGCTCAGCTCGCTCAGGTAATTCACATAGAAGATCTTCTGCCCGAACTTGAAGCTGTTGGTGGAAGAAAGGGCCTGGGTTGTGGGGGCCCGCTTCCGGTGGCCTCCACTCTCCCCTCAACACCCACCCAGTTCAGACCGAAGCCCAGCCGCACCTGATGGTCCCCAGGCTGCCCAGCCTCCCAGCTTCAGAGTTCCAGGCAAGCCGGGACCACCAGCCCTGCCCGTGGCCACTCACCTGATGAGGGGCTTGAAGAGGATGAGCAGAGTTTTGATGAACATGGTCGGATGCACGATGTACAAGGCCTTGATGTTCTTCTTGTACCTGCAGAGACAGAATGGACAACTCAGGAGCAGGCGTGGTGGGACAGGTGCCACGCTAGGGTCCCAGTGCATACTTTTTTTTTTTTTTTTTGAGACAGAGTCTCCTTCACCCAGGCTGGAGTGTGATCTCAGCTCATTGCAGCCTCCACCTCCCGGATTCAAGCTATTCTCCTGCCTCAGCCTCCTGAGTAACTAGGATTACAGGCACCCACCACCACATCTAGCTAATTTTTGTATTTTTAGTGGAGACAGGGTTTCACCATGTTGGCCAGGCTGGTCTGGAACTCCTGACCTCAAGTGATCCATCCGCCTCAGCTTCCCAAAGTGCTGGGATTACAGGTGTGAGCCACCGCACCCAGCCTCAGTGCATATTTTCTGATTTGAACACGCATGGCCAGCATGCGAGGTAAGGGCCATCACTGTCTCATTTTACAAATTAGAAAACAGGAGGCTCAAAGAGGTTAAGTAAAACAAGAGGTCAGAGTGCGAATAAGCTGAGAAACTGGGCCTTACTTAAGCCCAGGGTGATCTGACTGCAGATTCTTTACGTTGACGTAGACGGCAGCCCCCGCCACCCCCTGCCTTGGAATAAGCTCCTGCCCAAGTGGAGGGCAGCCCGGAAGCTGGCAGAGCCGCTGCCTCTGGATCTGACTGTGCAGGCCCCATGCCCCAACCCACTTGCGGTCAAACTCCCGGTAGGCATCACGGAGCCAGCTGAGGGAGGGCTTGTTGTCGCTGGTCAGGCCATGGTGCAGATACAGAAGTGTGTAGTCACTCTCCACGTACTGGTCCAGGGTGTGCTTCAGGTACCTTCCAGGGAAAAGCCCTGCTCAGGCCTGCCCTGTGCACAGGGGCGGCCCCACGAAGACAGAAAGCAGCCCCAAGAGTCTCCCACCACGTCACAGCCCCTTCCCCACAGGCCCTCCCCTAGCACAGTCTGTTCTGGCTCATAATCAGTCACCAGGTTGCTGTGGAGGAGGCCTAGGGTAGAGGCTGGGCAGAGGAATGAGAATAGTAATAACAGCTCTCAGCCGGGCGCAGTGGCTCATGCCTGTAATCCCAACACTTTGGGAGGCCAAGGCGGGTGGATCACCTGAGGTCAGGAGTTCAAGACCAGCCTGGCCAACATGGTGAAACCCCATCTCTACTAAAAATGCAAAAATTAGCCGAGCATGGTGGTGCATGCCTGTAATCCCAGCTACTCAGGAGGCTGAGGCAGGAGAATCGCTTGAACCCAGGAGGCGGAGGTTTCAGTGAGCAGAGATTGTGGCACTGTACTCCAGCCTGGGCAACAAGAGTGAAACTCTGTCTCAATAATAGTAATAATAATAACAGTTCTCACTCTTGAGCAGGAACTAGATGTCAGGAGACCAGGACCCTAACCCGGGCCTGCCTAGGCCTGCAGTGAAAAGGGGAATGACGTTTCCCCTGAATCAGGGATTTCTCTGAATCAATAATAATGATGGCAGTCACCATTTCTCAATATTAAGTTTTTAGTGTCTGCCAAGCACTTCACATACATTAGCTCATACGTTGCTTATAACTGAGGCTGATGTAATCCCCATCCTACAAATGAAGGCAATGACCAGAGAGGTCAAGTGCTGATCCAAGGTCACACAGCTTGTGGTAGATCCTGGAAGTGAAGTGTCTAACACCAAAGCCTGCTTTTTTTTTTTTTTTTTTTTGAGACAGGGTCTTACTGTCACCCAGGCTGGGGCACCGTAGTGCAATCACAGCTCACCGCAGCCTTGACCTCCCAGGCTTAAGCTATCTTCCTGCCTCAGCCTCCTGAGTAGTAGGAACCACAGGTGTGAGCCACCACACCCGGCTTTTTATTTTGTAGAGACAGGTCTCACTATGTTGCCCAGGCTGGTCTTGAGTTCCTGGCCTCAAGCAATCCTCCCACCTCAGCCTCCCAAAGTGCTGGGAGATTACAGGCATGAGTCACTGCACCTGGCCGAAAGCCTGCATTCTTGACCATGGGACAGCTTTGCCTTCTACACATGAACTCCAGTGCTGGCAGTAAAACACTGTGCCCATGAGAGGGGATGGGGTGGCCAGAGAGTCACCTGCTCCAGTCACTGGGCCTTTAGTGGACCAAAGAGCCCCAATTCCTCTGGTTCCCTATTATGCTCATGACACGCTATCTACCAGCTCAGCACAAACATATACACACCTGGTGTTGAGCACACTGAGAGTTATGGATGGAATGAACAAGAACTGGGGAAAGGGAAGGGAGTGTGTGTAAAGCCCTCTCCTTTTTTTTTTTTTGAGATGGAGTTTTGCTCTTGTTGCCCAGGCTGGAGTGCAGTGGCATGATCTCGGCTCACCAAAACCTCTGCCTCCCGGATTCCAGTGATTCTCCTGACTCAGCCTCCGAAGTAGCTGGGATTATAGCCATGTGCCACCACGCCCAGCTAATTTTGTATTTTCAGTAGAGATGGGGTTTCTCCATGTTCGTCAGGCTGGTCTCCAACTCCCGACCTCAGGTGATCCGCCTGCCTCGGCCTCCCAAAGTGCTGGGATTACAGGCATGAGCCACTGCGCCCGGCCATAAAGCCCTCTTTCTAGTCGGCCAAACAGCTCCTAGGCTCCCACAGGGACACTACTGCAGGCTGGGAGGCTGGGCAGGCAGAATGCTAAGCACTTCCAAGGGGAGGCAGGGAAGGAGAGAAGCCTGGTGAAGTGGCCAGAGCTTGACCTAACCCAGAGAGTATGCTCAAGACTGGCCCGTGGGTGCCAGGCTGGGCCAGCACAGGCAGGCATGGGGTGGCTGATGCTGGGATCCCCAGTACATGGTCATTTACCCCTTCTCCACACTGAGCACTGCAGTTTACAAAGAGCTGTCGCATAAAGAGATTGCATTTTGCAACTACAAAAATAGCAAAGATTGTAGTGAAAACAGACACTCTCATCCACTGATGGAGGTTATGGCCTTTTGTAGGGAAATAAAGTGATGTTTATCAGAAGCTATAAAATGCTCATACTCTCTGACCCTGTAAAAATATGTCTAGGAGTTTGTCCTAAGGAAATAATCTGAGATGAACGAAAACATTTTTGTAGAAGGCTGTTCTTCATGGCCCATTTTATGATAGGGAAAAAAAAATCTAGTGGCAAGCTAACTGCAACAGCAGGGAATTGGTTAAATCAACCACGTGACAACCATAAATAGAATAGCTCACAGGACATTTCTGCAGACAGAATGAATCCGTGAAGTCAGATGTCAGAACAGTGTTTATGCCCTTTGTAGGGTGTGAGTGACATAGATGTGTTCAGTTTTTGAAAATTCACACAGTACGCTTATATTTTATCCACTTTTCTGTCAGCATATTTGATGTCAATAAAATGTTTTTTAGAAGATATCTTTGAAGAATATTTAATGCTCAGAAAAAAATGTTATGTAAGATACAAAACCAGGCTGGGTGTGGTGCCTCACACCTGTAATCCCAGCAATTTGGGAGGCAGAGACGGGCAGAACCAGAGGTCAGGAGTTCAAGACTAGCCTGGCCAACATGATGAAACCCTCTCTCTACTAAAAATACAAAAATTAGCTGAGTGTGGTGGTGCACGCCTGTAATCCCAGCTACTCGGGAGGCTGAGGCAGGGGAATCGCTTGAACTCAGGAGGTGGAGGTTGCAGTGAGCCAACATCGTGCCACTGCACTCCAGCCTGGGTGACAGAGCGAGGCTCGGTCTCAAAAAAAAAAAAAAAAAAAAGATACCAAACTGACTATAGAGTTCCATATACATTACAGAAAAAATAGGAAATGACTACACAAAAATATTAACAGTAACTTTCTCTCTAGGTGGTGGGTGTGTGGGAGACCTTTTTTTTTTCTCACAGTTGTCTATATATTTTTTTATTTATGGCTACGTATATTTTTCTAAACTCTCTAAATTGTAATACTTTAAAAATGTACACAATGGATTTCATGTATATTCTTTTTTTTTTTTTGAGACAGAGTTTCACTCTTGTTGCCCAGGGTGGAGTGCAATGGCATGATCTTGGCACACTGCAACCTCCGCCTCCTGGGTTCAGGTGATTCTCCTGTCTCAGCCTCCTAAGTAGCTGGGATTACAGGCGCACGCCACTACACATGGCTAATTTTGTATTTTTAGTAGAGACAGGGTTTTGCCATGTTGGTCAGGCTGGTGTTGAACTCCTGACCTCGTGATCCACCCACCTTCGCCTCCCAAAGTGCTGAGATTACAGGCGTGAGCCACCGCGCCAGGTCATATGTTCTTACCTAATGCCCACAACAGCCCTGGGAGGTGGGCACAAGTCTCTTTTTTTTTTTTTTTTTGTGAGACAGAGTCTTGCTCTGTTGCCCAGGCTGGAGTGCAGTGGCGCAATCTCAGCTGACTGCAACCTCTACCTCCCAGGTTCAAGCAATTCTCTTGCCTCAGCCTCCTGAGTAGCTGGGACTACAGGCACACGCCATCATGCCCAGCTAATTTTTATGTTTTTAGTAGAGATGAGGTTTCACCATGTTGGCCAGGATGGTCTCAATCTCCTGACCTCATGATCCACCTGCCTCAGCCTCCCAAAGTGCTGGGATTACAGGCATGAGCCACCGTACCCGGACTTTTTTTTTTTTTTTTGAGATGGAGTTTCGCTCTGTCACCCAGGCTGCAGTGAAATGGCACGATCTGGGCTCACTGAAATCTCTGCCTCCCGGGTTCAAGTAATTCTTCTGCCTCAGCCTCTTGAGTAGCTGGGATTATCTTGAGTAGCTAGGATTATAGGCATGCACCACCAAGCTTGGCTAATTTTTTTATTTTTAGTAGAGACAGGGTCATGTTGGTCAGGCTGGTCTCGAACTGCTGATCTCGTGATCCACCCACCTTGGCCTCCCAAAGTGCTGGGATTACAGGCATGAGCCGCTGGACGAGGAGCCACAAGAGACTTGTGGCGCCCAGCCACAAGTCTCATTTTTACAGGGCTTGGAAAAGACCTGCCCCAAGGCACGCAGCTAGCAAGAGGTGCAGAGCTGAAGTTGAATGTGTCTTCTGAATTTGATTCCAAGCTTCAGGCACATTCTTTTTTTTGAGACGGAGTCTCGCTCTGTCACCCAGGCTGGAGTGCAGTGGTTCAATCTTGGCTCACTGCAAGCTCTGCCTCCCGGGTTCACGCCATTCTGCCTCAGCCTCCTGAGTAGCTGGGACTACAGGCGCCCGCCACCACGCCTGGCTAACCTTTTTTTTGTATTTTTAGTAGAGACGGGGTTTCACCATGTTAGCCAGGATGGTCTCGATCTCCTGACCTCATGATCCTCCTGCCTCGACCTCCCAAAGTGCTAGGATTACAGGCGTGAGCCACCGCGTCCAGCCACTTCAGGCACTTTCTTTTTTTTTTTTTTGAGACGGAGTCTCGCTCTGTCGCCCAGGCTAGAGTGCAGTGGCGCTCAGGCACTTTCTATTTCAACCTCCCGGATCTGGGTGGGAAGAGCCACATCTGAGATAATCTGACTGAAAATGGGACAAAGTGCTCCATGATGGAAGCACCCCACTGCCCTCAGCAGGGACTGTGACCAGGACGGAAGTGATGGAGGACAAGCAGCAGCTGATGTCGAGGACTTCCTGAAGCCAAGGACGCCCCGGGGTGGGTGTGGCCTTCCCCGGCAAGCTGTCTCCTGAAAACCAGGTGCTTTCCACCCCCATCCACTGACTTCCTCCCACTTCACTTATTATCTGGGCAGGAGGCTGTCACCTGGTACATCAGACATAGAAAGAACTAGAGAAAAGGCCATGTGCTTCCACCAGCCCCAGGCCAAGCTCTTGCCCATTCTGGCTGGGCCGTGCGGCGGGCTTGGACAAGGCTCTGCCTGCCTTGTCTGAAGAGCAGTGGGAAGAGGGTTCAGAAGGCCAGAGAGATAGAATTCCTAGATGACGCTGGAAGACTCAGCCTGTGGCCCTGGCTTGCCAGGACTGGCTGAGACTCCAAATTCAGGCCCTTCTCCTTCTGCGGCTGCCCTCTGGGTCTGTCCCTAAGCCCACACCTCCTCCTGCTCGCACGCAACCATTCAGGATCTCAAAGAGCTGCTTGGGACAGTGCCAGGATTTTACATTTCAGAGAGTGCTTCAAACTGGTCAGGAAAGAACTGCATCTTTCTAAAATTTGCTGAGAAAACAGAAAGAAGGGCAAGATGGTCTCACTCTACTACACACCCCGAGGACAGCAGCAGGAGGTGAGTTTGCTCGCCTGTGGGCCCAGAGCTGGCTCAACCATAAATGAGTCTTTCAAGCCTCGGCATTCAACCAGCCTTCAGACATGAATCAGGACGTGTCTGGACCGGCCAGAGCTATTACATATGTTTGGCTCCCAGAACCCACATCGGTATAGAAACCACTGACACCAAAGGCACAAAATAAGACAACACTAATGAGTCCTATAAACAATAAACAACTGCAACCATCTCAGAAACACCACAGGATTGTAACAGTCAATCCTCACATCTGGACAAAAGTCCTTCCTTTTCATGCGCTGTTTGTCACTCCTACAAGGAAAGAGACCTATATTATTATCCCTTTTGAAAGGTGAGGAAAGCGAGGCTTAAAGATGCTTACCAAGGTCACCCAGCTTCAATAACTAGAAACTAGGTCTGACTCCTCGTCCAGTGCTCTCCCCTAAATATAAACCAGCTCCTTCATGAGAAGAGGGAAGGCATTAAGGCAGGTGGCCTAGCACCCACAGGCAGGGAGGGACAGTAAAGAACGTGGCATTAGGCTACAATGGGGATCTGGGCAAAGCCCCCACGCACTTCCCGGCAGGTACTCACCCCAGGAGCTTGCTGTGGTCGAGCTGGTGGCTGGGGGGCATTCGACAGGCACTAAACACAATGATCTTCCGCCCATACTTGTCATCTCCTAGGTGTGGAGAAAGATGGAGCACAGTGGGTTGAAGGGGAACCAAAAGAAGTGGGGTGAGGAACTTAAAGGGGCCAGGCCTGCTGATCTGAGCCAGTTACCACAGGGGCCAGAGTGCCCATGCAGACAGACCTCCGGGCAGCCTCCTGCATGCAAGGGTGTGCCACTGAAGACAGGGACAGCTTGCTTTCAGGGCTACTGAGCTGGGGTATTAAAAAAAAAGTGATTTTTTTTTTCTTTGAGATGGGGTCTTGTTCTTTCACCCAGTCTGGAATGTAGTGGCGCAATCACGGCTCACCGTAGCCCCAATCTCCTGGGCTCAAGAGATCCTCCTGCTTCAGCCTCCCAAGTAGCCAGGACTATAGGTGAGCACCACCATACCCGGTGAAATTTTAAAATTTTTTGTAGAGACAGATCTCACTATCTTGCCATGGCTGGGTCTTGAGCTCCTGGCCTCCTCCTGCCTCAGCCTCCCAAAGTGCTGGGATTACAGATGTGAGCCACCACACCCAGCCAACATCACTTTTTAAAAAGTCATGCCGGCCGGGCGCGGTGGCTCACGCCTGTAATCCCAATACTTTGGGAGGCTGAACCAGGGGGATCACCTGAGGTCAGGAGTTATGAGACCAGCCTGGCCAACATGGTGAAACCCCATCTCTACTAAAAATACAAAAATTAGCTGGGTGTGGTGGTGCACACCTATAGTCCCAGCTACTGGGGAGGCTGAGGCAGGAAAATTGCTTGAACCTGGGAGGCGGAGGTTGCAGTGAGCTGAGCTGGTGCCACTGTACTCCAGCCTGGGTGACAGAGCAAGAGTGTCTCAAAAAAAAAAAAAAAAAGTTATGCCTGGTGCAGACAACCCAAATGTCCATCAGCGGATAAAAGATGTAGTTAATCCATGCAATGGAATACTGTTTGGCCATAAAAAGGAATGAAGTACTGATACATGCTACAATGTGGATGAACCTCCGAAACATTATGCCAAGTGAAAGCCAGTCACAAAAGGCCACCAAGTCTATGATTCCAGTTACATGAGATGTCTAGATAGGTACATGCATAGAGACAGGAAGCAAATTAGTGGTTTCCAGATACTGGGAGGAGTGGGGAATGGGGACAGACTGCTTAGTGGGTACAGCGTTTGGTATGGGTATGGGTGGTGAAAATGTTCTGGGATTAGATGGAGGTGATAATTTTATGACATTATGCACTAAATATTATACCACTGAATTGTACACTGCAAACTGATGAATTTTGTTATGTGATTCTTATCTCAAATTATTATTACTATTATTTTTTTTAAGATGGAGTCTCACTCTGTCACCCAGGCTAGAGTGCAATGGCACAGTCTTGTCTCACTGCAACCTCCACCTCCCAGGTTCAAGCGATTCTCCTGCCTCAGCTTCCCGAGTAGCTGGGATTACAGGCGCCTGCCACTATGCCTGGCTAATATTTGTATTTTTAGTAGAGACAGAGTTTCACCATGTTGGCCAAGCTGGTCTCGAACTCCTGACGTCACGATCCACCTGCCTTGGCCTCCCAAAGCGCTGGGATTACAGGCATGAGCCACCACGCCCGGCTCTTACCTCAATTTTTAAAAAATGCTCACTAAAGCATTTGTGATCTTGCCAAATAGTCATCTTATAAGTCTACACTTTTCCAAAAGCACCCCCGCTGAGCAGTGTGTATTTGGAAAGCCTCTTGAAGTTACCTTCTCAGCATGTTTCAGCCACTGAGGAAATCAGTCTGATTACTTAACAGTCATGTCTCATTTCTGACCACTGACAATCACTTTCTGATTTTATTACTAGAATTTTTTTTAAGAGATGGGGGTCTCGGCCAGGCACGGTGGCTCACGCCTGTAGTCCCAACACTTTGGGAGGCCGAGGCGGGCGGATCATGAGGTCAGGAGATCGAGACCATCCTGGCTAACACGGTGAAACCCCGTCTTTACTAAAAACACACACACACACACACAAATTAGCCAGGCGTGGTGGCGGGCGCCTGTAGTCCCAGCTACTCCGGAGGCTGAGGCAGGAGAATGGCGTGAACCCAGGAGGCGGAGCTTGCAGTGAGCCGAGATCGCCCCACTGCACTCCAGCCTGGGTGATAAAGCGAGACTCCATCTCAAAAAAAAAAAAGACAAAATTAAAGAAAAGAGATGGGGGTCTCAATGTGTTGCCCAGGCTGTTCTTGAACTCCTGGCTTTAGGTGATCCTCTCACCTCAGCTTCCCAAGCAGCTGAGACTACAGGTGTGCACCACTGCACCCAGCTTATTACTAGAATTATGGACGACACTGGTTCTGATTGACTTCTGTAGGTTTCTAAGCATTCTATCCTTTCTCATTAAGATATTCTAGGGCCCCCACCAACCCTTAAGACTCAATGCAGGCATAATCGCCGCCTGGAATCCTGTGTCCTCGCCCTCTCTCCCCAGACAGGTTAGCTGCCCCTTTTCATGGCTCCCAGCATAAACCATCACCCATCACTGTCCTGACCATTCACTCTCCTGTAGAATTGTTTATGTACCTGTCTCCCTGACAGGCTTGTGAGCAGCTCAAAGACAGAGGCTGTGTCTCATTGTCTTTGTTTGTTCTTTTTCTTTGTTTACTCCTGGCAAGCTGTGATTTTTTTTTTTTTTTAAGAGACAGGGTCTTGCTCTGTCACCCAGGCTGAAGTGCAGTGGCATAACTGTAGCTCACTGCAGCCTTGAACTCCTGGGCTCAAACAATCCTCCTGCTTTAGCCTCCCATGTCCTGAGTAGCTAGGACTACAGACACATGCCATCCCACCTGCTTAATTAAAATCAATTTTTTGAGACAGAATCTTGTTATGTTGCCCAGGCTAGTCTTGAACTCCTGCCTCAGCTTTCCAGTAGCTGGGATTACAGTTGCGTACCATGGCACCTGCAGTCTCCAGTACTGGTCCAGTGTCCGGCATGTGGCAGGTATTCAGTACGTTTTGGTAGCCTGCACAAAATCGCAGGTCACCATTAAACTATGGGATGCCTGGTTCTAGTTATATTTCTGTGTTTGTTCTTTTTTTTCTGAGATGGAGTCTCTATCATCCAGGCTGGAGTGCTGTGGAGTGATCTGGGCTCACTGCAACCACCACCTCCTAAGTTCAAGAGATTCTCCTGCCTCAGCCTCCCAAGTAGCAGGGACTACAGGCAGGTGCCAGCACACCAGGCTAATTTTTTTTTTTTTTTTGAGATGGAGTTTCGCTCTTGTTACCCAGGCTGGAGTGCAATGGCGCGATCTCGGCTCACTGCAACCTTTGCGTCCCGGGTTCAAGTGATTCTCCTGCCCCAGCATCCTGAGTAGCTAGGACTACGGGCATGTCCCACCACACCCAGCTAATTTTTGTATTTTTAGTAGAGACGGGGTTTCACCATGTTTGTCAGGCTGGTCTCAAACTCCCGACCTCAGGTGATCTGCTCGCCTCAGCCTCCCAAAATGCTATGATTACAGGCGTGAGCCACCATGCCCAGCCTTAATTTTTGTATTTTAGTAGAGACAGGGTTTCACCATGTTAGCCAGGCTGGTCTCCAACTCCTGACCTCAGATGATCTGCACACCTCAGCCTCCCAAAGTATTGGGATTATAGGCATGAGCCACAGCACCTGGCCTCTGTGTTTGTTCTTGATTATGCTTTGGTTATGGGTCAGACTGCTTCAGACAGCGAGTTTCCCAAAGCTCAGGACAGAACGTCTCCAGATTTGCAACTAGAGAATCCTCTACCAGCTTGTCTGCAGAGGAGGTACAGCTCCATCCCGGCAGGTCTGTTTTGAAGGACCAGGTGGTACCTGCTCTCTTTCATACCCTAGCCTAGATCCTGAGGTGCTGAGATCCCGGAGGCCAGCTGGGGGTGGCTCTAGGGCTATGTGCCTGCTCTGATTCACTTCCCACTGGCTCTGACAGTGGAAGGAAAAGCAGACTGGCAGGGGCCAGGGACAAAGGGTTAGACTGGCAAGCCCAGTCTCACTAGTCTGGAGCTTCAGAAACCCCAGAGATGCCTACCACCAGCCTGGGGAGAGGGGGCCTCATCTGCCTACCTCCTTCTAAGCAGAGGAAATAACCAGGATATGGGGGAAATGCTCGCGGACAATGGGGGCTACCAAAAGAATCTTTCCTTCCAGCCCACGAGTCCCCGCACCTCACATCTGCACCAGCAGCAAGGCAGGCCTCATTGGCTGGCAGATTTGAGGATTCAGCCAGGGCAGAAAGTCTGTGAGGCCCCTGGGTCTAAAATTTAAGAGGTAGCAACTGGTTAGGGAAGCTGTTGTGGGGAGGGCTGGAGGCCTGTGGTGTCTCCTCTCAGCTGGCCACAGCACTTTGTAAGTGGGAAGCTTTGGGTTCTGAACTAGGGCTCCACCAATGTGCTCAGCAGACACAGCACCTCCATGATGTTATATGACAAATATTACAAGCATGTGCACTTTTTTTTTTGAGACAGTCTCGCTCTGTCGCCCAGGCTGAAGTGAAGTGGCGTGATCTCAGCTCACTGCAACCTCTACCTCCTGGGTTCAAACGATTCTCCTGCCTCAGCCTCCTGAGTAGCTGGGATTACAGGCATGCACCACCACACCCAGCTAATTTTTTTTTTTTTTTTTTTTTTTTTTTTTTTTTGAGACGGCGTCTCGCTCTGTTGCCCAGGCTGGAGTGCAGTGGCACGATCTCCGCTCACTGCAAGCTCCGCCTCCCGGGTTCACGCTATTCTCCTGCCTCAGGCTCCCGAGTAGCTGGGACTACAGGCGCCCGCCACCACGCCCGGAAAATTTTTTGTATTTTTAGTAGAGACGGGGTTTCACTGTGTTAGCCAGGATGGTCTCAATCTCCTGACCTCATGATCCGCCCGCCTCGGCCTCCCAAAATGCTGGGATTATAGGCATGAGCCACCGCGCCTGGCCTTAACCCCATCTAATTTTGTATTTTTAGTAGAGACGGGGTTTCTCCGTGTTCATCAGGCTGGTCTCGAACTCCTGACCTCGTGATCCACCAGCCTTGGCTTCCCAAAGTGCTGGGATTACTAGGTGTGAGCCACCGCACCTGGCTGCACTTTTTTTTTTCAGTCAAAGAGATCCCCCCTATCCTGGGGATACCTTTCATAGTTGCAAAGTGGACTGTGACCAGTTTTAAGAACCACTTCACTAGACTGTAATCTTTTTTTTTTTTTTCTTTGAGCCAGGATCTTGCTCTATCACCCAGGCTGGAGTGCAGTGGTGCAATCATAGCTCACTGCAGCCTCCAACTCCTGGACTGAAAGGATCCTCCCACCTCAGCCTCCCAAGTAGCTAGGACTACAGGCACAGGCTACCACACCTGGCTAATTTATTGTTATTATTTTTGTAGAGACAGGGTTTCACTATGTTGCCCAGGCTGGTCCTAAACTCCTGGCCTCAAGCAATCCTCCCACCTCGCCTTCCAAAGCACTGGGATTACAGATTACTGAGCCACCACGCTCAGCTGGCTGTTAGCTTCCTTTTTTTTTTTTTTTTTTTTTTTTTTTTTGAGACGGAGTCTTGCTGTGTCGCCCAGGCTGGAGTGCAGTGGCGTGATCTCGGCTCACCACAACCTCCACCCCCCCAGGTTCACGCCATTCTCCTGCCTCAGCCTCCCAAGTAGCTGGGACTACAGGCGCCCACCACCATGCCTTGCTTATATTTTTTGTATTTTCAATAGAGACAGGGTTTCACCGTGTTAGCCAGGATGGTCTCCATCTCCTGACCCCGTGATCCGCCCACCTTGGCCTCCCAAAGTGCTGGGATTACAGGCGTGAGCCACTGCACCCGGCCTGGCTGTTAGCTTCTTGAAGAAGGGGAGCTGTGTTTTTCCTTATTGAATCCCTAATGCGGACTACAAGTCTCATTTCAGGGTTCTTTTTTTGTCACCCAGGCTGGAGTGCAGTGGCGCGATCTCCACTGACTGCAACCTCCGCCTTCCGGGTTCAAGTGATTCTCCTGCCTCAGCCTCCTGAGCAGGTGGGATTACAGGCACCTGCCACCATGCCTGACTAGTTTTTTTTTTTTTGTATTTTTAGTAGAGACGGGGTTTCACCGTGTTGGCCAGGCTGCTCTCAAACTCCTGGCTTCAAGTGATCCACCTACCTCGGCCTCCCAAAGTGTTGTTTCAGGATTCTGTGAATGTACACTAAATGAAGCCAGGATGAAGATGTGGGTAAAAAGGGGGTGGGTCAGATGGTGAGACTCCCAGATAGGCGAGGAATGAGAGGATGGGCAACACCAGGTCTAGCCCCTGTCCTCCAGCTTCCTGGAGTGGGGGTCCCAATGCCCAAGTCCTTGGGTAGCTTAGTATTTGCCAGCAGGCAGGGCAGCTGCTGCTACAAGGAGCACATGGAAAGAAGCTCAAAACTCCCCCTCCTAATCTCAGATCAGAGTCAACTTCTGCCCAGGAGCTTTGTAATTGTTTTTGAAATGGAGTCTTGCACTGTCGCCTGGGCTGGAGGGCAGTGGCGCGATCTTGGCTCACTGCAACCTCCGCCTCCCAGGTTCAAGTGATTCTCCTGCCTCGGCCTCCCAAGTAGCTGGGATTACAGGCACCCGCCACCATGCCCGGCTAATTTTTTTTTTTTTTTTTTTAATTTTTAGTAGAGACGGGGTTTCACTATGTTGGCCAGGCTGGTCTCAAACGCCTGACCTTGTGATCCACCCGCCTTGGCCTCCCAAAGTGCTGGGACTACAGGCTTGAGCCAAGGGCCTGACCCTGCCCAGGAGCTTTAAAGACAAAGGAGCTGGCAGCTCTAATGTCTCCAGAGCACTGGGGAGAAGACTCAATGAGGAGGGAGGGGCAGCATTTGTGCAAAGCACCAGGGAGAGACAAGCCGCCTGAGAAGGAGGCCTCTGCGTTCCCCAGATAGCAATCAGGAACTCTCCCAGGGTGGCCCTGGAGTTAATCACCAACAGGTCTCCCCAGGCATTCTGGGCCCCCTCAAACCAGACACACCCACAACCGGACCAGCAGGCCTGGGACCTGGGAGGTAGGGCTGGGCTGACGGAGCCAGTCATGTGCTACAGCCAGCTCACACATTTGTTAAGCTGTTCAATTGTTAGGAATTTTGCAAGCCAGTTGACATCATGTTGGTAGCTAGAGAGCTGGGAGGCAGAAACTGCAAATGCTACAAATCATGGCCTTTTTTCCCCTCTCCAGAGAGCCATTTACCAGCACACCACTGGAAAGAACCCACTGGGACTGAGCCAAATCTGACCCTGGGGCATGACAACTATTCCCGGCAGGGAGAGCTGAGGCTATAACCCACCCTCCCTTCCTACAAGGGCTTCTCCCGGACATCTCCACGGTCTCACCAAATGAGTGCCTGGTGATGCCAATCCAGCCTCCTCTCAGCAATCAGGGAGGCACATCCATGGGGACACCATCACCCAGAAGGTCCCTGAGCCACCACTCAGAGGCCATTGCCCAAGGCCAGACCCTCCCGCAAGCTCCTTTCCCTTTGGGGCCTGGGTGTGTCCCCACACAGCCTCCCCCACCCCCATCCTACCTCCATAAATCTTCTGCTATTTCCGACTCCCAGGCACCACCAACTCCCAGCTCCCCAGGGTGAGACTGCAATTAAGCTAGCCCCATCTGGCCTCCACCGACAGCCCTTCCTGATCCACAGCCCCAGAGGTTGCAGTCCAAAGAGGACAAGCACAGCGAGCCAGGACTGACACCTACCTGGCTGGGCCCCCTCAGGCTCATCACAGTCTAGGGAAATAGAAACAAATTGCAGCTCTGTGCGGGGGTTGTGGGGAAGGAGGTGTCACCCACGGAGGTGGGGAGGGGCAGGCTCCCCCAGCTCTGCCTTGACCAAACAGGCCAGGATGATGTCAGGACAGAGACTCCTTCACATCAGGTACCCCCCAGACTCCAGTCAAGTTCAGAACCTTCAAGGTGACTTTCCTGTGCCCAATTCAGGACCAGACTGGGGAAGAAACTCTCAGCCTTGCTTCTGCAGGGGGTGAATGAGGCCAGAGCCAAGGCCCTCAACCAAGATCAGGGCAGGCGCCAAGAATACAAACGCCATGGAAACACCTTTGACGTTCGGGGCAATCCTCTCAACTGCCCCCTCCCTTTCCAAGCCCAGCACCCCCATAGCCAGACAGGCTTCTTCCAGGGCCGGTGTCCGCCAGGTTCTCCTTGCCCACGCCAATGCCTCAGAGCAGGGCCATGCTGCCACCCTGCTTATGAATGCCTGGCCTCACCAGCAAGGATGGACAAATGTTAGGGAAAAGATAAAGGATCCTAGATTCCAGCTGCTCCTTCTAAAGTGGGGCCCTAAGGGCAGCAACCACCTCATCAGCCTGACTCCCTGGCTCCTGGTTTCTTCCGGGTCCCCCCTTGTGAACAGGAGGGAGGGAGCTCCCTGAGACAGAGACCTAAGCGGGGCTCTGTACCCACTCTCAGCAGGGCAGCATATCTGCCAGGAATCTGATGCTCCAGGGAGCCATGTGCCCCCTCCCCATTTCTGGAAAGAGGCTCTGCCCATTCCACACTTCCCTAGGGCTACGATTTCCCAGGAAGGACTGGCACTCCTCATCCTCCCCAGTAACTGATAGGGTGGAAAAGCCAACATTAGGGTGGAGGGGTAGGAGGGCAATAGAACGAGGGGAAGGGAAGGCTACTTATTCAAGGCCAACTGTGTTCTGGCTCTGGGATAGGCCCTGACATGCATTCATTATTGTAACCCACAAGGAAGAAATTAGAGTTCAAAGAGCAGAGCTGGAGATCAAACCCAGGGCTTTCTGACTTCAAAGCCACTAGGCCACATGGCTCCCCACATGCCAGGAGCGCCAGGGCCAGCAGTCAGACTGCAGAGAGGCCCTTCCCCTGTGGTGTGAAGGGCTGACTTCCTGAGGCCAGGAGCTCTGAGGGTTAGGAAAATAGTGTTGGGTGTGCTTACCTGCCACCTCCACGATCTGGTGCCGGGCGATGTCATAGTATGGGTCATCCCACTTCAGGTGTGTGACAAGTTCCGGGGAGCTGCTTTTGGAGTCATCTGAGGAGCACAGCAGGGTCAGGGGACAAGCCAGGGGGCTGGCACCATGCTCTGCCCCACAGGCATGCTGTCTGGCCCTTCCCCCAGTAAGGCCTGTGCTCCCAGCCCAAACTTGGGACTGGTCTGCCCCATCCTGCCCTCCTGGCGTCTCCCTTCAGCAGAAGGAGTGCGTCCCCCTCTAAAGCGCCTGTAGCTGCCTAAGACCAGACACAGCCCACCTGACTTGGGGAAGTCAGGCATTTCATCCGAGGGCCAGTTCTTCTCATCGATGGAGGCCAGCTTCAGCTGGTTCAGAGCCTCGCTGGTGTCATCCAAGGTCAGATCATCCTGCAGCTCTGAGAGCGGATCCATGGCCAAGCCTGTCCCAGACAGCCTTGCCCTGCAGAACCTTAAGAGAAACCTGGGAGAGAGGAAGACAGGTGGCAGGTCAGTGACCTGCTCTTTTCACCTTCTGCGACCTCCACCGCGTGCCCTCCTGCCCCCACCATTCCCTCTCCCAGGCTCCCTGTCCCTATTCCTCAACACTCCTCATCCCCGCCAAGAGCTCCACATAGCTCTGGGTTCTCCTGGCTCCGTGGCTCAGGCGTGTTGCCAGAAAAGGCAGCTGGGGCAGAGGATGGCACAGCTCAGTGCCTCCCTCCAGGCCCTGCAGCTGGGGAGGGAAGAGCTGTGCCAGGTCCTGTGCCGCCCGCCACCCAGCTGGCTCAGTGATGCAGTCCCAGCTGTAGAGGGCAGAGGTCCACGCCCCTCGCCTCAGGAGACCTGGACACAGAAGCCTCCCAGGCTCTAGCAGTTACAGGGGTAGAAATGTTGTAAGAATCTAAGGAACATGCTGGGCACCGTGGCTCACGCCTGTAATCCCAGCACTTTGGGAGGCCGAGGCAGGCGGATCACCTGAGGTCAGGAGTTCAAGACTAGCCTGGCCAGCATGGTGAAACCCCGTCTCTACTAAAAATACAAAAACTAGCTGGGCGTGGTGGCAGGCATCTGTAATCCCAGCTACTCAGGAAGCTGAGGCAGGAGAATCACTTGAACCCAGGAGGCGGAGGTTGCAGTGAGCCGAGATTGTGCCATTGCACTTCCAGCCTAGGCGACAGAGCAAGACTCCATCCCCCAAAAAAAAAAATTAAAAAAAAAAAGCTATGGCTGAGGGGCCCAGCTGGGCTTGCTCCAGGACAGGAACTAGCAGCAGGGGATGTGGAATCGCCTGCCAGTCATTGCAGACAGTCTGCAGGCTCCTAGGGGCGTCCAAGCCCACTCTTACTCTGCAGGGTGCTCCTGACACCAGTTTCAAGGTGGAAAGGTTGACGGCCCTAAGGATTGGAGGGCGCAGATGGGAAAGGGGGATGCTCGTGATGTCTGGGGTGCTGAGATGAGGAGGTCACCAGCAGAACAGCAGCTCCGGCAGGCACAAGGCAGACTCGACCACCAAGCTGGGTTTCTGTAGGTCTGGAATCTGGCCAGAAGGCTGCAGCCGCATGCAGCCTGGGGGTAGGCACCTCTGCCCTCAGCCCTAACGGGCAGCAACTCCCCCTCCTGCCACAAGCTCCCCACATGAGGGAGGGCAGTTTTTAGTTCAACCTATTCAGTCTAACCCCAGGGAAGAGGCTGCTCCATGTCCAGCTGCATTCCTGGAGCCCCAAAACTGACATATATGGTCAGAGAATCAGCAGGGCAGATAAGGAGAGCAGACAAGCCCTGGGGGTGGGCAGGAAGAAGAGGGGGAGAGCTGCCATCCCGGAGCCACAGACTCTGGGCTCTGAGGCCACTTGACAACCTCCTGCACACATCACATCACAGCCAAGGGCCCTGGATGGTGAGCCCTCTCCCTGTGCCTAGCAACAGCCACCCTATCACCAGGGCAACCACACGGATTGAGTGGTAACGCTGTTTCATGCTCCCAAGCCAAAGCCAACCAGCGAAAACGGCCCAAAAAAACCCTCTCCTTCCTCTCCCTGTCCCCTGCCCTCATCCACTACCCCTGGTTACCACCAAAATATAATCCCTTCCCAAGAACACAGAGAAGAATGATCCCTCATGGTCAGGAATGCATTTCTCTGAGTGATGCCAAAGCCCAGCTCCCTCACTCCCCTTCAGCCTTCAACCCTTCAACCCTTCAATATCTACATGTGCTTCCTGCCATCCAGCCAGGAGGCTGTGGGAGCTGCTCCCCATAGCGACCTCCAGCTGGGTAATAAAGACAGAATCCAGCTCAAAGCAACCCCCTCCAGGCCAGAGCCTTCTCTCTACCCTTTCTATTCAGCCTGTCACTGCCCAGGGACCAGGGGCTCCTTCAGCCCCACCTACAGCTATCCCAGAGACATCTTTCTGCACACAGTAGGTGCTGATGCCATGAAATGATGAGGTAGTATGGAGAGCTGGATTATCATCCTGCCTAAGCCAGTGAGCTGCAAAGATGCTGAGCAAGTCCTTTTCCTACTTGGGCCTAAATTTCCTCCTCTGTAGAGGCAATGGCGCCTCCCAGAAATATAATTCTCCAGTGTTCAGAAATACTTTGTGCTGCAGTGAACAACAGGAGTAGAAGGAGCAGCCGGGGCCGGGCACGGTGGCTCATGCCTGTAATCCTAGCACTTTGGGAGCCCAAGGTGGGTGGGTCACCGGAGGTCAGGAGTTCGAGACCAGCCTTGCCAACATGGTGAAACCCCATCTCTACTAAAAGTACAAAAAAAAAAAAAAAAAAAAAAGCCAGGCATGGTGGTGGGTGCCTGTAATCCCAGCTACTCAGGTGGCTGAGGCAGGAGAATCACCTGAACCCAGGGGGTGGAGGTTGCAGTGAGCTGAGATCAAGCTACTTCACTCCAGCCTGGGCAAAAGAGCAAAACTCCGTTTCAAAAAAAAAAAGGAGCAGCTGGGAGCTGGGGTAGATGTGAAGGAGGGAGAAGGACACCATCTAAAAGGGAGCTGAACTTGAACTTCACCTCTTTTCCAGTGACTGCTCTTCTATGCTGTCAGTTCTTCCAGACATGACCTCCCTCAACGCCCCCACATAACCTCCTTTCCCAGCATAACTAAGCCCAGTGGTTCCCATCTCCCAGTCAGACTGGCCCCTCCCACCGCCCCCAACCCACAGCTGTTACCTTCTCTGAGCCTGGAAGTTAAACTCCCATTCAGTGGGAGGGTGAGGAAGCTAGCACAGGGAAATTCTAACATCAAGTAGTAGAAATGAAGTATCCTGCCTGTTTAAGACACCAGCCACCCACAAGCCTGCTCTACTCTGTGCAAAATACACCCAACTCTGAGATTAATTTTTCCATTCTCAGCAGGTAAACCTTTACAAAAATCTTAAGGATCACCTTAGGCAATCACTTTTAGGAAGTTGTAGACTTTTCTGAAATTGGTAACATGTGTGGACTTTTTACCTAAGAAAAGTTAGGAGATGTATGCAATTTTAAGAGGTTCATACACCTTCTGAGAATCACTGTTTAAGAACTTCTGGTCTATTCAGAATGACACCTGATATATAGTAGATGCTATCATTTGTTGAATGAATGAACCAATTAATTCATCTCCTAAGTAAAGAAGGGAACCCACACTTGTTGAGGGCCTATATAGGACCATGAACTGGGGACACAAACTCAACCTCACGATAGCACTGATGAGGCATGTTCTACTAAGCTCATTTTACAGTGAGGAAAAAGAGGACCAGCCGGGCACGGTGGTTCACGGCTGTAATCCCAGCACTTTGGGAGGCCGAGGCGGGCGGATCACAAGGTCAGGATTTGGAGACCAACCTGGCCAAGATGGTGAAACCCCATCTCTACTAAAAATACAAAAATTAGCCAGGTGTGGTGGCGCGCGCCTGTACTCCCAGCTACCTGGGAGGCTGAGGCAGCAGAATCGCTTGAACCCGGGAGGCGGAGGTTGCAGTGAGCCGAGATCACGCCACTGCACTCCAGCCTGGGCGACAGAGTGAGACTCCGTCTAAAAAAAAAAAAAGAAAAGAAATCATATTCTCAATGTTGGAATCGGCCTCCCAGTTGCAAATCCCACCACAATACAACAGCAATTACAACTCTCAACTACAATTATGTTTGCATAGAGCTTCACGGTTTACAAAACCCAGGTTACGTTTTGCAATTATCCTGTTTCACAGATTAAGAAGTTGAACTGAGGCCGGGCGCAGTGGCTCACGTCTATAATCCCAGCACTTTGGGAGGCGGGGGCGGGAGGATCACGAGGTCGGGAGTTCGAGACCAGCCTGGCCAACATGGTGAAACCCTGTCTCTACTAAAAATACAAAAATTAGCCGGGCGTGGTGGCGGACGCCTGTAATCCCAGCTACTCAGGAGGCTGAGGCAGGAGAATCGCTTGAATCCGGGAGGCGGAGGTTGCAGTGAACCGAGACTCCAGCCTGGGCAATAAGAGTGAAACTCCGTCTTAAAAAAATAAATAAGTTGAATTGAAAGCGTGGCCTAATAAGTGGCAAGGAGGAACACTTCCCCCAAATTTCTTCTTCTTAGTGCTTTGCCAGATCAGATCTGGGAGATTTCCCCCTCCCGCCGGCTTGCTGGATGACAGCGATCCGGCCTGGACTCTGCCCTGGGGAAGGCAGGAAGAAGGTAGTGAAAATGATTAAGTCCTCTTATTGCAGGCGCCAAAATGGGGCAGAAACCCTGCAGGAAGGCCAGGCCTCTGAGCCCAGTTCCACCCCCGTTCCCCTCCTCGGATCTGCTCCGGTCCTCCCCATCCGGACCCCATCCCTTCGGACGACCTGGCCAGCTCCTTTCCTTTCCCCATCCCCACCCGGGGAGACCCCGCGCCCAGCAGCTCACCGCGCTCGGGCACTGCTCCCTCTGCCACGCCTGTCAAGGCTCGGCAAACATCCGGCTCCGAGGTGGAACGGGAACCGCCCCCTCCCGCTCTCTTCTATCCCCAACCATTTCCGCCACACCTCCAACCCACTTCCGGCCCCAAACATGGCCTTTCCAGGAGCCCCGCCCACTTCCTGCACATGCCCGCCTAAGTTCCTGCCTCGGGGAGGTAACAGCATAACTGTCCGACTCGTCGCTCCCAAAGAGATGGCTGGAACAATTAGTTCCGCTTTCCCAGCTAGTCGA
This sequence comes from Pan troglodytes, assembly GCF_028858775.2. Taxonomy (NCBI): domain Eukaryota; kingdom Metazoa; phylum Chordata; class Mammalia; order Primates; family Hominidae; genus Pan; species Pan troglodytes. Next base: position 50,718,334 of record NC_072407.2, read on the forward strand.
ATCACCGGTGCACCTCCGGAATCCGAGGTTCGCATTGCTCTCGGACAGAGTTCTGCCTCCCCAGTACTCCCAAACTCCCAGTCCTGTGCACCAATGAGGTCCAACTCTGAGGCTTCTTTCCTGAGAAAAAAATTTGGAAGTCCGTGACTGTTTCCTGGAGGAGCTGAGAAGAGGACGCTCACTTCCGGCGTAGGGAGGCTTTCTGACCCGGAATGGAGGAGGCGGAGGAGCTGCTCTTGGAGGGGAAGAAGGCGCTGCAACTCGGTGAGTGACCTGCGATGTCCGCGACCCTCAACCTTGGCCCAGGTGGATCTGACGCTCTGTGGTCAGCTTTCTCCTCAGTCTCCTCTCCTCCGGATCCCAGGATCCTCCAGTGCCCTCAGAGTCGCTGGGGGCTTCTGAAGAGCCCTTGAGCCTCCTCAAACCTTTCAGGGCCCTCCTTAGAGCCCTCACCTGTCCCTCGGGCTCCGCAGGCCCACCTGCACCTGCAGTTTCCTCCCACACTTTTCCCCACCTCCCACCTTCTTGGGTGGCTCCCTCACTGTCTTCCCTTCTCTCTGCAGCCCGCGAGCCGCGCCTGGGCCTGGACTTAGGATGGAATCCTTCCGGAGAAGGCTGTACGCAGGGCCTCAAAGACGTCCCACCCAAGCCGACCCGAGACATCCTCGCTTTAAAGAGCCTTCCCCGGGGCTTGGCCCTTGGCCCCTCACTCGCCAAGGAACAGCGCTTGGGGGTCTGGTGTGTCGGGGACCCCCTGCAGCCCGGCCTGCTGTGGGGGCCGCTGGAAGAGGAGTCTGCCTCCAAGGAGAAGGGCGAGGGAGTAAAGCCACGGCAGGAGGAGGTATTGAAGGACAGAGCGACTTCTCTCCGCCCTTGAAAATGTAGGGGGAGGTTTGGACATTGCTAGACAGCTTTTCAATTTGAAGAAAGAGAGTATTTCAAGAGATAGGAGATAGTCTTGTCCCTTCTCTTCAGGACTGTCTCCTCTCAGCAGCAGTAAAGAATCGAGGTTTGAAAAGTTGTTGAAAGCTGGAATCATACAGTGTCAGCAGTGAGTGAGGAAGGTCAAGAGCTAAGGTTTTTGGAATTAAGAAAGCATGGGATCAAATTCCAGCTTTGTCACCTAGCTGGTTAAATTACGTGCCGCATTTAATTCATCTGTGAAACAAAGCAGTGGCTCTCTTGGGATTATATGGAGGAGCTGATGAAATAGTGAAGATAAAAGGTTTCACTGCACAATAAGTACCATTTTATTTTATTTATTTTTCTTTTTTCTTAGACAGTCTTGCTTTGTCGCCCAGGCTGGAGTGCAGTGGCACGATCTCGCCTTACTGCAACCTCCACTTCCCAGGTTCAAGTGATTCTCATGCCTCAGCCTCCCGAGTAGCTGGGATTACAGGTGTGCACCACCACACCCAGCTAATTTTTGTATTTTTAGTAGAGACAGGGTTTCACCATGTTGGTGAGGCTGGTCTCAAACTCCTGGCCTCAAGTAATCCGCCTGCCTGGGCCTCCCAAAGTGCTGAGATTACAGGTGTGAGCCCCCGCGCCTGGCCCGATAAATACCATTTTAAAAAGCTGGTGTTCTTTATTACTTTTTCTGTTTAGTACTCACTGGAAGACAGTAATGTGTTCAATTTAGTAATTCTCCATACCCTTGGGAGGGAGGTGAGGAGACAGACTTTTTGGTCCTTACTGAATGAAGAATCAGACAGCACTGTCCTGTTAGAGGAGAACCAGAGGCTTCTAACCTTCCAGGAGTTTCATCTTAAATTTGTCCCAGGAAAGTTTCATCTAGTTTCTTTTTTTATTCCTACCCGACCCCTCGAACACATTTGAGAAGGACTTTTGTTGGCTTATTTCAGAACCTGTCATTAGGCCCATGGGGAGACGTGTGTGCCTGTGAGCAGAGTTCTGGCTGGACTAGGTAAGTCAGAGGAGAGTGTGTCATGAATATTCGTTCCTTTGAGGTTTTCTGTTGTGGTTTGGGATGGATCCCGGTGCTGACTGTCATTCCCTATTCAGTGCTCTTTTGCAGTGAATGTTCCAAAGGCACGGCGTCCTTTAGGACCCAGACTGCTTGGGGACTGGGGCTTTCGGGGAAGACCACTTGAATAGTGAGCATCTCCTAGCTGGCTGTTACTTTGCTTTGCAGCTTGGTACAACGGGGCAGGCTGGAGAGTGAGGGAAATGTGGCCCCAGTGCGGATCAGCGAGAGGCTCCATCTGCAAGTGTACCAGCTGGTGCTGCCAGGCTCTGAACTGCTGCTGTGGCCCCAACCTTCCTCTGAGGGCCCAAGTCTCACCCAGCCTGGGCTGGACAAAGAGGCAGCTGTAGCAGTGGTGACAGAAGTGGAGTCTGCTGTACAGCAGGAAGTGGCCTCCCCTGGGGAGGATGCAGCAGAACCTTGCATAGGTATGTGTCAAATAAATGCTGGTTTCCCAGCAATTTCCCCACCAAAACAACCTGTTGATAAGACAAAGCAGAGTTTATGGCTCATTGCGGTAAGGAAGGACACTATAGAGTCTTAGTAGCTTTTCAAAATCTGTTTTAAGGTGGATCTTTCAACATGGGATAGGAGGGTGGGGCTTGATTAGTATTGAGTAAGGATTATGACTGAATAGCTTAGGGTTGGTACATACAGCAAGGCTAGAATTTTCAGGCAAGGGACAGTCTCAGACTATGAATTGTCATTCATTGCTTTCTGTTGAAGAGCGACGGGTCTGTTCTTTGGACTAACAATATAGATATTTGCAACTTTTACCTTCCTAAGAGCTTCCTGGAATAGTAAGGAAGAGAGTAAGCTTTGTATGTACAGGGTTTCCAGCCTCCCATGTTTCTTCTCTCTGGTGTGGGGGTTCTTTTATATTACAGATGAGCTAAGGTGGGAAGGGGTTTTTTTGTTTTGTTTTGTTTTGTTGTTGTTGTTGTTGTTGTTGTTTTGAGATGGAGTCTCACTCTGTCGCCCAGGCTGGAGTGCAATGGCGTGGTCTCAGCTCGCTGCAACCTCTGCCTCCCAGGTTCAGGTGATTCTCCTGCCTCAGCCTCAGCTAATTTTTTTGCATTTTTAGTAGAGATGGGGTTTCACCATGTCAGCCAGGCTGGTCTCGAACTCCTGGCCTCAAGTGATCTGCCTGTCTCGGCCTCCCAAGATGCTAGGCTTACAGGTGTGAGCCACCGTGCCCGGCTGGAAGGGGTCTTGAATCACATCCTAAATATGTGTCTCCAGGGGCGAACAAGGGGATTCTTCATCTGGGATGGCCTTATTCTAGTGATTATCCAGATGGCTGGGACCCCATGGCTCTCAGGAGTGCTTCTCCAAAAGGCGCTTAAGGCTGGACAGGAAGATAAATGGAGTGTGCACCCCATGCTCCAGGGAAGAGATTGGTATCATTGCTCCCTCTAAGGCTCAGGGGCTGGGTGGGAGAAAACATCTGATCCTGTAATTCCCTGGTAACACCATCTGCATTGAAGCTCCCTAACCCCAGTACCCCATCCTTGCCTTGCAGATCCTGGTTCCCAGTCACCCTCTGGCATCCAGGCAGAGAATATGGTGAGCCCTGGACTTAAGTTCCCAACCCAGGACCGACTTTCCAAGGATAGCCAGCCACTTGGCCCATTGCTTCAGGATGGTGACATGGATGAGGAATACCCGGCCCAGGCACAGATGCCACCTGAACTTCAGAGCAATTCAGCTACCCAGCAGGACCCAGATGGCAGTGGAGCCAGTTTCTCATCTTCTGCCAGGGGCACCCAGCCGCATGGCTACCTGGCCAAGAAGTTACACAGCCCCAGTGATCAGTGCCCACCCAGAGCAAAGACCCCAGAGCCTGGAGCCCAGCAGCCTGGCTTCCCTACACTCTCTCGGAGCCCTCCTGGCCCAGCAGGAAGCTCCCCAAAGCAGGGGCGACGGTACCGGTGTGGAGAGTGTGGCAAGGCATTCCTACAGCTGTGCCACCTAAAGAAGCACGCATTTGTGCACACGGGCCACAAGCCCTTTCTTTGCACTGAGTGTGGCAAGAGCTATAGCTCAGAGGAGAGCTTCAAAGCCCATATGCTGGGCCACCGTGGGGTGCGGCCCTTCCCCTGTCCACAATGCGACAAGGCCTATGGCACCCAGCGAGACCTCAAAGAGCACCAGGTGGTACATTCAGGTGCCCGGCCCTTTGCTTGTGACCAGTGTGGCAAGGCCTTTGCCCGCCGGCCCTCCCTGCGGCTGCATCGCAAGACCCACCAGGTGCCAGCTGCCCCTGCCCCTTGCCCATGCCCTGTGTGTGGGCGGCCCCTGGCCAACCAGGGCTCCCTGCGGAACCATATGAGGCTCCATACAGGAGAAAAGCCTTTCCTGTGCCCGCACTGTGGCCGGGCGTTTCGTCAGCGGGGCAACCTGCGTGGGCATTTGCGGCTCCACACCGGGGAGCGTCCTTACCGCTGCCCACACTGTGCCGATGCCTTCCCCCAGCTGCCTGAACTGCGGCGCCATCTCATCTCACACACCGGGGAGGCCCACTTGTGCCCGGTGTGTGGCAAGGCCCTCCGAGACCCACACACGCTCCGAGCTCACGAGCGCCTGCACTCCGGAGAGAGGCCCTTTCCCTGTCCCCAATGTGGCCGTGCTTACACGCTGGCCACCAAGCTGCGGCGCCACCTCAAATCTCACTTGGAGGACAAGCCCTACCGCTGCCCCACCTGTGGCATGGGCTACACCCTCCCGCAGAGCCTCAGGCGGCACCAGCTCAGTCACCGGCCTGAGGCACCCTGCAGCCCACCCTCTGTGCCTTCTGCTGCTTCTGAGCCCACCGTGGTGCTCCTGCAGGCTGAGCCACAACTGCTGGACACACACAGAGAGGAGGAAGTCTCCCCCGCCAGGGATATTGTTGAGGTCACCATTTCAGAAAGCCAGGAGAAGTGCTTTGTGGTGCCAGAGGAGCCGGATGCCGCCCCCAGCCTGGTGCTAATCCATAAGGACATGGGCCTCGGCGCCTGGGCAGAGGTGGTGGAGGTGGAGATGGGCACCTGACAGCTTTGCCTTTTGCTGACACAGCTCCATAAAGACTCGTGCTTTCTCACTGCTGCGTGTCTGCATCTTCTTTCTTGGGGTTGCCTTGTAGGGATTAGAGTCTACTATGACAGACACATCAAGGACTTCCCTTCCTGCTTAAGAACTACCAAATCGTGTTCCAAGCATACTAGGTCAAACCTCTTCTGAAGTAGAGATGTTTGAATTGACATCCGGTAGAGCTTGTTGTTCTGCCTCCTTCCCTAGGAACGCCACAGGGTGCTTATTGTTTAAGCGCTGCTGAAGGGACCCAGTGAGGCAGTGGTCGTTGGCAGTGCTACTGCTGACTGGGTGCTTAGCACCAGGATGGTCACACCCATGGAGCTCCTTGAGGGACAGGCGCTTCAATTTGGAAGCAAATCGAATGGCTTTTAAGACTGGACACCAGGCCGGGCGCAGTGGCTCACGCCTGTAATCCCAGCACTTTGGGAGGCCGAGACGGGCGGATCATGAGGTCAGGGGATCGAGACCATCCTGGCTAACACGGTGAAAGCCCGTCTCTACTAAAAATACAAAAAAAGTAGCCATGCGTGATGGCGAGCGCCTGTGGTCCCAACTACTCAGGAGGCTGAGGCAGGAGAATGGCATGACCCTGGGAGGCGGAGCTTGCAGTGAGCCGAGATCGCGCCACTGCACTCCAGCCTGTGCGACGGAGCAAGACTCTGTCTCAAAAAAAAAAAAACAGACTGAACACCTTGGGAGGTGGCTAGGGCCAGATCTGTGCCCCTCTGTGTGCCTGGTCTAAAGGCAGCCCTGTTCAGGGAAGGACATGTGTTTTGCATTTACTGTGACCTGCACTGTGCTAGGCACTGGGACACAGCTATGAACGTAACAGAGGCAGTACCCTTTACTGATCCACGCATGCTGGGGGCAGGGAGGCAGAAATCATTGGATGAAAGTTTAAAGGGGCATAGCTGGGTACTGTGAACTTGTTTAATGGGGCAATTTAATGTGGTCTGGGGTGCCAGGGAAGATGTCCCCAAGAATAATAACATTCAGCCCTTACTGTGGGCTAGTGCTTTATATAATCCTCATAACAACCCTGTGAGGTAGGAGTAGTGTTTTTTTCCTACAGATCAGGAAATTGAAGAGCAAAGAGCTTTAAGTATCCTGCCCAAGGTCACAGTGCTACAAGTGGGTTGAGATCCCAGCCCACAAAACCTCACGCTGGAGTCAGGCTCTTCACTGCTGCACTCTCCTGCCCCGTGTTTCAGCTGTGGCTCGATGGATGTGGAGGTGGGAGGGGAGGTGGTGAAAGACTGGTAGGTCTGAGCTACTGGGACCAACATGGATGGGCGGGGGAAAGGTGGAGAGGGAGGAGGGCCAGATCACATAGGACCATGGCTCAGGAGTTTGGACTTTATTTTCAGGATGTCGAGGAGCACTTTGAAGGGTTTTGAACAGGGGAATAACAGGATCAAAATTGTGTTTGAAAAGACAACTAGGAAATGGATTGGAAAGCAAAATGAAGTTGTGGCAAAGTCAATTAGGAGTCTGCGGGGTGCCTGGGAATGGGGTGGTAGCTGTGGAAATGCAGAGAAATGGAATCATCCACCCAGCTTATATTTACTGAGTGCTTCCTGAATGCAAGTTGTTAGGGATGTAGCAGTAACTGTGTTCACATTAGCTCACCTAGCATGGAAAATGACAAATGCATGTCAGATGGTGGTAAAAGTGTTAAGCGTATTAAGAGTAATGCAGGGTGGCCGGGCACGGTGGCTCATGCCTGTAATCCCAGCACTCTGGAAGGCCAAAGTGGGAGGATCACTTGAGCCCAGGAGTTCGAGACCATCCTGGGCAACATAGCTGGGAGTGGTGACATGCACTTGTGGTCCCAGGAGGAGGATTGCCTGAGCCCAGGAGGTCGAGGCTACAGTGAGCTGTGATCAAGCCACCGCACTGGAGCTGGGGTGACAAAGATTGGGAATGGGATTTACAGAAGGTGGTCATCAAAGGCCTCTAAGAGAAAGGCTTAAGCAGAGGCCTGAATAATGGAGAAGAGGATGTCGGGGAGGAGCTGGATTCTGAGCAGGGCACAGTGAGGACAAGCCAAGTGTAGACAGCAGGAGCAGGGAGACCAAGATAGAGCGTGGAAGGAGATGAGGTCAGAGAGGTGCCATGCATGCAGGCTGGGGTTAGGGCTGTGGGTGGGTGGCTATGTGCTCCAGGAGGCACAAGTGACACAATTCAAAGACAGTGGAAAAGAGGGAGGTCTAACTCAAGGTTTCTTTTTTTTTGTTTTATTAATTTTATTTTGAGATGGAGTTTTCCTCTGTCTCCCAGGCTGGAGTGAAGTGGTGTGATCTCAGCTCACTGCAATCTCCGTCCCCCAGGCTCAAGCGATTCTCCTGCCTCAGCTTCCTGAGTAGCTGGGATTATAGGTGCCTGCCACCAGGCCCCCCAGCTAATTTTTGTATTTTTCATTGAGACAGGGTTTCACCATGCTGGCCAGGCTGGTCTCAAACTCCTAACCTCAGGTGATCCACCCACCTCGGCCTCCCACAGTACTAGGATTACAGGTGTGAACCACAGCACCTAGCCTCAAGGTTTCTAAAGTAAGTAAGTAGGTAACGGTGGGACCCAGGACAATTATGATTTGGGTTTGGGATGAGTTCAAACTCAGAACTCATCCCAAAGGGGGTCAACAAAGGGGGTCTTGGGATGTAAATGAAACCTCACATGTAGCAGCCCTCAGAGAGAATGGATGATAAATGTTTCTGTCAGACTTTTAAAGGTGTCAGTCTTGGCCGGGCGCGGTGGCTCACACCTGTAATTCCAGCACTTTGGGAGGCCAAGGCAGGAGGATTGCTTGAACTCAGGAGTTGCAGACCAGCCTGGCCAACATAGTGAAACCCTGGCTCTATTAAAAATACAAAAATTAGCTGGGTGTGTTGGTACATGCCTGTAATCCCAGCTACTCGGGAGGCTGAGGCACAAGAATCACTTGAACCCGGGGAAGTGGAGGCTGTAGTGAGCCAAGATCGTACCATTGCACTCCAGCCTGGGCAACAGAGTGAGACTTTTTCTCAAAAAAAAAAAAAAAAGGCTGGGCATGGTGGCTCACGCCTGTAATCCCAGCACTTTGGGAGGCCAAGGTGGGCAGATCACGAATTCAGGAGATCAAGACCATCCTGGCTAACTCGGTGAAACCCTGTCTTTACTAAAAATACAAAAAATTAGCCGGGCATGGTGGTGGGTGCCTGTAGTCCCAGCTACTTGGGAGGCTGAGGCAGGAGAATGGCGTGAACCCCAGAGGTGGAGCTTGCAGTGAGCCAAAATTGCACCACTGCACTCCAGCCTCGGTGACAGTGAGGAGAAAAAAAAAATTTCCATCTTAAAGGTGTCAGACTCAGACTCTCAGTTAATCTTTTCTAGATCTGGACAAGGGAGGGCTCAGAGAAAGCCTGGCTGCATCCATGCAGTGTTTTTTTGTTTGTTTGTTTTTGGTTTTTTTTTTGAGATGGAGTCTCTCTGTCACCCAGGCTGGAATGCAGTGGTGCGATCTCAGCTCACTGCAAGCTCTGCCTCCCAGGTTCGCGCCATTCTCCTGCCTCAGCCTCTCGAGCAGCCGGGACTACAGGCACCCGCTGCCACGCCCAGCTAATTTTTTGCATTTTTAGTAGAGACAGGGTGTCACCATGTTGGCCAGGATGTTCTTCAACTCCTGATCTCAGGTGATCCGCCCTCCTCAGCCTCCTAAAGTGCTGGGATTACCATGCCTGGCTCTCTTCAGTTTTCTCTGCAGATGACAATCTCCCCCACACAAGACAGTTTTTCAGCTATTCTTGTATTTCCAGCCCTTCTGAATAGCCATCTTGAAATATATCAAAGAAGTATATTTTGGGGTGAAATATTTTAGTTTCCTTCAATACAGAGAGCAGGGAGGAAGACCAAGGCCAGGATGGTCAAGCGCTTCAGGTTCAGTGACAGGAGGTAGGCTTATCAAGGGACACAAAAAATCACCCAACGAAAGAGAAAAACCTACAAAGTGCATGCCATTGAAGCTGATGGAAAAGTTTCAACAAGGGGGATGTGGTTAGCAATGTCCATTGCTATTGGGAGAGTTGAAGTTTGTGGAAGTTACTGGCAAGCTGAGGGAGAGCCGGAGGAAGCCAGATGGGATTGCCTTGAGGGGCGGGAGGCAAGAGAGATGGAAAAAATAGACTTGCTTGTTTTATGCCTCTACTGTCCTGCAAAATAGGAATTGTGGTCCCTGTCTTACAGATAAAGAAACTAAGGCAGAAGGTCCTGGTGGCTCATGCCTATAATCCCAGCACTTTGGGAGGCTGAGGCAGGCAGATCACCTGAGGTCGGGAGTTCAAGACCAGCCTGACCAACATAGAGAAACCCTGTCTCTACTCAAAATACAAAAATTAGCCGGGCGTGGTGGCGCATGCCTGAAATCCCAGCTACTTGGAAGGCTGAGGCAGGAGAATCGCTTGAACCCGGGGGGCAGAGGTTGTGGCGAGGCAAGATCACGCCACTGCACTCCAGCCTGCGCCAAAAGAGCAAAATTCCGTCTCAAAAAAAAAAAAAAAAAAGAAACTGAGGCTCAGAGAGGATGACAAGATCACACCATCAGTAAGAGGCAAAGCCAGGATTCTTCTTTTTTTTTTTTTTTTTTTTTTGAGACAGAATCTCACTCTGTCACCCAGCCTGAACTGCAGTGTTGCGGTCTCTGCTAACTCTACTCCGCTAACTTTACCTCCTCTTCCCGGGTTCAAGCGATTCTCCTGCCTCAGCCTCCCAAGTAGCTGGGATTAAAGGTGTGTGCCAACATGCCCGGCTAATTTTTGTAGTTTTAGTAAAGATGGAGTTTTGCCATATTGGCCAGGCTGGTCTCAAACCCCTGACCTCAAGTGATCCACCTGCCTCAGCCTCCCAAAGTGCTGGGATTACAGGCGTGAGCCACCGTGCCTGGCCAAAAGCCAGGATTCTAATGTGGGTGGTTTTCTGGCTTCCCAGCACTTGACCACGATGTCACCGGCAGCCCCGTGCCTCCTGGTTTGCCACTGACATTAACCCAGTTGCCTGCCCAATCTGAAAAACTTGGCAAAGCATAAACCTAAAATTGTCCAAGGGGCGGGAGGACAGCAGGAAATCGTGGTGATCTGTGAAGAGAAAGGCCACACTGTCCAAAGCCTGAGAAACAGCTGCTAAGATTAGTTTTGAGTCAGCCTACCCTGTGACTTGGAACCTGCTCAACTTATTTTCCAGCTCCTGACTCAGGCAGGCCCACTTCAACTCAGGGGACTGCTCAGCAGTGTCTGCCTAGCGTTTTAGGCATCCTGGGGACACGCTCCTTGCTTGACATTGAACTGTGCAGGACGTGGGGATGCTTTGGGCTGTCCGGGAGGCCTGTTGACACCCCACAGCATCCCCAGGCCAACAGCTGAGATGCCCACACTCCCTTTCCACATTCCCCACACAGATTGGAGAATTTTTCCTCCATTAAAGCCGTCCCTGGTACATGGTACATGGAGCAGGGTCGGAGCAGGGTCAGGACAGAGCCAACGGATTGGAAGGCAGGTGATTTGGGAGTCTCTGCTCTGGCAACACGCATGGCTCAAGTGAGAATGGGTGTTACACAGCATCTCCCAAGATCCTCATGTTACAGTTACCCATGAGAAAACAGAGGCCGCAACACAAGTCACTTGCCAGGGTCAGAAGACCAGTCAGTAGCAGAACCAGGACAGAATTCCGGCCTTCTGATTCCTAATTTAGTGCTCTTCCAGCTCAAATAAAAGGCAGACCATTCTTGGAAAGACTAATCACTGGAATATTTTTTTTCACTGAGAAAATATTTTCAGAATTTCAAGGCTACAGTGAGCTGTGATTATACCACTGCATTCTAGCCTGGGCAGCACAGCAAGACCCTGTCTGAAAAAAAATATATATATATATATGTATATATATATATATTTTTATTTTTTTTTCCCTCTGATTTCAATATAATTTTCATTTTATTTATTTTTTGAGATGGATTTTTTGTTTGAGATGGAGTCTTGCTCTATCACCCAGGCTAAAGTGCAGTGGCACTGCCTCAGTTCACTGCAACCTCTGCCTCCTGGGTTCAAGCAATTCTCCTGCCTCAGCCTCCTGAGTAGCTGAGATTACAGGTACCTGCCACCACGCCCGGCTAATTTTTGTATTTTTAGTAGAGACGAGGTTTTACCATGTTGACCAGCCTGGTCTCGAACTCCTGACCTCAGGTGATCCACCCACCTTGGCCTCCCAAAGTGCTGGGATTACAGGGGTGAGCCACCATGCCCAGAGTGTTTTTTGTGTTCTTAGTCGACACAGGGTTTCACCATGGTTGGCCAGGCTGGTTTTGAACTTCTGTCCTCAAGTGATCCACTCACCTCAGCCTCCCAAAGTGTTAGGATTACAGGCATGAGCCACCATGCCTAGTCTATTTATTTATTTATTATTATTTTTGAGACCGCCTCACTCTGTCACCCAGGATGGAGTGCAGTGGCGTGATCTTGGCTCACTGCAACCTCTGCCTCCCGGGTTCAAGGGATTCTCGTGCCCAGCCTCCCAAGTAGCTGTGACTACAGGCATGCGCCACCATGCCCAGCTAATTTTTTGTATTTTAGTAGAGACGGGGTTTCACCATGTTGCCCAGGATGGTCTTGAACTCCTGAGCTCAGGTGATCTGCCCACCTTGGCCTCCCAAAGTGCTGGGATTATAGGCGTGAGCCACTGCGCCTGACCACATATAATTTTTATTAATTATAATGTTGAAATTCCCTTTATTCCACACCTCTCCTCTCATTCACTCCTGATAGGTCATTTTTAATGATTTGGTGTATATACTGAATTTGGATGTTTCTTGCTACAGGGCAAAGACGCTAATAAGATTTTGCTGGAGCCTTTTCACAGATGCAAGTCAATCCAGGCAGTGTCTATAGCTGCTGAACCCAAAATCAGAAAGCGAGGGCTATCAAAGCTCTTCTGTCCTGATTTGCAACTTTAGTAGTGCAAGAAAAAAAATCTTAGAATAAAAAATGGGTACCGTTCAGAGACCCTTAGAGATTGCAAGGCATCACAGATGATAAAGAGCTCCATCTCTAGACGTGTTCAGGAGTGGGTTGGGGCTTTGACCTTGACTAGCTGCATCAACTTGGACAAGTCACTTCGCTTCCCTGTGCCTCAGTTTCCTCATCCATAAAATGGGGATAAGTATAGTACCTACCTCGTAAGTCCTGCCTACCTGGCACATGGTGAGCAATTACTAAATTGTAGGCCTAGTCCCTGTAATCCCAGCACTTTTGGAGAACAAGGTAGGGGAATCGCTTGAAGCCAGGAGTTCCAGACCAGCCTGGCCAACATAGTGAGACTGTGTTTCTATAAAATAATAAAAAAAAAAAAATAGCCAAGCTTGGTGGTGCAGGCCTGTAGTCCCGGCTACTTGGGAGTCTGAGTCAGGAGGATTGCTTGAGCCCAAGAGTTCAAGGTTGTAGTAAGCTATGATTGCACCACTGCACTCCAGCCTGGCGACAGAGCATGACCCTGTCTCTAAAAATATAAAATTAGGCCAGGCACAGTGGTTCATGCCTGTAATTCCAACATTTTGGGAGGCCAAGGCAGGTGGATCACTGTGAGCTCAGCAGTTCGAGACCAGCCTGGGCAACAAGGCAAAATCCTGTCTCTACTAAAATTACAAAAATTAGCCAGGAGAGGTGGTACATGCCTGTAATCCCAGTTACTGGGGAAGCTGAAGCAGGAGAATTGCTTGAACCCGGGAGGCGAAGGTTGCAGTGAGCCAAGATCGTGCCATTGCACTGCAGCCTAGGAGACAGAGCGAGACTCGATCTCAATAAATAAATAAATTAATTAATTAATAAAAAAATAAGTTGGGCATGGTGGCACCTGCCTGTAGTCCAAGCTACTCAGGAGGCTGAGGTGGGAGGATCACTTGAGCCAGGAGTTCTAGGCTGCAGTGAGCTATTATCGCGCCACCATACTCCAGCCTGCTGTATGTACTCCAGCCTGGGCAACAGAGTGACACCCTGTCTCAAAGTAAAGTAAAATAAAAATTAAAAAACAAATTACTAAATTGTACTTAACAGTATTGTCATCAGTCTTCCTAAATAGGAAGACAGGCAAAATTAAGGGACTTAACATGTGTCCTTAGGTATAGTTGTTTGGGGCAGGCCAGCATCACCCACACAATAGTTCTGTACTGTAGGTGCGTGTTCTCTGGGTCAACTTTATGGCCCAGTGAGGCCGTACTCTACCAGAATGTCAGGGGACAAGGGTTGTGAGAGGCAAAAGTGCTGGTCTGAAGCGGGAGTGTGGGTTTCCATCCTAGCTCTACCACCAATTCTGTATGACCGTGCCCCCTCCATTTCCTCCATGACCACATAAGAGACATGGGGCAGTTGGATGAAATCAATGATTCCCAGTCTTGGCTCCGTCATGGAACCATGATTTTTAAAGATTTTTACTAAATAGAAATTGACTTATACTTTTCCAAGCTGGAGTGTGGTGGCATGATTTCAGCTCACTGCAACCTCCGCCTCCCGGGTTCAAGTGATTCTCCTGCCTCAGCCTCCTGAGTAGCTGGGATTATAGGTGCTCACCAGGCCCGGCTAATTTTTTTGTATTTTTAGTAGAGACAGAATTTCACCATGTTGGCCAGGCTGATTTCAAACTCCTGACCTCAAGTGATCTGCTCACCTCAGCCTCCCAAAGTGCTGGGATTACAGGTGTGAGTCACTATGCCCAGCCGCTTACTCACATTTTCTAGTCAAAATAGAAAACTGCTTAAGTCACTGTCTGCAGAAGAGCAAAAAAAAAAAAAAAAAAGAAATAAAAAATTGAAAACTGCTGATCAGATTGAGAAAAACATAAGATTATTCACCACCTAAAGAGAAAAAATTTCAGTCGAAAGGGAAAAAAATTCATTTTTGTCTTAATAAGGCAAATTCACAATTTTTGAGGTTTTAACAAAATATATGCAGAAAGACAAGGCCACCCCGTAGAACGTGCACACAGCCCTAGGCTTGGAAATGGCTGGATTTAATAATATCTGGTCTTTCTTTGAGCCCTGAAATTCTCTAACGCTATGTCTTGGAACATAATTTTACTGTTTTCAGTGGTTATAGAGATTTGCTTTACAATTTAGCATTGGTCTTTACCCATGATTTTGTTTGATGCCAACTTGTTGGGCAGGAATGCACCCCCTGCCCCCCGCTTTGTTATGGCCTTGCTCCTATAGGGCAAGAATATCTGCTTTAAGGCCGGGCGTGGTGGCTCAGGCCTGTAATCCCAGCACTTTGAGGGGCCAAGGTGGGCAGATCACCTGAGGTCAGGAGTTTGAGACCAGCCTGGCCAGTATGGTGAAATCCTGTCTCTACTAAAAATAACAAAAATTAGCTGGGTGTGGTGGCACACACCTGTAATCCCAGTTATTTGGGAGGCCGAAACAGGAGAACCACTTGAACCCAGGAGGCGGAGGTTGCGGTGAGCCGAGATTATGCCACTGCACTCCAGCCTGGGAAACAGAGCAAGATTCCGTCTCACACACAAAAAATATATATATGTCTGCTTTAAGTATGCAGGTGCGTGTTTGTGCTGAAAGGCAGGAATGCCAAACTTGGCTGCATGGTACCAACTAGGGACCTCAGAGTTCCAAGGAGAACAAACAGTTGGTTCCTGGAGGCTGGGGGCTCGTATCAGACCCTGAAGACTAAGCATGTGCTGGGTCCATTGTGGTCCTGCACCCATGGTAGTGCACTAAACACCTAACCTATATTTAAGTGTTTTTGTTTGTCCAAAAAATGTCTTTTTTTTTTTGGGAGTCAAGAGTCTTGCTCTGTTGCCCAGGCTGGAGTGCAGTGACACGATCTCAGCTCACTGCAGCCTCCGCCTCCCGGGTTCAAGCTATTCTTCTGTCTCAGCCTCCCAAATAGCTGAGACTATAGGCACGCACATCCATGCCCAGCTAATTTTTTTATTTTTAGTAGAGACGAGGTGTCTCCATGGTGGCCAGGTTGGTCTTGAACTCCTGTCCTCAAGTGATCCACCTGCCTCGGCCTCCCAAAGTGGTGGGATTGCAGGCATGAGCCACCGCGCCCGGCCTGCCTTGTCCCTTCTTAAAATGAGTTGTCCATTTGTAAGCTGCTGATTTCTTTGGGACATTGTCTCCGTAAACTTTTCATAAAGCATCAGTGATTTCACCATTCTTCCACCCAAGCTTCACCGTAAATTTGTTGTTTGTTCTTGCTTCAATTTCAGCAGAATTCATTTAGCTCTGATAAGGGCTCGCTTCAAACTGATGTCTTATCCTTCTTAGTGCCTCAAACTACATCCTGTTCACTCATGTTATAGCAAGTTAGTGTGAGTTTATTTTGGTGCACAAAAATTTTTTTAAATCCATGCAGTCTTTTTTCATAATACGCATTTTCCATGAACTTTTCGAAGACCCCTTGTAGATGTCTGTTGTTTAAACCACCCAGTTTACAGTAATTTTTTTTTTTTTTTTTGAGATGAAGTCTTGCTCTGTCGCCCAGGCTGGAGTGCATTGGCACACTCTCGGCTCACTGCAACCTCTGCCTCCTGGGTTCAAGCAATTTTTCTGTCTCAGTCTCCCGAGTAGCTGGGATTACAGGTGTGTGCCACCATGCCTAGCTAATTTATGTGTTTTTAGTAGAGACGGGGTTTCACTATGTTGGCCAGGCTGGTCTCGAACTCCTGACCTTGTGATCGGCCCGCCTCGGCCTCCCAAAGTATTGGGATTACAGGCGTGAGCCACTGCACCTGGCCTACAGTAATTTTATAGCAGCCCAGGCTAAGATAGCCATTTCTGGGTATAAGAATGTCATATACTGAACAGGCCTGCAACTGTGAGTTAAAGTCTGCAAAGAGGCCAGGCAGTGGCTCATACCTGTAATCCCAGCACTTTGGGGGGCCGAGGCAGGTGGATCACCTGAGGTCAGCAGTTCGAGACCAGCCTAACATGGTGAAACCCCATCTCTACTAAAAATACAAAATTAGCTGGGCGTGGTGGTGCATGCTTGTAATCCCTAGCATGCACTTGGGAGCTACTTGGGAGGCTGAGGCAGGAGAATCACTTGTACTCAGGAGGCCGAGGTTGCAGTGAGCTGAGATCACGCCACTGCACTCCTTTCTGGGTGACAGAGTGAGACTCCATCTCAAAAAAACAAAACAAAACAAAACAAAAACAAAAAAACCCAACAGGTAGGTAGCAGTGGCTCACGCCTGTAATCCCCACTTTGGGAGGCTAAAGTGGGCAGATCACCTGAGGTCAGGAGTTCACGTCCAGCCTGGGCAACATGGTGAAACTCTGTCTCTACAAAAATACAAAAATTAGCCAGGCATGATGGCGGGTGCCTGTAGTTCCAGCTATTCGGGAGGCTGAGGCAGGAGAATCGCTTGAACCTAGGAGGTAGAGGTTGCAGTGAGCCAAGATCACGCTATTGCACTCCAGCCTCCATCTCAAAAACAAAACAACAAAAACCCAAAATATATATTATAATTTTATTTTATTTATTCAATTTTATTTTATTTTATTTTTCTAGGAACAGGTCTCATTCAGGCCAGGCATGGTGGCTCACGCCTGTAATCCCAGCACTTGGGAGGCCGAGGTGGAGGTGGGCAGATCACCTGAGGTCAGGAGTTCGAGACCATCCTGGTCAATGTGGCGAAACCCCATCTCTACTAAAAATACAAAAATTAGCCAGGTGTGGTGGCACACGCCTGTAATTCCAGCTACTTGGGATACTGAGTCAGGAGAATCACTTGAACAGGGAGATGGAAATTGCAGTGAGCCAAGATTGTTCCACTGCACTCCAGCCTGGGTGACAGGGCGAGACTCCATCTCAAAAAAAAAAAAAAAAAAAAGAAAGAAAGAAACAGGATCTTACTCTGTTACCCAGGCTGGAGTACAGTGGTGCAATCATAGCTCACTGCAGCCTGGAACTCCTGGGCTCAAGTGATCCTCCTGCCTCAGCCTCCTCAGTAGCTCAGACTGCAGGCATGCACCACCATTCCCAGCTAATTTTTAATTTTTTTTTGGTAGAGATGAGGGTCTTGCTATGTTGCCCAGGCTGGTCTCAAACTCCTGGCCTCAAGCGATCCTGCCATGTCGGCCTCCCAAAGTGTTGGGATTACAAGTGTGAGCCACTATGCCTGGCCTAAAAAAATATATATGAAAATATATAAGAAATGGGCCTCCCAGGAATTAAAGTGTTTGCGGGAGTCCTGGTCCCCAGTTTTTCTGCCAACACTCCCTGTTCCCACACATGACCTGGTCCAGACCCCAAACAGCCAGGCCCAAAGGACAGGTGAGGCGAGGCGAGAACTTGTGCCTCCCCGTGTTCCTGCTCTTTGTCCCTCTGTTCTACTTAGACTAATATTTGCCTTGGGTACTGCAAACAGGAAATGGGGGAGGGACAGGAGTAGGGCGGAGGGTAGGGTAGGACCAGAAGCCTCTCTAGGCCTGGCATGGGGCAGGCAGCCAGGGAGAAGGAGGGCCCCTCAGTGGAGACCCAGGGATTTCAGTAGCCCCTGTTCCGGGACAGGCGCAGGTCCTGGGAGGTGACAGAAGATAGACTAAAGGCCCAAGAGTCCCTGGACCTGACTCCTCCCAGGCAGCTGCCACACACAAACACACCTCCAGGCACCCTGGACAGGAAGGAGGAGAAATGGGCCCCTCCTCCAGTGGCTAAGAAGCTGGGGCAAATGTTGGCTGTTCCTATCCCTGGTGCATCCCATGGCGAGGGGCAACTTCCAACAGGCCACACCTTTTATCTTTGTCTCTATTTTTGATATCTGTGTATTATGATTATACAAACCCCCACATTGGCCTATATGTGCAGATCTGATTAAGAACTTACGATATTCCATGGACATTCCATTCCTAATCTCCTTTAGTCCTCACAACAAAGTATTATTCCCATTGTATAGATGAGGAAACTGAGGCACACAGAGATGACAAGCAACCACCGCTGTATGTTAGGATTCGAAGGAGCTCCAGGAAAGTCTCATAGCCCCACTGGCCAGAATGGGCTAAATCTCAGAGGGGGAGGGTGGGAGATGGGGGTGACAGTGACCTTTTTTGTGACTCCTCCTAGACCATCCATCCCTGCTCCCAGGAGGACCTGTCCTCCCAGATGGTGGAGGTGGACAGGAGGACTATCTACCCACCCGTCCCCACAGCCCTGACCCTCTGACCTCACCCTCTCCGCTGATTTCTTCATGTTAGTTCAACATTAACCCAGAGGGGTCAGGACAGACAATTCCTCAGTGACCCAGGAGCTGACACACTATGGCGCACGTCCGAGGCTTGCAGCTGCCTGGCTGCCTGGCCCTGGCTGCCCTGTGTAGCCTTGTGCACAGCCAGCATGGTAAGGGAGTGCTTGCAGGCTGGAACAGGCTGGAGGACTGGGGTGTGGGCCCATGGGCCGGGGTCTCCTGGCTGGACAGAGCACACAGAGCTGGCCCCTAAGTAGGTCTCAGCCCCAGGCGGCCAGCTTAGGAAAGAAGTCAGGAGCTCAGGGCTGGAAAGAGAATGGCTGCTTCTCTCTTCCAATATAGGGAACAGGCTGGGGGCAAGGGGCAGTGTAGGAGGGGCACAGGGGGCCACATTTAGCAGCCTTCCAGGCACTTCCACCAGCCCAGACAGCCTCTCTCAGAAGCCAGCAGGGGAGGGTGGGCTTGCTTCATGCCCCCAGAATGGCCAAGACTGCCTGTTCCTGAGGCCGCTGTCCCATGACCCCCCCCACCGCCTTACAGTGTTCCTGGCTCCTCAGCAAGCGCGGTCGCTGCTCCAGCGGGTCCGGCGAGCCAACACCTTCCTGGAGGAGGTGCGCAAGGGCAACCTGGAGCGAGAGTGTGTGGAGGAGACGTGCAGCTACGAGGAGGCCTTCGAGGCTCTGGAGTCCTCCACGGCTACGGTGAGCCTGGGCTGCTCGGACGGTGCCGGGGCCTCAGACCGGGCCCAACTCTAGACACTTCCACAGAGAAGCAAGCGAGGAACGCCACAGCCCCTTCGCTGCTCACAGCCTCATTTCAACTCTGAGCCCCTCCTCACAGGGCTGGCAAGAGGAGCGGCCTCAGCCTTTCCTGGGGGTCTCTGTGCCTGGACTGTGTCCCTGTGCAGCTCCATGACATGGGGAGGCCTCCACAGTCTTCAGACATCCACCTGCCCTGGAGCTCTGTGTCCACATGGCCTCCTCAGCGGCAGACTCCCACACCACCCTTGAGGGGTGGGACTCTGGGGAGGCCACCACAAGCCCCCGGGCTCAAGACTCAGTGTTCCTGGAGCTCTGTGTCGCCTTTCCTGTCTGTAGGGCTCTGCCAGGGTCCCACTGCCCCCTCTCCTCCCATCTCCCCCAGCCTCTTTCAGTCTCGGTGTGTGTGTTGGAGGAACTCCCCTATCCTCAAATATTCTTCTCCTTTTGGAAACAAAAGTAGGAAACTCTGCCACAAACCTCCCCAGAGCCTGCCCCCTGCGTGACCAGGGTAAAGGAAAGTGTGAGGAGGAGACATAACATTTACTAAAACAACACAAAACAGGAGCTGCCGTAGCCTCACTCCCAGCCCTTGTTTTTCAGGATGTGTTCTGGGCCAAGTACACAGGTGAGCACCGGGAAGGATTTGCCCCAGGAAGGGAGGCCTGGGGACCCCAGTGAGAGAATTCTACCCAGAGAATCTTCTGCTGCACCTAGCCATCCACCCATCCACCCCTTCCCCACTCCTTCCTCGGTCCCTCCCATCTGTTCGTCCCTCTCTGTTTCTCACCAACATCCCATCCACCCTGACTCCAGCTCATCCTGGCCATACCCCAATCCCAAAGGTAAACACCTGGGTCTTTTCCAGCTTGTGAGACAGCGAGGACGCCTCGAGATAAGTTTGCTGCATGTCTGGAAGGTGAGCAACTGACACGGGTTTGGGGGGCAGGACATGGAGGGGAGCCTGGGAGAAGAGCTCAGGGGTGGGTTTGTAGTGTGGCTGGTGGAGGCCGAGGTGGTCCCCAGCATCTGACATTGCTCCCATTCCTGGGGTCAAGATGTCTCTTTGTACCTGGCTCTGTGTCTGGCATGCGAACGAATGAATGAATGAATGGACTAATGAATTAATGTTTTTTTTTTTGATACAGAGTCTCGCTCTGTTGCCCAGGCTGGAGTGCAGTGGCACGATCTTGGCTCACTGTAAACTCCGCCTCCCGGGTTCAAGCAATTCTCTGCCTCAACCTCCCAAGTAGCTGGGATTACAGGTGCTCGCCACCACGCCTGGCTAATTTTTGTATTTTTAGTAGAGACGGGGTTTCACCATGTTGGCCAGGCTGGTCTTGAACTCCTGACCTCATGATCCACCCACCTCGGCCTCAAAGTGCTGGGATTATAGAAGTGAGCCACCGCGCCTGGCCATGAATTCATGTTTAAGGCTTCATTCTCCTTTGCCTGACCCGAGTCTCTGCCCCCACCTAGTCAGAGCTTTGATGATGTCACATTCCCCTTCTAGCTTTAGGTGTCACTGAACCAAACAGGAACCCAAACCCCCAGCTGCTCTGACACCAAGGACTTCCCTAAGCATGCCAAGGTGTTTCTAGCACCTGGCCTTGCATATGTTGTCAATTTCCTCTGGAGCGACCATCACTTCCCTATCCTTCAAGGACTGCTTCAAATGTCACCACTTTTGCTGAGACTTCAGGGAGCACCCTCTCTCCTGCACTGTGTTCTGAAGGCACCTTTAGCACGACAAAAATGGAACTCTTTGTTTGTTTATTTATAAGAGACAGGGTCTCCCTTTTTTGCCCAGGCTGATCTTGAACTCCTGGGCTCAGGCAATTCTCCCATCTCAGCCTCCCAAAGGAGTAGGATTATAAGTGTGAGCCACCATGCCTGGCTGCCATACTTTCATTTTTTTTTTTTTTTTTTTTTGAGATGGAGTCTCACTCTGTCGCCTAGGCTGGAGTGCAGCAGCGCGATCTCGGCTTGCTGCAACTTCCGCCTAGCGGATTCAAGTGATTCTCCTGCCTTAGCCTCCTGAGTAGCTGGGATTACAGGCACACACTACCATGCCCAGCTAATTTTTTGTATTTTTTAGTAGAGACGGGGTTTCACCATGTTGGCCAGGCTGGTCACAAACTCCTGACCTCAGGTGATCCACCAGCCTCAGCCTCCCAGAGTGCTGGGATTACAGGTGTAATCCACTGCGCCCAGCCTCATTTGTTAAATTACGTACTCAACAGACATTTTACAAAGTTCCTGCTATGTGCCAGGCACTATATCAGGTGCTGGGGATTTTAAGAGAATCAAATACAGTCTCTGCCTTCAAGGAATTCAAAATCTCAAAAGAGAACAAAAATACAAAATATTAAAATGATTGCGGCCGGGTGTGGTGGCTCAAGCCTGTAATCCTAGCACTTTGGGAGCTGAGGTGGGCGCCCAGGCCAGGGGTTTGAGACCATCCTGGCCAACATAGTGAAACCCCCACCTCTACTAAAAATACAAAAATTAGCTGGGGTGTGGTGGCACACGCCTGTAATCCTAGCTACTAGGGAGGCTGATGGGGGAGAATTTCTTGAATCTGGGAGGCAGAGGTTGCAGTGAGCTGAGATCATGCACTTCAGTCTGGGCAACAGAACAAGACTCATCTCAAAATACATAAATAAAAATAAATAATTAAATAAAGTGATTGCAAGAAAAGTTCTGTTCAAGGCACCAAGAGAACACAGGAAAATGAGTGTCTGGTTTGCCAGAAAAATGAGAGATGGCTTCCCAGGAGAGGCAGAGTTCTGCCTGGCCTGGTGGGATGCATGGATGAACAAACAAGTGGGCATTCCAGTCAGAAGAAACAATCCGTGGAAAGACCCAGAGGCATGAGAAGCCGAGCTAGCAGGGACAGGTAGACCAGGGCCAGTTGAAAAGGACCTTCATCACTTTTTCATCCTGCTGGCCAAGAGAAGCCACAGAATGGAAGCTCCATGAGGGCAGGGCTGTGACTGTCCTATTGGTTGATGTGTGCTGAGCACCTGACAGTGCCTGTCACATGGTGGGCACTTAGCGAATATTTGGAGGCCACTGTTGAGTGAATGGGAGAACTGCTGGTTGCAGAGGAAGAGGGGCTGGGTGAATGCAGGTTCAGGATTGTGGACCTGCATGAGCTGGGAGGCGGGGGATAGACAGAACTTTGCAGGGAGAGAGGAAATAAGTCCCCAGGCTCCAAGGCTGACCGGGGTGGGGTCTCCGCAGGTAACTGTGCTGAGGGTCTGGGTACGAACTACCGAGGGCATGTGAACATCACCCGGTCAGGCATTGAGTGCCAGCTATGGAGGAGTCGCTACCCACATAAGCCTGAGTGAGTGAGGGGCCGGCCTTCCCACCATGGGCTGAGAACAGGGAGCAAGCGTACCTCAAGCCCAACAGCCTCCTGTTGGGCAATTTCCTGTTCCAGAATCAACTCCACTACCCATCCCGGGGCCGACCTACAGGAGAATTTCTGCCGCAACCCCGACAGCAGCACCACGGGACCCTGGTGCTACACTACAGACCCCACCGTGAGGAGGCAGGAATGCAGCATCCCTGTCTGTGGTAAGCTGGGGGCAGTGGGGCGGCCCATGGCCAAGGCCCGGGGGCTTCATGGGGCCTGGCAGCCTGGGATGGGAACCAAGAATACTGGCTACCCAGGCACAGTGGCTCATGCCCGTAATCCCAGCACTTTGGGAGGCTGAGGCAGGCAGATCACCTGAGGTCAGGGGTTTGAGACCAGCTGGGCCAACATGGCAAAACCCCGTCTCTACTAAAAATACAAAAATTGCCAGGAGTGGTGGTGGGTGCCTGTAATCCCAACTACTCTGGAGGCTGAGGCACGAGAATCGCTTGAACCCGGGAGGCGGAGTTTGCAGTGAGCTGAGATCCTGCCACTGTACTTCAGCCTGGGCGACAAGAGCAAAACTCTGTCTCAAAGAAAAAAAAAAAAAAAGATGCTGGCCACCTTCAGAGCTGGTGTCAGTCATTCAGATCATATCTGTGCCTATTGCTCAGTAAAGTCAGGGAATCAGGGGATCTGAGTGGGGGGATCTGCCAGCCTCCTCCTCCCCCTCCCCACTCTTGACTTCCTTATGGTCCAGGCTGTGGCTCATTCCAAACATGCCTCCTTTCTGATCAAGGCACTCCTCCCTCCGGGAAGCCCTCCCTAGCCATTTCAGTCCACACACCCTGTTCTGAGTATCACAGAGCAAGCCTTGTGCAGTTCGGCCCTGCGGGATTCTGTCATTATTATTTCCTTGGTGTGTTAAGTAGCTATAGCCACCCCTTCCCCGAGGCAGACCACAATAAGCATTTCTTTTTCCCATGAGGGTTGGCAGGTGTGGCTGCACTCGCTAATGCGTCTGTAGGGTCAACTGACGGAGGTTGGCCCTGGCTGGGTGGCTCTGATTCAAATAATGGGTCCAGCTGAGCCTGGCTCCTCGTTGAGGGTTGGGCCTAGATCTGCTCCACATGCGTTCATGCTGGGGCTGAGGCTGAAAGAAGGTACCTGGGAAAACTCTTCTTATGCTGATGACAGACACAGAAAACAATGAACAGAAAAGCATCTTCTGTCCTGAAGGCCTAGGCTCAGAACAGGCACAGTCAGCCCTGCCCACGTTTCATTGGCCAGAGCAAGTATATGTTCAAGGCCAGGGTCAAGAGGTAAACTACATCTCAGCCTGTAAAATCACAGAGCAAGGGATGTGGATGCAGGCAGGGGTAAAGAATTTGTGCTGATTACCAGTCCACAAACATGGGTTAGTGTTTGTTCTCTAGGCATCCCTGTTGGGCCCATTGCTCATTCCTGGGGTTGGTCTTTTTTTTTTTTTCTTTCTAAGACGGAGTCTCACTCCCTTGCCCAGGCTGTTGGAGTGCAGTGGCCCTATCTCAGCTCACTGCAACCTCCGCCTCCTGGGTTCAAGCGATTCCCCTGCTTCAGCCTCCTGAGTAGCTAGGATTACAGGCGTGTGCCACCACTCCCGGCTAATTTTTTTTTATGTTAGTAGAGACGGGGTTTCACCATGTTGGCCAGGCTGATCTCAAACTCCTGACCTTGTGATCCTCCCGCCTCGGCCTCCCAAACTGCTGAGATTACAGGGGTGAGGCACTGCACCCGGCCTTTTTTTTTTTTTTTTTTTTGAGATGGAGTCTCACTCTGTCACCCAGGCTGGAGTGCAGTGGCATAATCTTGGCTCACTGCAACCTCCACCTCCTGGGTTCAGGCAATTCTCTGCCTCAGCCTCTCATATAGCTGGGATTACAGGCACACGCCACCACGCCTGGCTAATTTTTGTATTTTTAGTAGAGACGGGGTTTCTTCACGTTGGCCTGGCTGATCTCAAACTCCTGACCTCCGGTGATCTGCCCAGCTCGGCCTCCCAAAGTTCTGGGATTACAGGTGTAAGCCACTGCGCCTGGCCCCTGGAATTGGTCTTATAGCAAGTTTATCCCAACAAAAACAGCTACTATTTACTCCCCAACCCCCATACACACGCACACACATTGATGATAAATAAGCTGCAGGCTTGCAGAAATTGACCCATCCAGGTGAACAGCCTAGTGATCCCAGCAAGCGTCCTGCTGTGCCACTATAAAAACATGACTCCTCCAGCAGCTCCAGGCAGCCACTAACCAGTTAATTACAGATGGCCCAGGAGGCCAAACCTGGTTACTATCTCTGGTTTATTATGTGCCAGACACTTATGCTGTATATTTTGTTTAATCCTCTCAACAAACCTGCAAGAGTGGCATTAGTAACCCCTTTAAAGGCAAATGGACAGAAGCCCAGAGAGGTTAAGTAACCTGAGGTCACACAGGCAGAAAGCAGCAAGACCGGGGTTCACACCCCTGTCTGTTCCGGTCTATGTGTGGTCTAACTCACTCTGCTGCCTCCTTGCCCCTCACCCACCAGGCCAGGATCAAGTCACTGTAGCGATGACTCCACGCTCCGAAGGCTCCAGTGTGAATCTGTCACCTCCATCAGAGCAGTGTGTCCCTGATCGGGGGCAGCAGTACCAGGGGCGCCTGGCAGTGACCACACATGGGCTCCCCTGCCTGGCCTGGGCCAGCGCACAGGCCAAGGCCCTGAGCAAGCACCAGGACTTCAACTCAGCCGTGCAGCTGGTGGAGAACTTCTGCCGCAACCCAGACGGGGATGAGGAGGGTGTGTGGTGCTATGTGGCCGGGAAGCCTGGCGACTTTGGGTACTGCGACCTCAACTATTGTGGTGAGCTGCCTGGGTAGGGGGCCTGAGTTGCAGGGACAAATCCTGGTGGGAATAACAACAGTCGCTTCTGCTTATCGAACGCTTACCTCATTGAGTGCGCTCATTACAGCCTTACAGTAACCAGGTGGGGGGTAAGGTCCTGTGCCCATTTCACAGATAAGTACACTGAGGCCCCAGGAGGTTATTGCCTAGTAGCCCAACTGTGCATGCACGCTTAACCTCTGCACCAAATGGCCTCCAAGGCCCGTAGGGGAATTGGGGGGATCTAGGGGATGGGTGAGGCATGGCCCAGCCCAGTCCCAGCTGGTGCCTGGGTCCCAACAGAGGAGGCCGTGGAGGAGGAGACAGGAGATGGGCTGGATGAGGACCCAGACAGGGCCATCGAAGGGCGTACCGCCACCAGTGAGTACCAGCCTTTCTTCAATCCGAGGACCTTTGGCTCGGGAGAGGCAGGTGAGGTAGTGGGCATCCGAGGGGACGCGGGGCTGCAGGGCTGGTGGCCAGGACTTGCCCCTCACTGCTTGGCTTGCTCTGCAGACTGTGGGCTGCGACCTCTGTTCGAGAAGAAGTCGCTGGAGGACAAAACCGAAAGAGAGCTCCTGGAATCCTACATCGACGGGCGCATTGTGGAGGGCTCGGACGCAGAGATCGGCATGTCACCTTGGTGTGTCCTGGAGCCCTGCGCTACCATTCACTCCTGGGGGCAGGTGTGCTGCTGGACCCCCACCCTCAGGCCCTGCCTGCAGGCCTGGGCTTTACAGATGACAACAGCTGAGCATCCAGGATCCCACCAACTCCACACAGCAGCCACATGAGATGGGTTGTTTACTTCTTTTTTTTTGTTTTTTAGATGGAGTCTTGCTCTGTCACCTAGGCTGGAGTGCAGTGCTGCAATCTCGGCTCACTACCTCGATCTCAGCTCACTGCAACTTCTGCCTTCCGGGTTCAAACGATTCTCTTGCCTCAGCCTCCTGAGTAGCTGAATTTACAGACATGCGCCACCACACCCGGCTAATTTTTGTATTTTAAGTAGAGACAGGGTTTCACCATGTTGGCCAGGCTGGTCTTGAACTCCTGACCTCAAGTGATCCACCTGCCTCAGCCTCCCAAAGTGCCGGGATTACAGGCATGAGCCACCACACCCGGCCCATGGGTCCTTTACTTCTAAGCAGATGGTAAAGCTGAGACTGACGGAGCTGGTGGCTCACCTCCGTGCACAGCTAATGGGTTTGAATCCAGTTCTTCTGATTCCAGAGCTGTGCTACGCTATGTGAACTCTGGACTGGAAGGACCTAGTTAGGGGGTGCAAAAAGCAGGAGGCAGGTCAGGCGCAGTGGCTCACCCCTGTAATCCCAGCACTTTGGGAGGCCAAGATGGGAAGATCACTTGAGGGCAGGAGTTCGAGGCCAGCCTGCGCAAAATGGTAAAACCCCGTCTCTACTAAAAATGCAAAAATTAGCCAGGTGTAGCAGCATGTCCCTGTAGTCCCAGCTACTAAGGAGGCTGAGGCGGGAGGATCGCCTGAGCCCAGGAGGCTGAGGCTTCAGTAAGCTGTGACTGTACCATTGCACTCCAGCCTGGGTGACAAGAGTGAGACCCTGTCTCAAAAAAAAAAAAAAAAAAAAGTGTGAGGCAGCCTCTCAGCATCACACGGAGGCTCCAGGCCCCAAAGGCAGCCAGCCCAAGCTTGGATCTGGGCCCCGGAGGCAGCTCTGCCCAGCTGGGTTCTTAGAGCTGGGATTGTTACTTCTAGGGCTGGTGTAGAGGCAGCCCCCTCATCCTCAGCTCCTAATGCTTCCTGCTGCCCCTCCCAGGCAGGTGATGCTTTTCCGGAAGAGTCCCCAGGAGCTGCTGTGTGGGGCCAGCCTCATCAGTGACCGCTGGGTCCTCACCGCCGCCCACTGCCTCCTGTACCCGCCCTGGGACAAGAACTTCACCGAGAATGACCTTCTGGTGCGCATTGGCAAGCACTCCCGCACCAGGTACAGAACTGGTGGCCCGTGGGTGTCTGGCAGGGGTCTGAGTCCTCCAAAGCGATCATGAGGGGCCCTGGTGGCTCCGGGACACATAGGATGTTCTGTATACCCCCCAGAATATAACATCCCAGCAGTCTCTGCTGGAAAGCCCATTTGGTCACGTCCTGACTGAGGCTTGGAGCTGCGGGGAGAAATCCGTCTGTCTCCTGGTCCCTCCACCACTAGGATATAGCCCATGTGGGAGTCTCTGAAAATAGAGTCTGTCTGGACTAGGGCGTGCAGCCTGTGCCCCTGTCCCCGTCCTCCAGGCTGTCTGACTCCAAAGCCCTGCACGGCTTTAGGCCCAGGAAGAAACAGCCAGGGGGCTGCCATGGCAGGAACCAGCCCTATCCCCTCCCTGGTGGCCTGCAGGACACACTGTCTCCCAGACCCCAAGGGCAGGCAGTTTCCTGCTCCTTGCTGGGTGATCCTGCAGCTTCTCCATTTCTCTCTTGGGGTCTCTGCAGGTACGAGCGAAACATTGAAAAGATATCCATGTTGGAAAAGATCTACATCCACCCCAGGTACAACTGGCGGGAGAACCTGGACCGGGACATTGCCCTGATGAAGCTGAAGAAGCCTGTTGCCTTCAGTGACTACATTCACCCTGTGTGTCTGCCCGACAGGGAGACGGCAGCCAGGTGGGCCACCAGATGCTTGTTAGCTGAGGGGCAGAAGCCAAGTTCTGGGCCTGGCTCTGATACCAAGTAGCCTTGCAAGAGCCTCTTTCCCTCTTCCAGGCCTCGGTTTCTTGGAGTGAACCCAAAAGTTCTTTTCAGTACTGGCGTTTTATTTTTTATTTATATTTATTTATTTACTGACGGAGTTCCACTCTTGTCTCCCAGGCTGGAGTGCAGTTGTGCGATCTCGGCTCACTGCAACCCCACCTCCCGGGTTCAAGCGACTCTCCTGCCTCAGTCTCCTGAGTAGCTGGGATTACAGGCTAATTTTTGTATTTTTAGTAGAGACTGGTGGGTTTCACCGTGTCGGCCAGGTTAGTCTCGAACCCCTGACCTCAAGTGATTCACCCGCCTCGGCCTCCCAAAGTGCCGAGACCACAGGCGTGAACGTCTGTGCCCAGCCAGCTCTGGCGTTTTAGATTCTGGTCTCTAAGAAATGGCGTTGGGGCCAGGTGGCTCCTGTGGGGGTTGGCTCTCACTAGGCCCTTCTTCCTTCCCCAAAGCTTGCTCCAGGCTGGATACAAGGGGCGGGTGACAGGCTGGGGCAACCTGAAGGAGACGTGGACAGCCAACGTTGGTAAGGGGCAGCCCAGTGTCCTGCAGGTGGTGAACCTGCCCATTGTGGAGCGGCCGGTCTGCAAGGACTCCACCCGGATCCGCATCACTGACAACATGTTCTGTGCTGGCAAGTCTGTGCAGGGCGGGCTGAGGGAACAGTGGGGCCCAAGCTGGGAGAACTGAGTTGTGCCTGGGTTCAAGCCATGTGACTTTGAGCAAGTTGCCTAACCTCTTGGTGGCTCAGTTTCTTCCTCTGTAAAATGGAGGTAAAAGTCTCTATCCCATAAGGTTATGGGAGGGTTAAATGAAGTAGTATATATTAATGTACTTGGCATAGTATCAGTCACCAGTGAGCTCAGATAGCAGCAAGAGGCTGCGGGTAGGGAAATGCCATTCATTCAGTCACTCAGCAAATATTTATCGAGCGCCTATCACGTTCCAGGCAGCGTTCTAGGGTATACAGCAGGGACCCAGACGGACAATGTCTGTGCCCTCAGAGAGCTTCCTTCCTAGGAGGAGGGCACATCCATAAACAGATCTAAAACAGCAATCCCTGACCAATGCTGTGAAGAAAAATGAAGCACAGGGAGAGAGAACGGCTGATGAAGTGGGCTTCTAAATAGGGTGGCCAGACAAGGTGGGCAGATCACTTGAGGTCAGGAGTTCAAGACCAGCCTGGCCAACATGGTGAAACCCCGTCTCTACTAAAAATACAAAAATTAGCTGGTCATGGTGACGCATGCCTGTAGTCGCAGCTACTCAGGAGGCTGAGGCAGGAGAATTGCTTGAGCCAGGGAGGCGGAGGTTGCAGTGAGCTGAGATCGGGCATCATTGCACTCCAGCTGGGCAACACAGCGAGACTCCATTGATCGATCGATCAATCAATCAATCAGGTGGCCAGAGAAGGTTGGAGAAGGCCTCCCTGAGAAGGTGATGTCTGGGCAGGGACTGGAAGAGGGGAAGGAAGGAGTGAGCAGGCATATCTAGGGGAGGAGCACCGCAGGCTGGGGGCATGGCACTAAGGCCCTGAGGTGGGAGCACTCTTGGCTTGTCTGGGGAGCAGTAGGGAGGCCTGGGGGGCTGAGGAGGGGCAGCAGTGGGTGAGGGGAGAGAGGGGGGCAGGCAGAGGACAGCCACTTCCTTTAGGGCCTGGAAGGACTTTATTGAGTGAGATGGGAAGTTATTGAGGGGCTTGAGGCAGGTTAAGAAATGATGTGACTGACTTTAAAAGTAAAAAATAAAAAAATTTAGTGTAATTTCAGACTCACAGAAAAGTTGTAAAAATAATACAAAGATTTCCTGTATACTGTCATCCAGATTGTCCTCCATTCTGTGGATGTGTGGGAGTATATATATATATATATATGCATAGTTTGAGAGCAAATCGTGAATATGGTTTCTTTTTACCCATAAATACTTGAGTATTTCCAAAAAAAAAAAATACCCAAGGATGTTCTCTTATGCAACCACAATACAAATATTAAAACCCGGAAATTTTTTTTTGACATAGCTTCGCTGTCACCCAGGCTTGAGTGCAGTGGCACAATCTCGGCTCACTGCAACCTCCTCCTCCCAGGTTCAAGTGATTCTCCTGCCTCAGCCTCCTGAGTAGATGGAATCACAGGCATGTACTACCATGCCTAGCTAATTTTTGTATTTGTAGTAGAGACAGGGTTTCACCATGTTGGCCAGGCTGGTCTTGAACTCCTGACCTCATGTGATCCACCTGCCTCGGCCTCCCAAAGTGCTGGGATTACAGGCGTGAACCACTGTACTCGGCCAAAACCAGGAAATTTTTTTTTTTTTTTTTTTTTTGAGATGGAATCTTGCTCTGTTGCCCAGGCTAGAGTGCAGTGGCACGGTCTCGGCTTACTTGGAATTACAGGTGCCTGCCACCACGCCCGGCTGACTTTTTGTATTTTTAGTATTTTTAGTAGTGATGGGGTTTCACCATGTTGGCCAGGCTGGTCTTGAACTCCCGACCTCGGGTAATCCACCCACCTCGGCTTCCCAAAGTGCTGGGATTACAGGCGTGAGCCACAGCACCTGGCCCAAAACCAGGAAATTAATGATGATACAATATTATTGTCTAATCTATAGACCTTATTCAAATTTTTGTTAGTCTTGCTAATGTCTTTTATAGGAAAAAAAAAAAAAAAGCGTGTTTCTCACCCAGGATTCAATGAAGGATCTTTCTTTGTCTTCTATGACCTTGACATGTCTGATGAGTGCAGTCTGGTTATTTTGTACACTGGCCCTGAATCCGGGTTTGTCTAAGGTTTCCTCACGGTCAGGTTCGGGCTCAGTGGTGCCATGTCCTTCTTGGTGCATCCTGTTAACTGGCACATGAGAACAATTTGTCTCATATGTGGTGAGTCTAACTCTGACCTCTTGAGGAAGGCAATGTCTGCCAAGTTTCTTGCTGTGACTTCTGTTTTTCCCTTTGTAATTAATAAGAATCTGGTAAAGAGATACTTTGATGTTTTTTTGTGTGTGTGTGTGATGGAGTCTCCCTCTATCGCCCGGGCTGGAGTGAGTGGTGAGATCTCGGCTCACTGCAACCTCCATCCCCCGGGTTCAAGTGATTCTCCTGCCTCAGCCTCCCAAGTAGCAGGGATTACAGGCATGTGCCACCACACCCAGCTAATTTTTGTATTTTTAGTAGAGATGGGGTTTCACCATGTTGGCCAGGATGGTCTCGAACTCCTGAGCTTGTGATCCGTCTGCCTCAGCCTCCCAAAGTGCTGGGATTACAGGTGTGAGCCAATACGCCTGGCCTACTTTGATATTTTGTATTCTGTTTGCATCAAAACCTTCTCCGGTGACTACCAAATGGCACTTATCTAATTCTGTGATTCCTTCTACATTTGTTAGTTACTTTATTGCTTTCCTTCCTTTCATTCTATCAGTGTGGACTTAAGGATCCTTACTTTATTCTAAGGGTTCACCTTTTTTTTTCTTTTTTTTTGAGATGGAGTTTCGCCCATGTTGCCCAGGCTGGATGGAGTACAATGGCGTGATCTCGGCTCACTGCAACGTCCGCCTCCCAGGTTCAAGCAATTCTCCTGCCTCAGCCTCCTGAGTAGCTGGGATTACAGGCATGTGCCACCACGCCTGGCTAATTTTTTTGTATTTTTAGTAGAGACAGGGTTTCACCATGTTGGCCAGGCTGGTCTCGAACTCCTGACCTCAGGTGATCCGCCCGCCTCAGCCTTCCAAGGTTCTGGGATTATAGGCGTGAGCTCTACCGTGCCAGGCCATACTTTGTTACTACTGTTATTTTTTCTGATGCTCAGATGATCCCAAGTTTGGCCTGTGGAAGTCCCTTCAAGCTGGCTTCTGTGACTTGGGGAGATGTTCTGTCATTCTTTGAGTACTTTCTTTCTTTCTGGCACAGCAAAATGATTCAGGTTAATCCTACTTTCCTTACTGTAGTGTTGGAACCAGCCATTTCTCCAGGGAACTCTTGTAGTCAAGAGTGGAATTTAGAACTGAGATCTGGGTGCTGGCGTGTGCACATTGCTAGTGGGATGTCATTACTTCTAGGCTCTCTTAGTGGACAGAACCAGAAAAAAATTATATGATGCATATACCAATATCTCTATCATCTATATAAAAAACCATGAGTTCCTACTGAAACCTCCAATTCCATTCTAACACCACAGGATTAATTTTAGCTTTTCCTTTTCCATATTTGTAACTCTCTCTGTTGACAGTGAGAAACCTGACCCTCATTATCTGTAATGCATTTGCCTATTTGAACAATACTAGAATATAGTTTCAAAATCTTCCATCCATAACACTATTAAAACCAATCCTATGGCTGGGCTCAGCCCACTGCAACCTCTGCCTCCTGGACTCAAGCCAGCCTCCCACTTTAGCCTCCCGAGTAGCCAGGGCTACAGGCACACACCACCATGCCCAGCTAATTTTTGTATTTTTTGTAGAGACTGGGTCTCACTGTGTTGCCCAGACAGGTCTTGAACTCTGAGCTCAAGTGATCCATCCAACTCAGCCTCCCAAAGTGCTAGGATTACAGGTGTGAGCCACCATGCCTGGCCTCTCCTAGTAAATTTTTAGAAGTGGTGTTGTTAGGTCAAAAGGCAAACATGTATGTCATTTTTTAGAGATTTTTAAATTTCTTTCCATAAGGGTTGTACCAGTTTGCATTTCCATCACAGTGTATGAGAATGCCTGTTTCCCCACAACCTTGCCAAAAGAATGTCACAGTTTTAAATTTTTACCCATCTGAGAGGTGAGAAATAGTATCTCGAAATTGTTTTAACGGACATCTTTCAAATTGAAAATGACGTTGAACATCGTATCATATGATTAAGGACCTTTTTTTTTTTTTTTTTGAGATGGAGTCTCCCTCTGTCACCTAGGTTGGAGTGCAATGGCACAATTTTGGCTCACTGCAACTTCCGCCTTCTGGGTTCAAGCGATTCTCCTGCTTCAGCCTCCTGAGCAGCTGGGACTCCAGGCGCGAGCCACCATGCCCAGCTAATTTTTGTATTTTTAGTAGAGACAGGGTTTTACCAGATTGGCCAGGCTGGTCTCGAACTCCTTACCTTGTGATCCTCCCGCCTCGGCCTCCCAAAGTGCTGAGATTACAGGCATGAGCCACCACGCCTGGCCTAAGGACCATTTTTATATAATTTTTTTTTTGAGACAGAGTCTTGCTTTGTCACCCAGGCTGGAGTGCAATGGTGCAATCTTGGCTCACTGCAGCCTCCACTTCCCTGGTTCAAGTGATTCTCCTGCCTCAGCCTCCCGAGTAGCTGGGACCACAGGTGCGTGCCTGGCTAGTATTTGTATTATATAATTTTTTTGTGAATTGTCTCTTCATGGTTTTTTGCCCATTTTTTGGTCCCTTTCTTATCAATTTTTGTGAGTTCTTCGTATTTATATTAGGCCTTTATTTGTGATATACATTGCAAATGTTTTCTCCTAGTTTGTCAGTTTTTTTAACCTCATGTATAATTTTTCTGGCCATGCAGTTTAAAAAATTACTAGGTAGTCAAATTTATCAATCATTTATTTTATTAAATCTGGATTTTGAATCAGAGATAAACTTTTCCTGGCCAGGTGTGGTGTCTTACACCTGTAATCCCAGCACTCTGAGAGGCTGAGGTGGGGGATCACCTGAGGTCAGAAGTTCAAGACCAGCCTGGCCAACATGGTGAAACCCTGTCTCTACTAAAAATACAAAAATTAGCTGGGTGTGGTGGCTGATGCCTGTAGTCCCAGCTACTCAGGAGACTGAGGCTGGAGAATTGCTTGAACCTGGGAGGCGGAGGTTGCAGTGAGCAGAGATCGTGCCGCTGCACTCCAGCCTGGGTGACAGAGCAAGACTCTGTCTCAAAAACAAAACAACAAAAAACAACAACAGAAAAGCCTTTCCTGATAGCTAGGTCATTGAGGAATTCACTCATGTTTTCTTCTAGTACCTGATTTCATTTTTCTGCACTTAGATTCCTGACTCATATGGAGTTTATTTTTGTATCTGATGTGAGGCATAGATCGAATTTATCATTTTCCAAATGGCTAACCAGCTGTCTCTAAACCGTTTATTAAAAATTATTGGCCAAGCGCGGTAGCTCACACCTGTAATCCCAGCAGTTTGGAAGGCTGAGGCAGGATTGCTTGAGGCCAGGAATTCAAAACCAGCCCGGACAACATAGCAAGACCCTGTCTCTACAAGAAAATATTGGTCAGGTGTGGTGGCTCACGCCTGTAATCCCAGCACTTTGGGAGGCTGAGGCAGGTGGATCATGAGGTCAGGAGATAGAGACCATCCTGGCTAACATGGTGAAACCCTCGTCTCTACTAAAATACAAAAAATTAGCTGGGTGTGGTGGCGCACGCCTGTAGTACCAGCTACTCAGGAGGCTGAGGCAGGGGAATCACTTGAACCCAGGAGGTGGAGGTTGCAGTGAGCTGAGATCACGCCATTGAACTCCAGCCTGGCGACAGAGCAAGACTCCATGTCAAAAAAAAAAGGAAAAAGAAAATATTTTAAAAATTAGCTGGGCATGGTGGCATGTGCCTTGTAGTCTCAGCTACTTGAGAGGCTGAGTTAGGAGGATTGCTTGAGCCTAGGAGTTCAATACTGCAGTGAGCTATGACCGCACCATTGCACTCCAGCCTGGGCAACAGAGTAGTGAGACCCTGTTTCTATTAAAAAAAAAAAAATCGGCTGGGCGCGGTGGCTCACGCCTGTAATCCTAGCACTTTGGGAGGCTGAGGCGAGTGGATCACCTGAGGTCAGGAGTTCAAGACCAGCCTGACCAACATGGAAAAACCCCGTCTCTGCTAAAAATACAAAATTAGCCAGACATGGAGGCACATGTCTGTAATCCCAGCTACTCGGGAGGCTGAGGCAGGAGAATCGCTTGAACCCGGGAGACGGAGGTTGCAGTGAGCTGAGATCCCTCCATTGCACTCCAGCCTGGGCAACAAGAATAAAAACTCCGTTTCGCCAGGTGCGGTGGCTCACACCTGTAATCCCAGCACTTTGGGAGGCCGAGGTGGGTGGATCACAGGATCAGGAGTTTGAGACAAGCCTGGCCGACATGGTGAAACCCCATCTCTACTAAAATACAAAAAATTAGCCTGGCATGGTGGCGTGCGCCTGTAATCCCAGCTACTTGGGAGGCTGAGGCAGGGGAATCACTTGAACCTGGGAGGAGGAGGTTGCAGTGAGCCGAGATGGCGCCACTGCACTCCAGCCTGGCAACAGAGCAAGACTCTATCTCAAAATCAATCAATCAATCAATCTTTGAACTAGTGATTTGAGATTTCACCTTTATCACATTCTAGATTGTATCTTATTTTCATTTATTTATTTGAAATATAGACAAGTCTCCCTGTGCTGCCCAGGCTGATTTCAAACTCCTGGCTGGGCTCGAGCAAGTCTCCCGCCTTGGCCTCCCAAACTGCTGGGATTACAGACGTGAGCCACCATACCTGACCTAGGTTTTATTTTTTAGTTTTATTTTTTCCTGCATCCAGCTAATTTGATTTGATTTGTAGAGACAGGGTCTTGCTATGTTACCTGGGCTGGTCTCGAACTCCTGGGCTCAAGTGATCCTCCTGCCTTGGCCTCCCAAAGTGTTGGGATTACCAGCATGAGCCACGGTGCCCAGCCCCACATTCTAGATTTCTATGGATAGAGTATGCTTAAGGATGAGTATGTTTCTGGACGTTCGACTCGGCTTTCCTGGTCTGTTGTCTGTCTGTGCACAGCGTCACATTGTGTTAATGATAGAGGCTTTAGCGTACATAGCTGGGAAGGCTAATGTTCTCTTTTAGTTTTTCTTTCCAGTGGTTTCCTGGCAATTCTTGCATGTTTGTTTTTCCATATGAACTTTAGTGTCAACATGTCTAGGTCTATAAAAAAGCTTGGTGGTATTTTTATTGGGATTATGACACTTCAATAAATTAACTGGGAGAATGGACATATTTTTGATGTTGAGTCATTTTATCCAAGGATAAGAAACGTCTTCCTATTTGCTCAAGTCTATTATTGTATCTTTCTTGACTGCTGCAATGTATTCTCTTATAATTTTTTCTCTTGGTATCTTATTTTATGTATTTGTAATATCTTATTTTTCTTGAGTAAATTAGTTAATGGCTTGCCGGTTTTCTCAAAACAAATATCTAGGGATTTGATTTATGAAATTATTAGGCCTATTATTTTTCTTTTTTTTGAGATGGAGTCTCACTCTGTCGCCCAGGCTGGAGTGCAGTGGCGTGATCTCAGCTCACTGCAACCTCCACCTCCTGGGTTCAAGTGATTCTCCTGCCTCAGCCTCCCCAGTAGCTGGGGTTACAGGTGCACGCCACCATGCCCGGCTAATTTTTTTATATTTTTAGTAGAGACAGGGTTTCACCATGTTAGCCAGGCTGGTCTCGAACTCCTGACCTCGTGATCCGACTGCCTCAGCCTCCCAAAGTGCTGGGATTACAGGTGTGAGCCACCGTGCCTGGCCTTTTTTTTTTTTTTTTTTTTTTTTGAGACAGAGTCTTGCTCTGTCACCCAGGCTGGAGTGCAGTGGTGCGATCTCGGCTCACTGAAAGCTCCACCTCCCGGGTTCACACCATCCTCCTGCCTCAGCCTCCCGAGTAGCTGGGACTACAGGTGTACACTGCCACGCCCAGCTAATTTTTTGTATTTTTAGTAGAGACAGGGTTTCACCGCGTTCGCCAGGATGGTCTCGATCTCCTGACCTTGTGATCCGCCTGCCTCAGCCTCCCAAAGTGCTGGTATTACGGGTGTGAGCCACCGTGCCCGGCCAGGCCTATTATTTTTCTATTGTGGTTCATTAATTTCTGCTTTTTTCTCTTAAAAAGTTTGCTTACGTTTTTGTCTGGTTTACTTTGCTGTTCTCTTGCTAGCTTTTTTTTTTTTTCAGATAGGGTCTTGCTCTGTTGCCCAGGCTGGAGTGCAGTGGCACAGTCATAGCTCACTGCAGCCTTGAACTCCTGGGCTCAAGCAATCCTCTTCTTGCTTCAGCCTCCCACGTAGCTAGGATCAGAGGTACATGCCACCATGTCCGGCTAATTTTTTTTTTTCGAGACGGAGTCTTGTTCTGTTGCTCAGGCTGTAGTGCAGTGGTGCAATCTCGGCTCACTGCAACCTCCACCTCCACCTCCCAGGTTCAAGCAATTCTACGTCAGTCTCCTGAGTAGCTGGGATTATAGGCGCACACCAACATGTCTGGCTAATTTTTGTATTTTTAGTAGAGACAGAGTTTCACCACGTTGGCCAGGCTGGTCTTAAACTCCTGACTTCATGATCCGCCTGCCTTGGCCTCCCAAAGTGCTGAGATTACAGGTGTGAGCCACAGCACCTAGTGAAGGTGTGGTTTTTTTGTGTAGGTTTTACTGTTGTTAGTGTTGTTCTGTATTGTTTGTAGAGGATACATGGGGAGATTTGGATAAAAGCAACTATCATTATTATCCTCATCAGACTTGTAGGTCTAACTTTTTAATTTTTTAATTAATTTAAATTTTTTTCTTGGTCTTTTATCATTAATTTTTTCGAGACAGGGTCTCACTCTGTCGCCCAGGCTGGAGTGTGGTGACATCATCACGGCTCACTGCAGCCTTAAGCTCCCAGGCGCAAGTGATCCTCCTCTCTTAGCCTCCCGAGTAGCTGGGACTCCAGGCATGTGCCACCATGCCCAGCTAATTTTTTGTAGAGAGAGGGTTTTGCCATATTGCCCAGGCTGGTCTTGAACTGCTGAGCTCAAGTGATCCACCCGGCTTGGGCATGAGCCACCTCCCCTGGCCTGGTCCAACTTTTTAAAAGCATTATTCTGCCTGTTGGGTGGAGAATAGACTGTAGGTGGGCAAAGAATGAAGGAAACTAGTGGTTCAGGAGCTCAAGCTAGAAGTGGTGAGAAGGGGTTGGGTTTGGGGTCTATGCTGAAGGTAGAGCCGACAAGATTTGCTAGGATTGGATGTGTAGGGTGAGGAAGTGGGGACAGCAAGAATGACTGGAGGGGTAAGTGGACTCTCACCAGCTGTGTCTCGTGAAGGGGCGTGGCTGGGCTATGAGCTATGCTCCTGAGCACAGACGGCTGTTCTCTCTCAAGGTTACAAGCCTGATGAAGGGAAACGAGGGGATGCCTGTGAAGGTGACAGTGGGGGACCCTTTGTCATGAAGGTAAGCTGCTCTAAAGCCCAGGGCCTGGTGAACACATCTTCTGGGGGTGGGGAGAAACTCTCTAGAAACAGTTGCCTGGCAGGGGAATACTGATGTGACCTTGAACTTGATTCTATTGGAAACCTCATCTTTCTTCTTCAGAGCCCCTTTAACAACCGCTGGTATCAAATGGGCATCGTCTCATGGGGTGAAGGCTGTGACCGGGATGGGAAATATGGCTTCTACACACACGTGTTCCGCCTGAAGAAGTGGATACAGAAGGTCATTGATCAGTTTGGAGAGTAGGGGGCCACTCATATTCTGGGCTCCTGGAACCAATCCCGTGCAAGAATTATTTTTGTGTTTCTAAAACTATGGTTCCCAATAAAAGTGACTCTCAACGAGCCTCAATGCTCCCAGTGCTATTCATGGGCAGCTCTCTGGGCTCAGGAAGAGCCAGTAATACTACTGGATAAAGAAGACTTAAGAATCCACCACCTGGTGCACGCTGGTAGTCCGAGCAATCGGGAGGCTGAGGTGGGAGGATCACTTGAGCCCAGGAGGTGGAGGCTGCAGTGAGCCGCTGCACCCCAGCCTGGGTGACAGAGTGAGACCCTGTCCCAAAAGAATCCACTATCTATCTTCAGAGCAGGGCCAGGTGAGAGGAAAGATGGCAGGTTGAATTTACAGGCATTAAAGATGTTCCACCCTCTGGGTTTTAATGGATTATCTCATTTAATCCTCACAAGAGGTAGGTGAGTAAACTGAGATTTGGAGAAGTACCTTGTCCAAAGTCACATGGCTAAGAAAGGTCAAAGTAGGACTTCAAATATAGAAAATACTGAGTGAGGACGGTGCTTTTTTAGTTAACTCCCTACATCTTCCCTTGTATCATTAAAATGATATCAGATCAGGTAGGGCATGGTGGCTCACACCTGTAATCTCAGCAATTTAGGAGACTAAGGTTGAGGCTAGGAATGCGAGATCAGTCTGGGCAATGTGGTGAGACCCCAAAAAATAAAATTAGCTAGGCGTGGTGGCATGTGCCTGTAGTCAAGGTTACTTGGGAGGATCACTTGAGCCCAGGAGGTTGAGGCTGCAGTGAGCCATGATCATGTCACTACACCTGCACTGCAGCCTGGGTGACAGTGAAACCCTGTTTATAAAAATCAGGGCTGGGCACGGTGGCTCAAGCCTGTAATCCCAGCACTTTGGGAGGCTGAGGTGGATGGATCACAAGGTCAGGAGATCGAGACCATCCTGGTGAACACGGTGAAACCCTGTCTCTACCAAAATACAAAAAATTAGCCGGGCGTGGTGGTGGACGCCCGTAGTCCCAGCTACTTGGGAGGCTGAGGCAGGAGAATGGCATAAACCTGGGAGGTGGAGCTTGCAGTGAGACAAGATTGCACCACTGCACTCCAGCCTGGGCGACAGAGCGACTCTGTCTCAAAAAGAAGAAGAAAAAAAAAATCAGTTCTGGCTGGACACGGTGGCTCACACCTGTAATCCCAGCACTTTGGGAGCTTGAGGCAGACAGATCATGAGGTCAAGAAATCAAGACCATCCTGGCCAACATGGTGAAACCCCAGCTCTACTAAAAATAAAACAAATTAGCTGGGTGTGGTGGCGCATGCCTGTAATCCCAGCTACTCAGGAGGCTGAGGCAGGAGAATCGCTTGAACCCGGGAGGCGGAGGTTGCAGTGAGCCAAGATCGCGCTGCTGTACTCCAGCCTGGTGACAGAGTGAGACTCCATCTCAATAAATAGATAAATAAAAATAAAAATCAGATCTATGCTGGGTGAGAGCAAAACTCCACCTCAAAAACAAAACAAAACAAAACCAAACTTCCTTTGACAGTATTGTGGGATACAGTAGTTAGGAGCATAGTCCCCACCATCAGAGTTCCTGGGCTCATATTCTGGTTCCAACATTAAGAGGGAAAATCATGGTCAAGCCACCTGACCTCCCTGACCCTGTTTCTTTATGCAGTCATCCTGTGGTATCCATGGGGGATTGATTCCAGAACCAACCATGCATACCAAAATCCATAGATGCTCAAATCTCTTATATAAAATGGCACAGTTTACATATAACCTATGCACATCCTCCCATATACTTCATTTTTAAAATTTATTTTTATCTTTTTGAGTTGGAATTTTGCTCGTTGCCCAGGCTGGAGTGCAATGGTGCGATCTCGGCTCACTGCAATCTCCGCCTCTTAGGTTCAAGTGATTCTCCTGCCTCAGCCTCCCGAGTAGCTGGGATTACAGGTGCCCGCCACCACGCCTGGCTAGTTTTTGTATTTTTAGTAGAGATGGGGTTTCACCGTGTTGGTCAGGCTGGTCTCAAACTCCTGACCTCAGGTTATCCACCCATCGGGGCCTCCCAAAGTGTTGGGATTACAGACATGAGCCACCCTGCCCGGCCTTCCCATATACTTCAAATCATCTCTAGATGACTTACACCCAATAGAACGTAAATACTATGTAAGTAGTTATACTGTATTATTTTAAAATTTGTATTATTTTTATTGTTTTCTTTCCCCAAAAATATTTTCAATCTGCAGTTGGTTGAATCTGCAGATGCAAAACCCACAGATCTGGAAGGCCACCTGTATATTAAAAGGTGTATATAACGACATTACTTACCTCATACGGTTATGAGGATTAAATGAAAGAACTTACATGGTGCCTTAGCACAATGCCTAGTGCCTAGTAAGCTGTGAATCACTACCACTCGTATTCTCACTATTGCCTGGGAACTGGACCGGGCATTGGGCCTGTTCAAAGTTCCTCTGCCGCTTACCTCGTCCCTCTCTTGGGCCCTGGAAATAGCCCATCAGTGGGGTAGTTGCTTCCTGGAATGTTTCCTCACACAGCAGTTCCCAGCTGGAACAATTTATTTTTCCAAGAAATGGGACCTCTAAGTTATAAGAGTCATGGGCTGGGCATGGTGGCTCACGCCTGTAATCCCATCACTTTGGGAGGCTGAGGCTGGTGGATCACCTGAGGTCAGGAGTTGGAGACCAGCCTGGCCAACATGGTAAAATCCCGTCTCTACTAAAAATACAAAAACTAGCCGGGTGTGGTGGTGGGCACCTGTAATCCCAGCTTCTCAGCTGCTTGGGAGGCTGAGGCAGGAGAATTGGTTGAACTCAGGAGGCAGAGGTTGTAGTGAGGAGAGAGGCATGCCACTGCATGCCATCCAGCCTGAGCGACACAGCAAGAGTCCCTTGCAAAAAAAAGAATCATAGAACTTCAAAGATACCCTTTCAGAGCACATTCTTCACGGTTACTGTTGGCAGAGGTCACAGGTGTGGGATGGAGCATGGCTCCGTCTTGAGAAGTCTCATCCATGAGCTCAGGGAAAGAATGAAGATCAACGTCTGCCTCAGGCACAGGATAGTGGAGTGGAGCAGGGAAACCCTGTGGCTACAGTACCTGGCCTAGGATCTTCTAACGTGGTTTTCCGCAGGAAGGGACCTGAGATAGGGATCTTTAGCACCCTCCTCATAACGTTTTTTTTTTTTTTTCTCATTTTTCAACACATCAGAAAACAAACAGGACAGAGTTCCTTGGCCTCATTCTTTGGTTCTGGTTGACTGAAAGGCAGTGAGCTTGCAGGATTTGGCAGCCCAGGGCATCAACTCGATCAAGGGGGAAGGGATTCAGAATTACCTGTGACATGCAGGACCTGCTTTTTAAACAAGAACACACATTCTCATAAGTCTGTTTTCTTCCAACATAGCGGTCAGTGTTGTAAGCTCTAGGGACTTGGGTTTTTCCAGTCAGCTGTGCTAATTCCAGACAGGAGTATAGCCACTCTTTTTTTTCCTCTTCTTTTGTTTCCCTCCTCTTTTTTGAGACAAGGTCTTGCTCTGTTGCCCAGGCTGGAGTGCAGTGGAGTGATCATGGCTCACTGCAGCCTTGACCTCCTGGGCTCAGGTGATCCTCCCACCTCAGCCTCCCAAGTAGCTGGGACTACAGGCTTGAGCCACTACACCCAGCTAATTTTTGTATTTTTTTGGTAGAGCCATGTTGCCCATGTTGGTCTTGAACTCCTGGGCTCAAGTGATTCACCCACCTTAGCCTCCCAAAATGCTACGGTTGTATGAGTGAGCCACCAGGCCCAGCCTTTGTAGCCATTCTTTCTAAATATGTCTTTCCACTGTAGCAGCAAACGCCTCCATCATCCCTTCAGTGAACAAATACCCACTCCCATGTTCCCACTATAAAGGAGAGACAAGTTTAATTTCAGGAGGCTCCGGGGCCACCTGAAAACGATGACTGGAACCTTTACAGGATTAATCTTCCATCAATCTTTCATTTCTTGGACATCAATTGAATTGAAGGTGGGCTACAACAGGAAAGTTCCTTTGAACTTTATAACTGCCCAAAATCTCCTCCTGAATCCAGAACCTTTTCATCCTGAAGAGTTTTTCTGACTGTGGAGGGAGGTCCTGTGGAATTTATTCCAGAGGTGAATACTCAGCTCACTTTCTCATCCTTACTCTGACTGAATGTGAAGCAACTGTTAGCCTGGACCAAAAGAGACTCATACAACCAAGCAGCAAACCACTAAGATTTCCCAAACTCCATTAGTCAAATGAACACAAATCTAGTTGTAGTGTGAGAACCACTGAAGCCCAGCCAATCTCTGGGCGCAATCTTGTGTGCCTTTGGTCAGCAAAGTGGTAGGATGCCCAAGAGCTTCTTGAAACGACTGGTGATAATTGGAGGGAAATCATGACCAAAATCTCAAAACAAGGAAGGATGAGATTTTTCTGCTCCCTAGGAGCTGTTTGTGGAGAGCAGGAAAGGAGAGTTCCTTCCATTCCAAAGGAATAAAAGACAGCTCCAAGTCTGTGAGCCAAGAAAAAGGGAAGCTCTGTAAGCAGTAATTAACCTTTCTCTAACTGGCTGAATACCCAGCTGGTACCAAAAGTTAAAAAATTGCTGCCCAACACTCCATGATATGGAGCATCTTGGGAGTCAGGTATAGTTAATGCAAACTTTATTTATAAAAGACTCTTAAATTAGTTGTATCATGCCATGCATTCATACAGAATACAGTGACCCTTCAGGGCGACAGAGAAGAGCTCACAAACTGAAAGGAAAACTATTAAAGAGTTTCTAATATTAACTATTAAAAAGCTAGGAAAGATTAGGACAATTTTACAAATGAGCAATTAAAAAGAAAAGGATCTGGGAACTAGACTGAGCAGAGAGGGGGCAGCTGTTTACAAGTCTGTACACTAAACTCATCCACGGACAGTCTTCTAGAGCAGCAGGACGCTGACAGAGAGAAGCAGAGTATGTACAAATACTTGTGCCACAACGACTCCTCCCCCCAGCTCCACGGCATGATACATACAACCAGTTTGTATACACTAGG
Organism: Pan troglodytes; assembly: GCF_028858775.2. Lineage (NCBI taxonomy): Eukaryota > Metazoa > Chordata > Mammalia > Primates > Hominidae > Pan > Pan troglodytes. The sequence continues at coordinate 50,761,928 of NC_072407.2, forward strand.
CCTGCTGAGGCCATTTTAAACTATGAGGACTTCTAGTTTAGTAAACTAAAGCTGCAGGGTGCCAGGGGAGTGGGGCAGCTTCATTTGCGACTGCTCTTTATTCTCTCCAGTCTTTTTTTCAAGTCGTCTATGTTAGCTGTGGAGGAGGAGGAGGTCACAGTTCCTGAAGAGTGAGTCTGGTTAGAATCCAGGTCTGAATGCTGGTGCTGCTCCCGTGACTCCCGGAGCTGAGAGAGTTTGCTGTGGAGCATGTCTGTGGAAGAGGCGACAGTAGGAACTGCCGGTTTGGAGAGCAAAGAGGTCAAAGGAGGTCGGTCATCTTGCTATTGAGAGAAGGAGAGAGATTGTCTAAGGTCAGGTCAAGCAGGTCAAGATGCAGCTCCAGAACTACAGCAAGACTAAGCCACTTCTCTGTGGGCCAGCCTGCCTTGGACCTGCTTGTGACTACCCTCCCTGAGCTGCACAGAAGAAAAGGAGCAGTACCTTTGTGTTGTCCAGACCACATCGCTGTCGGAGGATCTTTAGCCTTTCCAAGTAGACAGACGGCCCCACTTCTTCCCCATTTGTGTTACCTATGGAGGACACTGTGCTTGTGGGCGTGGGCACACATGTGACTTCCATCTGAGGGGAGATGCCTAGAGGGGAAAAAGTAGAAAGAATATTCAGATATCCACATATCCCCCTTCTAAAGTGCCTTGGTTAATCTCCCACCAAAAAGAACAATTAAGAATTTCCTATACTTGAAAACTACAAATTCCACAAGAATCTACCTGGAGTTGGTGATAAGGGTGCTCTGAAATATACAATATAAGCTTCTTGAGAATGCAAAAAACTGATATAGAATGGCAGAATGTAAATTGGGTCATCCATCTGCATCCTGGGTTATGCAGGGGATTGTACTCCAGTAATCCCAGGGCTGACTTGGGCAATCCAAAAAGCTGAAGCTACTCCTAAGCATACTGTAATTGCCCAACTGAAAAACCCGAGGACCTTAAATGTTTGGAAGAATTAGATTAAGTTTGGACCAATGTCACATAGGAGAAACTCATTTGAACCTGTGAAGGAAGCAAGGTGTCCAAGGCTATGGTGTATTCATGGGGAAGAGAAGGTGTCCAACAATTATCTAAAGAGGGCATAGAACTGGAGTGTCTGTAACCCTACCACTAAGATCAATATTCTGGCAGGAGAGAGGAAAACCAAAACAACAAAAAATCCATCACACTTCCTAAATTTCTGAGAATGAACAATGATACAATGCGGGCCTTTACAATATTTCACTTGGTATCAATGCAAATGCATTCCACAGGCCCCAAAGGTAAGGTACTGGGAGGAAACACTGCCTTATGGTAAATAGAAAAGTAGAAAGGTTACTCCAGGGAAAAAGGACTCCTTTAATGTAAAGATGAGGAGAATCCTCTGAGGGGGTGAAAAATGAATGAAGAATTATGTAAAAGCCAGCAATATGAGATGTCTGAATACTCTAAGGCACAAAATCAATTTAATAATCAGTGGGAATATATGCTTGGGTTGCAAATGTGCTGTTTAGGCCAAAATTATCACACGTTGAACATCCCCAAAAAGGGCTTTGGAAACGAGGATAGGATGCCTGCCCTGATCAAACCATGGTATGTTTACATGTGGCATACTGTTGGACAATCTGCACACCACACTTTAACTCCTAAGAGGTCTTTTTCATTAAAGACCAGCCTGGGCAACAAAAAAAGACCCCGGCTGGGCACAGTGGCTCATGCCTGTAATCCAAGCACTTTGGGAGACCAAGGCAGGTGGATCACTTAGAGGTCAGGGGTTCAAGACCAGCCTGGCCAACATGGTGAAACCCTGTCTCTTAAAAAAAATTCAAAAATTAGCTGGGGGTGGTGGCACACACCTATAATCCCAGCTACTCGGGAGGCCAAGACATGAGAATCACTTGAACCCAGGAGGCAGAAGCTGCAGTGAGCCGAGATCGCACCACTGTACTCCAGCCTGGGTGACAGAGTGAGAACCTATCTCAAAAAAACCTCAAAAAATAAAAACACTTGTAAAGTCTTGGAAAGGCGTAATTTAAGGTGTCAAAAACAAAAAAGAACTCCTATTTAAGAGAACAAAATTTAACTGAAGCTTCAGCCCAGCAAGATACAGGCTGAAAGTGGATATGATCAGGGTCTGAAAAACACAAAGGGACATGCTTTGACAGGCAAACACATTCTCAAATGTAACAGTAGGTGAATGTCACTAAACTCGGAAAGAACTAAGCATAGGACTGATGAGAGGGCACTTTTGCAGTTGGGTCTGTCTTGTCTTGGTTTAAGGCTCATGATAGCTATTTTCTATAACTGAAACCTCCTAAGTCTTCTGTCTGTCTCTAGATCCTGTGAGCAGTAATTCTCGAATAGGGGCTTTTTCACTGTGGGGGCAGTAACATTTCAGCTTAAACTTAGTTACTGCATTCATTTATATCATTTAACAAATATCATCATGTGTGGCTTAAGGGCAGGGATACATTCTGAGAAATGCATTTGTTAGATAATTTCATTGTTATGTGAACACCTAGTTGGTATAACCTGCCACACACCTAGGCTACAAGCCTGTACAGCATGTTACTGTACTGAATACTGTAGGCAATGTTAACACAATGTTAAGTATTTATGTATCTAAACATAGAGAAGGTACAGTAAGAATGTTGTATAAAAGATAAATGGCACACCTGCTGTATAGGACATTTACCAGGAATGGAGCTTGCAGGACTGGAAGTTGCTCTGGGTGAGTGGTGTGTGAAGGTGAAAGCCTAGGACACTACTGTCAACTTTATAAACACTGTACACTTAGGCTACACTAAACTTATACAAAAATAATTGTGCTATGACATTATGACAGCTATGGTATCATCAGGTGATAGGAATTTTTCAGCTCCATTATCATCTTATGGGACTGGCTGGGTATGGTGGCTCACACCTGTAATCCTAGGTCTTTGGGAGGCTGAGGTGGGGGGATCACTTGAGACCAGGAAGACCAGGAGTTCAAGACCAGCTGGGGCAACATGGTGAAACCCTGTCTCTACTAAAAATACACACAAAAAATTAGCTGGGTGTGGTGGCACGCAACTGTCCAGCTACTCGGGAGGCCAAGGCAAAAGAATCACTTGAACCTAGGAGGTGGAGGTTGCAGTGAGCCGAGATCGTCACTGCATTCCAGCCTGGATGACAGAGTGAGACCCTGTCTCAAAATAAATAATCTTATGGGACCACCATCATATATGCAGTCCATCACTGGGCAAAATGTTGATATGCATGACTAGACACAGATGCTGAACAATTAACCTAATAAATACTACATTATATAGTATGTTAGAGGTGTAAGTGCTATGGTGGGGTGAGGGATAGGTTGCAAGTTTTAAACAATAAGGTTTTACTGGCCAGGCACAGTGGCTCATGCCTGGGAGTACTTTGGGAGGCCAAGGCAGGCGGATCAACTGAGGTCAGGAGTTGGAGACCAGCCTGGCCAATATGGTGAAACCCCGCCTCTACTAAAACTACAAAACTTAGCTGGGCGTGGAGGTGCACGTCTATAATCCCAGCTACTCGGGAAGCTGAGGCAAGAGAATCTCTTAAACCTGGGAGGCGGAGGGTGCAGTGAGCCAAGATCGTGCCACAGCACTCCAGCCTGGGCGAGAGGGCAAGACTTCATCTCAAAAAAAAAAAAAAAAAAAAAAAGGTTTCACTAAGATGGTGGTATTTGAACAAAGATGTGAAAGAGGAAAGGGAGCTAGGCAACAAAGCCATCTAAGGAAGAGCATTTATGTGTAAGAAATAGCCAGTGCAAAGGCCCTAAGAAGACATATGCCTGGTGTGTTCCAGAAACAACCAGGGGGAGGCCAGGCATGGTGGCTCACACCTGAAATCCCAGAACTTTGGGAGGCTGATGTGGGTGGATCACTTGAGCCCAGGAGTTAGAGACCAGCCTGGGCAACAAGGAGAAACCCTGTCTCTACAAAAAATACAAAAATTAGCCAGGCATGGTGGCATGCACCTGTAGTCTCAGCTACTCGGGAGGCTGAGGCAGGAGGACTGCTTGAACCCAGTGAGCCATGATCGCGCCACTGCACTCCAGCCTGAGTGAGAGAGCGAGACCCTGACTCAAAAAGAAACAAGGGGGCTGGTGGGGCTGGAGTGAAACAACAGGAAGAGGACTAGGTGATGAGGTACTAGGGGCACTGGCGGGTCCTATAAACACAGGACCTCAGAGACCTTTAAAGGGCCTTTTGCTTTTGCTGAGTGAAAGGGAGAGCCTCTGGAAAATGTTTCTTTAGAGTCATTCTGATGCTATGTGTAGAAAAGAACAGAGGAAGGCAGGGTGGAAGCAGGGAGATCAAGCAGGAAGATAGTACAGTAATACAGATGAGAGAGAACACACACACCAAGGTGGTAGCAGTGAAGATGAGAAGTGTGGATGAATTCTGCATATGGTTTGCAGGTAGAGCCAAAATAATTTCCTGACGGAAAGGAAGAGAAGACTCAAAAGCTTTGGATCTGAACAAACTCGAAGGATAAAGTTGCCATCAACCAAGATGGAGAAGAATGTAAATGGATCGGCTGGGCATGGTGGCTCACGCCTGTAATCCCGGCACTTTGGGAGGCCGAGGTGGGCGGATCACGAGGTCAGGAGATCAAGACCAGCCTGGCCAACATGGTGAAACCCCGTCTCTACTAAAAATACAAAAATTAGCCATGGTAGCAGGCATCTGTAATCCCAGCTACTCGGGAGGCTGAGGCAGGAGAATTGCTTAAACCCAGGAGGTGGAGGTTGCAGTGAGCCAAGATCGCACCACTGCACTCCAGCCCGGGCAACAGAGCGAGACTGTCTCAAAACAAAACAAAACAAAAGTCAATGGATCAGGCTTACGGGACGATCAGGACTTTAGTTTTTTTGTTTGTTTGTTTTTGAGATGGAGTCTCGCTCTGTCGCCCAGGCTGGAGTGCAGTGATGTGATCTCGGCCCAGTGCAACCTCCGCCTCCTGGGTTCAAGTGATTCTTCTATCTCAGCCTCTTGAGTAGCTGGGACTACAGGCGCACGCCACCCCACCCAACTAATTTTTGTATTTTTAGTAGAGACAGGGTTTCACCATATTGGCCAGGCTAGTCTTGAACTCCTGACCTCGTGATCTGCCCGCCTCAGCCTCCCAAAGTCCTGGATTACAGGCGTGAGTCACCATGCCTGGCCAGGACTTTAGTATTTGACATGTAGAGTTTACAATGTCTATGTGAGGCTGGGCATGGTGACTCAAGCCTATAATCCCAGCACTTTGGGAGGCCAAGGTGGGTGGATCACCTGAGGTCAGGAGTTCAAGACCAGCCTGGTTAACATGGCGAAACCCCATCTCCATTAAAAATACAAACATTAGCTGGGTGTGGTGGCACCTGCCTGTGGTTCCAGCTACTCAAGAGGCTGAGGCAGGAGAATCTTGAACCTGGGAGGCGGAGGTTGCAGTGAGCCAAGATTACACCACTGCACCCCAGCCTGGGTGACAGGGTGAGACTCCGTTCTCAAGGAAAAAAAAAAAAAAAAAAATCTATTTGAAACCCAGGTGGAGATATCATGTAGGATATAGCAGTTTGGAAATCAGGAAGGTCTAAGCTGGAGATTTAAATGTTATTTAAAGTGGTGAAAGTAGATGAACTCATTAAGGAAATAAGAGAAAGAGAGAAGACAACCATAGACTGAACCCTGGGGGATGTCCACATTAAAAGGTCAGAGTGAGGCCGGGCGCAGTGGCTCATGAGTATCATCTCAGCACTTTGGGAGGCTGAGGCGGGCGGATCACCTGAGGTCAGGAGTTCCAGACCAGCCTAACATGGAGAAACCCCGTCTTTACTAAAAATACAAAAAATTAGCCCGGCGTGGTGGTGCATGCCTGTAATCCCAGCTACTCGGGAGGCTGAGGCAGGAGAATAGCTTGAACCCGAGATTGCACCACTGCACTCCAGCCCGAGCAACAAGAGCGAAACTCCATCTCAAGAAAAAATAAATAAATAAAAAAAGAGGTCAGAGCAAGTGAGCAAGAATCAGTCAAAGGCCAAGAAGGAATAGCCAGTGACACTGGAGGAAAACAAGACAGCATGGAGAACTGGAAGCGAAGTGAAGAAGCTGTCTCAAGGGCAGGGAACAATTTATTTACCACTGTCAAATACTAATGATGGGTCAATTCAGGTAGCTAAGAATTGACCACTGGATATAGCAATGGGAAGGCCATTTGGTGACCATTAAGTATTGAGGTTCATGGATATGAATTTAAACCAACCAAAACTTCAGGTTCCTGTGCTAGGAGCTATTTTGAGCTTATTCCTGGAGCTATAACAGGAAACCATACCTGTTGAAGTGGAAATACGACCTTTGCCCTCCCTCTCCATCTCAATCACCCGAAGGCCTCTTTCGACATAGCTCTGGAAGAACTGTGAGGAATTTTTCAGAAATGGTTCAATGTCAGCATCTGAGTATTTCTTCTTATATTCATATAACTCTGCTAGTCCCTGGTGAACACGAAAAGGGAAGAGGTGGGGATGAATGTTAGTGTCCCTTTACCATAAAGCAGACCCCTATTCTGCTTAACCCTTTCACTCTCACCTCTTTAGTGTTTTCTTTAGAGCCAATCTTCTTAAAAATCTCAGCTAAGAAATCATTCACTTTGGCCTTTGATGATTTTTCATCCTGAAAAGTTTAAAGACATAGGAAGAATTGGTTAGACTTGAGTTATTAATTAGGAACTGATGGTTGGATATGAACAGAAAATATCTCAAAATCTGGGCCTTATTGGTATGTTCCTACAGATAACAGATGCACCAATGATGCAGGTCTTGCAGCAGAAGCACTAACATTCTGTGTTACTGAATGCCTCCAGTCTCAGATTTCCACCTCAACTTGATGGAGAAGGAACTGACACATTCTTTCCATGTTAAGCAGAACTAGCTATTTATCTGGTGACCAATGCCTTAGGCATCTTTCTTGGGGACCAAAAAACACATGGTTATACTTAGTTTAGATGTTAAAATTTCAAGGTGGAAATGGTTACTGCACCACAGCAGGAGACTGATTCAACCAGTCCATGAGCCTTCACCTTGGACCTTCGGAAAGCATATCCTGGTGACCTACACCTTAGATAAGATCACTTCCGGTGTAGCCTCATGTCCCTCAATCTTTCAAGTCAGGCCACTCACTATTCGAGATGCTCCCTTTTCTGTTTCCTTATCAGACTTGCTCCCAGTCTGGTCCATACTGTGCTTCATCATCCGGCAGAGATGGGCTTCCAGCTCAGACTCGTTTTTGTTGTCGATCATCGTTAGGTGGTCCAGGATCTGAGGGAGACACATGCATGACTGATAGCACTGCCATTTCCATGATTTTCTCTCAAGCTCCCTCAGAGACCAGTTGCGATTCTTACTCACCTTGGGCCCTTTTAATTTGCATAAGGTGTGTAGCAGGGTCTTTAGGGTCCTTATGGGAAATTCACTTTTGCATTGCTTCAGTTTCTCTTTGGGGAAGACCTTCATGAAAATGTGGATATCCAGAAGAATTCTGTCTAGGTTAATGCTATTGATGGTATCAGGCAACAGTCGAACCATTCTCCAGAGACACTATTGAAAAAAGAATAAAAGAGTTAGAAGGAGTGACTGAAGAATGAGGATAATTTGTCACCATTCATCTTCCCTAAGCTTTGAGCTCACTTCTAAAAGATGGCCAGGGCTATAAATGTGGCACATCATATCTTTCAAGTTCAGCTGCTAAAACGTGAAAATTTTTAATCACTTCTACCATGACACCAGCTGAAGTGTGTCCAGTCATTCATCTAATCATCCATCTCTACTCCTTCCCACTCCCCAGAGCTAGGGGCCATCATTTAACCTGGTAGAAATTCTCTCTTGGGTTTCCTTCGTTCCTGAGAGTAAAGTAGTTCATGTTGCTTAACCAAATCTAATGCAAGGGGACAAAATATCTGATACTAATTCAGTGTAATAACAGTATTACAGTGTTATAAATATGTTCATTTGGTCTCTTTCACAAAAGAGACCAAATATCATAGGGCTGTAGATATCTTTTTCCCAAAAATAAATGAAATCTGTTTCAAACTTCTTTCCTTTTGATCCTTGGAGAATTAGTAAAATATTTACAAAATATTTCCTCCCTTTCACTGTTTGAGGCCACGAACTGTTTAGGCCTGAACTTAGAATATAAATTGTAGGAAGGGAAAAACTGAAGACCAATTCATATACACACACACACACACATACACGTGTGTATTATATACATATATATAATGTACATATATAACATATTAAGATATACATAATACATATATACATATATATAATACACATATATATAAAAAACCATATATATATATTTTTTAGAGATGGGGTCTCACTGTTGCCAAGGCTGGAGTGTAGTGGTATGATCAAGCTCACTTCTGGGTTCAAGTAATCTCCTCAACTCAGCCTCCTGAGTAGCTGCTACTATAGGTGCATGCCACTGCACCTGGCTAAATTTTTACAAATTTATTAATATTTTTATTATGAAAAATATATTTTCAGGTGTGACTTGGTTGATTTGAGCCTATGTCTTTCTTAGCTCCAATTCCTCTTTCCCCATACTTTTAACAAAGTGATTGCATCTTTGAAAGAAAAGAGATCAAATCATTTCAACTTCACCTTCATAACAAGCTCTGAGAATTTGGGAGAACTGGCTGTTGCTAGCAGGCTGTCTTGGAGCAAAACAAGTAGGGCACTGGAAGAAAAACCCAACACAACAGCATTAAGTTTCAAACCTGCATTCCAATTAGAATCAGCAGTTGAAAGGGCAAGTGAGATTACTCTATTCATCTAATAAATTGAGAGGTCATGGATCAGGAATTGTCCTGGACTACCTGACATTCAGTTAAGAAAATAAACATTGTTTAAGCCTTTTAAGTCACCACTTGGTAAGTGTAAGGTTTGTGACTCTATTTTTCATTGTCATTGGTAGCTGAGAAAGAATAAAATGTACCTGAAATGTACAAGAAAAATGTAACTGACAAACTTTACAGTCCTATTATAGAAAATGCATGATATTGGCTGGCTAACTAAGTATTTACTAGTTTTAGCTATGGTCTCAGGCTAAAATACCTTTGGTCCATGATGAAGAAGAGTAATAAATCAACTTCCTAGGCACACTTAAAGTTTTAACTGATGTAGTTATAACTGATGTAGCTATAACTTTAAGTGTGCCTAGGAAGTTGATTATGATTGTTTGGTTGCCTAGGAAGTTGACTTACGGACATTATGGTCTCTAAGTGTAGACAAAAGAGAGGATGCCCCAGGCTCTATTGGCTGAGAGTACAGATATACCTCAGGATGTTGGTCTGGTCTGACTTCTCCAGAACCTTCACCACCAAGAGGTTCACAGAGCGGATGACCTGTTGTCCTTCCTCAAGATCTTCAATCCGAGAATCCAGCATTAAGGTGATGAGGCCATGCATTAGGTCTTTTAGTACTCCAGTGGAGGCCTCCCGGGCAAGGCTCTCTATCTGAAACAGCTATCCAGACATACTTGTGTCAGGGAGGGGTAAAACTCAATATAGAGAGTAAAGAAATGTGGGTGGCATATTCTGATAAATATTCAATTATGTTGTATTTTTTTTTTTTGAGACAGAGTCTCCTCTGTCGCCCAGGCTGGAGTGCCAGTGGCGTGATCTTGGCTCACTGCAAGCTCTGTCTCCCCGGTTCACGCCATTCTCCTGCCTCAGTCTCCCGAGTAGCTGGGACTACAGGCACCCGCCACCATGCTGGGCTAATTTTTGTATTTTTTTTTTTTTTTTAGTAGAGATGGGGTTTCACCGTGTTAGCCAGGATGGTCTCGATCTCCTGACCTCGTGATCCACCTGCCTTGGGCTCCTGAAGTGCTGGGATTACAGGTGTGAGCCACCGCGCCCGGCTATGTTATATTTGTAAAAATTCAGAGTATTAAAGAAAAAACAAAATCACCATACTCCCCCAAGCCTCTAGTAATATGCAAAATTAATCGGTGTGCTTCTAATTGTGAAATTTTTTGTTTTTTTTTTGAGACAGAGTCTCGCTCTGTTGCCCAGACTGGAGTGCAGTGGCACGATCTCGGCTCACTGTAAGCTCCGCCTCCTGGGTTCAAGCAATTCTCTGCCTCAGCCTCCCGAGTAGCTGGGATTACAGGCGCCCGCCACCAGGCCTGGCTAATTTTTTGTATTTTTAGTAGAGATGGGGTTTCACCATCTTGGCCAGGCTGATCTTGAACTCCTGACATTGTGATCCACCCACCTCGGCCTCCCAACGTGCTGAGATTATAAGTGTGAGCCACTGTGCCTGGCCAAAGTATTTGTTTTTACATGTGAAATTATTTATTGTTATGCCAAATTTGTAATTTCTGGCTAGTTGGTGTCATTAAGTCCACCCTTTTAGCCCCAGTTTAAGAAAGAATATTGAAATCTGAGTGAGAATGTCTTCATTATCCTTATAATCTGCTCTACAGGTAAAACATTGACAAATTTTTTCCCTTTTTAGTTGACATGTAATAATTGTACAAATTTATGGAATACAGAGTGGTATTTCAACACATGTATACAATGTATACTGATCAAACCAGGCTAATTAGCATTTTTAATATAACCATACTTATCTGTGGAAAGGCAGCTATGGCCTACCATGCCTGATGAAGAAACTGGCCGGAAGAAGCTAGGTAGTCTGTAAGCATGTTACTTTATATCCTAACAGTAAGGTGGGATGGAGTGTAGCCAAACATCCAATGGAAGCCATCAGTAGCTTGCTATATACAATGCATGTAAAATTATACCAAGTGACACAGGACTCACTGCAACATCTGCATGGACTCTGGCTTTTGAACCTCTGTAGGCTGAGAGATTGATGGGAAGCTGAAATTCTGCAGAGGTGCCCTTACCGAAATCATGTTGCCAATGATACAGCTATACAACTTGATGATCTCGTCCTTCTCCAATTTCTCATCTGCCATGTGTGTGTTGTAGATGAGTCTTAGCTGCATAAAAGTGGCTATCAGAAACTGATCAATATGGCCGGACATGGCTTCAGCTTTGTCTTCCTGTCTCAGGACCTCATCGATCTGATAACAAAAATTTCAAGATATATTTTCCAAGCTTCATACTTCTAAAATAGCGGAAGACACTATATGAAACTTCTCTGTAAGAATATTTATTAGCAAAGTACTTCTAAAGTCTTACCTTAAAAAAAAGCCCATTTACTTATTTATTTTATTCATTTATTATTTTGAGACAGAATTTTGCTTTCACCCAGGCTGGAGTGCAGTGGCACGATCTTGGCTCACTGCAACCTCCACCTTCCGGTTTCAAGTGATTCTCCTGCCTCAGCCTCCTGAGTAGCTAGGATTACAGGCGCCTGCCACCACGCCAATTTTTGTATTTTAAGTAGAGACGGGGTTTCATCATGTTGGCGAGGCTGGTCTCGAACTCTTGACCTCGTGATCCACCCACCTTGGCTTCCCAAAGTGCTGGGATTACAGGCGTGAGCCACCGCGCCTGGCCCCATTTAAATATAAATAACTAGTCCTTAGGGATTCAGTCATTCAGCAAATATTTACTGAGCAAGATACTAGATACATTAGTCACAGGTTCGATTCTAAGAGGCTCATTGTCTAGTTCAGGGAATAATAATCCTTATGTTTGGCTGGGCACAGTGGCTCACATCTGTAATCACACTTTGGGAGGCCAAGGTAGGTGAGCCACTTGAGGTCAGGAGTAGGAGACCAGCCTGGCCAACATGGTGAAACCCCATCTCTACCAAAAATAGAAAAATTAGCCTGGCATGGTGGTAGGCACCTGTAATCTCAGCTACTCGGGAGGCTGAGGCAGGAGAATTGCTTGAACCCAGGAGGCGGAGGATGCAGTGAACCGAGATCACGACACTGAACTCCAGCCTGGGTGACAGAGCGAGATTCCGTCTCAGAAACAAAACAAAAATACTTATGTTTAAATGTTCAATTTATTAAAAAGAGTGCTTTTTAGACTCTTCAGACAGGGCTGATATTAAGATCTCCATTTAACAGATGAAAAGTGAGGCTCAGAAAGATCAGACTACTGGTCCAAACTCAAAAACTCAGCTTTCTCACATACTGGTCCAGTGTTCTGTTGCAGTACACTGGTTGTCACTAATGATAATAAGGCATTGTTTATATCTAATCTATTAGCAAGTTCTGTGGATTCTACTTCCAAAAGAAACCCTGAAACCATGACTTCCTTCCTCTTCACCATTATCATCCTAGTGGCACATAATATCTTTCATATAAATTTTGGCCACAACTTCCTAAAAGAATTGCTGGAATTCACTCTTGCCATGCATATAATCTTATCTCTAGAGCAGCCAGAGTAATTTCTTCCACAATTAATACAAACAAAAAACCTGCAAAGGTGAAGAAAAAAGTACATTACAGAAACGTTGAAAGGGTAGTAAAGGAACTCTTTTATCCTGAATCATTTAAGAGTAAGTTGTCAATCTGATGTTCCATACCCTGATACTTTAGGATATACTTATTAACAACAAGGACATTCTCCTTCATAAGTACAATAAAACCACCAACATCAAGAAATTAACACTGATGTTACTACCATCTAATCCTCAGACCCCATTCCATTTTCTCTAATGACCTCAATTATGTCCTTTAAAGCAAAAGACCAGTCTAGAATCATGCACTGCATTTACCTGTCATGTCTCTCAGTCTCTTTATAGTGTAGGACAGTTCTTCAGTGTTTCCTTGACTTGCTGGACCTTGAATCTTTTTTTTTTTTTGAGACGAAGTTTCATTCTTGTTGCCCAGGCTGGAGTGCAATGGCACAATCTTGGCTCATAGCAACCTCCACCTCCCGGGTTCAAGCTATCCTCCTGCCTCAGCCTCTGGAGTAGCTGGGATTACAGGCATGTGCCACTATGCCCGGCTATATTTTTTTTGTATTTTTAGTAGAGACAGGGTTTCTCCATGTTGGTCAGGCTGGTCTCGAACCCCTGACCTCAGGTGATCTGCCCACCTCGGCCTCCCAAAGTGCTGGGATTATAGGTGTGAGCCACAGCGCCCAGCTTTGACCTTGAATCTTTATAAAATGTCCTTAATTTGTATTTCTCTGATGTTTCCCATGATTCAGGTTATGCAACATTAGAATTATCAGCAAAGTGATGTGGAACTGTCACTGGATCCTATCAGTGTAGCACATAATTTCCTTTTATCACCCTGATGCAGTGGCTTACGCCTGTAATCCCAGCACTTTGGGAGGCCGAGGCAGGTGGATCACCTGAGGTTGGGAGTTCAAGACCAGCCTGGTCAACGTGGTGAAACCCTGTCTCTACTGAAAACACAAAAATTAGCTGGGCGTGGTGGTGGGTGCCTGTAATCCCAGCTGCTAGGGAGGCCGAGGCAGGAGAATTGCTTGAACCCAGGAGGCAGAGGCTGCAGTGAGCTGAAATCGCCCCACTGCACTCCAGACTTGGCAACGGCGAGACTCCAACTCAAAAAAAAAAAAAAAAATTACAAAAAAATTTTCATTTTGTCACGTTGTTGATTCACTTTGGGTTGTTTTATTTTTGATTTTTTAAATTTTATTTATTTATTTGTTTATTTTTTGGAGATGGAGTCTCGCTCTGTCACCCAGGCTGGGGTACACTGGCACGATTTCGGCTCACTGCAACCTCCGCCTCCTGGGTTAAAGTGATTCTCCTGCCTCAGCCTCCTGAGCAGCTGGGACTATAGGCGTGCGCCACCATGCCCAGCTAATTTTTGTATTTTTAGTAGAGACGGGGTTTCACCATATTGGCCAGGCTGGTCTCGAACTCCTGACCTCGTGATCCACCCACCTTGGCCTCCCAGAGTGCTGGGATTACAGGTGTGAGCCACCACACCTGGCCTATTTTTTTTTTTTTTTTTTTGAGACATGGTCTCACTCTGTCACCCAGGCTGGAGTATAGTGGTGCAATCACAGCTCACTGCAGCCTCAACCTCCCAGGCTCAAGCAATCTTCCTGCCTCAGCCTCCTGAGCAGCTGGGACTCCAGGCAGGAGCCACCATACCCACCCATGACTTCTCTTTTAAAAAATTTCTAATGGTTTCCCATCATAATTGAAATAAAATCCAAACAACTCACCCTGGTGCTTTTAAAGCCCAACATGACATGATCACTGTCTGCCTCTCAAATCTCGTTCTGTATCATTGTCCCCCTTTAACACTATGCTCCAGGCACATGAACGTTCTCTTATTTCCTTGAACTTCAAGCTCATTTCTGCCCTAAGGCCTTTGACTACTAGCTCTTTCCTCTCCTTGGCATACTCTAAGCCCCAAGGATATCAGAGTTTTCCTGATCACCCAGTCTAAGTATCTACTCAGTTCCTTTCCGTCATTACCCCATTTAAGTTATATTTACACAGTTGTTACAACTGTGTGATATTTTCTTGTTTACTTGTCTCTGTCCACTAAAATCTAAATAAGTTCCATGAGAGTTGGTCCTTACTTGTTAGCTGCTGTTTTATCTCTAGCCTCTGGTGAATCAATGCAATTATAAAAAATGCAAGGCTTAGCTAGGTGCAGTGATGCAAGCCTGTTGTCCCAGCTACTCAGGAAGCTGAGAGAGGAGGATTACTTGAGCCCAGGAGTTTGGGGCTGCAGTGTGCTATGATAGTGCCTGTGAATAGCCACTGTACTCCAGCCTGGACAACATAGTGAGACCTGGTCTCAAAAGAGGAAAAAAAAAAAAAATAAATAAGGCTCTATTAGAGTCACATCCTCTGAGGCAAGTGATGACTGAGTGGCACCTGTGCATTTCTTTCCTCGGGAAAGTATGAAACACTGCCTGCATCCCCTAATGCTATGACTCTGCGAGTGTGCAATTCATCACATTTATAGCCTCTATGTCCACCAATGGAATCCCTGTCACGGGAGCACACCCATTACCTGCGTCAGAGCTTGGATACTTGTGCTGATATCACCACTGGCTACTTGGGAGATAATGAAATTGATTGTGGATGCTGTATTACTGTGCATGTCATCGAAGTGTGGAGAAACAGCCCGGATCCTAGATAGCAGAACAAAGAGAAAACTTCAACCTCTATTACAAGACATCCCAGTCAGTTGGAGTTATACAATTCTCCACTAGGTCCAGGTCTTAGTTAACAACTGCTATCATTCAAAAAATAATCAGTTCTAAAAAGTTTTAACTGCACATTACAAAGGGCACATTTCACGTAGGCCGTCTGATCATCATGAACTGCTCATATTTAAATGAAAGAGTTTAACTCACTTGGGTTCAGGAATAAGGACTGGCTCAAAAATGTCATCCAGTTTGTGCTGAACAAGTTCTGGCATTTCACATCGGACTGTACCATTGTCATTCTCAATCTCATCTAGATCCAGCTGGAATTCTCGGCGGACCATCTGGGCTGCCTCAGGATGCCCACTCATGCTTCGGGCTTGGCTAAGGGAAGCAAAAGGAGGCTCCTGAACTAAAAGAGACTTCTTAACCAAAGGGCAAGAGTAGCACTATCAGTTGCCCCAAAGCTTCAGGACAGATGTTCAACTTCTGGTTTCAGCCCCCCTGAATGATTTAAGTCCCTGAGTCTAAGCAAGTGCCTTTAATAGGTAACAACATTGGTTCATGAATATCCTAAGAGGGCAGATAACTTTAATTTGTACTTACATTACCTGCCAAGTTGTAAGTATTTGTTCTAGTTCACTAAAGCCAACAAACCTTGTACTTCTATTCCTGAAGGGGCAGAAAACAATAAAATATATTTGTATTGACTCAAAGTTCACTACTTATGGGCAAATATATAAGAAAAATCTAGACTGGCTGGTTCTTTTCCACCAAATTAACCAGTGCTTTAATTTTGCTAATCATAAGTACCATTCCATGCCGTGTTCAGCACATTTTATACTTTGTGAGACCACCAGTCACCCCTTTTTAGAATATTCACTCTTGACAGGTCAGGGCCAGCTTTACATCCAAGAAATAGGGATTCAAAGTTTCCAAATTCAAGTTCGTTAAAATTATACTCATGACACAACCCTAAATAGAGCTGTCTTGCTTAGGAGGCAGTATTTTGAGTCCCTAAGCCAATTTTGGGTTGCATGTATTTTATTTAGCCTTATCTCAAGAATAGGAAACTAAGCACAACCAAGTATAACACAAAGAAGAAAGTGAATCAGTATTTTAGCCACATGACATTGAACTTTTGTGGAAGACTTGATTCATGGGGTACTTATGGACACCCTCTACCCTGATTATAAACTCTAAGCTAGTCACCCTCCAGAGGGGATGAATCCAAGTCAGAAGTTAGAAAGATATAAGAGCCCTGCTAATGAGAAATTAGCAGGCAGTACTTACATCCTATAAGTGCGATACATAATTCTGTCCACGGAAAAGCAGTGAAAGAAGGCACAAGACCATTTAGAAGTGGTTTTGAGACAAAGACAAAGACAATGAAGACTGAAGAATCAAACATTTGGTTACAATACATTTACCCAGACACTCTGTCATGCATGATAATGGCTACAAGAACTCAAGATTATGTTACAGGACAGGCTGTGAGCACACAAGGCAAAGGCCATGGAGATGCTCTCAGACAAGTATCTCTATCTACATACTTGAGTTTGGAAGACATGTCCTCAGCTGGTCCCTTGCGTAACATGTTGGCATTGGAGCTTATGTTCTGTGCACGCTGAGGTTTCTCTTCCACCTGTTTTATTGGTGCAGCAGAGGGTCTCTTTGCTGACCGCTTAATCCTCTCCTCGAGCATGCTCATATCCTTTTCAGAAAGCTGTAAAGAGGCCAAATTTAGAAACCTAACTGGATAACACAATAATATCTATTTTCATATCAAAACAAATAGAACCTTCTATGTTAGGACATGTTTACTTTCAAAGCACCACATTTCAAAATCAACTACTGTTAATACCTGCCTAGCTGCTATAGGAAGAGGAGATATGAAAGAAGGAGAGGGGCTGGGCACAGTGGCTCATGCTTGTAATCCCAGCACTTTGGGAGGCCAAAGCAGGAGGATCACTTGAGCCCAGGAGTTTGACACCAGCTTGGGCAACATGGTGAAACCCCATCTATACCTAAAGTATAAAAATAAGCTGGGTGTGGTGGCACGCGCCTGTAGTCCTTGCTACTCAGGAGGCTGAAGTCAGAGGATCACTTGAGCCTGGGAGGTCGAGGCTGCGGTGAACCATGATCACACCACTGCACTCCAACCTAGGTGACAGAGCAAGACCCTGTCTCAAAAAAAAAAAAAAAAAAAAAAAAACGATAAAAAAAAGAAAGCCAATTAGTAACTACAAGTAAAAAGGTCAAAAATTAAATGAAGCTTCCTCATTTTTTGTTTTGTCACCACTATCTAGCTGTGTGACTATGGGCAAGAAACTTCATTTTTGGTCATCTGTAAAATTCCCAACTGCTTTATATTCTTCACTGGGTAGTAGTGAGAATTTAATTAGAAAATGTAAGTAAACATATTTAAACCCAGTGTAAATACATGGTGACACTATGAGGTAACTGAAGATGGAGGTCCAGACTCACTCAAACGAAATAAGAGGTCAGAGGCAGAACCTAATGTGAGTGGAAAACTGGCTCACGGCTGTAGCGCAAGATGTGATCTGACAGATACTAGCATCCACACTATACACAAATAAGCACTTTTTAACCAAAAACTCGATGCAGTAAAAATTACAGAGCAGACTGCCAGGCAGAATTTAAACCCGGGACTAGCTCAGATTTCTTGATTCAAAAATAGCACTCATTTCTAAAGCAAATTTGCTATGAATAGAATGCTCAGAAAAGAAAACTTGATTTCCATTAAAACAGCCTAATCAGAGACACCTCAAGGGTCTATCTGGATTCTAGGACACATTGATAGGTTGAGTTGACTAAAAAGTAGTAAAAACTTAGCTACAGTTGAGAGGACAGGAAACCTAACACCTAGGAGATCTTGCAATTCTTTTCACGACATGCTGACAGTGTTCAGAGAAGTCACTCACATTTCCAATCAGTTTGAACACCTGATCCCCATGTACATTGTACACCGTTACAATGGTGTTGAGTGCAGCATTGCGTACAGCATTGTCACGGTCTCCTATGTGAACAGCTATTTCCTTTAAGGCTTTTCCTGGGGTTGGTTGGCAAACATTCATGCCATAGGACTCAACCAGACATCCCAGCTCTTCCAGGCACTCTGATGGGGGAGAAAGGCTAGATTAATGAGACAACACATATTTGGGACAGAGACTTATCCTTACTAGAGAAATTTCCCTTGGCATATATGAAGGACTAAAACCTTACTCTGGCTCTGCCTAGGATTTTTTGTTTACTGCCTTTTATCAGTGAAAAAATGGTATTTCAGCAAGTGCTCCTGAAAGGAAGAGATGCCTGTGAGTCAGATGGCCCCTGTGCACTTGATTTTGTCACCAGGGTGATACTGAGTGGTGCCTGTATCACCTGATACCATGGCTCCACCAGTGTGCAACTCATCACTCTCACAGTCTAAATCAGGAGGTTGGAATCAACTACACAGGCACTGGAGAAATTTATTTGTTCATCTATAAACTATTTCTTCTATAGGCTACTGCTGCAGAGATTCACATCTCAGTTTAAACTGTTTGCTTCACCTGCTCTCTGCTTAGAGTTTTTGGATTTGGTTCCTTCCATGATAAAGGGAAACATCTTGCTAGCTGGGTAGACAAGGCACATCCGGTTCAGGATGGCACGAACATCTTTACGAATGACATCCTTTGGTTCTCCAACCTAGTCAATAAGGAAAATAATGATTAAGTGAGGCATTTCCTAAGTAGCAATGATTCTCCCATGCATTACTATGTTTTGAAAGAATAGGGAAATAGGGATAAGTAGGGAAGGTACCGTGATATAATCAGTAAAAAAGGGAGAGGAAATAAAAGTACAGAAACTGAGGTCAGCTGGGAACTTAAGCAGTCTCCCAGAGAGAGAACACCACATTACCTTGACGACAAGATAGGGGATGAAGGAAGATGCTTCATTCTCAGTAAGATGATATTCTTCTTCACTTAGCAAGGTGAAGAGCAATTTTAAATATTCTAGTGCTTTCATCAGGACGCTTGTATTGGTGTCAAAAAACCTCAGGGTAAGCCACTTTAAGATAAGATCCAGGCAACCAATAACTCCTTCTTTTTCACTCTCCAAGTGCTTAAAATAAAACAAAACAAAACTCCCACAAATAAGAATAATCAAAATCTTAATTCTACTAGGCAAGTGTCTTTTAAATTTTATTGGAGCCCAAAAAGAAAATGACAGATTTTTAAGCCTTCAATTAAGACCTAAAAAATATACACGCACATTCATTTATCCTACCAAATAACAAGACAGCTCTAAAAATAGAGAACATAGTATATTCTACTTCCAAGTCATGCAAACTTCAGATTATTTCATAGGGCTCGGTATTTTTACATGTCTGAAATACATGTATATTTATCTATTGCAGACTTACATCAACCATAACAGCAAGGGCTTTGTTATGATGCTGAAAGTCTGAGTGAAACATCTCATCTTGTAACCATTTAGCCACACAGCTAGACATTTGAGTCTTTAGTTGCTCAATGTATTCATCCCGTGGGGTAGTAAAATTCCACTTTAGCACCTGGAAAAAACAAACAGTGAAAAGGGGCTACAGGGTGTTCAACTGAAATGAGGTAGAGAGCCTTATATAATGCAGCTGCAGGAACAATTTAATAAAATATTTAAAAATTCAATAATATTCATTTGTAATTAAATATGAATGCAAATTTCAAGGTGTCATACTTCTTGAAGCTTAACAACTCTGAAAATCTTCTAGGAATAAAAATTTTTGGAATTCTTTGTTTTTGAGACAGAGTCTCACCTGTTGCCTGGGCATGGCAGAGTGCAGTGGCATGATCATAGATCACTGTAGCATTAACCTCCCAGGCTCAAGTGATTCTTCTGCCTTAGCCCCCCAAGTAGCTGGGACTACAGACATGCACCACTATGCCCAGCTAATTAAAAAATTTTTTTGTAGAGATGAAGTCTCAATATGTTGTCCAGGCTGGTTTTGAATTCCTGGGCTCAGGCAATTTGCCTGCCTCTGCCTCCCAAATTGTTGGGATGACAGGCATGAGCCACTGTGCCTGGCCTTGCAATTCTTACTAAAGAAAAAAAAAAAAAAATCAATCCTACATATAACTATATAACATGGTGGACACTGCTGCCACATCTTTGATAGAGAAAATTTGAAATATCTATCAAAATTATGCATATCATCATTCTAGGAGTTTAATATAGATACACTCACATATGTGTACAAAGACCTACATTCAAAGATATTCACAGCGGCAGTGTTTGTAATAGTGAAAGACCAGAAACAACCTAAATGTCCAACATAGTGGGCGAAGGATAAAGAAAGGTACATACATACAATGCACCAATACAAACAGTGATACACACATATATACACAGATACGAATGATCTTTCAGATATTTCAAACATCATTAAAAGAAAATAGTGAGATACAGAACAAACAGTATGGCATGTCTGTATATGCCATCTGTATAAAAGGAGGGCTATATAAAAATATACATATGATAGTACAGGTATAAAATATTTCTGGAGTAATACATTGAAAAAATGAGGACTAATATCCTCCCTGTGGAGGGATACTGGAACAGAGACATGCTTTTCTTAACTATACTTTGCACTTTCTGTACTGCATATAATTTTTAAAAAAGATTATGTATTATGAAAACAAATTTAAGTATCTAATGAAATCAAAGTAACATAAGAGAAATGACTGAACTAGCCATTTATACAGTCACAAAATCTGCCTTGTAAGGTCTTAAAAAGAAGGATTAATGAAGAAGCTTATACATCCAATTAATTAAAAAAAAAATCAATGAATACATTCCATTCTTTGATTTTAAAAATGAAGATACCAAAAAAGCTACTAAATCATTTATTTCTATTTACAGGGAAAAATAGGCAATAACTCTATTCTATAGTTTCTTTTGTAGGAATTAATGCTCCCATAAACTAAATAATATAATTTATAAGCAAAAGAAACACTTAATTCCTAGATATTAAACAATAACATGAATTCAGACAGCAAAACTATTCTTGAATAACAATACAAGCAAAAATCTCCTGACGATTCTTAATCCTTCCTTACCTTCAATCCTTTTTCATCTTTCATCCTTTGCTCTTTTCCATTTGGAACAACAATAAAAATAGGCCCGGATTTGTCTTCATCCTCCTTTAAGCTGGTTTTGCTTGGCATCTTCTTCCCTTGTGCACTCTACAACCAAGGTTCAGGGAATACTGATTAGCTTGGCCACTTCTCCTTAAGAATATGATGCTGCTGCCCAGTAAAAGGGCACTGTAGAAAACAGAGATATCTTTCTACATGATATTTCACATGAAAAAAACATGCGTCACAGAATCTTGTATATGTTTTTGAACAGGTTCTCTAGAAATTTTTCTGAGAATATTCTTAAGTAACTGTTGGTTAGTTCTTGGACTGGCATGTTATGTAGTTGGAAAAACTGCTATTACTGATCATTAGTCTAGGTTACAAACTTTTTGTTTTTGTTTTCTTGAAATCTTCAACACTATTTATAGCTTTCCATATTAATGACATCTTTTTGTTTTGTTTTGTTTTTGAGATGGAGTCTCACTCTGTCGCCCAGGCTGGAGTGCAGTGGCGTGATCTCAGCTCACTGCAATCTCCACCTCCTAGGTTCAAGTGATTCTCCTGACTCAGTCTCCTCAGTAGGTGGGACCACAGGCGCCCACCACCATCCCTGGCTAATTTTTGTATTTTTAGTAGAGACAGGGTTTCACCATGTTGTCCAGGCTGGTCTCGAGCTCCTGACCTCAAGTGATCCACCCACCTCAGCCATTAATGACATCTTGAATGGCATTTACACATTTCCAAACACTTAGTTTGAAAGCTTTTCTGTTTCTTTCCATTGATATTTAAATGTATCTCTTATCATAACAGTGTAACTGAAGACCTTTTGAACTTGCTTCTAGAGAAAGTTACAAGAAATGCTTTAAATACTTAAGTCACTAAAGTGGTTTTAAAAAATAATCCAAGATTTAAAATCTTCATATCAGATAGAAAGAAAATAGTAAACAATAGTACATATATTTAAGTTAAAATTCAAATTTCATTACTGGAATCATTATTATTATAAATGTAGCATGGCCACTATTTCTAGTTGGCCAGAATTTCTTTCTAGTATAAACACTAAAGTCATTCAGACCAAACAAATATGAGATCATTTATATGAAACTGCTTCGTAAGTTTAAAAAGATTGGGAAAAAAATATGGCATTAAGAACGGAGTCAAAAATACTGCAAAACACTCGTGATCAAAACTAAAATAAGCACTTGTTAAATTTGGGATGAGGACAGGCAGACAGGAAAAGAACAACGTCATTGGATAGTTGAAGATAATTACCCATTTAAATTAATTCGCTGAGGAGTTAAAGGGCCTGAGCATAGGGAAGAAAAATGGTTAATTGTAATATTTAGAAGAAAGGCCCTAGAGTGTGTACTCCAAAATGGGGGTGTAATAATACATGTACAGGTTAAAAAACGTTCTCTATATTTTTTCATCAATTACAGGAAGTAAATTAAATAATTCTCTATTTAGACTTACTATTAGATTCACTACCCATTGCAGTTTTGCAATTTTCCTTTTGTAAGTATTACATAATTAACACTCTGAATATGTTTATTAATCTCAATCTTGATAGAGATAATGACAATTTACTGTGATTTAAAAACTTAATTAAATGAAAAAATCACCCAGAGGATAAAGTTGAACATTTGAACACACTGCTTTAAACTGTCCAACTCTCCGTGAATATTGAAAGAATTGCTGATGCATCAAAATAAATCCCACTGGGACAAAAGATATTTCCCTGCAGACTAACCGAAACATCTTCTAATATGATGACAACAGTGCCAAATTTGAAGGAGGTTGATTTAACTTCCTTTTCTTAAATCCAAATCAGCCTAAAGTGTTTATTATGCCAGAGCTACAAATGCTTTCTTTCTCCTTTTTTTTTTTTTTCCTGAGTCTCGCTCTGTCATCCAGGCTGGAGTGCAATGGCGAGATATTGGCTCACTGCAACCTCTGCCTCCTGGGTTCAAGCGATTCTCCTGCCTCAACTTCCCAAGTAGCTGGGATTACAGGTGTGCCACCATGCCCAACTAATTTTTGTATTTTTAGGAGAGACAGGGTTTCGCTATGTTGGCCAGGCTGGTCTCGAACTCCTGACGTCAGGTGATCTGCCTGCCTCGGCCTCCCAAAGTGCTGGGATTACAGGCGTGAGCCACTGCGCCCGGCCCTTTCTTCTTTCAATAAAGTAAATCTTTCCCCGAAAATCTACATGAAAGGAAGATGACAGCACCTCTTGAGAGCAGGATGTCTCCGTTTTAGGACCTTATTAAAAATGAACCACAGAAATTTGTATAAATAATTTGATAATATCAACAGCAGTGATGTTCTTTTATATATAATATGATCCTTCCTAATAGAATGACTCAGTATATAAAATATATTTAAAAGCAAGTCTACATCGAAGTATACAGAGTTAACATACCTTTGCTTTAGAGGATAATCCTGGAGCTTTGGCCTTTTTTGGATCAGGTTTGGGTTCTGTACTGCTGGAAATACAATCTTCAGCAGGTGCTTTGAGGAAAAAAAATATATACTATAAACTTTAACTAATATCATTTTATTTTGGACAGGTTAAATATATAATGATGACGAGGAAGCTTGCAGTCTTAAATGTATCAATTTATAAGATGTTTTCAGTTAGTTTTTTTTTTTTATGAGACAGGATTTTGCTCTGTCTCCCAGGCTGGAGTACAGTGGTGCCTTCACGGTGCTCACTGCAGTCCTGACCTCCTGGGCTCAATGAATTCTCCCACCTCAGCCTCCCTAGTAGCTGGGACTACAGGCCCATGCCACCACACCCAGCTAATTTTCTTTGTAATTTTTGTGGAGACAGGGTTTCGCCATGTTGCCCAGGCTGGTCTCAAACTCCTGGGCTCAAGCAATCCACCCACCTTGGCTTCCCAAAGTGCTGGGATTACAGGCGTGAGTCACTGTGCCTGGCTTAGATTTTTTTTTCCTAATAATTTTTCTCCCAAAATCTCTCTTTAAGCATAAGAGAGAAATTAATTAAGAAAATCTGTATCTCATTTACCAACATTTAAACTGTAGTTTCATTTGTTTGTTTAGAGACAGGGTTTCTGTCACACAGACTAGAGTGCAATAGCACATTCAGGGCTCACTGCAGCCTTGACCTCCCTGGCTAAAACAGTCCTCCTACCTCAGCCTCCTGAATAGCTGGGACTACAGGCGTGCACCACCAAGCCCAACTAATTAAAACAACTTTTTTTTTTTTTTAGAGACAGGGTCCCACTATGTTGCCCAGGCTGGTCTTGACCTCCTTGTCCTCTCAAAGTGGTGGAATTACAGGCGTGAGCCACCATGCCCAGCCCAGACTGATACTTTCTTAAAGGTAAAGACATCTTTGATATTCAGTATCTGCTACATAGCAAGATTTCAATAAAAACTGAATATGTACTTTAATAAAGAGTTTTACACAGGTAAAATTTTTTTTGAGACTAGTTCTGGCTCACCCAGGCTGGAGTGCAGTGGTGCGATCGTGGCTCATTGAAGCCTCAACCTCCTGGGCTGAAGCGATCCTCCCACCTCAGCCTCCTGGGTAGCTGGGACCACAGATGTGCGCCACCAAGACTAGCTAATTTTTGTAATTTTTGTAGAGATGGAGTTTTGCCATGTTGCTCAGGCTGTAAAATTTCTAACTTTATAGCATCAACAATTTCTATTCCACTAAATTCAAGAATATTGTTTTGTTTAAGCAGTAAGTCTAAAAATGAATTGGTCACAGGTTATATATTATCAAATTTTATTTATTTTTATTTATTTATTTTGAGACAGAGTCTTGCTCTGTCCCCCACGCTGGAGTGCACTGGCGTGATCTTGGCTTACTGCAACCTCTGCCTCCCGGATTCAAGCGATTCTCCTGCCTCAGCCTCCTGAGTAGCTGGGAGTACAGGTATGCACCACCACACCCAGCTAATTTTTGTATTTTTAGTAGAGGTGGGGTTTCTCCATGTTGGCCAGGCTGATCTCAAACTCCTGACTTCAATGATCCACTGGCCTTGGCCTCCCAAAGTGCTGGGATTACAAGCATGAGCCACTGTGCCCAGCCTATTATGGAATTTTAATATCAGGATAAAGAAATCAAGAATTATCCCTTAAAGAAGGTTAATAAAGTGGATTAAGCTAGATTCTCCCAATTCCTCTTCTAATTATAGTATCCAGGAGCAGAAAATAGTTGAGGAAATGTAGGATGCAACACTTCAGAAAGGACTATTTTAATGTGCTATTCCAAAACTCCTTTTGGGATCGGGTGTGGTGGTTCAAGCCTGTAAGTCCAGCACTTTAGGAGACTGAGATGGGAGGATCGCCTGAGGCCAGGAGTTTGAGACCAACCTGCGCATCACAACAAAACCTTATCTCTATAAAAAGTAAAAAATTTAGCCAGGTGTGATGGCGCATGCCTGTAGTCCCAGCAACTTGGGAGGATGAGGCAGAAGGAACACTTGAGCCCAGGAGTTCGAGGTTGCAGTGAGCTATGATCACGCCACTACACTCACTCCTGGGTGACAGAGCAAGACGCCATCTCTAAAAAAAAAACAAAACAAAAACAAAAAAAACTTTTTAGAATTAGAAACCAAATTAGTCACGTTTGTACCCTTAGTACAGTTCCTGGCATAAAATAGGTACTTGACTACTTGACAAGTGTTTGTGAAAGGAAAGTAAGCAGAGAAGGAAGGAGAGCTTGGATCTACGCTGTAAGGAAATGTGATTTTAAAAAGACAAGGCTGAATGTCTTTTTAGAGTTCCTCAGGGCTATTTCCTTCCCCTTTAACCTTCTTAAGATAGAGTTACCTGATGCAGGCTGGAATTTGGCTGGAGCGGACCCTCCCATTGGTTTAGAAGTTGCTTTAGTGGGTGGAGCAGGCTTGGCTGGCATGTTAACTTTGGCTTTCTCTAGCATGGCCAATACCTGATCTTTAGAAGTTGGCTAGAGAGACGAAATGACATAAAAAGTGAGAGGTCACATAAATGATAAAGTCATACAAAGCTTATGAACAAATCCTCTGTCAAACAAATGATTGAGCTCCTAGTTTTGAAATACCACTGAAGTAAGGGAGGCAGTACATGGTGTCAGAGAAGTCACGCACATTATGAAGTCACACTAAGGTAGGTATCATTCTAGAAGGTCACAGTTTTCACCCCTGTGAGGTCAGCAGATTTTTACTTCTACACTGCTTAATATTTTATTTTTGCTTGTTACTATTTCAAATTGAGACTCACAGGAGGTAATATGGTTTTTTCCTCATATAAATTCATGTTTAATATATATATATTTTTAAGACAGTTTCTCTCTTGTTGCCCAGGCTGGAGTGCAGTGGCACGATCTCAGCTGATTGCAACCTCTGCCTCCTGGGTTCATGCGATTCTCCTGCCTCACCCTCCCAAGTAGCTGGGATTACAGGCATGTGCCACCAAACCCGGCTAAATTTTGTTTTTGTAGAGATGGGGTTTCACCATGTTGGCCAGGCTGGTCTTGAACTCCTGACCTCAGGTGATCCACCTGTCTCGGCCTCCCAAAGTGTTGGGATTACAGGCGTGAGCCACCGTGCCCGGCCCATGTTAAATATATTTTTTAATAGCTTTTAACAGCAGTAGCAGCAACAAGAAGTAGTACCTTTAGTTTCCCAGTAGCCTTGGCCATTTTTTCATATCCTAAATGCATCATGAAGAATGGCAAGGCATCTTGGGCCTTCTTTCGCACATCTCCATTTCGATCTTCCAGGCAGGAGTAGAGATGAGGAACACAAAGGATAAGGTCTGTAGGGGTGGAACGAAGAGTAGGTAGTTTCTCAGCCAGCCAGCCCAGAAGCTGCCAAAAGAAATAAAGACTAGTTACACACTTCAAATGAAGACTGTTATCATTTATGATCTCAGGCTTACTGATTTCATTAGTCTCAAGCACTGAATTAGCTTTCACACTATAACTTTCCAATATGAAATCAGTACTTTTCATAATTCAAGAACTGTGCTATATTTAAATAACATATGCAATGATGACAATCATCTTTAAGATAAGGACACATTTCTTTGGACTATATTTGGGTATTAAATTATAAAGCTTTAATACATCTGAAAGATGAAAAACTTTTACTTATCTCCCTTTAGTTCTGAAAAATATTTAGCTAGAAGACCCAAAGCACTTATTGTGATCAGAAGGTTACAAATTTTACCAAGATTCTTATTTTTTGCCTTATGTTGACATTTTTCTTCTCTATATCCCTAAAATAGTTCATATTTGTATTTTTCATTTTTGAGACAAGGTTTCACTCCCGTCACCCAGGCTGGAGGGCAATGGCATAATCTTGGCTCGCAGGCCAGTGGGATTGGCTTTAGTCATGCAGCACAATTCCTTGGAGATTTATCTGAATTATTGTATTTACCAGCAGTTTGTTCTTAATTGCTAAATAGTATTCCATGTATGGATGTACAAGAGATTTGTTTAACCATTCACCTACTGAAAGGTATCTGAACTGTTTCTAGTTTTTGGCTATTATGCAGTAAAATGCTCTACCCTTGAGCTATAGTCCCAGTTTTTGGCTACTATGATTGAAGTTGTTATGAATATTTGTACATAGATTTTTGTATGGACATAAATTTTCATTTTCCTGAAATAAATGTCCAAGAGTGCAATTGCTGGCTCATATAGTAACTGTACGTTTAGTTTTATAAGAAAATACCAAACTATTTCCTGAAGTAGTTGTACCATTTTACATTTCCAGCAGCAATGCATGACTGTTGAGGTTTCTCCAGCATTTCACGTTACCATTATTTTTAATTTTAGCAATTCTGATGATTGTATAGTGATATTTCAACACAGTTTTAATTTGCATTTCCCTGGTTGCTAATAACACTGAGCATCTTTTTTTTTTTTTTTTTGAAATCAAGTCTTGCTCTTGTCACCCAGGCGGGAGTGCAATGGCATGATCTCAGCTCACTACTCACAGGCTTGGCCATGGATACCCATTTTCTGATTTTTCTGTTGTTGTTGTTGTTACTGTTGAGTTTTCAGAGTTCTTTATATATTCTAGATATTAGTCCTTTATTGGATACTGGCTTACAAATCTTTTCTGTTGTTCTGTAGCTTGTTTTATTATTTTCATGTGGTTTTTTTTGCAGAGTAAAAGTTTTTAATTTTCATGTGGTCCAATTTATCAACTTTCCTTTTATGGATTATGGTTTTGGTTTTAAGTCTAAGAATTCTTTGCCAGCCTCCCATCCTGGAGATTTTCTAGTTTGCACTTAAAAGTTCTATAGTTTTATGTTTTAAATTTAAGTCCATAATCTGTTTTGAGACAGTGAGGTTTAGGGTGAGGTTCATTTTTTTGTTTATGGATGTCCAATTGCTCCAGAATCATTTGTTGAAAAGACTATACTTCCTTCACGGAATTATTTTTGTAGCTTTGTAAAAAATTAGTTGATATTAGTGTGGGTCTATTTCTGGGTTCTCTCTGTTGTTCCAATGATCTACGTGTCTATCTCCACCCCATCCTCCTGCTACCACTATCACAGTGTCTTGATTACATTAGCAATATAGTAAGCTAATTGTAAAGTGATTCCTCTTTTTTTTTGTTGTTGTTTTTGAGACGGAGTCTTGCTCTGTCACTCAGGCTGGAGTGCAGTGGCACGATCTTGGCTCACTGCAACCTCTGCCTCCCGGGTTCAAGTGATTCTCCTGCCACAGCCTCTCGAGTAGCTGGGACTACAGGCGCATGCCACCACACCCAGCTAATTTTTGTATTTTTGGTAGAGACGGGGTTTCACCATGTTTGCCAGGATGGTCTCGATCTCTTGACCTCGTGATCTGCCCGCCTTGGCCTTCCAAAGTGCTGGGATTACAGGTGTGAGCCACCGCGCCTGGCCCTCACCATTAAGTTTCATGTTATCTGTAGAGGTTGTTATGCAGATGCTTATATCAAGTTGAGGTAATTCTCTTTCATTACTGACTTGCTAAGAGTTTTTAATCATGAATGCATGTTGCATATGTCAAATGCCTTTTTTGCATCAATTGATATAATCACAAATTTTGTTATTCTGTTGTTATGATTACTCTGATGGATTTTTGAATGCTCTATTTTTTTTTTTTTTGAGACGAAGTTTCGCTTTTGTCGCCCAGGCTAGAGTGCAATGATGCGATGTTGGCTCACTGCAACCTCCGCCTCCCGGTTCAAGTGATTCTCCTGTCTCAGTCTCCTGAGTAGCTGGGATTAGAGGCGCCCACCACCATGCCCAGCTAATTTTTCTATTTTTGGTAGAGACGTGGTTTCACCATGTTGGCTAGGCTGGTCTTGAACTCCTGACCTCAGGTGATCCACCCACTGTGGCCTCCCAAAGTGCTGGGATTACAGGCGTGAGCCACTGCAACTGGACTTTTTTTTTTTTTTGAGATGGAATCTTGCTCTGTTACCCAGGCTGGAGTACAGTGGCGTGATCTCAGCTCACTGCAACCTCTGCCTCCTGGATTCAAGCGATTCTCCTGCCTCAGCCTCCCGAGTAGCTAGGATTATAGGCCTGCACCACCACACCCAGCTAATTTTTTGTATTTTTAGTAGAGACAGGGTTTCACCATGTTGGGCAGGCTGGTCTCCAACCCCTGATCTCAAGTGATCTGCTTGCTCGGCCTCCCAAAGTGCTGGGATTACAGGCATGAGTCACTGCACCCAGCCTCTATTTTTATGTTCTGATTAAAACCTCTGATTTTAATAAGAGCTATTTATGACAAACCCACAGCCAATATCATACTGAATGGGCAAAAGCTGGAAGGATTCCCTTTGAAAACCGGCATAAGGCAAGGATGCCCTCTCTTACCACTCCTTTTCAATATATTATTGGAAGTTCTAGCCAGGGCAATCAGGCAAGAGAAGAAAGAAATAAGGGTATTGAAATAGGAAGAGAGGAAGTCAAATTATCTCTGTTTGCAGATGAACATGATTGCATATTTACAAAACCCCATCCTCTCAGCCCAAGAACTCCTTAAACTGATAAGCAACTTCAGCAAAGTCTCAGGATACAAAATCAATGTGCGAAAATCACAAGCATTCCTATACACCAATAATGGACAAACAGAGAGCCAAATCATGAGCAAACTCCCATTCACAATTGCTACAAAGAAAATAAAATACCTAGGAATACCTCTTCAAGGAGAACTACAAACCACTGCTCAACAAACACAAACAAATGGAAGAACATTCCATGCTCACGGATAGGAAGAATCAATATCATGAAAATGGCCATACTGCCCGAAGTAATTTATAGATTCAGTGCTATTCCCATCAAACTACCAATGACTCTCTTCACAGAATTAGAAAAAACTACTTTAAATTTCATATGGAACCAAAAAAGAGCCTGTATAGCCAAGACAATCCTAAGTAAAAAGAACAAAGCTGGAGGCATCACGCTACCTGATTTCAAATTATACTACAAGGCTACAGTAACCAAAACAGCATGGTACTGGTACCAAAACAGATATATAGACCAATGGAACAGAACAGAGGCCTCAGAAATAACACCACACATCTACAACCATCTGATCTTTGACAAACCTGACAAAAAAACAAGAAATGGGGAAAGGATTCACTATTTAATAAATGGTATTGGGAAAACTGGTTAGCCATATGCAGAAAACTGAACCGGACCCCTTCCTTACACCTTATACAAAAATTAACTCAAGATGGATTAAAGATTTAAACCTAAGACCTTAAACCATAAAAACCCTAGAAGAAAACCTAGAATACCATTCAGGACATAGGCATGGACAAAGACTTCGTGACTAAAACACCAAAAGCAATCGCAACAAAAGCCAAAATTGACAAATGGGATCTAATTAAATTAAAGAGCTTCTGCACGGCAAAAGAAACTATCATCAGAGTAAACAGGCAACCTACAGAATGGGAGAAAATTTTTGCAATCTATCTATCTGACAAAGGGCTAATATCCAGAAGCTACAAGGAACTTAAACAAATTTATAAGAAAAAAACAAACAACCCCATCAAAAAGTGGGCGAAGGATATGAACAGAAACTTTTCAAAAGAAGACATTTATGTGGCCAACAAACATATGAAAAAGATCATCACTGGTCATTAGAGAAATGCAAATCAAAACACAATGAGATACCATCTCACGCCAGTTAGAATGGCGATCATTAAAACAACAGATGCTGGAGAGGATGTGGAGAAACAGGAACCACTTTTACACTGTTGGTTGGAGTGTAAATTAGTTCAATCATTGTGGAAGACAGTGTGGCAATTCCTCAAGGACCCAGAACTGGAAATACCATTTGACCCAGCAATCCCATTACTGGGTAATACCCAAAGGATTATAAATCATTCTACTATAAAGACACATGCATACGTATGTTTATTGCAGCACTATTCACAATAGCAAAGACTCGGAACCAACCCAAATGCCCATCATGTTAGACTGGATAAAGAAAATGTGGCACATATACACCATGGAATACTATGCAACCATAGAAGAAGAATGAGTTCGTGTCCTTTGCAGGGACATGGATGAAGCTGGAAACCGTCATTCTCAGCAAACTAACATAGGAAAAGAACACCAAACACCGCAATTTCTCACTTGTAAGTGGGAGTTGAACAATGAGAACATACCGGCAGAGGGAGGGGAACATCACACACTGGGGCCTGTCGGGGGTTAGTGGGGCAAGGGGAGGGATAGCATTAGGAGAAATACCTAATGAAGATGATGGGTTGATGGATGCAGCAAACCACCATGGCACATGTATACCCATGTAACGAACCTGCATGTTCTGCGCATGTATCCCAGAGCTTAAATAATAAAAAAAACACAAAACCTCTGATTTTACCATTTAAATGTTTAAGAAAAGGGAAAAGTTCCACAAAAAGCCTAGTCCTCTAAAAAGCATTATTGATAAAGAAGCATGTGAAAGGAAAAAATGGAAGCACATGAATACAAAGGCCCCAGGAATGTGATTTCATTTTATTAACTGTTTTATAATGAAACTCATTCTAACCATAAATGCGTATTTATCAGACAGGCCCAAGCCCCTATGGAAGTAAATGACATGAGTAATGCACATGATTAATTTATGATACTAACCTCTTGCCTCAAGAAAGGATTTTCCTTTTTGAGCTCTTCAGAAAGATCTTCTCCTTCCAGCCATTCCTTCATGCCAGTCTGTTCTGCCCAAGCATTCACAGTCGCTAGGGCAGCAGCTCGAACGTTGTTCTAAATGGAGAAGATAATCAACAAAAATAATATCTACTACAGTTTGGAGGTACGGGGTGATCACTGTTGCTTTATGAACATGAACAATGGAGGGTTATCTAAGGCCCACATGAACATACATGAAACCATCTTCTCTGAAACAGAAACTAGTTCTATGATTGTACTAAAACTCCAAAGTAAAGTAGAAATATAAAACTCCAAATTGTAAAACTTGTGTACTCAGTTAATCAGGCAAAACAGTGAGTGATCTGGGCATAAAATATCATGTAAGAAGAATAACTCTTATATTTTGTTTCCTGAGTAGTTGGGGGCATTTACGTCCATGTCTGTCTGCTAAAGAATGAAATTCTAAATGTTAAAGACATCATAATGGTTAAGACTGAAACTGCTAATAAATTGACTGAAAATCAGTTATATTTTTATATTAATTTACATTAATATTAAAAGCACAAATTATATTAAATTAAGTTCCTCAAGTTAAATAAATTATACAACAGTATAGAGATATTCAAATATTTAGTCTAGGGCTAAACATTGTAACCTTCAATGATATTTCAGTGACTTCTAGAACTATGAAACTACAAATATCTTGCTGAACTACTAGAAGATCCCACTCTAATAGTTCAGAAAAATAAAAGTAGAAAATAACTTAATGAACTCCAAACTCACATATTTATTCTCTATAGCAAAATGTTACACAATTATGTTATAATCATAATAGCAACCATTTATTGTGTGCATACTATATGAGACAGGCACAATAAAATGTACCTTACATACAGACTCATTTAATTCTGTAAGAAAGAAATTTCACAGATAAAGAAACTGACCCTCAACGAAGACAGCTTATCTAAAAGTCACAAAACTAATAAGTGATACCTGGTCACCTTAATACTGCCTGGAAGATAAAAATGTTTACTGTTTTTCTTCTAATATTTTCATCTTTATAAAGTTTATCAGGTCTTTACATGACTCTAAAAAGAGAATTATCTTTAACCCAAGAATATGGCTGGCCTATTCCAGAATGGAGCCATGGTGAAAAGAGTTAGGTTTACCTTGCTGTCTCCAAGGACTGTGATGATAGGGATGCCTAAATTTTTTACATGTTGCTTAATATTTGGGCCCATGGCTACTGCCAGTTGTTGCAGGATATTCAGCGTTTGCTGTACCTGAGTGGAAAGAGCCAATACTTTATGTTGAAACTATAAGCAAGTTGTGTGCAAACTTCCGTAAATTTGCTGCTATACTGTCAATACAGCAGGAGATTTCTGGCCTACTCAAGAGACAGAGACACTGGCTTGTCGTGCTATTCTACTTAGATTATTCTAATTAATTTTTAGGCAGTGGCCTTTTTATCATCAGTTCGTAAAACTAGATTATCAGAATTTTAGACCAGAGATCATAGTACTTTACAACTTTAAGGTAAAACCTAGTTTAAGGAAATCCTGACATAAAAATCCACATTTAAAAATTAGAAATCATTATGTTTACATGTATTACAAGCAGTTTTATACAAATATATTCAATATTGGATTCCTGCAAAAAGCAAATTCTGAGACTCATAAAAATTTGATGAATAAATCTGCCAACTACCATCATATCTTGAGATACACTTAATAAATTAAAGGCAGCTATTTCTAGTTCAAAGCAAATAAAGTAACCACTTATTTTTTGCAAGTGAAGGCTACACTGAAAAAGTAACTCCTGCAGCAGTGGGGAGGGGAGATAAAAAGAACAGCCGTATGCTCTACATACCAAGATTTTATTTGAATCATTGAGTCGACCCTTCAAGGCAGTTGGAAGTTCACCTATATTCGATTGGATAAATTTTGCTTCATTAATAATACCTGCCACTTCATCTAGGCCTTCTTTCCTAATCTTCCAATTCTTATCACCAATCTTAGATACCAACTCTGAAGTGATTTTATCACTGAAAAACAGAAAATAACCTTTAATTCCAGACTCCAAAAAAATGATGATATCACGTTAAGTTCCCCTCACTGAATTCAAAAAGAAGACAACATTCTGAATTCAATATAATGAATGAAATAAACCATTTCACAGACTGGAACCTACCTGATCTCTGTCCTCGGCAAAAGATCAACGACATCATTGCTCCCGTCATCTGGTTCATCTCCATCTTCTCCTTCATCTGTACCACTTGTGCTATGCTTGGAAATTCCTCTGGTTGGAGCAGGTGGACTTTGTCCCTGCATCTATACACAAATGAATGAGTAAGGCTAATGAAATTTATATAGGATATGGGAACAAACAAATTAGAGAGGGTGCCTGTGTCAAACTCTCATTCCTTTATAATACCTATTTACACAGTAGGTAATTTGACTACTACCTAGATTACAATTTTGAGACCATATGTCAAAAGGTATTTTTATACAAAACCTACTAGAAGGCAGGGTGTGGTGGCTCACACTTATAATCCCACTACTTTGGGAGGCCAAGGCGGGTGGATCATCTGAGGTCAGGAGTTCAAGACCAGCCTGGCTGATACGGTGAAACCTCGTCTATACTAAAAATACAAAAATTAGCCTGGCATGGTGGCACATGCATGTAATCCCAGTTTCCCAGCTGAGGAGGCTGAGGCAGGAGAATTGCTTGAACCTGGAAGGTGGAGGTTGGAATAAGCCCGGGAAGCACCATTGTACTCCAGCCTGGGCAACAAGAGTGAAACTCCATCTCAAAACAAACAAACAAACAAACAAAACAACCCAAAAACAAAACAAACAAAACATAAAAAAAATTTTTTTTTCTTTTTGAGACAGAATCTTGCTCTGTCACCCAGGCTGGAGTGCAGTGGCATGATCTTGGTTCACTGCAACCTATGCCTCCCGGGTTGAAGTGATTCTTATGCCTCAGCCTCCTAAGTAGCTGAGATTCCAGGGCGTGCTACCACACTCGGCTGACTTTTGTATTTTTAGTAGAGACGGAGTTTCGCCATGTTGGCCAGGCTGGTCTCAAACTCCTGACCTCAAGTGATCTGCCTGCCTTGGCCTCCCAAAGTGATGGGATTACAGGCGTGAGCCACCAAGCCCTGCTAAAATCATCAATTTCTTATGAACTCTTCCATGGATACTTTATTGTGCATAAAAGCAAACACATACATATTCTTCATTCCAGAAAGACAGAGTCTCAGTATGTTGCCCAGGCTGGAGTGCAGTGGCTATTCATAGTTGTGATCCCACTACTGATCTGCACTGGAGTTTTGACCTGCTCTGTTTCTTTCTTTCTTTTTTTTTCTTTTGAGAAAAGGTCTCTCTGTGTGGCCTAGGCTCGAGTACAGTGGTACAAACATGGCTCACTGGAGCCTCAACCTCCTAGGCTCAGGTGATCCTCCCACCTTGGCCTCCTGTGTAGCTGGGACCACAGGCATGTGCCACTATGCCTGGCTAATTTTTTGATTA
Source organism: Pan troglodytes (assembly GCF_028858775.2). Lineage (NCBI taxonomy): Eukaryota > Metazoa > Chordata > Mammalia > Primates > Hominidae > Pan > Pan troglodytes. The sequence continues at coordinate 50,797,823 of NC_072407.2, forward strand.
TTTTTTTGTAGAGAAGGTCTCATTTTGTTGCCCAGGCTGGTCTTAAACTCCTGGGCTCAGGGGGTCCTCCTGCCTTGGCCTCCCAAAGTGCTGGAATTACAGGCATGAACCACTGCACCTGGCCGACCTGCTCTGTTTCTGATCTGGGCCAGTTCACCTCTCCTTGGGCAACTGGTGGTCTCAGCTCCTGGGAGGTCACAATACTAATGCTGAACTTAGTGTGGACACCCAACTGGCATAGCACACTACAGCCCAAAACATCTGCACTTAAGCAATCCTCCTTCCTCAGGCTCCTGAGTAGCTGGGACTACAGGCGTGCACCACCACACCCAACAGTTTAGTCTTAATGAGATTCTCAAGTCCACTAACAGATTGTATCATTTGTGGAAATTCTACCTTCTCAAATTCTGCATCTATCTGGGATAGGAGGGCAGGCTTCTCATCCTCAAAGAACATTCGCAAAGAGGGACCAACATACAGATACATCACGCCAAGCAGGGTTATGGCAGCAGTCCTCACAGCCTGCCAGACAGAAGAAAAATAACTTTTTAAATCACAAAGATGGCAATAATAACTTTTTAAATCCACAAAGATGGCAATACTGCCCTATATATGTTGTTATGTACTCACTGGGTTTGTTGCAGCAAGAGCTGTCTTCACATTGCTAATGAAAGCTTTGACATTCAACCTAGAAGAAACATTTAGAATTAAAAGCAAACAAATGAAACCCTCAAAATACTCAATAGAGTTTTATAAAGCCAGACTCTAGGACTGGCTCCCTTTGGCAAAGTTCTCACTTTTTCTCTTCCTACACTAACTTTATTTTATTTTATTTATTTGAGACAGAGTCTTGTTCTGTCACCTAGGCTACAGTACAGTACATGATAGCTCACTGCAACCTCTGCCTCTCTGGTTCAAGCGATTCTCATGCCTCAGCCTCCTGAGTAGCTGAGATTACAGGTGTGTAACACCATGCCAAGCTAATTTTTTTTGTTTGTTTGTTTTTAGTAGAGACAGGGTTTCACCATGTTGGCCAGGCTGGTCTCGCACTCCTTACCTCAAGTGATCTGCCTGCCTCAGCCTCCCAAAGTGCTGGGATTACAGGCATGAGCTACCACACCCAGCCTCCTACACTAACTTTAAAGTGAGCTTTAAATACTATCTATAGGCTGACAATCCTATTATGCTTAATTACAACTCCTAAATCCAATCTTGAACTCTCTCCTGAACTCCAGATTCACATCATCCAGCTGCCTTTGTGATATTTCCATTTGTATGCCTGGAAGACAGCCTACATCTAATATATTGAAACCAAACTCCTGATTGTCCTCACTCCAGTCCCAAAACCTGTTCCTCCCAGAGTCTTCTACACCTCAGTAAAGAGCCACATTTTTCTTCCAGTTATTCAGGCTATCCTTGACTTTTTGAAGTTATCCCTGACTTGTCTCTCTCTTGTTCTATTCTACTTTTTAAATATCTTATCAGTTATAACACTTCCACTTCTACAATCTATGTCCAAGCCACCAGAATTTCTCGACAGGATTATTCCAATAGCCTACTAATTCGTCTTCCTGTCTTTGATCTCCTCTCTGTCTTCTCTGACAACAGTCAGAATATGAACCCGTTACTCTTCTCCTCAAAAGCCCCTAATGCCTTCCCAACTTATTCAAAATGTTGAGGCCCCACATGACCTGGCCCCTATTCTTTCTCTAGCTTTATCTCCTACCACTTCCTACCCCCTCACTCATTGTCCTACAGCTACATTCTGAAGAAAATACACTCCTTGCTATTTTAAATACATCACATGTACTCCTACCACAGAGCTTTTGGCATTTGCTCTTCCCTTGGTCTAGAATGCTCCTCTCTGATTATCACAGCTTGCTCTCTCATGTCCTGGTCTCTACTCAAATGTCATTTTTTCAGGAAGAACTCTTCAACTACTATATAGAAAACACCACCATCTAAACTATACCACATTATTCCATTTAACCCCTCATCCTGCTTTACATAAACATATATATGTAAAAAAAAAATAGATATATATTTTTTGAGATGGAGTTTTGTTCTTGTTGCCGAGGCTGGAGAGCAATGGCATGATCTTGGCTCACTGCAACCTCTGCCTCCTGGGTGCAAGCGATTCTCCTGCCTCAGCCTCCTGAGTAGCTGGGATTACAGGCGTGCACCACCACACCCAGCTAATTTTGTATTTTTAGTAGAAGCAGGGTTTCTCCATGTTGGTCAGGCTGGTCTCGAACTCCTGACCTCAGGTAATCTGCACACCTCAGCCTCCCAAAGTTCTGGGATTACAAGCATGAGCCACCGCGCCCGGCCTGCCTGCCTCTCTGTCTCTGTCTCTCTCTCTCTCTCTATATATATTTTTAACTGTTTATTACCTATCTTTCTTTACTCAAATGTAACTCCCATGAAACAGAAATTTAATTTCATTCATGATGTATTCTGAAGGACTGGAACAAACAATTGGAACATTGTAGTGGCCAATATGTAATTGTTTAATAAATGAATAAATGAAAGATCATAACAAAAAAGAGGAAAATATATGGCTTTTATAAGTGACATGCCAAGAGATTTGTGTTATATCAAAGACTATACAATTAAGAGGAATTATAACAATACCCTCAACTATGGGCGAACACCACAGATAATAACATAACAAACCGTTCTTTGTTATTTGAGTAACTTCTAGAGTAGTGTTTTTTCAATCAGTAGAACTCAAAATACCTTTTTACAAAATATTAACAGGCATGTTGCAAAATGTAGCATGGCACAGAGAAAGGTAACATAGTATAGCAGCTACATCATTCTTTCTCCAAACCAGAATGCCTGGATTAAAATCTTGGTTTTGCCACTTTCCTAACTATGATGGGCCCAAATTACTTAAACTTTCTGTGCCTTAGTCCTCATCTATAAGATAGGGATAATATAATACCTCACTTAGTTGTTATGATGATTAAATCAAATGAATTATGATTTAGAAAGTGCTTTTTAGAAGTACCTGGGATAAAGTAAACTGTATAAAGTTTTGTTTTAAATAAACAACCGTGCTCTATAAGCAAATAAGTTTGGGAACAGTGGGTTAAACAAAGTTAAACAAGCTCTTCTATTGCAGGATTTCTGACAGCATTTAATTCGCCAAGGCATACTATAGGTCTTTAAACAAATGTAATTATATACAGAAATTTCCTAATGTATTTGACTAGAAATTCTTGGAACTAGATTTTCTGTGGGACAGCTATTAATGCTTAAGGAAAAATAACGTAGAGAACTCTTTCAGTGAATATCAAAAAGCAGGAACACAAGCCAATACAGACCTTTGAGAACAAAGGTAATTTTCTTTTATATAAATGAGACAATCTAGCTCTCACTCTTCAGAAATAAACAGCAATAGCTATGACAAATCACGACTTAGAGACTGACAGAACATTTAACTATTTTCCACTTGATTTCGTTCTGACTTACCCAGAAAAACCAAATTCTTTTATGGCATTTGATAGCCAATTCAGAGTTTCTGACTGATTTTTGGGATTCTTTTGTGAGAAAGCCATTGACACAACCTGAAACGGGAAAAACAACAGATCTGTGTTTTATCTTGTATTTCTTATAGAAATACAGCACGACATTAAGGCAAATGTGCATTAAACATAGTTTTCTGACGCTAAAACAACTGCAAGAATGCCTTAGGAACAAGAGTGAACCTACACAAGAAAATGAGGTGAAATGATAGTAGGACTAAAGGCATTCTGGACTATTTATAGCTTTGCAGCAATTACTCTGCATTATAATGTATTTTTTTTTTTTTAGAGACAGGGTCTTGCTCTGTCACCCAGGAGTACAGTGGCACAATCATCAATCATTGCAGCCTCAAGCTCGTGGGCTTTCACCTTCTATAGAATTTTTTGTTTATTTGTTTTGAGACAGTCTCACTCTGTTGCCCAGGCTGGAGTACAGTGGCGTGATCTCGGCTCACTGCCATGTCTGTCTCCCGGGTTCAAGTGATTCTCCTGCCTCAGCCTCCCTAGTAGCTAGCATTACAGGTGTGCACCACCACGCCTGGCTAACTTTTGTATTTTTGGTAGAGACGGGGTTTCACCATGTTGGCCAGGCTGCTCTCAAACTCCTGGCCTCAAGTCATCCTCCCGCCTCGGCCTCCCAAAGTGCTGGGATTGCAGGTGTGAGCCTCTGTGTCTGACCGAATATTTTTGACTAAGATAAATTTTCATCACTAGGCAATAGAGTATTTTTTAAGGTAAAAATAAAAATGCAGTATCAAAGGGCCGGGCATGGTGGCTCACACCTGTAATCCCAGCACTTTGGAGGCCGAGGCAGGCAGATCACCTGAGGTCAGGAGTTTGAGACCAGCCTGGCCAACATGGCGAAATCCCGTCTCTATTAAAATTCAAAAATTAGGCAGGCGTGGTGGCAGGTGCCTGTAATCCCAGCTATGCGGGAGGCTGAAGCAGGAGAATCACTTGAACCCAGGAGGGTTGCAGTGAGCCAAGATTGCACCACTGCATTCCAGCCTGGGCGACAGAGTGAAACTCCATCTCAAAAAAAATGCAGTATCAAAAAAGATTTTACTTGAGAAGATAAAAACTAATGTTTAATTAGTAAGCTTAAAGTTTGGGGAAAAAATTGGGAAAACTGGAGGAATAAGAGTTCTGTGTCACTAACCTGTTCAGCAGTCCATGGTAACATACAGGCTTCGGCTATTGCTGTCATAGCTTCTTTTGCATTGTTCCCACATTTCACATCTCCAATCTTGTCCACAAGGCCATCTAATACAACCTGAGCCGACGTTTTGGAAAAATTTCCCTTCTGGGCAATCAAAGCAACTATATGAAGCTTCATTTGCATCACCTGAACAAGGATAAGTATCATAAAGTTAAGAGCGAGCCAAGGACATTTATTTATTTACTTGTATTAACAGCATGTAACAGATATGACATGGTTAGGGACAGCTGGAAACACAACTAAAGTAAAATCAGGATTTTAAACAAATATGCAAAATAATTTGTATCCTTTAATTGTTACCAATTACTTAACTGACAGTGAAGAGAGGGAAAAAAAGCTACTCAGTGTTCCAAAATACTAACAAGTAATATTGCACAGAAAGTTTATTAATTGAAAAATCTGATTTTTAAATTTTCCTCCTCTTAAGATTATTTGCATTTAGTACTGAACACACATCCTAAAATACACAACAAATTACTATACTGACTACATAACTGAGAATTACTACTAGGGCTGCCTACAAAAACACTACAACCCTCTTATACACACATACAACATAGAACGTCAGAGATTTTAGAGAACTTGTTGGCTTTTAAGTAAAAGAATAAAAAGATCTGTGGAAAATAATTTAAAGATATTATTGTGATGGCAGACCTATGGGATTAAGGACCCCTTTGCTCATAAATATTTTTCTTTGTACTGTGTGAATATTTTAACTTTTTTTGTTAAGCCACTAGAAATCCTATTACACAGATTAATTTAGGTGACAAATACCCCCATTTATTTATGTATTTATTTGACAGAATCTTGTTCTGTCACCCAGGCTGGAGTGCAGTGGTGAGATATCAGCTTACTGCAACCTCTGCCTCCTGGGTTCAAGCGATTCTCATGCCTCAGCCTCCCAAGTAGCTGGGATTACTTACAGGCACCCGCCACCACGCTTGGCTCATTTTTGTATTTTTAGTAGAGATGAGGTTTCACCATGTTGGCCGGGCTGGTCTCGATCTCCTGACCTCAAGTGGATCTCACCTCAGCCTCCCCAAGTGCTGGGATTACAGGCGTGAGCCACTGTGCCCAGCCACACAAACACCCTCTTTTAAAATGCAATTATCGCCTGGCTCATGCCTGTAATCCCAGCACTTTGGTAGGTTGAGGCAAGAGGAATGCTTGAGTCCAGGAGTTCAAGACCAGCCTGGTCAATATGGAGGGACCCCAGCTCTACAACAAGTACAAAAATTAGTTGGGTATGGTGGCCCTCGCCTGTAGTCCCAGCTACTTGGGAGGCTGAGGTGGGAGGATCACTTGAACCCAGGAGGCTGAAGCTGCAGAGAGACATGTTGACACCACTGCACTATCTAGCCTGGGCAAGAGAGTGAGACTTTGTCTCACACCCCCAAAATTTGACATAGCAGGCATGTGAAAAAAAAAAAAAAAAAAAAAAAAATCCCAAACCAAAAAACAAACCAAAGAAATGTAATTATCTTGGGTGGGACTTCTGCAATTGTGGAGTCAATACCTCTGAAAAACTGATCTTCCTCAAAAGCAACAAAGAACACTGGCAAAAACTATCCAAATCAACTTATCTCACAACTCTGAAAATTAAATAAGGCTTGTAACAATACAAGAACCATTTAAAGAAAGGATGCTGAATTTCAGTAAGGACAGTGAGGTTTCTGGTGATTTAACTTGCCTTGCTCCCCTTTTCTTCCAGCTCCACAGTAGCCTTCAAAACCTGAAGTCTTGTAACCATGGCAACTATGAAAACCTAGAGCTGTGCAGCCACTGGCAGGTAGGGGGACAGCTCAGGTTTGGACCTTCTCAAAAAGTTTTGACCCAAAGTACTGTCTTGTCTGGCAGCTTCCTAGAAAAGCTCCATTTGAAGGTCCTGTTATTTGACTGGACTCTGGCTAGCTCAGTGGGAAAAGCCCTATCCCCAGGGATTTTGTTGAAAACAACGAAAACAATGAGTGGCAACTGTTTAACATCTAACATCAGAACTGTGTAAGTCCATAATACCAGCTGGGGGAACCCAGCTTGGTCAAAAACATAAAAGGACCTAGGGAATAAGATATCCACAGAGGACTTTGAGAATCTAGAAGGTCATGCGAATATTCAAGGTTATGTGTATGCCCAGGAAAGACTGAAAAGGGCCCTAATCTCTGACTGACCTTCAAGACCTTGCTTAAAAAGTGAATTCCAGGGTAAAGCTGTAAAGTGCCTGAGTATCTCTGGCATGACCCAGCGCGCACACACACACAAACATACACACCTTCCCCCTTGGCAGAGGGTGGGAGACAGATCATATTGGTTCAAGGCATTTAAGAAAATCTCTCCAGTCATTAGTTGGTCATTAAGTTAACCAAGGAGAGAGTCTTTGGTGGCTGAAAATCAAAATCACAATGAGATTACACTTCATACTGTCTATGAATTTGAGAAAAAAATTAGCAAGGTGTAGTGATGCACGCCTGTGGTCCCGACTACTTGGGAGGCTGAAGTGGGAGGATCTCTGGAGCCTAAGATGTCAACACTGCAGTGAGCCACGTTTGCACCACCACACTCCAGCCCGGACAACTGAGTGAAGCCCTTTCTCAAAAAAAAAAAGAAGGTGGTGTGAGAGGAAGAGGGCACCTCAAGAATCTTTTAGAATATTTAGACTTTGTGGAGCTGGCCTATACGAATAAGGTGCTATGTAACACAATGTAAGGGACACATAGTGTATGAGGGAGCTAAACATCCTAGACGGAAAACAAGAGGTGGCAGCAGAAGAGAAACCAAAAAGAGACTAGCAGGATGCCAATAATAAACCTGATACATTTCAAGTTTGTTTAGCATGAGGTCTATTGTATGTACATCTAGAAAAAGAGAAGGAAACTTTTTCTCATTTTCCTTCCTGCAGCACTTTCCTATACTTCCCTTTATACCCACCCTTTAGACTAATAACTTGGTACTGCTAAATTTCAGCTCTATTATCAGTTAATGGGGCTATACAATTGATTATGTGGTAAATTTTCACTGGCAATTTAAGGACTGCACTTATTTTTTATCCTATCAAATAAAAAAGCTATCTCACTGTTTATTTCTCCCTTGAATATGTAAAGATTGGATAAGGAGGCTTCTAGGCCTAAAAATGAGAAGAAAAAAATGCATATATCTAAATTATACAAATTATATATCGATGTATACATATTTACATATTTATACACATATAAATTCCTAATTATATAAAGTTATACAGCTGACCCTTGAACAACATGGGTTTGAACTGCAAAGATCCACTTATGCATGAATTTTCTTCTGCCTCTGCCACTCCTGAAACAGCAAGACAAACCCCTTTTCTTACTCTTTCTCCTCCTTCAGCCTATTCAACATGAAGATGATGGGAATTGAAGACCTTTATGATGATCCACTGCCACTTAATAAATAGTAAATATGTTTTCTCTTCCTTAGGATTTTCTTAATCACATTTTTTCTCTAGCTTACTTTATTGTAAGAATACAATATACAATACATGTAACATACAAAATATGTTAACTGACTATGTTATCAGTAGGGCTTCTGGCAACAGTAGGCTATTAGTAGTTAAGTTCTTGGGGAGTCCAGAGTTATATGTGAAGTTTCAACTGCACAAGGGGTAGTACCCCTAATCACCACATTGTTCAAGAGTCAACTGTAGTTATGTGTTCAATCAAAATGCACACACCCCATTGTTCATTAAAAATCATTACCAAGCTGGGCGCGGTGGCTCACGCCTGTAATCCCAGCATTTTGGGAGGCCAAGGCGGGCGGATCACCTGAGGTCAGGAGTTCGAGACCAGCCTGACCAACATAGAGAAACCGCGTCTCTATTAAAAACACAAAATTAGCCGGGCATGGTAGCGGGTGCCTGTAATCCCAGCTACTCGGGAGGCTGAGGCAGGAGAATTGCTTGAACCCAGGAGGTGGAGGTTGTGGTGAGCCAAGGTCGTGCCATTGCTCCGTCTCAAAAAAAAAAAAAAAAAAAAAAGAAAAATTCATTACCAAAACTATTCTGCTGTATTACTCCATAGGATGATGTAATGTAAATTACTTCAATAAAAGACATCAAATCTCACATTTTAAAATACCTGAAAATTAGTTTCTTTCCATCCAGGTTTCTTGGCTAGCATCCTCACTAATGCCTGGCATGGCATTTCAGTTCGGTCCATTAGCTCAACAGCCTTGAAGTAAAATAAGAGAATAAGAGTTTAAGGGTTAAAGATTACTTCCAAAGGAAGAGTAAATACCAAAGTCAAGTAAGTGGTTACCTCTGAAGAAAGGAGTGGAATAGAACTGAGGAGGGTTATTGAGGGAGCTTATATAGCTTCCGCTGTTATGCTTTATTTCTTTGTGTTTTTATGTCTATAATGCTTTATTTCTTAAGCTAGATGCTTGGTATATGGCTGTTAAATTAGTGTCACTGAACGTTTATCTCACATTTCAGGAATTCACAAATAGTTTGCTCCATGCAAAATAATAGTTTTCATTTGCCTAGTGTGTGGCAGAAACTGCTTATACGTATTTTCTCTTCCTTGATTTTCCTAAAAACAGCAAAGCAGAATAGATTCGAAGTTCTAAAGTACTGAATATCAAAGATGCACAAACTCAGATCTAAACCCAATGGGCAGCAGACGCAGGACTGGAAGGCTTCTGCCATAAGTGACAGTGCTCTTGCAGTGTTTCTCCTTACCCTTCCTCATTAGAATCACCCGGTATATGCCAAAATGAACTGCCATGCTCCTTTACAACACAGGTTTTTGAGAGGTTTTCATACCAATGGATAATGTCCATTCTACCAAGGAATCATGATGATAAAGGGGAGAAAAAGTACTGGATGAGGGGTGGTTTAAGTAGAGCGACCTATTTGCCTAGGAAGTTTATGAGCAAGTACCATAGTTAAAAAATTAATCTAAGCTGGGCTGGGCCGGGCACAGTGACTCATGCCTGTAATCCCAGCACTTTGGGAGGCTGAGGCAGGCAGATCACGAGGTCAGGAGAGACCATCCTGGCTAACATGGTGAAACCCCGTCTGTACTAAAAATCCAAAAAATTAGCCAGGCGTGGTGGTGGGCGCCTGTAGTCCCAGCTACTTGGGAGGCTGAGGCAGGAGAATGGCGTGAACCCAGCAGGTGGAGCTTGCAGTGAGCCAAGATCGCACCACTGTACTCCAGCCTGGGCAACAGAGCAAGACTCCGTCTCAAAAAATAAAAAAAAATCTAAGCCTTATAATTCAGAATAAGAATCTAATTTTCTTAAGTATGAAGTCATGAGCTTATAAAGGCCATAGAATACTGATGTTTAAAAATAGCAAACACTACACAGCTACAAGAAATAAAAAGTCCCACCTCATCTTTAATGCCATAAAACGTGTTCACCGGTTATAAAACACAGCAATTAGGACAAATCCTTCATTCATCAATTTCACTGCTTCCATATAATCTAATTTTCTTTCACACTCAATTCTTCCCTATGCACTACCTTCTGGAACTCTTCCATACAAGCCAGCCTTTCTTTCCAGTTACTGCTGTCAAGAAGCTGTATACAGGTAGGGGGAAGAACAGCTGAAGCTTTTTCTTCACATACTTCTATCTGTAAGATACAAAAACATATTAGAATTAGGAATTGCTTAAGGGAACAGATGACAAGAACGTAAACATACTCCAGCCAAAACTAAAAGAATACTCCCATAGGTATGCTATAGTTTCTGAGGCTTCTATTATACTTTGATAAAGGAGATTGTCCAAGGCAGTTTCAATAAGCTAAAAAATATCAATTAACTGTATGTTGTAGAACCCAGCAAAGAACTCCAGTCTTCTCATTGGTCTCACTTTGCAGGGTTCATGATTTTCAGGCTCAGTGTGTTAATACTGACCGAGAGCTCAGGCTCCACTATTTCTTTAGTCTCCAGTCCTTTCTTGTTCTTGGTTCCAGTATTCCCTGCGCCTCCTGGTGCAGCTGGTTTCCCCTTTTTTGGTGGCCCGCCAGCCTAAAAACAATTTAAAAAATAAAAATTAAACCACCTAAGGATTTAAAATAGTGGAGTTTTTTATTTTTATTTTTTTTGAGACAGTGTCTCATTTTGTTGTCGAGCCTGGAACGCAGCTGCACAAGCTCGGCTTGCTACAGGTTCAACCTCCTGGGCTCAAGGGATCTTCCTTCCCACCTCAGCCTACTGTGTAGCTGGGATCACAGGCGTGTGCTACCATGCCTGGCTAATTAAAAAAATTTTTTTTTGTAGAGACAGGATTTTGCCATGTTGCCCAGGCTGGTCTCGAATTCCTGGCTGCAAGAGATCCTCCTGTCTTGGCCTCCCAAAGTGCTGGGATTACAAGCATGTATCACTGAACCCGGCCTAAAACAGTGGTTTTTAAACTTTGAGTCACACACTCCCTTAAAAATTTGATTAAAATGAGGGATTACCCTAAAATAAACATTTTTTGTACCTACAAAATTTAGCAGTTTCCAGGTCAGACAGAAGCCCTGAAGACCACCCATGGGGTAATCTGTAGACCCCATATTAAAAACTTGAATTTAGAATTAATGAGATAAATGAAACAGAAGTGATGGCCTGAAATTATACTACATTTACAAATTAATTTGAGAATGACATCCTGATACCTTTATTTTTTTTACATTTATTTGGTGTTTTTTTTTTTGTTTTCTGAGACAGGGTCTTGCTCTGTCATCCAGGCTGGAGTGCAGTGGCCTGATCATGGCTCACTATAGCCTTGACCTCCTGGGCTTAAGCGAGCCTCCCATCTCCAGCAGCCCTCCCATCTCAGCTTCCCAAGTAGCTGAGCACAGTAGTTCACACCTGTAATCCCAGCACTCTGGGAGGCTAAGGATCCCTTGAGCCCAGCAGTTTGAGACCAGCCTGGGCAGTATGGCAAAACCCCATCTCTACAAAAAATACAAAAAAATTAGCCAGGTGTGTTGGTGTATGCCTATAGTCTCAGCTACTTGGGAGGCTGAGGTGGGAGGGCTGCTTGAGCCCAGGAAGTTGAGGCTGCAGTGAGCCATGATCATGTCACTATACTCTGGCTTGGGTGGCAGAGTGAGACCCTGTCTCAAAATAAATAAATTCATTCCACTCCAGTTTTCAAAAGTCCCAAGATACAAAAGCAGAATATGTACGGGGGAAAAAGTCACAAGAAAGTAGTATATTACAATGTACACAGCAAATGATAACTGTATTATGGCAACACACATCACCATTCACATTGTTCCTTCTACCTATTTTGGATATTTGTTATGAAATGCCCCAAACCTAAAAAGAAAAGATAAAATGAAAGAGGACCAAATCAGTCTTCAACATCCAGACCTGTTCTGAAACTAATGTTATCTTGAATATATTCCAATATTGTAAGTTGTATTTAGCAAAACTAAGGATACTAGTTTTTAACTAAATGGAAACCTGTAATACTTACCATGTCATATCGACAGTATGGTTTTGCTGGTTCACAGTAATAACCCCATAAAAGGATTTGCATTCTAACCCTAAAAATGGAAAATTCTGTACTCTTTGATTAACTAGGATACCTCTTCTGGATCTTTCTCTGTAATAGCATTCTCTATATGGAGAGATACTTCAAATAACAAATCTCCTACTATTCTTTTTGTTGTTGTTAACAGACATCAATTTTTATTTATTAATTGACAGATTTATCGAGGCTGGGCATGGTGGCTCACACCTGTAATTCCAGCACTTTGGGAGTCTGAGGCAGGCAGATAATTTGAGGTCAGGAATTTGAGACCAGGCTGGACAACATGGTGAAATCTCATCTCTACTAAAAATACAAAAATTAGCCAGGCATGGTGGCAGGTGCCTTTAATCCTAGCTACTCGGGAGGCTGAGGCAGGAGAATCACTTGAACCAGGGAGGCAGAGGTTGCAGTGAGATGAAATCGTGCCACCGCACTCCAGCTTGGGGGATAAAAGGAGACTCTGTCTCAAAAAACAAAAACAAAAACAAAAACAACAACAACAACAAAACCAACCAAACAAAAAAGACAGAATTATCATTCTACATGATAGCTGGCTCAGTGGCTCACGTGCTGCTGATATTGTCTTACTTATCTTTTTCAGAATGGGAATAGAAGGAGGTTGCTCCCAGCATTTTAATTTTTAAGATAATTCCTCATAATAAGAGAAGGTCAGCCAGCATGAACATGGAAGGGTTTAAAGAGGTAAGAGGCAAGTGGGTTACAGCAAGAAAATCTGGACACATCTTTTAAGGTTTTGGGTCCAGGTAATTGTCCAGAGAAACAGGAACTAGTGAGAAAGGAGAAAATAGCTGCCGATTTCCTGTTCTAGAATGCCAAGGAGACAGCATAATGTGAAAGAAAGTAGAGTCTGTAACTAGAGGTACTCAGGGTAAATCCCAGCTCTGCCACTCTACGCATTCCACAAACAGATACCGGTTTCTACTATATGCCAGAAACTATTCTATGCATGGAGGATCAAGCAGTGACAAGATCTCTATCCTTTAAAAGCTTACAATATGGTGTGGGGATACAGTAAACAAACAATCAAATCAACAATAAAAATATCAGAGCATGTGTAGGACACAAACTCACCGAGTCTTAGTTTCGTTTTTTGGAAAAACAAGGATAATGAATACCTACCTCAAGAGTTGTTCCAGTGATTAAATGACATTATAAAGGCAAAGTGTTTCATAAAATGATGCTCACTAAATATCAGTTCTCTTCCCCTAACTCCATGCTGAGTGGTTCAAGATGGGGCTGGCGTGGGGAAGGAGAGTTAAACTTTTTGCATCTGCAGCAGATAACTCTCACTCTTAAGAGAGTCCACAGGACACATGCTCATTAAAAGAATGCCATAATTGCCACTAGGCATTTGCCCCACTTCTACACTGTACAAAGGTGTAAACACCTGGACTGGCATGAAGACTCAGTGATGTGATCCATCGGCATTATCAGTAAAATGACCAACTGGTATTATTAGTTATTAATGTTAAGTGTGTTGCCACATTTTATTTCATTATTTAATGATACTTTCTGATCCTTTAAAATATACTCCTCCTGGCTGGGCGCGGTGGCTCATGCCTGTAATTCCAGCACTTTGAGGGGCTGAGGCAGGTGGATCAACTGAGGTCAGGAGTTCGAGACCAGCTTGGCCAACACGGCAAAACCCCATCTCTACTAAAAATAGAAAAAATTAGCTGGGCATGGTGGCAGGTGCCTGTAAACCCAGCTACTCAGGAGGCTGAGAATCGCTTGAACCTAGGGGGTGGAGGTTGCAGTGAGCCGAGATTGTGCCACTGCACTCCAGCCTGGGTGACAGTGCAAGACTCCACCTCAGAAAAAACAAACAAAAAAATACTCCTCCCTTGCATATGCAGTAAAATGATTTTTGACAAGGGTACCAAGGCGGTTTAATGGGGAAAGGACAGTCTATTCAACAAATGGTGCTGGGAAAACTGAATATCCACATGCAAAAAGAATGAAGTTGGACACCGTATATAAAAATAAAGTCAAAATAAAGACATAAATGTAAGACCTAAAACTATAAAATCTTTAGAACAAAATAGAGGGCAAAAGCATCATAAGCCTGGGGGCAGTGGCTCAGGTTTGTGATCCTAGGAATTTGGGAGGCCGAGGCAGGAGGATTCATTGAGCCTAGGAGTTTGAGACCTGCCTGGGCAACACAGTGAAACCCGTCTCTACAAAAATATTAAAAAATAAAAAATCAGCTGTGTGTGGTGGCACGTGCTTCTGGTCCCAGCTACTCAAAAGGCTGAGGTGGGAGGATTGCTTGAGCCTGGGAGGTATGCTGTGATTGTGCCATTGCACTCCAGCCTGGGGAACAGAGTGAGACCTTGCCTCAAAACAACCCAATTCAAAAATGGGCAAAGAACTTGAGTAGATATTTTTTCAAAGAAGAACTATAGAACTACAGATTGCCACCTGCACATGAAAAGATGCTCAAGGCCAGGCTTGGTGGCTCATGCCTGTAACCTCAGCACTTTGGGAGGCCAAGGCAGGAGGATCACTTGAGGCCAGGAGTTCAAGACTAGCTTGGGCAACACAGCGAGGCCCTCTATAAAAAATTTTTAAAAATAAGCTGGGTATGGTGGCAAGTCCCTGTCATCCTAGCTACTTGGGAGGCTGAGTGAGGAGGATCACTTGAGCCTGGGAGTTCCAGGTTGCAGTGAGCTATAATCGCACCACTGCCCTCCAGCTTGGACAACAGAGCAAGACCTTGTCTCTAAAAAATATAGAAAATAAAAACAAAGTAGTCAAATTCATAGAAACAGAAAGAAGGGGCTGGAAGAAGCTGAGAATGGGAGGATAGTTAATTGATTCATAGAGTTTCAGTGTTAAAACATGAAAAGCATTACGGCAATGGATTGTGGTGATGCTGCACAACATTATAAACATACTTAATATTAATGAACTGCACATTAAAAAGAGTTAAGACAGACCAGGCACGGTGGCTCACGCCTGTAATCTCAGCACTTTGGGAGGCCAAGGCGGGTGGATCACCTGAGGTCAGGAGTTCAAGACCAACCTGGCCAACATGGCAAAACTCCATCTCTACTAAAAATACAAAAATTAGCCTGGCATGGTGGCACGTGCCTGTAATCCCAGCTACTGGGGGGCTAAGGCAGGAGGATCACTTGAACCTGGGAGGCGGAGGTTGCAGTGAGCCAAGATTGCATCACTGCACTCCAGCCTGGGCAACAGAGCGAGACTCCATCTCAAAAAAAAAAAGTTAAGATAGTAAATTTTATGTTAAATTGACAAAACACACTTCTGTGCCTTCATCACCATTTTTATCTCTATTAAAGCTCCAAACAGCTGAATTTATTGCTGGAATATCCTATCTTCATTAACAGATTTTCTGCTGTATTTTTAATGTGGCCAATGAATTCATTTCTCAAACAAAATAATTTTAGAGGAACAACCATGAACCCGAGACTCAGACCCTTCCTTACTAACTTCTATTTTTAAAATAATCTATTAACCTTAGCAGCAGGTGCCTTTTTTAGAGGTCCTGGTTTGGGTGCGGAAATGTCCTTTGTGTCCTTATCTCCTGCAGCCCCTGAAGCAGCAGTCCTTCCAGGCAGAGGTTTGAATTCCTTCTTATCAGCAGCTAGTCCAGCTTTCTTACCATGTATCAGTTCTACCTTTTCTGAACATTCTTTGATCTGGAGAATGAAAGTGAGATGAACATCATTAAGCCCAACTTTGAAACACAACCACTACGTTATTACATTTCTAAACCACAACTACACATACGAATTCAGATAAATGGCCAGGCAAGGTGGCTCACGCCTATAATCCCAGCACTTTGGAAGGCCGAGATGGGTGGATCACTTGAGGTCAGAGGTTTGAGACCAGCCTGGCCAACATGGTGAAACCCCATCTCTACTAAAAATAAAAAAGTTTAGCTGGGCGTGGTGGCAGGCGCCTGTAATCCCAGCTACTTGGGAGGCTGAGGCACGAAAATCATTTGAACTCAGAAGGCAGAGGTTGCAGTAAGCTGAGATTGTGCCACTGCACTCCAGCCTGGGTGACAGAGTGAGACTCATTGCCAAAAAAAAAAAAAAATTTTTCAGAGAAAAAATTTCCCTTTCAACAAAGATAAATTATCTACACTTTTTTGGCAGTAGATAGGCATACGTAAGATATTAATCTTACATTTTATTTCTTTACAAATTAGAATTGTAATAAACTTAAAATGACCACATTGTTTATGGAAGACATTCACATGTAAGAAGGTAATTTTCTGGACCTTAGAAATAAATTTATCTCACAGAACTGTTTTCACCTTCTCTACAGATTGGTCACTCAGCTTTTTTTTGGTTATAATTTGAAAGCTATTTCTACAATTATCACCAGCATAGCCTGGAATGAAACTTAAATTCTCAAAAGCTAAGTTTTCAAACTCTAGGTCTGAACTATCAGTGGAGGATGAAATAAATTTCCTGAGGTGATATCAGCATTTTTTTCTTAATAAAACAACAGACAAAATTGAAGACAAAAAGTACCAGAGAGCATCCTCCAAAACTTGTTTCAATTATGCATTTCTTTCCTACTATAAATGGCAATTTAAAAAAAATCAAGAACTCCTCATCAAAACTACCAGTACTCTATAACTGTCAAGAGACAAAGCCATGATGCAAAGAGACAGGACTGTTGTCCAATTTCAGTCCAATCCATTACTAACCTACCTTATCAAGCTTGAGTTTGTCCACATCAGCTAAGAATGGGTTTACTGCTTTCTCGCCAACCACCTTCAAAGCAGTACCCAATGCTTCAAATGCGGCATCTCTGACTTCAGGAGCAGAATCATTGATGTGCTATAGTCCAGAAGTAAGCAAAATGATATTAATGCAAGGTATTTTAGGCATTACTCATTTTAATTCAGACTGATGGTTGCTAGATAAAGAATTTGCTTTTTACAATTTACTGGAACTAAGTATAGCTTTCCTTGTGCCAATTGACAGTTACTCTTTCAAAAATTCTTTTTGGGCCAGGCACGGTGGTTCATGCCTGTAATCCCAGCACTTTGGGAGGGCAAGTTCGAGACCAGTCTGGCAAACATGGTGAAACCCCATCTCTACTAAAATACAAAAACTAGCCGGGCGTGGTGGCACATGCCTATAATCCCAGCTACTCAAGAGGCTGAGGCAGGAGAATTGCTTGAGCCTAGGAGGCAGAGGCTGCAGTGAGCCAAGATTGTGTCACTGCACTCCAGCCTGGGCAACAGAGCTAAACTCCATCTCAAACAAAACAAACAAACAACAACAACAAAAAAAAAAACAAAAATTTTTCTGGGTTAAGGAAACCCTTGGTAATCCATTTAGCAAATAAGTACTTCCTTTTCCTCTTACCCTCTATCTAAAATAACTCACTCCCAAATGATCTTCAAATACTCCACATTTGATGCCTATGCTTGGCCAGATTCAGCTGAACACCAGTATATGGGACAAGGAAGAAACACAATGTTTAACAGTTAATGGAATCATAACACTAACTTGTGCTTTCTTTCAAGAAGAGGAACACAGGAGACTTTGGATTCAGTTTCCAAGCTGCAAAGGCTCTGCTCCTCAAAAGATCATAACCTCTACAGTCTGAAAGTCAAGTAGTCACTGTACATAATTTGCAGGAAAAGAATCTTGCCTAGGTATAAAATATTCCCCCAATTTCAAAGAGAGTCTGTACCTTAAGTAGTGCAGCACAAAAGGGCTTTAGCAAGCTCTTTGGCAGGGTAGAAGCAGTGCAGTGGCGGAAACTTCTTGCAATAAAAAGAGATGTCTGCTGCTTGATGGTTGGATTTTTATTATCCATTACTGCTAAAACATCCTCACTGATGTTCTGTAGTGTGGTCTTTAGAAAGAAAATGTGGTTAATGAGCTTTTTTCAATTGCAAAGAACAATCAAAATATTATATTGACAAACTTTACTTCAGATAAAACTACAAACTCATGCTGTCAACTTACAGTAAGGAAGATTGCATCAATTGCCTCCTGCAGGGCTTGTACCACTTGAGGTTTCTTCTCTTTGAATTTCTCCAAGATGGTTGGCACAACCTGTAAAAGTGAATGGCTAGCACATTATTCAGCAACAAAGAGGAATGATATATTGATATATCCTAGAACATGGCTGAACCTTAAAAATAGTATGCTAAGTTAAAAAAAAAAAGCCAGTCACAGGCTGGGTACAGTGACTCATGCCTGTAATCCCAGCACTTTGGGAGGCTGAGGCAGGTGGGTTGCTTGAGGCAAGGAGTTCAAGACCAGCCTGGGCAACAGAGTGAGATCTTGTCTCTACTAAAACAAACAAACAAAATTAGCCAGGTGTGGTGGTATGTGCCTATGATCCCAGCTACTTGGGAGGCTGAGGTGGGAGGATCACTTGAACCCAGGAGGTCAAAGCTGCAGTGAGCTGTGACTGCATCACTGTATTGTAGCCTGGGCAACACAGCAAGACCCTGCCTTCCCCCTCCCCCCCCCCCAAAAAAAAAGCAGTCACAAAGACCATGTATTGTATGACTCCATTTACATGAAATGTTAAATCCACAGAGAAAAAAAGTAGATTCGTGGTTGCTAGAGTCAAGGGCAGGGAGCAGCATGGGGAGAGAGTGTTAATGGGCAAGGGGTTTCTTTTTGGGGTGATGAAGATGTTCTGGAATTAGATAGTGCTGATGGTTATGTAACATTGTGAATATTCTAAAATCACTTTAAGAGGGTAAATTTTATAGTATGCAAGTTTTATCTCAATAAAACTTACTTTCTAAAAAACCACCTTGTCTCCACCAAAACAAACCAATAAAGCAAACATTTAAGTGGAATAAAAAGTCATTTCCTTTCTTGAAGGACATAGTATCTTATGCCGGAACAATGAAGAATTCTCATTCTCTCCCACTATGGCAGTGCTTCTCAACCTATTTGCCGCCTCTGCTCTGTCACCCACGTGGGAGTGCAGTGGGATGAACATGGCTCACTGAAGCCTCGGCCTCCTGGGCTCAAGTAATCCTCTCATCTCAGCCTCCCGAGTAGGTAGGGCTCAGGTATATGTCACCACACCTGCTATTTTTTTTTTAATTCTTAATTTCTTGACCATTTCCCTGTAAATATAATTTTTTATTTTATTTTTTGTCGAGACAGGGGTTTCTCCATGTTGCCCAGGCTGGGGAAGAAAATTTCTAAGGTCCAAAGGACACAGCAAAGCTCAATGGCATCCAAAAACAAGAAATAATTGTTTTCAAGATTTCCCGGAAGTGGTTATAGACTACTTGGTATAGTCCAAGGACTATGGTTCCCATGGAAAAATACAAGACTTTTTAATACTAGTTATAAACTTGAAAATCAAGATATTTTAATGTCTATAAAGCTAACATTCACTTTTATAAATATTGCCAAAAAGTTTGTAAACATTTAAAGAAAATAAAGCCAAGTCACTAACATGCTTGATACTAAACACCGCATATATTATAGTATTAAGGTGGGGGAGACCCCAAACTACAGAGCAATAGAGACATTCTTTAACCAGGACAACAAACTGAAACAAAGCCAGAATCAGTACTCAAACTGGAAAGCCAGTTAATTATCCAACCATAATTTGGTAAATTAAAATGAATTTTAGGCCAGGTGTGGTGGCTCAAGCCTGTAATCCCAGCACTTTGGGAGCCTGAGGCAGGCAGATTGCTTGAGCTCAGGATTTCGAGACCAGCCTGGGCAAGGTGGCAAAACCCCATCTCTACCAAAAATACAAAAAGTAGTCAAGCATGGTGTGGGGTGTGCCTGAAGTCCCAGCTACTCAGGAGACTGAGGTGGGAGGATCACCTGAGCCTAGGAGGTTAAGGCTGCAATGAACTGAGATGGTGCCACTGCACTCCAGCCTGGGCAACAAAGTGAGACCCTGTCTCAAAAAAAAAAAATTAAAATTATTCTCTGAACTGATATTTAAGTGGTGTAGGAAAAAATTGTTTTTTATCTTGAAAAATTATTCCCAATATAAAAGTGTAAAATATCCCACTAAGTAACATAAAATTGATCAAAATGGCATATACACATCGATATTATATAATATTGATTGCTATAAAAATAGACTTTAATTTTATTTCAATTTATGATGTATATGTCTAAGGGTTTTACAGACCCTTATTTTTATTTCCCTAGTAATAAGCCAGTCATGATTTATTTTTATTTGGTAGTGTCTTCTTTTTTTTCAGTTAAGTTCTCTGAGATTATTTTTAATGCTATGAGTAAGCAAGCTCCAAATACCATAGCTCATGTGAGGCTAGGTATTAGCTTCACAATATAAAATGGACACATGACTAGGGACTATTAGGAAACTCCTAAGTCAGTCTAGGGAATCAAATGATGAAGTGGCTAGCAAGCTAAACTCTAAAGATCAATAAGGTCAATTTTTAGGATGCTGAGCCATTCTTAGTAATGCAGACCAGATTTAGAGGCCAAAGGACAGATGCCACAGTTAAAGAAAACATCTTAATTAAAATTATTACCAAATTTGATTGGAAACAAACTTATACAAATAGTAAGTCAACAAATGTCTCCAGTCAGATTTTCTTTGAATAAGTAAAACGGAGATAACCTATATAAAATATATAACATTGTAACCTATATAAAATGTCTCAAATATGTAAGTAAATTATATATTAAAATAGGAAAACACTGTAAAACACATTTTATATATTAACCTCACAGTTTTACATTGCCTTTCCGACTCTCATTTTCATTCTGGTCCTGGTCGTTACAAGTTTTGTTTCATCTTGTTATGATGTGTATAATATTGTAAGAACAAAGCAAGATACCAGTAAGTAAATAAGTAATAAGCAAATAAATCAACTCAACTAAGTACTTTAGGCCTAGTGCCTGACTTTCTACATAAGGCCTATAAATTTTGTTACAACTGACATCTACTGAAATTTCTAAGATATATCTATGCTGAATATTAACAAAACAGAGAGAAATTTACTTTGTACAATATATACACATCTATGCCAAGGAGTTGTTTTAAAGCAAACAGCAAACTAGGACTACCATTTTTGATAAATTTTGTTGATCTGTATCTAAAAAGGAGTGTTACTTACATGTCCTGCATATTGTCCAAATTTCTTCCTTAGCCCAACAGCCAGGCCAGTAAGACATTTTGCTGCCAAAGCCACCAACATGACATTGGTGTCCTTTCCAACAACCTACAAAGGGGGGTAAAAAGGAAAACAAAATAGTCACAGCCATGTAGAAGGGTATTGAAATTTTATTCTCAAAAGAACTCTGAGGCCGGGTGCAGCGGCTCACACCTGTAATCCCAGCACTTTGGGAGGCTGAGGTGGGTGGATCACCTGAGGTCAGGAGTTTGAGATCAGCCTGACCAACATGGTGAGACCCTGTCTCTACTAAAAATACAAAAATTAAGCAGGCATGGTGGCAGGCACCTGTAATCCCAGCTACTTGGAAGGCTGAGGCAGGAGAATCACTTGAACCTGGGAGGCGGAGGCTGCAGTGAGCCGAGATTGCACCATTGCACTCCAGCCTGGGCAACGCAGCAAGACTCCATCTCAAAAAAAAAAAAAAAAAAAAAAAAAAGAACTCTGAAAGCTCTTATGCTAATATATGACCAATTTTATTTACTACAACAGAGGAGAAATTCTTCTTTCATTGTATCGAATTTGGGAGCTTCCCTTCATTATGTTTAGTCTTCTATCTTAAAGTTCTGCTAATAAAACATAGATAAAACCACAACATCAAATTGCTCACTATCCAGTAGTGGCAGTCTGGGCTGTCAGCACTGTTCAACTGTGCAGGAAATGACCCTGATAATGGCAGAGAGACGAGAGGTCTGCTGACTTTGCTTTGGGACAAGGAAAATGAAAAGGCAATGTATCTCTGAAAGACATCACAGGGCAACAGCTCTAATATTCATAACCAAGAAGCACCAGTACAAAAGGCTGCAGGTACCTTCAGGAAGTCCATGGGGACTCTAAATTGTGAATGCTACTGCATTCTTCTGAGAACCATTCTTCTGAGGGAGCTTCTGGCCTTGAGGCTGCCACTTCAGTCATCTAATGATGGTTAAGCTTCAATTCAGAGTCTCAGTCGATTCTCCTCTAGCACTGCTTATATTACTGCCCTCCTATGCCACAACCCACAAAGCCCAGCACTTATCTAAACTCACGGGTAGTAACTGCATCTGTGTCAATTTAACAAGATACTGACTACGACTGGGTTCCTTCCTGGTAAGATTTTACTGTGGTACACTGCCCAATCAGTTGGTGTTAAAAAGCTGCTTTATTATATAATAATACAGGCAGTGTGATGTGTGCCTGTAGTTCCAGCTACTTGGGAGGCTGAGGCAAAAGGATCACTTGAATCTGGGAGGCAGAGGTTGCAGTGAGCGCAGATCGCACCACTGCACTCCAGCCTGGGTACCAGAGCAAGACAGACAGACAGACAGACAGACAGACAGACACAGACACACACACACACACACACACACACACACACACACACACACACACACACACACGGCTGCTTTACTTATAAATGCACATACACACACGGCTGCTTTATTTTTAAATGCCCCCAACTCTTCTTTTTTCACTCTTTTCCCAGTAAGAGTAATGCCTCCAATCTACTTTGAATTTTATCTAGTCCCTACAATCTGGTGTTCCATAAGCAGAATGCTTTATTCTAGATTCTCTGCATTAAACAACTCCTAACATGCAACATGAAAGAAGTTCTACTTCGCACTTATATGCACTCCTTAAGTGCTGAGGAATAAGGATAAAGAAACTAACATTTATTGAAAAAACAAATTAGGCACCAAAATTTTGTACGCACTTTATAATCCTTTTTAAGTTTAATTTTCACCCAAACCCTATGAGGTAAGGACTATTATTATTTCAACTTTGCAGATTCACAGCCAGGCGTAGTGGTTCACGCTTGTAATCTCAGGACCTTAAGAGGTTGAGGTGGGAGGATCTCTTGAGCCCAGGAGTTCAAGACCAACCTGGGCAACATAGCGAAACCCTGTCTCTACCAAAAATAGAAAAATTAGCCAGGCATGGTGGCATGCGCCTGTAGTCCCAGGTACTCAGGAGGCTGAGGTAGGAGAATCTCTTGAACCTGGGAGGCGGAGGTTGCAGTGAGCCAAGATCATACCACTGCACTCCAGCTTGGGTGACAGAGCGAGACACTATCTCAAAAACAAAAAAACAACAAAAAAGTGCAGACTTCAAAAAGATTTTTTTTTTGAGACAGAGTCTGGCTTGATCTTAGCTCACTGCAACCTCCCACTCCAGCTTCAAGCGATCTTCCCACCTCAGCCTCCCGAGTAGCTGGGACTAAAGGCACATGCTACCACACCTGCTAATGTTTCTATTTTTTGTAGAAACAGAGTTTCTTCATGTTGCCCCGTCTGGTCTTAAACTACTGGGCTCAAGCAATCAGCCCGCCTCGGCCTCCCAAAGTGTTGGGATTACAGATGTGACCTACTGTACCCAGCCAGATTCTAAAAATTAAATAAAGATTAATGTGCTTACAGTCAGGTAGTTAGCAAATGGTAATGCTGTGTGATTCAAATCCAGGTCAATTCTGACTCCAAAGTTTTTGCTCCTTTTATTAAGTAAAGCATGTTCTCCCTCTCAACTTGTGTTAAGTCCACCTTCCTTATGAGAGGATGAGATCAGGGTCCTAATGAACATTTTGTTAAATCTCTAATTACTGTAAGTCTATGGAGAAAAAAATTTTCCATTC
Organism: Pan troglodytes; assembly: GCF_028858775.2. NCBI lineage: Eukaryota > Metazoa > Chordata > Mammalia > Primates > Hominidae > Pan > Pan troglodytes. Next base: position 50,821,836 of record NC_072407.2, read on the forward strand.
ATTTCTGTATTGAAATCACTATTGGTATTTATAAATGTTCTGATTATTTTTCCTTACCAAAATATCTCTCAGATATGATTTAGATGCTAGGCTTTATATTTAGCATCTAAATATATATTCTAGGAATGGACATCAAAAACATGTAAGATCCCATTCCAACAAATTCTAGTTCAATGAATCTGGGATGAAATTTGGACATCAGTATTTTTATATGGCTCAAAGGGTGATTTTGTCATATGGGCTCAGTTAAAAAACTATCATTCTATTCCTTTCTTAGGAGAATACCTCTCCCTATCCATTGTTGGAACAGTAACCAGTGGGAGCTAGACTCTAGACACTCATGATCTTAATGTATAGTATTGAAGAAGATACTGCGAATCTGTTAAATTTCAAGATTGCAAAGGCTCAAATAAACTTATAAGTGAGCAATGGACCAGATACCCTAATACAATACCTGCCTGTCACACTCATTGACACTCATTGTTTATTCCCATAAACAAGTTATTCTCAATTGGGAAATGAGAGTAGGGAAGATGGAGAAGCGTTTATTTTTAAGAAAAGTAACATATGAGGGGGGACTCCATTTCAGAGGTAAGAAAAACAATGACTTCTGTCTTTTCAGTAATTTCTGTTCTAGACCAGGGAATGGAAGCGTTAGCTCATAATTTCAATATAATTTAAACAATAGGAAATCTTGTACAGTTTTAAGTGCTGTCACTTTTCTCATAAATTGAGGCCTACAGTATTAAAACAAAGTGCTTTAAAGTAATTATCAATTGGTATTTATCTTTAACTAGAAATTAAAGCCACTAGTTAATAATAACTAAAGCACACCGTTGACAGAGGAAAGGAAACAAATTAATGAAACCCATTATGAATTACTGTGTTTAGAAAACTATGATGAAAACAAGCAATAATTAAGGGGGGAAAAGTAGAAAGAACAAGTGAAAAAAGATTAATACCACATAGAAGTCTAAAGATTGTATAAGAAAGCACTTCAAAAATCCAAATCTTAATGTAAAGATAAATAAATTATATATATATAAAAAATCAAATGTCCATAGGCATAGGCACATGACAAAATCAAAGAAGCGATGAGCTGGGAGGGAGGCATCTTATAAATAAAAGAACGATAGGCCAGGCGCAGTGGCTCACGCCTGTAATCCCAGCACTTTCGGAGGCTGAGGCAGGCAGATCACTTGAGGACAGGAGTTCAAGACCAACATGATGAAACCCTGTCTCTACTAAAAATTAAAAAAAAAAAAAAATTAGCCGGGCATGGTGGCACGTGCCTGTAATCCCAGCTACTCGGGCGGCTGAGGCAGGAGAATCGCTTGAACTCGGGAGATGGAGGTTGCAGTGAGCTGAGATCGTGCCACTGCACTCCAGCCTGGGTGACAAAGCGCAACTCTGTCTCAAAAATAAATACATCAATTAAAAATAATAGAAAAAAAAGAACTATAATCTGTGAGAACAGGAAAGCCCACAGAATATGCTAAATCAGGTGACAACTCAAAACAGTTTAAAAATAATTTCAGGAATATCATAAGAAATTTTAAAGTTAATGCCTTTTTACTACTTTCATTAAAGGAAAAAAATTGAGAAATTAATGGGATTACTTGATTTATACAATACAAAGAAGAGATAATTATGGAGGGAAAAAGGACTGGTCTGTAGTCTATTCTTCAATCTCATCCTCTTTTTTCCATTTCACCATTTCCCCACTTTTTTCCATTTCACCATTTCCCCACTTTTGTTATGTTTCTAGGAAGTCAATATAATACAAAGTTTGTGTGTACATATAACTAAAATCAAATACAAAAAATAAAATGTCAGCTGGGCACCGTGGCTCATGCCTGTAATCCCAGCACTTTGGGAGGCCAAGGAGGGTAGATCACCTGAGGTCAGGAGTTCGAGACTAGCCTGGCCAACATGGTGAAACCCCGTCTCTACTAAAAACACAAAAATTAGCTGGGTGTGGTGGCAAGTGCCTATAAATCCCAGCTATTTGGGAGGCTGAGGCAGAAGAATCACTTGAACATGGGAGGCAGAGGTTGCAGTGAGCCGAGATCGTGCCACTGCACTCCAGCCTGGGCAACAATAACGAAACTCCATCTCAAAAAAGAAAATAAAAAAAATAAAATGTCTGTGTCACTACTTAAGGCAAAAAGAAAAGAAAATGTCGTTTCAGGTTAATTTTTACAACTGAAGTTAACTTTTCATTGTTTTAAATATTTTAGCCACAAAATTCAGTTTCTTTTTACTTGTTTGTGGTCTTTGATTCCCTCCACCCCACCATGTGAAAAGGGAAAGAAGTTTCTACTGCTACCCTAGATCTCTCAGAAATCTATTGTCTGTCTACTCAAATATAAAATCCATGATGCTCTCTCTTTATATAGTACAGCAAGAGATTATATTTACATTCACAATGCCAATGGAAACCACAGAACTGTCTTTGTGTGAGAAGCTAATATCCTTAGAAAATACATGTAGAAAACACATAATATTAATGATAAGGAAAAAGAAAAGGTTTTCTTTGACACATCGAGAATTCAGCGCCAGAGCAATAAGATTTCTAATTAATAATCAAATGCTGGAAGAATTGACAGAGAATCTGTAGCTCTCTTCATATGTCACTGGAACCTGACTTTCCCTGTCTCAGTGCCCTCTACTATTCCCCTTCCCATTCTTTCCTCCCAGGCTCCAGGTTGGTAAAACTCTTTTTCCCCTAGGGCAACTCTCTTTTATTTTACACGAGTGTAACTCTTCAAGATGGAAAATTGATGACTGAACAAAGATTTCACAAATCATATCTCTGCCTCCAAGTCCCACTGAAGGAAAGCCTAGGAAGGTTAACTACTAGAATATAGTTGATCCTCATCATTCACGAATCCATATTTGCAAATTCACCTACTTGCTAAAACTTGCTTATAATCCCCAAATCAATACTCATGGTACTTTCCTGGTCATTTACAGACAAGTTCAGAGCTGTGAACATTTTGTATTGTCTATTGTGCACATTCCCAGCTGAGGTAGACAAGATAACACTCTGCCTTCTTGCTTTAGCTTTTACACTACAAACAAGTGTCTTTTTCATGGTTTATTCAGTGCCATGTTTTTGCATTTTTGTGTTTTTTGTTGGTGCTCTTGTTGTTTAAAATGGCCCCTAAGTGTAGTGCTGAAATGCTGTCTAGTATTCCTAAGTGCAAACAGGCTGTGATGTACCTTAGGGAGAAAATACACGCGTTAGGAAAAGCTTCAATCAGGCAAGAGTTACAGTGTTGTCGGCCAAGAGTTCAATGTTAATGAATCAACAACATATATTAAATACGCTATCTCCAAACAGAATAAAACAAAGTTATGTACTGATTGATGGAAATGTTGTGACCAAAGGGTTGTAGGATCCTAACCCTGTATTTCTCTTAGAAGCAATGATTCAATATTCACTAATTTAGTGTTCGCAGTGGCTTTACAGTATATAACTACTACAACTAATGACTTAGATGTGCATATAATTAAAGATCAACTTCCTCCCCTCACCATTGTAATCCTCTGTAATTTCAGACTGAGGAAGCAAACAAAACAAAATTTTCATTCTTGCTGTATTCAAGAAGATGTTTTCAGAGTTTGTTCTTAAGCACTATAATCATATCCACAGTGTTTGATCTATACTTACAGTTTTCATAAAAAGTTACTACATACAAAATGTCCACCAGCAGCATTCAACTTGCAATACCAAAAGATTATTTCCTAAAAATGTTTATCTCTTACTTAGTACTTGTCTGTTTCAGAACTGACCACATATTCCTATACTCTTTACTTTACATACTGATACAAAGTAGTGTGTTATCATTTGCTATCTTCATGTTTAATATTTGTCCAATTAAATACAGCTAACTTAAATAGCTCATCCTATAGAATTATAAAACTGGAAAATGTAGTTCTAGATCAGCAACTCTCTTTTCCTAGAGAGTTACAGAAGCTATCAAATAGCATACCTAAAGTCAAAGTGACAAAAAACAAAGATTGAAAATGAAACTAAACCACAACAGGAATTTAAAACAACCCTTTAAAAATGTATGTCTGTAATTCAAATACCATCAGTAATGTTCCTTAAGTGGCAATGTATGTGTAATTAAAAAGATGACTGATGAGAAATTCAAAGCCCTGATCGCTGTTACAATACCAGTACTGCAAGTCCTCATATTTACCTTCTTTAATGCTTTTACTAAATCTGCATAATCGCCAGCTTCCAGTTTGGGGTTTTTTATTAGTACTTCTACAGACTCCAGGGCCTCTTTTCTCTCTTGCCATTTTTTTGCCTCCTGCAAGATACAATATGAGTCATTTGTAACAGAAAATAAGAGAGCGGAATAAAAGTCTATTTATTGCACTCTGCTAATTCAAAGATACATAATTTTTTTAAAAAATTATAAAACTGGCCGGGCGCAGTGGCTCACGCCTGTAATCCCAGCACTTTGGGAGGCCGAGGAGGGCAGATCATGAGGTCAGGAGATCGAGACCATCCTGACTAACAAGCTGAAACCCCGTCTCTATTAAAAATACAAAAAATTAGCCGGGCGTGGTGGCAGGCACCTGTAGTCCCAGCTACTCGGGAGGCTGAGGCAGGAGAATGGCATGAAGCCGGGAGGCGGAGCTTGCAGTGAGCCAAGATCGTGCCACTGCACTCTAGCCTGGGCGACAGAGCGAGACTCCGTCTCAAAAAAATAGTAATAATAATAAAAAATAAAACTGTGGAGGCAATCAGAACATTTTGTTCATATATATAAATTTTTGTTCATATATAAAAAGTATTTTCATAAGATGTTATAACTAAAGTAATATAATAAACAAACAATGCCACAGATGTTTCATTCTCATTTTCTAGGCAAACGTTAGTAAGCAGATGTCAAACAGAAAACATTAATAGAAAGCATTTCTAGCCCACCCATCTCACAGCAGCACAATTACAGGAGAGGAATTTCTACACTGACAACATTAAAAAGACCAGAAAAGAACAATCACATAACCAGCAACCCACTACTACAGTGGTGGTTGGGATAAGACTGTGTTTCTCAACTGGGGATGATTTTGTCTCCTAGGGAACTTCTGGCAATGTTTGAAGACATTTTTGATTGTCATGACTTAGGGAGATGGTATTACTGACATCTAGTGGATAAAAGCCAGAGATGCTGCTAAACATCATACAATGCACAGGACAGCTGACAAAAAATGTCAACAGTGCTAAGGTCAAGAAACCTTGGGGTAAAGTAGTGGCAGTAGAAACGGAGAAAGGGGAGGAATCCGGAGCTCTTTAGTGTTAAAAACCAGAGAGAAAATTAGAAAAAGGAAGTCAAGAATGTTCTGGTTTTATGGCAAGACATGTTTTAAAAAAGTGCTATAATATATATATGTACAAAGTAGTGTGGGAGCAAAGAGGAAGAAGCAACTAACTCACTCTACTAGGGAAGATATGGGATGGAAGGGGGTGCATCAGGCAAGGGCTCAGCAGAGTATTCTAATTCTATTCAAGTAATTATTTTACAAGAAACAAATGAAAGAAGTTTAACTATTACTTACAATTTTGTCATAAAAGTCTTTGGGAAGTTTGGAAAGGATTTCTACAGCTTCTAAAAGCTCATAAGCATCTATTTGTGGCAACTCATCACCATCATCACCACCTTTAAGGAGAAAAACAACACAAACCTTAAAAATGCTTAGAATTGTTTTACTTATCAGTTATCAGTCCTTTCACAACCCTGATGAAATTTTAATAGAGAAGGGACCAGAGTTATTAAAGCTACATGCAACTTATATTTTATTAAAGGCAATCCTACAAAATATGCCTAATGAACACAGATTCTCGTGGCAGTGCCAGTTCTTGCTAATTTTTGCAGAAACCAGTGTTTAAAATTGGCTTACCTCCTTCAGCATCTCCACCAGCGGACTGTTGTTGTTCCAATTTAGCTTCTAGTTCTTGTTGGGAACGAAGAAATCGAGTAGGTCTAGGAGCACTTGTTGGCAGTTTGACCCATTCTTCTTCTAGTTCTTTCAACTGCAAATGTCATATAATATTTAAATAATATCTGCATCTCCACCATTAGTTAACATACTTAATACTTACATTTATTGACATATCAGGACCCAATTTCTTTCTTTTTTTTTTTTATTGGAGACAGAGTCTTACTCTGTCACCCAGGCTGAAGTGCAGTGGCATGATCTTGGCTCACTGCAACCTCCACCTCTTGGGTTCAAGCAATTCCCATGCCTCAGCCTCTCGAGTGGCTAGCATTACAGGTGTGCACTACCACAGCCGGCTAATTTTTGTATTTTTAATAGAGATGAGGTTTCACTATGTTGGCCAGGCTGGTCTTAAACTTCTGACCTCAGGTGATCCTCCTGCTTCAGCCTCCCAAAATGCTGGGATGACAGGTATAAGCCACCGTGCCTGGCCTCTAATTTCTTATTTATGTGGCTCTACCAGGGCAAACAAGAAAGATTCATTCATTCATTCATTGAGAGACAGGGTCTCAACTCTTTTGCCCAGGCTGGACAATTTTGGCTCACTGCAGCCTCCACCTCCCCAGGTTCAGGTGATCCTCCCACCTAAGCTTCACGAGTAGCTAGGACTACACCCCAGGTTCAGGTGATCCTCCCACCTAAGCTTCACGAGTAGCTAGGACTACAGGCTGTGCTACCATGCTTGGCTAATTTTTTTGTATTATTTGTAGAGATAGGGTTTGCCATGTTGCCCAGACTGGTCTCGAACTCCTAGGCTCAAGTGATCTGTCTCCCTGGGCCTGCCAAAGTGCTGGGATTATAAGTGTGAACCACTGCACCAGCGGAAGAAAATATATAATTAAATTTTATTTCTTTTACAGCATAAGTCAAACTAACTTGAATTTACTATAAGGAAGACGTATGTCTAAGCACTAAGAAAGAACAGTAAGTCCCACTTTTTAAGACACTCTCATTAGTTCATTAATTCAGATACATTTACATCATCAGAAGAGTCTCCAAAACCAATTGTAATAAAAAGCCAGAAAGAATGTACTTCACACAGATAATAAGTTCTGCCACCCAAGAGAATTGCAGAGAAAGTTAGCTATGCTCAGAAAAGCTGATTTCAAAATTAAGAATGTAAAATAATTATTTTTAAGGACAGAATATCAACAACGATAGGAAGAAAATATTTTCATATTAACCTTGTGCGAAAGCAACCAGAAAACTTTTTGTCTCACCTGAACAGAGTTTATATTTTGTAATGGGGGTCTCAGAGCATCCCGAATCCATCTGTAAATCTCCACAGCAATTAGTTTGGCTTCATCTCGAACAGCCTTCTCTCGAGACTCAAAGAGTTTTGGCAACACTTTGATAATTGGCTTAAGCAAGATGATTTTGGAACCAAATTCACTACAAGTAAAAAATTGGGGAAAAACTGTCAACATGCAATGCGATTAAATAAAGCATTAGCTTTTCTTCATTCAAACATAGTTCCATATCTACATATTAGAAGAATCATATAAGTTCAGTTTTTTTTAAGGCAACAAAAGAAAAGGAACTCATAACTGCTTACCTACTAAGGTGTTGTTCTTCTAAGAATATTATTTAATGTGTAGGGCCCAAAATAATATTACCATTTTTAAACAAACTTTCTAGGTAAGCAGACTAGGAATAATTAAAACCTATAAAGGATCAACATGTTTAATACCCTTTTTTTTTTCTTTTTCAGATGGCATTTTGCTCTTGTTGCCCAGGCTAGAGTGGTATGGCATGATTGCAGCTCACTGCAACCTCTGCCTCCTGAGTTCAGGTGATTGTCCTGTCTCAGTCTCCCAAGTAGCTGGGGTTACAGGCATGCGCCACCACGCCCAGCAAATTTTTGTATTTTTAGTAGAGATGGGGTTTCACTATGTTGGACAGGCTGGTCTCGAACTCCTGACTTCAGGTGATCCACCTGCCTCAGCCTCCTAAAGTGCTGGATTACAGGTGTGAGCCACCACGCCCAGCCTAATACCTCAAATATGTATGTATATACATATAAAAGCTTACAAATATAAACTAGTTTATAAATATTTACATGAATGAAATCTACTTTTAATAAACCTTTAATAGCTCCTATAATTAAAGTGATTCATTTACCTAGATAGATCACAAATCCTGGCAGTATTTTGTTCCTGACTTTGTGGCTATCACACTATAACTCTGGGCATCTTAAATCTTTCTTTACTTCAGTTTTCTATGGGGAAAATGCTGCATTTTGACTTCTTTCAAAAAGCATATTTGGCCAGGCACAGTGGCTCACACCTGTAATCCCGGCACTTCGGGAGGCTGAGGCAGGTAGATCACCTGGGGTCAGAAGTTCAAGGCCAGCCTGGCCAACATGGTGAAACCCTGTCTCTACAAAAATACAAAAATTAGCCAGGCACGATAGTGGGCGTCTGTAATCCCAGCTACTTGGGAGACTGAGGTGGAAGAATCGCTTGAACCCGGAAGGCAGAGGTTGCAGTGAGCCGAGATCGCGCCACTGCACTCCATCCAGCCTGGGCAACAGAGCAAGGCTCCGTCTCAAAAAAAAAATAAAATAAAAAAAAGTGTGTTTAACCTTACATATCTGTCATAGATTACATTTTCAAGTTCCCAACTGGCCAATTTTAGCTATCTAATATCACTATTAACATTTGTGAGTATCAGATTCTGGAGCAGGAGAGATTTATTTATGAAAGAACACTGAAATTCTGTATGAGTAGTAGGACCCAAATTATTATTTATCTATTATCTAATGTGCACAAATTTATCTCATGTGAGCAAATGCAACAAAATTACTCAGTAATAGCTACTAGTGTACTCCAACGATTTTTTTTTCTTGGTTTTTGTTTTTAGTTTTTTGGAGACAGGGTCTCACTATGTCATCCAGGCTGGAATGCAGTGGTATGATCACAGCTCACTGCAGCCTCGACCTTCCCTGCTCAAGCTATTCTCCAGACTCAGTCCCCCAAGCAGCTGAGACTACAGAGGTGCACCACCATGCCCGGCTAATTTTTTTTTTGTATTTTTTGTAGAGACGGGGTTTCTCCTTGTTGCCCAGGCTGGTCTTGAACTCCTGGGCTCAGGCAATCTGCCTGCCTCAGCCTCCCAACCCAAAGTGCTGGGACAATACAGGCATGAGCCACTGCTCCTGGCCTTAATTATTATTATTATTTTTGAGATAGTGTCTCACTCTGTTAACCAGGCTGGAGTACAGTGGCACAATCATAGCTCACAGCAGCCTCACCCCCTGGGCTCAAGTAATCTTCCCGCCTCCTGAGTAGGTGGGACTACAGGCACAATAAAAAAAGAATTTTTAATAAGATACCTGGCTATGTGATATAGTTTAAGTACAAATATCATGAGAATAACCTACATAATCTCTAAGATTTCTTTTAAAATGCTTTTATATTATTAAAAAAATAACATTTTAACTTGGCTCAGCTGACCTTTAAGATTAAACAAAAAATAAGAAATTATAGTGGCAATAAACCATTTTGTTTTAGGGATATTTAACATGGTGCCTGAAGAACCTAACATTTGAGATTTCTTAAATCTTCCTATATATTATTACTGTTTCATCTGAATCTTTTTTCTCTATCCTGGCCTCCTTCTGTAAGAAAAAAAAGATGGAGCAAGTCCACATGGAAAATAGACACCTTAATAAAATAAAACCTAATTTTGATACTAAACGTATTACTATAGAAAACACAAAAGGGTACTAGAAACCTGTTTTAGGTACCACAAATGTTTCTGGTCACCTGAAGCTCTCACTAACAAAGCTTTAGCAAGCTCTGGAACCCAGGATCAAGCAGTTTGGCCTCAAGGTTCTTGAGGGTCCCAGAGAGCTACCTAGTTAAACTATAGATTCTGAAATGCTTTAGGACAAATAAAGAACCACACAGGGATGGGACTACATAACAACATCTATGAAGAAAACATGAGATATACGTCACTTGTTATTTTCCTACTCTTATTCTCCCAGTTTAGCTAAAAAATGAAATAACCAGAGTACACAGCACTCCAGACTAGAAACTTGTAATTTAAAGGTAGAAGATTATAGGCCAGGTGCGGTTGCTCATGTCTGTAATCCCAGCACTTTGGGAGGCCGAGGTGGGATCACTTGATGCCAGGAGTTCCAGACCAGCCTGACCAACATGGTGAAACCCATCTCTATTAAAGAAAAAAAAAATTAGCTGGGTGTGGTGGTGCTCACCTGTAGTCCCAGCTACTCAGGAGGCTGGAGGCACGAGAATCGCTTGAACCCAGGGGCGGAGGTTGCAGTGAGCTGAGATCGTACCACTGCACTCCAGTCTGGGTGACAGAGCGAGACCTTGTCTCAAAAAAAAAAAAAAAAGGTTACAGTATTTTTTAAAATTTAGACATCACTAAGGACACAAAAGATTTATTGATATAAGCATAGTTCTGATAACTAAGATGAGTCACTAAATTTCTAAGATAATAGAATGAGCATACTGTTTACTACTCAGAAAAACATCTGCTTGCTATATTGTAATAGGCTAGAAACAAGGAAACTTCATTCACATAAGAATCTAAGCAAGTCAAATTTTATAAAAGTACATTATGAGCAAAGCAAAAAACAATATTAAAGACCTATAAATCAAAGATCATTCAACAAAATACAAGAGTTTTTATACTTTCACAGAAGATAAACACCAAAGGAAACATTTTTCTCCAAGATGTAAGTCATATACAAAATCATGAGAGGTGAGGTGGATGATCTTCATTCCGTGAGGATTTTACTACAGCTGCTTTCTAAAATATCTGATATAGACAGTACTTGGGGACAGGATATCAGATTAGAAGAACTGCCAAGTCTGAACAAACTAGTGATCTGTCTAATTCAGATTTCCATAGCAAATTACAGCCACTTGTTCCTGAAAGAGATCCTATTCATGAAAAATTTCATGGCCAAACAAGAAAGTCTAGGGTTGAAAAGAACTTACTACATAAGAGCAAAAGTTACTTTTCTATTTGCTTTCACTGTGCGTCTCTTTAAAGGCATATAGCATTTGCTTCTACTTTACTAAAAAGGCACCTAAATAAAGGTTAGCTTTAGTCCACAAACTTTATCTTTAGCCAACATCTCAAAGTATAGACTTCGAAAGTCTATACTTAAGATAGCAAGAGAAAAAGAGCTGCTTAAATACCCTGAGGAGTAGTTTTCCAACAAAAGGCCAGTACTTTTCTTTTCAGTGCTTTTCCACCAAAAGGCCAATGTTTAAAATTTATTTATTTATTTATTTTTGAGATGGAGTCTTGCTCTGTCACCCAGGCTGTAGTGCAGTGGCATGATCTTGGGTCACTGCAACCTCTGCCTTCCAGGTTCAAGCGATTCTCCTGCCTCAGCCTTCCGAGTAGCTGGAATTACAGGCATGCGCCACCATGCCCAGCTAATTTTTTTGTATTTTTGGTAGAGACATGTTTCACCACATTGGCCAGGCTGGTCTCAAACTCCTGACCTTGTGATCTGCCTGCCTCGGCCTCCCAAAGTGCTAGCATTACAGGAGTGAGCCACTGAGCCTGGCCATATTTATTTATTTTTTAAAGAGACAGGGTCTTGCTCTCTCACCCAGGCTGAATTGCAGTGGCACAATCACAGCTCAGTGCAGCCTAGAACTTCTAGACTCAAGAAATCCTCCCCACCTCAGCTTCTTCTTTATAGTGGCAGGGGTCTTGCCATCTTGCCCAGGCTGGTCTTAAACTCCTGGCCCCAAGTGATCCTCCTAACTCAGCCTTCCAAAGTGCTGGGATTACAGGCATGAGCCACTGCCCCCAACTGAAAAGGCTAATTCTTAATCTGATAACAGGTCAGAAATCTCTATTCATCTTCATTAGAAAGGGATTCAGATAAAATAACTACACAACACACTTGAAGGCTAAAATTAGTCAACATGAAGTGCCACACTTGGGGAATGACTTTCCTTATTCAGGTCACTTTCTTGCTTGTTTTGGCATGCCAACTCAAATTCTGCAGTTTCCATTTCTGTTTAAACCTGGAATCCAAACTCAATTGAGATACTCTAGTTCAGGGATCCCTAACCCCTGGGCTGTGGCCAGTACAGTGGCCTGTTAGGAACCAGGCACACAACAGGAGGTGAACAGCTACCAAGCAAGAATTACCCCCTGAGCTCTGCCTCCTGCCAGATCAGCAGGGCATTAAGGTTCTCATACGAGTGCAAACCCTACTGTGAACTGCACATGTGAGGGATCTAGAGTGCATGCTCCTTATGAGGTGGAACTGTTTCATCCCAAAACGACCCCCCATCCCCCCAACACACAATTCTTCCATGGAAAAATTGTCTTCCATGAAACTGGTCCCTGGTGCCAAAAAGGTTGGGGACTGCTGCTCTAGTTAACAAAGCTAAAACAAAGTCTTACCTTAAGGCTTTCCTCAGTGTCTCTATACAGGCCACTATGATCTTGGGATTCTTATTGTCCAAGCCTTTTAGGAGCTCTTCTTGCACAGCCTCTCCTTTCTCAATCTCTATGTACATAAGACAGATCTCTATGCCCAGCTCCTTGGCTTTGGCTTTAGGTTGATTGAACACCTTACTTACAACACCTGACACAACTTCTCCTGTGGTTCTGTAACATATTATAAAGAACAAAAACCCCACTTAAGTAGTAAGAATTGGAAAAAGGTCACGGAAAGGGGGTGTACGAGTACTTTTACAAATGCTAGAAATACAGTAAATGAGTCTTTAATTTTTAAATTTATGTTCAAGAATATTTTAAAAACTTACGTTAACCATAAAATTTTAAGACATGTCATAGCAGGCATAGTAACAGTTTATAAATGTAGAAAATTCAAACAAAAAATTAAAGATCCCTTGAAATCCCACCACCCAGAGAAAACTACTTTCAACTTTTTGATATCCCTCCTTCCAGACCTTTCTCTAAGTGTGTGTATATGGACATACAAATATACTTTACAAAAGTAGGGTTACAGAATGCTTGCTTTCAATTTTTTTTTTTTTTTTTTTTTTTAAAGAGACAGGGTTGGTCGGGTGTGGTGGCTCATGCCTGTAATCCCAGCACTTTGGGAGGCTGAGGCGGGTGGATCACCTGAGGTCAGGAGTTCAAGACCAGCCTGACCAAAATGGAGAAACCTCATCTCTACTAAAAATACAAAATTACTCAGGTGTGGTGGCGCATGCCTGTAATTCCAGCTACTCAGGAGGCTGAGGCAGGAGAATCACTTGAACCTGGGAGGTGGAGGTTGTGGTGAGCCAAGATCGCGCCATTGCACTCCAGCCAGGGCAACAAGTACGAAACTCTGTATCAAAAAGAAAAGAAAAAAAAAAAAATAGAGACAGGGTCTTGTGCTGTCACCCAGTTGGAGTGCAGTGGTGGGATTATAGCTCACTGTGACCTCAAACTCCTGGGCTCAAGCGATCTTCCTGCCTCAGCCTCCTGAGTAGCTAGGACTACCGGCACATGCCACTGCATCTGGGCAAAAAAATTTTTTAAGTCGTTTTAAACACTTTTTAGGAAAAGAGAATTTCTTCACAGAGGGAACGGATATGTACCTTTAATAATAAAAGACTACTCTTGACTCCTTGATATGACTTTTCAATAACTTTACTGCTTTGAATCTCTTCTAAATGAAATGAAACCTACACTACCGGGAATCAGAAGAACTGAGTGGGTTGAGATTACATGCAGCATTTATCAAAAAACAGCTTCTAGTATCAGAAGAGAAATTAAAAAGTGATAGTTTTACTAATGGTAAAGGAAACCCAGTGATGCCAGTTAACCAAATTGTCAAATTAATGATGATCTTTATTGGTATAATCTTTGAAGTAAGTCAAGTATATATTTCTTGTGGAAGTAAGTCAAGTGTTTCAACTTTTTTTTTGTATGGAGGGTTCCTTTCAATGACACAGAGACTAGAGTTAGGAAAATCAGGTCTATGAGGTATGGGATAGTAGGATGACTAGAAATCTGTCATTCACAGATCAAGTTAAACTGGCCAGGAGTCACTGAGGTTGTTTAGTAAGCATTACCTCCCCCAAGAAATAAAAATGCCTAATGAACAAAGGGAGAAAGACATGATTCTAACATCACCTATCTAACAACCCTTGTAAAAAATTTAGTTTTCTATAATGCCCAAATGTCTTCAGTGAAATTCTGATAATTCCTTTGCTGACAATCTCTCAGTTTCTTTTTGAAGTTACTAAAGACTCTTCCTTTTAGTTTAGAATAATTCCCATACAAAAAGCTTAAAAGGAAAACCACTTGGTCATCAAACCTTAAGGTAAACCCTCAAAATATTATTTCTAATTTACTCCTCTACAGATCTCATGTGCCATTTAGATTTCTGAGAATAAAGACTGAATGAAAAACAAGTATCAAGAAACTACGAAAGTAAGAAAATTCATCTATTCTAAAACTGCTAATAACTAAGGACAGTGATCTACAAACATACATTATGTAACACCAAACAGGGGTTTTTATCAGTAAAGTTGGAAAGAAAGTACTTACTTTCCTGCTACATGGGCATTTTCAACATAAACAAGTGCAGCTTCTAATCCTTTCAATTGAACCACTGCATTGGAATCAGTGACAAATTTTTTGATCAATCCTAAAAATTTGGACCACTCTGGGCTCTTTTCATCCTTTATTTTCTGGAAGATCTTCAGGGCCTCTTCATACCCACTTAACCTTGCTTTCCACAGCTAAAAGAAAAGTAGTATTTTGAAACAAAACATAATTTAATGATACTATCATCTACTGTTAATCTGTGGGGGGAGGGTGTGAGAGTAGAAATGAATACCCTATGTCAGGTAATGTAAACAAAGGACCCCATGACTAGAAACGAAAAAAGAGTTTAAGAAATTGGCAGTTTTCAAAAAAGATTAGCTAATAAACTTCTTACAAGTGTTTAGTGTTTATGATACTCTGCCATTCATAATAGGCCATTATAAATGAATCTCACATTGTATCTAAGAATTACTTATTACTTCTTTATAATATTGTATTAAAGATGTGATAACTCAAACATGAGAAATCACCCTGATGAAACTGCCCCATCTCCAAAGTATATGCTGTTTTTTGGTTCTATTTTTGTATAATCATTAGGTAGCTTTATATTACACTGTATATTAATTTCAGCTAGTAGATTCCGGACATTTTTACTGAGGTATTCTTTTTTCATTAATTTATTCAACAGGTGTTTAATAAATAAAAATCAATTAAGCTCTGGCCCTTGTGGAGCTTACACTCCAGCAGGAGGGGACATTAAGCTATAATACAAATAAATTTAAAACTAACAAAGCATTAAGTACTACAAAGGAGAAGCAACTTGGTGCTATGAAAGTATATATTATAAAAGGCTTTGTCTTAGTGTTAAGAAAAAATTTCCTGAGAAATGGTAACTGAGCTGAGCCCTGAAAGATAAATTAGGAACTAATCAGGAAAGAGTGGCAAAAGGGGAGACAGAACATTCCAGAAGGAACAGTATACTCCAAGGCCCTATGACAGCAGGGAATATGGTATTTTCCACTCCTATAAAGAAAGAGAGGGGAGCATGGTACAAAGTAAGCTGGAGAGGATTGGAAAAGGCCAGATCATGCAGGACTATGAAGGCCAAATAAAAGATTCCACTCATTATTCTAAGAGCAATGGGAAAGCAATGAAATGATTTGGGGGCAGTTAAATGAGAAGTTAGTTCGTGGGATGATCGAATTTGCATTTACTGTGTTAAGCATTAGTAAAGAATTAGATGTTTGTCCTCAACACTATTAGATCAAAGAGACAGAAGGATCAACATATGATTGAAAAACAGAAATAATTTACATGTTATTTGTTTAATGTAATTAAAAATGTAATTGAAAATGTAATTGAATTGATTCAATAATTGAATCAATTCAATTGATCCAATTATTGAATCAATTGAATTGATCCAATTATTGAATCAATTGAATTGATCCAATTAATGTAATTGAAAATGTAATTTGGGGCAGGTGCTATGCTCACAGAAAAAAAACTGTTCCTTCTAAGGAAGGAATGCTGCCTAACCCACTATAAGATGCATTCATTAGGAAGAAGGCATTACCTATTCTGCAAAATTAGAGTGAAGTATAACATAAATTAACATCATAGTTGAACATTTACTAACCAATTTAAACCAGATTTATTTTTTTATTTTTTAAAATTGGGCAACATCTCATTCTATAAAGTAGAATGAGTGTTCCCTAAACAGATTTAACATCTCTATGCTTTAAGTTTCAAAAACACACAATAAATGCTCAAAAAATGGGAAAAATAAAGTACCAAATCACACGAGATTGAAAAACTCTTAGCACATATTAACCAATCAAAAATCGGTAAGTCTAAGATTTATCTATATTGTCTGCCCCTTTCAGTGAGAATATACAATATCTACCAAAAAAAGCATTATAGTTAACGATTCTAAATAAGTTCCAAAATTCTCCAATTTTTGTTGCAATTTAATGTACTACATAACCAACAATTTCTATGCGAATTAGAATAAAAACCAACTAGCTCACTTTTAATCTGGCCTTATCTGAAGAGCTACATGTTGATTTTTGATACAGTATTCGGCCTTGGCTAATTTATTACGTAGGATGAAGGAGTGGTTCTGTGGAGGATATAGGGACCATGGCTCCAAATTTCTACTCTACATAGGTAGAACTGTATGTATACAACTGTGTAAGTTAGTATATTTTATTCAGTATTTTTAATCAACAACCATAAATCCTGAATACTCAGATTCAAAACAAACTTTAAAAGAACTGTCAAGAACATAAAGGGGTAAACCTGAGGACTTGGAGTAGAATAAATTTACAAGAAGAAATGAAATTCTAAAATCTACCAGATGGTAGATGTTTGTTTAAAATGATTAAAAATGAAGATGTTTGTTTAAAATGATTAAAAATGAAAGAAACTAGAGGTATAGTTGGGGAAAAAATAAGATAATCTGAAAGGATGCCCACCAAATAATGACATGATGTAATAAATTGTATCTTACTAGCATAAACTAGAAAATAAAGATTGGTAGATTCTGAGGGTAAATATTGGAATGCTGATCACATAAATCAGAGAACCTAAAAAATGCTGGATTTCTAAGGCCAAATTCAGAACACATCTCAAAAGAAGAGTCTCTATATAATAAAATATTAGTAAGTACTTAGGTACCAGAAGTATATTGTACTGTATATAGAAGGAGATGAAAAAACTAGCCAGTTACTTTTTATAGATACCACTTACTTTTCACTTCACTAATATCTTTTCTTTGAATTCTTTCCAGAGACAAAAAAATTTTTAGTTGAGCTACAGAAACCTATTTTCAATGAGAAAAAATAACATATCTAACAAGGCATCAGTATTTTTGAAACTGCCAATGTTTTCACACACTTCTAAGTAAGATGATAGTATAACTGCTGACAAAACAAGCCAACGACACTGAAAATCGAATTCCAGAAGAATCTTACCTTGTGTTCACATTTCTGATCAACTGGCAGTTTCAACCACTCACTGTCATCTCCCATTGTGCTTCCAGGTTTTCCTTAGAATTAAGAGTATTTCCTGGTCAGATAAAGGTAGAAACCTGCTTAGCAACCAGGCAGTCTCTTAAGACAAAAATAACTTTTCTGAGATTATTATTTTATCATTCATGCAACAACAAGAGTAAAAATCCCATTCTTTCGTCAGATCCCCACTTAATTCAATTAACAGGACTTTTTTTTTTTTTTTTTTTTTGAGACGGAGTCTCACTCTGTCACCCAGGCTGGAGTGCAGTGGCGCGATCTCCGCTCACTGCAAGCTACACCTCCTGGGCTGACGCCATTCTCCTGCCTCAGCCTCCCGAGTAGCCGGGACTACAGGCACCCGCCACCACGCCCGGCTAATTTTTTTGTATTTTTAGTAGAGACTGGGCTTCACCATGTTAGCCAGGACAGTCTCGATCCTGACCTCGTGACCCACCCGCCTCGGCCTCCCAAAGTGCTGGGATTACAGGCGTGAGCCACCGCGCCCGGCCAATAGAATTTTTTTTTTAAAGTCACTCAAAAGACAGGACACAGTGGTGGCTCATGCCTGTAATATCAGCACTTTGGGAGGCTGAGGTGGGCAGATCACCTGAGATCAGGAGTTCAAGACCAGTCTGGTCAACATGGTGAAATCCCGTCTCAACTGAAAATACAAAAATTAGGTGGGTGTGGTGGTGCAGGCCTGTAGTCCCATCTACTCGGGAGTCTGAGACAGGAGAATCGCTTGAACCTGGGAGGAGGAGGTTGCAGTGAGCCAAGATTGTCCCACTGCATTCCAGCCTGGGCGACAGAGTGAGACTCCATCTCAAAAAAATAAAGTCACTCAAAAAATATAAATATAAATATATTCCAGTCTGGGCAACATTGTGGAACCCCATCTATACTAAAAACACAAAAATTAGCCAGGCATAGTGGTGTGTGCCTGTAGTCCCAGCTACTCGGGAAGCTGAGGTGGGAGGACTGCTTGAGCCCAAGAGACAGAAGTTGCAGTGAGCTGTGATCATGCCACTACACTCCAGCATGGGCAACAGAGCAAGACCCTGTCTCAAAAAAAACCAAAAATTTGTTTTCTAAAAAATGATGCTTTTATATTTTCCCAAATGAGAACTTCTTAGATATAAAACGAAGCTAGAATAAAACTGAATTGCTGAGCTAAATGGCCTTTTAAAAGGCCAAGAAAAAAGTTTTGGAAAAAGTCATACTTTCACCTAGAATTACTTATAGAAAATAATCAATATGGGGGTCGGGTGTGGTGGCTGACGCCCGTAATCCCAGCAGTCTGGGAGGCCGAGCCGGGCGGATCACGAGGTCAGGATCGAGACCATCCTGGCTAACACGGTGAAATCCCATCTCTACTAAAAACACAAAAAATTAGCCGGGCTTGGTGGCTGGGGCCTGAGTCCCAGCCACTCTAGAGGCTGAGATAGGAGAATGGCGTGAACCCGAGAGGCGGAGCTTGCAGTGAGCCGAGATCGCACTGCACTCCAGCCTGGGCGACAGACTCCGTCTCAAAAAAAAAAAAAAAGAAAAGAAAAGAATCAATATGTAAAAATGTTGATGATGCCAAGCTCCCTAATTCTAGCAAACATGACTAGTCAATGTTTACATAAACAAGTACAAAATTAAATCCCTGAATGAACCTTTATACATATTCTTTATGTAAACCATGTTTTTAAGTGAGGTTTAAAGTCAACATCCATTTAATAACTTTATGCTACCTATCTTCTTTTTTTTGAGACAGCGTCTTGCTCTGTCGTCCAGGCTGGAGTGGAATGAACACGATCTTGGCTCGCTGCAACCTCTGCCTCCTGGGTTCAAGCGATCCTTCCACCTCTGCCTCCTGAGTAGCTAGGAGTTGCTGGGACTGCAGGTGTGCACCACCATGCTCAGCTAATTTTGAAATTTTTTGTAGAGACAAGGTCTCGTTATATTGCCCAGACTGGTCTCGAACTCCTGGGCTCAAGTGATCCCACTGATCGTGAGCCACCGCACCCATCCCTATGCTATCTATCTAGACAACACCTTTTTCTTATTATAAAAGTAATGTGTGTAAACTGCAGAAAATTTAGTAACTACAGAAAAAAATCTAAGTATTAAAATACAATTTTACCACCACCTAATAGCCATGATGAACACTAAAGTACGTATCCACCTGACTCCTTCCAGTTTTTTTTCAATACACATGTAGTAATATAAATCATATGAAAAAGACAGGCATAATCCCCTTATAACATTTTTGTTATATGATCACAAACATTTTCCCAGATTTGAGAATATGATGTTTAAAGTCTACATAGCACTCCATTTTACAAATGTACCATAATTACCAACCCTACCATTGGACATTTAAATTGTTTCCAATTTTTCTTTTTCATTTTTGAGACAGGGTCTCACTCTGTCACCCAGGCTGGAGTGCAGTGGTGTGATCACAGCTCATTGCAACCTTGACATCCTGGGCTCAAGTGATCCTCCCAACCTCCGCCTCCCGGGTTCAAGTGATTCTTTTAACTTAGCCTCCCAAGGAGCTGGGACTACAGGCGCATGTCACCATGCCCAACTAATTTTTTAGTTTTTTGTAGAGATGGGGTCTTACTATGTTGCCCAGGCTGGCCGATTTTTCAATATTATTAATAACATAGAAGAGGTCCTCCGCAATTCTCCATCCCTAGTTTTGGCCTGACATAAAATATGTTTTCAATAAATATTTGTTTATTGAATATATACTCTGGTAATATCTATTCTGAATCAGGCACGGTGCAAAGTACTTTTTAAACATGCTAATTCACTTTGTACTGACATCAACTACGTGAAGGAAAGATATTCTCATTTTACACACTAGCTTCACAAATATTAAGTAACCCGCCAAAACAACAAAACTGGTAAGCAATGAAATTAAACTAAGATTCATAGTCTATGCTTCTTCCTTTACATTTTGTTCCCTCCCATGGCAAAGAAGAAAATGTCCCAGAGAAAGATGGAATTGTAAAAGTTTATTAGGATATGTGGAACTTTCATTAAGATTTTTCTTCAAAATCCCTAGGATTGCCATGAAACAGCAGCAGTGTAATTTAAAGGAGTCAGGAGAATCTGCAGGAACTCAAATACACCAATGATGGGAGACGGAATAGTTTAACAGTCTGGAAAACAGTATGGCATTATCAGATACACATGCCCTACCACCCAGCAACTCCATTCCTAGGTGTATAGCCTAGAAACTGATGCAAATTACACCAGAAGACCTATATAGGGATAGTCATAGCAATGTTGTTCATAGTAGTCAAAAGCTGGAAACAGTTCACATGTTCATCAAACTGTGCTTTTCAAACTCAGGACCAGTCTTCCCCCTACCACCCCCACCAACTGAATACTAGTATGTCTGTAAAATACAATAAAAATTATTATACCTCTGTATTTTTTAAGTTGAATGCCAAATGGTCCAGCTGCTGTGAATGCAAAATGGTCTAGCTGCTGTGTAAAACCATTTGGAAGTTTCTCAAAAAGTTAAAAGTATCATATAGGGATGAGCAGACTGATCTGGATTTTATAAACAGATATAAGAACCAAGTTTTTGCTACACAGTAGAGTTTGATGCCTAAAGAGCAAATAAAATTGCCAACAAAGAGAAGCATTAAGAAGATTAATTTGAACTATACATAATGCTTGCTGTGGTTTATTTGATCTAGTCCCTAGTAAAGACACATATTCAGAAATTTCAATTATTCAGAGCTCTCAGATTTTATCCCAGTCTAAAACTGAGGCAAAGACAAGGAGGTCAGCTAAAGTAAGTATGTTTTACAGACATATTATAATCATATACCGCTGATCTAAAAATGTCTTCCTAAGAGCTCAAATACCATATAGTCCATGCTATTGCTGAAAAGGTTTAGGCGTAATTGCTTATTTTTAGACGAGAGGTTAAGAAATGTTTTCAAGGTTATACATGAAGGCAGAACTTAGAATAAATTCCAAATTGTCTGATTTTTCAGTTTAGTGTTCAAATAAATAACAAATTTCCTATTAAATATGCACTATATCCCATCATAAAAGAGACCCCAAAATCTGTGCATTTTCTCATTAACCAACCAGTTAAAAGGGACAGAGAGATTAAGTCATAAGCAATACTAGAGCTGGGCCTAGAACCTATGTCTCCTACTTCTCAGTCTGTCTCTCTTCCCTACAACCCATGGGCCCAAGTGTGGTGTCTTTTTAGTTTAAATTCCTGTATTTTGATAGTCTATAAGAGTAATTACAGAGCTACCGTACAGATTATTTTCTCTTCTACTTAGAGAAAAACCACTGGCAGTACGACTATTTTATGGCAAATTCCCAAGCTCTTGACCTACAAAAGCTCTTCACTATCACAATACAAGAGATCTGAATTTGATTACCATTCCTGGACTCTCACCTCTGGCTAAGGAGATGCTATTGCAGAAGCACAGAATGATTTTAACAGAAGTTTGAGAAAAACTTCTGCTCCATCAAAAAGCAACCCATTTGAATGACCACTGAGTGCGATGATAGGCTCATAAAAAAAAAAAAAAGAAATTATTTTTTAAAAAAAGCAATGCATACACATGCCCAGAAATCTACTCAAACCATGTCTAGGAAGGACAACTGGATTAAAGAAACACAACAACTATGTAACTGTCATAGAAAACTTAAGATTTTTATTACTTAACCAAAATCTGACAAAATCCCATCTCTGAGTAGCAGGTGGCAAAAATGACAACACTTTCCCTCAAATTAAAAAAAAACCTCACTGTCTCCAGGTATTTCCCATTAACAAGGACAAGTGTTATCCTCTTGCCGGAGTATTCTGCATTACCAGGCGGCCAGAAATCTGAACAGTTTTCTAGCAGATTATCTCAAACTTCGGTGTGTTTGCTTTCCTAATCTTGGGACAGTGGCGTCCCACAAATTCCTTCAGAGATGGAGAGGGGTAAAGAGCTGTCTCTTTCACATTGTGCTCTTTCTATCAGGAGGAAAGGTTAACTGGACTCTTCCTAAGAGATGATCACTGTCAACATATCCAAAAGGGGTACGGGATACCACCAACACAGGCCTCTGGAGAGACAGCTAAACCTGGCTGTGAATTAGGACAACTTGGAGTTACTGCTCGACTGTACCAAGGTAGCTGAAAACCTAATGCTTACTCATCCCAAAGCTACCAAGGTCTTCAAATACCAGGGTAAGGATCCAAGGCCCAGAGAGATTCAGCTCCACCCATTCAGCTCAAATGGGTTATACTCTGGTAAAAGCAACCCTCTCCTCACCCCAAGTAAGAACCAGGTGGGGGCAAAGCCAGGTCGTGGGCACTGCTCACCCACTGCATGCCCAAACAAGCACCCTACGACTGCTGTCACCACCCAGAAGTAGAGCAGATACCCTGGCTTTAGCTCACTGCAGCCGGCATTGTTTACGCTCTTTCGCCGCCTTAGCCTCTGATAGGCCAGGAAAGTCCCCAGTACTGTCCACTAGGACTTGCAGCACGGTCGCGGGATGCTTGCCCTTTGCCCGTGGTTTGACACTTACGCTCCCCGGGCAGGGAGAGGTCAGGGAAGCTAAGGTCCGAACAGGATCAGCAGGAATACCCGGCAGGCGGCGGCGGCAGCATTGGTGCTGCGGACCGCTGGGAAACGCCTCCTCCGAGGGCGGGGCCCGGAGCGCCACTGTCAGAGTGCCCGCCCCACCCTCAGCTCCCCTCTCCGCACACTCTGAAAGCTTAAAGGGGCCGCAGTGTATCTTCGCCCAGAGGTTTGCAGGCCTCAGGCGCTGCTTCCAGGTCATAGGCTTTCCCAGGCAAGAGGCAAATGATGGACCAACTAGGAAGACTACTGCAGATGGGTGGACCTCTTTTTTTGGTAGTATTACACGTAATATTCCAGAAACAAAGGAGATGACCAGTTCCCACTATCACAATCCTAATCCCTCCTCCAAGGGTGAAAAAAATTACTGCAGGTAACAGCCAAAGCATCAAGGTAGATACATAGCCCCTCATTATATGTAAGCTGCTTACTTCATTAACCTCCTTTGGACTCGAGCAGTTCTTCAAATGGCAACTCAAAGGCCTGGAAAAGATCCTACAATGCTCCACCTCACCTTTTCACGGAATTTGTTCTTTACAAAACTGGAGGAATCCTGGACAATGATACAAGGTGGGCAGGAAGGTAATAGAAGGTGAAATAGAAAAATACCAGCCTGGGCAACAAAGTGAGACCCCATCTCTACAAAAAATAAAAAATTAGCTGGGCATGGTGGTACAAGACTAGTCCCAGCTACTCCGGAGGCTGAGGTGGGAGGATCCTGAGCCCAGGACTAGGCTGCAGTGAGCCAGATTGCACCACAGCACTCCACCCTGAACAACTAACCAAAACCCTACCTCTATAAAAGAAAAAAAGAAAAATAACCTTCCCCATCTTGTGTGTAAAATGTGATCTTTCAAAAATTGACCTAAAAGTCAGCATAAATAAATGTACAAGTCTATGTAAGTAATCTTGCATGCCAATACAATTGTAATGTGCAATCATGTAATTTAATATGAAGAGTTCTTAAGAAAATTGTAGTAGAAACGGCATTAATATTTCAAGGAGTTAAGTCCTAGTCTCTGAGATCTCCAAAGGTTAGCAACTAGTTTTAATTTTCTTTTTGTAGGAGGAGTTTGTCCTGAATCCTAGTTTACAAGGTTTGACTGCATTTTGTGTCTCCCATCATACCAACAGGAAAGATATGTGCTTTTTTTAAGTCCATATTACTCCACCTAATTTAGATGAATCAACACACCTCCTTAAAGCCTTGGGCCATCATCAGATCAGTACAGGAATCAATGTAGTAAGCTTAAAGACCATTTGTAAGTAACCCAATTTCTCCTATCCACAACAGGAATAAAGCAGAAATTTAAGAATCCAAAGAACAGTTATGAAGATTGCTCCACCAGGGAGCAGACTCAGGTTACTCTTATTCTGAAGGTTTTAGAGAACCCTAAGCTAAAGTTGCCAAGTATCTTTTCCTTACTTGGGTGGGGGCGGGGTAGATAAATAAAGTTGCCAAGTAAAAAATGGATTCAGATTAAAATAGTCTGATTTTTGAACTGCCAAGACAGTCTCATTCTACAATGCATTTAACTGTAAAGAATACCTCTGAATTAGGTAATTAAGACCTTCGTTCATTATATTCCCATCAAGTTTAACTGTTCTGAGAGTAATGGTTTGCAGATCAGCCTTTCTCATCAGATTGTGAGTTCCTCAAGGGCAAGGGCTGGAATGTATCTTAATTATCTTTTTCTCCCAATGTGTGATACAAAATAAGTACCCAACAAATATTTATTACAAGAGGTATGACCAACATTTTCTGTTACATAGCATTCTAGTGACATAGGACTTCAGTTAACTGCAATAAACATAGTACAATGAGTGTATGTGTGTATGCACACACAAATGGATAATACCCTGTGCTGTGCTTATGAGCGAATTAAACATTTTAAAAATTAGAGAAAAAAATCTACTAACAGTCACAAAAAAAGCCAAATACTGTATGATCCCACTTTTATGAGGTATGCAGTCAAATTCATGAATTCATAGAACCAGAAAGCAGAATGGTAGTAAACAAAGATGGGGTGGGGGTGTGGCTTGGGAGGGGGATAAGAGAAATATTTAGATACAGAGTTTCAGATTAGCAAGATGAGAAAGTTCTGGAGATCGGTTTCATAACGATGTGAATATACTTAACACTATTGAACTGTACACTTAAAAATGGTTAAGATGGTAAATTTTATACTATTGTTTTTTACCATACACAAAAAATGAGACATTCGTCTATACAAAAATTGCTTTGCAAATATTTAAAGAAAACAAAAGATGATATGGAAGACAGAAGTAAATATATAAATACAGTTGACCCTTGAACAACATGGATTTGAACTGCACGGGTTGACTTGCATGTGAATTTTCTTCTGCCCCTGTCACCCTAAAGACAGCAAGACCAACCCCTCCTCTTCCTCAGCCTATTCGACATGAGGATGATGACAAGGATGAAGACCTTTATGATGATCCACTTCCATTTAATGAATAGTAAATATATTTTCTACTTACTGGGCAATAAAGTGAGACCCTGTCTCTAAAAATAAATACAAAAAATTATCTGGGCCTGGTGGCACATGCCTGTTAGTCCCAGCTACTCGGGAGGCTAAGGTAGAAGGATTGCCTGAGCCCAGAAAGAGTGAGCCAAGAGGGGACCACAACACTCCACCCTGAACGATGGAGCGAGAAAAAATATTTTTCCTCCTCCTGATTTTCTTAACATTTTCTTTTCTCTAGCTTACTTTACTGTAAGAATACAATATATAATACATATACAAAATATGTGTTAAACAATTATGTTATCAATAAGGCTTCTGGTCAACAGTAG
Organism: Pan troglodytes; assembly: GCF_028858775.2. Taxonomy (NCBI): domain Eukaryota; kingdom Metazoa; phylum Chordata; class Mammalia; order Primates; family Hominidae; genus Pan; species Pan troglodytes. The sequence continues at coordinate 50,847,803 of NC_072407.2, forward strand.
GCTATTAGTAAAGTTTTGGGGGAGTCTAAAGTTATATGTGAAGTTCCCACTGCACAGGGGGATCCCTAACGTTGGCATTGCTCAAGGGTCAAATGTGCCAATGTGGAAGAAATCCATTAAGTTTTAAGAAGAAATTTGCAAGACAGTATATGAAGTCTAATTCCTTTTTTGTATGTGTATGTGTGTGTGTGTGTGTGTGTGTGTGTGTGTGTGTCTATCTCACATACACATTTACATATGCATTTGTGTAGGCTGATAATGACCCCTAAAGAAATCACGTTGTAATCCCTGGGACTTGTAAATGTTACTTTATTTGGAAAAAGGGTCTTTGCAGATGTGATTAAATTAAGGATCTTGAGATGGGGGGATTACCCTGGATTATCTGGGTGGGTAAAGGCAATCACATATATCATTACGGGCAAGACAGAGGGAGATTTGACCCAATGGAGAAAGTGATATGAAGAGGGATCAGAGAAAGATTAGAATAGAGTAGGCCGGGCACGGTGGCTCACGCCTGCAATCCCAGAACTTTGGGAGTCCAAGGCGGGCAGATCACAAGGTCAGGAGGTCGAAACCATCCTGGCTAACACGGTGAAACCCCGTCTCTATTAAAATACAAAAAATTAGCCAGGCGTGGTGGCAGGCACCTGTAGTCCCAGCTACTCGGGAGGCTGAGGCAAGAGAATGGCATGAACCTGGGAGGCGGAGCTTGCAGTGAGCCGAGATGGCACCACCGCACTCCAGCCTGGGCAACAGAGCAAGACTCCGTCTCAAAAATAAAAAATAAAAAAAAGATTAGAATAAAGTATTGAAAGATGGCCACAGGCCTAGGAGTGCCAGCAGCCACCAGAAGCTGGAAAAGGCAAGGAACTGATTCTTTCCTAGGGGCTCTGGAGGGAGTGTGGCCCTGCTGACTGACACCCTGATGTAGGTCCATAAGACTCATTTTGGATTTCTGGCCTCCATACTGTGAGAGAATAAATCCTGTTTTTTTAAGCCACCAAGTTTGTGGTCATTTGTTACAGCAGCCATAGAAAACTAGGACATCATTGTACATGTTTGAATGCACATAAACATTTTCTGGAAGGATCTATAGAAAATTATTAACCACGGGCCGGGGTGGTGGCTCTTGCCTGTAATCCCAGCACTTTGGGAGGCCAAGGTGGGGGCGGATCACGAGGTCAGGAGATCGAGACCATCCTGGCTAACACGATGAAACCATGTATCTACTAAAAATACAAAAAAATTAGCCAGGCATGGTGGCGGGTGCCTGTAGTCCCAGCTACTCGGGAGGCTGAGGCAGGAGAATGGCGTGAATCCGGGAGGCGGAGCTTGCAGTGAGCCGAGATCGCGTCACTGCACTCCAGGCTGGGCAACAAAGCGAGAATCAGTCTCAAAAAAGAAAAAAATTGTTAACCATGGCTACTTCTGAGAGTGTGTCTAAGGGTTAAGCAAAGAAATTTTTTTGAAAAAACTTTTACTTTGAACTTTAATACCCATCCATGCCTTCTGATTTTTAATAATGAGCTTCAGCATCTTTTATAATAACGTTTTTGTATTTTTTATATTATTAAATTTTTTTCATTTACTTTTTCTTTATTTAACTCCCGCTTAGATGATAAATAATGCTTTTAAAAGCTTTAAAACTTTAAAATTCCCACTCAGAGGCTTGAAGTTGGATCATCTGCCTATACTCATCCCATAGGCTACACTTCACTCTCTCTCTTAACATTTTTTGTATACATGATATCTCCTTTGAAAGAAGGAACTGAGTCTTATTCATTATCCCAGCATTGCATAGTGCTTTGTGCTCTAGTGTAAAATTTCTAAAATGGCACCATTTCATCAAGTCACAGAAGTCTTTTTGTTTTTTGTTTTTTGAGACAGGGATTGCTCCATTGCCCAGGCTAGGGTATGGTGGTGCAATAACTGCTCACTCTAGCCTCAACCTCCCAGCCTCATGTGAGCCTCCTGCCTCAGCCTCCTGAGTAGCTAGGACTACTGGGGCATGCACCACCACATCTGTCTAATTTTTAAATTTTTTTGTAGAGACAGGGTCTCACTATGTGGCCCAGGCTGGTCTCGAACTCCCAGGCTCAAGCAGTCCTCCTGCCTCAGCCTCCCAAAGAGTTGATATTACACTTGCGAGCCACCCCACCCAGTCAGAAGTCTTAAATATACAATAAACTTATCCTTTTTTTTTTTTTTTTTTTTTGAGACAGGGTCTTGCTTTGTTACTGAGGCTGGCATGCAGTAGCAGGAACATGGCTCACTGCAGCCTCGACTTCCTGGGCTCTGGCAAAACTTCTGCCTCAGCATCTCATGTGGCTGGGACCACAGGTGTTTGCCACCATGCCCAACTAACTTTTTTACTTTTTGTAGAGATGGGGTCTCACCACTTGCCCAGGCTGGTTTTGAACTCCTGGACTCAAGTGAATTGCCTGCCTCAGCCTCCCAAAGTGCTGGGATTACAGGCATGAACCACTGCGCCTGGTCTTATAAAGAAAATTTTGTAGAATGTGTATTTCAAATGTGTTGAGAAAACAATATATATTTAATAAAATTCTGAAGTAAACCCTTTTCAAAGTGAAAAAAATCACTCAGTAATATTATTTTGAAATTTTCTAAGATTTTTGCCACTGTTTTCCTAGTTACTTTTTTATTATAAGATCCACTAAAAGAGGGTAATTTCATTTTTAGAATCTTTCACTTTGGCAAAGCCATGGCAGTAAAACAGTTGCTTGAAAGAAATCTTACTGTAGAAAGCTCTACTCTAGATTAAATTTAGTGCAAACCTGGAGTCACGTTGAGCTCTGGAGGTAGACAGATTGAGTTGTAAACCTTGCTCTGCCACAAACCAGCTGATCCTCAGTTTTATCAATCATCATAACAATACCATCTTCACGTTGCTCCCTATTTAACACACACTTCTTGAACACGTATTATGTGCCAGGCACTATCCTAAGCACTTCACATGTATTTACTCATTTAATCCTTAAAACCTTGAAGTTGATATTATTATCCCTATTTAATAATGAGGCAATTGAGGCAAACAGAGTAACTTGCCTAACATGACTCATCTAATCATTGTTGTAAAGATTAAATGAGATTTTGCCTTTTACATGTTAAGAATTCCCTCCATAGCCAGGTGTAGTGGCACGCGCCTGTAGTCTCAGTTACTCAAGAGGCTGAGGTGGGAGGACTGCTTGAACCCAGGAGGTTGAAACTATAGTAAGCCATGATTGAGCCACTGCACTGTGGCCTGGGTGACACAGCAAGAGTTTATCTCAAAAAAAAAAAAATTTTTTTCCCACAAATATTCACATTATTCTCCTGTCCTGACAATTGTGCTTGTCAGATAGTGTGAGGCTATTCGGTGTTAGATGCTCATCTAGATGCTGAGTATAGGCTGTGCACCACAATAGCCCTGAGGCAAAGTACAATAAGAGAGTATGACGGAGGAATCTAATCTAGACTGGTGCAGCAGGGTTCAGGGAAGGTCTCCCTGTGAAAGTGATACTCAGGCTGAAAACTAAATGAAATTAATAGGGATTGTCCAAGCAAAGGCAAAAAGTAGGGACAACAGAGAATGTTTCAGGCATGTGTGTGGATCTCTAAAAGATGTAGGCAAGAGTAAAGAACAAAAATATGACCCATGTGGCCAAATAAGAGAAAGGCTGATTGGAAAGGGTCAAATTAAACAAATCCAATGGATTTTATGCAAGTAAGTTGTAGTATTAACAGATTTCATGGCAAATACCAAGCACTCAGTAAACCACAGCTATCATTACTATATTATTGTTATTATTATTAAATCTTTTTTTTTTTGAGACGGAGTCTGGCTCTGTCACCCAGGCTGGAGTGCACTGGCGGATCTCGGCTCACTGCAAGCTCTGCCTCCCGGGTTCACGCCATTCTCCTGCCTCAGCCTCCCAAGTAGCTGGGACTACAGGCGTCTGCCACCATGCCCGGCTAATTTTTGTATTTTTAGTAAAGACGGGGTTTCACCGTGTTAGCCAGGATGGTCTCGATCTCCTGACCTTGTGATCCGCCCGCCTCGTCCTCCCAAACTGCTGGGATTACAGGTGTGAGCCACTGGGCCCAGCTAAGTAGTAGTATTAACAGATTTCATGGCAAATACCAAGCACTCAGTAAACCACAGCTATCATTACTATATTATTATTATATTATTATTATTATCATCATCATTATTGAGATGGAGTTTTGCTCTTGTTGCCCAGGCTGGAGTGCAATGGCACAATCTTGGCTCACTGCAACCTCTGCCTCCTGGGTTCAAGTGATTTTCCTGCCTCAGCCTCCTGAGTAGCTGGGATTACAGGCGTGTGCCACCACATCCAGCTAATTTTGATATTATTAGTAGAGATGGTGTTTCACCATGTTGGCCAGGCTGGTCTTGAAAGCCTAACCTCAGGTGATCCACCCAGCTTGGCCTTTTACTATATCATTATAAGCATCATCCCAGTGTCATTGAGAGACTTTAGGTTGATTTCAGACTTAAACAAACCTATATTTCAGTCCTTTGATGTAAGAGTGGGCTAACTTGGCCTGGTGCGGTGGCTCACATTTGTAATCCCAGCACTTTGGGAGGCCAAGACGGGCAGATCACTTGAGATCAGGAGTTCAAAACCAGCCTGGCCAACATAGCGAAACCCTATCTCTACTAAAAATACAAAAATTAGCCAGGCATGGTGGTACATGCCTGCAGTCCCAGCTACTGAGAAGACTGAGGCAGGAGAAACGCTTGAACCTGGGAGGCGGTGGTTGCAGTGAGCTGAGATTGCACCACCGCACTCCAGCCTGGGCAACAAGAGCAAAACTCCATCTCAAAAAAAAAAAAAAAAAAAAAGAGAAGCCTAAGTCGGGTTACAGCCCTTAGGACCAAGTAAGGCAAGTCCTCTCTGGTCTAAAACAAACTGCTTCTCTGGGTGTACAAGCAATCTATTCCTTTTTATCCTATAGAAAGCAGATTCACTATTAAAAAATTATATGCTATTTGGTGATATTCAAGGGGACTATCCATAGGTTTGGAGGAATCTCCCATATTAAACATTGCTCAAAATTTGTAGGCAGCCCTCTAAAGCATAAAAATATTTTTATGTACTGGATAGAGATTTTTCTTTTCTTTTTTAGACAGGGTCTCACTCTGTCGTCTGGGATGGAATACAGTGGCACAAACATGGCTCACTGCTGCCTCCACCTCCCAGGCCCAAGTAATCCTCCCACCTCTGCCTCCCAAGTAGCTGGGCCACAGGCATGCACCACCACTCCCAGCTAATTTTTTTTTTTTTTTTCCCTAGAGATGAGGTCTGTCTATGTTGCTCAGGCTGGCTTTATATTTTACAGCTTTCGTTTCGCGACCTTTGTGATCAAGCTAACACTTCTAGTTATCTTGTAGCAGTGCCTTCTTTCTAATTTAGCAATTGATTTAAAGAACCAAGCAGGCTGAAATTGTGCATAGAAGAGTGAATAGAATCTGTTTGAGAGAAGTCAATAAAATAAAATATCAACTAAAAAAATAAAAATAAAGTATAAATGAATAATCATCCACCATTACCCTTTAAAATACATATATATATTACCTGGCTGTTTTGGCTGAGAAGGCCTAGAAACACTGACACCCCACTAGCAAGGAGCAGACGGCAGAGTATCCAGATCTCGGTTTCTAAATACCAAGCAAAAGGAACCAGAAATCTTTGGAGAAATGTCTAATTCTAGGGTTAGGGCAGAGAAAATAAAAGATGAGCCTGGAGCATATTAAAGTACCAGAAAATAAGAAAGTGTTCAAAAAGAAAAAAAAATTAAAAAGATGGGGGCATGTCAAAGGGACACAGGAGCCAACCAAAAAGAGCTCCCAACAGTCAAAGCTGGAATTATTCGAGGGAAAAAAATAGATTATAAAATCTCAAAGTACAGAATAAATATACATAAGCCAATACACACTCACACATACACACTAGTCCATAAGATACAAACAGTGGAATAAAGAAATAAATGGGTGAAAAGAGACAAATCTTCCTTACAAAATTCCAAATATATGTAGATACCCTTAACTCCGGGAAGTGGAATTTAATCCCTTCACCCACTTTGGGGGTGGGCTAGACCTGGCTACTCATTTTCAGAAGAATAGCTATAGAAAGGGAAAAATACTAACTTTAATACTTAACCTAGCAAACACTAACTTAACCAAGTGATCAAGGTTAATATCACTAATGATGTCACATGGATATCACAAAACCCCTGATATGATATGGTATTCTAAGGTATTCTTTCCAAAAACACGTAATTCTTGACTAATCATGAGAAAAATATCAGACAAAGACAAGGAGAAGGGCAGTCTACAAAACAACTGACTAGTACTCCTCAAAATGGTCAAGGTCATGAAAACAAGGAAGGACTGAGAAATTGCCAAAGACCAGAGAAGGCTAATAGAGATGACCATGAAGTGCAATATGTTACCCTGAATTGGATCCTGAAACAGAATGGGGACATGAATAGAAAAACTGTTGAAACACAAACAGAATCTGGAGTTTGTTTAAACGATGTTAATAACAGGGCACACTGGGTGAGAGGTATGCAGGAATCCTACACATCATCTTTGCAACTTTTCTGTTGGAACAATCTATAATTATTCCAAAATAAAGTTAATTTTTAAAAAGTTTCCTCTTAAAAAACTAACATTTATTTTCAAAAAAGGTAATGTCATGAAAACCAATAATTTTAAAAAGTGAGAACACTAGGTCAGGCACAGTGGCTCACACCTATAATCCTAGCATTTCAGGAGGCTGAGATGGGAGGATTGCTTGAGGCCAGGAGTTTGAGACCAGCCTGGTCAACACAGTGAGACCCCATCTCTTTAAAATAATAATAATAATAAAGTGGGGACACTACATACCTACCAGAAGGGCTAAAATCCAAAAACCCGATAGAACTAAGTGCTGTTAAGAACGTGGAGCAAGAGGAACTCTCATTCATTGCTAATAGGAATGCAAAATGGTACAGCCACTCTGGAATAGAGTTTGGCAGTTTCTTACAAAACTATAACTAGTCTTACCATATGATCCAGCAATCTGCTTCTAGGTATTTATCCAGCTGAATTAAAAATTTATGTCAGCTGGGCACAGTGGGTTGTACTGTTAATCCCAGCACTTTTGGGAGGCCAAGGCAGGAGTTCGAGACTTTTATGACATAAAGAGTGAACTTTAATGTATGCAAATTTTAAAAAGTCATTTAGGAGACTGGGAGATTGCAGAAAAGAATGAAGACTATGACAAGGGAATCTATATTACAGATGTGTGAAACAACTTCACCAAAGGGGGTGGGAAAAAGGTTCTGACCTAAGTAGCTTTGGTAATGAGTGGAGTCTGAAAGATTAAGGGCAAAAGGAACTGCACAGAAGTATGTACTCTAGTTGATAAAGTTTTTTTCATGGAGTATGGGTTAGCAATTCTGATACTGCTATCCATGTATGTATATCCATATATAATGGAACTGGACAATTAAATAAATGGATGGTGGAAATTAGGTTTTTCACTATTGTGAATGGAAATTCAAAGATCAGCAAGGGGAGGAGGCTAGAATGATCTATGTGATAATGGATCAGAATTGGAGACACCAGTAGGAACTCATGTTTTCCCCCCCGCCCATACTACTGAAAGTGATCTATGGAACTCGTTTAACTTAATATAGACACAGATGGCTACATAGAGAAATATTTATAGATATGTCTATATACATGGGGTTAGCATACATTCATATATTTCTTTGCTCTAACAGTTGAAAGGACCTAAAAGAAATGACACCCCAGTAGCAAAGAGAACACTCAGTACCCAGGTCTTGTTTCTAATAGCATTCTCCAATAAAGGAACCAGGGCACCTTGGGGAAATGGCTGATTCTAGCTCTGGGACAAGAAATACACAAGATGAGCCTGGAACATTTCCAGATAGTAAGGAAGTACTCAAAGATCAATACAAATACACGCACACACACACACACGTATGTTAAAGGAATACAGGAAGCTCCCAAAGGACAAATCTGGAACAACCTGAACAACAAAATAAAGTAATATTGGAGTGTAACCTAAAATATAAAATAAATATACTTGAGTCCACACTATTATCAGTAAATACTTGACTAAACTAATAAATGGGAAAGGAGAGACAAGAATTTCAAATAAATTAGGTAGGTACTCCACCCTAAGATCAAGGAACTCCCCATTCCTTAAGTGTGGGCTGCAAACAGTGACTTCCCTTCAAAGAATACAGTATAGAAAAGGAGGGGAAAAAAAAGTAAATTCACTGTAGAAACCTCACAAACACTATTTCAGGTCAATATGAACAGTCAAGGTCAATATTAACAGTCATAAATCATGTTGATAGCATGTACCCTTGATATGATGTGATGAAAATGGCACTTTACCTCTGTGGTCTTCCTGCCCAAAACCTGTAACTCCAATCTAATGAGAAAAACATCAGACAAATTCCAATAGAAGGACATCTTACAATGTATTTGACTAGTACCTCTCAAAACAGATTAAAATTTTTTTTAAAAATTCAGATGTATAATTTTTCTAGCTTTCTTAAAGACTTTCTGAACTAGTCTAAAATAATTTTAAGACTAATTGAGACTGTTAAGATACTGCTTACACCCAAAGACACAGGAACAAGCCTGGTGCAGTGGCTCACACCAGTAATCCCAGCACTTTGGATGCTGGAGCGAGAGGATTGTTTGAGGCCAGGAGTTCAAGACCAGCTTAGGCAACATACTGAGACTGTGTCTCCACAAAAAGAAAAAAATGACGGCCAGACACGGTGGCTCACGCCTGTAATCCTAGCACTTTAGCACTTTGGGAGGCCGAGGCAGGCAGATCACTTGAGTCCAGGAGTTCAAGACCATTCTGGGCAACATAGTGATACCTTGCCTCTTCAAAAAAAAAAAAAAAAAAAATTAGCTGGGTGTGGTGGCACTCGCCTGTAGTCCCAGCCACTAGAGGCTGAGGTGAGAGGATCCCTTGAGCCCGGGAGGTGAAGGTTGCAGTAAGCAGAGATCAGGCCACCACACTCCAGCCTAGGAGACAGGGTGGGACCCCATCTCAAAAAAAAAAAAAAAAAAATTGCTGAGCCACCATTGTCGCAACATTTTTAGAATATAAAAATAAATAAAGACACAGAAACACAGCCAACTGAATAGTCAGATACTGTTTTTATCACTTTTTTGTTCAGAGAAGATGATGCCAGTTTTGGCCAATTTTGTTCAACAAATATTTTTGACCACCTAGTTTGTTGCAGGCATTGTTGAGTCACTGAGGTAACCTCAAAGGAAAAAAAAAATCTATGTTCTGCTTTCATTTTTATGAGAAAATCTAACAATATATAGACAAACAATAAACAATTACATAACAATATATGCTATGAAGTAAATAAGGAAAAGTGAAGTAAAAGTGACCAAGAGGGCTCCTCTAATTGAGAGCTCAGAAAGTGTCTCTTTAAGGAGATGACATTTAAGTTGAAGCCTGAGAGTGCCAGTAATACAGGCTGGGGGTAGGGGTAGAGTGAAGTGAGAAGTTCCAGAACAGAATGCAAAGACGGAAAAGAATAAGCATAATGTGTTGGAGTTATACACATCAAGTAGGTAGAGTAACTGCCCTGATAGAAATGAGCTAAGTAATGTATTCTAAACTCCAGAGGCAAGAATAGGAAAATCATTTAAAAACCTTAAAACTCTCCAACACTGACTACCAAGAATCCTAATTAGATTAAGAACTCAATTTTTATGCGTCCCTTTAGCTACCCACCGCCACCACTGTCACAGTTGTCCATTTCCCATATGGTAAATGCCATCTTTCCTCTAAAAACTATCATGCCTGTCATTCATATTTCATCACATCTCCGATAGAAGTACTTTTTAAAAAGGGGCTGGGGGAATTCTACCCAGAAATTGCTCCTGAATTCTCCTACAGATCCCTACTTCACCTAGTACAACCATAGGTTAAGAGCAAAGGCCCTGGAGACAGACTGACTTGGGTTTGAATTCAGATTCTATCACTTAGTTCTATGATTTTGAGCATGTTGCACAGCCTTTTAAAGACTCAGTTTCCTCATCTGTAAAACATTGTGAGGATAAAAAAAGATAAAATGTAGCGGGGCATGTTGGCTCATGCTTGTAATCCCAGCACTTTGGGAGGGTAAGGAGGGCAGATTGCTTAAGCCCAGGAGTTTGAGACCAGCCTGGGTAACATGGCAAAACACCATCTCTACAAAAAATACAAAAATTAGCATGTGCCTGTAGGCCCACCTACTTGGGAGGCTGAGGTGGGAGGACAGATTGAGCCCAGGAGGTTGAGTCTACAGTGAGCCATGATCACACCACTACACTCCAGCCTGGGCGACAGAGCGAGATCCTGTCTCAAAAAAATTAATTAATTAATTAATTAATTAATTAAACAAAATGTGGGACCCAGTAGGCATTCAATACATGTTAGCTACTGCTAGTAAAAGTATCTGGGCATGTATTTTATTCAAGGACCAGAGCTGAGCCCAGAGGGATTACAGAAACTATAATTTGCTACAGTAAATTGTTTGAGAGATAAAACTGTCAAACTCCCTTAGGTCAGGGCCTTTGTCTTTTTCTGGTTCACCAGTGTATTCCCTGAATCTAGAACAATGTGTGACAGACATTAAGCATCAATCTCAATATCTGTTCAATGAATGAATAAGACCCCATTAAAGGAGCATAAGAGAGCCTGGCTTTACCTTAACATACTCATTCCCTGTCAAAATTTTTAACACTTATCCTAAGGCACTGTTAAAGATGTTTATTATTTTTAATTGCTTACCAAAAACCTAGAACAGTGTTCATAATATTAAGGTACTCAAATTTATTGCAATTAAAACTTTGCTGCTGGAGAAGCTGAGAGCTGAACACATGGTGGCCCCTGGAGCGTGGTGTGCCCAGAGAGGGCATAGAAGCTCCATGCCTCTTCCCCTATACCTCACCCTATATAGCTCTTTGTATCCTTTGCAATATCCTTTATAATAAACTGGCTGGAAAATGTGTTTTCCTGAGTTCTATGAACAGGTCTAGCAAATTAATCAAACCCAAGGCGGGGAATGGGGGGCAGTGTTAGGAATGCCCATTTTTATAGTCAGCCTACAGAAGCACAGGTAAAAAAAAAACCTGGGGCTTCAGACTGGCATCTGAGTTGGGGGCAGTCTTCTGGGACTAAACCCTCAACCTGTGGGATCTGACACTACCTCCAGATAGAGTGTGTCAGAATTGGCCAGGTGAGGTGGCTCATGCCTGTAATCCCAGCACTTTGGGAGGCTGAGGCGGGCGGATCACTTGAGGCCAGGAGTTCAAGACCAGCCTGGCCAAAATGGAGAAACCCCGTCTCTACTAAAAATACAAAAAATTAGATGGGTGTTGTGGTGTGTTCTTGTAATCCCAGCTACTCGGGAGGCTGAGGAAGGAGAATCTCTTGAACCCGGGAGACAGAGGTTGCAGTCAGCCAAGACTGCGCCACCACACTCCAGCCTGGGCGACAGAGCAATTCTGTCTCAAAAAAAAAAAAGGTATCAGAATTGAACTGAATTAGAGGACACACAGCTAGTGTCCACTGCTGAAGAACTACTTGCTTGGTGTGTGGGGAAAAAAATCTCACACATCTGAGGTCACAGAAGTTTTCTGTATTGTGAGAGTATAAGATAAACTTATTAAAGTTTCTTATTCTATATTCTCAGAATTGGCATCAGAATTGGGATTTGCTAGAATGACTTGGCTCACAGACACATATGGTTTGGGAAGAAAAAGGATAAAAGGATAGGGATGAAGAACTTTGATTCTTAGGTGGCCAAGTGGTCACCCATGGTAAAGAGCTGAAGCTGTGCTGTCATCAATTACTAAAGGTAAAAGTTATCCATGGAATCCAGAGATGGATCCAACTGCCTGGGAGTTGGTTCACAGGATGCACAAGGAAATGCAAACTAGTATTAAAAAGTGATATGCTGGCTCGGCACGGTGGCTCACGCCTGTAATCCCAGCACTTTGGGAGGCCAAGGCAGGAGGATCACGAGGTTAGGAGATTGAGACCATCTGGCTAACAGTGAAACTCCATCTCTACTAAAAATACAAAAAATTTAGCCGGGTGCTGTGATCCCAGCTACTCAGGAGGCTGAGGCAGGAGAATCGCTTGAGCCTGGGAGGCAGAGGTTGCAGTGAGCCAAGATCGTGCCATTGCACTCCAGCCCTGGAGAAAGAGTAAGACTTTGGCTCAAAAAAAAAAAAAAAAAAAAAAAGCGAAATGTTAAATCCCTTGGTTATTGTTATCTGTAACAGCTAAAATGAAATTAAAAGAGAGTGGTGGGTTGGACCTTCCTGCTAGACCAAGCTCAGCTTTCAGTGAGTGTGAGAGCTTAGGCCACTAGCCTCAAAGCTGTCCCTCAAGGGAAAAATGTACGCCAGGACAACAGAAAGTGCTTCTAAGACCTCTGGTAACGAAGAACGTGGTCTGCAAAAATCAAAGAACTATTGAAACCAGGGGGTACAATGTGAAGGAATTGTTTCACTTTGTACATTAGTATCATAAGCTTCCTGAAGAGGACAGTCTGATTCCACCCATAAATGCCAAGTGGAACACCCCAGATCCAGATAGAGCCACTGATATGCTTCATATGCAAGCCATGTGAAACTGGCTTTATGATGACTAGGATATTTACCCTCTGAATATGCCCACTACCCAGTCATGGTAAATGCTGTGGTTAAGGGTGACCCCTTAATGTGGATAACCTTACTGTTGCAAAATCAAAAGACAGTTCGAGAAGCCTTATCAAATGTGCTGTCTCAGTTTCCTCTCGTGGGTCTTACAGATGCTAATAAAACCATTAGGTTAAGAGAATGGTGAGACAGAGGGCAAATGGATTCATCCCGGAAGGTGGAAATTTTTAAATGGTTATTAAGAAGTAAGGTAGCAGGGTGTTGGCTCATGCCTATAATCCCAGCACTTTGGGAGGCCAAGACAGGATGATCACTTGAGCCCAGGAGTTCAAGACTAGCCTGGGAGCCAAAGGGAGACCCTGCTGGTCTCCCACCATTAAGGGGTTCCAAACAAGTTTGCTATATTTACCCCAGTTTGGAGAAATTGTAAGTCAGGAGGCAGATTACAATGAGAAATCTGATCTGAAATTGTGGAAACAATAGGTAGATGAGTCAAGATAAAGACTGGCAAATGGGCAAGGGTCTCTTGGCTCAACCATCTGCTGGGGACCCCAAGCCTTCTGTATATAAGTAGGTAAAATGGTCAGGGAGTGGCAAAAAGAAATTCCTGGGACTCCTTCATATGGAAGCCCCAGGTACGGTAGTACCAAGAGCCATTGGTGAAGCCCCGAACAGGGCTACAGTTAGATTGAGAAGGCCAGGCGTAGTGGTTCACGCCTGTAATCCCAGCATTTTGGGAGGCCGAGACAAAAGGATCCCTTGAGCCCAGGAGTTCAAGATCAGCCTGGGCAACAAGGCGAAACCCCATCGCTACAAAAACTAAAAAAATTTGCCAGGCATGGTGATGCACGTCTGCAGTCCCAGCTACTGGAAGGCTGAGATGGGAGGATCACCTGAGCCCTGAAGGTGGAGGCTGCAGTGAGCCATAATAGCAGCACTGCACTCCAGGGCGAAAGAGTGAGATCTGATTGAAAAAAAAAAAAAAAATTGAGAGAACACAAAGATATAAGTGTTGACAGAATTATGAAAGTTGGAAGCTGTGTCTCCTATATGTAAATGTTTTATTAGGAATGGATATTATGTCTAGCTGGGGAACACTTCCCCTACCTAGTATTGCAAAAACAAAACCTGTTGATAAAGTCCTAATAGAAGCCACAGTTAGAAAAGTGAGGGTTAGCCAGGTGTGGTGGCTCACACCTGTAATCCCAACACTTTGGGAAGCTGAGGCGGGTGGATCATTTGAGGTCAGGAGTTCGAGACCAGCCTGGCCAACATAGTGAAACCCTGTCTCTACTAAAAATACAAAAAATTAGCTGGGCATTGTGGTGCACACAAGAAGTCCCAGCTACTTGGGAGGCTGAGGTGGCAGAATCGCTTGAACCCAGGAGGCAGAGGTTGCAGTCAGCCAAGATCGCACCACTGCACTCTAGCCTGGGCGAAAGAGCAAGACTCTGTCTTAAAAAAAAAAAAAAAAAGAAAGTGAGGGTTGATGGAATTAAGATAAAAGCTTACAGGAGAGTTGGTATATTCAAACACACTTCATATGAGAGCATAAGAGCTCCACACCCTTCTCCCATACCTACAAGCCCTACGCCTCTCTTCATCTGTATGCTTTGTAGCATCCTTTACAATAAACCGTAAAGGTAAAAAACAAACAAACAAAGAAAAAAAAAGCCACCAAAAAAATAGGTGTTGCTAAAACTGAACTGTCAGTTGTAGAAGACTGCGATGGAATTACCACACCCACTGTTCATAATTCAAACATAATTCAAAACTGATCAAGACTTTAAAGTAATGGAGAATAAAGTAAAAGGCATGTTAATTGTTATGGAATACCTTTGCTTGCCATTGCCTCAGTGAACAGCCTTTAAAAAAATTTTTTTTCTTTTTTTTGAGACAGAGGGTCGCTCTGTCACCCAGGCTGGAGTGCAATGGCGGGATCTTGGCTCACTGCAACCTCTGTCTCCCGGGTTCAAATGATTCTCTTGCCTCGGCCTCCCGAGTAGCTAGGATTACAGGTGCCCGCCATCACGCCCAGCCATTTTTTGTATTTTTAGTAGAGAGAGAGAGACGGGGTTTCACCATGTTGGCCCGACTGGTCTCAAACCCCTGACCTCGTGATCCGCCCGCCTCGGCCTCCCAAAGTGTTGGGATTACAGACGTCAGCCACCGCGCCCAGCCTAAAATCTTATTTAAAAATTTTTTTACGTGAGTTTACCAACTAGATTTAACTTATGGTTGCAAAATAAGTTGATTTCACCTTTATCTATATCATTAAATTTGGTAAAAGCATTACAGTTTGTCCAGTCACTTCAGAGAAGTCAAAGTCTTCTACAATTTCTTAAAGTTTCAAAAGATTCTTAGCTTAATTTATTGGCTTTTTAGGTCAAAAGAAGGACTCTTCAGGGTGATGAAAATGGAGGAAGGAGGAGCTCACCTTTCTAAAAATGAGTTTTCAATTACTATAATTATGCATAAGACAGGCAGCATTTCTGGGCCAAGATTTGATGCCTTGGTCCCATGAGAATTAAATTAGAGCCACGCATAAATTTGGGGCAAGTTCTGCAAAAACCACTTCAACCTCTATTGATGCTGAATGAAAAACTCATTGTTAAGATTCATCAACACGAATATATTTTCTAACACACACTAGCCACTCTGGCAACAACCCTTTCATCATTTTCTATCCAAGAAACGGAACGGAATGCATTTCAATCCTGCTCAACAATTACCACGATTACAAGTAGAGGGAAGAGCTCAAAGTAAGAATCTAGTTCACCGAGCCCGACCTTAAAGTAGCAAGGCCCAACCCACACTGCTGGCTATTGTATTGGTTCCCCCACGCCTCCATGGCTGGAAGGACACCTGAACGCTTCCCACACGTTGAGAGAGAGAAAGCCAGTCGTTAAGGGCGGGGTGGTGGATGATCGGAATCGTTCACATCGCAGCAAGCCAGCAGGGACACAGGTGTGCGGCCAGGCCCCGGTGCCGCTGTCCTTGCTCCAGGGCGACAAGGCCCTTCGCAACCACCACAGCCCTCGTAGGCGCTTACTTATTCATTCACTTGACAATTACGCGAGAGGCACTCTAGCAGGGCCGGCTCTCGGGGCCCCCGCCCTAGTCTTGGTAAATCGCTGCCGCCAGGCGCGGCCCTGCACCGCCCGCGCCCCGCGGACGCTGCCACCCGCGCCACGCTGCGGCGCGCTCTGGCCACCTGGAGCCCAACCCCGGCCTCCGCCGCACACGAGCGCCCACGCCCCCGGCCCTGCCCGCCGCAGGTCCCCCGGCCTCCGCCTCGCTTCGCCGCCTCAGACCTGCCGGGTTCGTGGGGCAAGGGGGGCGCGCGTCTGGAGACCTCCAGCCGCCCAGGATTCAGGGGCTCCTCTGCGCGCGCGATGCCTGCACTCGAGGGCCTCGCGGGTGGGGCAGGCCCACCGACCACTCACCTCAGCTGGGTCAGAACCAAGCGGCCTGCTCTAAGCCGTTTGAAACCGCTTGGGCCGCCGCACACCCCGCAGTGTCCTCGTTCTTTATTGGTCCTCGACGGACCGCCCATCGGACTTTTATTGGTCCATTTGAAAGGCCTGTGGGCACGCGCCGCCCGCAGCCTTAAAGGGGCCGCGCGCAGCCGTGTTTCCCTCTGGACCAGACGCCGCCTGCACGGGTGGGGACGCTGGTCGCTGCCGGGGGCAAGTCTGCCGACTCCAGAAAGAAAGGCGAAAGATGTGTGTAGACCTGGGCATCCCTGGTCGTCAGCATGTTTGCTTTATTTAATTACAGATGTTCTGGCTGCTGTCAACACCTGACAATTTTTTTTGGTCATTTCATTCCCTAGAGATTGTGAAGCTAAGTGCTGTGAGGGAAACCAGAGGCAGCTGAGATGTCGTGGAAGTAACAGCGAATGAAGCCAGGATGCTGGATTCTGACCTTGGAACTGTTCTGAGTAAATCACTTTTCTCAGTAAATCTTCTGGAGTTGTTTCCTTATCTGTAAAATGGGATAACGATGTTTCCCTTACAATTTAATGGAGGAGTTAATATAACTAATAGAATGTCTGAGAAAAGCCTTTGTGAACTGTAACGCATCCTGCAAATGCTTAATATTCCCTTATAAAAACGAGAGGCTTGGTTAACATGATCTCCAGAATTTTAGCTTAGCTCTACATTCAGTGTTTCTGTGAATGAGTTCAGGTCCTTACTTCCAAGGAATTTGTAATCTACAGTGGTTGGAGGAATATAACATACAGACTAGTCACTAAAATTCAAAGCAGTGTAATAACTGTATAAATGAAAAGCTATAAATGCTTAGAGACAGGAGAAATTTGATGGGGGAGGATCTGTGAGGAAGATGAATTTTTAACCTAGGATTTAAAGAATGTGTAGATTCCCAACAGGCTAAAAGATGGAGAGAGGATGGATAAAAGTAAATGAAACAATTACATGTTTTTTCATTGTCAAGTTGGCAGAGATGAAAAAGTTCAACAGCCTTTGGTTGGTCAAGATTTGGAAAAACAGGCTGGGTGCAATGGCTTATGCCTGTAATCCTAGCGCTTTGGGAGGCCGAGGCAGGAGGATTGCTTGAGGCCAGGAGTTCAAGACCAACCTGGGTCTTGCTATCAAGACCCCATCTCTGTTTTTAAAAATATAAAGAGATTTGGAAAAACGGACACTCAAAGTCAATATTGGTAAGAGTATAATTGGTACAAACCTTTAGGAGGACAATTTGACAGTTACTAAAATGTACATAATCTAGTTCTGGCCCAGTAATCCACTATGAGGAATTTATTGTACAGATCTGTGCAAGTATGCAAAGAAAAATGTACAAGGATGTTTACTGCAATACTGCTTTTTTTTTTTTTTTTTTTGAGACAGTCTCGCTCTGTCGCCCAGGCTGGAGTGCAGTGGCGCAATCTCAGCTCACTGCAACCTCCGCCTCCCGTGTTCAAGCGATTCTCCTGCCTCAGCCTCCCGAGTAGCTGGGACTACAGGCACGTGCCATCACACCTGGCTAATTTTTTGTAGTTTTAGTAGAGACGGAGTTGCACTGTGTTAGCCAGGCTGGTCTTGATCTGCTGACCTCGTGATCCTCCCGCCTGGGCCTCCCAAAGTGCTGGGATTACAGGCGTGAGCCACTGCACCCGGCTTTTTTTTTTTTTTCTGACAGAGTCTCTCTCATGTCACCCGGGCTGTAGTGCAATGGCGTGATCTCGGCTCACTGCAACCTCCACCTCCCGGGTTCAAGCAATTCTCCTGCCTCAGGCTCCCAAGTAGCTGGGATTACAGGCACCTGCCACCACGCCCGGCTAATTATTTTTTATTGTATTTTTAATAGAGGTGGGGTTTCACCATGTTGGTCAGGCTGGTTTCAAACTCCTGACTTCAGGTGATCCGCCTGCCTCAGCCTCCCAAAGTGCTGAGATTACAGGCGTAAGCCACCGTGCCTGGCCCTTTTTTTTTTCTTTTTTTTTTTTTTGAGATGAAGTCTCGCTCTCTCGCCCAGGCTGGAGTGCGATGGCACCATCTCAGCTCACTGCAACCTCCACCTCCCAGGATCAAGCGATTCTCCTATCTCAGCCTCCCAAGTGGCTGGGATTACAGGCATGTGCCACCAAGCCCAGCTAATTTTTTGTATTTTTGGTAGAGACAGGGTTTCACCTGTTGGCCAGGCTGGTCTTGAACTCCTGACCTCAAGTGATCCACCCGCCTCGGCCTCCCAAACTGTTGGGATTATAGCTGTGAGCCACTGTGCCCAGCCAGCACTGCTTAAGATAAAAATAAAATAAAATAAAAAAATAAATCTGGAGGCCAGGCATGGTGGCTCATGCCTGTAATCCCAGTGCTTTGGGAGGCTGAGGTGGAGGATTGCTGGAGTGTGGGAGGTCAAGGCTACAGTGAGCTATGATCATGCCACTGTACTCCAGCCTGCGTGACAGAGTGAGACGCTGTCTCTAAAAAAAATAAAAAATCTGGAAATTACATGTTCATCAACAGGGAACCTTTTACATAAATTATGACATATCCATTCAATAGAACACTATGAAACTGTTAAAAAGAATGTGGTTAATCTATGTGCTGGAACAGAAACATGCACAAATTTTATTAATTGAAAAAAAGGCAAGTTGCAGAACTTGTGGAATTATTTTATTATATATGGTTATAAACATATGTGTGTTTGAGGGCATGCCTGAAAATGGTTAGAACATTCCTGGAATTATAAGAAACTTAATAGGAGTGGGACTTGGGAGGGAAATGAATTTTTACTGTTGACGTGGTGTGTTTCTTTTTTCTTTCATAGAAGGAGCAGAGAGTAGTGGGGAAAGTGTGAGTCAGGGCGCAGAAACAGCAAAGTGCATCGTATGTATGGGACTGAACATGTGGGGTTGATTTTAGGACTGAAATTTTGTTGGGAAGTAGTGGAACACAAGATTGACACAGAAGGTTAGGAACAATTCTTTTTCTTTTTTTTTTTGAGACGGAGTCTCACCTGTCGCCCAGGCTGGAGTGCAGTGGCGTGATCTCAGCTCACTGCCACCTCCACCTCCTGGGTTCAAGCAATTCTCCTGCCTCAGCCTCCCAAGTAGTTGGGACTACAGGCACAAGCCGCCATACCTGGCTGATTTTTTTGTATTTTAGCAGAGATGGGGTTTCACCTTGTTGCCCAGGCTGGTCGCAAACTCCTGAGCTCAGGCCATCCGCCCGCCTCAGCCTCCCAAAGTGCTGGGATTACACATGTGAGCCACTGTGCCCAGCCAGGAATGATTCCTAAAGGATCTTGAATCCCAGGGTATGGAATTGGTACTTTATTTAAAGTAGATAATGGGGGGGCTATTAAAGGTACCTGAGCAAGAGAGTGGCAAAATCAGAGTTGTACTTTAGGAAAATTAATTAGCTTGATTGTCTAAAATGGTTTAGAGTTGGGAACCCAGCTAGGAGTCTGATATGAGGTGTTAGCAGTGGAGAGGATGAGAGCAGATTCAAGAAAGAATGAAAGATTTGGCAACTGACTAGATTAGGTGCAAAGGCAAGGGTGGGTCCCATTTAGGGAGGTGAGTCAAAGAGAATTCCAGGATTTGATTGCCCAATGGAAGTAGGAAGTCAGGAGAAGCCAGTCTCAAGGGGAAGGTGAGGCATTTAGATTGCAACCTGTTTACTTTTAGGTACCAATGAGGCATTCTAATGGAATCATCTGAGTAGGCCTAGAAACTACACGATGGAAGCTGGAAGAATAGATGCAGAATCAATGATATAGATTTGGGAATCACATTGATAGAGTGAATGAGACCACAGATTGGGGGATTGGAGAGAGTGAAAGGATGGCCAATGAAGACAGATCCACATGTAGGAGAAGAAGCAAGGAATGAAAGCAATATGGTCATGGTAACCTTGGATAAATTGGTGAGGATATACAGAAATAGTTTTCTTCAGTCATTGGTCATTGGCATATTTACTTTATTTAAATATTACCAGAAATAAACTGAAGATTACATTTAAGGAGAGGGTGTAATGGTAATCAGGAATTGGCTTAATAAAGGATGTTTGTGCAGTCTGGGTCCTGGAGAGTTTTAGAACAAGATGACAAAATCCCTTTTTGTCTTGGATGCCTTAGGTGCAGCCCTCCTTTAAGGTGAGTATTAGATGTCTGATGCTACTCATTTATTCATTCAACAAATATTTATCAGCACCTATTATGTGGAGGGACTCTTCTAGGCACTGCAATGATCAGTAGATAAAATAGACTCCCCAAAATTTCCTCTCTTTGTGGTACTCACACTATAGTGAGGAAACGTAGACAATCAACACATAAATAAATTATATAGTATGTTATTAGACAATATGTCCAGTGGGAAAAGAAAAAGAATAAAACTAGGTAAAGGGATAGGGAAGTGGGGTTGGAAAGACTGTAATTTTATTTTATTTTTCAACTTCTATTTTAGAATCGAGGATACATGTGCAGATTTGTGATAAAGGTATATTGTGTGATGCTGAGGTTTGGGGTATGATTGAACCTAGGTAGTGAGCATAGTACCTAACAGTAGTTTATCAGTCCTTGCTTGCGGGGGTCTGTCCCACAGACCATGACCCAACAACGGTTGAATAACGTACACTAACACAGATATTCTGCCTGTCACTCCGGCTAAGGGTCTGGGCCCCTCACAGACACCAAGGAAGGTGCTGTAAAGAGTAGCAGCCGGCCCCATCAGCCAGCGAAGCTTGCATTTATTCAGTATAGATTAAATGACAAAGGTTTTGAGTAAACACTGCTAGAGGGTAATTGACCTGGTTGCCAACAACCCCGCCCCCACCCCCTGCGGTTGTGCACCCGGTTGATCAAAGATTGGTCTTAAGACCACGAGTAAACAAGCTATTCAGATAAACTACTCTACATTCCTTTGTATCTACTTTAAGCTATTTACTCAAAGTAAGGATTAGGCGGCTTTCAGCCATAACCCTATCCTGAGACTTTTGCAAAACCTTCCGGCCTTCCAAGATTTGTGTCTATATTTTATAACTTCATCTTAAAATTTTCCCACCAGCCTGACTGAACTCCCACACTTGCTCATCTCCCACTCTCCCATCTCTAGTAGTCCCAAGTGTCTATCGTTCCTTTCTTTATGTCCTTGTGTACCCAATGTTTAGCCCCTGTTTCTAAGTGAGAACGTGCAATGTTTGGTTATCTGTTTCAGCATTAGTTTGTTTCGGATAATGGCCTCCAGCTGCATCCAGGCTGCTGCTAAGGACATTATTTCATTCTTTTTTATGGCTGCATAGTTTTACATGATATATGTACCACATTTCTTTAATCTACCATTGATGGGCACAAGGGTTGATTCCATGTTTTTGCTATTGTGAATAGTGCTGCAATGAATATATGGGTACATGTGTCCTTTTGGTAGAATGATTTATTATCCTTTGAGTATATACCCAGTAATAGGATTACTGGGTCGAATGGTAGTTCAACTTTTAGTTCTTTGAAAAATCTCCAAACTGCTTTCCACAGTGGCTGAATTAATTTACATTCCCACCACAGTGTACAAGTGTCCCCTTTCCTCTGCAGCCTTGCTAGCATCTATTAAATTTTTACTTTTTAACAAAAGCCACTCTGACTCGTATAAGGTGGTATCTCATGGTTTTGATTTGCATTTCTCTGATGATTAGTGATGATGAGCATTTCTTCATATGTTTATTGGTCACTTGTATCTCTTTTGAAAGTGTTTGTTCATGTCCTTTGCCCACTATTTATTTATTTATTTATTTAGAGACAGAGTCTTACTCTGTTGCCCAGGCCGGAGTACAATGGCACAATCTCAGCTCACTGCAACCTGTGCCTCCCAGGTTCTCCTGCCTCAGCATCCCGAGTAGTTGGGATTACAGACACCCACCACCATGCTTGGCTAATTTCTGTATTTTTAGTAGAGATGGGGTTTTGCCATGTTGGTCAGGCTGGTCTCGAACTCCTGACCTCAGGTGATCCACCCACCTCAGCCTCCCAAAGTGCTGGGATTACAGGCATGAGCCACTGCACCCGGCTTGCCCACTTTTTAAATGGGGTTGTTTTTCACTTGTTGATTTAAGTTCTTTATAGATTCTGGATATTAGACCTTTGTTGGTTGCATAGCTTGCAAATATTTTCTCCCATTCTGTAGCTTGTCTATTACTCCCTTGATAGTTTCTCTTGCTGTGCAGAAGCTCTCTACTTTTGGTAGGTCCCATTTATCCATTTATCATTTTTTGGTTTTGTTGCAATTGCTTTTGACAACTTAGCCATAAATTCTTTGCCAAAGCTGATAATGAGAAGGGTATTTCCTAGGTTTTCTTCTAGGATTCTTATATTTCAAGGGAAAGGCTGTGTTTTCTTTCTGTTGTTGGTTTTTTTTTTTTTTTTTTTTTTTTTGAGACAGGGTCTTGCTCTGTCACCCAGGCTGGAGTGCAATGGCGTGATCACAGCTCAACTGCAGCCTTGACCTCCTGGGCTCAAGTGATTGTCCCACTTCAGCCTCTCGAGTAGCTGAGACTATAGGCATGCATGAAAACACCTTTTTTTTTTTTTTTTTTTTTTTTTTTTTGTAGAGACACAGGATCTCATTATGTTACCCAGGATGATCTCAAACCCATGGACTCAAGCAATTCTCCTGCATCAGCCTCCCAAAGTGCTGGGATTACAGGTATGAGCCACCACACCCAGCTGACTATAATATATATATGTATATAAAAGGAGGCCAGGGGCAGTGGCTCATGCCTATAATCCCAGCACTTTGAGAGGCCGAGGCAGGTGGATCACCTGAGGTCAGGAGTTCGAGACTAGCCTGGCCAACACGGTGAAACCCTGTCTCTACTAAAAATACAAAAATTAGCCAGGCATGGTGGCAGATGCCTGTAATCCCAGCTGCTCGGGAGGCTGAGGCAGGATAATCTCTTGAACCCAGGAGGCGGAGGGTGCAGTGAGCCAAGATCACACCATTGCACGATCCAGCCTGGGCAACAGAGCAAGACTCCATCTCAAAACAAACAAACAACAACAACAACAAAATATTTATATATGAAAGGGTGGTCAGGGTAGGTTTCACTGAGATTACATTTGAGCAAAGACTTAAAGGCAAAGGAGTTAGCCATGAGTATATCTAGGGGAAGAAAGTGCCAGCAAGGGCCAACAACTGTGCAAAGGCCTTATGTTTTTGAGGAAGACAGAGGCTAGTGTCACTGGCCCAGAGTAGCATGCAGTAGAGGGGTAGTAGCAGAAGAAATCTTATAACAGTGGGGGGTGAGGACTGGCAGATCCCACAAGGCCTTGTAGAAATCTTATACAGTACCTTGCCCGTAGTAGGTATTCAATAAATGTTTGCCGAGTCATCTTTTGCCTTCTAGGATTATCATCAAATAGCATTTATCTGTGTATTTATTGGAGTTAGTGTGCTTTTATTCCAGGGTCTTCTCAGTAGTCCTTTTACATAAGGAGTATATTTATGAACATACTGCCCTCTGAGGGCAGTGAAACCCTTGTGGGCATTACAGATCAAAGTGAATGCTGTATTTTTTGCAACTGAAAACAGGAAACAAATGTCAAATACTGTGGCTGCTGAATAACTGTGCTGGGCATTTCTGAAAAGCCTGTTAGGGTTGAGACAGTGCTCATTCTTTTGTAATCACAAGCTGAATTCTGGTTGAAGCATCCCTACCATGGGATATGTATCCATATTTGCAGCCTAAAAGGAGCAGCTTCAGTGATGAGCTTCCTTCAACTTTCAATGCAGGTGCCCTCTGCATTATTTCCCTGGAGATAGCAGTGGTGACATTAATACAGATTTCAAGTGGCTGTGGGTTTTAGTGCCTTAACTGTCTTCCAGGATTGCAAAGCCTACCCTGGCTTGCACTTGATTGCATTTAGTAGGTGCTGGTTGAATGAAGGAATGAATAGCCTTTATTTTTTCTTTTCTCATATTCATTTTCCATAGCCTCCAAAATGTAGGCTGTCCAAGAACTTTGACCACAGAAGCATCAGCACCACCAAAGAGGAAGGAGGGAGAAGGGAGAGATAGGGACCTCATTAGAAGACTATCAACAGGCTTTTAGGGCCTGGAGGGAAAACCATCAGGAAGGGCAAGATACGTGAAAGTTCTTGGCTCTTTGTGTCTTATAAAATGAAATAAGCAGATTGTGTAGCTTGTGGCTAACTTAGCCTTGGGTTTAAACTATGACCCTTAATTAGGCTGTCTGGGTCTGTTTTAACACCATGTCAAGGAGACCAAAGTTATGAGTTGGAGCTTTGACTAGACATCAAACTCTATTCCCTATGCTGAGGTCTGCTAGCCTCTCCAGCTGGTTAACGGGAGAATGGTGTGGAGAGAAAATAAGTAGGCAGATGAGGGAATGTTTCAAAACAAAGAGTGCCTAAAAACATCCCAAAACACACATCCTATTAAGTGAATCAGTCGACTCAACTTCACATTTGAAGAAAAGATATATTACAGACTGTTTTGTAGCCATAAAAAGGACTCAGCCACATTTCTTTTATCATTATGTCCATAAATAGAAACCAGAGAACTTAGGGCCAGGTGCGGTGGCTCACGCCTGTAATCCCAGCACTTTGGGAGGCTGAGGCGGGCAGATCACAAGGTCAGGAGATTGAGACCATCCTGGCTAACATGGTGAAACCCCGTCTCTCCCAAAAATACAAAAAATTAGCTGGGCGTGGCAGTGGGCGCCTGTAGTCCCAGCTACTTGGGAGGCTGAGGCAGAAGATTGTGCCACTGCACTCCAGCCTGGGCGACAGAGCGAGACTCTGGATAACCTTGGATATCAGTGCATTACTGGGTCCTCTTAGAACCCTCTTAGAACCCACTTAGAAACCTGTGCACCCTCAGCTTTTGTAGATGCTGCCTCTGAGTTCCTATGCATTGAATTTGTTCCTATGCATTGAATTTAGGCCTACGTTTGGTGACAGCTTCAGTTTATCCAGAGTCCTTTCTATGGGCCAGAGATCCTTTCATTTTAGATTCCACAGTTTGTTCATACACCATAGACAGACCGTGACTGTATTTTGAGTGAGTTTGCAAAAATATGGCCAGTTTGTTAGAACTTGACCCACCATCTGCTCACTTACCAGTTTCAGGGTTTTTTTGTTTTGTTTTTTTAGTGACAAGGTTTTGCTCTGTTACCCAGGATGGAATGCAGTGGCGTGATCATAGCTCACTGTAACCTTGAACTCCTGGGCTCAAGCGATCCTCCTGCCTCAGCCTCCCAAGCAGCTGGGACTACAGGCATGAGCTACCACACCTGACTAATATTTTTAAATTTTTCTGTAGAGATATGGTCCTGTCATGTTGCCCAGGCTGATCGTGAACTCCAGGCCTCAAGCAATACTCCTTACTTCTGTCTTGGCCTCCCAAAGTGGTGAGATTACTTTGGTGTAGCCACTGTGCCTGACCCTAGTTTCAGATTTTATATCCAGAGAACTAGACAAGGAATTCCCAACCTTTGTTTTATCCCAAGATGTCCTCCTTTTCTGCTTTTTTTTTCCCTCCCAAAGAGAACAGTGGGGGTTGGAGGGATGGTTATCCTTGGGCTATTGTACTTGTTTTTGTTCTGGCACACCTACTCCTTACTACAGTTAGAAAAATTATACACTGTAGCTTATACTCAGATCTCTGGTCACTTAAATACAAGAAGCTTCAGTCTTTCTTACTTTCATTTTTTGTCTTTTTTTGGGATGGTGGTGGTAATGGTGTTGCTAGACTCTAAGCTCTGTAAGATTATGTCTTTGTTTAGGCATGGGCAGTGCCTAGCCCATAGCAGATGAATGAATGAATGAATGGGGATATTATCCTATAGATGGTGTGTGGTTTAGAAAATCAACTATTGAGACTTGACATGAAATTCTACATCGGGCGTTGAGATTAACATGATTCCCAGTTTTCACTGAGGGATATCACATCCAGAGAACCTGAGAAGGGATCCCTAGCTCCTTGTTCTAGCCTTGAGAAGTAGTGGATGAGCTATGAAAAGACAGCTTTTAAAAATAAATGAAATCCTAGTGATAATTTGATCCACTCTCAGACTAACTATGAAAGTTGACTAAGATCAAACAGAGCTAGTGGCAGATCTGGGACTGGAATTAGCCCTCCATGTCCCCAGCTCCAGTACTTTTCTTACTACATGAGATAGTCTTGCCAGTGACCATCACTGCAAGGCAAAGTAAAGTTCTGTAACAAAGACCTAGAACAGAAATAGAAGATACATGGTATACATGCCATGACATTTCCTTCCAGTGCACAGAAGAGATGTCACTAGCCATATGACATTCTTCCCATTGGGTGCGAATAGGCCCTCAGGCAGCCACTACCAACCAGTCAGAGTCAGCACTCAAGAGGAAACCCATCTACCATTCCTCTTCCAGAGGAAATAAAGGTTTCATCAGTCAAGGAACTCTGGCCTCGACCTGTCTTCTCCAGATGAGCTGAAAACTCCAGCAGGAACCTCACACTCTTTATTGCTCTTCACTGTCCCCACATCCACAAAGGACTTAAAAGTGATGTCTGTAAGCAGGTTTTCCACAGCATGGGTCTGCTAGACAGAGCAGGTGCAGGATTAGTCATGACTGCAAGCCAGGCAAGGTGATTAAGAAAAGCTAAATTTATATTAAATTATCGTAAAGTCCTAAAATACTGAACATAGTGGTTAAATAACTCCAGAAAGTCCAATCTCTCCAGTGAGTAACGTTAAAACCATTACACATGAGCATGGGAGAATCGCTTCCATTAGTTTAGGACAGAGAGATTTTGCTTTTTACAGAGTAAATCAGTGCTCAAATAGATACTTCCTCAAATATGTCCTTTCTACATTCTGAACAGCCCAAGTGCAATAAGATCCTTCCCCCTTTCCAATCAAGAAAATGCCACTTTTCTACTTGCTCTTCCTCCCCCGACATGAGTCTAAGGACCCAAAGTGCTCACTCCTTTACTGCTTGTTAAGTGTAATGTGGGGAGGCTCAGAACTGGGGCTGACGCTACTGAGAGCAAGGCTAAGGGCCTGGTATCTCTCTCTAGCAGTCTTAGAACTGACTAGAAAAGAATTGATCTTGTCCTTTTTCACCCATGTTTGGTAGCTGATTTCTCAATACCAGTAACCACAGGAGAAGTTTCAACTCAGGAAACTTCCCCTAGAAATTCTCCCCTCCATTCCCAGCCCCTGTTGTTCTCTCCTGCCACTTCTAATTCCTGGGGGAGAAGAGGTCTGGGTCTGCCATGGGCTAGGAGGGCCTCATCAGTGGTGCTCTCTACCTTCCTACTCCTTACCCACCTCTTTGTATTTTTATTTATTCAGCCCTCCCACCACAGGACTTTGGAGATTGCTGGTGCCACAAGGCTTGGTCAGAAAAAGCAAATTAGGCAAAAAAACAAACAAAAAACCCCCACAAAGAACAGCTAGGGAGACGTTTTAGGGCAAAAATAAGTCTCAATTTCCCTGATACCAGGCTGAGACACGTGCCCTTTGTGTGAATGAGCATGAACCAAGTGATGGCACCCCACACGGAAACTAAGCCCCTTAGCTGAGGGGACAGCTGGAAGAGGAACATCACCACCCCATAGCCACAGGCTTGCTGTCCACTAACTTAGATCCCTGAGCACTTGAGAAAGAACATAGGAAGTTCAACAGGAAGTTTGACCCTCATGGGTACTTCTCTTTAGGCCCTGGGTTTCCCAAGTCTCCAACCTGATTGTTCTTTCTGACCATTTATGACAACTTCTGGTTTTTCTTTGAAAGCTTGTTTCTAGGTCTCTTCCCCAGAATCCCAGGACATGAGGGAGAGAGGGGTCAGGAGGTATACCATGTTTGGTCTAGGCAGAGCTTCTTAGACTTTTCACAGACTCAGCCCCCAAGGCCTAACATTCACTCAAGCCACTGGCTCACAACCTGGTTAATTTGAGCAAAGACTTAGGAAAGGTACTGGCCAGTGGTGGCACCAGGAGGGAATTCCTATTAGCCAGTAGCCTCGTGATAGGGGACCCAGTTATCTGAATGTAGAAACAGCTCCAGACATTCTAGCAGGAGGAAGAACAGCCTGAGCCACCCCCATCTCACCAGTATCTGCTGCTGAAAAGGCAGTGTCTCTTAGGGCAAGAATAATGTCCACTGCCAGCAATGGACCAGACACCCAGATCCAACTACCCCCCAAAGCTTTTTCATGTTACCAACACACTTGAGGCTGGAGGTTTCCCAGATGCCCATACCTGCTGGGCTGATTCTTCCTTCTTCTCTCAGCCTCTATCCTTCATCCCTGTCTTTACCCACACCCCCTTGTCCCAGCCCCCGATGGGCAAGTTCTCTCAGAGAAGCAGTCATGCTGGCTGTGATGGGGCAGAGCGCAGTCCTGGGTCATCAGCTGCATCAGCACTGAGAAGCAGGCACTGAGGGTACTGGGGGAAGGGGAGGTGGAGCTCTACGCTGGTGAGGAATCACGAATAAGCAGTTTCAGGGGGCCCAGGACGGAGTACAAGATGTGAGGTTCGTGGTAAAATCCAGGTCTAAATTCTCGTGATGTGCCATCATTTCTTGTGCACAGGTAGTTATGGACTCACGTGGTAAACAGCTCCGGTGAGGGCTTAGGAACAGTTATGGGGTGGGAGGAGGAGGAGGACAAGCACACAGAAGCGGGGCCTGCAGTGTAAGCGAGCACAAGGACTAGACGTCCATAAAGGAGAAGGAACAGGCAGGCAGGGAAGAGAATGTGGGCATTTAGACCTGGCTCTCTGAGGAGAGCTTGCGTTCATGTTTCCAGCCCGTGTCTGGCAGAGAGCCTCGTCTTTCTGGAGTGGCTGCAGTATGGACGCTGCTACACTCAGACTGCTCTTCCTGTAACAGCTGCTCCGTCTCTGTGTCATCCAGGGAGCCAGAGCTGGCCTGGATGGACACCGTGTCTGTCTTCATGCATACATGATCCCGGAGGAGGCCCCCCCGTGAGCTTCGCAGTTGCTTGAGGTCATCCCACTCAGCATCATCCCCAGACAGGAGGCAGATTCCCTCTACGATCTTGATCTTCTCCTTGGTGTAGTTATGGTCAGGCCCTCCCTAGGGTGGAGAGTGGGCAGATATGGTCAGTCAGTTGGCCTTCTACAAAGGATCCCATGGTAAACTGAAAAAGGAAGTGGATGGGGTAAGAGTAGGAGTGAAGCGCACAAAAATCCCACAAACAAATGGGGAAATGTGATTAAGGCAAGTGTATGAGGCCTAGCCTAAAAGGGGAGAGGCAGCTGTGATGATTATTACCATTACCATACAGGAGGAGGGAAAACCATGGCTTCCGGTCCTGCAGCAGCCACTCACTGGCTTTGTTACCTTAGGCAAATTATTTCACATTTCTAAAACTCAGTCTCTTAAGACTCTGCAGTGTGAAGAGAGTAACAGTATCCACACCTCACAACCAACTGCTGTCACCTTAAATGAGATGATACATGGAATGCAGTTATCAGGGAGCTTGACACAAGATGCACTATAACATGTTAGCTATGTTACATTGTTACTGTGGTTTATTAATGGGACATCATGCTGATATAAATCATCAAAAGCAATTGGCAAGAGCAATTAAATGTACATTTATTCAGGATTTTAAGCTACTTCAGGTGCTAGTTTGTATCTCTTTTTTCTAATTTTGTTAAGGAGAAAACTTGGGAGGTAAGACAGGGGACTCTAGAAAATCCTCTTATCTGGCCGGGCGTGGTGGCTTACACCTGTAATCCCAGCACTTTGGGAGGCCCAGGCGGGCAGATCACTTGAGTTCAGGAGTTCGAGACTAGCCTGGCCAACATGGTGAAACCCCATCTCTACTAAAAATACAAAAATCAGCTGGGTTTGGTGGCGGGTGCCTGTAATCCCAGCTATTTGGGAGGCTGAGGCAGGAGAATCCCTTGAACTCTGGAGGCTGAGGTTACAGTGAGCCAAGATCATGCCACTGCACTCTAGCCTGGGTGACAGAGCAAGATTCCATTAAAAAAAAAAAAAAAAAAAGAAAGAAAGAAAGAAAAAAAACTAAAAAAAAGGAAATCCTCTTATCTGGGTCCTAAACGTCAATATAGTGGGGTCCTGCAACTTATAACCTTTTTTGGGAGGTTACTCTCGCTCTGCTGCCATGAGTCCTGGGACCATTCCCAAGCAAAACCTGGGACTCTTCCAGGCACAGCCTGGAGTTCTGCTCGGGCCTCTCCCTTTATGGCTTCTTCAAAGAGCAGCCTCACTCCTGGCTGCTGGGGTATACCAACCGACATACCACCACTGCTAGAAGAAAATGGATCATCTTTGGTTCTGTCCCTGGGATAGTATTCCTGCCAAGAGTTCTGCAACTGTGGCTGTGGCTCTATTTTTGTAACAATTCAATTCCACAGATATTTACTGAGCCCCTATGTTAAGCAGAAGACTGTGCTAGGTGCTTTGATGATTATACAATATAAAACATGGTCCCTGCCCTCTGAGAGTGACAGTCCCCTCAGCCATGCAGAGTGGGACATAGCACACAAGCAAACACACAGATGTCTGTTCACCCAGCACACCCTCCAAGATGAAATTAGTATAAGATGCAGACCACTCAATGTCTTAATTAAGAGACACGCTGGGTAAGTTAGGGAGAGGTGGGGGATATGGCACTTGCAATTTGGGAAACACCACTCCCTCTACAAACACACAGCAACAGGTACCTGAAATCAAGAGGAAATCAGAAGAGAAAAGGTGAAAGACTATCAGAGGGGTGAAAGAGCTGCTGAGGAAGAAACACACAACAGAAGAAAGAGGTCACACTATTTTCATTGCTATCCTGTGGCCTTCATTGTGGTTCTTTTCTGGAGCATCAGATACTCCAGGAACCCAAGAATCTTCAAGAGTCTTTCTCTCAAAGATATTGGGGAGGGGTCTACCATTCCTAGAACTACAAGCCATCCCTGCACATTCTGTTTTGACTGCAGTAGAAGCTTTTAAAAAAATTTTAATTAAAAAATTTTTTTTCAAACACCAACTTGAACCAGAAGTAGTGGAAGCTATTTAAATACGGGAATTCATGGATCCAGAAAGCACATGATTATTACGTGAAATGTGTTTATTACACATGAGAGCCCTGCAGGTGTGAGAGCAGGTTCTGACTGTGCTAGATAGGCCAAAGAAGTAGACTGATGAGGATCTTCATAAGGAATAACTTCTGATGAAGAGTTACAGGATTTTAGGAAAAAAACAAGGCTTATATTGGATTAGGAAAATCTGAAATACCAGGTATAGTTAGTTCCCTTGTGGAAATGGGACTTTTTTTTTTTTTTTTTTTTTTTTTGAGACAGGGTCTCATTGTCACCCAGGCTGGAGGGTAGTGGCATGATCACAGCTCACTGCAGCCTCCAACTCCTGAGCTCAAGTGATCCTCCTACCTCAGCCTCCTGTGTAGCTGGGACTACAGGCACAAGCCACCACACCCAGCTCATTGAAATGGGACTATTTTTCATGCCTTCACATTGAGCAAATAATTTTCCATTGAAGTGACAAAGAAGTTAAAAAAAAAAAAAACAAACAAAAGCAGGCTGGGCGCAGTGGCTCACGCCTGTAATCCCAGCACTTTGGGAGGCCGAGGCAGGTGGATCACCTGAGGTCAGGAGTTCAAGACCAGCCTGGTCAACATGGAGAAACCCTGTCTCTACTAAAAATACAAAATTAGCCGGGCATGGTGGCGCATGCCTGTAATCCCAGTTACCCGGGAGGCTGAGGCAGGAGAATCACTTGAACCCGGGAGGTGGAGGTTGCAGTGAGCTGAGATCGTGCCATTGCACTCCAGCCTGGGCAACAAGAGCGAAACTCTGTCTCAAAAAAACAAAAACAAAAACAAAAACAAAAGCAGGTAAACCTTCAGAATTCTAGAGAAATTTTTGTGATAAGAGGAAGAATAGTGAAAAACAAGCCATTCCCAACCATAGGTGCTACTAGCTTGGACTGGAGGTTAGTAATGGGCGAGTCCAGGAGCTCTTGGGTTTTTTGGGTGTTGTCTGGGAGAGCTCCCTTGTTTCAGAAGCACATAGCCTTTTGCAGGGGAATGACAGTTCCTGGAGGGAAAGAACCTATAAGCTTGGAAAAATATCTCATGGCAGGGCAACTGCTTTCAGACCTAAATCTTCTGAGATCTGCCTTCTAACCTGGCTCTCACTAAGGTCCCTCAAACTAATCCCTCAGAGATTCTAGAACTTCCCAGAAACCCAAATTACATTCAGTTCTTCTGTTCACTATAACTTCCAAAATGGTAGATGGGATTACTCAGCAGCCCTTACTGACTTATTTGGGCATTTGGAGTAAAATCCCCCCCACACCTCGCCAAAAAGACCCTTGAATATAAATTTCAATTTTTACCTCTTTCTTATAGCACAGCTGGTTGTACATGGCTGGTTTGGGGATTGCTTCAATCTTCACTTCCTGTGTGGATGTTCGGTAGGAGGGGTTGCTGTAGGTGAGGTTCCCCATTCCAGGATCAGTGAACTTGGATTTTTTGTGTCTTTAGGAGGGAAGGTGATGAGAAATTAGTCGAGATCTTTAAGGGGATGATACCTGGGAAAGCTGTAAACTGAGTCTGGTAGGCAGCCTCTAAGATGATCCCAGTGATTCTCACTTCCTGGTACTCATGCCCTTAAGAATCCCCTCCCCTTGAGTGTGGATTGGTCTGGTGACTTACTTCTAATGAAAAGATTATGCAAATGTGATGGCTACTAGATTAGGTTACCAAGAAACTGGTTCTGGTCTTGAGTTGCCCTCCCTCATTCTCTTTTGCTCTTGCTCTGGGAGAAGCAACCTGCCATGTTGTAAGTTGTCCTATGGAGAGGCCCACAAGGCAAGAAACTAATGAGGAAGGCCTCCAGCCAACAGCCTATGAGGAGCTGAATCCTACCAACAACTATGTGAGTGAGTGTGGAAGGGGATCCTTCCCCGGTCAAACCTTGAGATGAGACTGTAACCCCAGCTGATATCTGGATTGCAGTCTGTGAGACACCTTGAGGCAGAGGCACCTAGCTAAGCTGCATCCAGATTTCTGACCCATAGAAACTGTGAGATAATGGTTGTCATTTTAAGTCACTAAGTTTTTGGGTAATTTGTTATGCAGCAATGGAGAACTGATGCACTGAGCTTTAGAGTCAGACAGATCTGTTTCAATTCCACCTCTGTGATTTATTAGCTGGGACCTTGATAGATATAATCTAAACTCTCTGGCTGGGTGCAGTGGCTCACACCTGTAATCTTGGCACTTAAAGAGGCTGAGGTGGGCAGATCACACAAGGCCAGGAGTTCGAGACCAGCCTGACCAACATGGAAGAAACCCTCTCTCTACTAAAAATACAAAAAAAAAAAAAAAAAAAAAAAAAAAAAAAAAAAATTAGCTGGGCATGGTGGTGCATGCTTGTAGTTCTAGCTACTTGGGAGGCTGAGGCATAAGAATTGCTTGAATCCAGGAGGCAGAGGTTGCAGAGAGCCAAGATTGCACCACTGCACTCCAGCCTGGGCTACAGAGTGAGACTCTATCTCAAAAAAATAAGACAAAAATTAAAAAAAATAAACTTTCTGAGCCTCAGATCCTCATCTGTAAAGTGAGGAATAATAATACCTGTGTTACGAGGTTGTCATGACATTGATATATATCCATTAATGGTAACTGTTACGATGATGATGATGAAGAACAACAGCAGCAAACTGTAAGCTACGTTTAAAGCATTTGGGGGAAAATATAAAGAAAGAGGGACATAAAAAGATTATAAATGACACATTCTACCTTTCCAGAATGATTGCTACTGAGCAAAGATGTACAAACCAATATTGTAGTAAAAGGCTGTGTTTGTATAAGGGGAAAATCATTTCCAATTTCAGTGGTTTGAAGCAGGGAGTACTGGAAAAAGCAAAGATGTTAAGAGTCAATCTTAGATTTGCCTCTTACTTTGTGACCTTGGGTAATATCCTCTGTGCACTCAGCATCCTAGTCTATAAAGAAAATCCGAAGGGTTGTTACAGTCATTCAATAAGGAAAATGCTTAGGCTATGACTGGAGAAGAGTAAGTATTTAGGTTTCCACCCTTTCCTTCTGCTGCCCTGACCAGGCACCCAACCTTGCAATAAGGCTGGTCAGAGCTTGATTCAGTGAACTGCAGAGCTTCGGGAGATCCCAGACATGCTCATGAAGACCAATGAGCATGTGGCCCCTGCAGCAAGACTGAAGTTACCTGTACAGCATCAAAGCTGCAATCACCACCAAAATCAGCAGAATACTGAGGAGTCCACCAATGGCGTAGCTGATATGAAGTCCTTCCCCTAGGAAGAATAGAGAAACAATAGGCAGGGGCCACCGACAACTTTCTAGCTGGTGCTGGTGTGAGGAATGGAAAGCTGAAAGGCTCCTTTTGTAGGTGTTGGACCCCATACCATCTGAGGATGGCTAAGGGCCTCCTTTTCAGATAGGTAAATGGGAGGTGCAGGGAGGAGGCTGAGAAGAAATCTGTCACTCTGCCAGCATCTCTGATCCCATTTCGACCACTTCCTAGCTATCTGACATAAGGCAAGATGCTTAACTTGTAAGCCTACATTTTCTCTTTAGTTAAATGTAAATAATAAATTGCTCATAGGACTGGAGGAAATTACATGAGAGTATGTATATATGCATGTGCACACACATATATGTGGCATATATATGGCTTATCACATGCCTGGCATACGGAAAGCATACCATAAGCTGTCACTGTAAGTGGTGAGAGCTATTATGATTATTATTTCTGTGGACTTAGTTTAAAAAGAGTTCATCAACCCCAGAGTCCCAATGAAGGTTATGAAAGATATCAGTGGAGACTTAGATTCATTACATCTTCTTTTCCGGAACAGTGGGGTACTCAGGGCTTACCTGGAGCAGCAGGAACAGCCTCATTGGAACGTGCACAGAGGCCCAGCCTGGCATCCCTTTCAGAGCATCTGTGGGGCACAGAAAACTGGATGTGAAGCCTACTCATACTCAGTGAAGGTCATGCCTTCCTCCAGGAAAGGGGGAAAGGCCTGTAAGTGGGGGCTTTCAGGTATGAGAATGTACGAGATGGAAGACATCAGAAGCATGGAGAGGGCAACAACAGGAAATGGAGAGAAATCCGTGCAAGGCACTGTTTTCAAGCCGTTATACCATGTTTAAGTGTGTTATAAAATATGTACCTTTAAAAATGAGAAGCAGGTTTGGGAGTGAGTTGGAAGTCTGCAGAAAGAATACTAAGGACATCAATATTAGGCTTTCTTAAACTACCAGGATGAGTCAGAAGCAGCTGCTAGCCAAGCCAATCTGATTGGATAAAAATTATCACAAGAGCTAAATATCCCAAGGTCAAAAAATGTTTTTCTTCTCTTCATTCTTTCACAAGGGAATATGCAAGACATCCAGAGTGAGTGCTCAGATAACTAACTTGAAATGCTCAGAAGGTGACTTCTTTGTGGTACATTATGAGCAGGCAATCAAAGGCATCTCCTAAACAGCCAGAGGAAAGCTACTTGCAAGAGCATTTGGAACCAAGATGCACTGAATTTTCAAATAGAACTCTGACAATAAGAAAAGGTCCGAGCGGGGTCAAAAGTTTTCTAAATAAACCTAAAGAAAATCAGAGAGTAATAATGACTGATAGTACTTAAAAGTTAGTGAGAAAGGCACATGTTTATACCTGGGTGTTTCCTTTTCTTTACAAACTGTAGTAAAAACAGAGAATGGGGGCACACAGCATATGAATTTGATCATGTGCAAATCTTGTAACTTTAGGGACATTGAGTCTAAAGTTTTTATTTGGGATCATTATTATGTTTCTGCTTTCAGAATTGAAATCAAGTGTTAACTACCTTGTAAGCTACTGATGATATTAAAAATAAAGAGACCAGTATGTTGCAGTGGAAAAAAAAAAAAACTGTTCTAATTAGAAAAATGTCTAGAAAAGATAGACATCAAAACATTAAGAGTAAATTATATATAGGTATAGGATATTCCCTTCTTCTTTATTCACATCTGTATTTCCAGATTATTTATTTATTTATTTTTTGTTTTTTGTTTTTTTTGAGACAGGGTCTCAGTCTGTCACCCAGGTTGGTGTGCAGTGGCACAATCACAGCTCACTGCAGCCTAAACCTGGGCTCAAGCAATCCTCCCAACCTCAGCCTCCCAAGTAGCTGGGACTACAGGCATGGGCCACCATGCCTGGCTAATTAAAAAAAAAAACTTTTTTGTAGAGATAGGATCTCACTATGTTACCCAGGCTTGTCTTGAATTCCTGGACTCATGTGATCTGCCCACCTTGGCCTCCCAAAGTGCTGGGATTACAGGTATGAGCCACTGCGCCTGGCCCAGATTATTTTTTATAAAATATAAATGGAAAACACAGTCATTAGAATTTTTTGCCAGGTGCAGTGTCTCACATCTGTAATGCCAGCACTTTGGGATGCCTAGGCGGGTGGATCACTTGAGCCCAGAAGTTTAAAACCAGCCTGGGCAACATGGTGAAGCCCCATCTCTACAAAAAGTACAAAAAATTAGCCAGGCATAGTGGCACACATTTATAGTCCCGGCTACCTGGGAGGCTGAAGTAGGAGGATCACATGAAACCAGGAGGTCGAGGCTGCAGTGAGCTTGAGCTGTGTTCATGCTACTGCACTCCAGCCTGGGTGACAGAGTGAGATCCTGTCTCAAGAAGAAAAAAAAAAAAAAGAAAAAAAAGAATGTCTCTGAATTGAATGTAACATCATATTTAATCAATTTTAAGATGTTTGTTTTTTCTATGGCCTACCATCTCTTAAACAGGCATGTGACTTACAATCAATAGCATTTCACATTTGCTGTTGGTTATCTTTTCAGTTTAATTTCTCAAATCAGGATGCATTTTATAATGAATAGCACCTTTAATTTAATGAAATAAGATACTTTATACTTGATTTGAGAACTGTTCGTGTTTATGCTTGCTTATTTAATAATGGTGTTTGTGTGTGTGTGTGTGTGTTGCGGGGGGGTGCACATGACATTATAAGCTAAGGCCATCATATCTCTGGGGAAACCTTTTTGTTCCAAGTCATAAAGCCACAGCCCAGAGACTACTGTTGGACAAGCCAATATGCCAAACCTATGATGTGAGAGCAAATGTCACAGAGAGAAGAAGAAGGAGGAATACCATGTGGGAGGGTCCTCCTAAGTGATTTCTGTTTAAAGTTGTTCTTTTTTTTGTTGTTTTATTTTGTTTTGTTTTGTTTTTGAGATGGAGTTTCGCTCTTTGTTGCCCAGGCTGGAGTGTAATGGCGCGATCTCGGCTCACCGCAACCTCCGCCTCCTGGGTTCAAGTGATTCTCCTGTCTCAGCCTCCAGAGTAGCTGGGATTACAGGCATGTGCCACCACGCTCAGCTAATTTTGTATTTTTAGTGGAAACGGGGTTTCTTCATGTTGGGCAGGCTGGTCTCCAACTCCCGACCTCAAGTGATCCACCTGCCTCAGCCTCCCAAAGTGCTGGGATTACAGGCGTGAGCCACCACACCCAGCCTTAAAGTTGTTCTTAAAGCTTCTTGCCCTCAGAGCTAAAAAGGGAATCACTTGTAACAATCTACAAGTCTGAATATCACTTTCTGTCCCAAATAACAGGGACTGGTAGCTCCTGACATAATCTATCTCCCAACTGCCTTATCAAGCTGGGACTATGAGTTGGTCATGGGATGGTGATTTGAATCAAAGGGCCCATGATCCTGCATTGAACTTATTTACCTTCCTTCCACCTCCTCCAGAGACGTGCGGGTCCGGGTGGTTGAAGAATGCAAGGTGGTAGGTGGTGTGTTGGGTAGCACTGGGCTCTTTTCACTCATGCCAGTAGCCCTAGGAGCTGGTGGTACCAGGCCAGGCACTAGACAAAAAAGAGGATTGGAGTGGGCCACTGGAACCATAAACATCTACATATGGCCCAAGAGTAGCAGCTGGAGAACTTGACAAAACAATCTTTTAGCTGCCCTAGTCCCAGGCACCTTCATTAGTAGCCCTTCTTAATACTATCAATAAAAAGGAGTTGGATTCAATAATAATAGCTCTGGATGGGACAGCTGGCTCACCAGTCAGGAAGAGAGAGTGATGCACAGGCCACTGATTATCCCACAGCAGGGACCTGGGAATCAAGAGACCTGAATTCTGTTCTTGCAAATGCCAGAGGGCAGACAAACCCAGGTTTGAGCAATTCCCAAAACCCAAGCAGACTGCTACCAATCACTCCACTAATAAGACCTTCTTTATGGGGATCCCACCCAGAAGGACAGATCAGACCGGTATCAGAGGCTGCTGACTCTCAGCCCTTCCAGGGGCTCTGCCAAGTGGCTCCAGCCATACAGTCCAACTCACCAAGGGAGCAGGGCCGGCTATCAGGTTCGTCAGGACAGGCACATACGAAGTCCGAGGCTCTGGCAAAGCAGAGGTGGGTGCAGCCACCATTGTTCACACCACAGGCATTGGTCCCTGGAGGCAAAGTAGATGAATGTCTTATCTGGGACAGAATCAGGTCTCCCAATTTAAGGCTTCTCAAAAACAGAGGAAATCCAGGATTACCCTACTCCCAGGGACAGGGGAGGAGAGATACAACCGTGAGGGAGTAAAAAGGTCTAAGCGTTTAAAATGTGAACCAAAAAGCTCTCTTGTGGCCCTAACTGTCTTGGTCCCTAACAGTCCTTGGGTTGACCGACCAATCCCACAGATGTTAAGGAAGCAGGCTCAGTACCCAGGAGCCCACCTGTCTGCCGCTGAGGGGAAACCACGATGATATCCATGAGTCCTTCCACATTTGCCAGCACTGTCTCCTTGTTCCGGCCTGAGTATTTGTCAACACGCTGGATTGACTTGGTCTGCCAGTCTGTCCAGTAGATCCACCTGTCTTGCTACTCAACAGGGGAAGCCCAAAAACAGTAAATATTATTCAGCAAGCAGACTCCTTCCTGTACAGCTTCTGTGCCTCACCATGTGCCACTGCCTCTGCTGAAATGCCCTCTTCATCTCTTCCTCATTTCTGTGCATCAACAGACATGACATTGTCAAGGAAATCTCCCCAAATCCTTATAGACTTCACCATTCTCTCCTCTATACAGTTCTGCACCTTATAGTCACTTGCCCAAGTGCATTTTTACACTCAAGCAATTTGTTTACTGGTCTGTCCATCCTACCAGTTTAGTTCTTCAAGGACAAGAATGTGTTCTATTCATCTCTGAATTTCTAGCACCTAACACTCAGTCCCCATTTAGTTGATTGA
The DNA here is from genome assembly GCF_028858775.2 of Pan troglodytes. Lineage (NCBI taxonomy): Eukaryota > Metazoa > Chordata > Mammalia > Primates > Hominidae > Pan > Pan troglodytes. The sequence goes on from NC_072407.2 coordinate 50,887,304, forward strand.
ATGACTCCCTCTCTAGCAAATAGGAGGAAATTTGAAGGTTCTTATAGGTTCCTGTTCCTCTGGGCCCTTTGCTCAGAGCACTGCCCCAAATCCTCTCTTTACTTCTGTAGGCAGCTTTCTTCTAATGCAATGATGGTGAAATTCTCAACCAAGGGGAGGGAGGGGCAATGAAGGTGTTCTCATCCCCATCCAAGGGTATATATCAGAAACTGTGGGGAAACCTGTAGACTGAAAAACCTATATGCAGTAGTACCCTGTAGTTTTACATTTAGAATATGAAAAAAAAAGACTATCTTTAAGTAAAACCAGATAAAATCTTTTTGGCTAGGCCAGGTGCGGTGGCTCATGCCTGTAATCCCAGCACTTTGGGAGGCCGAGGTGGGCGATCATGAGGTCAGGAGTTCGAAACCAGCCTGACCAACATGGTGAAACCCTGTCTCTACTAAAAATACAAAAATTAGCTGGGTATGGTGGCACGCACCTGTAATCCCAGCTACTCAGGAGGCTGAGGCAGGAGAGTCACTTGAACCCAGGAGGTGGGGGTTGTAGTGAGCCAAGATCGCACCACTGCACTCCAGCCTGGGTGACAGAGTGAGACTCCATCTCAAAAAAAAAAAATTCACCAGGTGTGGTGGCGCATGCCTGTAATCCCACCTACTCGGGAGGCTGAGGCAGGAGAATTGCTTGAATCTAGGAAGCGGAGGTTGCAGTGAGCTGAGATCACACCACCGCACTCCAGCCTGGGCGACACAGCAAGACTCCATCTTAAAAACAACAACAACAACAAAACAAACAAAAAAATGCTTTTTGGCTAGTGGGACATAATATAGAATACAGACAGAGTTGATAATATTTGGCAAAAAAGGGTCAAATTTATTTCTCTTTCTTTTCTTTCCTTTCTTCTTTCCTTTCTGTCTCTTTCTCTGACTCTCCTCTCTGAGATAGCATCTTGCTCTGTTGCCCAAGTTGGAGCACAGTGGTACAAATGTAGCTCACTGCAGCTCGACCTCCTGGGCTCAAGCGATCCTCCTGCCTCAGCCTCCTGAGTAGCTGAGACTACAGGTGTGTACCAGCACACCTGGCTAATTTAACAAAAAATTTTATAGAGATAGGGTCTCGCCATGTTGCCCAGTCTGGTCTCAAACTCTTGGGCTCAAGTGATACTCTGGCCTCAGCCAGAGTGCTGTGATTACAGGCATAAGCCACTACACCTGGCCAAGATTTTTAAATGACTGAGAATTCCTGTTTTGGCCTCAGGCTTGGTAGATCTTCTTTTCCTGGCCCAAATTATTTTTTGTGTTAGAACTCAAAAGTGACAGCTAATAATTAAAATGGGTAGCGATAACATGTATGTGGTGCTTACTGTGTGCCAGGTACTATGCTAATGCTTTGTGTCTATTTCAGGAGGATACTATTATTAGGCTGATTTATTTTATAGATAACTGAAGCTGAGAGAGGTTCATTCACTCTAGTTCAAAGTTACACAGTTATTTAATAATACAGATAGAACTTGAATCCAGGTACCTGGCAAATTGATGGTACTCATTAAATACTTACAAACTGGCTAGATGCCTCAAAACTCTGGCTTTTAGCCACTCCACCCTGTTGCCACTAAGTGAGCTCCCTATGCCCAGATGCTGGGACCGCAGCATTAGGATTAACTGGGGAACTTGTCAAAATGTATTTTACTGTGCCCAGCCCTCATGAAGCAGCTTCTCTATAATCTCTATAGTCAGGGCCTAGGAACCTGCATTTTAACAAGCACCATATTGGATTCTGTATACCACTCTTTGAGAGCCACTCCTTTGAATGCTAGAACATGGGAATGGCAGGATAAGAGTAGCAAGGCACTCGGTGGCCCTACCAACCTACCAAGGCTTCAGGGCACAGGAAAAATCCCTAAAATGAGCTTCAATAGCACGTCTGTTCAGTAGCAGCTACAGCTGAGACTGCTGACTTAGAACCCCAAAGAAACATCCCAGTCAAGGAGGTTTAGTTACCTCTCTCCTGAGCCAGTACCTGTGTGAGGGCAAAGGGGTGGGACACATGGCTGACCAAGACCTGCCGCAGTTTCCCATTGAGGTCAGCACTCTCGATCCGGTCCAGATGCGCATCCACCCAGTAGATCCTGCGAAGAAAATGAAAAGAGTGGCTGCTCCAAACGCTTGCCAGGGAGCCCAGCTCTTCCCCCTATGAACCTATTTGTCCCCTCCTGAGCTGACTGGCAGATGCTATGAGAACTCAAGAAGCACCCTCGATGAGGGGTTATTGTGAGTCCCAAAGCTGAAGAGGGGAGCTGGTGGTTCATGAGTGGGGAGGTCAGGGCTGCTCTGGGGAGGCATAGAAAGTCTAGTGACCTCAGAGGAACCACCACCCAGCCTCATCTTCAGGAATTTGATTGCCCTTTGACTCCTACCCAATATTCAAAGCCCAATTTCTTACAAATGGTCTTTAAGAAGAGAGCTCACTCGGCCAGGCATGGTGGCTCACGCTTGTAATCCTAGCACTTTGGGAGGCCGAGGCGGGGGATCACTTGAGGTCAGGAGTTCGAGATCAGCCTGGCCAACATGGTGAAACCCCGTCTCTGCTAAAATACAAAAATTAGCCAGGCGTGATGACACGTGCCTGTAATCCTAGCTACTTGGGAGGCTGCAGCACGAGAATGGCTTAAACCCAGGAGGCGGAGGTTGCAGTGAGCCGAGATAGTGCGACTGCACTCCAGCCTGGGCAAAAGAGTTAGACTCTGTCTCAACAACAACAACAAAAAAGGAAGTGAGCCCAGTCTACATGGACCTTGCTGAGGTTAAAAGAAGAAGGCATTCTACCACCTCTCCAGAAGTCTTGGATTCCCTTCCCCTTCTTTTGGATCAGAAGGGGGCACAGACTGCTTTAGAGCCCCTTCCCCCTGCCCTTAGCATTTCTTATCTAGACAAGGAGTTGTACATTCCGGAGCCTGGGTCGGGCGTGGTGGCTCATGCCTGAAATCCCAGCACTTTGGGAAGCCAAGGCAGTAGGATTGCTTGAGTCCAGGAGTTCGAGACCAGCCTGGGCAACATAGCGAGATGCTGTCTCTACAAAAAATTTAGAAATTAGCTGGGCATGGTGGCATGTGCCTATAGTCCCTGCTACTTGAGAGGCTGAGGTAAGAAGATGGCTTGAGCCAGGGAGGTTCAGGCTGCAGAGAGCTGTGACTGCGCCACTGCACTCCAGCCTGGGCAACAGAGCAAGATGCTGTCTCAACAACAACAAAGTTCCAGAGCCTGAAGGGATCAGGATTTGTTATATTATAACAAATATAAGAATCAGCCCTTAAATGAGTAGGGGTGTGAGACCTGTGGTCCAGCCAGAAGACATGCTCTGCCAAAGGCACTCAAATTAGGAACATGTAAACCAGCCAAACAAAACCCACATAAGGGTTGAGGGCTGGATTTAGCAATCGCTGCTCTAAGAATATATTCCCTTATCCTTCTCAATGATTCCTCTTCCCCACATACCAAGAAGCTTTCTATCTTTTCATTTTTCCAAGGTTAATCTCAACCATTCTCTCTTCTGCCCACCCGATTTCCAGGAGGCTGTTTGATGCAAGACTCCCACCTGCGGGTATCATAGTCCAGGGTAAGGCCATTGGGCCAACCCAGGTCTGTGTTGATGAGGACCTTCCGCTCAGAACCATCCAAGTTTGCCCGTTCGATCTTGGCAATGTGGCCCCAGTCTGTCCAGAAGAGGTACCTGAGACACAACAGTGCCATCATCATCAAGGCATGGGAAGACAGCACCCAGAGGTTGAGAGAACACAGAGGACCCACTAACACCATCTTTCCACCCAGCCCTTCTTCCCTGGATCTCTCTTCTGCTGGCCATAAACTTACCCCTTCCTGGGGAAAACAGCAATGGCCCGGGGCTCATCCAGGCTATTGTTGATCAGTACTTTGCGGCAGGAACCATCCAGCCTGGACGCCTCAATGGTATTTCGACCTGTGTCTGTCCAGTACAGGTTCCTGGCCACCCAGTCCACTGCCAGCCCGTCAGTGGTCTTCAGCCCTCGCCCGATCACTGTCTCCATGTTGCTGCCGTTCAGGTCTGCTCGCCTTGGGGAGAGCCCAGTGTTGGATGAGCAACCAGACTGACCCAGAATAGAGTAGAACTCCTTTAACCCATGTTCCCATAACTGGACCCCACTGAACTGTAAGCTCCACAGGGATAGAGACCAGGTATCTATGAGTACATTCCTCAGCACCCAGCATGATAGATGCTCAATAAAATAATTGCAGAATGAAGGAACCAGTTCTTAGGAGGACACAGTATTTCCTGCTAACTGGATATAGTGGCGGTTGCCAGGGGATGTTTTGCTAGAAGACAAGTTGATCATTCCCCACATACCTTTGGGAAGAGACAAGGATTGCTAGGTGGTGATGATAAGAAACGCAGATTTGTCAAAACCAACCTGTGCATTTTTTAAAAGTTAAAAACAATTTTAAATACAAGTAGATATGAGGTTTCATTATGTTGCCTAGGCTGGTCTTGAACTCCTGGGCTCAAGCAATCTTCCCGCCTTGGCCTCCCAAAGTGCTGGGATTATAGGCGCGAGCTACCACGCCAGACCCTAACTGTGCACTTTTGCAAAGGCCCTATGGGCAGGAGGGAACTCTACCTCAGAATGGGGAGCATGTCACTGTCACCTAGGGGACTTCCCTAAACTGTATATGCCTACCTGTCCCCAGTTTGAGATTCTAATACATCCCTTGGGGAGAGCAAAGGGGAATGTTCCCTGTTCCTCCATGTGAGAATATCTGCCATGGTAAACCACTCTTACTGGTGGCAGGACATCATATTCCTAAGCTGTGTTAGGGCCACAAATTTAAAGAATAAAAATGAAACAACGAAAAAATAAAAAACAACAGCTTTGTAAACCACCATAAGACTTGGCATTTGATTGGGGCTCCTTTACTGCAATACAGATACTGGTTATATGGCCTACTCATCAGTAAGTCCTAGGGGATTCTTGGAGCTCCCTCAGGGCACAATGGTAGATGTGAAAGGCTCCAGGTCCCCTGACTTTACCTGTTTTTTTTTTTGTTGTTGTTTGTTTTACATACTAGGCTTCCATATAATCTCTAAACAAACGAAAGTTTGAAACTCTGCTGTAAGTGACAACACTACAAAGTGAACAAGTCAGGATTAAAACTCACTATCCAAAGTGCCGAATCACTCGTCCATTTAGTGGTCAGAACACAACCTCACCCATGGGCGACCAGAAGCAAATCTGTGTCTTCTGGAGGTTTCAGTGTTGCTCATACCTGATAACATCCAGGAACACATCTGTGTAATAGACCTTTCCATCCACGCTGTCATAGTCCAGGGAGATGACATTGTTGAGCTCAGGAACAGGGACATGCACATCGGTGTGGTCACTGGTGTCCAGTGAGATACGCCGGATGGAGCCACGGCTGGAGAAGAGCAGGTAGGTCTCAGGAGAGGGATCACAGGTCTTCCCATCTCCCTTCAGCTGGATGCCAGTGGGGCAGGCACAGGAGAAGCCAGAAGGCCGAGGCAAGCAGAGGTGGGAGCAGCCGCCATTTCTCGAGCCGCACTTGTTAAAACCTGGTGATGAGAAGCACAAGTATTCACACCTAGCCTGGAACATCATCTGAATCTTACAAAGGTCCCAGTTGCTTGTGGCTGGCTCTTTGCTGTTCTAAGTGACAGGATTCAGTGCCTGGCAGGGTGAGATAGAAGGAGGGTCTGCAGGAGGATCTCCAGGAGTCCTTTGAAGGTGACAGCTGTAGTACCAGCCATACCCAGAGAGAACACAGCCCAATCTGGAAGGGAGCTTAAACAGGTCACTGTCTTTCTGGCTGTAAAGGAGCTCTGTGCTCTGGATATATCTCTGATGTTGAGATGGCCCCAGAAAGCCAGAGGCTCTGACTCACAGCCCCAGCCCTCTGACTCTCACCTAGTGGCTGTGCCCGGTCCACAGCCTGCATGTCCATGAGGCCTGGCAGGTTGGACCTCACGAGGATGACATTGCTGCCAGTACCCTTGTCAGCACGGTGGATGCTCCGAGTCTGCCAGTCAGTCCAGTAGATATAGGAGTCGAGCAGGGTGAGGCCATATGGGTGCTGCACCGGTGACACCAATGTATGCCGATTGGCACCATTCAGGTCAGCAGCCTCAATTCGCTGCAGAGGAAGGAGAGGGTGGGGGGTGGTGATCAGCAGATTGGGAACTCTCCATGGAGATCCTAGGCAGGCCTTTCCCATCTTCCCAGGCTCCGGGGAAGCAGCAGGGACACGGCTCTCACCTCAGTGTGAGCATCGGCCCATAGCAGTTGGGAGCTGGCCTTGTCCACAGTCAGTCCATTGGGCCATCCTAGGTTGTTGTTGATGAGCACCGCGCGGTCTGAGCCATCCATTCCGGACCGCTCTAACTTGGCATTCTCCCCCCAGTCTGTCCAGTACATAAACCTGAGTGAGGAAGAATATTAGCTATATTAGCTAGTTATTCCAGCAGCTACCACATACCATGAATACTTAACAGTATGTCAGATACACTTGAGTACTTACAGTATGTCAGGCAAAATTTTTGCTTGACAAAATACTTTGCAAAATACTTCATGTGCATTATCTCAACCTTCATAAGGGCCACAAGGTATGTATTTTCACTACCACCTCCATTTAATAGGTAAGGAAGCTGAGAATTAGAGAGGTTAAATACCGGACCCAAGTGATATAGCTAATACATGATGAAAACATTTCAATCCTGGTATTCTGATTCAAGGCTCATGCTTTTAACTTCTACACTGTACTGTCACCCTGCGAGAAGTCACAAGAGAGTGGAAGAGCCCCAGGGAGGTCACCTTGTTTCTGTGATGCAAGCTTCCTCTCCACTACCCACCTTTACCCCGTCATAACCCTAGCTGAGCTGGCCCCCCACACTACCCAGTGCGATACAGCCAGCTCTCACCCCATCTCATGGTACAGTACGATGGCCCGGGGACTGTCAAGGTTCTGCCACACCAACACTTTCCGCATGGACCCGTCCAGGTTGCCCACTTCAATCCGGTTTGTTCCCGTGTCTGTCCAGTATACTTTCCGGCCAATGGCATCAACCGCGAGCCCATCTGTGGTCTGTAGCCCTGTGGGAAGTCAAAAGAGCACACTGGCTCCTATTTTAAAACAGATGGGCTATTTCCCCAGCCCTGTTGCCAGACAGGTGGTCCCTGGGCTAGGAGGAAGGCCCACCTGTGGTGATGATGTCCTCATGCTGTGAGCCATCCAGATTGGCACGACTGATCCTGTGCAGTGTGCTGTCAGACCAGTACACCTTTCCTGGAGAGGGAAAGCTTGGCTCAACCTAGACCCTCACCCCCTACAATGGGACACACACAGCTGATTCATGTCTTGAAACACCAGAGCATGTCAGAGAGCTCTGGAGCCTCTAGCAGAGGAAATCAAGGAAAACGCAGAAATATCATAGCAGGATAGCTCTTGGCAGAGACGGAGAGAAGAGGGCCCCAAACCATGCTCTCACAACCAAAGAGAAAGTGCTAGAGAGACAGGGACAGGGGCTATGCCAGAGGGAATGGGGAACAAACACCCTGGCTCTTGGCAGGAGACAAAGGTGGTGGGAGAGGAAAGACAGTAATTGTTGAAGGGCAGGGACAGAAGGCCAGGTGGGAAGAGAGGGCCACACAGACCTTCCTGGGGGTCTACTCCAATGGCAATGGTGTTCTTCATGGTAATGTTGATTGGTACCACCACATCAGCAAAATAAGGGATGTCCAGGGAGACCATGCGAATGTCTATCCTCCTGGCGAAGATGAGGAAACTGTTCATGCCTGCCAGGTGGAGAGGAGGGAAGAGGATCACTCAAGCACAGCCATTAAATGGATTTGGAATCAGGCAAACTGAAACTCATGCCCTGTCCCTGCTAGTTTCTAGCTATGTTATTCTAGGCAAGTTATTTAAATTATTATTATTTTTTGAGACAGGGTCTTGCTGTGTCGCCCAGGCTGGAGTGCACTGGCATGATCATGGCTTACTGCAGCCTTGACCTCCTGAGCTCAAGCGATCCTCCTACCTCAGCCCCCTGAGTAGCTGGGACTACAGGCAGACACCACCATGCCCAGCTAATTTTTGTATTTTTTTGTAGAGATGGGGTTTCGTCATATTGCCCAGGCTGGTCTGAAACTCCTGGGCTCAAGCCTCTGCCCACCTCAGCCTCCTAAAGTGCTGGGATTACAGGCATGAGCCACTACTCTCAGCTTAAATTATTAGGCCTCAGTTTTCTTATCCATAAAATGGGGACAATAATGGGGTGGCTGTAAGGGTTAAAAGATCATGTACATAAAGCACTTACCATTAGGTCTCACACATATTCATAAATAATGCCTCTTTATTAATATTATGAAAGTGGCTCTCTTTGAAGGACCCTTTACCATGAAGATTAAGAAAGAGAAAAAAAGAAAGGGAATAAAGGGACCCCAGGGGGCTTTACTCACAACCTGAGAGGCACAGTTCACAGCTCCTTTCTCACTCAAATTCCCAGGGAGGTTAGAGTTCAAATGCAGCCTACCCTGCAGCATCTCCTAGGGAGAAACCTTGACTTCCGACATCTGGGTAACCAGGTACTGCTTCTGGGACCCTCCAATAAGGTTGTCACATAGGTTGTGCACTCACAAAAGTGGCACATCTAAGGGGGAGGGTACTGTGACATTGTAGATATCATACATTTCTGTTTTTATTATACCAATTTTGGGCAGTTAGAAGTGTCTTTTTTTTTTTTTTTTTTTTTTTTTGAGACAGAGTCTCACTCTGTCACCCAGGCTGGAGTGCAGTGGCGTGATCTCTGCTCACTGCAACCTTCACCTCCCAGGTTCAAGCAATTCTTCTGCCTTAGCCTCCCAAGTAGCTGGGATTACGCGCCACCATGCCTGGCTAATTTTTGTATTTTCAGTAGAGACGAGGTTTCACCATGTTGGCCAGGTTGGTCTTGAACTCCTGACCTCTAGTGATTTGCCTGCCTTGGCCTCCCAAAGTGCTAGGATTACAGGCATGAGCCACCGTGCCCGGCCAGAAGTGTCTTATTCCAACCAAATCGTATATTATGACAATGTACTAAGAGATGAGAGGAAAGTGTCTTGAGAAAGGAGCATCTTTATCTAATATGCATGAAGACATCATAAGAACTAGTTGGACCCTGCCTCCAGTCCTTTCTACTTGCTCCCCAGGGCCTCTCCCCAGGCCCGTCCCCTTTTCTAAAAGCCGTGAGTCTCTCCCCTGGGCCTCTAGAAGCAGCAGGACTCATGGTTTCTCAGACCACGTTGGAGCCCATCTGCAAGGAAGGAAGAGAGCCATTGCCCCCTCCCAGAGAGGCTGCATCTAGATCTGTGATGCTTTCACTCACCTGGTGAGCAGGTCTTGCCATCAGACAGCAGGTTGATGCCTGTGGGGCAGGTACAGCTGAATCCGCTTGGATTTGGGGACCTAAGACACAGGTGGCTACAGCCGCCATTCTCCATAGCACATGGTGTAGACACTGGGTAGAGAGGAGGGGATGTTCAATGGGGAGAGCTAGGGCATAGGAGGGCCACGGAGAAGCCAATGCGAGCCAAGGGCTGCTCACCTGGGGGCCGGCGGCGGTGGAAGACATGGATGTCCATTAGGTTTTCCAGGTTCTCCTGCAGAGTCTCCCGGTCCAGCCCTGTCAGCCGGTCAGCGCTCTGTATGCTCTTGGTCTGCCAGTCAGTCCAATAGATGCGCTCTCCATAGAGGGTCAGCCCAAATGGGTGGGGGAGCTGGCTTCCAATCAGCACCTGCCAGGGCCCCAACACTGTGTCATCTTCAACAAAGTCTGACAGTACAGAGCAGTGGCAAAGAGCTCACTGTGGACTCAGAAAGCAGCTCTCCCACTAACACCTACCGGGTGACCTCCAGTAAGAGCTACTTATAAAATCTCTCTGAGCCTTGCTCTATCAATCTGTGACTTGATCATGCCTGGCTCTAAGGGTCGTGTGATGGTTTTATTGGAAGATGTTGGAAGTCATCTATTACTCACATCATCTCAAAGTATCTCTGGACAAATTACTTATTAAGTACAAAATTAAAAAATAGCAACTTTACAGTGGACACTACCTTAACCATACAATGGCAGTAAGTATCACAATAATGGAACAGGCCAACACCTGTGTCTACTGATGAGACACACTGAGAACTCAAGGACATGACTTCACTTAGTGTAGTATTCCTGCTGCAAATGCACACTCTGAATCCAATCACAAGGAAACATTAGATAAATCCAGGTTGAGAGACATTATAAAAAATAACTGGCCTTTACTCTTTAAAAATGCAAATGTCCACTTTGGGAGGTCCAGGCGGGCAGATCACCTGAGGTCAGGAGTTCGAGACTAGCCTGGCCAACATGGCGAAACCCTGTTTCTACTAAAAATACAAAAATTAGCTGGGCGTGGTAGCGGGTGCCTATAATCCCAGCTACTTGGGAGGCTGAGGCAGGAGAATTGCTTGAACCCGGGAGACAGAGATTGCAGTGAGCTGAGATCGCACCATTGCACTCCAGTCTGGGCGACAGAGCAAGACTCTTGTCTCAAAACAAAACAAACAAACAAAAAATGCAAATGTCAATAAAGTCATAGAAAAGCTGAGGAAATGTTCCAGATTAGAGTAAAGAGACTAGATTAGTTGGGCCCGGTGGTGCACAGCTCCAGCTACTCAGGAGCCTCAGATGGGAGGATCACCTGAGCCCAGGTCAGCATGGGCAACACACCAAGACTGCAGTCTCAAAAAAAAAAAAAAAAAAAAAAAAAGCTATGTGTGGTGGCTCATGCCTATAAACCCAACACTTTGGGAGGTCAAGGCAGGAGGATTGCTTGAGCCTAGGAGTTCAAGACTAGCCTAGACAACAAAGTGAGACCCCCATCTCTACAAAAAATAAAAAAATCAGCCGAGTGGCCTCAAACCCGTAGGCTCCTGAGTAGCTAGGGTGCAGTAGTAGGTGCCTGTGGTCCCAGCTACATGGGAGGATCCCTTGGGCCAGGAGGTCGCAGTTACAGTGGGCCATGTTTGTGGCACTACACTCCTGCCTGGGCCACAGAGTGAGTGTCTAAAAATAAATAAATAAATAAAAATTAAAAGAGACGTAATTACTAAACACAATGGGTGATCCTGATTGGATCCTAGATTAACAAAGAAAAAAAGTGGGGTGGGAGGAGCTATAAAGGACATCACTGAGGCAATTGGTAGTGAAATTGGGCAAGGACTATGATTAGACAGTAATATTGGGCCGGGCATGGTGGCTCGCGCCTATAATCCCAACACTTTGGGAGGCTGAGGCAGAAGGATCGTTTGAGGCCAGAAGTTTGAGACTAGCCTGGGTAATACAGGAAGTCTCTACCAAAAAAAAAGAAAAAAACTAGCCAGGCGTTATGGCTCATGCCTATAGTCTCAGCTACTCAGGATCCTAGGAGTTCGAGGGTGCAGTGACCCAGTATTGTGCCACTGCACTCCAGCCTGGGTGACACAGCATGACCCTGCCTCTAAAAAACCAAAAAAAAAAAAAAAAAAGACAGTAATATTGGATCAATGTTAAATTTCCTGATTTTGATCATTGTACTGTGGTGATGTAAGACAACATCCTTGCCTTTAGGAAATGTGCACAGGAATAGTTTGGAGTCAAGGGCAGGCTGTCTCCACTCTAATTTCAGACAGTTCCAAAAAATAATAGTGAGTGTGTACAGAAACAGAATGATAAAGCAAATGTGGCAAAATTTTATTTATTCTTTTTACCTGTTCTTGCAACTTTTCTGTAAGTTTGAAATTATACCAAAACAAAAACAAAAAGAGATGAATCACAGGCCCACAGTGCAACTGGTAATTTAACAAGCATTAGTTGTGCTGGTTAACAGGAAATTCTGTGCATTTACACCCCCAGCTCACAATCCACACAAGTCCCTAGTTTCTTTTCATCATCAACCAGCAGCCCTTTCCCACCCCTGCCCCCAAGCTCTGGACAGCACCCACAGCCTCAGAGAAACAGCACATGCCCCATGCTGGTCCCATAACCTCCAGATCCCCTTATCTCCAATCAGCTGCCAGCCAAAAAGTACTGTCCTGGAGGCTGTCAAGGCTGTGGGAAGATGTTTTAGTGCCACCCTTACCTTCCTCTTACTGCCACCCTTACCTTCCTCTTACTGCCATCCAGTCCAGCAAATTCAATTGTCTTCATGCCGGCGTCAGCCCAGTATAGACGCTGGGACCCGTAATCAATAGCTAACCCATTAGGCCAGGTCAGATTAGAAGAGATAATGACTTGGCGGCCTGAGGCATCCATGCCAGCTCGTTCAATCTTGGGGCTCGCACCCCAGTCAGTCCAATACATGTACCTGGGCAAAGGCAAGGCAAGGCAGGTCTTACAAGCTAGTTAATATCCAGCAGGGACTCAGAGTACCTAGGATTTCAGGGTTTCTGCCTGAGGCAGCTCCTCATCAGCCTCAGCCTCCTGCATCAGTGTCCAGCCCAGCTCTGGGCTCAGCACTATCTCTGAATGCCTTGTCTTCTATCACTATCAAAAGGTACAGAGTCTTAATAAAAGCAGAGCCCACAGCTTAAGCAAAACTCCACAAATAAAGTGTACATGGGAATAAAGAAAGAGGAGGGGTGAAAATGAATAAGAAACATTTCCTTGGCCAGGCACCATGGTTCATGCCTATAATCTCAGCACTTTGGGAGGCTGAGAGTATCACTTGAGCCCAGAAGTTTGAGACCAGCCTGGGCAACATAGTAGGATCCCATCTCTACCAAAAAAAAAAGGGCCAGATATGGTGGTGCACATCTGTGGTCCCAGCTACTTGAGAGGCTGAGATAGGAGGATCATTTGAATCCAGGAGGTCAAGGCTGCAGTGAGCCATGACTGGGCCACTGCACTCCAGCCTGGGCAACGAGTGAGACTCTGTTTCAAAAAAAAAAAAAAAAGAAAGAAAAAAACAAGAAGAGAAATGTTTCTTGACTGGATGGGTTAAATAAGTTAACAGAACTCTATAAAACCAGTAAGAACAACATAGGCCAGGTGCAGTGGCTCACACCTGTAATCCCAACACTTTGGGAGGCTGAAGCAGGACGATTGCTTTAGCTCAGAAGTTTGACACCAGCCTAGACAACATAGCAAGACCCCATCTCTACAAAAAAAAACTGTAAAAATTAGCTAGGCATTGTGGTCTGTGCCTGCAGTCCCAGCTACTTGGGAGGCTGAGGCAGGAGGATTGCTTGAGCCCAGGAGGTTGAGGCTGCAGTGAGCCGTGATTTGCACCACTGCACTCCATCCTGGGCCACAGAGCAAGACCCTGTCTCAAAACAAACAAACAACAACAACAAAAACAAGGTAGATGTATACACTCAACTGGAAAGATACACAAGATATAAGGGCAAGCAGAAAAAAAGTCACAAAAAGTATGCTATTTTTGTAAAACCAAAACCATCACCACCAACAACAAATGTTTACATACATTTAGAAGAAAACCTGGAAAAAAATATCCTGAACTGTTAACTTATTGCTGGAGAGTGAGATCACAGAGAATTTTTACTTTCTACAGATTTAAATTTTTTTAACAATGAGTTACTTTTGCAAGTAAACCAACAATAAAAAAAAGATAAGGAAAGAAAGAATTGAAAAGTTTCCTTGTCCACAGAGAATACAAAGTTGTCACCAGCTGTTGGGAACAAGCCCCCCAAAATTTGGCCATAAACTGGCCCCCAAAACTGGCCATAAGCAAAATCTCTGCAGCACTGTGACATGTTCATGATGGCCATAACGCCCACACTGGAAGGTTGTGGGTTTACCTGAATGAGGGCAAGGAACACCTGGCCTGACTAGGGCAGGAAAACTGCTTAAAGGCATTTTTAAGCCATAAACAATAGCATGAGCTATCTGTGCCTTAGGACATGCTCCTGCTGCATTTAACTAGCCCAACCTATTTCTTTAATTCGGCCCACCCCTTTATTTCCCATAAGGGATACTTTTAGTTAATATCTATAGAAACAATGCTAATGACTGGCTTGCTGTTAATAAATATGTGGGTAAATCTCTGTTGGGGGCTCTCAGTTCTGAAGGCTGTGAGACCCCTGATTTCCCACTTCACACCTCTATAGTTCTGTGTGTGTATCTTTAATTCCTCTAGCGCCACTGGGTTAGGGTCTCCCGGACAGAGCTGGTCTTGGCAACCAGCCTCTGGTTTCTACAGCTGCTCTTGCTTCCTTGGGCATATCCATAAGATCTGGTCACTCTTCCTAATCTTTAGACTCCTCTCTGGAGCTCAGATCTTGGGAGGGGTGGATGGAGCTCATTCCCAAGGGGCAGCCACTCACCCGCCCATGGGTTCCACCACGATGTCCCGAGGACGATCAAGGTTCTCCCAGATGAGTACTGTTCTCATGCTGCCATCTGTGTTGGCTACTTCAATCCGGTCTGTACCTATCAAGAAGGGATACAGAGATTAATTCTAGTCTTGTTCATTCACCCTCTTACCTTCCATGGCCAACACAAGAGCCTGGTATGCGCCAGCAGAGCACAGAGTAGGGGCTCAAAAGATATTTTGTGACAGATGCACAACGGAAATTTAGTGACTTGAACTGCAAGAAGAAATTCAAGGATGTGATCAGTTGGATTTCTTGAAAGAGCAAGACTTCCCAAACATAGGCAACCATAATTTAAGGCGATGATTCTCAAACTTTAGTGTGCGTAAGAATCAGGAGAGCTTGTTAAAACACAGATTTCTGAACCTAACACCCAAAGATTTTTTTTAAAATAAAAATATTCGGCCGGGCGTGGTGGCTCACGCCCGTAATCCCAGCACTTTGAGAGGCCGAGGCAAGTGGATCATGAGGTCAGGAGTTCAAGACCAGCCTGACCAACATGGTAAAACCCCGTCTCTACTAAAAATACAAAAATTGGCCGGGCGCAGTGGCTCACACCTGTAATCCCAGCATTTTGGGAGGCCGAGGCGGGTGGATCACGAGATTAGGAGATCGAGACCATCCTGGCTAACATGGTGAAACCCCGTCTCTACTGAAAAATACAAAAAATTAGCCAGGCGTCGTGGCGGGCACCTGTAGTCCCAGCTACTTGGGAGGCTGAGGCAGGAGAATGGCGTGAACCTGGGAGGCGGAGCTTGCAGTGAGCTGAGATCATGCCACAGCACTCCAGCCTGGGGGACAGAGTGAGACTCCGTCTCAAAAAAAAAAAAAAATTAGCTGGGTGTGGTGGTGCACGCCTGTAATCCCAGCTACTCGGGAGGCTGAGGCAGAAGAATCCTTTGAACCCAGGGAGGTGGAGGTTGCAGTGAGCTGAGATTGCACCGCTGCACTCCAGCCTGGGCAGCAGAGCGAGACTCCATCTCAAAATTTAAAAAAGAAAAAAAAATTCTAGTCCATTTCATGCTCACTAACCCCCAAAGATTCTGATTCAGTAAGTCTTGACTTTTGTTTTTTGGAGACAGGCTCTTGCTCTGTTGCCTAGATTGGCATGCAGTGGTGTGATCATGGCTCACTGCAGCCTTGAACTCCCGGATTCAAGCAATCCTCCCACTTCAGCCTCCCAAGTAGCTGGGACTACAGGCATGTGCCATTACACCAGGCTAATTAAAAAAAAAATTGGGGATGTGTGTATGCGTGTGGGGGTCTTGCTATATTTCCCAGGCTGATCTTGAACTCCTAAGCTCAAGAGATCTTGCCCTGGTCCCCCAAAGCGCTAGGATTATAGGTGTGAGCCACCATGCCCAGCCCTGATTCAGTAAGTCTAGGGTGGGGCCCAAGAATCTGCATGTCCAACAACTTCCCAGATGATGCTGATGCTGCCACGCAGAGGAGGCAAGGTTGTCATCAGCCTCTGTGGTCCAGCAACCACACTCTGAGTAGCACTTGTTCAGGGTATCCCCTTGCCTCCCAAACCCACCTGGCTAATTAAAAATGCCTGATTTGGCTAGGCGCGGTGGCTCACACCTGTAATCCCAGCACTTTGGGAGGCTAAGGCGGGTGGATCACCAGGTCAGGAGATCAAGACCATCCTGGCCAACATGGTGAAACCCCGTCTCTACTAAAATACAAAAACTTAGCCGGGCATGGTGGTGCGCTACTTGGGAGGCTGAGGCAGGAGAAAATGGCGTGAACCCGGGAGGCGGAGCTTGCAGTGAGCCGAGATCGCACCACTGCACTCCAGCCTGGCGACAGAGCAAGACTCCGCCTCAAAAAAAAAAAAAAAAAAAAGCCTGATTTACCCAGAAAGCGATGGAAAGAAAACAAGGCATAGGTTGATGATCTGAAATGCCTTAAAACACTCCCCAGCATCAGCTACACAGCAGAAGCAGCTGCCACAATGTGAGCTTCTCACGTGGGAGCTTCTCACTTCGGATCTGCAGCAGCCCTCCGGCTTCTGACCTACCAAGGACTTGAAGTGAAGACAGAAGTGGTCCAGGAGAGACACTGGGCTCCTTCTATCTGAGGCCAGGGTTTTAAACAAGAGGAATCCCAGGGAGCCAGGCAGGCCACGGCTCCCCTATGCATACCTGCATCTGTCCAGTACAGTTTGTTGGTGACCCAATCAATGGCCAGGCCAGCTGGGCTCTCCAAACTGGTATCCACTACCACCTGGGCAGGAAGCAAAGCTGTATCACCAACTGTACTTCCACTCTAGTTCCGGAGCCCAAACTCCACCAGTTCTCAAGGTTGGCAAAGGTATGGGAAGCCCTTCCCTGGAGAGGGTGGATTCCACCCTTCAACCTCCCCACGCTGGGCCCTACCTCCTGTCCTGTTCCATCCCACTTGGCCCTGCTGATGGTATCAGTGCTGACATCTGTCCAGTACACGTGGTCATCCCGGGAGTCCCAGTCAAGGGCCACAGCACTGCGCACGTCAGCCAGTGGGATGACATCATCAGACAGGTCCTCTGTGTCAAAGCTGATTCGACGGATGTCCATCCTTCGGGCAAAAAGCAGGAACTTGTCAAGACCTGATCAAAGGCCGAAAGGGGTCTTCTTTTAATGCTCTAAATCCAAGAACAGTGACAGACACAGACGCTCACCTGCGTGACATCTGGTTCAATCACACTTCCTGGGATCTGGTGCCCTTTGCCCCCTATACTTTATACCTCAGGCTTCTTTTAAGCACTGCCATGCTAGCAGAATCAGACTTCTAAATCAAATGGAAACAGACTCTACTAAGGTCCCAGAAGTGCATGCTGTTTAAGCATCTGTCGGCTTCATCTCAACTTTTCTCTCTTCTTACTTTTCTCCACCTCTTCTGGTGTCCTGGCTTGCCCACTGCCAACCCCTGACCCCTACTTCTCTGATGTTCATGACTGTGTCAGGGCTCCTGCCCCTCCACTCCATCACCTGGATCCCTTCCTCTTGCTCTCCTCTTTACAACTTTAAGCCAGTAGCTTAAGCTGAGCACTTTCCTTGCCAGGCACTGTGCTTGGTGCTTTTTTGATCTCACACCAAGCCTCTGTCGTGTGTTATTCTTATTCCCATTTTCTAGACGAGCAACCCTGAGGCTAATAGAGATCAAGAAACTTGCCCAGGATCCCATGGCTACAAAGCACCAGAGCTGGGACTCAGGTCTGACTCCAGAGAAAGAGCTCTGGCCACTCCTCTACGTAGTTTACTTCCAGCCAGCTCTTCCCCATCCTCTGCCTTTCCTCTGGTCAGTGTGAATACTTTCTCAGTAGACTTTTCTATCCAGAAAGGCACTTCCTGACTAATGTTGCCAAATGTCTTCTTCCTAGGGCTGGGAAATCCTTAAGGGGAAGCTGTCAGGGGACAGGGGGCTTTACTTCTTGCATCTCACTAAGACAACAGGGGAAGCGCTGGACACAAAAGAATGCAAGAGGAAAGGGCCAGGCATGGTGGCTCATGCCTGTAATCCCAGCACTTTGAGGGGCTGAGGTGGGGTCATTGCTTGGGCTCAGGAGTTTGAGACCAGCCTGAGCAACATAGTGGAACCCCGTCTCTACTAAAAATACAAAATTCACTGGGCACGGTGGCTCACGCCTGTAATCCCAGCACTTTGGGAGGCTGAGGTGGATAGATCACGAGGTCAGGAGTTTGAGACCAGCCTGGCCAACATAGTGAAACCTCATCTCTACTAAAAATACAAAAATTAGCCAGGCATGGTGGCAGGTGCCTGTAATCCCAGCTACTTGGGAGCCCGAAGCAGAAGAATCGCTTGAACCAGGGAGGTGGAGGTTACAATGAGCCGAGATCATGCCGCCACACTCCAGCCTGGGTGACAGAGTGAGACTCTGTCTCAAAAACAAAACAAACAAACAAAAAACTCCACAAAATTCGCCAGGTGTGATAGTGTATGCCTGTAGTCCCAGCTACTTAGGGGGCTGGGGCGGGAGGCTTGCTTAAGCCCAGGAAGTCGAAGCTGCAGTGAGCACTGTTTACACCACTGCACTCCAGCCTAGGTGACAGAGCAAGACCCTGTCTCAAAAAAAAAAAAAAAAAAAAAAAAAAGGCCGGGGGCGGTGGCTTATGCCTGTAATCCCAACACTTTGGAAGGCAGAGGCGGGCAGGTCACGAGGTCAGGAGTTCAAGACCAGCCTGACCAACATGGTGAAACCCCATCTCTACTAAAAATACAAAAATTAGCTGGGTGTGGTAGTGCACGCTTATAATCCCCGCTACTCAGGAGGCTGAGGCAGGAGAAGCACTTGAACCCGGGAGGCGGACAAAAAAAAAAAATGCCAGGCACAGTGGCTCATGCCTGTAATGCCAGCACTTTGGGAGGCTGAGGTGGGTGGATCACCTGAGGTCAGGAGTTCGAGACCAGCCAGACCAACATGGAGAAACCCCGTCCCTACTAAAAATACAAAATTAGCCAGGTGTGGTGGCGCATGCTTGTAATCCCAGCTATTCAGGAAGCTAAGGCAGGAGAATAGCTTGAACCTGGGAAGTGGAGGTTGTGGTGAGCCGAGACTGTGCCACTGTACTCCAGCCTGGACAAGAGCGAAACTGTCTCAAAAAAAAAAAAAAAAAAAAAAAAACAATGCAAGGGGAAAACTCAGAGTATGAAATTAGGTTCTTAGTTAATATGTGTATGAATGAAACTTTTGAATGTTTTCCCTAACCACACTCTCTAGAAAGGACCCAGGTCCCAGGAGAATTTTATTTTACCCAGATTTCAGAGGGTCAGTGGAGTACGCAGCAGTAAACAAGAACAGCTGCTGATGTGTGAGGAATCACCCCAGGTGCCCTGCTGGTCGTGCCATATGCCTGGACCGCTCCTCTCTGGACTAAGAAAAAGTCATCGTGTGCTGGGCTCTCCAGGGTTACCCTCTCAAAACAATAACTCCTCAGGAGCCCAAAGGAAGCCAAAGTAGCAGTTCAGGGACAGACCAGGGGATCCCATGATCTTCCACTTGTTTGACACATATTTATCCAGGACCCGCTTACACAGAACATCATCAGAGATTCTAATTTTGGCTTCCTGGTTTAAGGGCCGAAAGAAAGTCTTCAACAGGGTGACGCTAAAGGTAAAAAGGTAGGAAATCATTCCCCTGTTTTCTAGAAGAGCATAAAACCCTCTTGCTGCCTATAGAGAAGGCAATCCTGCCTGGTAAAATGATACATGAGCCTCACTGCAGGTGTTCACACTCGACCGGGCGGTATTGCTGAGCCTTCGGCAACTAGTGCTGGGTCCTCAGTCCTCAGCTTTGATAGAAGATCCCTCAGCCTCTTAAGTTCTTCCTCTCCAGGGCTCCCTGAGGAATGTGGTTTTTCCCACAACAGGCAATCCCTCCACGTCCTATCCCTTGTTCCTTCTCCCCATCCTCACAACAGCCTCCATGGAGGCTGGTGTTGCAGACCCACTTACTCTGGGCACAGGCGTGGCTGCTGATCTTGCGGAAGCCAGTGGGGCAGGCACAGGTGTAGTTCTGGCCACTGGGCAGACACAGGTGCGTGCAGCCTCCGTTGTTGTCCCCACAGCGGTTTTTCCCTGCTCAAAGAGCCCAGGGCAAGAGGATCAGCGAAGGTCTGCAAAAGTGACCCCAAGACTAGGGAATAGGGGTTTAGGTAGGGTGATAGTTCCCTGAAGGGAGAAACTATGTCTTATATTTTTGACATCTGCCCCTGCTGCTAGCACAGTGAGTACCCGGCACAGAGGAGATGCCCTGTAAATGTCTGCCTGAATTAGATGGGAACGGTGAAGTCTAATGAATCTTTTCGTGAATCTTGTTGTACTGCCCCGAATGTCCAGCAGAGGGAGGAATTAGCCCATGTCAGTGCCCCGCTGGATTTCCCCATCAGAAGAAATGGCAACTCTAAGGGGAAGGAAGGTTCTCAGAGGCACCAGAGGCCACCTCAACCATGAGGCTACTTTGGCTCACCCGGTGGGCAGTTTTTTACCTGCAGGTTGGCGCTGGGGGTGCAAGGTGTGGATGTCCATAGGGAAGTGGAGTTTGTTGCGAATGATTTCCTGGTTCTTCCCTGTAAATTTGTTAGCGCTATTGATGCTCTTGGTGTGCCAGTCTGTCCAGTACAGGCTGTCTTCAAACACTGTGATGGCAAAGGGATGCGGGAGGCCTGGGGAAAGTCCAGGAAGACCTCAGTCTGGACATGGTCTGCCATGTCCCCTGGGCCCAGGCCTGGCAACTACACAAAACCTCTACCAAGGCTCCTGGGGGGCAGGGACGGGGGCAGGAGGACAAGAGATGAAGGAGAGTGAAGGAAGGGGCTCACCCTGGCTAATGACAGCCTTACGGTGACTCCCATCCAGATTGGCCCTCTCGATGACATGGTGCTTAGCATCCACCCAGTACATACGGCGCCCGGCATAGTCGATGGTGAGGCCATTGGGCCAGAAGAGATGGGTATCGGCAATGATGCGGCGTCCAGAGCCATCCATGCTGGAGGCCTCAATACGGGGGGTGTTGCCCCAGTCTGTCCAGTAAATGGTACTAGGAAGAGAAAAGTAAATTGGGAAGTGGGCAGCAGAAAACAGGTAGGTAACCAGGAGAATAATCAGGTAGGGCGCTTTTATCCATTTAACTCAGGGGACTCCAATGTTTGGTCCACAGAATGAATTTTTTTTTAGACGGGGTCTCATTTTGTCACCCAGGCTGGAGGGCAGGTGAGATTACAGCTCACTGCGGCCTCAATCTCCTGGGCTCAGAAGGCCTCCCACTTCAGCCTTCTGAGCAGCTAGTATCGCTACACCTAACTAATTTTTTTTTGTAGTAGAGATGAGGTCTTGCTATGTTACCCAAGCTGGTCTCAAACTCCTGAGCTCAAGCAATCCTCCTGCTTTGTCCTTTCAAAGTACTGGGATTACAGGCATGAGTCACCATGCCCAGCCTCAGAATGCTTTTTAAGTGTCTGAGTTTAAATGTCTTTAGACAGGGCATTTATTAATTTAATAATTTTTTTTTTCATACTGGCAACAGGCAGGACATACTATCTTAGGCACTGGAAATCTAGCAGTGAACAAAACAGACAAAAGTCTCATAGAATTGACAATATAATGTAATATTAGGACAGGCACTTTCTTCTTTGTCACAATCTCTTCCACTGCCTTTTGTATTTTATTTTCTTTTATTTTTGAGACTCGCTCTGTTGCCCAGGCTGGAATGCAGTGGCACGATTTCAGCTCACTGCAACCTCCACCTCCTGGACCCAAGTGATTCTTCTGCCTCAGCCTCCCAAGTAGCTGGGATTACAGGCACCCGCCACCATGCCCAGCTAATTTTTGTATTTTTAGTAGAGATGGGGTTTCACCATGTTGGCCAGGCTGGTCTCAAACTCTGACCCCAAGTGATCCACCTGCCTCGGCCTCCCAAAGTGCTGGGGTTACAAGCTTGAGTCACCATGCCCGGCTCCTTTTGTATTTTACACACACACAGACACACACACAGACACACACACATACACACACACAGTTTCTAAAACAGTTGATACATACTGTAGGACCTTATAAGATACTCCCTCCATTGATTGCATAGAATTTTTAAAAGCCAGAGGTGAGAACTTCATTTTAGGAGTTTTTCTTTAATTCAGATTTCTGAATTTTAAATTTAATTTTTTTTGAGACAGAGTCTCACTCTGTCATCCAGGAGTGCAGTGCCATAATCATGGCTCACTGCAGCCTCGAACTCCAGGGCTCAGGTGATCCTCCTACCTCAGCCTCCTGTGTAGTTGGGACTACAGGCATGCATCAATAAGTCCAGCTAATTTTTGTACTTTTTATAGAGATGGGGTTTTGCCATGTTGCCCAAGCTGGTCTTGAACTCCTGGGCTCAAGCAATCTGCCCACCTCAGCATCCCAAAGTGCTGAGATTATAGGCATGAGCCACTGAACCTGACCAGATTTCTCAATTTTATTTATTTAACTTTTTTTGAGACAGGGTCTTACTCTGTCACCCAGGCTGGAGGGCACTGTTGCAATCACGGTTCCCTGCAACCTTGACCTCCCAGTCTCAAGCCATCCTTGCACCTCAGCCTCCCAAGTAGCTGGGACTACAGGCATGTGCCACTATGCCAGGCTAATTTAGAAAAAATTTTTGTAGAGATGAGGCCACACTATGTTGCCCAGGCTGATCTTGAACTCCTGGACTCAAGTGATCCTCCTTCCTTGGTCTCCAAAAGTGCTGGAATTATAGGTGTGAGCCACTGTGCCCGGCCCCTCTATTAATTTTTAGGCTATAATAATTAATTACAATTCTTATGAATTACTAATAACTATTAATTTGTATTAATTAGGTCAACCTTATGAGCTAATAATAAAAATACGAAACACCTACAACTTATCTAATGTGTGTTATATGCAATTTAAAATGCATCACCTCATTTAATCTTCATACAACTATGATGGAGGTATTTTTTTTTAATCACCAATTTAGAAATGAGTAAACAAGGCAGACAGAGATTAACTGGCCCAAGGCCACACAGCCAGTTATTACAGAGCCAGGACCTAGACTCAAGTGTGTGGGGGACAGAGCCCATGTTATTAACATCATACTTTTTTTTTTTTTTTTTTTTTTCGAGACAGAGTCTTGCTCTTTCTCCCAGGCTGGAGTGCAGTGGCGCAATCTCAGCTCACTGTAACCTGTGCCTCCTGGGTTCAAACAACTCTCCTGCCTCCTCCCGAGTAGCTGGGATTACAAGCACCCGCCACCATGCCTGGCTAATTTTTGTATTTTGCAGAGATGGGGTTTCCCCATGTTGGCCAGGCTGGTCTCGAATTACTGACCTCAGGTGATCTGCCCGCCTTGGCCTCCCAAAGTGCTGGGATTACAGGCGTGAGCCACCGCGCCCAGCTACACCACACTTTGAGGATGTACCCCCAGAATGTCTAGTCCAGTTAGCCTGGGAGCTGTCCCGAGAGGTTGCAAGAAAGTTCGGGAGCCTGAGATACAACTTACCCCTCCATGGGATGCAAGGCAATGGCCCGGGGCTTCTCCAGGTTCTGCCACAGCAACACCTTCCGGTGGGCCCCGTCCAGATTGGCCACCTCAATCCTCGAGGTGCCTGAGTCGGTCCAGTAGAGTTTGTCATGGACCCAATCCACAGCCAGGCCCCCTGGTGAGAAGCAGCAGCAAAAAATGTCCAGGAGTCAACCCAGGCCCCCATGTCCCATAGTAATAGGAGCAAACTCTTACAGGAAGCAATTTTTTGGGCCAGGCACTATTGTCATCACTTCAGATACATGAATTCATTTAAGCATCACAACTCTGTGAGCTAGATACTGTAATTTCCATGAGGATAAGGAAATTGAGGCACAAAAGAGTTAAGTAACTGTCCAAGGGCATGCACTTCCTCCTCACAGTCAACCATACATCACTTTCTGAATTCTGTCTCCCTGACGCATTCCCAGGGTCCCCCACTGCACTGACCCAGGGGGTTGTAAATTGTCATCTGGGGTTTTGCAGAGGCATTTCAGAAATTCCCTAGGCATTTGAGTCCAATGTGCTTGATACCAAATTAGAATTTGACCACTTCACCTATTTGTAAAATAGCCTGAGATTGACAAGTGAGCTGTTTCTGTGGTTTTTTGTTTGTTTGTTTCGAGATGGAGTCTCACTCCCATTGCGCAGGCTGGAGTGCAGTGGTGCAGTCTCGGCTCACTGCAACCTCCACCTCCTGGGTTCAAGAGTTTCTCCTTCCTCAGCCTCCCAAGTAGCTGGGATTACAGGCATTTGCCACCATGCCTGGCTAATTTTTGTATTTTTAATAGGATGGGGTTTTGCCATGTTGGCCAGGCTGGTCTCAAACTCCTGACCTCACGTGATCCGCCTGCTTCAGCCTCCCAAAGTGCTGGGATTACAGGCGTGAGCCACCACACCTGAACTTTTTTTTTTTTTTTTTTTTTGAGACGGAGTTTTGCCTAGGCTGAAGTACAATGGCGTGATCTCGGCTCACCGCAACCTCCACTTCCTGAGTTCAAGCAATTCTCCTGCCTCAGCCTCCCAAGTAGCTGGGATTACAGGCATGCGCCACCACGCCCGGCTAACTTTTGTATTTTTAGTAGAGATGGGGTTTCTCCATGTTGGTCAGGCTGGTCTCAAACTCCCAACCTCAGGTGATCTGCCCACCTCAGCCTCCCAAAGTGCTGGGATTACAGGCGTGAGCCACCGTGCCTGGCCTGTTTTTTTAACAATCTATAAAACATTTTGATATACTTATCCAGGTCAATCAGAATATTCTTAATACTAAGCAATCGAAACAAAACTCAGAAACAAACTAGATGCAAAGGCTGATGGAGAACTCTGTCATCCATAAATCTGATTCCCATGATCACAACCACCAACGTGGTCTCATTATGCTCACTGATTGAGCTCAATCATGAGCAAATGTTATATTTGAACCTATAAAATTGATATACATTAACAAATGTTTTCTATATTAGGGCTCCAACTAAGATTTCCCTGGAAGAAAAAGATGTCCTGCTGCCTAAGGTTTGCAAACCACTGGCCTATTCCTCCCACCGTTGCTGCGCATGTGGCATGGCTCTGCCCCTCTCCATGGGGCCTCATTCCCTACCTGGGCTCTCCAGCCCAGTAGACACAACCTCCTCCACGTTGCTGCCGTTGAGGTTGGCACGGAGGATCCGGTCCAGGGTGACATCTGACCAGAAGACGAGCTCGCGGCGGTGGTGGAAATCAAGGGCAATGGCATTCTCCAGGTTGTTAAGCAGCAGTGTGTACTCAGAGCGGTGTGGCAGCACCTGCCGGATGTCGATGCGATTGGCGAACAGCAGCACAGGCTCTGGCCCTGGGAAACAGTATAAACATGGGATACCCACTGGGTTTCAGAGCCGCCCCTGGTACCCATCAGCAGGTCTTCAGCTGACCGATGGAGCCACTTGCTCACAAGGACATGCCCCAAGCTGTCAGCATCAGTACCAGAAGAGTGGCAACCTTTAAACTATATTCCTCCACCCCTCCCCACCCCACTCCACCCCGGCAGCGTTTTTCTTGGGGCTCAGAATGCAACTGTTGCTCCATTTTACTGTGACAGAAATCTCTCTACCTCTCTGCAAATCCCTGAGCACCAGAGCACCTGGCCTTCCTCCATGCTCAGCCCTCTGCCCACCCAGCCAAGTGCCAACAGCCCTTACCCAGAGCCTTGCAGCTGCGCCGGTCGGGCCGTAGTTCATAGCCTGTTTCACACCAGCACTGGAAAGCCCCTTCGCTGTTGGTGCAGCCCTGGCTGCAATACCCCTCCTCGGCACATTCATTCACATCTGGGAACACCAGGCAGGTCAAGAGATCTCCCTTCTGTCGTCCTCCCACTCCCGCTCCCAGGCGGCCAAGCTGCTTTTCTGCCCACATCCCCATCTACTTTCCAGGCCTAGTGGGAAGGCTGTCTAAGAAATGGTTAAGGGCGGCCGGGTGTGGTGGCGCACACCTGTAGTCCCAGCTACTCAAGAGGCTGAGGCAGGAGAATGGCTTGAACCCAGGAGGCGGAGGCTGCAGTGAGCCGAGATGGCACCACTGCACTCCAGCCTGGGCGACAGAGCGAGGCTCCATCTCAAAAAAATAAAAATAAAAAATAAAAAAGAAGAAATGGTTAAGGGCTTTAAGGTCATGCAGACCTGGGCTGGAATCCCAACTCTGCTACTCGCCAGCTGTGTGGCCTTTGGTAAGCTACTTATCCTCTCTGTGCTTCAGTCTCCCCATCTGTGAAATGGGAAGGATGATCCCCACCTCCTAGGGTTATTGTGAGGACGAAATGAGGTCACACCGTTCAAATGCCTGACCCATAGGAAACACAGCTGCCTGTCTGCTGCCCCTGCTCAGAACCCCGACTCTGCTGCAAACCAGGCCCCAGCTCACCTTGGCACGTGTGCCCATCCTCTGTGAGCCGGTAGCCTGTGTGGCAGGTACACTGCACTGCCCCCCGCACCATCTGGCACTTCTGGGCACAGCCACCGTTGTTAACATTGCAGTTCTCCTCACCCGTCCGGGGCCCTGTGCCAGCCAAGCCAGAGTTGGGAGTTGAGCCCAGAATCCTCCCCCAGAGAGCCAACTTGGCATTCCACCTGGACCACGAAGAACAGCTCCCAAAGCTGCAAGAGTCCTGAGGGAGGATTCCCTTTGAACCCTATGGGTGGGGTTCGGCCACAAACCATGGGCCAGGTCCGCCCACTGGGGACACTCACGGCAATTCTGCTGTGGGCTTTCGTCGCTGTTGTCACCACAGTCATTGACCCCGTTGCACAGCTTCCTCTGCCCAATGCAGCGCCCATTCCAACACAGGAACTGGTCCGAGGCACATTGGGGGCTTCCTAGAGAGATGGAGGGTCAGGTCATAGCAAGGCAGGGCTTGGGCCAACAAAGAGATGGGAGCCTGTCATTTTCTAGGGTAAGCTGGAGACAGATGAGACTCAAGGTGGGAGGGTGAGGGTCCTGGGCAGGAAGCAGCTCAGACAGGGCTGGCTGAATGTCTGCATTTGCTTTCTCCCCAGGACTCCACAGTGGGATGGTGAGGAATATGGAACAGAATGAAAAAGTGCAACCACATGCTCAATACTGGGTGTGGCCAGGGGAGCACACATGGGGGCTGCCAGATGGAGGGTAGTCCTTCCTCACTAGACCAGAGCTAAAGGCACTGGCTGTGTGTGAGTTAGAATAGGAGTGGCAATTGAAACTCACAGCTCTGATACTGTGCTCCAGGCCATAAGGCCGCAGGTCAATGATGCACCTGGATTTTACACTGGTAAAACCTCAACCCAACTGGAAAGATACCAAAGCACCCTCTTTTCCACCCTTCCACCCCAACTATAGGCTAAGGGTTCTGGGGCACCCCGGGAGACACCACCTGTATTCTCACAGTTCTCTTCATCGCTGTTGTCTGCACAGTCATCCTCCCCATCACAGCGCCAGGACAGGCGGACACAGCGGCCTGAGTGACAGCGGAACTGTTCTGCTGTACACATGGAGGTGGCTGGGCAAAGCAAAGGCTTAATGAAAGGTGGGCCCCATTTCAGCCTGAAATTCTCCCTGCCACCCAAATCTGCAGCTTATATCAGTACCCATGCCACTCTTGACACCGGGATCACAGCTGGTCTATATAGTGTCTTTGTGTGAATCAGAAAAAAGTATCCTTTCCTCAAGACACTTTACTGCCATCTGCTGGAAAACTGCCATGATGAGTATATAAATCTATTATGTGACTGGCTTCCCTTTGGACATATTGCCTCTGCACAGTGCACAACCTACACAACTGTACATGGTGGTGGTCTTACCCAGTGTCTTCAAGATTTATGGGTAGTGGCCTGTTTGTCTTTTTTTTTGAGATGTCATCTCACTCTGCTACAGGGACGCCGTCTCGGCTCACTGCAACCTCTGCCTCCTAGGTTCAAGCGATTCTCCTGCCTCAGCCTCCCGAGTAGCTGGGATTACAGGCATGCGCCACCACACCCAGCTAAGTTTTGTATTTTTAGTAGAGATGGGGTTTAACCATGTTACCCAGGCTGGTCTCGAACTCCTGACCTCAAGCGATCCACCCACCTTGGTCTCCCAAAGTGCTGGCATTATAAGCATGAGCCACCGCGCCCAGCCGGTAGTGGCCTCTTTGGCTCCACAAGCCTTCTCCTTAGTTCAAGCCCAACCTAATTCCATTTCCCCACTCACTGCAGTTGCGCTCATCAGACTGGTCATCACAGTCCGCGTCACCATCGCAGCGCCAGCCTGCATTGATGCACAGGCCACTGTCACACATGAACTCCCCAGAGCGGCAGGGCTGGTGGGAGGCTAGGGAAACACAAGACTTCTGTCTCTAGCCAGTCTGTGCACAGTGTCCCATGGCAGACTAGAAGGCCACAGCCCCAGAATCCCAGTTCCTCCATCTCTTCCCAAGAGGGACCAGAAAATCCAGAAACTCCTCTCTGAACTCCTGCCCCAGCTGGCGACTGTGCCTTGCCACCCGAGCAGTTCTTCCCAGCCTGGCCTCCCCGCCTCCCAGCTGGCCGGAGTACTCACAGCAGTCAGACTCGTCTGACCAGTCTCCACAGTCATCGTCGCCATCGCAGTGGTAGATGTCGAGGATGCAGCGTCCGTAGGCACACTGGAACTCCTCCAGGTTGCAAGGGGGCACTGGCACTGCTGAGGCTGGAGGGAAGGCAGGGGTGGGGAGGGGCACACACTCAGGCCTGGATGAAGGAGAGGGGCCCTGATTCCTCAAGCAGGCAGGATGCTCAGGCAGGAGAGCTTCTTCAAGTGAGATGTAACCAGGTTTCATCTGGGACAGCCCTTATAGACGCCCATATTCAGGTGGACCAAAGGAAGCCTTCCCTTCCCACCTGGGGAACTTGCTCCCTCCCTAGCTCAGCCTAGGAGGAGCTGCTGCTGAGGCACCCACGCTCCTTGCCCTTGGTACATGCACTCCTCAGCCTCGCCCTTAGCCCATGGGCAGAACTGTCTGCCCTCATCCAACCCAACAGCCTGAGGTCTGGGGCCACTCACGACAGTTCTCCTCATCGGAGCCATCTTTGCAGTCGGTGTCACCGTCGCAGTACCAATGCTCAGCAATGCAGCTTCCGTCACTACAGCGGAACTCCTTGTCGGAGCACTTGCGCATGTCTGGGGGGATGCGATGGGACAGCAGTTCTGAGGGGGCCCCACAGGCAACCCTCTCACCCTCCTCTCTGACTCCCAACCTCACTGGCTTTGGCGGGTCTGACCTAGCCCCCGAAAGGCACCCCAGAGTCAGTGCAGACTCTCCAGGGAGAACGGAGGCCCTGGAGAGACTGGGCCTCAGCCTCCTGGTCCACAGTTTCTGGGGGGTCTGAGCGGCTCTGCCCCCTCTGCGTTCCTCTAGCTGCTCCAGATATCTGGGCAGTTGGAGGTTTGGCAGTGCTAGGGCCATTGCTGCTATCTCCTCCCATGGCCAGGCCATCCACTGGCCACCTTGCCTGCCTTCCCCCGTTGGGGTCACCCACCACACTGCTCATCGCTGTTGTCGCCACAGTCATTGTCACCATCGCAGTGCCACAGACTCCGGATGCAGTAGCCATTCTGGCAGGGAAACTCGTCCTCCTCACACTCCCGGGGGGCTGTGGGCACAGAGCAGTCAGGCTGCTGCAGGCAGTGGGGGTCTGGTGCCTGGAAGCCTGACTTAAAGCCCTCCGGAGCAGTCAAGTAGCTCCAGTGCCGCCCTGAGGGCTCCGAAGGAGGTGGCTGCCTCTCAGCAGCTTATCTGACTTCGAGAGGAAGTGAAAGGACAGGACAAAGTGCTGAAAACACAAGGGCTCATGTGGACCTGGGGCATTGCTTTCTGATTGAAAATCCTTTCCCAGTGGAACTCAATGGAGTTCCGCCCAGCCTCTGCCAACACTCACGACAGTCCTGCTCATCCGAGTCATCCTCACAGTCGTTGTCCCCGTCACACACCCAGGAGCGGCGGATGCACTTGCCATTGTCACAGTGAAAGTCAAGAGGGGAACAGGTAGGTAGTACTGAATCCCAGGAAAAGAAAAGAAAAGTCAATCAACCTGGTATTCTTACTCAGGCTCAACTAGGCCAGACAGCCTTTTGCTCCAAATCCCCTTGTCTTTTTTTTCTTTTTTTGAGACCGAGTCTTACTCTGTCACCCAGGTTGGAGTACAGTGGCGCAATCTTGGCTCACTGCAACCTCTGCCTCCTGGTTCAGGCGATTCTGACTCAGCCTCCCAAGTAGCTGGGATTACAGGCATGCTTCACCACACCTGGCTAGGTTTTTTTTGTTTTTGTTTTTGTTTTTTGCATTTTTAGTAGAGACAGGGTTTTGTCATGTTGGCCAGGCTGGTCTCAAACCCCCAACCTCAGGTGATCTGCCTGCCTCAGCCTCCCAAAGTGCTGGGATTACAGGCATGAGCCATGGCGCCTGGCCTTTTTTTTTTTTTTGTAACAGAGTCTGACTCTGTCACCCAGGCTGGAGTGCAGTGGTATGATCTCGGCTCACTGCAACCACCGCCTCCTGGGTTCAAGGAATTCTCATGCCTCAGCCTCCCGAGTAGCTGGTATTACAGGTGCCCGCCACCACACATGGCTATCTTTTTTTGTGTGTGTATTTTTAGTAGAGGTGGGTTTTCGCCATGTTGGCCAGGCCAGTCTCGAACTCCTGGCCTCAAGAGATCCACCTGCCTTGGCCTCCCAAACTGTTGGGATTACAGGCGTGAGCCACCACACCCAGCCCCCTTGTCTGTTTTATAGTCCTTCCTTACTGACTCCTAGGCCCATCCCCAGCTGATGGAGAAGCTAAGCAGAAACTGCAGCTAAGACAGAGATTCAAAAGGTAATCGTGGTGAGGGGTTCACAGGGTAGGGGAAGAACAACCCAAAGAACTCACAGGAGCTAAGAAAACATAAGAAAAACATGAGCAAGAGAAAGAAGCGCCTTTTTCCCCTCCTTTCCTCTTGTTAAATGATGATTGACACACCCGGGCTCAATTTCCGGTTCATTACGTAACACTCTGAGCAAGTCATTTACCCTCTCTGAGCTGAAGTCTTTTTGGCTGTACAATGGGGATAATTATACTCAGTTCATAGAGGCCTTTTGATATAATGCCTATGAAAATGCTACATGAAAGTGAAGCATTTATCATCAACACAATTAGCTGAACTGATTAGGGTTAATGAGGTCCAGGTTGTACCTCCGTTCCCATTAGACTAATTAGCCACCCTCAGACATAGATGCTACAGGTAGGTCAGAGATTGCGCCTCTAATCCAGACAATTGGCTTAGCAGGGATATTTCTATATATCCAAGACAGGTCACCCTGGCCAACTGTGCAGATGTTACCATGCTAGGGGAAAAGGGAGACTTAAGGAAAATATAAGATTTCTTTTTTTTTTAGACGGAGTCTCGCTCTGTCGCCCAATCTGGACTGCAGTGGCGCGATCTCGGCTCACTGCAAGCTCTGTCTCCCGGGTTTACACCATTCTCCTGCCTCAGCCTCCCAAGTAGCTGGGACCTCAGGTGCCTGCCACCACGCCCGGCTAATTTTTTTGTATTTTTAATAGAGACAGGGTTTCAGCGTATTAGCCAGGATGGTCTCGATTTCCTGACCTCGTGATCTGCCCACCTTGGCCTCCCAAAGTGCTGGGATTACAGGCATGAGCCACTGCGCCCGGCCTAAGAAAATATAAGATTTCTTACAAAGTTACTAAGAAAGGTGTGGCTGGGCGTGGTGGTTCATGCCTGTAATCCCAGCACTTTGGGAGGCTGAGGTGGTTGGATCACTTGAAATCATGAGTTCGAGACCAGCCTGGCCAAAATGTTGAAACCTCATCTCTACTAAAAATACAAAAAATTAGCTGGGCATGGTGGCACATGCCTGTAGTCCCAGCTACTCAGGAGGCTGAGGCAGGAGAATCACTTGAACCTGGGAGGTGGAGGTTGCAGTGAGCCTAGACCGTGCCCCTGCACTCCAGCCTGGGAAACAGAATGAGACTCTGTATCGAAAAAAAAAAAAAAGGTTTTATTGTACAAAATACCAAAATAAGAAACATAGAAATAATCCACATTTGTGTATAGTATATAAATTTTAAAATGCACAAATATGCGGTACATATACACAAACATATTCACATAAATACAGAGAGACCTATTTAAAGAAACTCCCTGTTGTGTTCTCTTACACTTGTTGTCAAGTTTGTTTTCTTGGACATATATGCATGAACCAACCAAAAGAAACACAGGAGAGTTGGAGCCATATATAGTGAAGAAACTACCCAAATGTCAATATCTATCAAGCTTGCAAAAGACCAACTCTCTGAGTCTGACACAGTTGATGCAGAAAATACTCCATCAGCCTTGTCCTTGCCCCCCACCCCCAGGTCCCTCTCCACCACCTCCCACTGCCTCTGGGGAGGTACTTACTACATCCATCCTCATCGCTGTGGTCCCCGCAGTCGTTGTCTCCATCACACTGCCACTGGGCAGGGATGCAGGTACACTCTCCAAGAGCACTCACTGCACATGTGAAGTGGCTCCGACCACAAGCACACTCGGGGCTGCTGGCCAGGCCTGGGCGGAGGGAAAAGGAATCAGTGAGGGCTCAGCTCCCACTCAACCCAAGCCCATTCCGAGGGGAAAGTAGAGGAGCCTAGTCCAGGGGCACTGTCACCTGGGGAGTCACAGTGACACTTCAAGGGAGATGCAGGCAGTAAAACCATGCCTCCTCCAGGGCATAAACGACCCAGCAGATACCCTCTGACTTCGGGCTTACAAAGAGTCCAGGTGACCCGCTCTATGACAGGGCTTTTTTGCATGGCACCTCTAAGGGCCCAGAAACAGATGATGCCACCTAGGCTAGGCACAGTGGCTCATACCTATATCACAGCACTTTGAGGGGCTGAGATGGGAGGATTCATTGAGCTCAGAAGTTCAAGACCATCGTGGGCAACATAGCGAGACCTTGTTTCTACAAAAAACTAAAAAATTAGCTGAGGGTAGTGGCATGTAGCTGTAGTCCCAGCTACTTGGGAGGCTGAGGTGGGAGGATTGCTTGAACCTGGGAGGTCAAGGCTGCAGTGAGCTATGATCACACCACTGCACTCCAGCAGGTGCAACAGAGCAAGACCTTGTCTCAAAAAAGAAAAAAAGAAACAACCCCCTCCAAAAAAAAAAAATGATGTCACTCAGAGGTTTGGTGCTTTTGAAGAAGAGGAACAAGGGACAGAAAGGGTGATGTTGAGAGGCATCCATAGCCTTCTCACTAAAACTAGGTTGAGATATGGACGCTCTGCCTCTGTCTTGGACCAGACCCTGGGATGTTGGCCAGGGAGGGCAAGAACTAATGGTGGAATTAAAATGCTGGAGCCTCTTTAGGATAAGGAATCCACACAGGGGAGCAGGAAGCAGGGTGGGCTGCTCTGAGTCCCCCAGGCCACCTCAGGGCAGAGTAACTGGGACCTGCCAGGGCCTTCCTGTCTGTGGCACAGGCCACAGCCTTGAGGAAGGCTGGCAGATGCAGCCTCTCCCCCGGCTTCAGCAGCACGCAGCTGGGCTTCCCTATTGAGCATCGAGCTATCTGCCTGGCCAAGTCCCATGACCGGCTGCTGTGCCCCCTCCCCAGCGTGCCCAGCAGGATGCCCTGGGATGGCGTGTGAATGGCTCAGTGCCCTGCTCCAGCCTCAGCTGGAACAAAGGGTTCTGCCAGGGTCACTCTCCCCCCTCCCAGCATTCATCCAACCCGCTGGGCTGCTTTGCTCGCAGCTGGGGAAGGAGGGGGCCGCAGTGCATGGCTCATCTCTCCCCCTTCCTTTCTTCTCCTCTTCCTCCCCTCAGCTGGACCCTGCCCTCAGGCTGGGCTGAAACAGAGAAGGAGTCAGCTCGAAATTGTCACCCCTCTTCCTATACTCTGTACCTGGTCCAGCTTTTCTCTCTCAGCTCATCTCCTTGATGTACATCCTTCTCTCACATTATAATTCCTTGGCCTAGCCTAGGGCTTAGGGCTGGGATAAAAAGGTGTGCTGCCATGCCCTCCAAAAGCAGGGAGAGAGCTCTAGAACTTTCCCTCTCCATCTCAACCCCAAGAGTAAGTGCAAGCATAAGGTAAAACTTCCTAGCCTGCAATGCATGGATGGATGGATGGATGGATGGATGGATGGATGGATGGACGGATGGACGGACGGACAGACGGATGGATGGATGGCTTTTGGGTTCTGTGAATCCCTGATGCTACAGGTATAATGTACGTTTCTGGGGTAAGGGATCACAGCTTTCACCAGATTCTCAACTGAGGCCTGGCCCTCTCCCTCCACATGCTATGGTAATCAGCTGCTCTAGAAAAGATGCAGGATTGGGCTGGGCGCGGTGGCTCATGCCTGTAATATCAGCACTTTGAGAGACTGAGGCAGGTGGATCCTTTGAGCACAGCAGTTTTGAGACCAGCCTGGGGAACATGGCAAAACCCTGTCTCTACAGAAAAGAAATTTACAAAAGTTAGCCAGGCATGGTGGTGGACACCTGTACTCTCAGCTACTTGGGAGCATGATGTGGGAGGATCACTTGAGCCCGGGAGGTTGAGGCTGCAGTGAGCCATGATCTCACCACTGCACTCCAGCCATGGTTGACAGGATGAGACCTTGTCTCAAAAAAAAAAAAAAAAAAAGATGCAGGATTTCCTGCGGAAACCAAGTGAGGTCCAGTTGGGAGGTGCAGTGTCTCTAGACCTCACAGGAAGGCCTTGCTCCAAGCCCAGTGCTCCTGTCTCTTCGGGTCTCTCTACAAATGCAGGGTAGAGGATTCTTCCCCAGGAAGCACTAAAAGACCCAGCTGCCCCTGCCCCCACTCCATCCTTTCTGGCCTGAGAACTCTGAGAAGGGAGGAGGGTTTTTCTCACTCAGATCCTGGACAACACAGCCTGAGGAACTTCAGTAGTATGACAGGCTCAGCACAGCTGTAGGCACCCTTTTGGTGAACTCTAGCTGGATTGAACAGCAAAGATGTTTAATTCCACTCCATGTGATGGGACTCCCCGGTACACAGATCCCCTTCATGGGGTATCATGGTAAAGAAAAAGGATAAGGCTAATAAGGATCTCAACTGGGGATATTTTGTCCCCCGGAGGACATTTAGCAATGTTTGGAGACATTTTTGGTTGTCATGCTTGGCGGTGCTTACCGACATCTGGCGGGTAGAAGCTAGGGATGCTGCTAAAGATTCTATAACGTGTATAATTCTATACAGGATTACATGCCTGTAATCCCAGCACTTTGGGAGGCCCAGGTGGGCGGATCACCTGAGGTCAGGAGTTCAAGACCAGCATGGCCAATGTGGTGAAACCCCCGTCTCTACTAAAAATACAAAAATTAGCCGGGTATGGTGGTGGGCACCTGTAATCCCAGCTACTTGGGAGGCTGAGGCAGGAGAATTGCTTGAACCCAGGAGGCAGAGGTTGCGGTGAGGGGAGATCATGCCATTGCACTCCAACCTGGGCAACAGGAGCGAAACTCCGTCTCAAAAAAAAAAAAAAAAAACTCTATAACGTGCAGACAGGCCCCTATGACAAAGAATTATCTGGCCCAAAACATCAACAGAGGTTGAGAAATGCTGCTAACCACACACAGTAGGGAGTGGGGATGTACCAGAGGGGAGTTCAGGATGAAAGCTGTGGAAAGGACAGAGAGGAAGTAGGGGGGAATAGGAGGAGGAGGTTAGGCAGAGGACAAAGCACTGGACCTGGAGCAGACAGACTTGGGTTCCATCGACCAGCCAGTTGACCTTGTGCAAGTCACGTAGCTCCTTAAGCTTCAGTTTTCTTGTTTGTAAAAAAGCCACAAGGGGCTGAACATGGTGGCTCATGCCTGTAATCCTAGCACTTTGGGAGGCTGAGGCGGGCAGATCACTTGAGGTCAGGAGTTTGAGACCAGCCTGGCCAACATGGTGAAAACCTGTCTCTACTAAAAATACAAAAATTAGCTGGGCGTGGTGGCGCACGCCTGTAGTCCCAGCTACTCGGGAGGCTGAAGCAAAAGAATTGCTTGAACCATGGAGGCAGAGGTTGCAATGAGCAGAGATCACGCCACTGCACTGCAGCCTGGGCAACACAGCAAGACTCTGTCTCGAAGAAAAAAAAAAAAAGCAACAAAGATTAGACAAGAAAATAAAGGTGGAAAAAACTAATCTTATGCCTTGGCACACCAAAGATGTTCAATAATGGAGGGTGGGGTGTGCAGATGCAGGGGTGTGCAGATGCAGGGCTGTGGAGGCTAAATTTTTCCAAAAGGCCTTGATATTAAGAATCAGAGTACCAGAATAGAGCAAGTAGAGCGGTGTCCTGGGGCTGCGTGCAAATGAAAAGTCATACTGGTAGGGAAGAACCTTAAGCTCCGTTTGTTTTTTTAGGGCCCCACCCCCGCCTTTGGCTGAGTGATAACAGAAGTCCCGATTTCCCCCGCGCAGACTGTAGGAACAAAGCATTCCATCGGTGGGCATCAAGTTAGTTGCAGGCAGTTGAAGGGCCTCGACTTCCTGCTTGTCAAATCAACATCTCAGCGTCCGCTGCAGTGAAGGGCGGGCAGCCACCGGTCAGGCAAACGCTTGACTTGGGCATTCATACAGTAAACAGACACATTATACTCCAAAAAGCCAGCTCTTCTGGGCAACTGCTGTCCCTCTGGGGTCCTCAGAGGTGGAATTCTGCCTTTTCACTCAAGTCCTGGCTGTGATCATAAAGGCAGCTTTTAACCCTTTTTAAGGAAAAGAATGGTGAGTGAAGAAAGAAAACAAATGACTGTGGGTGGCAAAATGCAGCCTTCATTTTAAGAAGTGTTGAATTAGAACACTTCACTATGCTCTGGCCTTGAAAGCTGCCAGCCACACTGCAAGCTCCCTTAGCCTCCAGGGGCCTGGGCTCTAGCCCCTCCACCTAATGCAATTCACTATGGAAAAGGTCTGTCCGCAAGGTATCTTTGATCATGAAGCCATCCAGCTTTTGGGATATATGTTAATGTGCTCATAGGATGTTTCTCTAGAGGTTAACTAAAATCTTACCTTTTACATCTCATCTCTCCCACTCCCGCCATCTTACCAATTTCTCACTGCTTTCATATAAAGCAAGCTTGTCCAACCTGTGACTTGCATGGCCCAGGATGGCTTTGAATGTGGCCCAACACAAATTCGTAAACTTCCTTAAAACATGAGATTATTTGCGATTTCTTTTTTCTTAGCTCATCAGCTGTTGTTAATGTTCATGTATTTTATGTGTGGCCCAAGACAATCCTTCTTCCAGTGTAGCCCAGGGAAGCCAAAAGTCTGGACAGCCCTGATATAAAGGAAAGAAGGGAAACATCCATCTGGTATACAAGACACACTAAGTTAGTAGTAGACAACATAGATTCTAAAGTCAGAGAGATGAAGGTTCAAATCTTGGTTCTACCACAAATTCCGCAATTTTGAGCAAGTCAGTTAATCCCTCCAGGCCTCAGTTTCCTCATCCATAAAATGGGAATATTAACAGTTCTAACTCAAAGGGCTTTGTAAAGATTAACCCATATAAACTGCTTAGCACAGGGCTAACACACAGCAAAAGCTTCATAATAATATAACCATCTTTTTTTTTTCCGAGACGGAATCTTGCTGTGTTGCCCAGGCTGGAGTGCAGTGGCGCAATCTCAGCTTACGGCAACCTCCGCCTCCCGAGAAGCAATTCTCCTGCCTCAGCCTCCTGAGTAGCTGGGATTACAGGCACCCATCACTGCACCTGGCCAATTTTTGTATTTTTAGTAGAGAAGGGGATTCACCATGTTGGCCAGGGTGGTCTTAAATTCCTGACCTCATGATCCGCCCACCTCGGCCTCCCAAAGTGCTGGGATTACAGGCGTGAGCCACTGCGCCTGGCCCCATCATTTATTAAATACTTACCAGGTGCCCTCCGAGTACTTTTCTAAGTGCTTTTCATATGCTACATCACTGAAGGCTCTCAACAACCCTTGGAGGTGGTACTGTTATTATTAGTTTGATGCAAAAGCAATTGCGGTTTTTGCCATTACTTTTAATGGCAAAAATTGCAATTACTTTTGCGCCAACCTAATATTATCACCACTTTACAGCTGGGGACAATGAACCACAGAAAGGTTAAGTCTGTAGATAGATTGCACAAGTACTAAGGGTTGAGGCCAGCATTCACACCCAGGCAGGTGATTATACTGCTTCCCAATAAATGGTATTACTGTTGTGAGAATCTCCAAAACCCCAAGGTCAAAAGGGGGAATTTACAACTTCTGGGTCCCTCTCTTTTATGTGTTCTCCAATAGCAAATATGCAGTGAGTTTATGGGTCTCAAACAGTGACCTCTT
This sequence comes from Pan troglodytes, assembly GCF_028858775.2. Taxonomy (NCBI): domain Eukaryota; kingdom Metazoa; phylum Chordata; class Mammalia; order Primates; family Hominidae; genus Pan; species Pan troglodytes. The sequence goes on from NC_072407.2 coordinate 50,925,591, forward strand.
TCTGGTTACTGCTAAGGTAAAGAAAGATTCATTTCCCTCGCCCGAAGGTAAAGTAATGAAGTGGGGAAAGTCTGGCGTCCCAGCACTTTTGAATCAGCGCTCGAGTGTTGTTGGTCCAGGGAACAGGGCTTCCCATAACAAATAATTATACTTTGCAATTTCTCTTTAGTTTGCGAGCTACTTTTGCATATGCACTTGCATTCTCATTGAATCATTACAATAATCCTGAGCAATGACTGCAGGGCCCATCCAACAGGTAAGGGCACCCGCTTTGGCCAAGGTCACAAGGTAAGTAGGAGAGCCAGGATGGCAGCCCCATTCTGACACTTAAACTAGTATTCTTCTCTTAGTGTGATCTCAGAGTCTGGACTTTCAGTAAGCTTTCCGGGTGACACCGATGCACACTCAAGTGTCTAGCGGCACTGCTCTCCACCATTCCATAGAATGCACAGCTGAAGGTGGACCACATCTGTCACATGGAGGCACATGGGTAGACCGTGACTACTCACAGCTACAGACCAGCTTTTTCAAGCTGAACCAGAGATGAGAAGGCTTAAGGAGTACCCTGTGAGTGTTCTGGAGTCTGGTGGCTACCCCAGTGTGGAAGGTATTAGGATTACAACGAGAAAAGGAGGAATCACCATTCGTTTATAATATGCTAAAGCATATTAGCATATGCCTCTCTCCTTTTATCCACTGGCAGCAATAAATACAAGTTCGTTGAATGAATGAATGAATGAATGAATGAAACACTCCTCTAGAATCTTGTGAAAGCTGGAGTCAAAGGAAAAGAGACTCAGAATATCATAAATAAAAGTAGTTATTTCCTACCTAACCAGTGCTCGAGAGAACAGGAATCTTCTCGTTTGCAAGGCAGCCTCTTTGTCCTACCCAGGTTTTGTTTACTCCTTTCTCCTACAAGAGTTCCTTTCACCAGCTGTATTATCTGGCTGTGAAACTGACACGCCATGTTTCTACTTATTTCTGTCCCAAGGTCCCTTTTATTCCCCTGATTCCTAGAGGCCAGCTTAACTTGGTTGGTTTGGAAAATCTACCAGGTGAAGTCTTCTCCTCAGTGGGCCCTTTCGAAAGGGACATATCGGGCACATGATTGCGGGTCCATGCAAGTTCAGCCCTCTCTTGCTAATGTTACATACAGAAAAGAAGTCCTTAATGGTTAGCCTCCAAAGTTATGAGGCAGAAGAACATAATGTTAAGCACGTAGGAACAAAACTCCCCAGGATAAAAATCCTGACTCTGCTAGTTCCTAGCTGTCTGACCCTGGGCAGCTATTTAACCTCTTTATATCTAATTTTCTCATCAGGAAAATTGGGATAATAAAATCCCCTAACTTACAGGAATGTTATGAGAAATAAATTAGTTAATTCATAAGAAGGACTTAGCATTACTGCCTGGCACATACTAAGTGCTCAATAAATAATAGCTCTTGTTATTACTATTAAAGATTTGGCTTACCCCAGAACTGTCACATCCAACCACTCCATGATTAAGACCTGCTATTTTAGGACTTGAGATGTTTGAAAACCCTACTGTGTACCAGGCAGCAGTACCACCCCCATGGGTTAAGTTGGTGGCATGAATAACTGCAGAGTCTTGCTTTATTGCCTTTCTCTGAAAGAGCTTGAGGCACATGGTATCCTTTATCCTTGCCCTTTTTTTTTTTTTTTTTTTTTTTGAGGTGGAGTCTTGTTCTGTCACCCACACTGCAGTGCACTGGCACAATCTCAGCTTACTGCAACTTCCATCTCCCGGGTTCAAGCGATTCTCCTGCCTCAGCCTCCCAGGTAGCTGAGACTACAGGTGTGTACCACCACACCCGGCTAATTTTTGTATTTTTAGAGTAGAGACAGGGTTTCTCCACATTGACCAGGCTGGTCTCAAACTCCTGGCCTCAAGTGATCCACCTGTCTCGGCCTCCCAAAGCACTGGGATTACAGGCATGAGCCACCACACCCAGCAAATCTTTGCCTAATTTATCACCAACTAATTCTGAGGAGCCAAGGACAGGAGAGAGAATCCAGAAACTAAACTACAGAGCAATTAAGAAATGGATTAGTTTCCACTTTTGTAGATCAGGAGTAATAACCGTATCTATTTCATAGGGTTGCTGGGAGGTCTAAATGAAATAATACGTATGAGGTTCATACTAGACAGCTGTTATTGTTTTTCTTGTTATTTGTACTAATCCCATTATCTTCATCTGGATATGTCCTCTCTCTCAACCTAGTAATGTAGCCAATGCCAGGCTGTCTTTGTATAGATCCTCAAAATTCTACCTGCCCTACCTGGAAACTGTCAACAGATTTCACAAATCCAACAGGGCTCAAACATGGCTGTGCTCTGTGAAGGGCTGCTCAAAATATTGCTTTCCCTTCCCCCTACATCTCAAATCAGAAGGTCCACACAGTAACAAACCACATTTGTTTATGGCTGTTCAGGGAGCAACAAACCACATTTTTCTGGAAACCTTTTAAAGTCTCTCTCTTCTCCTGAGCCCATGAGTTCGAGGCTACAGTGAGCTATGATCATGCCACTGCACTCCAGCCTTGGCAATAGAGTGAGACCCTGTCTCAAAAAAAAAAAAAAAAAAAAAAGTAAATAAAAATAAAGTCTCTCTCCCTCAAGAAGCACCTGAGAAGTAATTCCTTAGGCATTCAGACTCCCTGAGAAGGAGATGTCTGAAAACAGAGGAGAGGTCAATCCAAGATGAAATATAGACCTTCCCAACCTAGATCTTCTGGGATAGCCTGGAATCCTGGCTCAGTTACTCACTACTTGTATGACAGGAAACTGCTCTGAGCCTGTTTCCCATCTGTAAGATGGGAATCTTTTTTTTTTTTTTTTTTTTGAGACGGAGTCTCGCTCTGTCGCTCAGCCTGGAGTGCAGTGGCACAATCTTGGCTCGCTGCAACCTCTGCCTCCCAGGTTCAAGCGATTCTCCCACCTCAGCCTCAGCCTCAGCCTCCTGAGTAGCTGAGACTATAGGGATGTGCCACCACGTCAGCTAATTTTTGTATTTTTAGTAGACATGGGGTTTCACCATGTTGGCCAGGTTGGTCTCGAACTCCTGACGTCAAGTGATCCACCCACCCCAGCCTCCCAAAGTGCTGGGATTACAGGCGTTAGCCATCGCACCTGGCCAATGTAAGACGGGAATCTAATGTTACCTACCTCATAAGGATATTGTGAGGAATAAATATGATATATACTAAATGCTTATCACAGTACCAGGGACACAGCAAAGCTCTCAAAAATGCTAACTGCTCCAGAAATATATTTGGATTTTTTAAACCACATATCCCAGTTTGTAAATCCACATATCCCACAATTTGCAAAAATTGTCTTTGGAGGAGATCATTCCTAGAAGAGCAGAAATTCTCATTTGGGGAAGATACATTGTAGAGTTGTCGGCTTTTATTGGCTCTGGGAGCCTGTAGTTGAAACTTATTGTTTAAACTGCCCGTGGAAGGAGGGTGGAAAACCTGGGGCTCCCCTTTCCTATTTGCTAGGCTTGTGGATGCCATAACCTGGCCTCTCCACTTGGTTAGAAGGAGGCTACAGTCAACTCAACAGAGAAGCTGTCTCTTGTCCTCATCCATGCCAGCGCGTGGTTGCAGGCCGCTACCCCTCCCCATCTCCCCCAAGGCGTGACAGGAAGTGGAGCTGCCGAGCTTGGAGAGATCCCTGGAGGCACTTACAACCTTGCAGCTTCTTTATTTCACATGCTAATCAGGTGTCTCTCCTGATACCCTTCTCTGTACCTGCTCTGCCCTACACCCAGACAGAGGGAGGGTCCCTCTCCCGCAAAAAGGCACTGCCTGGAGCCAGGAGCTTCCCGGCTCCAGAAAACCTCCGGTGATAAATTATGCAGCAGCACCTCTGTGTCACTGCCTCTCAGCTAGATGGGAGGTTTGCTCCCAGTCTTTTGTTTCCGGCTCTGCTTGCCGCTCTGATCCTCAGCTGTGCATAGAGGTGAGGGGGAGCTCCCATAGGCCAAGTCAGGGCTTGCAGCAAGTCCCAGCCAGGCTTTCCCCAGTTGGGTCCCAGGCAGCGCCCCTCCCCTCATTCGAACCTGAATGATGGGGGAGTCCTATTCCGCATGGGGAAACAGGGTGTCAGGGAGCGCTAACAGCCAGTCCGCTCATCTGTGAGCAAGGATGGGAATGCCTACGAGCAGTGAAAGAATGAAGTCTGCTTGGATGGGCGTAAGAGGCGCCCAAGGGCACCTAGGATGTTTGCTTCTTGCTAAATCAAAAACGCACAACAGAAAATGGAGGCAGACAACCGCCAGGAAGCTAGAGAATTGGCTCTTTTTAACAGCTGCTCTTGGTTACGGTCAACTTTCCGCAGCTCCCAAAAATCACATCACTGGCACCAACTTAAAAAGAAGAAACAAAAGAGACAACAGGGGTCAAACTTTGAGGTGGAGGAACTAGGGGTTGGGGGCTATTCGGGGATGGAGACCCACATCAATTAGGCCTGCACGCTGACAGGCTTCCTGATTGAAAATGGTAGCTGCGAAGGCTCCACAACAGCCCAGCTCCCAAATTGGGGCAATTACTACCTTATGAGCTCTGGAGCCTGACTCCTTTCTCAGGCCAATGGGAGGGAGGGCTTGGAATTCTAAACTGTTCCAGCTACAAGAGTCCCTGGCCAGCCCCTCTCACCCCATGTCACAGGAATCTTAGCAGGAGAAGTTGCTAGGCTGCATCCCTGACCACTTAAGAAGGGAAACTCTCAGAGGAAAAGCTCCATTTCCCCAGACCTCTCTCAAGAGAACTAAGGCGACATGAGTTCCCCTAGACTGATGTTATAGCTTAGCAGACTTCTAGGAGTGGGCACAAGTGGGAACTATGCTTCGGTTCTATCACGTTTTCAAGGGGAGAAAGAAGGGGCAGATCTTTAAAAGAGACAAGCAAAAGACCAGCTGCAATGAATGAAGGACCAAGTCTCAATTTTAGCACGGAACACGGTAGCATAATTATTTACCTGGCTCCCATGTTCTAAAGCCAAGAATCATCTCGGATCCACTTACGTGACTTTGCTTACAGCTAACTTTTATCAAGCTCTACAGTAACACAGTAGTTGCCAAGCTCTGTGCTGCATAGTTTGAACATGCTATTATCTCAGGTAAGTTTTATGATATTCCTATGTGATAATCTATTACTACTTCCCTTCCCCTACCCTACCCGCCTTTGCAGGTAACAACCCTGAGGTTCAGGGAGATTTTGCACAGGGTCACCAAGAATTGCCAGAGCCAAGATTCAAACCCAGGTCTGTGGGTGCTTCTTAATTGCTGAGCTTCGTATACAGTGATTATATTAATGCTTGACATATGTGTGTTTGCTGAATGAATGAACAAGTGAATGGGTGTGGAGCCTAGTTTGAGGAATGCTCCCGATTGTACGAGGAACTCATTCCTGCCAGCTCTAAGCTGGAGTGAGAGTGACAAGCCCATGCAGTCATCAGAACTATTTATAAGGTCAAACTCAGGCTCTGCCAGCTAACCAGTCAGCACTGAGTCTTCCCTGGGACACTGAATCCTCACAGGCTGAGGAGGGGAGGAGGGCTTCCGCTGCTGAAGATGAGATGGCAGTCCAGACACAGTCTGGGGCCCAGATGCCCCATGTCCAGGCAACTGTGACAAAACTCGTGGCTAAGCTGCATCAAGGAATGTAGAGAGATGGCTGGAACAGGCTAACAGACCTAGTCAACCAAAGGCACAGACTGTCTCGTCATCTTACCTAATCATAAAAAAGACAAGATTACTTCTTAAAGTAGTCCCTGAAATTCTGTTCCTATTCAGGAACCCCCAGTTTTTTTTTTTTCTTTAAAGGGGCAGCAACATAAACAATTTCTCCTATTTTCCTTCTAACATTTAAGACTGGCAGTTAATCAGTAGAAAGAGTGAGCAAAGAGCTATAAAACACCCTGTCCTCTGTGACCTCCTGTGTTCTTTGCTGGCCCAGAAGATGGACATACCCAACGTGCTCTGTATCAGACATGGCCAGACTTGGTTCCCTTGCACCTGTCATTCTTAATACCACGTGCCAGTCCAAAAGATGTTATCTGATATTCATCAGGGTACAGAAGAGGAAATCCAAAATCAGTGACAAGCCAAGTATGTTTCACAAGCCCAACAGATCAGGGACAAGGTCACTCAAGCACCATGACAACCATGGTCACGACAACAGCGAGATGGAAAGGAGACCAGTCTCAGCTCAATTGCTCTGCACTTATTTTCAGATACAACCTTCTATCTACCCAAGCACGCCTAGGCAGAAGTTTTAACATTTCCCTTACCTGGATGAGACCTCTAGAACAAACACACTTTCCACTCTTCTGATGGTTGTCATCCATGCCCTTACTTCAAACTTCAGGATGAAAATCACTCAGGGCTATTACCAGCCATCAAGTTTCCTTCCAAAATCTTTAAGGTTGGAGAGTTATGTGGGCTGAGTCCAAACCAATAGGCTCTAGGAAAAGCCCCAAGGACTAGCAGCATCCAAATAAGCACCTTAAACTTTATTTATTTATTAAGATAGAGTCTCACTCTGTCGCCCCGGCTAGAGTGCAGGGGAGTGATCTTGGCTCATTGCAACTTCTGCCTCCCAGGTTCAAGCAATTCTCCTGCCTCATCCATTCGAGTAGCTGGGACTACAGGCATGTGCCACTGTGCCTGGCTAATTTTTGTATTTTTAGTAGAGATGGGGTTTTGCCATGTTGGCCAGGCTGGTCTTGAACTCCTGACCTGAAGTGATCCGCTAGTCTCAGCCTCCCAAAATCACCTTAAACTTTAGTGTCTTTAATTCATGCCTTGCTGAGGTCAGGTCTGCCTAATGGATCTACTACTACATTTATCACAACTGCTGTCTCCCTGAGCCCCTGGAATTGAGTGTCAGTCCAAAAGATGTGTTGGTGGTATTTTTGGTTGTGCTGGTTCCAGGCTCTGAAACTGCTCAATCTTACTGGTGAACTGTGAATCTGACCCCCCAGACCTCCAAGGATGGCTCAGTATCAGGCCAGGTGATGTGTATACCTTCACCCCACTGCCTACCCTTACAAACATGTGCACAGAAAGCTTCCCATGCTTAGACGTTTCTATTAAACTTTTTTCCTTAAAAAGAAACCTGGGCCGGACACAGTGGCTCACACCTGTAATACCAGCACTTTGGGAGGCCGAGGCAGGTGGATCACTTGAGCCCAGGAGTTGGAGACCAGCCTTGGCAACATGGTGAAACCCCATCTCTAGAAAAAAAAAACAAAAATTTGTAGGGTATGGTGGTGCATGCCTGTAGTCCCAGTTACTCAGGAGGCTGAGGTGACAAGATCACTTGAGCTTGGGAGGTCGAGGCTGTAGTGAGCTATGATTGCCCTACTGCATTCCAGCCTGGGCAACAGAGTGAGACACCCTCTCCAAGAAAAAAAAGAGAAAGAAACCTAAAAGCGTTACCGCGAATCCTCCCATTCTTTTTCTGTGAAACATTAGACATACGCAATTCTCTCCCCCCATTCTCACCCCCATCCTCTATGCACATGTAATATTTGCAGCGTTGACAGCTCTGGAGCAGTAAAATCTTCTTGGCCAGTCTCAGCCCGGAACCTTCCAGCTCCCCCTTCCCTAGGGCAGAAGGCGACAATCTCCTCTCTGGCTTTGTTGGTATCCGTTTTAACCCTAATTTTTTTTTTTTTTTTTTCCCAGTGCCTTGCCATTTCCCTTGATCTTTTTCAAAACTTCCTCCAGGGGGCTGAGAGGAAAGTTCCATCCCCTTTCCTTGCAACCCGAAGGGGGAAACCCCCCAAAAAGCAAAGCTGTCCCTTTAAGGGGCCCATGTGGTGGGAAGAACAGCTACATTCCTACCCCAGTAGGGCCGCTGTCCCAACACGCCAAAGAGGCTACAAATAACCTTCCAGGAGAGAGCCGGGGAGGGGAGAGCGCAGAGCGGAGCAGAACGTGGGCCGGCCAAGCTACCGCTCTTCGGAGAGAAAGAGCTCAGTCCGCGCTAGAGAGGACGCGGAAAAAAGCCCCTGAAAACCCACAGGTAGTTTAAATAAGAGACATGAAAACTCTGTTTTGGATTTGGGAGGTAAACCAATCTTTAAAACGAGTGCCTAGACATCTCCACGCCCTGGCAGGCAAGTTCGGAAATCTGCACTGACTTTTTCCACACGAGCTGTCCTACGTGAAAGAAAGAACCGGTAAAAGACCAGGCAGGGTCTCCAGACCCCTCCATTCTGAGCCCCAGCTCCCTTCATCGGGGCTGCGAGGCAAATGGGGAGACTCGGAACTCCCGCCACGATGAATAGCGATGGGTGAATAGGGCTGGGGTTCAAAGATCAAAGTTCTTTGATCTCTGGGCACAAACTAGGGAAAGCTGCTCAATCACGGGGTGCACCCAGGGTCGTTAAGAGCCCGCGGAGAAGCAGATTCCATCGGAGCCCTAGTCCCACACAACAGGGGGTACGGGCACCAAGGAGTCCTGCTGCAGCCGTCCAGCTCCCCCGAGGGCTGGGACCCCGCCGCGAGGGCCGGGCGGCTGCCTTCTGGGGTTCAGGGTTACCGGCCCCCTGCCCCCCTACCCCAGCCAGGGCAGATCTGCGGGAGCCTTCCAGCAGTTTCTTCCCTATATTCCTCCTCAGCCCCCTTTCCAACCACCTCCCCTTAGGACGATCCAGGGCTGGAAGCTGACTGGCCGCAGCCAAGAGAGGGACCCCGAAACACCGCCGAGGGGAGATGCTGCCCGCAAACAGTGCCCCAGAGCCCCTTGGTGGGAGCAAGACCTGGAGTCCGGGAATCGTTCTCCGAGTAGAGGAATCCCGGTGCCCAAGTACCAGATTCTACCGGGGCCTCTCTCCGCAACCCGCCCGAGCCCCCAGCCCCAGGAAGGAGGGCTATTTACAATTTATGGGTTTAGCGACCCTCCTCACCCGCCTCCCTTTCTTCGCACGCATTCATTCGCACCAAGGACACAGAGCCCCCGACCTAACCTGAAAGGGAAGCAGCCCCCGCTCTTGAAAGAGCAGCGAGGGAGGGCGAGCGAACGAACGCCCCGGACCTTACCCGCGCCCCGGCCCAGACCCGAGCCCCGGCCCAGACCCGAACCCGCGGAAGCGCCTCCGCTGATGCCCCCGCTCGGACTGCTGGAGCCGGGGCCGCTCCGGGTCCTCTCCCCTGCACGCAGCCCCAGGGCCACGGCTAGGAGCGAGGGCGAGGGGTCTCAGGCCCCGGCCCGCGCCGTCCAGGTCCCGGGAGGCGAGTCCTGCAGCGGCCGGACCCAGGGACAAACTTTCCCGGCGGGCGCCGCTTACCGTGTGCGCAGAGCAGGGCGCCAAGCAGCAGCGCGCCCCACTGCCGCCTCATGGTGCCGCCCGCGCCGCCCGCCCGGGGTCCCGCCGGCTCCCGCCGGACGGCGCGGCGGAGAAGCCCGCGGAGGGTCCCCGAGGGGGAAGCGTCCCGGGTGCACGGCGGCCTGCGCGCCCCGCAAGTCGCCCTCGGGCCGCCGCCGCCTCCAGTGCTGCCAGAGCCGACGCTGCCCCGCCAGGGGACCGGGAGGGGGTGTCCCGGGCCCGACCGCCCCGCCCCCCGCGCCGCAGCCCCGGCCACCGCCACCGCGCCTGGACCCGCCCCCAGCGCCGGCCCGGCCCCTTCCCGCCCTCGGCCCCGGCTCCCTGGTCCCCCGACCCCACCCGCCGGCGCCTCCTGTGCGGGGCCCCGCTCCTCCTCAGGCCGCCCCCACATTCCTGGCCCGAGAGAGAGCCCCCTCCCTGTCCCTATTACTACTGCTTAAATTTCCCTAACTTAAAAAAAAAAAAAATTATCCTAGCAGCAAGTCTCGCCCCCGCTCACTCCAGCTCTATGCTTCAGACGAGCACCTGAGCTGACCCAAGTCGCCTGGACGTGACCCTGTCCCCCGCCTACCGGCCCCAAGTCCAGACTTTTTTGATGTCTGCGAATACGCAAGGCTTGCGGATGCATAATCCTCTTGGGTCTTTATTGACATCAAACAAGGGACATCAGGGGGCCTGGAGTGCTGTATCTTAACTGGCGTTCTCACTGTCAAAATTCCTTTTCGGAGATTTTCTTCTCCCTGGCCTCCCCCGGTCTAGGCAGCGTTGTTCTAGGGCTAAATAATTCACCGACCCCCCCGCCCCTTTTCATTCATTCATTTCCTGAGATGGTTGTCTGGGTCCTGTTGCTCCAGCTCAGACGCCCAGATTCGGCCCATACAGACTTAGTTCCTCCTTGGTGTCTTTGTAAATCACTGTTGTTAGCCTCTTCACCTTCTTTGACTTTCTGATCCTGACAAGGAAGGGAGGGGGTCAGGAAAGGAGTCCTCATGGGCAGCTGCACTCCCACAAAGCCCTCAGCCTCCTTCCAGCCCCAGTCTGTAGGTCCTTCCCTCAGATTTAACTTTTGATTTACTGCATAAAATCATAAACTTGTCTCTAGTCTTCCTTCCTTTTGTGGTCTACTCTCCCTAATGCATATTAATAATACGGATTAATTTCACCACCTTCCATTTTTCCAGGTTGAATCTTGTTTTGTTCCTTTTGCCCAAATGCCCAACTTTCTGATGGCCCAGTATATCGCTTTTTTCCCTCCCAGCTGATATGCCAGCATTTCTTGGGCTTGGATCATCTATGGATTTCATTAACTCACTTTCCTCACCAGTAAATAGAGTCAGGAAGACCTAAATGCCCCCTGTTAGCTGAGGGGAAAGTAATTTGGCATAGTGCAAAGTGGTTATTAGATTTCTCTAAATGGATACATTGACATTTCATCCTTGCTTGTTTTTTTCAGTACTTTCACTTCAAATTACCATCTTTTACCAAAGCTAACATGAACCATACTTTGCGACAGCAACAACAACAACATAAAAGATGTAAGGTGTTAACTCCTTGTTAGGCAGTAGTTTTCTATATCGTTTTGCCTGAAATTTTTACCCAGATGCAATGTGGTTGAACTAGCATCACCATGGTAACTATTACTGAAGCATTTTCTGGGTGTGTAGTTCTTCTTGCTGACTGAAGGCGGCAGTAGAGTCAGGTCAGGCTTACATGATCTTGGGGCTAGGCAAGACTGTCAACATTTCTGGCCTCGATCAGTTACCACAGCCTAAAATCCAAGGAGTAAAAAACGTCAAAAGTAGAGGCTGATTCCCCAGCATCCTCCTTCCCACCTCTCATTTCCTAATGCAGGTTTGGTTGGTCTCAGGGTTTCATATATGTTGCTTATGAAGACTTGCTTTTTTTTTTTTTTTCTTTTTTGAGACGGAGTTTCACTCTTGTTGCCCAGGCTGGAGTGCAATGGCGCCATCTCAGCTCACTGCAACCTCCGCCTCCCGGGTTCAAGCGATTCTCCTGCCTCAGCCTCCCGAGTAGGGTAGCTGGGATTACAGGCATGCGCCACCACGTCCGGCTAATGTATTTTTCGTAGACGGAGTTTCTCCATGTTGGTCAGGCTGGTCTCGAACTCCTGACCTCAGGTGATCCGCCCGCCTAGGCCTCCCAAAGTGCTGGGATTATAGGCGTGAGCCACTCTGCCTGGCCGAAGACTTGCTTTTAAATCTGTTGGGAATGACCTTGGGATTCTGGAGACCATATTTTTTTCCAGCTGAAAACTAGGGACATGTGGTAGAGTGAGTACAGTTGTCCCAAAGAAATCCAGGATAGGCGGTCCCCATACTTTCAATGTCAGGGGATTAAGAAGTTATAAACAGTTTCCACTCTGTATGCAAAGGACAGGTTCCTTTCCAGAGCCATGATTTGTGTTGTTTTTCTGGAATTGGAGAAGAAACGAGAGGCGGGCTGTCCCTGTCTGACTCAGCTTGAGAGACTGTTTCCTATGTGCATCCCAAGTCCTTCTCCATGGTTCAGCACAGTTCTGGTGCACAGAGTCATCCCTGGCTGCTGTGAGTCACTGGGAATATCAATGGGTAAGAAACTAGCTTCGTGCATAGTCCCTGTCTGGGTCACCCCCTAGGGTGTGTTAAGTCTTGGCTGTCAGAGACTGCTCTTATGCCAGGAGTACTAAGCCATATTTATTTTTACCAGGCCTCTCAGACTTTCTTGTTTGGAGTGAGAGATCCTGAAAAGCAGGCCAGAATGGGCTGTTTGTCTCCCTTTCACTGTCCTCTGGGACATGCCCCTAGAAAAGTTGTAGGGGACTGCCAATTCCAGAGGGGTCTCAGAGGCCTTGGTTTCCTCAGAAACACCACCCCTTTCCTTCATCTTTCTAGAACAGCCCAGCATTCTTTCTTTCCAAGATCAGAATATTTCCCTGAATTAGACCATCACTAATGGTCTTTTCAAAGGAAACACAGGGAGTGCTACGGAAACAAGATAGGGGTGGGCACTATTTTGATCCAACTGGGTTGGTAGAATTCTCTTATAACCCGGGAATCATTCAACAACCTGAATTTCTATATGTAATTCTTCTACAAGAGAATAAGGCCTGAAGTTTCACACTTCAACACAGTGGTTCTCAACCACAGGTGAATTGGCAGGCATGGGGCAACATCTAAAGACTTCCTTCCTTCCTTCCTTCCTTCCTTCCTTCCTTTCTTCCTTCCTTCCTTCCTTCCTTTCTTCCTTCCTTCCTTCCTTTCCTCCTCCTTCCCTCCCTTTCTCCCTTTCTCTCTTTCTTTTCTTCTTCCCTTTTATTTTATTTTATTTTGTTTTATGTTATTGAGACGTAGTCTTACTCTGTCACCCAGGCTGGAGTGCAGTGGTGCAATGTAGGCTTACTGCAACCTCTGTCTCCCGGGTTCAAGCGATTCTTCTGCCTCGGCCTCCTGAGTAGCTGGCATTACAGGCATGCACCACCATGCCCGACAAATTTTTGCATTTTTAGTAGAGATGGGGTTTCACCATGTTGACGAGGCTGGTCTCAAACTCCTGACGTCAGGTGATCTGCCCACCTCGGCCTTCCAAAGTGCTGAGATTACAGGTGTGAGCCACTATGCTTTTTCTTTTAGAGACAGGGTCTCACTGTTACCAAGGCTGGAGTGCAATGACTATTCACAGGCACAACTACAGCACACTGCTGCTTTGAACTCTTGGCCTCAGGTGATCCTCCTGCCTCAGCCTCCCAAGTAGTTAGAACTACAGGTGTGCACCACTGCACCCGGCAATTTTGGGGAGTTGATGTTACTGGCATCTAATGAATAGAGGCCAAAGATGGTGCTTAACTTTCAAAGATGGTGCTTAACTTTCTACAGTGAGCAGGGCATCCCCCACAACAAAGAATTATCCATCCCAAAATGTTAATAGTGCCAAGGTTGAGAAACTGCTTTAAAAGATTAAAACATGAGACTGCAAAGAATTACTCTATCTTATTTCCAGAATCACTTTCTTGTTGAAGGCAATGTGAATGGAGATAAGTTGTTGTTGTTGTTGTTGTTGTTGTTGTTTTGTTTTGTTTTTTGTTTTTTGAGACGGAGTCTCACTCTGGGCCCCAGGTTGGCCTGATCTCAGTTCACTGCAGTCTCTGCCTCTGGGCCCCAGGTTGGCCTGATCTCAGCTCACTGCAACCTCCGCCTCCTGGGTTCAAGGAATTCTTGTGCCTCAGCCTCTCCAGTAGGTGGGATTACAGGCATGTACCACCACACCTGGCTAATTTTTTTTTGTATTTTTAGTAGAGACAGGGTTTCACTATGTTGTCCATGCTGGTCTCCAGTGATCTGCTCACCTTGGCCTCCCAAAGTGCTGGGATGACAGGCGTGAACCACTGCGCCCGGCCAGTTCTTAAAACTTTAGAAGAGAAAGCACAGCTAAGGGGACTAATAGAATCCTATACCTATTTGCTTTAGAGAGGCTTAATTTCAGGATTCGCTTACTCAGTAACTACTTATAAAGGGTATATTATGCGCCAGGCACTCTGAGGCAATGATGAACAAATAAGTATATTGGGTCCCTGGAACTTACAGTCTGATGGTTGAAGGGGGCTGCAAGTTTGCAGAAGCATTTAAAAAATGCTCCCACAAATGAATTTGAAGTTACAAATGTTAGAGGCTTTGAGGGAAAAGTACAGGGTTCTATGAAAGGAAAGACTGGACTTAGGTTTGGGGGTTCGAGGAAGGCCTGCCAGAGGCACTGACACCTAAGCTGAGTAAAAGCCATCAGGCTAGGAGTGGATGAGGCCTTCCAGGCAGAAGGAACAGTGTGTGCAAAGGCCTTGAGCCAGGAAAGACCTCATAAAATGTAAGGAAAAGTTTTACTAACTTTCAGCAACAGATTTGCTTTTATCTAGGTTCAGGGGGCTACTACTGAAGACCAGAAACAGTGAAAGCGTGAAAGCCTGAGAGAATAGTGTCATTTGCATTTCTGTGCTTTTTTAAATTGCAAACCCTCAAAACCTCCATTTCTTTTCTTTTTTTTCTTTTTTTGAGACAGAGCTTCACTCTGTTGCCAGGTTGGAGTGCAGTGGCGCGATCTTGGCTCACTGCAACCTCCACCTCCTGGGTTCAATGAGTCTCCTGCCTCAGTCGCCTGAGTAGCTGGGACTACAGGCAAGCACCACCACGCCCAACTAATTTTTGTATTTTTAGTAGAGACGGGGTTTCACCATGTTGGCCAGGATGGTCTCGATCTCTTGACCTTGTGATCCGCCCACCTCGGCCTCCCAGAGTGCTGGGATTATAGGCGTGATCCTCCGCGCCTGGCCCACACCATCATTTCTAGTGCCAATATTTTTCGTGTTCCAGCTCAGCAGTGGTTCTCCAGTCGGGATCTGGGGCATGTGGCTGATTCAGATCCCTGGCCTAACTTGGGGCACACCCTGATAGGTGGGGCTTTCTGGCCCATTTTCATCTCCTAGAAGCCTGATATTCACACACCGGGCACATATAGAGTCTCTGCAGCAAATAGCTCAGTATATCTTGCTTCTTTTAACAGTAAAGATATATTCAGAATGTTGGGGTAAACAGATCAATGAATAAATGCTCATTTGATAACAAATATGAATGAAGCATCTATGTAAATGGCCTCTCTGTTTTCACACTTGCCCCTTTATAATTTGTTCTCTGCACAGCAACCAGAGTGACTTTTTAAAAAATATAACTCATGGTCTGGCACAGTGGCTCATGCCTGTAATCCTACTACTTTGGGAGGCCAAGGTGGGAGGATTGGTGGAGTTCAAGACCAGCCTGGGCAACATGGTGAAACCTCATCTCTGCCAAAAAATAAAAAATAAAAAAATTACAAAAAATACAAAAAATTAGCCAGGCGCGGTGACATGTTCCTGTAGTCTCAGCTACTCAGGAAGCTGAGGTGGGAGAATCACCTGAGCCCAGGAAGTTGAGGCTGCAGTGAGCCATGATCCCGCTACTGCACTCTAGCCTAGGTGACAGAGCAAAACCCTGTCTCAAAAAATAAAATAAAAATAAAAATAAAACTCAGATCATGGCTTAAAATTTTCCAATGCCTTCCTGTTGCACTTAGAATAAAATTCTTACTTCTCATGTGACTTTCAAAGTCCTCCATAACCTGACATCTGCTTACTTCTTTTTTTTTTTTTTTTGAGACAAAGTCTTGCTCTGTTGCCAAGGCTGGAGTGCACTGGTGCGATCTTGGCTGACTGCAACCTCCGCCTCCCGAGTTCAAGCAATTCTCCTGCCTCAGGCTCCCGAGTACCACCATGCCCAGCTAATTTTTGTATTTTTAGTAGAGACAGGGCCTCGCCATGTTGGCCAGTGCTGGGATTACAGGCGTGAGCCACCGCGCCTGGCCCTGCTTATTTCTTTGACCACTTTCCACGCTGGCTCCCTTTCAGTTCTGCAACTTGCCATTGTTTCTGTCCTACAACTTGTGCATGTGGTGTCTCCTCTACTTCAAATGCTGTTCCCCTAGGCCAGGTGTGGTGGCTCATGCCTATAATCCCAGCACGTTGGGAGGCCGAGGTGGGTGGATCACTTGAGGCTGGGAGTTCGAGACCAGCCTGGCCAACATGGTGAAACCCCGCCTCTACTAAAAACACAAAAATTAGCCAGGGGTGGTGATGTGCACCTGTAATCCCAGCTACTTGGGAGGCTGAGGCAGTAGAATCACTTGAGCCCGGGAGACGGAGGTTGCAGTGAGCCCAGATCTTGCCACTGCCTCCAGCCTGGGCGACAGAGGGAGGGAGACTCTGTCTAAAAAAAAAAAAAAAGAAGTCAAATGCTGTTCATCTAGACCCTTCCTGTGACTGGTCTCAGCTCAATATCACGACCTCAGAGAAGCCTCACCTTCAGAGATGTCTCACCTTATCACCCTAAAGTTGCCTCATTCTCACTTACTGCCTTTATCCTATTTTATTTTCTCCACAGGGTTTATCATTCTTTGAAATAATCTTCTTTGTTGTTGTGTATTTATATTTGTCTATCTGATCACTATTAGATGAACTCCAATGGAGCAGGGATTTTTTTTTTTTTTTAATTCTCCAGCACCTATGAATAGTGCCTAACACATATTGCTCAATAAATTTTTGGTAAATGAATGAAAAGCAGACAGTCAGCTAGGGCCAGGGAAATACAAAGATGAATAAGATAAGGTCCATAGGGCCAGGTGTGGTGGCTCACACCTGTAATCCCAGCAATTTGGGAGGCCAAACGGGGAGGATGACTTGAGGCCTGGAGTTTGAGACCAGCTTAGGCAAGAGAAGGAGACCCCATCTCTGCAAAAAAAAAAAAAAATAGCCAGATGTGGTGGTGCATGTCTGTTGTTCCAGATACTCAGGAGGCTGAGATGGGAGGATGGCTTAAGCTGGGAGCATTGAGGCTGCAGTGAGCTGTGATCATGCCACTGCACTTCAGCCTGGGCAACAGAGGGAGAACCTGTCTCAAAAAAAAAAAAAAGAAAAGAAAAAGATAGGCTTCATAACTTTAAGAAGCTCAGAATCTAGAGGAGAGGAAGACTTCAAAAGCAATGATAGGGCAATAGATGTCATGTATAAAGGACTGCAGAAACAGAGAAGCAAGGACCTTTAAATTTGGAGTAGCTGGGCATTAAAGGTGGGGGAAATTTCACCAGGTAAGTAAAGGAAAAAATGAGGAGGGGGCACATATTCCAGATGGAAGAAATGGCATCAACAAAGGCATTTGCAAGTGGCTGCCATGTTTGGAAAATGATCAATACTCTTGTGTGGCTAGAAGAACATTGGGTGATTAAGGAAAGCAGAGAGGGGACCTCTTTTTTTTTTTTTTGAGACAGAGTCTTGCTTTGTCTCCCAGGCTGGAGTGCAGTGGCACAGTCTCAGCTCTCTGCAACCTCTGCTTCCCAGGTTCAAGCGATTCTCCTGCCTCAGCCTCCTGAGTAGCTAGAACTACAGGCATGCGCCACCACGCCCAGCTAATTTTTGTGTTTTTAGTAGAGATGGGGTTTCGCTATGTTGGCCAGGCTGGTCTCGAACTCCTGACCTCAAGCACTCTGCCCAAGAGAGGGGACCTCTCAATAACCAACTGTTACTGAAAATTGTTTCTGAATTAAATGCCCTTTATATTTTTTATATCTGTTTATTCAATGAGCAGTGACAGAGTTTCTATAAACTACAAGGGAGCGATTGTACTGTTTTTAAAATTCATCTTTCTATTCTTTTTATACCTTTGTCTCTAGACAAATGACACTTTTCCCAGGAGAGAGATGGGCTAGGTAGTAGGTTTACATCTGGTTTTACTTTTTTTAAATTATTTTTATTGTTTTAGAGATATGCTTTCACTATGTTGCCCAGGCTGGAGAGCAGGGGCTAGTCACAGGTGCAATAACAGCACACTATAGCCTCGAACTCCTGACCTCAAGTGATCCTCCTGCCTCAGTCTCCTGAGTAACTGGGACTATAGGTGTGCATTAATGCACTTATTTTTAAAAACTGAAATCTAAAATCTCTGTCTCCTAAGAGACTTAAGAAAAGCTTAATAAATTAACTTAAATATTCTTAAGAAAATATTCCCCAAAGAGCAAAATAATTACAATGTCAGGACAGAGCCTAAATTCTATCTAGTCTAGGTTTATGCCTCTGATGGTGACTCTAAATGGATTTGTCAGGGTTGTCCTTTGATGTCCCCCTCAAAACAACAGTACCATAACATACTAGATTCTAGTTGCCCTTAAAGACTATATGGAACTATCATCAATGGATTTATCTAAACCCATTTTGAAGCTGTGTGGATATTCATTCTTTTTGATAAGTTCCTGCGTCCCCACCCAAATCTCAACTTGAATTGTATCTCCCAGAATTCCCACGTGTTGTGGGAGGGACCCAGGGGGAGGTAATTGAATCATGGGGTCTGGTCTTTCCCATGCTATTCTTGTGATAGTGAATAAGTCTCACGAGATCTAATGGGTTTATCAGGGGTTTCCGCTTTTGCTTCGTCCTCATTTTTCTCTTGCCGCCACCATGTAAGAAGTGCCTTTTGCCTCCTGCCACAATTCAGAGGCCTCCCCAGCCATGTGGAACTGTAAGTCCAATTAAACCTCTTTTTGTTCCCAGTTTCAGATATGTCTTTATCAGCAGCATGAAAACGAACTAATACAGTAAGTTGGTACCAGTAGAGTGGGGCATTGCTGAAAAGATACCAGAAAATGTGGAAGCGACTTTGGAACTGGGTAACAGGCAGAAGTTGGAACAGTTTGGAGGGCTCAGAAGAAGACAGGAAAATGTGGGAAAGTTTGGAACCTCCTAGAGACCTGTTGAATGGCTTTGACAAAAATGCTGATAGTGATGTGAACCATAAGCTTAGTCCAGGCTAAGGTGGTCTCAGATGCAGATGAGGAACTTGTTGGGAACTGGAGCAAAGATGACTCTTGTTATGTTTTAGCAAAGAGACTGGAGGCATTTTGCCCCTGCCTTAGAGATTTGTGGAACTTTGAACTTGAGAGATATGATTTAGGATATCTGGCGGAAGAAATTTCTAAGCAGCAAAGCATTTAACAGGTGACTTGGGTGTGTTAAAAGCATTCCATTTTAAAAGGGAAACAGAGCATAAAAGTTCAGAAAGTTTGCAGCCTGACAATGAAGTAGAAAAGACAAACCCATTTTTTGAGGAGAAATTCAAGCCGGCTGCAGAAATTTGCATAAGTAGCAAAAAGCCTAATGTTAATCCCCAAGACCATGGGGCAAATGTCTCCAGGCCATGTCAGAGACCGTTATAGCAGCCCCTCCCATCCCAGGCCCAGAGGCCCAGGAGGAAAAAGTGGTTTCGTTGGCTGGGCCCAGGGTCCCCATGCTGTGTGCAGTCTAGGGACTTGGTGCCCTGTGTCCCAGCTGCTCCAGCCGTGGCTGAAAGGGGCTAACATAGAGCTTGGGCTGTGGCTTCAGAGGGTGGAAGCCACAAGCCTTGGCAGCTTCCACATGGTGTTGAGCCTGTGGGTGCACAGAAGTGAAGAATTAAGGTTTGGGAACCTCTGCCTAGATTTCAGAAGATGTATGGAAATGCCTGGATGCCCAGGCAAGTTTGCTGCAGAAGCGGGGCCCTCATGGAAAACCTCTGCTAGGGCAGTGCAGGAGGAAAATGTGGGGTTGGAGCCCCCACACAGAGTCCCTACTGGGGCACTGCCTAGTGGAGCTGTGAGAAGAGTGCCACCGTTCTCCAGACCCCAGAATAGTAGATCCACTGGCAGCTTGCACTGTGTGCTTGGAAAAGCTGCAGACACTCAACACCGACCAATGAAAGCAGCCAGGAGGGAGGCTGTACCCTGCAAAGCCACAGGGGCAGAGCTGCCCAAGACCATGGGAACCCACCTTTGCATCAGCATGACCTGGATGTGAGACCTGCAGTCAAAGGAGATCATTTTGGAGCTTTAAAATTTGACTGCCCCACTGGATTTTGGACTTGCATGGATGCTGTAACTTGTTTTGGCCAATTTCTCCCATTTGGAATGGCTGTATTTACCCAATACCTGTACCCCCATTACATCCAGGAAATAACTAGCTTGGTTTCGATTTTATAAGTTCATAGGCAGAAGGGACTTGCCTTGTCTCAGATAAGACTTTGGACTGTGGACCTTTGGGTTAATGCTGAAATGAGTTAAGACTTTGGGGGACTGTTGGGAAGGCATGATTGGTTTTTAAATGTGAGGACATGAGATCTGGAGGGGCCAGAGGCAGAGTGATATGGTTTGGCTGTGTCCCCACCCAAATCTCAACTTGAATTTTATCTCCCAGAATTCCCACGTGTTGTGGGAGGGACCCAGGGGGAGGTAATTGAATCATGGGGGCTGGTCTTTCCCATGCTATTCTCTTGATAGTGAATAAGTCTCACGAGATCTGATGGGTTTATCAGGGGTTTCTACTTTTGCTTCCTCCTCATTTTCTTTTGCCACCACCAAGTAAGAAGTGCCTTTTGCCTCCTGCCATGATTCTGAGGCCTCCCCAGGCATGTGGAACTGTAAATCCAATTAAACCTCTTTTTGTTCCCAGTTTCAAGTTTGTCTTTATCAGCATCATGAAAATGAACGAATACAGACTTTTGACAAATACTTCTTCTGTCTTTCTGGGTAGTGGAAATATTATAACAGCAAATAAAACATGTTCCCTGGCTATGAACAATTCTCAGTCCAAGAGGAGTAATACCCAGGCAAACAAATAAGTAAAGAATATGATAAATGCTAAAATACAGCTACATATCAGGTGCTAACTGGCTCCTTGGGAAATTGGATAAGGTCTTATGGGTGTGGTGACATTAAACCTAGGTCGTTTTTGTTTTTGTTTTTGTTTGAGACAGGTGTGACTCTGTCACCCAGGATGGAGTACAGTGGTACAATCACAGCTCACTGCAACCTCCACCTCCCCAGCTCAAACAATCCTCCTGCCTCAGCCTCCCGAGTAGCTGGGGCTACAGGTGCATGCCACCACACCTGGCTAATTTTTGTATTTTTGGCAGAGAAGGGGTTTTGCCATTTTGCCCAGTCTGGTCTTGAACTCCTAAGCTCAAGCCATCCATCTGCCTTGGCCTACCAAAGTGCTGGGATTACAGGCATGAGCCACTGCGCCTGGCCGTAACCTAGGTTTTAAAGGATGTGTAGTTTACTAAGCAGAAAATATAGTAGAGGTACATTCTAGACAGAAAGCTTACACCAAAGCAAAGGGTGTGAAAGAGCCCAATATGTTGGGGGATATCGAGTAGGAAAGCATGGCTGTATGTATAAGTTTGTAGAGAAGACTGAGTGGCGAGATGGCTGGAAGAAGAGGTTAGTACCAAGCTGTGAAAGGATTTATATGTCTGCATGTGAAGTTTTGCTTCTTCCTAGTAATGGTGAGTCAGCAGCAACACCTTTTTTTTTTTTTTTAATGTAGATATGGTGTCTTGCTATGTTGATCAGACTGATCTCAAACTCCTGTCCTTAAGTGATCCCCCCACCTCAGCCTCCCAAAGTGCTGGGATTACAGGTGTGAGTCATTGTGCCTTGCCTAGCAACACTTTTTAAATAAGGAAGTAACATGGTCAAATTTGAACTTCAGAATAACATACTCTTGTGACAATGTAGAGGATGATTTGGGGGAGAAAGAAAAAATAGACACAGAGACTCCAGCTTCTTGTCCTAAGCTTCTGAAATTTGGGAACTCCCAGTTCATATCTTAAATTTGATATCTAGCACATTCTCTCTCATCCTTCTGAACTAATTCTGTTATGTACACGAAGCATTCTCTCTAAACACTTTGTTGTTAGTTGCTTTTTTCCTGGGAATTTGTTTGTTTGAGACAGGGTCTCACTCTGTTACCCAGGCTGAAATGCAGTGGCATGATCATGGCTCACTGCAGCCTTGAACTCTTGGGCTCAAGTTATCCTCCCGTCTCAGCCACCCAAGTAGCTGGGACTTTAGGTGTGTGTCATCATACCTGGCTAGTTTTTATTTTAATTATTTATTTTTAAACATATTTTTTGTAGAGATGGGTCTCACTATGTTGTCCAGGCTGGTCTCAAATTCCCGGGCTAAAGCAATCCTCTTGCCTTGGCCTCCCAAAATCCTGGGACTATAGGCATGAGCCACCATGCCTAGTCTGGGCACTTTTTTTTTTTTTTTTTTGAGATGGAGTCTTGCTCTGTCGCCCAGGCTGGAGTGCAGTGGCACGATCTCAGCTCACTGCAGCCTCTGCCTCCCAGGTTCAAGCAATTCTCGTGCCTCAGCCTCCTAAGTAGCTGGGATTACAGGTGCGTGCCACCGTGTCCAGCTAATTTTTGTATTTTTAGTAGAGACAGGGTTTCACCATGTTGGCCAGGCTGGTCTCAAACTCCTGACCTCAGGTGATCTGCCCACCTCGGCCACCCAAAGTGCTGGGATTACAGGCGTGAGCCACTGCGCCCGGCCAGTCTGGGCATTTTATACATGGTTATTTAGGTGTAGGAAGCATTTGCCAGTGCTTTCTGATTGACTTTTAATGTCTTTCTCAATGATGCCTTTTGTTTTTCTGGCCGTTTTGGGGTTTTTGGTTTTGGTTTTTTTGTTTTTTTTTTTTTTGAGATAGGGTCTCGCTCCAGGTTGGAGTGCAGTGGCATGATCACCCCAGGCTCAGCTGATCCTTTTGCCTCAGCCTCCTGAGCAGCTGGGATTAAAGGCATGAGCCACCACACTTGGCCACCTTTTTCTTTAATACATATTTTTAATGAATTGATTGCCATGAGGCGCCCATAAATCCTATTGATTGGTAGGTCTTTGTTTTCTAAACTTCTAATCTAGAGGGAAACAAATTCATTTAACAGACGTTTATTGTATAACTGATTTCTGCAGGCACTGCACATGGTCCCAGAAATTTAAAGATGAATGAAGACTGTCTCTGCCCTCATGGAACTCACAATCTAGTAGGAAGAATTTTTTAAAAAGACATAAATGGTTATAAAAGTGCATACTAGCTGGGCGCGGTGGCTCACGCCTGTAATCCCAGCACTTTAGGAGGCTGAGGCGGGTGCATCACCTGAGGTCAGGAGTTCGAGAGCAGCCTGACCGAAATGGAGAAACCCCATCTCTACTAAAAATACAAAATCAGCCAGGTGCAGTGCGCGTGCCTGTAATCCCAGCTACTTGGGAGGCTGAGGCAGGAAAATCTCTTGAACCCGGGAGGTGGAGGTTGCAGTGAGCCGAGATCACGCCACTGCAGTCCAGCCTGGGTGACAGAGCGAGTCTCTGTCTCAAAAAAACAAAACAAAACAAAACAAAACAAAACAAAACTGCATAGTCTAGGACAGAAGAAGGCATAACTAATTTTTGTGGGCTATCAAGAATCAGTAAATCATCCCCCCTTTCAAACTATATGAATGTGTAATTTGCAACTCTTATTGCAGCATTTGAAAACATAGAATAACAAGAAAGTACAGTCCATAATTACCTTTGAACTTCAGTTCAATTTACGCCATATCCCCTTAACTAGTTTCTTATAATGCATTAGTTATTCTTAACTGCCCAAGAGTTTGTGAACATTTCTTTTCTTTACAAATTACTCCAAAGCTCTGGTCCATTGGCTTGTGGCAGTACAAAATGACCTTCTATAAATAGCATTTTTAATTGAAACATATGAATCCCAAACAGTGGCATCACACTTAGTTTCTGCTGTGTTCTTGTGGAAGATAAGCCTTTCATGCAGAGCCTAGTAGCTCAGCATGAATTTCATGACCTGCATTTCTTAGTAGCTACTTTGCCTTTAGCATCTTTTCTGCTTGATCAGTTGATAAAAGCTCGTCCTAGTTTCTTGAACCTGTTTTATAGCAATAATTCAGCCTGCATTTATTCTTTCCTTATTGCTTCCTTGAAGTTTAAAACTGTTTAGTGTATTCATCGTTTGCTTTTCTATAGTCTTCAATTATAGGGAGGATTTTCTTCCCTATCAATCTCTTAATAGGTCTTCTGCAGAGCCAGAGATGTCTATTAATTTTCTCATTATAAAATCAGAAATTATAATCTGATAAATTGATGTCTCAGCTGGGTGCAGTGGCTCATGCACTTTGGGAGACTGAGGCAGGAGGATCGCTTGAGCTCAGGAATTTGAAACCAGCCTGGGCTACCTAGCAAGACCTTATCTCTACAAAATTAAAAATATTATCTGGATGTGGTGGCATGCACCAGTGATCCCAGCTACTCAGGAGGCTGAGGTGGGAGGGTTACTTGAGCCCAAGAATTCCAGGCTACAGTGAGTTGTGATTGTGCCATTGCACTCCAGCCTGGGTGACAAAGGGAGACCTTATATATACTAAAAAACAAAACAAACAAACAAAAACAAAAGGTGCAGTGGCTCACACCTGTAATCCCAGCACTTTGGGAGACTGAGGCGGGTGGATCACTTGAAGTCAGGGGTTCGAGACCAGTCTGGTCAACATGGCGAAACCCTGTCTCTACTAAAAATACAAAAATTAGCTGGGTGTGGTGGCACACACCTGTAGTCCCAACTACTCGGGAGGCTGAGGCAGGAGAATGGCTTGAACCTGGGACACAGAGGTTGCAGTAAGCAGAGATTGCACCATTGCACTCCTTTCTGGATGACGGAGTGAGCCTCTGTCTCAAAAAACAAACAAACAAAAACAAAAACCATCTCAATATATTCTCTCTCTTGTTTTTTTCTTATTGTTCTGAATTTGATGTTTACAGTCGTCATGCTGTAGTACTGCCTTTAACATCCGATGCTCTATTTATCATCAATATCTTATCACTTGCCTCTTGCCTCTTTTCAGGATTATGGAGTTGTCTTCTGACTTACCGATTTACCTCGGTGATTTTTTTCTTGGTAAATTTTTAAGAAATATATTATGATAAGTTAAGAACCTGAAAAGTCAATTTAAATCAAAGGCTGACATTTTTTTTCTTTCTTTCACATTCAAGTCACAAAAAATACACTTAATTTTAACAACTCTTATATATTTCTACTCTTCTTAAGACTGATGTAGTGTATGTTTCATTGAAAAATTTCACCAATAACCAATGTGTTTCAAAAATCTATTATCATGTAATCTGTGACAGAAGAGAAATCTAGCAGTGGCTTCTTTTTGGGAAAAACAAACACTGTCTGGAAGGTCATCACATCTGCTTAAAAAATTTTAAAGATTTTCAGGCCACTCATCTATTATTTGTTTTCAGGTTATAATACATGCCTATTATAGAAAGTTTAAGACTATAGAAAAATATAAAGAAGAAAAATGTAAACAGTCAGTAATTCCACTACCAGTAAGGCCACCTGTTATTTCGGTGAAACTTCAAATTTTTGTGAAGCCTTACTCTAGCAACCTCCTACTTTTCTAAGTCCTCCTCCTCAATAGACTGTTCAGGACATTCAGAGTGGAAGACTGACTTTGAATACAGGGGTCCTTCGGATTTTTATGGAAGGGATGGAACTGTAGGAAAAACCTACAAATTGCTCCAGAGATGACATCTTGTTCTTATTTAGCCTTCTTTGAGTCATTAACAGTCGGGCGCCACTGGTGCTGAAACTTATCATTATTATAACCACAAATGGGTTAATGCCCAAACAAAGCTATATTCTTGGGGCTGGTTCCCAGCTCCACCACACAGACCCCAGCAGCCAGCACCCGCCAAGTCCCAGGATAATGCTCCACAAATAAGACGATGTCAAATGTTCAGCCTGGACTCAACATTATCTTCTTCTATCTGGGAGCTTCCAGTTGCTAGCAGGGCAGAGCAAAAGGAAAAATAAATAAATAAAAGCCAGGTCAACAAACCCTAAAAAAAGAGACTGTGTGGTTTAGTGGTCAGACCACTGGCCTGGATGTTGGGATAGCTGAGATCCAGTTGTAGCTCTACCACTATGTGGCTGCATGATGCTAGACAAGTCACTAGACAAGTCACTGTTGTGACTTGTGCCTCAGTTTCCCTAGTTAGAAAATGGAAAAGTGCCTTAGAAAGGTTTTTTTTTTTTTTTTTTTTGAGACGGAGTCTCACTGTGTCGCCCAGGCTGGAGTGCAGTGGTGCGATCTTGGCTCGCTGCAACTTCTGCCTCCCCGGTTCAAGTGATTCTTCTGCCTCAGCCTCCTGAGTAGCTGGGATTACAGGCGTGTGCCACCATGCCTGGCTAATTTTTGTATTTTTAGTAGAGATGGGGTTTCTCCATATTGGCCAGGCTGGTCTGGAACTCCTGAACTCGTGATCCGCCCACCTCAGCAGAAAGTTTTTATGAGGACAAATAAGATTATTTGCAAATAGCTACAAGTTGCTTGGGAATAAAGTAAAATTATCACTTAATAATTACTATGGTATTACCTTATTAATAAAATAGTAAAAAGCCACAGTTATGGAACATATGAACCTCCCATAACCTCAAGCTAGATGGGGGAAGCAGATAAGAAGGCAATTTTAAAAAAATCAGATTTGCTGGACTTCACACCAAATACCAAATTAGTAAATTTGCCTCAAGACACTAAGCCCTGCTCCTACTTTGGCTCTGTCCTTTTAACCTCACCACATCCAAACTTAGAGTGACTCACAGGAGCCTAGAATTGAGACACATATACAATTTTAAGGGAAAGCAAGAATTAGGAGGTTTGAGGCTCCTTACTGGAGGAGGCTAAGAATAGGCCACTCGGAACACAAAGAGAAGAACCTCCTCTTTCCTTTTCCTCCCAGTGTAGGTGGTCTACTGGTTTCCCAGTCATTCCTTTGATAGCTTGATTTTGTTTTCTTTGTCTCTTTTTCACAAACCTCACCTTGTTGGAGGGGGAGGGCACTAAAAAAGTGAGGACAGAGTGGCTTTTTCTGCTATGTCTGAACTGTGTCTAGTGCTACAGATCTCTGACCTGTTGTCAGGAGTGGAGAGGGGCGAAAAGAAATATTTAGGAACTTGAAAACCAGTGAATATTCTCTTAAAGAAGAAGTGAGCAATTGGGCATATAGGGAAAAAATCTAATTGGTGTCCTCGTTTCTGCAGCCCCTCTCCCTCAAGAAGAGCAATGTCTTGGTAGGAAAAAGGAAAGACACCTGGGAAAGGTACCAAATAGTAAGGGCTAGGAATAGAAAGAAGAACCAAAGATAAAAAGGAATTGAGCCTGGGCGCGGTGGCTCACGCCTGTAATCCCAGCACTTTGGGAGGCCTGAGGCAGGAGGATCACCTGAGGTCAAGAGTTTGCAGACCAGCCTCGCCAACATGGTGAAACCCCATCTCTACTAAAAACACAAAAAATTAGCCAGGCGTAGTGGCGGGCGCCTGTAATCCCAGCTACTTGGGAGGCTGAGGCAGGAGAATCGCTTGAACCCGGGAGGCGCTGGTTGCAACGAACCGAGATCACGCTACTGCACTCCAGCCTGGGCGACTGAGTGAGAATTGAGAAGAAATGGCAATTATCTCAGAGGACTTAATGAGTACCTTTTGTGTGTCCAGCCGTCATAGGCAGAAAAGACACATCTCTGACCTCTAGAAGCATCCAGGGTATATGCATACGTAAGCACTTTGTAGCAATTTAAGATAGTAAATACCAAAGAGATAAAAATAGCTAATGGGATACTAAGTGTTTATGGGGGCCAAAGGGCGGGGGCTATTACTGAGTTAGGATAAACAGTGTATAAAAGCAGGGATAGTTATGAAATTCAGAAACTGCGTATATGGGCGGCTGACAGTAATTCTTCGACACTGGGAAACATAACGGATTCAAAAGAATTCTTCATCTCAGATTCCTCTAAAACCAAGTCTTCAAGAATGGGAGTCCAAAGAAACCTGGACCATCGTGAAGCGACTGCCCCCGGAACTTGAGTGGCCAGCTCCACTTTGCGACACGGAGACTGTTTGTGTGACACCTCCTCCAGCTCCCGTCCCCCTTCCGCCGCGTGGGTGCCATGGCAACGGAGAGAGACGGCATCCTGGGTTCCGGAAGCCGGAGAGCTGGAGCTTTGAAGCCACCCCGGTCAAAGGATGCTGAGTCCGGAGCGCCTAGCCCTACCGGACTACGAGTATCTGGGTAGGAACCCCCTTTAACTTTGGGGAGGGAAAGACGTGCAGACGAATTAGGCCAGGGTCTGGGAGGAGGCGGGGGCGGGGTCTGAGTGGGATCGGGTCCGGGTGGTATGGGGAGGGGCGGAGAGGCGGGGGTTCCAGGGCCTGAGCCTGTAAGGCCGAGCAGGAAGGAAAAAAGCACCTGGGAAGTAAAGAATGTTTGAAGTGTAGGGGCTGGAACTCAGGCAATGTGGATTGTGTTCAAATGGGTCAGGTTGGCGTTGAGGATTTGGGGCCCTGTTGGGGTATTATTGATATGCTGGTAGTGGAGTAAGAATAACCTTGGAACCTCAAGTGCCAAATCAGTCAGCGAACATTTCGAGCTTTTCTTTTTCATTAGGCACTGTGCTAAACATTTTTCATGCATCATTCTTCATTTGAATTTCTCAACAGCCCTAGGAGGAATTACCGTGTTTTCTTCCAGTTTTGCAGGTGGAGAAACTGGGGCTGAAGAGGTAACTTGCGTAAGTTAGGCCACACAGCTAGAAAATGGTAGCGCTAGGATCACAACCGGATTTGCCCACTCCAACAGAACTTGAGATATTGACTTGGCTCTTGAGCTAAGACTGTATATGTAGTACTTTGTTGAGCATCTTTAGTGTATAAGGCATTTAATGAATGAAAAAAGGCACACACACGCATAGATATGTACACACACACACACACATATGCACACAATACACATTTTATTTTATTTTATTTTTGAGACGGAGTCTAGCTCTGTCGCCCGGGCTGGAGTGCAGTGGCGCGATCTTGGCTCACTGCAAGCTCCGCCTCCCGTGTAGCTGGGACTACAGGCGCCCGCCACCTCGCCCGGCTAATTTTTTGTATATTTAATAGAGACGGGGTTTCACCGTGTTAACCAGGATGGTCTCGATCTCCTGACCTCGTGATCTGCCCGCCTCAGCCTCCCAAAGTGCTTGGATTACAGGCGTGAGCCACCGCGCCCGGCCACAATACACATTTTAAATAATTCATAGACTTTTATTTTTTTAAAGAAGTTTTGTTTTGTTTTGTTTTGTTTTTTGAGACAGAGTTTCTCTCCTGTTGCCCAGGCTGGAGTACACTGCAACCTCTGCCTCCCGGATTCAAGCGATTCTCCTGCCTCAGCCTCCCGAGTAGTTGAGATTACAGGCATGCGCCACCACGCCCGGCTAATTTTATATTTTTAGTAGAGACGGGGTTTCACCATGTTGGTCAGGCTGGTCTCAAACTCCTGACCTCAGGTGATCCGCCCACCTCGGCCTCCCAAAGTGTTGGGATTACAGACGTGAGCCACTGCACATGACGAGAAGTTTTAAGTTTACAGAAAATTGAGCAGATAGTACGGCGAGTTCCCATATACCTTGGGTCTCCCTCACTCACAGTTTCCGCTATTATTTACATCTTGCATTAGTGTGGTACATTTGTTACAATGGATAAACATATATATATTTATAATATATAATAATATATTATATATTATTATTATATAGATATATTATTATAGATACATATTATTAACTAAAGTCCATAGTTTACATTAGGGTTGTGTTGTTCAGTTCTGTGGGTTTTGATAAATGTGTGTCATGTATTCACCATTCCATTATCATACAGAATAGTTTCACTGTCCTAAAAAATCCCCTGTGCTCCACCTATTGATCCTTCTCCCTCCCCCTGCAGCCCTTGCCAACCACTGATCTTATGGTCTCTAAAGTTTTGCCTTTTCCAGAATATCATGTAGTTGGAGTCATACAGTGTGTAAATTTTTCAGATGGGCTTCTTTAACTTAGCAGTAAGCATTTAAGTTTCCTCCATGTCTTTCTGTGGCATGATAACTCATTTCTTTTTATTTCTGAATAATATTCCATTGTATGGATGTACCATGCACATCTTTTTTTTTTTTCTTCTTCTTTTTTTTTTTTTTTGAGACAATGTCTGGCACTGTCACTCAGGCTGGAGTGCAGTGGCACTATCACGGCTCACTGCAGCCTCAACCTCCGGGCTCAAGTGATCCTGCTACCTCAGCCTTCCAAGTAGCTGGGACTACAGGCACATGCCACCATCCCTGGTTAATTTTTTAATTTTTTGTAGAGAAAGAGTCTCACTATGTTGTCCAGGTTGGTCTTGAACTCCAGGGCTCAAGCAAGCCTCTTACTGTGGCCTTCCAAAGTACTGAGATTACAGGTGTGAGTCACTGCACCTGGCTTACCTCTTTTTTTTTTTTTTTTTTTTTTTGAGATGGAGTTTCACTCTTGTTGCCTAGGCTGGAGTGCAATGATGCAATCTGGGCTCACCCCAACCTCCGCCTCCTGGGTTCAAGTGATTCTCCTGCCTCAGCCTCCCTAGTACCTGGGATTACAGGCATGCGCCACCACGCCTGGCTAATTTTGTATTTTTAGTAGAGACGGGTTTCTCCATGTTGGTCAGGCTGGTCTCAAACTCCTGACCTCAGGTGATCCACCCACCTCGGCCTCCCAAACTGCTTGGATTACAGGCATGAGCCACCGTGCCCGGCCAACATCTTTTTAAATGAAAAACAATTCTGGTTTACATTTTGTTTAACTTATTTTAAAAATTAATATTAAAATATTTTTTAAGGTTGGTAATATGGAAACTTGATTCAAAGTATTTTTTAGGCCTGGCATGGTGGCTCATGCCTGTAATCCCAATACTTTGGGAGGCTGACGTAGGAGGATTGCTTGAGGTCAGGAGTTCAAGACCAGACTGGGTGATAGAGTGAGACCCTGCCTCTAAAATGCATAGATAGATAGATGATAGATAGATAGATAGATAGATAGATAGATAGATAGATAGATAGTTTTTAGTGAAAAGCCTCCTACCCCTTTGCCTCCATCTGCCCAGTTTCCATCCATCCTCAGCCGCCCAAAAGTAATCACTATTATTGTTTTCCTGTGTATCTTTCCAGAGTTTATTATATACATAAAGGAGTATACAGTGCATACTTTTTCATTTAATACATCTTGAAGTAATTTCCGTTTCTTTTGTTTTTTCTTTTCTTTCTTTTCTTTCTTTCTTGAGACAGAGTCTCATTCTGTCACCCAGGCTGGAGTGCAGTGGCACCATCTCGGCTCACTGCAACCTCCACTTCCTGGGTTCAAGCCATTCTCCTGCCCCAGCCTCTCAAGTAGCTGGAACTGCAGGCACGAGCCACCACACCTGGCTAAGTTTTTGTATTTTGGGTAGAGATAGGGTTTCTCCATGTTGCCCAGGCTGCTTTTGAACTTCCTGAGCTCAAGCGATCTGCCCACCTTGGCTTCCCAAAGTCCTGGGATTATAGGCGTGAGCCACTGCGCCTGGCCTCGAAGTAATTTCTCAGTCAGTAGAGAGCTTCTTCGTTCTTCATGAAATTCATTTTTAGCTATATAGTATTTAAATAATTTATTTAACCAGTCCCGCACTGGTAAACAAGTTGTTTTTAGCCTTTTGCTGTTACTAAGAATGCTGCAATGAATAACCTGCAGTTTTGTTCCTTTGCAAGTGTATCTGCAAGAATAAGTTCCACAAAGTGGAATTGGTGGATTAAGGGCATATGCATTGAACTTATAGATATTGTCAGATTGCCCTTCATAGGTGTTGTACCATTTTGCCACCAGCAATGAAAGAGAATGCCTGTTTCCCCATTGTGCTGACAACGAAATACATCAAACTTGGATTTTTTCAATCTAAGTGACAGATAGTCTGAGTAGATTTAATATGCATTTTTAAATGAAGTTGAGTGCCTTTTTACCAAGTTTAAGGGCTGATTGGTCTTTGAAAGCTATATATATACACATATATACATGAACGTATATATAGACATATATATAGAGAGAGAGCTTAAGACAGTGACCACATCCATCAATCAGCTAAAAGGGGATATCACAGACAATTTTGTATCTAATGAATAACAGTATCAATGTCAAGCAATGCCTAGACTTTTTTCCAAAGATTTTATGTATTTTATTACCCAGTACTCAATGAATATATGAAATATTTGAAAAGGCTAGTTCATTGTTCAGTTCCTTGGGTGTTTGCTGTTTGAATTTTATGTCTCAAAGGCTTGGCATATTTGGTGTATTGGTGCCTTGGTGAATAGAAGTTGGTGGTCTCTTCATAAATGGCGTTTTCAGGAAGGCCAATTCAGTGGCAGTGTTGAGAATGAATCTACAAACAGAATCAGAGTCTCAGGTTGGTTGAAAAAGCTTCAGTGTTTGTGAAGCCCAACCAACCACCTAATAATTGAATCCTATACAAATGCTTCTTCATGCTTTGTTGCATATTTAAGTGTCTTAATTCCTTGTCCTAACCACTAACTAGACATTCATACTGCCCTCAGCATGGTCACACCCCTCACTGCCTTCTCCTGGTTCATCAAACCGTATCACTCTGCTGAAATGCGTTTGTCTTTAGTTGAGAACTATCCCTGCCTATTACAATTTGTCTCTCTTAGAGGCATGCTGCTTTGACCTATTCACCCTCAATTTTTTTTTCTTTTTTCTTGAGACGGAGTCTCGCTCTGTCACCCAGGCTGGAGTGCAATGATGTGATCTTGGCTCACTCCAACCTCCGCCTCCAGGGTTCAAGTGATTCTCGTGTCTCAGCCTCCCAAGTAGCTGGGATTACAGGCACCTGCCACCATGCCCAGCTAATTTTTGTATTTTTAGTAGAGACAGAGTTTCACCATGTTTGCCAGGCTGGTCTCGAACTCCTGACCTCAGGTGATCCACCCACCTTAGCCTCCCAAACTGCTGGGATTACAGGTGTGAGCCACCACGCCTGGCCAACCTATTCACCCTCAATCTAATGACCGTTTAAAACCACTCCCTACAGAATAGATTAATAAAATATTTCCTGATTTAAATTTTTAAATACCTGTGATTTTTCCATTTGTTTTTATTTTTATACATTATAAAGTTACTTGTATGTGTAAGCCTAAAGAAGACTATACTTATAGAGAAAACAAAACTGCAGACTGGAAAGCCCTAGGCATTCAGTGAAACCCAAAAGCTAAAGTTGAGTTCCCCTTGGTTAGTGTATCTGGAGACCTCTCTTTAGGATTATGGTGTAAATTACAGGGATACCTATCCAAAGAATATCTAGAGATATCCCTTTCTCCCTGCTAGCTAGGGATTGTATTTACCTTTCTGACTATTAGTGAAGAAGTCAATCTTTTATCATGTTGGGTAAACTGATCCTTTCCCCACTGACTTTGTAGATTAGGAACCTGTAATCATGGCCTTGCATGGCTTAAGATCTTAAGATCATCACTAAAGAATAGCTTAATGGCCGGGCGCGGTGGCTCACGCCTGTAATCCCAGCACTTTGGGAGGCCGAGGCGGGCGGATCACGAGGTCAGGAGATCGAGACCATCCTGGCTAACACGGTGAAACCCCGTCTCTACTAAAAATACAAAAAAATTAGCCGGGCGTGGTAGCGGGCGCCTGTAGTCCCAGCTACTCGGGAGGCT
Organism: Pan troglodytes; assembly: GCF_028858775.2. Classification (NCBI taxonomy): domain Eukaryota; kingdom Metazoa; phylum Chordata; class Mammalia; order Primates; family Hominidae; genus Pan; species Pan troglodytes. Next base: position 50,958,956 of record NC_072407.2, read on the forward strand.
GAGGCAGGAGAATGGCGTGAACCCGGGAGGCGGAGCTTGCAGTGAGCCGAGATCGCGCCACTGCACTCCAGCCTGGGCGACAGAGCGAGACTCCGTCTCAAAAAAAAAAAAAAAAAAAAAAAAAAAAAATAGCTTAATGATATTCATGTCTGCAGTCATCAGAATGTAGTGATAAAAATTGTGTTAATGCCTAGGCCTGAAGAGAGAAAGGAGAGTCTGGTAAGGAGATGAAATAAGTATAGACCCTCTCTGTAGGACCCGCAAAAGGTTTCCAGCCTTATGAAACCTACTTAGTGGAAGCTTCTGCCAGAGGCTGAAGGTGTGTTTGTGTATCTGGTTGGGTGTGGCGAGCTCTCTAGAGCCAAAGGGCAGCCTGTTCTGGTCCCAGGTTTGCCAAACATACCACCTACGTGCTGACCTGAGTATAAGCATGAGGGCGTGAGGTTTATTTTTTACTCCACCTAATTTGGTGAGGTGCATGCTTTCACTCACGCTCCAAGTTGCCTCTTCTTTTCCATGGAACCTGCTTATTCTCACTACGGTTGATAGTGGGTTAGTATAATAGATAACTCTAGAAATCAAAGATGGCCTTTCTCCTTTGGGGACTAGACATTTAGAAGAATCACAATAAATTGGGTAGTTTTTTTTTTAAGCTATAGTTTTTGAACTCTTCCTATATGCCTGGCACTGTGGTTTATCTCATTTAATTTTCACAACTACCATATGAAGTGGGTACTCTTACTGGTCCCAATTAGTAGTTATTAATATCATCTTCTCATTTTATAAATAAGGAAGCTGAGGCTTAGAAAGGCTAATTGATTTGCACAAGGTCACACAGGCAATGATGCATAGTAAACAGGGGTTCATACCCAGGTTTGTCATATTCCACAGCTTGTGTTTTTTCCTCTTCACTAAAAAGATAAAAACAAACCAAAAAACCCCTATTGGTTCAAAGGGCAGTAATTCTTGCTTCCTTATTAAGGATGAGGCTCTTGCAAATAAATTTCTTGGGAACAAGAATTGTGTTTTACTCGTCATTGTCAACCTTCTATCATTGTCTACCTTCTATCACTGTATACCTTCTATCATTGTATACTCTCCTACACTTAATTCATACATATATGTGAAATGGAATATGAATAATCTGACCTTAGGGTACCCTAAACATGAGTAGCTAACAAAAGCAACTGAGACTTATTAAGAACTTACTCTGTACCAGGTACCATTTTAAATGCTTTACATATATTGATGTATATGAAGATAGTTTCAGTTGTTATCTCCATTCGGCAGATGAGGAAACTACACACAAAGATACCAAATAACAAGTTGTAAGTGGTGGATCCAGAATTCTAACCCAGCAGTCTAATTGAAGTCCACATGGTTAAACTCTATGCTATAAATACTTTGAGCAACTCCCAAAGTGGGGCTCCAACTATTGTGTAGACCTATACGTGGATCCTGGAGTAAGGTCAAGTGATTCCAGTGTCTTCATTTAACATTTCTGCCATGAGGAGGCATCCGAGGAATGAGGATGGATCAGGGAATGGTAAAATTCCAATTTCTTCTTGCCACTGGACTCATCTCTCAGAGGCAGGCAGTGAGGAAGATAACTTCTACCATTTGGGAGAATTTTATTGACAATCATCTTTGTACTTTGGGTAGCTGTATGACCTAGAAGAAATCACTTAACCTCTCTGTGCCTTAGTTTCCACATCTCCAAAATGTGGGTAATAATAGTACAGTCATGGTGGCTTACGCCTATATTCCCAGCACTGTGGGAGGCCAAGGAGGGAGGATTGCTTGAGCCCAGGAGTTTGAGACCAATGGGACATAGTGAGACTTCGTCTCTATTAAAAATAAAAAAAAAAATAGCTGGGTGCAACAGCATGCATCTGTAGTCCCAGTTACTCAGGAGGCGGAGGTGGGAGGATGGCTTGAGCCCAGGAGGTCAAGGCTGCAGTGAGCTGTTTTCACACCACTGCACTCCAGCCTGGGTGACAAAGTGAGACCCTTTCTCAAAAAATTTAAAAAAGGCCAGGCATGGTGGCTCATGCCTATAATCCCAGCACTTTGGGAGGCCGAGGCGGGTGGATCACCTGAGGTCAGGAGTTCGAAACCAGCCTGGCCAAAATGGTGAAACCCCGTCTCTACTAAAAATGCAAAAATTAGCAGAGCGTGGGGGTGTGTTCCTATAGTCCCAGCTACTCAGGAGGTTGAGACACGAGAATTGCTTGAACCCGGGAGGAGGAGGCTGCAGTGAGCTGAAATCTCACCACTGCACTCCAGCCTGGGTGACAGAGTGAGACTGCTTCTCAAAAAAAAAAAAAAAAAAAAAAATTGTGCTTGCCTCATACATGTAAGCATTTATCCTGTTAGAGCACCTGTGTAGGTGCTCAATAAATATTAGCTGCTAGTGTTATTACCATATTTTTGTGCAAATACGTAAACATCTGGTGGCAACCAGGAATGTGTGCCTCTCAGATCTCCTACACTGGGGAGGGGAGGGTGATTGACTCCTGACCCCAGCTCTGAATCTAACACCTTGTTCACACTGAGGTCACACTTTCCACAGACTGCTCCTAGTCAATGACTAGGCAGGACAGACCCACTTCCATGAGATGTTTTACTCCTCTAGTGGGTGACTTTGGCTTAAAGACTCTCACTGCACACTGCTAAGTCCCTCATTCTCCCTTCTCCCTCCTAAAGGAGGGATAATAATTAGGGTCCCTCCTAAAGGAGGGATAATAAATTCGGGTCACACCTGCATTTGATCTCTTAGCTCTCCCAGACTCCTCCGGCTTCCTTCCCATTTTCTATCATGGGCGTTTCCCCCAGTACATCTCTCGCATGTCTGATCCTGTTTTGTTGTCTGTTTCTCACAGTATCTGAGCTAAGACAACATCTAACAGTTACTGATATAGTCTCTTCCAGCCATGAGGTTAATACAACTTCTTTAGGCCTTGGCAAAGGTTCTGACATAGGACCCCTTCTATGTGGAAGATAAGTGTTGCTAATCTTAATTTTTTTTGTATTTGCTGATACCACAGCATGTGATAGTTACTTGTCTGACTTCCAGACACATTCTATTTTTTGATTTTGAATGAATCCTGATAAACTTATTTTTATTTGAATATAACTAGTGAGCCTTCCAAACCCAATTCTATTCTAGGAAATATTGCTGTTTACAGTAAGTTAGCAGAAATTCTCTTAGGGCCTTAAAGTGTTTGGTTGCTGCAGAAAGGAAATGAAATAAAATAGGTGTTACACTGACTTCCTAAATCTTTGGAAAGTAGGTTTATAATACATAAAACTGGTCACTTTGAAATGATTATGGGCCAGGTGCGGTGGCTCATGCCTGTAATCCCAGCATTTTGGAAGGCTTAGGCGGGCAGATCACTTGAGGTCAGGAGTTCGAGACCAGCTTGGCCAACATGGTGAAACCCTGTCTCTACTAAAAATATGAAAAATAGCTGGGCATGGTGGTGCGCACCTGGAGTCCCAGCTACTTGGGAGGCTGAGGCATGAGAATCGCTTGAACCCGGGAGGCAGAGGTTGCAGTCCACTGAGATCACGCCAGTGCACTCCAGCCTGGGCGACAGAGCAAGACTCTGTCTCAAAATAATAATAATAAATAAATAAAATAATTATGAACATGTTCACAAAGTCACCTCTTTCTTTCCTTTTTCCTCCCCCTACCCTTCTCCTTCCTTTTCTTCCTCCCTGAATACCTTCTCTATATAAAGCCAGGCATGAATATATGAATATAAAGCATCCCTCCCCACAGGAAACTTACACAGTAGATGGGAGATGGGACATATTCATAAATGACCATAACATAAAAAGACAGTATAATAAGTAAAGAGTATGTGAGCTATATGGTTCTAGAGCCAGCAGCTATCTTGGCCTTTTCTCAGTTTGGTCAGCAGCTTCTCAGTCATGGAAGGGACAGCAGTTCCCTTGGTAGCCTAGTTCTGGAATGGGCCTTTTGGGAGTTGTTCCTGGAAGGTCGATCTAGATTTTTTTCCTTTTCCAAAGATTCTGTAATAACCTATTTAATACATGTAATAAATAAATATCTTTTTGTTGGGGGGGAAAAAAGAGCCAGTAAGTTCTAAGGCATGTTGTTCCCAACCCTTGCCTACCTCCATTTCTCCAAAGTAAATTGCAGAGTGATGTCAGTGTTATTCTGGGGTTTTAAGATAGCTTTAAAATTTTTGACTTTGTTTATCATTTATGTATTCAAGTAATGTTAAAATCTTTATTCCAAATGCTATTCAGAAGTTGGGGATCACTTTTATTTGCACAAATGCAATATGTGCTAAATGAATAATTCTAGGGGCCGAGTAGATAAATTGAAGTTTTAAAAATAATAGTAGAGCAGGCCGGGAGCAGTGGCTCAACGCCTGTAATCCCAGCACTTTGGGAGGCCAAGGCGGGTGGATCACGAGGTCAGGAGATCGAGACCATCCTGGCTAACACGGTGAAACCCTGTCTCTACTAAAAATACAAAAAATTAGCCAGGCGTGGTGGCAGGTGCCTGTAGTCCCAGCTACTCGCGAGGCTGAGGCAGGAGAATGGTGTGAACCCGGGAGGCGGAGCTTGCAGTGAGCCGAGATTGCACCACTGCACTCCAGCCTGGGCGACAGAGCGAGACTCCATCTCAAAAATAAGTAAATAAATAAAAATAATAGTAGAGCAGAAGAGACATGATCCATTATCCTATTTCTGGTTCATCATCCTATTTATGTCCTTCATAGCACTTATCAGAGTTATCTTGTGTACCTACTTGTATACTTGGTTATTGTCTGTTTCTTATTAGAATGTGAGCCATGAGGGCAGGCCTTTTCTCTCTAAAATCTAGCACAATGCTTGGCCCAAATGAAGTGCTCAGTTGTTGAATGAATGGTCTACTTTAAGTAACAGAATAAATTTTAAAATAAATGGGAGAAAGGAATCCAGTTCAACAAATAGTTACTGAATTCCTAACATGTGAGAGAAACTATGTTTTTCCCCCCTTCCATGAATGAAAAAGGATGATTAAATCTGCTCTGGATCTGTTCGGTTTTAACTCTGATTTATACCTAAAGTTAATTTCTTGGTTGATACCATAGTTTCTGTGTTTGGGTTACATAACACTAAAATTTAATCCATTTTGTAAAACCAATATTTTAAAAAGGAAGGAGATTTTCTACAATTTTGGAGCATCTCAATGAGATCCTGTCCTTTCGTTGGACAGAGTGATATGCTTTGATTAAGACTGGAATTACCCTTGTAAACTAATCTCTGGGTCCTCTTTCTGTGTTGGGATCACCCTTACACTACTTCCCTAGGGGCCTTAGGAAATAGCTCATTCTATGATTGGAATTTCAAGTCAAAACACATTTATCTGAGCAGAATTTTAATGATTTATCAAAGAGAGGAGGGATTTTCCCAAACACAACTGAACTTACAAATTACTGATCCCATTAGCTATGTTTTTTCTTAAGCACCTTTCTTTAAACAAAGCAATTACTGCTGAAATCATCAAATGTATTTTTTTCATGGAAAGCTTTTGACTAAGTTTTGTTTGATTAGCAGGAACCTAGTAAAAGTAAATATTGTTTGAGACGGCACTTTCAGAGCCTGTTCTTTTTCTTCATTCAATTAGCTTTTAAAGCACTATTCTTTGGAGAAAGTAAGAGCCTTTTTTCCAGCTGTCCTATTGTGTAACTCGAGGTCTCGTTAATACTATTATCTAGCCCCGAGATTACAGGTAATTGTGATAAAACACAAGCTTCAGTTTCTGTAATCTCAGACAGAAATCTGCTTGTGCCCCAGGACTTCAGATCAGGTGTTTTTTAAATTCAGACTTCTCTCACCTGGGACAGTCCCATTGGCCCAAAGTAAACAGAGGCATCTGGCGGGGATAGAGCTGCATTAGGGCCCATTGCCACTTTTTTTTTTTTTCCCTTTAAATTAATGTGGCAGAACTCCTCCTGTGGCCAACTTACAAAGACCTGTTCTAAATGGGAAAATTCTGTATTTTAAAATAGGCATGCTTGAAACAATAACACTTTTGAATGTAAGATATACGAAAGGCCACACGTCTTCGGCTTTGCTTGTCAAATGGAGAGGCTGCCAGAACCGGTCGGCTCCATGGTTCTCATGCCCCAAAGTCCTGCAAATTGACACGTAAGTAGGCAACACACAAAGAAGTTCAGCCCATGAGAAAGTGAGTTTGGGCGCTTGGGCTGGCCTCCTTTCTCTCTGTGTGGAGTTCTTTCCAACTTTGCCTCTTCTGTCCCATCTTAGTTTTTCAGAAAGGAGAGATTAAATGTGTCTGGTATTTCAGCATGTTAACTGCTTGGGCAACATGAGGCTAGCACTCAGGCCACTGTTCAGCCTGTCATATGGAAGGAATTGCCTTTCAGAGGAGATTATAATTGTGTATATAGCCACACAAATGCACATTCTGCCTGGAGGAAATTGCACAGAAGAGGATGCCTTATGCTGCCACTCAGGTCTCTTTGTGGAAGGCTGCGTAAGAAGTGCTTACATGTCATAGTCACCTCTTTTGGACTTAATGAGTCATCTTTTTGTGTGATGGCTACATAAAAAAAAAAGGAAAGAAGAAATGTACTCTTCCCCAAGTGAGCTGCTTTTATTGGCCCTGCTGCTTTGTCTAAGAGTTTTATACACTCCTCATGACATCATTTACAATGCTGGTGCACAGACAGTAAACAAAAAATAATTTAGCCCTTGGGCACCTAGATGAAACTTAAGTAGTCCAATTTAGAGAAATGATAACAATAAACTTCATAAACAGTGAACACATGAGCTTAAACAGCAAGCATGACTCCAGTCCTTTTTGGAATGCGATGCATTGAAAGATGGCTATAGAGAAAACTAGAAGCTCCACACGTCAGTTATGTGCAGTTAAGCCTTGAGTCCATGGTCTAGTGTTAATCTCAAGAGTACATTCTAGTTAGTGGATAAAATACAGGCTACCATGTGAGTAAGTCATTAAGCTTCTTGAGCCACAGCATTTCACCTATAAAAGTGGGAAAGGTAATATTGCCACCTACCTCACAGGAATGAAAGATGATTGAGAAGATAAACTTGTGGAGTTCCTTATAGGGAAGGTATTTTGTAAATAGAAAACACTGTTATTATTCTCCTTGATCAAATTTCCCCAACAAATGGAGTTGATAAAAGCTACCTCACAGAGGGTTGAGAGGCTGAATTAATTAATATATGTCTAGTATCTTAAGAGTAAACTATTTAATGAAACCTAAAATTGATTGTCTTTCTTGATAGTCTATGAACCACCAGACCTGCTGTTTAGAAACATGATTGTCTTCTAAAGTCTCACATATGCAGTCTTTGCCTTCTCTTCAAGGGTTGGCACGATAAAGAATAGTGAATGTACAGGCAAAAGATAGGTTAAATCTTCTGGGAGAACAGCCTTGCCTTTTTTCTTTTCAAGGGTATATTTACAAATAGCCTTTGGAGTCTTGCTAATCTTTGTTACCATGCCTGAACATAGGGACTGTTTTGACCTTTGTTCTTCCAATAAATATTTATTTTTGATATCATATTTCTAAATGAGAAACAAACTTAGAAGGAAAAGAAGTGGTTGAATTTGTCTCACATTATAAATTTTTTCTTATCTTTCCTAGGATGGTAAGAGAAAATAACTTTTTTTTTTTTTTTTTTGAGACAGAGTTTCGCTCCATCACCCAGGCTGGAGTGCAATGGCACAATCTCAGCTCACTGCAACCTCTGCCTCCTGGGTTCATGCAATCAATTCTCATGCCTCAGCCTCCCGAGTAGCTGGAATTATAGGTGCATGCCACCATGCCTGGCTAATTTTTGTATTTTTAGTAGAGATGGGGGTTTCACCATATTGGCCAGGCTGGTCTCAAACTCCTGATCTCAAGTGATCCTCCCGCCTCGGCCTCCCCAAATGCTGGGATTACAAGCATGAGCCACCGTGCCCGGCCTGAAAATAACTATTATTGAAGGACCTGACATCAGGCTCTCCAACTGGAAAGTTCTCAAACTTAGCCAAGTGATTAAAAACAGCTTTGGCTGTTCAGAATTTAATCTTTTGTTTTCAATTACAGTTAGTAGTATTTGGGTAACTTCATTTCCCAGATTTCATTTGCTGTTAGGTGACACAAAAAGGGGAAAGACTTTTTCTTTTCTTTTTTTTTTTTTGAGATGGAGTCTCGCTCCGTCGCCCAGGCTGGAGTGCAGTGGCGTGATCTTGGCTCACTGCAAGCTCCGCCTCCCAGGTTCACGCCATTCTCCTGCCTCAGCCTCCCGAGTAGCTGGGACTACAGGCGCCTGCCACCTTGCCCAGCTAATTTTTTGTATTTTTAGTAGAGACGGAGTTTCACCGTGTTAGCCAGGATGGTCTCGATCTCCTGACCTTGTGATCCGCCTGCCTCGGCCTCCCAAAGTGCTGGGATTACAGGCATGAGCCACCGCGCCCGGCCTAAAGACTTTCTTTTAAATTCTAATCCCTTAGGCAGGGATCATGTCTCATATATATATTTTTTAATACAGAGATAATATTTCAACTTTTAAGTAGTACAGCTGCCTAAATACTGTCTTAAGTGGAAACTGTTTTCTTTTTTTCTTTTTTCTTTTTTTGAGGTGGAGTCTCACTTTGTTGCCCAGGCTGGAGTGCAATGGCCCGATCTCGGCTCACTGCAACCTCCACCTCCCGGGTTCAAGCAATTCTCCTGCCTCAGCCTCCCGAGTAGCTGGGATTATAGGCGCCTGCTATCACGCCTGGCTAATTTTTGTATTTTTAGTAGAGACAGGGTTTCACCATATTGGCCAGGCTGGTCTGTTGGTCAGGCTGGTCTTGAACTCCTGACCTCATGATCCACCCGCCTCAGCCTCCCAAAATGCTGGGATTACAGGCATGAGCCACCAGCCCTGGCCTGGAAACTGTTTTCAAATAGGTGTTCTTCATATGCCATCTAGAGTAATTCTCATATGCAGGAGGACTGAAGGAGACAGCAGTCTCGTTCAGTCCTCACAGCAGGTAGACACCAGCTGATCCCACTTTTCTTTGAGGAAACTGGGATTTAAGTTATATAACTTGTCCAAGGTCACTGAGCTAGTATGTCTGGAGCTGAAGTTTGAATGAAGTTTATCTGACTCTAAAGCCAGTAGTATTGTTAGCCACTTTCTTTCAGGTTTTGTAATTTCTAAGAGCCTTCTTTCCCATTCAGTTCAATAAAAATTTAAGTGTCAGAACTTAAATTCAGTAGAAAATTCTACAGAATATATGATATATTCCTTAGACTTTTTTTTTTTTTTTTTTTTGAGACAAGGTCTCACTCTGTCATCCAGGCTGAAGTGCAGTGGCATGATCATGGCTCAGTGTAGCCTCGACCTCCTGAGCTCAGGTGATCCTCCCACCTCAGCCTCCCAGGTAGCTGGGACTATAGGAGTGTGCTACCATGCCTAGCTAATTTTTAAATTCTTTGTTTGTTATGTTGCCCAGGCTGGTCTCGAACTCCTGGGCTCAGGTGATCCACCCGCCTTGGCCTCCCACAGTGCTGAGATTACAGACGTGAGCCACCATACCCTGCCAGATTGTTTTAATATATAGAAGATAATTTAACATTTTCTTGGTGAGGTAGTGTCATTATTTTAGACCTAATTTATTATATTGTGCTATAAATATGTTATAACAGTTACCCATGAAGATGGATGTTATTTTTTTTATGCATGAGAAGAAATGGTGGCTCAAATAACTTAAGTAAATTTTCCATTTATATAGATAGCAGTTAGTGAAGCTGTTATTTGATTCTAATTCTTCTAATTTGAAATTAAGTGGTTTAGGTGCCACTCAGTGTTAAATTCTAATTTATAGCTATTAATTAATAAGAAGACATCTCCCTGCTCCCACACCAGTACTTACCATTCCCTTCTCTCCAGACTAATGTTTCCTACTGAGTCAGTAAGCTGTTGAGGTCTACTGAGGTTTGTTTGGCACTTCAGGTGGTTTGGTGCTCCTAATCTCTCAGGGTATTAGGGTGAGGGCTGAGCTGGTGTTATAAAAACAAAACAAAACAAAAAACCTCCACCACTTAACTCCCCCTCCCTCCCAGTGCAATGGCTCATACAAGAAGCACTTTCTTTCTTTCTTACTTAATCCAAATCCAGGATGTGAAAGGCAGGGTCTGCTTTAGGAAGTCATCATTGGATTTCAGCTAGCAGAGCAGTCATTCTTTCTGAAACACATGGTTTCCAAAGCTGCCTCAATTGTAGCCATTTCCAGCCAGTAAAAGGGGAAGCAGTGAATCCAGGGCAAGGACCTTTTAGGCAAGTGAAGCCGAAGATGCAAACATCACTTGTGCTCACATTTCATAGGTGAGAACTTAATAAGGTCCCTGCTAACTGCCAACGAGGCAGGGAATTTTAGTCTAATGGACAGTCGTGTGCAAGAAGAATGGCAGTGTATTTTTGGTGGTACACAAACAAAAATCTGTCATACCTAGTATATGCGGTGGAGACATCTACCCTACTCTAGGCAAGTTGTATTGTTGGTAGCTGCTTGCCCTTATTCACAGGTGAAGCATAGATGTGCTGGTCAGTATTTGGTTTTTGTCTCTACCTCTTGAAGTACAAAGTTATTTTATCCCTGGTCCCTGTCTCTGAGTTCAGTTGCTCCCTTTTTACAATGGTTATTATTTTCTTTCTTAACTTTATGTTGCCTGTCATTTCTCTGTGTCACTTCCTGTCCTTTGTAAACCTTTCCAATAATCAGAATAGTTCCTCTCTATACTCTAGTGAGTCGTTCACCTTAGTGAGAACATGTAATTTTAGAATTTTTAGTTCTTTGTAATTGGTTTGTTGCTGGGCGTTGGAGGTAACTTTGCTGCTAAATAATTTTATTTTTCTATTGAGAGTTAGAGACCCATTGTAGAAACCAAAATCTTGTTTCCAGAGAGCTAGTTTTACAATAAAGAAAGATATTTATCTTCCTAGACTGGAGAGTGATTTGTAAGAGATTTAGGAGGAGAGTGAGAAAAAGGCAGTGCCACAGACACTGGGGACGTGGGGGTGGAGAGTTTCAAGATGGAGGAAGTGTTCAATGATACCAGATGCCTCAGAGAGGTCAAAGAAGATACGGGCTGCAAGGCAGGTTGTTAGTGGCATTAAGGGAGGTTTTCATGGAGTAGTGTGGCAAGATGCCTGATTTTGCTGGATTGAAGAGTAAATCGGAGGGTGAAGGCGTTGAGAATAGGCTAGATTCGTTTCAAGAAGTTTGACCAATTAGGGAAAGGAGGAGAGGGGGTGATAGCAAGAGGAGGAAGAGAGAGTTTATTGTTTTTAGTTTTTAGATGGAAGAAACTTGAGTATGTTTTTAGGCTGAAGGGAAAGGAACCATTGTACAGGGAGAGAGGGAAGATCCAAGGGAAGGAAAGGATGATGAATACTTGATGGAACATTTTTAGAAGTACGAGGAAATTTAGGATCAAAGGCAGAGGTGCAAGGCTATTTTGAAGTTGGGAGTCAGGACCATATTTATCCAGAAGGCACTGTTTGTGTGGTGCCTAACCAACAAACTGTTATGGGATCTTTGAAAATATTTGAGACCTAAAAAAAAATTTATCAACCCTAAAGTATGGATAGATGTTTTATTATATATGTATAAAACAATATAATGTCAACTTTCATTATTACATGTAATATTGACAGACATTTTGCCATATTTGAAAGCAATTCATAAGTAAGAATTTTCTCAATTAGGAAGAATTCCCAAGTGAGAAATCAGGTCTTAAGGTGATCTTAAAACCGCTTCACATGGCGTAATTATATTTGAACAACAGAGGTAGGAAGTAAGGGTGATGAAGGACATGGTTAAACTTAGAAATGGAGCTAGAAATTGGTGTTCTTTACCTGATGACCTCTTCTTTGTCTGAAGTAAGAATCAAGATTATCTTCTTAGAGTTAGGGAAGCAGAAGTAAAAGGCTTGAGGAGAGCAAAGACAGTTTGTATTAGCTACTGGGGGAAAGAAGAAAGATAGCTCGACTAGGGCCAAGTACAAGTATTCTGAGCTACATTAAAGCATGTGAAGTAAGGCTGCATAAATCATTTTAAAAAAAGAAGTAACTAAGAATGCTAACAGGAGCAAAGTTGACTATGGCAATTGGTAAAAGAAAAAATACAAAAGCATTACAAAATAATAATTAGAAGAAACAGTTGAAAAACTCTTTTAGGAAAACATGATGTCACAAATAATGCATAAGAAGAGGGAGGATTCGGCTGGATGCAGTGGCTTATGCCTATAATCCTAGCACGTTGGGAGGCTGAGGCTGGTGGATCACTTGAGGTCAGGAGTTCGAGACCAGCCTGGCCAATGTGGTGAAACCCCATTTCTACTAAAAATACAAAATTTGGTTGGGTATGGTGGCAGGTGCCTATAATTCCGGCTACCCTGGAGGCTGAGGCAGGAGAATCACTTGAACCCCTGAGGCAGAGGTGGCAGTGAGCTGAGATCGTACCACTGCACTTCAGCCTGGGCGACACAGTGAGACTCTGTTTTGAAAAAATAAATAAATAAATAAAAAATAAAATAAAAAAGAAGAGGGAGAATCCAGAGAGCGCAAAATTCCACTTCTTCCATTGAAGAAAGTTCAAAGAATTGCTGGATTTAAAGTTTTTGATGTTTATGTTTCTTAACTACAGAATTTTAAAAATCAAATGGGTCTATAAGAGTTATAACAAAAAAAAGCAGTACCCTACACCATAACCTTCTCACCCCGAAGTCTCACTCCTCAGAGGAGGCCATTTTCTTTCTTTTTTTTTTTTTTTTTGAGTACCAATAAGTCTTTATTTATTCATTGTATTTTCCCAGGGAAAGGAGAAGGGAAGGGAAGAGTCAGCATGTGTTAAAAAATGATGAGAAAATGGGAAAGGAAGTACCCAGTACAGCAAAATCAACCGTCAAATAAACACACCCCAGTGATGGGGTCACCAAAGCCCAAAGGGGCTCAGTCTCCTGCAGTTCAGGAATGAGGGAAAAGGATCAGGAAAAAAACAGACAGGTACAGGCTTTCCTACCCTCCCTCCCCATAAATTCAAGATTTTACACAAAGCTTTGGTTTCTAGCAGTAAACATGGAGTTACATTCGTTCATCTCCTATTAAACAATCTGGTGGCCACTTTGACATAAGTTTCTAGCACCTGCGTAAAAGTTCCTGAGTGACTTGGATATACATTCATATTCCCTTTCTTGGCCTCCTGACCCCACTTTCTACATGGAAGGCCCCCAATTGCATCTCTTTACTTTAGGATTAGAAATTAAAATTAAGTAGGTTTGATCCATCCAAAATACAGTAGTGTGGTTTTTTTTGTTGTTGTTTTTTTGTTTTTTTTTCCGAGACAGAGTCTTGCTCTGTAACCAGGCTGGAGTGCAGTGGTGCGATCTCAGCTCACTGCAACCTCCGCCTCCCAGGTTAAAGCGATTCCCCCGCCTCAGCCTCCTGAATAGCCGGGACCACAGGTATGCACCACCACACCTGGCTAATTTTTTTGTATTTCAGCAGAGACGGGGTTTCACCGTGTTGGCCAGGATGGTTTTGAACTGACCTTGTGATTCGCCCGCCTCAGCCTTCCAAAGTGCTGGGACTACAGGTGTGAGCCACTGCACCCAGGCTACAGCAGTGTCTTAAGTGTTTGGCATGCATACATGAAGAAATGGTCGGCCTAGCGTGGTGGCTCATGCCTGCAATCCTAGTACCCTGGGAAGCCAAGGTGGGCAGATCACCTGAGGTCAGGAGTTCCAGACCAGCCTGGACAACACGGTGAAACCCCGTCTCTACTAAAAATAAAAAAATTAGCTGGGCGCGGCGGGTGCCTGAAATCCCAGCTACTCAGGAGGCTGAGGCAGGAGAATCGCCCGAACCCAAGAGGCAGAGGCTGCAGTGAGCCGATCATGCCACTGCACTCCAGCCTGGGCGGCAGAGCGAGACTCCATCCACCCCCCCCCCCCCCCCCGCAAAAAAAAAGAAAGAAATGGTAATGGTCTTGACTTAGGAGGTTGGGAACAAGGGATGGAGGGTTTTCCTAGCTTCAGGATTTTTGCATACATCGTTTAAGAGTTGTGGAGACACTCCAAGCATTAAATGTGTATGTGCGTGGGTGTGTAAGTTTTCTTTTGGGGGTGAACAGAAAAGAGGGCAGGGTAGAAGACAAGTTTTTAGGACAGAAGATCTGGTCTAATAGGTAATAGGGGAAGGGGAATACAAAAGAAAGGATGGTTCAAGATCCCCACTTTAAGAAGAGGGCCCCCCAAACTAATGTTTCAGATCTTTTTGCCTGGTGCAGAACCTTCTGTCAAAGATGCTTTGGCTATTTTTCTCTCAATACAAAAAGAAGTTTGTAAACAAAACCCCCAAAGAACACGGAGGAAGACCAATACATTATATTTACACAAACTAGGCCACCTAGCAATCAACTTAGTGAAGTCCTACAAAGCCCAGACAAATACAGTAACTTGGGGGGCAGCATTTAGGGGAGACAAGAACCCAGGATCAGACACACACCACCCAATGCGTTCTATTGTATTTGTCCCGTTTCAACACAGTGAGGTAGGTTTGCAGTGATCTCACAGCATGTAAACGAAACCCCCTTTTTCGAGGAGGCCATTTTCAAATTTTTCAGCATTAAAAACAATTTTTTTTTGCTGTGTACTTTAAAATAACATGCTTAAATTGCTCTTCTTGATTTTTCAGTTTTAGATATTATTTAATGACTTTATATTATAGAAGATGAGGATTTAGGTCTCTTATACTACTCAATTTCCCTTCTTCCTAGTCTTCTAACAAAATTATTATAATTTTTGGTTAAATCAATATTCAGTGTTTATTATGACTGTGAAAATTATACATATGTATGCACGTATACATAGTATATATGTATATATACACATAGTATACAACATATATATGTAAAATATATGTAATATAGTATACTATGATTACATTTCTCCTTTTTGAACATTTTTTTTCATTTTCCTGCAATTAATAATTGCCTTTCCTTTTGTGCATGGTTTTCTATGAACTTGTCCCCCAGACTTTATAGCCTAAGGTCAGTTCAAACACATCAGGCATCCTCTCAGTTTCAATTTCTTTTCTTCAAGATAACTTTTCTGAAGTACTTCTTCATCTAACTGGTCCCCCTGCTTCAGTCTGGCCTGGTTGCTCTCTAAATCCTTCATCTTTATCATGGGTATTACTTCATTCTTCATCCTTACATGGATATTACTTGTCTTGCTTAAGTAAGTTTTAATGCATATTTCCTAAAGCCTATGTCTTCCTTTTTCCTTACATGTTCCTTCTTTTTATTAGATTGCATCCTCTAGTAGCTTTCTGAGAAAGGGTGCATGCAAAGTAATATTTTAGGGAATCTTCTGTTTATGAAAATGACTTTATACTACCCTTACCCTTGATTGATAGTTTAGATACGTATAAAATTCTGTGTTGGAGATAATTTTCCCTTAGAATTTTTAAAGCATTTCTCCCCTATCTTTTAGCTTTCTGTATTGCTATTGAGTGATCTAATGCCATTCTGATTTGTGATATTTCATGTAGTTTTACATTGGTGTGGATCTTCTTTCATTGTCTTGAGATCCTTTCAGTGTAGAAATTCATGTATATCAGTTCTGAGAAGTTTTCTTGAATTATGTGTTTAATATTGTCTCATCTCTGTTCTATCTCTGGAACTGTTGTTACTTAGACATTGGACTTATGGATTTATGCTCTAATTTTTCTTGTTTTCTCTTTTCTGTCTTTTTTTATTTTTGTATGTTATATGAATATCCTTAACCTTTCCAATCCTTTTGTTGAATATCAAAAATATCTATTGTATTAGCCAGAGTTCCCCAGAAAAACTGAACTAATAGGATATGTAAAGACCTAGATACATAGCTATATAGATATACAGCTGACCCTTGAACAGCATGGATTTGAATTGTGTGATCCACTTATACACAGATTTTCTTTGCCACCTCTGAGACAGTAAGATCAACCCCCTCCATTTCTACCTCCTCAGCCTACTCAGTGTGAAAACAAGCGATGAAGACCTTTATAATGAATGATCTACTTCCACTTAATGAATAGTAAATATATTTTCTCTTCCTTGTGATTTTCTTTTTTTTTTATTTTAAATTATTATTATTGTAGAGATGGGATCTTGCTTTGTTGTCCAGGCTGGTCTTGAACTCCTGACTTCAAGTGATTCTCCTGCCTTGGCCTCCCACAGTGTTGGGATTACAGGCATGAGCCACCACGCCTGGCCCCATAATTTTCTTAACATTTTCTTTTCCCTAGCTTACTTTATTGTAAGAATACAGTATATAATACATATACAAAATATGTGCTAATTGACTGTTTATGTTATTGGTAATGCTGTCAGTCAAATATTGGCTATTAATAGTTATGTTTTGGGGGAGTCCAAAGTTATATGTGGATATTTTTTCTTTTCTTTTTATAGAGATAGAGTCTCGCTATATTGTCCAGGCTGGTCTTGAACTCCTGGGTTCAAGCATTCCTCCCTCCTTGACGTCCCAATGTGCTGGGGTTACAAGTGTGAGCCACTATACCCAGGCCCCACTTTGTTAAAGGGTCAGCTGTATAGATTTATTATGGGAATTGGCTGACATGACTATGGAGGCTGAGAAGTCCCACCATTTGTGCCTGCAAGGTAGAGAACCAGGAAAGCCAGTGGTGTAGTTCAGTCTGAGTTCATAGGCTTGAGAAGGTAGGGTGAGGAGGAGCAGTGTGCTGGTATAAGTTCCAGAGTCTGAAAGCCTGAGAACCAGAAGCCTTGGTGTCCCAGGGCAAGATGAGAGGGAGAATTTGCCTTTCCCCTCTGCCTTTTGTTCTGTGTGGGCCCTCATTGGGTTAGATGGTGCCCACCCACATTGGTGAAGGTGAATCTTCTTTATTCAGTCTACTCATTCAAATGCTAGTCTCTGCCAGAAAGTCTATCACAAACACAACCAGAAATGATGTTTTACCAGCTATCTGGGCATCCCTTAGCCCAATCAAGTTGACATAAAAAAATTCATCAATTATGGTAGATTTGATGATTTAAATTTCTACTCCATTTAAAAAAGTTTGTTGAATTCCTAAATATAAGATTTAATCTTGCCTTTCTGAGAATATTAATTGTGGAGTTTCTTTTTTGTTGTTGTTTTATTGTTTTTTTTTTTTTTTTTTTGCACGTGAATGTCGTCTACATTTTCTTTTTCTCCTGAGTTCTTTTTTTCTAGTTTTTAAATGTGTTTTTCATATACAGACTTTTCTCAAGTTTTTGAAGCTACTTGTTTAGGAAAGGGTCTTACAGATCAATATATAGAGTTTTATGTAATATTCCTGTTTTTAGTAGGGCACCTCTGTCTTCAAACAATTCTTGGTGTTCCCAAGTTCAACATCCTTCTGATTCAACTTCTCAATAGAGAATAAACCTTTAATTTTAAACCTGGGTGGAGGAGGAGTAGTAACTTTACTATATAAGGTTGGGAAGAGGATCTAGAAATATAACTGCTTCTTATGTAGACTTTTAACCCAATTTTCCATTTTTACCTTTACTTACTCCCACGGCTTTAGAGGTGCCTGATACCTACTGTTCCTAAGCCTTTCTGATGTTGTATAAGAGGGTGTGCTTGTTTTTTGTTCTCTTTTCTCAGTATAGCCACTTAAGTTTTAGCTTTTTTTCTGTTCATACAATAAGTTGTGTGTCTAATTTCCATTTTCCAAAATTTTTAACATTTCTTATCTGCTGCCATCTTAACTTCAACTCTATTTTTATAAATCTATGTCTTCTTTTATTGAGATATGCTTAGCATACCAATTCAGTGGGGTTTAAATAATTTTTTTTTTTTTTTGAGATGGAGTCTTTCTCTGTAACCCAGGCTGGAATGCAATGGTGTGATTTCGGCTCACTGCAACCTCCACCTCCCAGGTTCAAGCAATTCTTCTGCCTTAGCTTCCCGAGTAGCTGGGATTACAGGCACATGCCACCACACCTGGCTAATTTTTGTATTTTTAGTAGAGACAGCGTTTCACCATGCTGGCCAGGCTGGTCTCGAACACCCGACTTCAGGCAATCTGCCTAACTCGGCTTTCCAAAGTGCTGGGATTATAGGCGTGAGCCACTGCACTGGGCCTAAATAATTTTTTGAAAGACACAGAGTCTCAATATTTTGCCCAGGCTGATCTTGAACTCCTGGGCTCAAGTGATTCTCTTGCCTCAGTTTCCTGTGTAGGTGAGATTTTTTAGTATACTATGCATGACGCCACAATGCCTGGCATTTTTTAGTGTACTCACAAGGTCATGTAACTACCACCATGATATAATTGCAGAACATTTTTATCACCCCATAAAGAAACTTCATACCAATTAGCAGCCACTCCCATTTTACCTTCCCCGCAACCCCTGGCAACCACTAATCTGATTTCTGTCTCTATGAATTTGCCTATTCTAGATATTGCATACAAATGATAATTATTATACAATATGGGGTTTATTGTGTCTGGCTTCTTTCACTTAGCATAATGTTTTTAAGATTCATCGATGTTTGCTGGGCGCGGTGGCTCACCCAGCACTTTGGGAGGCCGAGGTGGGTAGATGACCTGAGGTCAGGAGTTCGAGACCAGCCTGGCCAACATGGTGAAACCCCGTCTCTACTAAAAATACAAAAAATTAGCCAGGCATGGTGGCGGGTGCCTGTAATCTCAGCAACTCAGGAGTCTGAGGCAGGAGAACTGCTTGAATCCAGTAGGCAGAGGTTGCAGTGAGCCAAGATCGTGCCACTGCACTCCAGCCTGGGCAACAAGAGCGAAACTCTGTCTCAAAAAAAAAGGAAAAAAAAAAGATTCATCAATTGTTGTAGGGTATTTCAGCACTTCATTCCTGTTGTGGCTAAATAATATTTTTCGATTGTATGAGTACATCACATTTTGTTTATTCATTCATCACTTGATGGACCTTTGGATTATTTTCACCACTTGGATTTTATGAAAATACTGCTGTGAACATCTGTATACAAGTTTTTGTTTGAACACCTTTTTTCATTTCTTTTAAGCATATACCTAGGCGTGGAATTTCTAGGTCATTTGGTAACTCTATGTTTAACTTTTTAAAGGATTGCCAAACTTTTTCAAAGCAGCTGCTCCATTTTACCCACCAGCAGTATATGAAGGTTCTAATTTCTCCATATCCTTTCCAACACTTGTTGTTGTTGCCTTTTTTATTATAGCCATCCTAGTGCATGTGAAGTAGTATCTCATTGTGGGTTTGTTTTGCATTTCCCTAATGATTAATGATGTTGAGTGTCTTTTCATGTGTTTTTGGCCAAGGGTTTGTCTTCTTGGAGAAATGTCTACTCAAATCTTTTGCCTCTTTTTAATTGGGTTGAGGTTAAGATGGCAGTTCAGATCTGGACTGTTGAATTGTAACAGTCTTTACATATTCTGGATACTAGACCCTTATAGATATATGATTTGCAAATATTTTCTCCCATCTTGTGGGTTGTCTTTTTACTTTCTTGGTAGTGTCCTTTGGAGTACAGTTTTTAATTTTGATGAAGTCCAATTTATTTTTTCTTTGGATATTTATGCTTTAGGTGTTATATCTAAGAAATGGTTACCTAAACCAAGTTCACAAAACTTTGTACCTATTTTTTATTCTAAGAGTTTTATAGTATTAGCTTTTACATTTAGGTTTTTGATCCATTTTAAAATGGCTTGAGGTAGGAGTCAAAAATCATTTTTTTACATATGAGTATCCAGTTGTCCCAGCACCATTTAAAAAAAAGACTGTTCTTTCCCCATTGAGTGTTTTTGGCACTGTATTAGTCCATTCTCACACTGCTAATAAAGACATACCCAAGACTGGATAATTTATAAAGGAAAAAGGTTTAATTGATTCACAGTTCAGCATGGCTGGGGAGGCCTCAGGAAGTTTACAATCATGGCAGAAGAGGAAGCAAACACGTCCTTCACGTGACAGGAGCAAGGAGAAGTGCTCAGCAAAAGGGGGAAAAGTCCCTTATAAAACCATCAGATCTTGTGAGAAGTCTCTCACTATCACAAGAACAGCATGGAGGTAATCACCCCCATGATTCAGTTACCCCACTGGGTCCCTTCCATGACACTTGGGGATTATGGGAACTACAGTTCAAGATGAGATTTGGGTGGGGACACAGCCAAACCATATCAGGCACTTACGTCAAAAATCAATTTGCTATAAAATATAAGGGTTTATTTATAGACTCTCAATTATATTTCATTGGTTTCTATGTCTGCCTTATGCCAGTACCACACAGTCTTGGTTACTGTAGCTTTGAATAAGTTTTGAAATTGGGAATGTGAATCCTACAACTTTGTTCTTCTTTTTCGAGATTGTTTTGGTTATTCTGGGTCTTTTGCATTTCCTTATGAATTTTAGGATCAGCTTGTCAGTTTCTCTCCAAAAAGCCAGCTGGGATTTTGATAGGGATTGTATTGATATTGTAGGTCAGTTTGTGGAGTGTGCCATGTTAACAATATTAAGTCTAACAACCTACGAACATGGAGTGTCTTTCCTATTATTTAGGCCTTTAATTTCTTTCAACAATGTTCTATAGTTTTCATTGTATAAGTCTTATACTTCTTTGTTAAATGTGTTCTTAAGTATTTCATTTTTATATTATCATAGTTAGCACTGTTTTCTCTATTTCACCTTTGAATTGTTCATTGCTCATATATAGAAATATAGTGCCAGCCTGGGCAACATGGTGAAACCCCATCTCTACTAAAAATACAAAAAATTACCTGGGCTTGATGGTGCTCACCTGTAGTCCCAGCTATTCAGGAAGCTAAGGTGGGAGAATCACCTGAACCTAGGAAGCTGAGGCTGCAGGGAGCCGTGTTCACATTACTGCACTCCAGCCTGGGCAACGGGAGTGAGACCCTCTCCAAAAAGGAAAAATGATCTTGTATCTTTCAACATTGCTGAACTAGTATATTAGCTCTAATAGTTTCTTAGATTTCTTAGGATTTTTTTATACCAGATAATGTCATCTCCAAGTAGAGATCATTTTACGTCATCCTTTCCAATCTGGATGGTTTTATTTTTTTTTTTCTTGCCTAATTGTGCTGGTTAGAACCTGCAGTAGAATATTGAGTAGAATTGGCAAAAGTGGACATCTTTGTGTTGTTACTGATAGGAGGAAAGCACATTTTGTCTTTTGCCATCAAGTACAATGTTAACTGGGGGGGTTTTGCAGATATTCTTTATCAGGTTGAGGAAGTTCCCTTTTATTCCTAGTTTGTTTAGTTTTAGTTTTAGCTTTTTTTTTTTTTCATGAAAGGATGTTAGACTTTGTCAAGTAGTTTTTCCACATCTATTGAGATGATCAAGTAGTAGGGTTTAAGTCTTTTTAAAATCCCTTCAGTGATATTTTAGCAGAGGTTTTGGAGGGAAAAAAAGAAAACACATTTAAGCTGATACATTTAACTGCAAGATACAAAGAGATTTTAAAAAAGATATTAGGGGCCGGGCGCAAGGAGGCCTGGATGGGCAGACCATATGAGGCCAGGAGTTCGAGACCAGCCTGGCCAACATGGTGAAACCCATCTATACTAAAAATACAAAAAAAATTAGCTGGGTGTGGTGCACACACCTGTAATCCCAGCTACTCCGGAGGCTGAGGCATGAGAATCGTTTGAACCCTGGAGATAAAGGTTGCAGTGAGCTGAGATCACGCCATTGCACTCCATCCTGGGCAACAGAGTGAGACTCTATCAAAAAAAAAAAAAAAGATATTAGAAACTAATGTAGTTTGTTTGAAGTTGGTCATAGCTAGACCAACTAGCTATGACCAACTACTAGACCATAGCTAGACCATAGTTTAAGAAATTTGGAAATTTAGAAAAGATAACTGCTTGATCATGCTAAAACACCTAATTCATTATTTTTAAATGTATAATTAAAATAATAAATAACAACCTATTATCCCTCAAAGAAAAAGGAAAAGTATAGGTTTTTATTCGATGACTCAGCAGTTTTCTATCTGGTCTCGTTACCTTCAATTCTTTCTCTTTATTTCTATCAGAGCTATCTTTCTAAAACCTAAACTGGATCTGGTTAAAATCTTTCACTAACTCCCCATGTTAGCATGGCATACAAACCTTGTGATATGGCAGGTTTTTTCCCTCCGTCTAGCACAGTTCTTCCATCAAACTGTTTTCTCTAGCTATGCTGAACAATGTACAGTTCCAGAATTCACAGTGTCTTCTCTCTCTCTCTCTTTTTTTTTTTTGAAATGGAGTCTCGCTCTGTCACCCAGGCTGGAGTGCAGTGACGCGATTTCGGCTCACTGGAAGCTCCGCCTCCCGGGTTCACGCCATTCTCCTGCCTTAGCCTCCCGAGTAGCTGGGACTATAGGCGCCTGCCTCCACGCCTGACTAATATTTTGTATTTTTAGTAGAGACGGGGTTTCACTGTGTTAGCCAGGATGGTCTTGATCTCCTGACCTCGTGATCCGCCCGCCTCGGCCTCCCAGAGTGCTGGGATTACAGGCGTGAGCCACCGCGCCTGGCCCACAGTGCTTTCTCTTATCTCTGGGCCTTAATACGGACTGTTTTGTTTACTTAGAACTGTAATTCTCAAACTTTTTGGTTTCAGGATCTCTTTACACTTTTAAAAATAATTGAGGATTTCATTGAGCTTTAGGTAGGATATATCTATCAAATTGTTACTGAAACTCTAGGGGTTTGGTATAGGTCCCATTGCTTGCCCCTCAGAAAGCTGATCACTGAGACTATGAGTATTGCCAGGGAACAAGGCTTTAATCGGGTGCTGAAGCTGAGGACATGGGAGATCAGTCCCAAATTCATCTCCCGGGACTGACTAAAATTGGGGGTTTCTATAGCAGGGAAGAAACGTAACCATGTGTGGGAAAACAGGAATTAGGGAGGGCTAAGGAAAAGGAATTGGTTAGTAGGAAGCAGATGGTTGGACAGGTAATCATGACAGGTGAGTGCACAAATTTTAAGACTGGGGGGGTCGATTTCTATGTTTATTCAAAGAAACCATAAACATCAATTCTATGGGACAAGTGGACCACTTTCAAAATACTTTCAAAATGTTACTATATTTGAATTTAAAACAGAAAATTTAAACATTAATTCATTTAAAATAACAATAATCAGCCTATAGCATATTAACACAAACAGCTTTTTTTTTTTTTTTTTTGGAGACAGAGTCTGGCTCTGTCGCTCAGGCTGGAATGCAGTGGTGCAATCTCGGGTAACTCTACCTCCTCCTCCCGGGTTCAAGCGATTCTTCTTCCTCAGCCTCCTGAGTAGCTGGGATTACAGGCATGCGCCACCACGCCCAGCTAATTTTTGTATTTTTAGTAGAGATGGGGTTTTGCCATGTTGGTCAGGCTGGTCTCGAACTCCTGACCTAAAGTGATCTGCCCGCCTGGGCCTCCCAAAGTGTTAGGATTACAGGCATGAGCCACCGTGCCTGGCCTAAAGAGCATTTTTATTAAAAATATTTTCTAAAAACCAAAATAATTAGTGACAATAGTAGCATTGTTTTACACTTTTGCATATCTTTTTAATCTCTAGCTTAGTAATAGAAGACAGATGAATTCTCATATTTGCTTTTGCATTCAGACTGTTACAAAATGTTGCTTTAGTTGAAGAATATGAAGGAAGTCTATCCTTACACAGATACGTAGTTCAAAAAACAGGAATATTTTAAATTGCCTTTTCAGGTATTTATTTCACCAAAACTAGAGAAATAGTAGTTTCTTACAGGTTAGTTGCATTGTGAAATCTAAAACTACATCAGTGAACTTTTCAGAGTCTTTTATATTAAAGTTCACAGGTCTATGTGCACTACGAAAGGACATTTTACCCTCGTATGATTTATGCAGAAAATGGTGCTTCACTTAAGTATAGCAGATCTTCCAAATGTGTATTTCATGATACAGTATCAAAAGATCGTGTTCATTAATATCACCACAGATCTTATCAGAAAAGTCTTTTGTTTGTTTGTTTGTTTGAGATGGAGTCTTGCTCTGTCACCAGGCTGGAGTTCAGTGGCGTGATCTTGGCTCACTGCAACCTCTACCTCCCGGGTTCAAGTGATTCTCCTGCCTCAGCCTCCCAAGTAGCTGGGACTACAGACGTGCGCCACCATGCCCAGCTAATTTTTGTATTTTTAGTAGAGACAGGGTTTCACCATGTTGGCCAGGATGGTCTCGATCTCTTGACCTCGTGATCCGCCTGCCTCGGCCTCCCAAAGTGTTGGGATTACAGGCGTGAGCCACCGCGCCTGGCCCAGAAAAGTCTTTAAGAATTGAGAAGCTCTCAGGCTCATGGATGAAGTATGTTTTCCTCCTTTTTTTCCCATACTGCACAGATGTAGAGTTTTCCAAAATTTTAATTTTTCATGTGAAAGCTTGACTTTTTATCACTGATAACAAATACTATCACTTGTTTTCCTTGAAGTAACAGGCTCATTTTGTTCATTTTTGAGAAAATTTCTGCCAAATACCCAAGTCTGAACAACCACGATTTGTGCATTAGTTCTTTCAAGTAAAAATGGTGTTTTATAAAAAAAAGCAGCTAGTTGAGCTTGCATGTCAAATAATCTTCCAGCGCTTTTCGTTAAGACAACTTTCATGCTTTTGCAGAAATTTTTTATGCATACTTTCTAGTTTGTACATAGAATATTAAAAAGGCATGTACTTATGGGGCAAGGGGTAAGATTTAATGAAATTAATATTTACTGTATCTTCAAGAATATTTGTAAGTGAAACTGGCTGTATTAGTCAGCTTGGGCTGTCATAACAAAATATACAAACTGGCGTGGCTTAAACAACTATTTTCTCGCAGTTCTGGAGGCTCAGAAGTCCAAGATCAAGGTGCTGGCCAATTTGGCTCCTGGTGAGGGCTCCCTTCCCTTCCAGATTTTTGCCTTCTCGGGGTGACCTTATATGGCTGGGAGAGACAGACTCTATGGTGTCTTTTGAAGAGCAAACATTTAAAATTTTGATAAAGTGTAACATCAAATTTTTTCTTTAATAGCTCATATATTTTATGTCATATTTAGGAAATTTTTACCTAACCCAGGGTCACTAAGATTATCTGCTATATTTTCTTCTGGAAGTTTTATAGTTTTAGCTCTTACATTTAGGTCTATGGCCCATTCTGAGTTAATGAGTTAATTTTTCTAATGGTGTGAGGAAAGGTTCTTTTTTTGTATGTGAGTTGTATATGAATATCGAAGTATTCCAGCACCATTTATTAAAAAGATTATATTTTCTCCAATGAATTGCCTTGCCACCTTGTTGAAAATGAATTGGCCATGTATGTGTATATTTCTAGATTCTTATATTCCATCATTGTATATATGTATCTTTATGCTAATATCACACTGTCTTAATGACTGTAGCTTTATCATAAATCTTAAAATCAGGTAGAGTAAGTCCTCCAACTTAGTTTTTCTTTTTCAAAGTTATTTTCGCTATTTCATGTTTCTTCATAGCTATGTGACCTTGGGCAGGTTACTTGTCTTCTCTGTGCTTAGTTTCCGGATTTGTAAAATGAAGAATAATATTAGACTCTTAGGAGGATTAAATGAATACAACTCTTACAACTGTGCCCGGCACATAGGAAGAACTCCATAAATATTAGCTAATCTTAGTATTTTTTGGATATATTTAATGAGGTAAATATTGGATTTATCCTTAATCCTGGCAAAAAAAAATCTTAAAATAGGAAACTATATTATTATTTATAACTATATTATTATATATTATTATTAACTATATTATTATCGAGACAACATTTCAACAAATTTAGTTCAAATATCAAATTAACTTTTATTAATGATTCATGAACAGGGCAGTATCTCCTCTAAAAACTTAGAAAAGGGGCTCCGGTGAGCTGAGTGGAGGAGATTGGCTTTATAGATAGGGAAGGGCGGAAGAAAGCAGAAACAAGAAACTGAAGCAGATTGGTTGTTTTGAAGTTACTTTCCTTGTAGGGTCAGAACAGAGGAGACTTCTTTTCATGCCGGCTGAAACTGGCCCATTTGGAGATTTGGCTGTTATCTCTCTTGACTTCTCAGAAGGTCAGATAACTGACTTAGTTTTAGTTTGGTGACCTGGAGCTTTAGCCTGAGTGACTCCATTTTGGTTTAGTCTACTGGGCCTAGCGGAGGAACTCAGTTGAAATCAAAGGCCTTCTATAAATTTTATTTAACACTATTTTAAGATACAAGCAAAAATGTAAACATCCCTCAATACAATTCTAGCAAATGGCATAAATATATATATATTTAATTAATATATAATATATAATTATATATATTTAATATATTTAAATAATATATTTAATATATTATTAAAATAAATATATATACATATATATATGTTTATCCCAGAAATAGACCAGTCTTATCTATAATATTATTTATAAGAAAATCATAACTGGAATTACCCATAGGAGCACATTAGTAGACATTCAAAGCCTTTTGATAAAATTATCTAATTTTTTTTAGTATCTAATCTTGATCACCCCCCCGAACAATTAAAAATAGAGTGTTTCTGCTGGGCGCAATGGCTCACAGCTGTAATCCCAGCACTTTGGGCGGCTGAGGCAGGTGGATCACGAGGTCAGGAGTTCGAGACCAGCCTGACCAACATGGTGACACCCCATCTCTACTAAAAATACAAAAATTAGCTGAGTGTGATGGTGTGTGCCTGTAATCCCAGCTACTCAGGAGGCTGAGGCAGGAGAATCGCTTGAACCCGGGGGGCGGAGGTTGCAGTGAGCCGAGATCGTGCCACTGCACTCCAGCCTGGGCAACAGAGTGAGATTCTGTCTCAATAATAATAATAAAAAAAAGAGTGTTTCTAACTTTTGTTAATGTCTTCATTTAAAACCAAGAGAAGCATTAGGGTTATATTTCTTGAAAAATAAGAAAAAGAAACACTGTTCTTAGGCCTCTAGAATCCTCTAGAACCACTGTTCGTTTTTATACTATTGGATATTCTTGTCTTACAGAAAGACCAGATCTGAACATTTTTTTAAAAAAGATGAATATAGGTCCCCATGACTCCCACGGCAACACTGAGTGGCCTTGTTCTACCTGGCTCACTTTGCTAATACAGTGGGTTTTTTTTTCTTTCTCTTCTGTCCTTATGTGTAAGGCAGAATACAAGGGCCTGAAGCCCCCGCCCCTCCTGTATTTGACAACAGGGTTGGACATTGTGTATTGAGTTTTTTTGTTTACATTGTTCTGATTAAAGTATGCAAAATAAAAAGATGCAGTTTTATATAACAGAAGATGGATATAGAAACATTATAAATGGTAAAAGCTTTTATAATTGTTTGCTGATGAGAATATGAAATGATATATTTTGGAAAATTGTTTGGCAGTATATAAAGCTGAACCTATGTATACCCTGTGACCCAGTTATTCACTTCTAGGCACAGAAACAAGGGAAGTGTGGACATATGTTTACCAAAAAACTCATACTAGAATGCTCGTAGTGGCACTATTCATAATAGGTCCAGATTATGGGAAACTGGAACTAAAGAAAACAAATGCCGTCAACAGTGGAACTGATAAATAAATTGTGGTATATTCAACAATGGACTGTTATTCTGTAATGAGATTGAACAATGGGATATTATGCTGCAATGAGAATTAATGAACAGTTACCCACAGCTATATGGATAAACCCCACAAACATAATGTTTTTTTTTGAGACAGGGTCTCACTCTGTCACCCAGGCTAGAGCGCAGTGGCATGATCTCAGCTTACTGCAACCTCCGCCTCCTGGGTTCAAGCGATTCTCATGCCTCAGCCTCCCAAGTAGCAGGGATTACAGGTGCACTTCACCACGCCCGACTAATTTTTTTGTATTTTTAGTACAGACATGGTTTCGCCATGTTGGCCAGGATGCACAAACATAATGTTGAGTGAAAGAAGCCAGAGGCAAAAGACTGCATACTATAATAGACTATATAGATAGTTTATATATGTATACACACATACATATATAAAACAGGCACAATTTACCATTGAGGGGTTAGGGACTAGACAGTGGCTGTAGGATGTTTTCTAGGGTGCTGATTATAAGTATAAATTTACATTTTTCTGTATATTATTATATTTAAATAGAAAGTTGTAAAAAATGTTTGGTAGTAAATTTCTAACTTAAAACTAAGCAAATGATACACAATTGAGATCCCGGAAATAGATGCCAAAGAACAAATCTATTTAATCTGTGACAAACTAAGTGTAACAAAGTAAGCATGGCACATGTATACATATGTAACTAACCTGCACATTGTGCACATGTACCCTAAAACTTTATAATAATAATAAATAAATAAATAAAATTCATTAATTGAGATAACTAGATTTCAATATGGCAAAAATAAATTTAGGTTCATGCCTCATACCATATGGTACATTGAATTGTAGTTTGAATTAAAATATTAATAAAATATTAATGTATTTTTTATAACTAAAGTATAATTATGGCTGAGATAATTTTACATATAAAAATTGACATAGATCTGTAAGGGCAGATTGATGCATAAATAGATGTTGGTTTTTAAAATTTGTGTACAACAAATAACACAGATAAAAGGAAAATGACAGAATAAGGACGATTATGATGAATATGATGAATAAAGCTTAATATGATATGTACAGAAAATAAATGACACAAATTTATGTTACAGTCCTGTCAAGCAGTCAAAGGAAATGATTTAAGAGTTTGTTCATGTGCAACATTCTTCATAAAGGTGAAAAATTAGAATCAATCCACATGCCCATCAATAAGGGAACAATTAATAAATTATGGTATTTCTATGATAGATACTACGATGTAGCCATTACAAAGAATTAGATTTGTTAATATGGAAAGATGTACATGAAGTATTAAGTGAAAAAATGAGTTGTAGAATAAAGTACATATGTATAGTGTCATTACACTTTTCTACAAAACAAGTTAATGCAACATTTGTCAACAAGTATATGGTCACATGTAGTGTAAGTTATGGAAGGTATAGATCAAACTGTTAGCAGTGAATACTCTGGGGAATTGGCATAAGAGGGCGCTTATCCTGTTTTTACTTCACACCCTTCTGTATTGTTCTGTTTCATTGATGTGTGCTTTTACAATTAAAAATTTTAAACTATATATAAAGGAGAAAGGTAAGTTAACTAAATATTCACATTTACCAATAAATAAACCACTGGAAATAAGATACTTTTGAGTTAGTTAAAACACAGAACTTTATATTGGGACATCTGCAAGGAAATTGGTCTCTTCCGTTTCTTGGATGTAATATAATCTGGTGTAATCTTTCTGGAGAGTAATCTGACAATACATAACAGGAGCCATAAAAATGAGCATATCTTTTGATCTTAGAGCCTTACTTCTGGGAATATACCCTAAGGAAGTAACTCAAAAGAGAAAAGAAATTTGCTTGTGCAAATATATTTATAGCCACATTATTTTAAGCAGAAAACTGAAAATAATCCAAAAAGAATTCTGTATTTAAGCAATGTTTTAAAATGCAGTAATACATTGATCTTCTAATTTTTTTTTTTTTAATTATTGCTGGGTGCAGTGGCTCACGCCAGTAATCTCAACCCTTTGGGAGGCCAAGGCAGGAGGATTGCTTGAGCCTAGGAGTTTGAGACCACCCTGGGCAACACAGTGAGACCCTGTCTCTGCAAAAACTTTTAAAAAATTAGGCAGGTGTGGTGGTGTGGCACTTGTGGTCCTAGCTACTTGGGAGGCTGAGATAGGAGAATAGTGAGAGCCTGGGAGGTTGAGGCTGCAGTGAGCCGTGATTGTGCCACTGCACTTCAGCCTGAGCAACACAGCGAGACCTTGTCTCAAAAAGAAAAAAGCTAGGTGACCTAATAAGATTGCCATCAACTTCATCCTTTTATAATGTCAAAAAAATGAAATTAAAAGTAAAGTTTCTTTTATCTTTTCCCTATAGTACCATTCAAATTCTTCTGCTCAGTTTAACATTTTTCTTCAACTTGGTCCCTCTAACAAGACTTTTTACTGGGTCATTTTGTTTTGGAAAGACAAAGTATGAATTTAGAGAAGTAGAAGAGAGTATAGTAATTTTTTCTCCTTATCTATTTATAGTAAACATTATAGAAGCAAAATATTTACTTACACTTAACCAGGTTTCCAAATTGTCCTGGAGAGTAGAATATCCTCCTCCATGATCTAGTGAGGAAGTTAAGTTGGAGGTTAAATACCTTGCATAATACCCCAAAGAGATAGGACAGGGATTAGAGACCAGGTCTTATATAATGAGACCCCCTTGCTAGGGCTGTTGAGCATTGGTGCCTGTCTGTGGGATGGCAGTGCAGGGCTGGGATCAATTCTCTGTTTAAGAGCAAGTCTGAAGGTCAGTTCTTTCCTTTTTGAGCTGGGCTATTTGAGCGGTACAGTGTACACTTTCTGAAGAGATTTCTGGAAGCAATTGCAGAAGTTTCTTATACAGGGTAGAATCTGACCTAAGCTGTCCAAAGAGAAATGGCCCTTAGAGAGAAGTTGTGCTTCCCCTTTGCTACCTCATATTTTATGTGCTGCCTCTCATTTGTTCCTTTTCCTCTCTAGTTCAAAATGCAGGATCTGAGAAGGAAACGGAGCTGTCATCAGTTCTAAACCTGAACAGAATGTTTCCTCAGTTAGTAAATGGAAAAATTATTTTTAAAAATCTTCATGTAGGTTTGTGAAATACCAAGACATTGATTTGTGGTCTAGTTTGCAATCATGATAATTATATTAATTAGTACCAATCATGATCATTTTAAACTTTCTGAATTTCTCTATCCTAATTCTGTGATTCAGTGGAAAATATTTATACTCAAGAGATTAAAGTTCAATTTTCTGCCCTACCACTTAACAACTGTGTGACCTTGGGCAGTTTCTTCATTGGTAATATGGAGATAATAATCCCAGCCTTATCTGACTCCTAGGTTTGTTGTAAGGTTCAATGAGATAATGTATGTGAAAGTATTCGGTAAACTTTCAAGAGCAATACAAATGTTTTTGTTGAAGTTATGAAAGTCATTACCCTGTTTAAAACACAGTAAGCACTGAAGATGTCAGTACGTCTCTTAAGATTCTAAAATAGTGTCAAGAAATGTTCTATCCTATCCTAGCATGCGCTAACCTAGGTCTATGAATAGGCCAAGGAGCCCTCTCCTTGGTTGATTGGTTGCTTGCCAGATATATTAGTTTGATCTCTTCATTTATACTTTCTGGAAAATATATGGATGCTTTATGTTAGGTTTGTCTGCATACAACAGAGAAACCTAAAATACCGTGGTTTAAACAAGATAGAAGATTATTTCTCTTTCATGGAAAACAAGTCTGAAAATAGGCAGTCCACAGCTGGTAGAGTATACTCCAGGGTTTCATCAGGACTCAAGCATATATTTTTCTGTGCCAACATCCTCACCATAGAATCCATTCTTTACCTCATGACCCATGAGGACTGAAGGAACTCCTTTTTATCCATTGGGATAAATAAAGGATATCTCAACTGAATCAGTCCCATTTAAGTACTTTCTAGAAAATCCACACAGTATTTTGCTTACATTTTATAACTGAGTCACATGACTAAAGACTAGCTACAAGAGAAGCTGAGAAATATAATCTTTATGCCAGTGACCATGAACCCAGGTATGTATATGTACTGGAGGGTGTATGTGTGTGTGTGTGTGTGTGTGTCTGTGTGTGTTGAAGAGGGTAATTTATAACCAAAAACATTCATATTTTTATATAATGCTGTGGCAGAGACTTCAAGTTGCAAACTTCAATGGCTTCTTCTTCCTTAGAAACGTACTTGCAGTTTTGGCCAGTCATGGTGGCTCACACCTGTAATCCCAGTGCTTTGGGAAACTGAGGTGGGAAGATTGCTTGAGGCTAGAAGTTTGAGACTACCCTGGGCAACATAGCAAGACCCTGTCTCTACCAAAAAACAAAAACAAAAAATTAAACTGGGTTTGGTGGTGCACACCTGTAGTCCCAGCTACTCCAGGGGACTGAGGCAGGAGGATTCCTTGAGCCCAGCTGTGGAGGTTGCGATGAGCTATGATTGCACCACTGCACTCCACTGTGGGCAACAGAGCAAGACCTTGTCTCAAAAATGAAACAGGCCTGGCGCAGTGGCTCACGCCTGTAATCCCAGCACTTTGGAAGGCCGAGGCGGGCAGATCGCTTGAGGTCAAGAGTTCGAGACCAGCCTGTCCAAGATGGTGCAACCCCGTCTCTACTAAAAATACAAAAATTATCCGGGCGTGGTGCCAGGCACCTGTAATCCCAGCTACTTGGGAGGCTGAGGCAGGAGAATCACTTGAATCTGGGAGCAGAGATTGCAGTGAGCAGAGACCTTGCCATTGCACTCCAGCCTGGGCAAAAGAGCGAGACTCTGTCTCAAAAAAAAAAAAAAAAGAAAGAAAGAAAAAGAAACAGGCCAGGCACGGTGACTAACACCTGTAATCCCAGCACTTTGGGAGGCCGAGGTGGGTGGTTCACTTGAGATCAGGAGTTTGAGACCAGCCTGGCCAACATGGTGAAACCCCATCTATACCAAAAAACACAACAAAACAAAACAAAAATTAGCTGGGTGTGGTGGTGTGCACCTGTAGTCCCAGCTACTTGGGAGGCTGAGGTGGGAGGCTCGCTTGAACCTGGGAGGTAGAGGTTGCAGTGAGCTGAGATCATGCCACTGCATTCCAGTCTGGGTGACAGAGTGAGACTCTATCTCAAAACACACACACACACACACACACACACACACACACACACACACAATACTCCAATTTTTACCTGGAGATTCGAGAAATTAGGGAAGAAACCAAAGAAAATATATTTCCTTATAAAATAAATATTAAAATAAAGAAAAAAAAGGCTGGGTGCAGTGGCTCACACCTGTAATCCCAGCACTTTGGGGAGGCTGAGGCAGGAGGATTGCTTGAGCCCAGGAGTTTGACACCAGCCATAGTGAGACCCTGTCTCTACAAAAAAATTTAAAAGTTAGCCAGGCATGGTGGTGCACACTTGTAATCCCAGCTGCTCAGGAGGCTGAGATAGGAGGATTGCTTGAACCTGGGAGGTCAAGGCTGCAGTGAGCCATGATCACACCACTGCACTCCAGCCTGGGCGACAGAGCATGACCCTCTCTCAAAAAATTTTTAAAAGTTAGAAAATATATTTCTATAGTGCAATAACAAAGTGATTTGTGCAGGGAAAACTAAAAATTCTGGAGACATTTTTTAAGCTCAGCAGTATTTGCATAAAGAAATATTTATAATGTGAAAACAAAGTACTTCATTTAATTTTGAAAGATGTATTAAGCAAAAAAGGAAAGAAAAATGAGAGGAAAAATGCTAGAAATACAGGGAGTACATTGGTTTAATTTGAACCCTCTTATGTATATGTATCTTTAGCTCCTTTTACTTTAGCTTTTCTCATCTCTTTGGAAATGAAAATATTCAGTTGTTGCCATGATTTTGCTTGCTTTGTACAAATGAAAATGTTGGCTTTATGGTTATAGACAGAAATATGGAAAACTTTAGAGCTACTTTGAGCAAGCCCAAGAACTTTGAATCATTGAATCAAGAGGAGAAAAAATGAAGAAAATATTTCAAGTTCTTTATCTGTAAAATGATGGAGATAAACAATATGATCTGAAAGTCTTTCAACTTCTTAAGTTTTTATAATTCAGGAGCAGTGGTAAGAATAGTAATGAAGTTTCTAACTACTACTTCCAAGTTAAGTACAATCCAGAGAGGCCAGTGGGACAGAATCTGTGGGACGATGTGGGAGGACTTAAGTGATTTTAAGTCCTGGTGAAGAGGAATAGTGTGTTCAATGGAAATTGATGAAGACAAGGACTTTTCAGGTCAGGGGGCTTAATGGGTCATCACTGTGTTTGTTACAGAGTTTTAGGAGAGTGGTGGAGAAAAAGATGGAGAAAAAGAAAATGGACTATGTGCTCCTAGGAAGAGAGATGTGATTGTTTTCTAACATGTAGGCAATGAACCCTCAGAGGAACTATAGATGAGCATTAGGGTGTTCTTGAATGCTCTAAAATTATATGCAACATATTATATTCGTTTTTCTGTGAGAAAGCATTTGTAGCTTTAATCAGATTCTTATTGTAAGCTAACAAAGCCACTTGCTCTTAAAAATGAATAATAAAGACTTTAAATGATTAAAAACAGAGAAAAAGTGACACTTCAGTGGTCCTGCAGTGGGTGAATATAGTCATTGTGATATTTTCAGAGTAAGCTAGGTTTCAGTCACACACACACACACACACACACACACACACACAATGAGAGAAATGTATAGAATCGTGGGGAATTTGCCGTACAGTTTTGGGTTTTGGCTTGCTATTATTAGCTGCACCTTGGGCATGTTACATAACCTCCCTAAGCTTCAATTTCCTCTGCTATAAAATAAGGATAAAAGTACCTTAAATGGTGGTTGTGAAAATTAGAGACAATGTAAGTTGAGTACATAGTACAGTGCTTGGCACAGAATAGGTATTTGGTAACCCTCTCCCCACATGAGTTTTTAAAGTTTCTGTATTTACTTTAAGGCCCTTATTGTATACAGTCATCCATGAGTATATGCAGGGGGTTAGTTCCAGGGCTCTCTGAGTATACCAAAATCTGTGCATACTCAAGTCCTGCAGTTGGCCCTGTGGAACCCGAATCTACGAGAAGTTGACCCTCCCTATATGTGTGTTTTGCTTTCTGAGAATACTGAAGTTTCGACCTACATTTGGTTGGAAAAAACCCTCACTTTTAAGTGGACCCAAGCTATTCAAATCCGTATTGTTCAAGGGTCAACCGTATTTCACTTTGAAGGACTGGTCCTCAGCAAGTTCATCTTCTGAACTACTCAGTGATGCTCACACTCAAGAAGACCATATCTTATTAAGTGGTTAGTTTAGAAGCTCTTTCCCATGCAGATTTGCAAGCGGAGTGTGTAAAAATCACACATTGCACTTGTTGCCTGGCAGCACGTGTCCCTGAGTGGTAGTACATGGCTTGCATTGTAATGTTATCAGTGCTGGGGCCAGCTGGCTAGACATGTACTGCTACATGGGCTAGGGACTCCATTCCTCAACAAAACAGCAGCCAGCACTAGGGTTAACAGAAAATGACAAACCAGGCATGGATGAGGGAGGCGCCAGCACAGCAGCGGGATGTCTTTTGATTTGCTTCTGTTATTTGCATGTCTCTCTTGTGATGTCTGTGAAATGTTTAGAATGACAAAGTTTTTAAAAGACCTGCTGACTCCGCCTGAAAAATGTGAAAAACCTCCCGTTTAGAGACCTATTATGTCCAGCTAGCCTGCATTTTCTATATCTTTTTCTTTATTTTTTATTAATGCAAATATTTGCATGAAGACAGAACCTTTGTTTCTTAAAGAGTTCATCTGCTCCTGCTGCTTACTGGCCCTGCCATGCAAGAGCACAACAGAACCTTTGTTAGGCTTTCAGCAAAGCTGTTTATGAACGGTGGCTTACTGAGGACTGCTTCCTGTGCTGTGTGCTTCCATTTTGTCTAAAAAGAAAAAAAGAAAATAGTTATTAGGAGTAAAAAGAATTTGGACTTTCTTTTATTCAAGTCCTGGATGTTGAAATGACAAGTAGCCCCCAAATTTGTGAGGAACTGGTAATTGCATCGAATGCATTTTTTCGCTTTACCTTGAGCATAATGAGGCTCTTAGTAACAATAGAAGGAACAAGTGCCTTCTCATTGGAATAGAGAGAAGGAACAGTAAAAAGGCAACAGAAAGAGTAGTTGAGAACAGGACAAAAGTGGCTTCCAGTAAGAACCCTAACATTGTAATAGAATGTGTTTTGGTATTTAGTGTTTCCCACCTGGGAGGCACAGTCCTAAAGTGGTTGAGTTGAATAAAGAACAGCATCACAGTTTATAAATAGTGGATACAGTTTGTATGTTCATTAAGTAAATATTTGAATGTCTACCATGTGGAAGACACTGAATGGTCCTGAGTGTTAAAGGAAATAAAAGATAAATGAGTCATGGTGCCTATCTTTAAGGATCAGGACATCCAACAAAGAAGATAACATACGCATAACAGAAATAACTGTGTATCAAGGTAGAAAGTGCCACTGGAAATATTTAAAATAGATGTTTAGGGAGTTTGGGAAAAGGGAAGATCACTTCTGGCTGGGACAGAATCAGGGAAAGGTTCACAAAGAAGGTGGCATTTGAGTTGGGCCTGGCAGAAAAGGTAGGACTGAACATTGCAACATTCCTAAAAGTGATGAGTCAAAAATTATGTTGTTCTAGTAAAACAGATCCAAAGTATGTTTTTATAGGGTACTTTGGTGGTGTTTTTATACCATTAATTTAGATGATATGTTAAGTGTTATGAGTTTTCTGTGTAGACTAAACTGGGGCCTCTCTGTCTAGTCTATGCTGTTCCAACCATTTGCCCCATACGGTTTTTGTGCACTTTGGCCTAGGCCTTTTTGTATCTATAAATATCTACAATAGCATCCTTTACTTTCATAACAAAAATAGAAACTCAAAGGGATTATTGAGCACTATTACAGCTGTATCCCATAAACAGTATGTGGAGATAGTTCTTAGTGGGGATTTCACATGTGAGACTCTTATTTGAAAAAGAATCCCCACCTTCGTGCAGAGCCACATCAACCACAAGAGAGAGGACAGGGAATTCTAAGCCCGTGAGTTTTCAGTTACTTTAAATTAGAACTTTTCTGTATCTTTTTGTCATTAGAAAAAATGAGATCCTGTTACTGTTAGTTCAGTTGTGAATGCCAACTAATTTTTATGTAATATTTTTAATGTAAAATGCCAAGCAAATGATTAAGCTGTTGTATTAGTATCTTATTGCATTAATATCACTATTCTGTATATTCATAGTTAAATTGCATATTACCAATTAATATTAATCTGTAAATTTAATGATAATTGATAAATATATGGTTTGCCCCCAAAGGCTATACTTTTTCTTTTTTTTAAAGAGACAGGAGTCCTACTATGTTGGTCTTGAACTCCTGGGCTCAAGGGATCATCCTGCCTCAGCCTCCTGAGTAACTGGGACTACAGGCATGCATCACCATGCCCGGCTGCAAGACTACAACTCGTG
This sequence comes from Pan troglodytes, assembly GCF_028858775.2. Lineage (NCBI taxonomy): Eukaryota > Metazoa > Chordata > Mammalia > Primates > Hominidae > Pan > Pan troglodytes. The sequence continues at coordinate 50,996,194 of NC_072407.2, forward strand.
CTATAGCACAATTAATTTTCACCTTGTAATTTTATTACTTCCCTGTTTGAAAACATGAGTGGCATATGATTTACTACATGTTTAGCAATTTACAGGATTTTTTTTTTACCTATGATACTTTCTGGAAAATAGTTATGTGAATGTTTATGGCATTGACTTGATAACTATACTGCTTTATTAGTAACTATTTTTGCAAAGTTATTGCCATGACAAATATTACTTGGGTTCTTCATATGTCCCTTAGATTGTAACTGTGGGAAACTTAAGTGCTACTTAGATTTCTCTGGTGTTCAGGAAGTACATTTTGTTATGGTCAGCTAGCTGAGTGCTTTAAGTTTGAACTATGAAAATCTCCTTAAAAAAAAAAAAGGACGCGGTGGCTTATGCCTGTAATCCCAGCACTTTGGGAGGCCAAGGCAGGCGGATCACCTGAGGTCAAGAGTTTGAGACCAGCCTGGCCAACATGGTGAAACCCTGTCTCTACTAAAAGTACAAAAATTAGCTGAGCATGGTGGCGGGCGCCTGTAATCCCACCTACTCAGGAGGCTGAGGCAGGAGAATCGCTTGAACCCTGGAGGTGGAGGTTGCAGTGAGCCGAGATCACGCCACTACACTCCAGCCTGGGTGACATCAGTGAGACTCTGACTTAAAATAAAAAAGATTCTGTAGTTTCTGGCACTTGAAATTGCAGGACTCCAACCTACAAATGCTGTATTATTATGAGATTTAGGCTGGAAATACTGAGGCAGTAGGATTTAAGCACTTACCCTTAATTGACATCCCAAAACTATATATAAAACAAACAAACAAACAAACAAAAAACCCCACCAGTTTTAGGAAAGAGAAGGGAAGAGGGGAGGATTAATGGTTGACCAGAGACTGTTTTGAGTGTCAAGGCACTCAGCTTTGCACAGCTATTAACCAGTCCAATACCCCTTTTGGTTGAGGGAAATAGACTTTAGTTTTTCATCCTCTACTTAACATAAAGATCTTTAGACACCTCTTGTTTTCTGGTTGTCACAGGTGATGTTAGCATATGTGTAATGCTTTGTTTGCCTCTGGCGTGTCTTTTAGTATTTGAGTTTGACTAGCCGTATAGCAGGACTTTAGTGGTTTGGATGCATAGATGCAATGTATTGCTTTTGTCTGTTTTATAATTAACAATTATAAAATAAAAGGTCATTCCTTAATTTGCAAATTTGTTCTCAGAAAGTTCTGTTTGATACATGTCATACTGCATGGCTCTTTAAAGGTGGCAGTATCATGCAGTACAGACTGGAATATAGGATAATAGGCTTATACACTTGGAGTAGAGAAGGCCTTTTTGAATAGGACACAAAGCACACCAAAAAAAGGCCACAGATACACTATTTTGACTGTATCAACACTTAAAACTTCTGTAAAATGAAAGATACCACAGACAAGTTAAAAGAAGACCATGAAGTAGATGTATGTATTTGTGACATGTATAGAATTATCTACAAGTCAAGAAGAAGAAAAAAAAGACAACCAGAGAAGAAAATTGGCAAAGGATAAGAAATACAAATAAACATGAAAATGTGCTTAACTTTATTTGTAATCAAGAAAAGTAAAATTAAAACAACAGAGAAAAGCTATTTTCTGTATAAGTACCGCGCGCTAACCGATTGCGCCACTGGAGCTCTGAGAAAAGCTATTTTCTAACTATTAAATCGGCAAAATTAAAAAGCATTAGGCCAAGGATAGTGAAAATAGATACTCATACAGCTGGTGGTGTGTAAATTGGAATAACTAATTTGTAAAAGCAATTGTCTATCTCTGGTAAACATGAAGATATCCTGTGCATCCTATGAAATGCCAATTCCATCTTGAGGTATCTACCTTAGAAAAACTCTTGCACATATATACAAGGAAACACGTACAAGAATGTTCAACACAGCCCAGTTTATTATAGTGAAAACATGGAAACAACCTAAATGTTTATCAGTAGGGAAATATTTACCATTGGGAACTATCAAAAAGGTAAGTAGGTTCCATATTGTTTTATAAAAGATCTCCAGACATTGTCGATTAAAAAAAAAAAAGATGCAGAAAGGATATATCAGACACTTAAAAACAACTTAAAACATGAAAACAGAACAAGCTCACAAACTATATTTCTGTATTTTTGAAAATATGTACCCCAAACTGATAATAGTTGTTATCTATGGGAACTGGAATTAGTCTTTAGCTTTATCTGTATTGTTTGAACCTTTAAAAATTATTGTGTGTTTAACTAGAAATAAACATTTTAAAAAATTTAAAGATCATACCAATACTTTGATTTACCAATTTAAGCTTCTTAATACTATAAAGTATTAACAGGGAAGAGCCAGCAATTTCTAGATAATACAGCGTAAGATGGGGCACTTTGTAGGTTTTTGGATTTTTCTTGTTTTGCTTTCATTTTTGGTTTTGAGAGGTAGTGGGGTGAATGGAAGAATACGGGCTTTGGAGTCAAATCTAAGTTTGAATCCAAGCTCTGCCATTTATTTAGACTTTGGGCAGGTTTCTTAACCTCTCTAGTTTTTAAAAAAAATGCTATTACCTACTTCGTTGGGTTGTATAAGAATTACATGTGCTAGATTTCCTCATTTCCCCATTCCCTTTGGTTAAGGGAAATTGGTCTAGTGTGGTCTAAGATCAAAGATGGTCTCGTATGGATGACAAAATGTTTCACAAGAACACACTATATCCTTGGACCAGGATATACCAGTAAAGATGGAGGATGTAAATAATAAATTTTAGAGGTCTATTAACTGTTTAAACCATTAAGCTATCTATTTGTACCTCACAAGATCAAATACTAGATTATGTTAGTGATTTATAAATGATATTGAACTTGAAACTTCTAAGCAGTTTACATGACAGGTTGTTGATTAACAGGTTTACTTTTTTTTTTTAATCTTAGAGAACATTTTAATTTAGTTCAGCAAACATTTATTTGTGCCATCCAGCATCTCAATCTCAAGAGGCCTCATAGACCAAAATATGTCTCAAAAGGAAGAAAGGAAAACTCTATGTATTTATCAATTTATTTATCAAACTCTGGCAAGGGGGGAAAAAGTCAGGTTTAAAGTTGAGTATATGTATATACTCCGCTTTTCACTTGTACTGCTATTGCCTATGTGTGCATCTGTTAATATCATATATAACAATTCATATGAAGATTTTTTCCAGTGAGACTTAGTTATTCTAGTATTGGGACTCTGTATTAAATAATAATTTTTAAAAAAGAGTGCTCTAACTAATGTTAAGGTGGAAATTCTAGACCCCTCAAACAAAAATTTCCAAATAGGACCCCTTATCATTTAATTGTGAAATAAACAACTAATGCTTTTATGGTATTTATGCTTGGGAAGAGAATAAAAGAAATAGTTTTGGATTTTCCCCATATAAATTAGGGCCTGCTGAGTAATTAGCAGTTAATAAGTGAATGCTTCCTACAAGTTTAAAGGTCATACCTGAAATGGGTATATGATGATGTATATTTTTATAGTTGTAGATTTTATATAGCCCAAGAATCCTTGAAGATAATCTAAACATCTTGGTTTGATGAGCAGAACTTTCAATAAGGGGGTAAGGGGCTAATATTGTTTGAGCACTTACTATGTGCCAAGCACTATTCTAAGATGATTACATAGATTATTTTATTTAATCTTCACCACAGTCTTCTGTGGTAGGTACTAGTATTGCCCAATTTTATAGAAAAGGGCAGAGAGATAAGGTAACTTATATGAAGTTACACAGTCAGTAAATGACAGAGCTAGAAATCATATCCAGGTTCAGTTGGCTCAAGAACCCATGTTCTTAACCATTGCAGTAAAAATTGTTATGCTGTTTTAATCTGTAGAGTCAGCATGTAGCAATAATAATATAATCATTAACATGTTACATTTTGCATATATTGAATGCTTTCTAAAGAAGTAGTTTATTATCAGACATATTCTTAGAATCATACCCATTTTATAGCAGGATTGACAGTGTTATAAAGAGATTACGTGATCAACATGGGGTGAGTCAACAGAACCAAGAAGTTTCTGATCCACAATTGCCTTCACTTGCTAGGTTCAAGTAAGGATCATATAGTGTTTACTTACATTTGCCTTAGATTTTTCAGTATAGCATGATGAAATTCTAAATGCTTATCTCAGACAGTGATGCTATCTGAGCAAGACATGGACAATTGGGCATTAGTGTGAATTTTAGGACACTAGAGCGTAGGTACAGGTTAGAAAACTTAATCCTCATCTTGTGGAAGTCATGGCAAAACCAAAGAGGAAAAGCCTGTCTTAAATGCTTTTCCTTTTCCAAGGGGCAGCTAAGGTGCCCAGATATCTTTGCCCTCCAGGGATGCAGGTGTGCTGTTTTTATTCTTTAATCATTCACATAAATTAAAGCCTACTCCTTTGCATTAAAAAAAATGTAAAATGACACTCTCCGTGTTTTATTGCCAGGCAAGAGCTTTGAACTTCTGTCTCATTGAAGTTTGATAAACTAAGGATTTTCCCGTGTTGGGTGGTACCCTTAACCACAGAGGGAGCATTAGACTGATAAGAGCTGCAGGTGAAGGAAACCACCAGGGCACAGCAATTAGGGAGAGCTTCGCACTTGGCTATTGGCTGGTGTAAAACTCTCTGCAGGGAGGAACTTTTCTTCTTAGCTTCTTCCCTTCACCCACACGTAAAAAGAACACCAGGGCTTTCTATTTCTACTTTGCAAACTAGGAATGGATGGGATGGTTCTTTTCAAGAAACTTTCAAATTTAGGGACAAGTTCTAACTTCACACAAATGCTGATTGGTATGAAGGTGGGGGGACAGGACAGACAGACATACACACACATAAATTCATGTGGACCCAAATGGACCATATCTCTCAGGTGATTTTACTATCAACATACATTCCTGCCTTTGTGCACTGTGTAAAATAAAGATAATTTTTACTTCCATAACTGATTATAAAGTGTTAATGGTGAGGCAACGTGTTAAGAGAATGGGTTCTTGTATCAGGTAAACCTTGGTTCAAATCTTGGCTTCTCTTCCCATTAGCTGTGTAAATTATTTTAATTTTGTAAGTCTCAGTTCTCCCACTTGTAAAAATAGAAGTCTAAGAATAACTATTATAGGATTGTATTTGGAAGAAATAGAATAAAGCATGTGAAACAATTAGTACAGTACTGTATCTGTCACATTGTTGTTTAATAAATTGTGCAAGTACTCAAAAATGGTAGCTGTTATTATTTGTAATATGAAACTAAATATCTGATTGGTAGATAAATGTTAAACATGCATGGTCCAATATATTTCTTTCTTTCCTTTTTTATATTTTTGGTATAAAGTCTATTTTCTTGAAAATTCCTGCTTTTTTTTTCTAGAAGGACAAAAGTACTTTGATTTTTACTGCTCTGAAAATATTTATCCCGTAAAAAGCTTTCACATTAACTTTGAGTCCCTGGAGCTAGGGAGGAGAAGCAGCAGGATTTGCTATTAAGTAGAGCTCTTTCATTTCTACCATCAAAAAGAAAAAAAAAAAATCCTGTGCTAGCCTTAGGTAGAGCTAAGTCATAAAAGGCCATATAGCCTAAGGAAGGACTCTTTTTATAAGATCAGGATAAACCGATAGAAGAAAGGAAGGAGAACACAGAGGTGAAAATGCAGCTGATTTTAATGTTTCCCTGGCCATTTTCCCTCCCAATTTAATATACACCTAATTATAATTATTATATTTTGAAAACAATGCCAGAAATTGGCAGGTATTATCTCACAGCTTCACTCTTAGTTTTGGCCGTTTCTTAAAGAAACAGTTTTCTAGTTGGATGAACTGTTGAGTTGAGGCACTGATTTTGTTTTCACCTCTTTTTGGGTGGGGTTGGGGGTGGGCAGTCAGGGTTTGCAGTGGTTTATAGTTGTTAGTTTTGGGAAGCACTCATTTAGATAGAATGAGTCACAGAATGTAAACAGGTCATCCATCTGGACTTTAGGCTGCTGGGAACGTGGTGAAACCTTAGGTCACCGCGATCATTATGGTCAAATGAAGACTTTTGGGCTCAGGTTGGCAGATAAACTTACTTGTTTTATGAGCCTCACTAGACTACCAGGACTTCAGAAATAGTTTTTTGAAATACCAATATTTATAAATTTTAGGTAATTCCATCATATTTTCCTGAGGAATGAAACTGTGAAAGAAGTAAATGTCTACTTTGGCAGCAACTTCATAGAATTGCTTTTTGGAAGGATATTCATCACTTTGGGGTTTTTTGTTCTCACTGCTCCAGATGAAAGTATTTTTCTGAATTTTTTATGGTAAATGTGGACACTGAATTGGAAGCTTCTATGTAAAGTTTGTCAGGAAACCTCTGTCATACCTAAGGATAAAATTCAGAGAAAGGGAAGAAGTATTTGAGTACCTGACATCTAAGAAGTTCTGGCCTATGTTGTTTACTGAGTAAACTCCCAATAACGCTTTGAGACAGGCTTTTAAGGAAACATGTTATCAATCACGTACTATGTACCAAACACATAGTGGTGTTTTACCTGTATTATCTTATTTATTTCTCATAACCCTATAATGTAAGTACCATTATTATCCCCATTTTACCATGAAGAATAGGCTTGAAGAATAATTTGTTTATGGTCACATAACTAGGAAGCGGCAGAGCTGAGAATGGAGCTCTCAACTCTCTGTAATCCAAAGCCCAGGTTCTTAACCAGTGATTCTTAAACTTAAGAGTACATAAGAAGCATCAGGAGTACTTGTTAAAAATTACTGGGCTGTAGTAAAAAATGTAAGGTCACTAAATCTGGGACAGTGCCAGACTATAAATCTGCGTTTTAAACGGCATCCCAGGGGATTCAGATCAAGAAATTGATTGACCATATTTTGAGAAACATAGTTAAATTATATTGCTTTCCACACTTGATAAAGAAGAAAACAGGTGTAGACTAAGTAACTATCCAAGATTAAGCTACCAAGACAGAGCCATGATTCAAACTCAGGTCTGTCTCACTCTAATACTCATACTTTTTATTATACGCCCATGATTAACTCACACATTTCCAAGTCACAACAAATGCAGAAAACATGACATCTAATAAACCAAGCCAGATAGATTTCATGGTCTTGTTATTTACCAAAGTTAATAACTTATATATACACCAGTACGAAAATTTTCATGGTCCTTAAACCTTTCCAGTGACTTTTTTTTTTTCTAATTTAAATTAACTGAGTTTTCTTTTTTTTCTGTTCTGAAATGAAGTCTGGCTCTGTCGCCCAGGCTGGAGTGCAATGGCATGATCTTGGCTCACTGCAACCTCCACCTCCCAGGTTCAAGCAATTCCCCTGCCGCAGCTTCCTGAGTAGCTGGGATTACTAGCTACTCAGGAAGTAGCCACTGCATCTGGCTAATTTTTGTATTATTGGTAGAGACAGGTTTTCACCATGTTGCCAAGCTGGTCTCGAACTCCTGACCTCAAGTGATCCACCCGCCTCAGCCTCCCAAAATGCTGGGATTACAGGCGTGAGCCACTGTGCCTGGCCAGAGTTTTCTTTACAATCATACCATCCATGCTTCAAGCATGGAATTACTAACTCCCTGGGATAAGTTTCTGATGCAGAAATGGAAAAGAATAGAAGGAGGTAGAAAGAAAAGAACTTCCAGGTGTATCTGCTGAATGGTGCTAAATCTCCTCTTCAACCCACCCTTGTGATTGAGATGAAGAATGAAGGGTTGATGCTAATACTAACAGCCAGTCAAATGGCAATTGGTCATGTTCACATCATCTCCCAATCTATCCTTTGAGACTATAGCTCAGTTAGGGTCAGCAAGTTTGCTTTGCCTATTCCAGTCCACTGATGAAGTGCCATCAGACAGAGCCAACACCTGGATTGCCTTACACATGACCTCCTACTAGGATTGGGATCATTATTTTTAAAATCTTTCTCTTATTTTCTCTTTCTCTCTTGCTATTTGATTGCAGCTCAGCGACATGTCCTCACCTACATGGAGGATGCAGTGTGCCAGCTGCTAGAAAACAGGGAAGATATTAGCCAATATGGAATTGCCAGGTTCTTCACTGAATAGTAAGTACATGAATGTTGTACTAATACAGTGAACCCAGAGGAGGCGCTTGGAAGCAGGCAGGATACTTGAGGAACAGAGCAGGACAATGCTGATTAGGTAGTGGCAGTGAATGTTTAGTTTTGGTAGGTTGGTTGTGGGCCGCCCAAACATGTTTTGGAGCATGCCTTTGGTGCAGCTAGTTTTGTCCAGTGATGTCTCATGAATAGTTTTGATTACAGTAGCTTAACAACTGCGTGTTTGATCTATTAGATCTATTTCTGTAGGTTTCTCTTTTAACTTTCTCCTTTATTCAAAATATTCACTTTGATTTCCTTTCGCTGGTGTTCATCTAGCCTGCTTTTTTTCATGGCTGGCTTTTCTCATGGAATCTAGGCTAATGTTCCTCTGCAGTTTTCTTTCTACAGGATGCTGTGCCAATCACTTAATGATTTAAGTGTATTTCTAATCAGCAAAGTGAAGAGACAACCCACAGAATGGGAGAAAATATTTGCAAACTACCCATCTGACAAGGGATTAATAACCAGAATATATAAGGAGCTCAAATATCTCTATAGGAAAACATCCAATAATCCCATCAAAAAATGGACAAAAGATGTGCATAGACACTTCTCAAAACAAGACATACAAATGGCAAACAGGCATAAGCAAAGGTGCTCAACATCATTGATCATCAGAGAAATGCAAATCAAAACTACAATGAGATAACATCTCACCCCAGTTACAATGGCTTGTATCCTAAAGACAGGCAATAACAAATGCTGGCGAGGATGTGGAGAAAGGGAACCCTTCTACACTGTTGATGGGGTTGTAAATTAGTATAACCACTGTGGAGAACAGTTTGGAGGTTCCTCAAAAAACTAGGAATAGGGCTGCCATATGATCCAGCAATTCAACTGCTGGGTATATACCCAAAAGAAAGGAAATTAGTGTATCGAATAAATATCAGTACTCCTATGTTTGTTACAGCACTGTTTAGAGTACTAAGATTTGGAAGCAATCTAAGTGTCCATCAACAGATGAATGGGTAAAGAAAATGTGGTACATATACACAATGGAGTATTATTTGGCCCTAAGAAAGAATGAGATCCTGTCATTTGCAACAACATGAATGGAACTGAAGATCATTATGTTAAGTGAAATAAGCCAGGCACAGAAAGACAAACATTGGATGTTCTCACTTGTTTGTGGGATGTAAAAATCAAAACAATTAAACTCATGGACAAAGAGAATAGAAGGATGGTTACCAGAGATTGGGAAGGGTAGCAGGGGGCTGGGGGGAGAGGTGGGGATGGTTGATGGGTACAAAAAAAGAAAAAAAAGAATGAAAAAGACCTGCTATTTGATAGCACAACAGGGTGACTCTGGTCAATGATAACTTAATTGTTCATTTTAAAATAACTCAAAGGGTACATTTAGATTGTTTGTAACACAAAGGAAAAATGCCTGATGGGGTGGATACCCTATTCTCCATGATATGATTATTTAACATTGCATGTCTGTATCAAAACATATTATGTGCCCTAAAAATATATACACCTACTATGTACCCATGAAAATTAGAACTTAAAAAAATTTTTAAAGGAATATTTCTAGAGGGAGGATATCTTTCATAGATTATATATTTGAAAGGTCATACCTAGGCCAGGCATAGTGGCTCAAGCCCATAATCCCAGCACTTTGGGAGGCTGAGGTGGGCAGATCATGAGGTCAGGAGTTGGAGACCAGCCTGACCAACATGTTGAAACCCCATCTCTACTAAAAATACAAAAATCAGCCAGGCATGGTGGCACGCACCTGTAATCCCAGCTACTAGGGAGGCTGAGGCAGGAGAATCGCTTGAACCCAGTAGGCAGAGGTGGCAGTGAGCCAAGATGGCGCCACTGCACTCCAGCCTGGCCAACAGAGAGGCCGTCTCAAAAAAAAAAACAGGTCATACTTCTTTATAAAGTATACTTAGAATGTGTAAAAGTCAAAATGATTACTACCTTTTTTATTTTTCTGAGATAGAATTTTACTCCGTTGTTCAGGCTGGAGTACAGTGGCATCATCATGGCTCATTGTAGCCTTGAACTCCTGGGCTCAAGGAATCCTCCTGCCTCAGCCTCCCCACTAGCTGGGACTACAGGTATGTACTATCATGCTCAGCTAAATTTAAATTTATCTTTTGTAGAGACAGGGTTTCAGTATGTTGACCAGGCTGGTTTTGAACTCCAGGTGAGAACCTTGGCCTCTCAAAGTGTTGGGATTGTAGGCATGAGCCACCATGCCCAACTGATTACCACTTTTTGAATATCACAGAACTGTTTTTAGGCTGAATGAGATAAACACTTTAAAAACACATTAATATTCTTTTTCTTCCAACTTTTATTTTAGATACAGGGAATACATGTGCAGGTTTGTTACATGGGTACATTGCACCCAGGTAGTGAGCATAGTACCCAATAGGTAGTTTTTGACCCATTACCCCTCTCCCTTCTCCCCTCTAGCAGTCCACAGTGTCTGTTGCTCCCATGTTCATGTCCATGAATGCTCAATGTTTAGCTCCCACTTGTAAGTGAGAACATGTGGTATTTGGTTTTCTGTACCTACATTAATTCACTTAGGATATGGCCTCTAGCTCCATTCATGTTGCTACAAAGGACATGATTTCATTCTTTTTTATGGCTGCATAGTACTCCATGGTATATATGTACCATATTTTCTTTATCCAGTTCACCTTGATGGGCACCTAGGTTGACTCCATGTCTTTGCTATTGTGAATAGTGCAGCAATGAATGTACGAGTGCATGGGGAGAATGATGTATTTTCCTTTGGCATACCCACTAATGAATGGGACTGCCGAGTCAAATCGTAGCTCTGTTTTAAGTTCTTTGAGAAATCTCCAAACTCATTTCCACAGTAGCTGAATTAATTTACATTCCCACCAACAGTGTATAAGCATCCTCTTTTCTCAGCAGCCTTGCCAGCATCTGTGTTTGGTTTTTTTTTTTGACTTTTTAATAATAGTCATTCTGACTGGCATGAGATGGTATCTCACTGTGGTTTTGATTTGCATTTCTCTGATGATGAGTGATAATGAGCATTTTTTCATATGTTTCTTGGCCACTTATATATCTTCTTTTGAGAAAATGTCTGTTCATGTCCTTTGACCATTTTTAAATGGGATTATTTCGTTTTTGCTTCTTAAGTTCCTTATAGATTCTGGATATTAGACCTTTGTTGGATGCATAGTTTGTGAATATTTTTTCCCATTCTGTAGGTTGTCTATTGATAGTTTCTTTTGCTGTGCAGAAGCTTTTTAGTTTAATTAGGTCCCACTTGTCAATTTTTGTTTTTGTTGCAATTGCTTTTGGGGACTTGGCCAAGAATTATTTGCCAAGGCTGATGTTGAGAAGGATATTTCCTAGGTTTTCTTCTAGGATTTTTATAGTTTGAGATCTTACATTTAAATCTTTAATCTATCTTGAATTAATTTTTGTATATAGTGAAAGGTAAGGGTCCAGTTTCATTCTTCTGCATATGGCTAGCCAGTTATCCCAGCACCATTTATTAAACAGGGAGTCCTTTCCCCAGTGCTTGTTTTTGTCAGCCTTGTCAAAGATAAGATTGTTTTAAGTGTGTGCTTTATTTTTGAGTTTTCTGTACTTTCCATTGGTCTATGTTTCTGTTTTTGTACCGGTACCATGCAAAACGCAATCTTCATGAAAGGATGTGCTAGAGAAATACATATGCCATCACATATTTATATAATCATTTGGATTCTCTTTCCTTTTCTTCTGGTTTTTGGGAACATTCTAAGAAAGGAACGTAATCCTTATAGGCTTCCATTTAAGTGAATCTTGAACTCAAGTTCATCTTTCTTGAACATAGTTTTGTTTTTTTTTTTTTCCTTTCTGTTCTCCAGAGGCTCCTTGGAGATCAGACAGCTATTCAAATGGCCTCACCTTGGGTTTCTGTTAGGGGAATACTTGAGATTCCCTAGCTCTTTTGCTGAACTCTAAAGTTCTTTTCAATGAAATCTAGATTTTTTTATGGATTGGCATTTAGGTTCGTTGGAAAAAGAAGCTTTCTGGGAGTAAAGTTGTTCCTTTCACCCAGTCTTCTAAAGGAGGATGAAGTAGAGAAAGGAATTTTATTTGTTCTCATGATGTGGGCTGGAGCAAATGAGGTGGGCAGGGAATAAAGACTGAGATTGAATAGCCTTGCTTGCTTTTACAGAACAGACAAGTGAACTGACAAGCCTACGGGTCAAGTTTCTATACCATTTAATCTGTACCAGCACTCTTGAGGCTCCTTGCCAAGTGAAATATGACTCTTCTGGGGGTAATGCTTCTTCCTGGCTTTTTTCATTTTACTCCCCTCCCCATCTCTGTTACAAGTCTTTTCCCTATTACACTGGTTGCTTGAAGGTAGGCATCATTTAAATTTTTTTTTGAGGCAGAGTCTCCCTCTGTTGCCCAGGCCGGAGTGCAGTGGTGCAATCTTGGCTCACTGCAACCTCCGTCTCCCGGGTTCCAGAGATTCTCCCGCCTCAGCCTCCCGAGTAGCTGGGATTACAGGCACCCGCCACCATACCTGGCTAATTTTTGTATTTTTAGTAGAGACGGGGTTTCACCGTGTTAGCCAGGCTTGTCTTGAACTCCTGGCCTCAAGTGATCTGCCCGCCTTGGCATCCCAAAGTGTTGGGATTATAGGTGTGAGCCATTTGTGCCCGGCCTCATTTATTCTTCATCTTTGCATTCCTGGTACTTGGCATGATGCTTTGCATATAATAGATGTTAGCTAAATATTTATTGAATCAACAGCAGTATCTATATTTTAAGTTATTGAATACTATCTACTCTTCTAGATTTTGTTATAATAAGGACTACTTTCTTGTTTTTTCCTCCCTTTCTTTTTTTATTTTATTTATTTATTATTATTTTTTATTATACTTTAAGTTCTAGGGTATATGTGCACAACATGGAGGTTTGTTACATATGTATACATGTGCCATGTTGGTGTGCTGCACCCATTAACTTGTCATTTACATTAGGTATATCTACTAATGCTATCCCTTCCCCCTCCCCCCACCCCAAGACAGGCCCCAGTGTGTGATGTTTCCCATCCTGTGTCCAAGTGTTTTCATTGTTCAATGCTCACCTATGAGTGAGAACATGTGGTGTTTGGTTTTCTCTCCTTGTGACAGTTTGCTCAGAGTGATGGTTTCCAGCTTCATCCATGTCCCTACAAAGGACATGATCTCATCCTTTTTTATGGCTGCATAGTATTCCATGGTGTATATGTGCCCATTTTCTTAACCCAGTCTATCATTGATGGACATTTGGGTTGGTTCCAAGTCTTTGCTATCGTGAATAGTGCCACAATAAACATACATGTGCATGTGTCTTTATAGCAGCATGATTTATAATCCTTTGGGTATATACCCAGTAATGGGATGGCTGGGTCAAATGGTATTTCTAGTTCTAGATCCTTGAGGAATCGCCACACTGTCTTCCATAATGGTTGAACTAGTTTACAGTCCCACCAACAGTGTAAAAATGTTCCTATTTCTCCACATCCTCTCCAGCACCTGTTGTTTCCTGACTTTTTAATGATCACCATTCTAACTGGTGTGAAATGGTATCTCATTGTGGTTTTGATTTGCGTTTCTCTGATGGCCAGTGATGATGAGCATTTTTTCATGTGTCTGTTGGCTGCATAAATGTCTTCTTTTGAGAAGTGTCTGTTCGTATCCTTTGCCCACTTTTTGATGGGGTTGTTTGATTTTTTCTTGTAAATTTGTTGAAGTTCTTTGTAGATTCTGGATAGCAGCCCTTTGTCAGATGGGTAGATTGCAGAAATTTTCTCCCATTCTGTAGGTCGCCTGTTCACTCTGATGGTAGTTTCTTTTGCAGTGCAGAAGCTCTTTAGTTTAATTATACCCCATTTCTCAGTTTTGGCTTTTGTTGCCATTGCTTTTGGTGTTTTAGACGTGAAGAAGTCCTTGCCCATGCCTGTCCTGAATGGTATTGCCTAGGTTTTCTTTTCTTTTTTTTTTTTTGCCTAGGTTTTCTTCTAGGGTTTTTATGGTTTTAGGTCTGACATTTAAGTCTTTAATTCATCTTGAATTAATTTTTGTATAAGGTGTAAGGAAGGGATCCAGTTTCAGCTTTCTACATATGGCTAGCCAGTTTTCCCAGAACCATTTATTAAATAGGGAATCCTTTCCCCATTTCTTGTTTTTGTCAGGTTTGTCAAAGATCAGATGGTTGTAGATGTGTGGTATTATTTCTGAGGGCTCTGTTCTGTTCCATTGGTCTATATCTCTGTTTTGGTGCCAGTACCATGCTGTTTTGGTTACTGTAGCCTTGTAGTATAGTTTGAAGTCAGATAGCATGATGTCTCCAGCTTTGTTCTTTTGGCTTAGGATTGTCTTGGAAATGAGGGCTCTTTTTTGGTTCCATGTGTACTTTAAAGTAGTTTTTTCCAGTTCTGTGAAGAAAGTCATTGGTAGCTTGATGGGAATGGCATTGAATCTATAAATTACCTTGGGCAGTATGGCCATTTTCACGATATTGATTCTTCCCATCCATGAGCATGGAATGTTCTTCCATTTGTTTGTGTCCTCTTTTATTTCCTTGAGCAGTGGTTTGTAATACTCCTTGAAGAGGTCCTTCACATCCCTTGTAAGTTGGATTCCTGGGTATTTTATTCTCTTTGAAGTAATTGTGAATGGGCGTTCACTCATGATTTTGCTCTCAGTTTGTCTGTTATTGGTGTATAGGAATGCTTGTGATTTTTGCACATTGATTTTGTATCCTGAGACTTTGCTGAAGTTGCTTATCAGCTTAAGGAGATTTTGGGCTGAGATGATGGGGTTTTCTAAATATACAATCATGTCATCTGCAAAGAGGGACAATTTGACTTCCTCTTTTCCTAATTGAATACCCTTTATTTCTTTCTCTTGCCTGATTGCCCTAGCCAGAACTTCCAACACTATGTTGAATAAGAGTGTTGAGAGAGGGCATCCCTGTCTTGTGCCAGTTTTCAAAGGGAATGCTTCCAGCTTTTGCCCATTCAGTATGATATTGGCTGTGGGATTGTCACAAATAGCTCATTATTTTGAGATACACCCCATCAATACCTGATTTATTGAGAGTTTTTAGCAGGAAGGGCTGTTGAATTTTGTCAAAGGCCTTTTCTGCATCTATTGAGATAATCATGTGGTTTTTGTCTTTGGTTCTGTTTATATGATGGATTACATTTATTGATTTGTGTATGTTGAACCAGTCTTGCATCCCAGGGATGAAGCCCACTTGATCATGGTGGATAAGCTTTTTGATGTGCTACTGGATTCAGTTTGCCAGTATTTTATTGAGGATTTTTGCATCAATGTTCATCAGGGATATTGGTCTAAAATTCTCTTTTTTTGTTATGTCTCTGCCAGGCTTTGGTATCAGGATGATGCTGGCCTCATAAAATGAGTTAGGGAGGATTCCCTCTTTTTCTATTGATTGGAATAGTTTCAGAAGGAATGGTACCAGCTCCTCTTTGTACCTCTGGTAGAATTCAGCTGTGAATCCATCTGGTCCTGGACTTCTTTTGGTTGGTAGGCTATTAATTATTGCCTTAATTTCAGAGCCTGTTATTGGTCTACTCAGGGATTCAACTTCTTCCTGGTTTAGTCTTGGGAGAGTGTATGTGTCCAGGAATTTATCCATTTCTTCTAGATTTTCTAGTTTATTTGCGTAGAGGTGTTTATAGCATTCTCTGATGGTAGTTTGTATTTCTGTGGGATCAGTGGTAATATCCCCTTTATCATTTTTTATTGCGTCTATTTGATTCTTCTCTCTTTTCTTCTTTATTAGTCTTGCTAGCGGTCTATCAATTTTGTTGATCTTTTCAAAAAACCAGCTCCTGGATTCATTGATTTTTTGAAAGTTTTTTTGTGTCTCTATCTCCTTCAGTTCTGCTCTGATCTTAGTTATTTCTTGCCTTCTGCTAGCTTTTGAATTTGTTTGCTCTTGCTTCTTTAGTTCTTTTAATTGTGATGTTAGGGTGTCAGTTTTAGATCTTTCCTGCTTTCCCTTGTGGGCATTTATTGCTATCAATTTCCCTCTACACACTGCTTTAAATGTGTCCCAGAGATTCTGGTATGTTGTGTCTTTGTTCTCGTTGGTTTCAAAGAACATCTTTATTTCTGCCTTCATTTCATTATGTACCCAGTAGTCATTCAGGAGCAAGTTGTTCAGTTTCCATGTAGTTGATTGGTTTTGAGAGAATTTCTTCATCCTGAGTTCTAGTTTGATTGCACTGTGGTCTGAGAGTTTGTTATAATTTCTGGTCTTTTACATTTGCTGAGGAGTGCTTTACTACCAACTATGTGGTCAATTTTGGAATAAGTATGATGTGGTGCTGAGTAGAATGTATATTCTGTTGATATGGGGTGGAGAGTTCTGTAGATGTCTACTAGGTCTGCTTGGTGCAGAGCTGAGTTCAATTCCTGGATATCCTTGTTAACTTTCTGTCTCGTTGATCTGTCATATGTTGACAGTGGGGTGTTAAAGTCTCCCATTATTATTGTGTGGGAGTCTAAGTCTCTTTGTAGGTCTCTAAGGACTTGCTTTATGAATCTGGGTGCTCCTGTATTGGGTGCGTATATATTTAGGATAGTTAGCTCTTCTTGTTGAATTGATCCCTTTACCATTATGTAATGGCCTTCTTTGTCTCTTTTGATCTTTGTTGGTTTAAAGTCTGTTTAATCAAAGACTAGGATTGCAACCCCTGCTTTTTTTTGTTTTCCATTTGCATGGTAGATCTTCCTCCATCTCTTTATTTTGAGCCTATGTGTGTCTCTGCATGTGAGATGGGTCTCCTGAATATAGCACACTGATGGGTCTTGACTCTTTATCCAATTTGCCAGTCTGTGTCTTTTAACTGGAGCATTTAGCCCATTTACATTTAAGGTTAATATTGTTAATGTGTGAATTCGATCCTGTCATTATGATGTTAGCTGATTATTTTGCTCTTTAGTTGATGCAGTTTCTTCCTAGCATTGATGGTCTTTACAATTTGGCATGTTTTTGCAGTGGCTGGTACTGGTTTTTCCTTTCCATGTTTAGTGCTTCCTTCAGGGGCTCGCCTGGTGGTGACAAAATCTCTCAGCATTTGCTTGTCTGTAAAGGATTTTATTTCTCCTTCACTTATGAAGCTTAGTTTGACTGGGTATGAAATTCTGGGTTGAAAATTCTTTTCTTTAAGAATGTTGAATATTGGCCCCCACTCTCTTCTGGCTTGTAGAGTTTCTGCCAAGAGATCCGCTGTTAGTCTGATGGGCTTCCCTTTGTGGGTAACCCGACCTTTCCCTCTGGCTGTCCTTAACATTTTTTCCTTCATTTCAGCTTTGATGAATCTGACAATTTTGTGTCTTGGAGTTGCTCTTCTCGAGGAGTATCTTTGTGGTGTTCTCTGTATTTCCTGAATTTGAATGTTTGCTTTCCTCGCTAGGTTGGGGAAGTTCTCCTGGATAATATCCTGAAGAGTGTTTTCCAACTTGGTTCCGTTCTCCGCATTACTTTCAGGTACACCAATCAGATGTAGATTTGGTCTTTTCACATAGTCCCATATTTCTTGGAGGCTTTGTTCGTTTCTTTTTACTCTTTTTTCTCTAAACTTCTCTTCTTGCTTCATTTCATTCATTTGATCTTCAATCACTCTTACCCTTTTTTCCAGTTGATCAAATCGGCTACTGAAGCTTGTGTGTGCGTCACATAGTTCTTGTGCCATGGTTTTCAGCTCCATCAGGTCATTTAAGGTCTTCTCTACACTGGTTATTCTAGTTAGCCATTCGTCTAATCATTTTTCAAGGTTTTTAGCTTCTTTGCGATGGATTCGGACATCCTCCTTTAGCTCGGAGAAGTTTGTTATTACCGATCGTCTGAAGCCTTCTTCTCTCAACTCGTCAAAGTCGTTCTCCGTCCAGCTTTCCTCTGTTGCTGGCGAGGATCTGCGTTTCTTTGGAGAAGAGGCACTCTGATTTTTAGAATTTTCAGCTTTTCTGCTCTGGTTTCTCCCCATCTTTGTGGTTTTATCTACCTTTGGTCTTTGATGATGGTGACGTACAGATGGGTTTTGGTGTGGATGCCCTTTCTGTTTGTTAGTTTTCCTTCTAACAGACAGGACCCTCAGCTGCAGGTCTGTTGGAGTTTGTTGGAGGTCCACTCCAGACCCTGTTTGCCTGGGTATCACCAGCGGAGGCTGCAGAACCGCAAATATTGCAGAGGGGCAAATGTAGTTGCCTGATCGTTCCTCTGGAAGCTTTGTCTCAGAGGGGCACCCAGCCGTATGAGGTGTCAGTCGGCCCCTACTGGGAGGTGCTTACCAGTTAGGCTACTCGGGGGTCAGGGACCCACTTGAGGAGGCAGTCTTTCCATTCTCAGATCTCAAACTCTGTGCTGGGAAATCCATTACCCTCTTCAAAGCTCAGTTGGAAATGCAGAAATCACCCGTCTTCTGCGTCGCTCACGCTGGGAGCTGTAGACTGGAGCTGTTCCTATTCGGCCATCTTGGAACCTCCCCTTTTCCTCCCTTTCTTGATTCTCTTTGGTAAAGCTCTATATTCTGCCATTTTAGAAGCTGTATACTGTGCGCCTTGCACTCCAAAAGTGAATTCCACTTGTTCTGTGTAGCCAATGCTGAGCTGTAGTGAACCAACAGTAAGGCTGACTGTAGGCAGCTTTTATCTACCAACACACTGTTGCAAAAAAATCGTAAGATTTTCTACAGTGCTGATAGAAATGTACTTGCCAAGCAGGCTGTTTCTTGTCCCCAGAAAGCTGAAATTTACATAATATACGAGTGACACATACCTGACACTTCCATAAGTCTATGACACCAGATTGGCCTGAGGTAAATTATTCTAAGAAGTGAAAAGTAAACCAGCTCCAGAAACTTTTGGGTTTTCTTTTTTTTTGAAGACCTGAAAGGTGTGGATGTATGACAGAATGGGAAGTAGTGTAAGTATAATTTGGTAGACAAGGAGACCTGGATGATGGAAGCTCCTGAGTTTACTTTGTGAATTTGATTTAGTTAGTGAAAATCCTTCACTTTCAGGCTTCAGTTTTTTTGTTTTGTTTTGTTTTTTGAGATGGAGTCTTGCTCTGTCGCCCAGGCTGGGGTGCAGTGGCGCGATCTCGGCCCACCGCAAGCTCCGCCTCTCAGGTTCACGACATTCTCCCGCCTCAGCCTCCCGAGTATCTGGGACTACAGGTGCCCGCCACATGCCCGGCTAATTTTTGTTTTTTGTATTTTTAGTAGAGAGGGGGCTTCACCGTGTTAGCCAGGATGGTCTCGATTTCCTGACCTTGTGATCCGCCTGCCTCGGCCTTCCAAAGTGCTGGGATTACAGGTGTGAGCCACCGCGCCTGCCCTCAGGCTTCAGTTTTGTATTGATTAATAAGAGAAACATAGTGAAGTGGAAAGAGCACTACCCTAGAAGGAAAAAGAGCTGCTTATTCTTCTAAGTCCTCACTCTATAACCCTGGGCAAATTTCTGAAATATGGGCTTCAGTTGCCTCATCTTTGAAGTGGGTTTAATAAAGCCTTACATGATAATAATAATAATATAATAATAATTATATATTATAACATGCAGTTTTTACTAAACTAATACCATGTCTCAGCTACTACAATTCTTTGAGATGGGTACTATTATTATTGTTATCTCTGTTTTATAGAGGAGGAAGTGGATGCTCAGAAAGGTTAAAATAGCTTCTTCAAGTTCACAAGCTGTTAAGTGACAGACTCAGGAATCAAGCCTCATCTGCAGTATTATAGAGTCCACTGTTCTCTACTGCCTCCAAGCCACTTTACTGCTTAATGTTGCTAGAGGGCTAACCAGATCATATTTGGAGGTTTCTTCTAGCTATAATTTCTACTATTTTTGAATTCTCCCTTATGAACTATACTTTGCGAGCTTATCACACAGCCTTAGCTGGTGACCTCAGTTTACTGCCATTTAAATGTTTAATATGGCCTTTTGGGGGATGCAACTAGAGCTGACTATAAAGAGCAGGAAGCATGATTTTCAAAAATATGTTAACGGTATCCTTCCATCTTACAGTTTCGAGTTCACATCTTGAGACTTTCATATATTTAGCCGTGGGTGATTTACCTTTAAACAGTGATAAAAGTACTCCTTGAAATTGTATTTGGAAGGCTTCTCTTCTGATTTTCTTCTCTGGGTCTGCTTGCCCTCTCACCTATGCTGTCTGTCACTCCTTGGTTGTTGGTGTTTTCAAACAAGTCCATGACTGTTCCAGCAAATCTGGATAAACTGTAAAACACAAGTGGCTGAACAGTACTTTGTGTATGTCTGCAAGACCATGAGCTCTGTAGATCATATTCCTCTGGACACTCTTGAAAGACGGATACTAAATCCCAGAGGATTTTCTTTTATGTTGTATGTAACCTCTACCTCTGAATGTTGTCCTTCAACCAGTGGAAGGTAAAAGAAATTAATATTTAGAGGTGCTACTCTAAGAATAGGCCAAATGTCAGCGCTGGGTCAGGACCTCTGAAGAAATACATCCAAGAAAATGGGCAAGAGTAGCTCTAACTTAGAAACCACAGCAGAGTGTGACCAGATTCTTGTGGTAAAGATAAAATGAGAAATGTGGCTTTTTGAGACATTGGCAAATAATGATGAGAGAAAAACAGGATGAAATCTGAGAATTTGTATCAGAATTGGGAACCATTCTTCACAGGCTAAATTGATAGTTCCAACACTATGGCATCAGGGAGCTTGACTTCCACATACTAATATAGAAAAGAATAATATTCTGTGGTCTTGGTTGGTGGGCCCAGGAGAGCTTGCTTTTATGATCAAGTGTCTTGTTTTCGTTTTTTAAAGGATGATTTTAGTTTTTTGGTGAAGTTTTTATGATGACTGTTTTGGTTGAAAGGGAAAGAAGTACACAGACTACCTTTGGTTTATTTTAAGGATACGTGAGAATATGCAGCATTCATTTGTGAATTATTCATTCACAAATTACTTTTGGGCACCTACTCTGTGCCTGTGTGTACTATGCAATGGGAATAGAGCAGTGAGCAAGACAAATAAGGTACCTATCTTTATGAACCTAGTGTTTTAATGAGGGCAATAATCAATAAACAAGCAAACTGATGGGGATGAGAATAGCTAATAGTTAATAAACACTGCTAGGCACTGTTCTAAGCATATAATATCCATTATTTTATTTAATCTTCACAGTTCTATATAAACAGGGTATTAGTATTATCCTCATTTTACTCATAAGGAAATTCAGGCGCATAAAAGTAACATTCTCATGGTTACACAGCTGGTAACTGTAACAAGACAAATAACAAGAAAACAGCCAGAGTAAGGTAATATATAGTATGGACAGGGAAGTCCTCTTGGAAGAGATGACGATTGAGAGCTCATCCCATCAGAGAGCCAATAACTTAGCTCAGAGGGTGATGCACCTTTTCTTTGTCCACCTTGATTATCTAAGTAAGCTTCCTGTGTCCAAAAATGATCATTTGATTGATTTTATTTGTTGCTACTGAGAATGGAGTACCCTTACTAGGCAGTGTTCTTAGGATCCCCTCATGGGTAATTGGCCTCCCTCATGCTCTGCTCCTATTTAACCAGTGAAAGTAAATAAAATAATTCATCATCAAAAGTATTTGTGTTCTACACTACATAGTATAAATATGGAGATGGAAATCTTTGTCAGTTTTTAGAAAAGGAGCATTAATAATTTCATTTTGATACATGTTAATCATCAGAATTAATTTTGATTCAAATAAATCCGTAAAATATGAACTTCATTAATTCATCCTTGGAGAAAAAAAGAGATTCCAATAGTGCATACCTGTTTTTTTTTTTCTTTTTTCTTTTCTTTTACTTTAAGTTCTGGGATACATGTGTAGAACGTGCAGGTTTGTTACATAGGTAATAGTGCATATTCCTAAATAACTTAAAACGTAACTCTAATGAAAACAATCCATGATTATAAAATATGTATCATTTCTTGTTATTTTTTTTTTCAGACAGGTGCTTTAAGCCCTGTGAAAAGATGACCCACTTCTTTCCTACATAATCTATAACAATCAGGGCATAAACATTCATTCTAAAGGTGACAGATTTTTTAAGGATCATTCACCATCTAGAGTTTAAATAATGCTGTTTGGGGTTCTTCTTGTGTCCATGGTAACAGAGGAGCAGGTGTGAGGCAACAAGAAGCACATCAGAACAAACCAAGACTTCACTGATTTCCAGGCTTGTAGCTCTGAATGAGAGATGGACCTGAGACTTCTTTGGGCCATTTCTGCTCATGTTTTCTCTACTTATTTACGTTAAATTGAGCCAAAATGTGGTGTGGTAAAGTAATGGTGACTAATCCTATTATAGACTTCTTCAAAAGGGGTAATGCTTCCCCCTTTACCCACCCCCTCCCCTGACTTTTTTCCATAGTTCAGTTCTTAGCTGTTAAACATTGTAACAGAAAATTACCTGTTTCTCATTGTCAGCATCTGGTTTCCCACAGACTCAGATAATTGTCAGGAAGAGATTTGCCTTCAGTTAAAGCAACCCTATCCCCACTGTTACTAGGCCAGGCACCTCTGTTAGACCATCATAGAGCCAAATCTATAGAGGATTCTTTCTGGCTCTTTTCTGTATTACTAGAGGTATGCTATAGCAAAAAGACTGCAGGGAGCCATGGTGGTGAGTTAAGAGTCAAAATCTGTTTTGAAACTTAAAAATCCAGGGTCATTGAGGATGCAAGAAGTTGCCTGTTTTTGTAGAATCCATCTCACTTCTTCAGTCCCTTTGTATTATGGTTACAGGAAACTATCCAGCAGCACTTGACCTGGTAATGGAGGAAGCTATTTCACAGCCCACTGATCCCTTGACTCGTTTAGAAGTCAGAGTCAAAGGTTACAGAAGTAGTAATTGGGCCCAGATTCTCCCTGTCAGGAAAGACCTTGTTCCCCCCACCCCACCCCCTGCCTTCTACAAGTTAAGAGAAACTTATCTGTTATGAAACCATTCAATAAGAGGAAATGAAGAAACACCATCCTTGGCTGAAGTGTTCTCAAGCCCCAATGATACTATTTCTGTTTTCATGGGAGCTGCTTTTGCAGCTAGCTAGTATAAAATTTAGGTCTGATTTTTTACATTAAAATATCTCCCCTTAGATAAATAACTTGATTTATTTCAATCTATAAATAATATGAAGGATCTTTATTTGGTCCAAGCCCTGATATTCCTTCACACCACCACTCTGATAATTCCCTGAATACTCGTCTGGCAATCAAGTACACTCACACGAGTCTTAATTAACAAGTGTCATGCCATTAGCAATGTAAAGTCAGTCATCAAAAGTTAAGAAACTAGGCCAGATTATAGGCTCACACCTATAATCCCAGCACTTTGGGAAGCCAAGGTGGGAAAATCACTTGAGGCCAGGAGTTTGAGGCCATCCTGGGCAACACAATGAGACCCCGTCTCTACAAGAAGAATAAGAAGTTTAAAAAGCTTTACTTCGCCAGCAACAGAACAATTTAAAATTTTCAGTGCTTTTAATTTCTTCCATAATTTGCTCAGAACTCTAGCAGATCAATCTGTGGTGCCAGTGGCACAGGCTTGGCACTGGAGTAGGAAAGAATGACACAATTTGGCACCTTTAACCAGAAGATCTTTAATGAGCTGGCATGGGGGTGGAGGGGACAGAGAGGAAGGAAGGACAGTTAGGATTTTGGCAGTAACACAAAGGTTCTTCTTCCCTGAGAAAAGTGAAATGAAAGTCAAATGAAGCTTCGCTCTGCTTTTAGAATTTGCTAAGATGTTTGTCTGTCTCTAAGCTCCCGGCCCCCTTGCAGGTGCATCATTATAGTCAGTGACTTCTCCAAAAAACAAATTGTCTCTCAGGATCCTTCAGGAGGGGTCATATCTAACCAATTTCTTGTCTGAGGACATAATTGTGATTCCCTTCTTCAACTATCAGATGCAATGCTACCAGCACTGCAGAAACTGTCTTATCAGAAAGTGGCACAAGTGTGTACATTTCTTCTAGGTCACAGTTCTAGTATTGCTGAGTTCTGGGGCTGCAACAATAGATAATAGTACAATGAGAGATGTTTGGGAAAAGCATTGTTTCCTGGGTGGCCGTAGAATCAGACTTGAAATCATCCCTTTGTCATTAAATAATATCAACAACAAATGTCTTTGTTAATGTCATTGTATTATAATTTTCTAGGTCTAGATTATTGCTAGGGATGATAATACCTATCTTCTAGGGTTGTTATGCAAATCACATGAAATTACACATGCAAGATGTCTGGCTATATATAATTCATCTTCATTATGTGTTGTTCTCCTTAAGCTCCACTTTTCTGGGATTTTTGTATCTCTGTGGATCTGGATAGTCTTCCTTTTCTCTCACTTTAAATGGCATCAGAGTTGAAGATCTTGAGGACTTTTTAGTCTCTCTTTTGTTTTTTGTTGTTGTTGTTGTTACTGGTTTGTTTTTGTTTTTGTTTTTTGAGATAGTGTCTCACTCTGTCACCCAGGCTGGAGTTGTGGCACAAACATGGCTCATTGCAGCCTTAACCTCCTGGGCTCGAGCAATCCTCCTGCCTCAGCTTCCCATGTAGCCATGACCACAGGTGCGTGCCACCATAACCAGCTAACTTTTTTTTTCTTTTTTATAGAGACAGGGGTCTCATTTTATTGCTCAAACTGGTCTTGAACTCCTGGGCTCATGTTATCCTCCTGCCTCAGCCTCCCAAAATGCTAGAATTACAGGTGTGCGCCACTGTACCTGGCCTCTCTTACTTTCTATAACACTTCTTTCTTGCCCTGTATTTTGTGTACGTTTTTGGAGACTAAAACATTCAATGATTGCTTGCATGACTCTTAACCACTTCACTCATCATTTAGTTCATTCACAGAATAGCCTAAGAAAGTTTTTCTATCTTTGTTTTCTTTGCATATGCCATTTTCTCACTTCCTGTCTTTACCCCCTTTCCTCTAGATACAGAATTTTAAAACTCAAGGTGTAATGGGAGACTTGAGTCAGTCAACTCTATCCAACTTGTGTTGTTCCCACTCTTAGCTCTAGCAGTACAGTGATGGGCTCAGGGTAATGAAAAGCAGACTTTCTCTGCTGAGGTCATTGCTCCTCATGCTGGCAGACTGCTCCAGGAAGCTGTTTATCTATGCTTGCAGAGCCAAGCTCCAGCCTCTGAACAGTTGGAATGTATTGAGAAACCACAGAGCCCAAAGAGAGAACATTACACAGGCAGTTCCAGGCAGGGAGAGTATATTTACACCGGACAAACTGCAGCTTACATGTGTGGGGATAATTGTTCATCTGCACACTCTCATACTTTACCTTCTATGCAATCTATATACCCTCTCAAGAAGGTTTAACCAGGAGAACTTGTACTGCTATGTCCAAATTACCCTGAACATCCCCTAAAATGTCATAAGGAAAAAGAGATACTACAGAAAATTTGATGTAAAAACTTTTTAAGATAGTGGTTTTTTTGTTTTTGTGAGTCAAATTTTATGTTTAGAATCTTAGACCATGTAAGCCTGATCACTAAAGCATTCAAAAACACTGTTTCTTGCATGGAAATGTTTTTCTTCATCCCTTTACAAAAATATTAAGTATTGTTATAGAGCTTCAAATGTGCTCTATATTAATAGGAATATAAGATATGGTCACTTCCCTGTAAGATGTAATCTGGTTAAAGAGGTAAAACTCATTGAATAACGAACAATTACAGAGCAATACAAGACCTTATATACTGGCATTAAGTTATATGGCCCAGTACACTGAGAATTGAGAGTAAGGAAAAATAATGGCTATTAGTTAAGTAAAATTAGTTGAGTCATTATAGAGGAGTTTGTCTTAATTTTGGAAAGGAAGGTAGAGTTTGGATAAACAAAACAGAAAGGAGACATATTTTGCAACATGAAAGCACCATAACATAGTGGTTAAGAACATGGACTTTGGAATCAGATAGGTCTATGTTAGAGGGCCTGCCACTTTCTGGTATGAGATCTTGGGCAGATTGCTTACCTCATCTATAAAATAGGGAGACTCATATATAAAATATAAAATTCCATGTTACATAATTGTTGGAATGATTAAATGAGTTAATGAAAGTAAAGTGCTTGGCATTTCACTTAAGATACAATAAGTGTTGAATTAATTGGTAGCTACTGCTACTACTGTTGTTCACTCATTCATTCAATATATATTTATTGAGTGCCTACGTCTTAGCGTTCTAGATACTAGGGATATAGCAGTGAAAAAAACAGACCAGAAATTTCAACTCTTATGGAGCTTCCATTCTGAAATTGTTTTCATTTTACCTTTTTAGAATGTGTGTGAATAATTTTGGACTTACACAAAGTTTAAAAAAATCTATATATGGAGTTCCCACATCCATTTCATACAGCTTCTACTAATGTTAACATTTCCTGTATCCATAATATAACTGCCAAAATCAAGAACTTAATATTAATTCAAAACTATCAACTAATCTATACGTCTTATTTACATTTTCACCTCATTTTTGAAGGGCAGTTTTTCTCCTGAGATAAATTCTAGGTTGGCAGCTGTTTTACCATTCCATTATCTTTTGGTTTCTACTGACTTTGTTGAGAAGTTGCTCTCAGTTTTATTCTTGCTTCTTTGAAAATAATCTTTTTTTAAATCTCTGGATGGTTTTTGGATATTTCTACTTGGTCTTTGGTTTTTGATAGTTTTAGTGTAATGTGTCTAGTTTTGCTTTTCTTTATATTTAAACTATTCGGTGTTCTTAGTGCTTCTTGAACCTATAGCTTGATATCATTTATCAGTCCTGGAAAATTCTCAATAATTAGCTCTTCAAATTTACTTCTGTTCTACTCTCTCTCTGTCTCTGTCTCTTTTTTTTTTTTGAGGCAGGATCTCTGTCTGTCACCCAGGTTGGAGTGCAGTGGTGCAGTCATGGCTCACTGCAGCCTCTACCTCCTGGGCTCAGGCAATCCTCTTGCCTCACTCAGCCTCCCAAGTGGCTGGGACCACAGTTGCACGCCACCACACTCAGCTAATTTTTCTTTTTTTTTTTTTAGAGATAGGGTCTTGCCATCTTGCCCAGACTGGTCTCAAACTCCTGGGCTCAAGTGATCCTCCTGCCTCGCCCTCCCAAAGTGCTGGGATTACAGACATGAGCCAACACGACTGGCCTCTACCCTCTCTTTACTCCTATTGGGATTCTAATTACACAAACATTAGACCTTTTCATAGTATTCTCTGTCTCTTATGCTCTTTTTTGCATTTTCTATCATTTTGTGTGGTTTTTTTTTTTTTTTTTTGAGACAGAGTCTCACTCTGTCACCCAGGCTGGAGTGCAGTAGCACTATCTTGGCTCACTGCAACCCAGGTTTGCCTCCCAGGTTCAACCCACTCTGCCTTCCAGGTTCAAGTGATTCTTCTGCCTCAGCCTCCTGAGTAGCTGGGATTACAGGCGCCCGCCACCGTGGCTGGCTAATTTGTGTTTTTAGTAGAGATGGGGTTTCACCATGTTGGGCAGGCTGGTCTCAAACTCCTGACCTCAAATGATCTGCCTGCCTCGGCCTCCCAAAGTGCTGGAATTACAGTCATGAGCCACCATGCCCAGCCCATCATTTTGTAGTTTATGCTTTATTCTGGATATTTTCTTCTGATCTATTTTCCAGGTCATTAATTCTCTCTTCATTTCTGTGTAATTTACTATTAAACCCATCTACTGAGTTCTTAATTCTAATTATTGTATTTTTTTTAGTTCAAGTATTTTTATTCAGTTTTTGTTTGTTTCCTTGCTAAATCTTGTCTTTCATTTGCTTGAACATAGTAAATAAAGCATGGTTATTACAAAGTCCATAATTTATTGTCTGGATACCCTGTGGGTCTGTTTCTGTTTTCTGTCCTATCCATTTTTTTTTTACTCCATTATCTTATCTTGTGTTATACTTTTTTTTTTCTCTAGTTGAGTTATGTAAATTGTGTATGAGTTATGTAAATTGAAAAACTATACAGATAATGTGAGGCCCAGAATGATGTTATCTTTCTTCGGAGGGGATTTATATTTGCTTTTGGCAGATGGCCTGGGCACTAGCAATCCTGGATTACCTCAATCCCATGAGGGTTTGAAAGGATTTGAATATAGATTTACATATCAGGGAGGGCTGATTTTCAGTATAGCTCTGAGGAGTGCCAAAAGAGCTTTAGGGTTTACCAGAGTCCCAGCCCCCAACGTGGGTGGGTCCTGAACTCTAATTTTTTTTTTCTTTTCTTTTTGAGACTGAGTCTCACTCTGTCGCCCAGGCTGGAGTGCAGTGGAATGATCTTGGCTCACTGCAACCTCTGCCTCCCAGGTTCAAGTGATTCTCCTGCCTCAGCCTCCCAAGTAGCTAGGATTACAGGCATGCGCCACCATGCCAGGCTAATTTTTTGTTTTTAGTAGAGACGGGGTTTCACCGTGCTGGCCAGGCTGGTCTCGAACTCCTGACCTGGTGATCTGCCCGCCTTGGCCTCTCAAAGTGCTGGGATTACAGGTGTGAGCCACCGCGCCCAGCCAACTCTGATTTTTTATCTGCAAGCCCTAACAGTCATTTGAAAACTCAGGAACTTAACATTAATTCAAAATTATTAACTGCTTAGTGTATCAGTTGAATCTTCCAGAACTGGCAGAGGCCCCTAGAGCTACCAGTGATATAATAATACCTTATTTCTGAAGTGGTGATAAGTATAAATGATATTGTGAGATATCTGGTATGACAGTAATGTTATATGAAAATATCTGAGGTTTCTTTTTTTTTTATTTTAAAGTTTTTTGTAAAGATTTGGTCTTGCTATATTGCCCAGGCTACTCTCAAACTCCAGTCCTCAAGTCATCCTCCTGCCTCAGCCTCCTAAAGTGCTGGGATTACAGGTGTGAACCACTGTGCCTAGCCAATATCTGAGATTTCTATTATTGAAAGAGTCACAGGTACTGTTAATTCTGCTATGCTTATATTCATAATAGAAGGAAATGCCAAATTCCAGTTAGAGGTTAGTAAAAATAAACATAAAAATTTCCCTGGCTCATGCCTCCCAGCACTTTGGGAGGCTGAGCAAGCAGATCACAAGGTCAGGAGATCGAGACCATCCTGGCTAACACGGTGAAACCCCGTCTCTACTAAAAATACAAAAAAATTAGCCGGGCGTAGTGGCAGGCTCCTGTAGTCCCAGCTTCTCAGGAGGCTGAGGCAGGAGAATGCCAGGAACCCAGGAGGTGGAACTTGCAGTGAGCCAAGATCACACCACTGCACTCCAGCCTGGGCAACAGAGCAAGACTCCATCTAAAAAAAAAAAAAAATTTCCCCATCCAAGTGTGTGGATCTCTTGAATTTAGTCCATGGACCCTTCTGTTTAGAAACCCTACACATTGGGAAAAGTGGCACTAAATGCTCAGCTCACCTTTCTCGGTTTTATTCTCTCATAACTTGGCCTTGTCATTCTTCATTTGCCTTGGTGGCTCTCTGATGACTTCAGACAATTGTCTTTAATAATTTATCCATTTTTTTCTCAGCCAGAAGAGTTAGTCTGAATTACCTACTCTACTTTTATTGGAGGAAGAACTCTTTTAAAACTTGCATTCTGATGGAACATATTAATAATTAATTGAAGTAGAAAATATCATACACTGCAAGGGATCATAAAGGAATCTAATTTGACTCATGGAGGACTAGTACAAGGTAAAAAGCAACAAACAGAAAATATATAATGAGGATAGGGCCAGTTTGTGGAAGGCTCAATTATATTGAAATAAGTAGAAAGGTAAAATGGCTGAGTGTGGTGGCTCATGCCTGTAATCCCAGCACTTTGGGAGGCCAAGGCGGGAGCATCAGCTGAGGTCAGGAGCTCGAGACCAGTCTGGCCAACATGGTGAAACCCCATTTCTACTAAAAATAGAAAAATTAACTGGGTGTGGTGGCAGGCGCCTGTAATCCCAGCCACTTGGGAGGCTGAGGCAGAAGAATTGCTTGAACCTGGGAGGCAGAGGTTGCAGGGAGGTTGCAGTGACCCAAGATCGCACTACTGCACTCTAGCCTGGGCAACAGAGTGACAGAGTAAGACTCTGTCTCAAAAAGAAAAAAAAAAAAGGCAAAGACAGTACCTCATAAATGCTGAGAAACTCATTGTTTGGTCTTCTTTTAATTTTTAAAATTCAGTAACTATTTATTAAATAGTTATCATATGCCAATCACTGTGTGTCAGATATGGTCCTCAAGAAATTCACTGTCATGTAAAAATTAGATAGTGACACAAATACAATTAAAATAGAGCATTAGAAGTTCTGGACTAGTGAGTAAACTTTGACAGGAAAAGTGATTATTTATACGGTCAGGAAAGAATTCACAGAATAGTGACATTACTTTAGTTTTAAAGAATGTGTAGATAATTATCAGACAGAGAAGGGAGAATGGAACTCCGGGAAGCGAAGACTACTTGGGAAAGGAGTGGAAATAAAAAGTAGATCCCAAGTTTAGTGTGCCTTGGCAAAAAGAGGAAAGTGGATGGGAATGGAGATCATGTTGAGAAATGAAATTCCTCAAAAGAGTGGGACCAGCTTTTCTTCAAAGAGTCTCACTTTATACAAATTCCTTAGCAGTAAATGTTCTTGGCCGAAGCAACAGAATCTGTCTCTGGCTATCTTAAGCAAAGAGACTGGAGTGGAAAGATGTGTCAGTTGCAGTAGCTGCTTATGGATCAGACTGTTGTGGTGAGACCTTTGCCTAGTTTCCTGATGCTCAGCCTCCAAAGCTCCTTTGATTCCTGTCTGTTTTTCAAGTCTGATGGTTCAGCCACCTGTGGATTTTGTGAGCCACTAATAATACCCTTCCAGCAGAGCCCTTTTTTGCTTAAGATAGTGAGATTTGGTTTCTGTTGCTTGCAACCAAGAACCCTATTACTGTTATTAATTTTTTTGGTACATTCTTGAGTCATTTAGGAGTGTATTAGTTACCAGATGAAACTGAATTCTCATAAATGTTATTTGGTAGTGACTTTTACTTTGTAGGGAAAAAGAGGTATGATTGGACTGTTATTCTTATTTACAGGTAATATTTAGATTTTGTTTGATGTTAACATTGTCCCTGGTAAATTTTTTTTCTTCTCTCAAGCTTCAGTGTGATTCCCCAGGAAAATCTTGGAAATTGCCAATAGAGAAGATGTATTACTAAGTATCAGAAGTTTTCTTGGAAGGACATCTAATCAGTTTCCCAAGATGTGATTCTGCCTGTTCAGTAGTTGCTTGAGTGCTGATGAAATTCCCCCCAAACACTTCCTAATATATTATTGAAATATTTGAGATAAAGGAAAGCTGAACATATTAAAACTAACTTTTAAGTGGTGAGAGAAGTGGAATTGAAGTCTATTTGAGGAATTTGAAACATTTATCACCCACGGTTTTTCCAAAAATACACATTTGTGTCAGTCTGTCAAACTTTTTATCAAAAAAAACTGTGAATTATCCATTTAAAATACATTTTTATTACATTTTCTTTTGTATCTGAGAAATATGCCAGATGCTAGAAATTTCCTAGAAGTCTCTGACACTTACAGATTGAAAGATGAATGACGAGAAGACAAGAATTTGGGTATCCAGATTAATAGATAGAACTTTACAACTATTGACTTCTTGTTTGCTCTTGTTGAGTTTTGAAAAGGAATTAGGCAAGGTAGATGAAAATTGAGATTCTTCTCCCTTCAGTACCCATGTGATTTAACACAGCCATAGAAGGCTCCAAGTTTTGGGGTGTGGGCACAATTTCAAAGATATATTTCTGTTAAGCTTCTTGAGAGTGATATGAAGAAGAAACGAAGTATAGAGTCTCTCAGATGCAAAAATCACTTAGAGGTAGGCCATGTATCCATCCTTATCACACTTCACTTTTTCCAAGAACTACGACTGGCTTGTCTTTTATGGCTTTTTAAGAATCTAACTTCATTGTGTAATCAGCTTATTTCCTCTCCATTATTAATGCCCTAATTGGCAGGTTTTCTGACCCATTTTCTTTTCTGTGATGCTCTTCTAGATGTCTAAACTTTTCATATCACAACATGGATTTAGGTAGTTTTTCAGTAATAAAAGTTGGTGTGAATATGCAGTAGTATGTGGATTAATTAACATACATTTAACAAATGTTTATTGAAGGCCTACTGCACCCTAGACATGTAATAAATAAATAAACAAATAAATTAGTAAGGTAGCTTCAGATAGTGATAAATTCTATTAAGAAAATCAGGAGCTGGACATGATGGCTCGTGCCTATAATCTCAGCGACTTGGGAGGCTGAAGCGGGAGGATTGATTGAGGCCAGGGGTTCAAGACCAACCTGGGCAACTTAGCAGTACCTCGTTTAAAAAAAAAAAAAAATTAGCCAGGCTTAGTGGCACACACCTATAGTCCCAGCTACTCAGGGGGCTGAGGCAAGAGGATTGCTTCAGCCCAGTGAACTGTGATCATCCCACTGCACTCCAACCTGGGCAACAGAGTGAGACTGTGTCTCCAAAGAAAGAAAATAAAGGAGGGCTTTGGGATACTGAATGACTGGGAGATGGAAATCTGCTTTCAATAGTGTAGTCAGAGAAGGCCTCACTGAGGCTTTCTATTGCCATTGCTATTTTAGATACTTGCTTAAAGAAAGAGAGGTGGTCTTTTAAAAAGTATATTCTTGATTAAGATAATGGAGAGAGAAGAGGAAGAATAAAGGGATATTACAACCTGTAGCTGTATAGGGGAAAGGAAGAGAAAAAAGATAGGGGATAGGGGATAGCAAAGCAAACTTTATTTGCTTTGTAGATAGCTGTATAGGGGAAAGGAAGAGAAAAAAGAAAAAGAGAAGCTTGAACTTTATTATTTGCTTTGTAAATAATTTGCGACCATTGACTTCCATTTCAAGGATATAATAATGATAGGAATTGGCTGGCAGGTACGACTGGATTCACAATGGGAGCCGTTTCTTTAAATTATCCCACTAGGTCTTCTCTGAGGTGCCTTCTATATAAATCAGGATTCATAATCTCCCTGATTTTACAGGAGCCAGGAACTGAGTCTTCTTTTCTTTCTATCTCTTATAGGAATAAAAGGGGGAAATGAACATTTTTTTATACTACAGAGGTCAGGTATCCTTGGGTCTAATGTTAAACTTAAAACAGAAATTTCTGAGAGAGCCCTTTTATCCTTTGTTATTTAGAAAATACTTGACCCTCCTGTGCCCTTGCTGTATTGGTGTGAGACAGAATGGTTATATATATATGTTATTATATAAATAATAACATATATATAATAATATATGTTATATAAATAATAACATATATAATAATATATGTTATATAAATAATAACATATATATTTTATTATATAAATAACATAATAATATATTATTATATAAATAACATATATAATCATATATATAGCATATATAACCATATGTAGTTATGTATAAATGGTTATATATATATAACATATATAACCATATGTAGTTATATATAAATGGTTATATATATTTATTTATTTATTTATTGTTGTTGTTTTGTTTTGTTTTAAGTTCCAGGGTACATGTACAGGATATGCAGGTTTGTTACATAGATAAACATGTGTGCCATGGTGATTTGCTGCATCTCTCAACCCATCACCTAGGTATTAAGCCCAGCATGCAATAGCTATTTTTCCTAATATTCTCCCTCCTGCACCCCTCCCAACAGACCCCAGTGTATGTTGTTCCCATCCCCGTGTCCATGTTTTCTCACTGTTCATCTCCCACTTGTAAGTGAGAACATGCAGTGTTTGGTTTTCTGTTTCTGTGTTAGTTTGCTGAGGATAATGGCTTCTAGCTCCATCCATGTCCCTGCAAAGGACATGATCTCATTCCTTTTTATGGCTGCATAGTATTCTATGGTGTATATGTACCACATTTTCTTTATGCAGTCTATCATTGATGGGCATTTGGGTTGATTCTATGTCTTTGCTATTGTGAATGAACATATGCATGCATGTATCTTTACAATAGAATAATTTATATTCCTTTGGGTGTATACCCGGTAATGGGATTGCTGAGTCAAATGGTATTTCTGGTTCTAGGTCTTTGAGGAATCATCACACTATCTTCCACAATGGTTGAACTAATTTACATTCCCACCAACAGTGTAAAAGTGTTCATATTTCCCCACAGCCTTGCCAGCATCTGTTGTTTTTTGACTTTTTAATAATAGCCAGGTGCAGTAGCTCACACCCATAATCCTAACGCTTTGGGAGGCCAAGGTGGGTGGATTGTTTGAGCCCAGGAGTTTGAGACCACCCTGGGCAACATGACAAAACCCCATCTCTACAAAAAAATACAACAAAATTAGCCATGCATGGCAGTGCACACCTGTAGTCCCAGCTACTTGGTATGGCTTGAGCCCAGAAGGTCAAGGCTGCAATTAGCCATGAGTATGCCATTGTACTCCAGCCTGAGTGACACAGTGAGACCCCCATGAAAAGAAAGAGAGAAAGAAAAAAAGAAAGGAAAAAGAAAGAAGGAAGGAAGGAAGAAAGGAAGGAAGGAAGGAGAGAAAGAAAGAGAAAAGAAAGGAAGGAGGGAGGAAGAAAGAGAGAAGAGAAAGAAAGAATAAAAGAGAGAAAGAAACAGAAAAGAAAGAGAAAGGAAGGAAGGAAGAAAGAAAAAGAAAAAAAAAAGAGAGAAAGGAAAGAAAGAAAGCCTGGCGCGGTGGCTCATGCTTGTAATCCCAGCACTTTGGGAGACTGAGGCGGGTGGATCACCGATCACCTAAGTTGGGAATTTGAGATCAGCCTGACCAACGCGGAAAAACCCCGTCTCTACTAAAAATACAAAATTAGCCAGGCGTGGTGGTGCATGACTATAATCCCAGCTATTCGGGAGGCTGAGGCAGGAGAATCACACTTGGACCCGGGAGGCAGAGGTTGTGGTGAGCAGAGATCACACCATTGCACTCCAGCCTGGGCAACGAGCGAAACTCTGTCTCAAAGAAAGAGAGAGAGACAGAAAGAAAGAGAGAGAGAAGGAAAGGAAGGAAGGGAGGGAGGGAAGGAAGGAAGGAGGGAGGGAGGGAGGGAAAGAGAAAGAAATTAGAAAAAGAAGAGCAATTTAAAAGTTAGGGGGGAAGGGGATGGAAAGAGTAAAGATTAGAGTAGAAATCAATGAAATAGATACCAGAAAAACAGTAGAGAAAATTAGTGAAGCCAAGCAGGTTCTTTGAGAAGATAAATAAAATTGGAAAATCATGAGCCAGACTGATCACAACAAAAGAGAGAAAAGACACAAATTACCAATATCAGGAACGAGAGAGATACATCATTTCAGATTCTATAGGTATTAAGAGATAATAAGGAAATATTATCAATTTTATACCAATAAATTCAATGACTTAGACCAAACGGACAAAGACACAAAGGACATTCAAGAATAAATAGATAACTTGAAGAAACAGAATTTGTAGTTAAAAATAATCTCACAGGCTGGGCACGGTGGCTCACGCCTATAATCCCAGCAATCCAAGGCAGGCAGATCGCGAGGTCAGGAGACTGAGACCATCCTGGCCAACATGGTGAAACCCCGTCTCTACTAAAAAAAAAAAATACAAAAATTAGCCAGGCATGGTGGTGCGCGCCTGTAATCCCAGCTACTCAGGAGGCTGAGGCAGGAGAATCACTTGAACTCGGGAGGAGGAGGCTGCAGTGAGCCAAGGTCATGCCACTGCACTCCAGCCTGGCGACAGAGCAAGACTCCGTCTCAAAAACAAACAAACAAACAAACAAAATATATATATATATATATATGTATATATGTATATATATCAGAAACTCCAGGCCCAGGTGGCTTCACTGGTGAATTCTACCAAGCATATTAGGAAGAAAGAACACCAGTTCTACACAAATGCTTCCAGAAAATTGAAAAGAAGTACTTCTGAACTCAATCTAGGAGACTAGCATTATTCTAATACCCAAACAAAACAAAGACATTTCCAGAAAAGAAAACTGCAAACCAATATTCCTTGTCACAAAAATTCTTAAAATTTTAGTAAATTGAATCCAACAATATATAAAAACCATGTGGGGTTTATTCCAGGAATGCATGTGGTGGTTTCACATTTAAAAATCAATGTAAACTTAAAAATTCTGGAAAAAGAAACGTGTAACCCACCATATAAAAAGAAAAAAAAAGATCATTTCAATAAATAGAGAAAAAGCATTTTATAAAATCAAGCATTCATTCCTGATTCAAAAAAACAAAAACAAGACTGTTCATGCTGTCTCTCACCTGTAATCCCAGCACTTTGGGAGGCTGAAGCAGGAGGATTGCTTGAGCCCCAGAGGTGGAGGTTGCAGTGAGCTGAGATCATGCCACTGTACTCCAGCCTGGGCAATAGAGCCAGACCTTGTCTCAAACAACAACAACAAAGACCACCTAGCAAAGCAGAAATAGAAGGGAATTTTTTCACCCAGTGAAGGGCATCTACGAAAAACCTATCAAACTTAATGGTGAAAGACAGAAGACTTTCCTGCTAAAATCAGGAACAGGGCAACGATTTCCACTCTCACCATTTTTGTTCAACATTGTCCTGGAGGTTCTAGCCAGTGGATAAGGCAAGAAAACTTGAAAAAAAAACAAGTTTGTTCACATAGGACATGATTGTCTATATAGAAAAGCCTATGGAATCTACCAAAAAAAAAAAAAAAAAAAAAAACGCTACTAGAACTAATAAGTGAATTTATCAAGGCTGTATATCAATATACAAAAATTGTATTTTTGTATTCCAGCAAAGAACAATTGGAAATTTAAAATTTAAAAGCAGTGTCATTTACAATAGCATCAAAAAATACAAAATACTTAGAAATAATTCTGACAAAAGGTTTACACTGAAAATTACAAAACATTGCTGAGAGGAATGTAACAAAGTATGGTACAAAGTATATGGTAACAAAGTATATCAGTTGTGGACAGGAGGTCACAGGCAGACAGGAGGGAGGAATTCCAAATAGGGTCAAAGGAAACTTTGGGAGGTAATGGATATGTTCATTATCTTGATTGTGGTGATGGTTTCTTGGGTATACACAT
Organism: Pan troglodytes; assembly: GCF_028858775.2. Classification (NCBI taxonomy): domain Eukaryota; kingdom Metazoa; phylum Chordata; class Mammalia; order Primates; family Hominidae; genus Pan; species Pan troglodytes. The sequence continues at coordinate 51,033,464 of NC_072407.2, forward strand.
ATATAAAAACTTACCAAATTATATGTGTACTTTTTCATTTAGTACTTTTTTTTTTTTTTTTGAGATGGAGTCTCGCTCTGTCGCCCAGGCTGGAGTGCAGTGGCCCAATCTCGGCTCACTGCAAGCTCCGCCTCCCAGGTTCACGCCATTCTCCTGCCTCAGCCTCCCGAGTAGCTGGGACTACAGGCGCCCACCACCACGCCTGGCTAATTTTTTTTTTTTTTTGTATTTTTAGTAGAGATGAGTTTTCACCATGTTAGCCAGGATGGTCTCGATCTCCTGATCTCATGATCTGCCCGCCTCAGCCTCTTAAAGTGCTGGGATTACAGGTGTGAGCCACCATGCCCAGCCACTTTTTCATTTAGTTCTAAGAATTTTTTTTTTTTTTTTTTGAGATGGAGTCTCACTCTGTTCCCCAGGCTGGAGTGCAGTGGCGCAATCTTGGCTCACTGCAACCTCCACTTCCCAGGTTCAAGCGGTTCTCCCACCTCAATCACCCGAGTAGCTGGGACTACAGGTGCATGCCATCACGCCCAGCTAATTTTTGTATTTTTAGTAGAGATGGGGTTTCACCATATTGGTCAGGCTGATCTTGAACTGCTGACCTCGTGATCTTCCCGCCTTGGCCTCCCAAAGTGCTGGGATTACAGGCGTGAGCCACAGTGCCCGACCAGTTCTATGAATTTTTAACACATGTATATATACAGAACAATTTCATCACCACAAAAAACTCCATACTATCCCTTTATAATCACACCCTCTTCTGTCTCCCAACGCAAACCCCTGACAACCACTGATTTGTTCTCCATCACTATAGTTTTGTCTTTTCAACAATGTCATATCAATGGACTTATACAATATATAAACTTTTTTTTTTTTTTTTTTGAGACAGAGTCTCACTCTGTTGCCCAGGCTGGGGTGCAGTGGCACGACCTTGGCTCACTGAAACCTCCCCTTCTTGGGTTCAGGCAATTCTCAGGCCTCAGCCTCCCAAGTAGCTGGGATTACAAGCAGACATCACCACGCCTGGCTAATTTTTGTGTTATTAGTAGAGATGGGATTTCACCATGCTGGCCAGGCTGGTCTCGAACTCCTGGCCTCAAGTGATCTGCCCACCTTGGCCTCCCAAAGTGTTGGTATTACAGGCGTGAGCCACTGTGCCCAGTTTTATACAGTATATAACGTTTTGAGATTAGCTTTTTTCACTCTGCATAATGCTTTGAGAGCTTTGAGATTCCTCCAGGTTGTGGCGTGTGTCAGTACTTTGCTTCTTTTTATTGCTGAGTAGTATTGTATTGTATATATGTACCACAATCTGTTTATCCATTCACCCTTGGAAGGATATTTGGGTTTCCCCCAATTGGCAATTATGAATAGAGTTGCTATAAATACTCATGTACTCATTTCTGTGTGAACATACATTTTCTTTTCTCTGAATTGTGTACCCAAGAATAAGATTGCTCACTCAATCACATGGTATGTTTAGCTTTTTTTTTTTTTTTTTTTTTTTGAGATGGAGTCTTACTCTGTCACCCAGGCTGGAATGCAGTGGTGCAATGTTGGCTCACTGCAACCTCTGCTGCCTGGGTTCAAGTGATTCTCCTGCATCAGCCTCCCGAGTACCTGGGATTACAGGCACCTGCCACTGCGCCTGGCTAATTTTTGTAGTTTTAGTAGTTACAGGGTTTCACCATCTTGGCCAGGCTGGTCTTGAACTCCTGACCTCGTGATCCACCTGCCTCTGCCTCCCAAAGTGCTGGGATTACAGGCATGAGCCACTACGCCCAGCCATGTTTAGCTTTTTAAGAAAATGCCACAGTGTTGTCCAGAGTGGCTGTACCAGTTAGTATTTCTACCAGCAATATATGAGTGATTGGGTTGTTCTATATCCTTGTCAGCACTTGGCACTGTCAGTATTTTTCATTTTAACTATTCTAATAGGTATCTCATTGTGGTCTTGATTTGCATTTCTCAAGTGGCTAATGATGTTGAAAAACTTCTTATTTGCCATTCACATATCCTCTTTGGTGAAGTGTCTGTTCAAACTTTTGCCCATTTTTAAATTGGGTTGTTTGTTTTCCTACTATTGAGTTTTGAGTGTTGTTTATATATTCTGGATACAAGTCCTTTGTAATTTGCAAATATTTTCTACTAGCATTTAGCTTGTATTTTCATTCTCTTCTCAGTGTTATATACAGAGCAAAAGTTTATTTTTTTTTTTTTGAGACAGAGTTTTGCTCTTGTTGCCCAAGCTGGAATGCAATGGTGCAATCTCAGCTTATAGCAACCTCCGCCTCCCAGGTTCAAATGATTTCTCCTGCTGCAGCCTCCCGAGTAGCTGGGATTACAGGCACGTGCCACCACGCCTGTCTAATTTTTTGTATTTTTAGTAGAAACAGGGTTTCACCATGTTAGCCAGGCTGGTCTTGAACTCCTGACCTCAGGTTATCCACCCGCCTCGGCCTCCCAAAGTGCTGGGATTACAGGCATGAACCACCGTGCCCAGCCTAAAGGTTTTTAATTTTGATGAAATTCAATTTATTGATTTCTGTGTTTTTTGGATCATGCTTTTGGTGTCATATCTAAGAACTCTGCCTAATTTCCAGATTGCAAAGATTTTCTCCTGTTTTTCCTCTAAATTTTTTTTCTTTTTTTGAGATGGAATATTGCTCTTTCACCCAGGCTGGAGTACAATGGTGCCATCTTGGCTCACTGCAACCTCTACCTTCCAGGTTCAAGCAATTCTCCCTGCCTCAGCCTCCCGAGTAGCTGGGATTACAGGTGCTCGTCACCACGCCCTGCTAATTTTTGTATATTTAGTAGAGACAGGGTTTTGCCATGTTGGCCAGGCTGATCTTGAACTCCTGACCTCAGGTGATCCACCTGCCTCTGCCTCCCAAAGTGCTGGGATTACGGGCATGAGCCACCTCGCCTGGCCCCTTTAAAAGTTTTATAGGTTTATCTTTCACATTTAGATCCAAGATCCACTTGAGTTCACTTTTTTATGTAAAGTTTGAATGAGGTTCTTTTCTCTTTTTTTACATTTTGCATTTGTTGAAAAAAGTATCTTTTCTCCATTGAATTGCTTATGTGCCTTTGCTGAAAATCAATTTGCCACGCTGTCTTTGTGTGATTTCTCTAATTTTTTTGTGTGTGTGTGACGGAGCCTCATTCTGTTGCCCAGGTTGCAGTGCAGTGGCATGATCTCAGCTCACTGCAACCTCCACCTCCCGGATTCAAGTGATTCCCCTGCCTCAGCCTCCCGAATAGCTAAGATTACAGGCGTGCACCCCCAAGCCTGGCTAATTTTTGCATTTTTAGTAGAGACACGGTTTCACCATGTTGGCCAAGGTGGTCTCAAACTCCTGACCTCAAGTGATCCACCCACTTCGGCCTCCCAAAGTGCTAGGATTACAGGCATGAACCACTGCACCTGGCCTCTCTAATTTTTAAGAAAACATTTTCTTCCATTTTGTGGGTTGCTTTTTTACCCTGTTGATAGTGTCTTTTGATGCACTTAAAAATAATTATGAAGTCCAATTTATCTTTTCAATAGAAATTATTTTGCCTTTAAAAATGTTTACTTTAAGGCTAACACATAAAGATTAATGTATATACTAGCAATGTACAATTGAAAACCATTTATACATGAAAAAAACCATTTATGAGAGCTCTTCCAAAATGAGATATTTAGGTATAAATCTAACAAAACATGTACATAGCCTGTGTATGCTACAAAATGCTGGTAAAAGAAAACAAAACTGTAATAAATGGACAGACAAACTGTATTCATGGATTGGAAGATTAAACATAGTAGAGATATTGATTTCCCGCCCCCACGCCTTTTTTTTTTTTTTTTTTTTTTTTTGGAGTCTCACTCTGTTGCCCAGGCTGGAATGCAGTGGCGCGATCTCAGCTCAATGCAACCTCTGCCTCCTGAGTTCAAGAGATTCTCCTGCCTTAGCAGGAGAATTCCTCCCATGAATCACAAATGTTCTTAATAGCATCTACAAGGTGAATTTACTTTGCCCAGATCCACCAGGAATTACTGTCTATGACAACTATAGCCTTATGAAATGTATTTCTTAAATAAGACTTGAAGTTGAAATTATTCCTTAATCCCTGGGCTGTAGAATGTATGTTGTGTTAGCAGGTATGAAAACAACATTGATCTCCTAGTCAGTGAGCAGTAATATTTTCAAAGTAATCTTTTTTTTTTTTTTTAAAGAGTAAGTCTTTACTTACTCCTTTAAAGTGGGCTTAAAATATTCAGTAAACCATGCCATAAACAGATGTTCTTTCATGCAGGCTCTGTTGTCCCATTTATAGAGCACAAGCAGAGTAGATTTAGCATCATTCTTAAGGCCCTAGGAATTTTTAGAATGGTGAATGAGCATTGGCTTCCACTGAAAGTCACCAGCTGCATTATCGCCTAACAAGAGCATCAGCCTGTCCTTTGAAGCTTTGAAGCCAGGCATTGACTTCTCTTCTCTAGCTATGAAGGTCCTAGATGACGTCTTCTTCCAATAGAAGTCTGTTTTATCTACATTGAAAATCTGTTGTTTCGTGTAGCCACCTTCATCAATGATCTTAGCTAGATCTTCCGGATAACTTGCTGCAACTTCTCCATCAGCACTTGCTGCTTCGTCTTGTGCTTTTATGTTATGGAGGCAGCTTATTTCCTTAAACTTCATGAACCAACCTCTGCTACCCTCAGACTTTTATTCTGCAGCTTCCTTACCTCTCTCAGCTATCACATAATTGAAGAGAGTTAGAGCCTTGCTCTGGATTAGGTTTGGCTTAAGGGAATGGTATGGTTGGTTTTATCTGTCTAGACCATGAAAGCTTTCTCCATATCAGCAGTAAGGCTGTTTCACTTTCTTATCATTTGTTTGCTCATTGGAATGCTTTTTTTTTTTTTTTTTTGGATGGAGTCTCACTCCTTTACCCAGGCTGGAGTACAGTGGCACGATTTCAGCTCACTACAACCTCTGCCTCCCAGGTTCAAGCAATTCTTGTTCCTCAGCCTCCCTAGTAGCTGGGATTACAGGCGTGAGCCATCATGCCTGCCTAATTTTTTTGTATTTTTAGTAGAGACGGGGTTTCACCATGTTGGCCAGGCTGGTTTCAAACTCCTGGCCTCATGTAATCTGCTCGCCTCGGCCTTACCAAAGTGCTAGGATTATAGACATGAGCCACCGCGCCTGGCCTGGAATGTCCTTTAAATTTCTTTCAAGAACTTTTTCTTTGCATTCACAACTTGGCTAACTGTTTTGTGTAAGAGGCCTAGCTTTCGGCCTATCTTGGCTTTTGACATGCTCTCTTCACTAAGCTTAATAATTTCTAGCTTTTAATTTAAAGTAAGAGACTCTTCCTTTCACTTGAACACTTAGAGACCATTGTAGGGTTATTAATTGACCTAATTTCAATACCATTGTAGCTCAGGGAATAGAGAGCACCAAGGAAAGAGAGGGAGAAAGAGGAATGGCTGGTCGGTGGAGGAGTCAGAACATAACGACATTTATTGATTAAGTTCACCCTCCTATATGGGTGTGGTTTGTGGCACCCCAAAATAATTACAATAATAACATCAAAGATCAGTGATCACAGACCATGATAACAGATACACAAATAATGAAAAAGTTTGAAATATTGTGAGAATTACCAAAATGTGAAGCAGAGATATGAAGTGAGCACATGCTGTTGGCACCCATAGACTTGCTTGACACAGAATTACCAAAATCCTTCAATTTTCAAAAAAATGCAATATCTACAAAGTACAATAAAATGAAGCATAATAAAACAAGGTATGCCTGTAAATGGTGCACTACACATGCTATTCTGTATAATGAATTTTTTTCTGAATACATAGGCTATATATATTTTAAGATTATTAAATAATATGACATTTAAACATAGCCAATCATATAAGCAAAGTTGTTCAGCTGTTTCTCACACCTGAAAGTGCCCCCCACACCAAATAAAACATTTTTAGATTATGTGTCCCAATTTGGACTTCTGAAAGTATGGTCACCATATGCCAAGGCATGAAGGCATTAACTGGGGAATGAGTATGGAGTTTGATGCCTTTCATCTCCTTTGCTCATCTGTCCCTATCCACATGATGGCTGCATTTGAAATGAAATAAAGTCTACATACTGGAGAATAGTTTATAAATCAATATTTTATGAAAACAGTTATATCTAATAATTTTTTATAAAATAATGTATTTATTTGAGTCTTAAGCTTAGTGATGTAATTAAAAGCCTATTTGGTTTTTTCTTAGGAATCCAAATCCTCTCTTTAATATTTAAACCCTTTAATTTGCTAAAGATAAGTTTTGTGCCCTGTTGACCACCTAATGGAACAAGCAAGTGTTGAAGATCTCTTGTGGTTTTTTTTTTAGTTGCAAATTCTACCAAGCTAACCCATTTATTGCAGTGGATAGCAGCTGGAGAGCTGTTCATTCGGCAATAATAGGCAAAGGGTGGTGGAGGGAAGAAAACTATCTTTCCGATATTTTTGCTTAGGAATTTGGGGATTCAGAATTTAGTCATAAACAACTAGATTAATGTGTTTAAATACTTTGAATCAGTTCTAAATCATTCCTTGTTTTGTAACATACAAGATCTTAGAGATAACTAAAACAGTGGTTGAAAAATTCTGTTGTGGATTGAAGATCCTCCAGAAGCATAATTCACTAATAGGCACAGTGTTTGGGGTGATGGGTAAACAAACATCTGTGTCCTGTGGTTGCCTCTCTGCATAGGAGGAGATATATAGTTTTCAGGCAAGAGATTTCTTTGGAGAGTCCACTGTCTCTGTTTTGCAAGTTATTTATTTATTTTTAATCCCAGAGATAACGAAAACATGTAGTGGCAGTAGATGGTATTATTCATCAGGAGTTTAGGATGTTACCATGTTAGGCCATTTAAAATAAGACAGAAAGGATTACTTTTTGCCAGCTGCATCATTTCTGGCAAGAGCTTACTACTTTGCTTATTGCGGTCATTGTTGTGGTTGTTGTTAACCCATCAGAGAAACTAACCACTACATTGGTTTTAGCCAAATCCTTGTCATCATTGGCCTTACATTCTTTTGGGGACCAAAGAGCACCTGGTCATTCTGAAAGCTTCCATCCCCAGTGATTGATGCTCATCTCTGCAGGCTCCTGCAGGCTCTCTCAAGCTTGCCTCCCATTTTTCCTGAAGCACCTTCAAGCATTTCTGCATGGCTACTCACTCTCTTCTATTATACCTCCTCCTCCTGCGTTACTGAATGCTGAATTTCCCAGCTCACAACTCTAAGAAGGAGCTTTATTTCAGAGTAGAAAGGGGCCCCCATATGTGGCCTATTATATCCATATCAACTTGCTTACCCTTTTCAAACAGCTATTGTCTTTTAATAGGGTCCTGCCTGGCAGGGGGAGTCCTTAATTCCTGCCATATAAGAATGGGCAGCTTGAGTTACAGCTAGCTGCAGTTTGGTGCTCTGATCAAAAGGCCTCTGTTGTTTTTTAGGGTTTTTCCCCCTCCTTCTCTCTCTCTTTCTATATCCTGGGCTAATAATTCAGCACAGCAAGGTCATTACAGGCTTTGAATTGAGAGCTGAGAGTGTTAAATTACTGACCTAGAATAAAAGAGATCTGGGGGGCTCTCAAGAAAGATAAAGGGATTCCGGCTAGTAAAATGCAAGCCCAGCAACCTCACTTCTTAACAATATTATTATTTTTTAATCCCCTCTGTCTCTAAAAGTCTTTTCTGGGACAAGGAGAGATCCCCTGCCAGAGAATTAGGTTAGAAACCCAATGACATCTTCTGAGAGTTGTGGCCCAGGTGCTGGCAGCTTATGGGCGCCTGTGCAGTTGTCCTTTTTGTCTCCCTACCTTGTCAATATTTCACTCTGTTCTACCTTGGTCTCTCAGCCACATATATGGTTTTTTTTTTTAATCACGTAAGTCATATATGTTTATGACATTTCAGCTGAAAGGTAATATCCCATGAAGGGATTTCAGACATGTGGAAAGCATACCACTTAGCCCCCAAAATATCTTAAAAACATGACATCATCTTATTAAAAGCCACTTTCATTCCATTTATGTTTTGTAAATAATATTAGTCTGGTCCTCCCATACTTTAACAAAAAAAAAGCCCCATTGTAAATGAATTTGACGTCTCCACTCTATTCTACATTGTATCTTCTGAAGAAAGTCATTTCCATTTCTTCATACTATTTTCTTTCATATCTTTCATATGTCCTTTTTTTTTTTTTTTTTTTTTGGAGACAGAGTCTTGCCCTGTCACCGAGACTGGAGTACAGTGGTGTGATCTCGGTTCACTGCAACCTCTGCCTCCTGGGTTCAGGAGATTCTCCTGCCTCAGCCTCCCAAGTAGCTGGGACTACAGGCGTGCACCACCACACCTGGCTAATTTTTGGATTTTTAGTAGAGGCAGGGTTTCACCATGTTGGCCAGGCTGGTCTCAAACTCCTGACCTCAGGTGATCCGCCTGCCTTGGCCTCCCAAAGTGCTGGGATTATAGATGTGAGCCACTGCACCCAGCCACTACAGTTATCTCTTAAAGCCATACACCATCCATATCCTCTGGAAAATATTGATTTTCTAAGACTAATATTTTTAGAAAAGTTCCTAAAATCAACTTTCACAGATTTTCTGCACAGCAGAGTAATAATAATAAAATAGTCCCTGAATGTGCCAAGCATTTTACAGAATGCATTATTAACACATTTAACCTTTGGCAACCTTACGTAATAAGCATTCCTGTAATCACTAGTTTACAGAGAAAAATAATTGCAATACAAAGTCATACAGCTAGGAAGATTTGTCCCAGACTAGTGCTTCTTGAACTTTCATGTTTGTGTGAATCACCTAGGGATCTTGTTAAAATGCAGAATCAGATTTTGTAGGTCTGGGTTGGGGCCTCAGATTCTGATTTTTAACAGGCTTCTAAGTGATGCCAGTGCTGCTGTCCTTGGTTCACATTTTCAGTAGCAAAGCCATAGTCATTTTTTCTTGAGAACTACTCAAAAAGTTTTTGGTTATAACTTCCAGTTTTTCATTCCATCAGGCAATTCTATGAATATACATAGTGGATATTTCACACGTATATCTTACTTTTTTAAAAATATGATAAAACATAGCACTTAACCCACAAAATATCTTAAATGTTAGAAAATATTTAAGATATTTTGCCTCCCATTGGCCCTGCAGAAGCTGGACCTCCTGAACTGTGTGACCTACTTTAGTGGTACCTCAGGTTCTACATGGTGAGTATCCTGGGGACTGGAAGAGTGGAGATGATCAGGGCCCATAGGGGACCTGGTTAAAATTGACTATTTTAACTATTTTTAAGTGTACAGTTCTGTGGCATTAAATACATTCACATTGTTCTGCAACCATCACTGTCATCCACCTCCATAACTTTTCTATCTTCCTAAACTAAAACTCTGTACTCACTAAATACTGACTTGCCAACTTCCCATTCCCTCTGACCCCCTAGCTCCTGGCAATCACCATGCTACTTTCTGTATCTAGGAATTTGACTACTCTAGGTACCTCAAGTAAGTGAACTCATACAATATTTGTCTTTTTTGATTGGTTTATTTCATTTAGAGTAAGGTCTTCAAAGTCCATTCATGTTGTACCATGTATCAGATTTCCTTCCTTCTTAAGACTGAATAATAGTCCGTTGTATGTATGTATCACATTTTGCTTATCTGTCATTAGACACTAGGGTGGCTTCCACCTTTTGACTGTTGTGAGTAATATTGCTGTGAACATGGGTGTACATATCATATATTTGTCCAAGTCCCTGCTTTCATTTCTTTTGACTATATACCCAGAAGTGGAATTACTGAATTATATGGTAATTCCACCAGTATCTTACTTTCTAAGAAACCAGTTTATGTTTAAGTTATTGTGTTCCTTTTTTTTTTTCTAAGTGAGACAGGGTCTCACTTTGTTACCCAGGCTGGAGGGCTGGAATGCAGTGGCATGAACATAGCTCACTGGCCTTGACCTCTTGGGCTCAAGAGATCCTCTTGCCTCAGTCTCCCAAGTAGCTGAGACCACAGGTGTGTGCCATCACACCTGGCAAATGTTTAAAGATATTTTTCATAGAGACGGGACCTCACCATGTTACCCAGGCTGGTCTCAAACTCCTGGGCTCAAGCAATCCTCTTGCCTTATAGCCTCCCAAAGTGCTGGGATTACAAGTGTGAGCCACTTCACCCAATCTTCTCTCTCTCTCTCTTTTAAACATTCCTTACATAAAGTAAATCTTTAAAGGTTTGGCAGGAAAAGTGAGTTTTCAGTACAGATTTTCATTAAAGTCTATTGTCTGTAGCTACTTTGTAATTTTCAATCAATCACAAAAGAATATTGAGAAATGTCCTTTGATCCTTAGAAGGTTGGTAATTGGTTAAATGGCACCAAGTAGAGAATTAGAGAGAGAGTGCTCATGTTCTGAAATAAACCAATACTAAGAAGGTTTATATCACAGAGAAAGTTTTATATAAATGAATTCAAGACCTCATCTGACAAACAGGTAGTCAAGGAACAGGTGAACCCCTTGTTAAATTTATGCTCTCCTTTTAAGATTTTCTGGAACAACTATCCCAGGATCTTCAAAAATTTTGTGGTACCTCTTTCTCTGTGGTCTTTAATAATACATTAAATTCTCGTTTGTTTATAAGAGTTTGGTGCAAGATTCTGCCTGCTACCTAGAGGTCTTTCCTTATGTATCTTTAGAAATGAAATTCTCTATTGGAAATAGGAAAAGAAATAAACTGATATTGAAACCTAACGAGTTAATAAGAACATTTGAAGGGAGTTTTAAAAAGGTATCAGGGGCCGGGCGTGGTGGCTCACACCTGTAATCCCAGCGCTTTGGGAGGCCGAGGCGGGCGGATCATCTAAGGTTGGGAGTTTGAGACCAGCCTGACCAGCATGGTGAAACCCCGCCTCTACTAAAAATACAAAAATTAGCTGGGTGTGGTGGCGCATGCCTGTAATCCCAACTACTCAGGAGGCTGAGGCAGGAGAATCGCTAGAACCCAGGAGGCAGAGGTTGCAGTGAGCCCAGATCGTGCCATTGCACTCCAGCCTGGGCAACAAGAGGGAAACTCCATCTCAAAAAAATAAATAAATAAAAAATAAAAAATAAAAAGGTATCAGGAAGAAACTGATTTTTTTCCTATGGTATAATACTGAATCATTAAGATAGTAACTTTAATCATTTGTGCCTATAGTGCCCTTATTTTAGGAGTTCCTAGTTACTACAATGGACTTGAACTTGGAAAGGTAAAACAATACAAAATAGCTTTTAACTAAAGTTGGGAATATGAGTGCTTGAAAAATATACATGGATTTACCAGTAGCTTTAGAAGGTAAATATACATGACTACTGAAATAAACTACAATTATTTTCTAAAAAGTGAGACCAACTTTGGAGATAAAACAAATAAAAGAATGAACAGAAGGTGACTCTGGAAATAACGGTAGTAAAGTTATATAGGACATGTTGAGATGATAACCATGAAGAGGAGAATCGAATCATTATCTGCAAGTTTCATGTGGATGGCTCTAAAAGAACAAACCCTGCATCCTAAACCCCCTTCAATTTTATTATTTTGAATTATAATCAAGTCCAAGGAGACTTGGCCTATTATTAACACCTTTGTATGAAGTATTTTTTTCAACCGAATTCATATCATCTTGAATAAGAACAAAGGATTATGGTTTGAGAATTATTATACTTGCTGGACTTTGAACCAACAGAGTTGATATATTTAATACTTCCACTTCTTGGATGAGGTGGTACTGAGGAAGGGGTTTGTAACATCTAAGGGGGCCCATAAAAATAGTGTTTAGTTTTCAGTGAAATCTACAGGTGATGCTAAAATGGGAACATTTTTAAAGGGATCCTAGTGAGGACAAAAAGACAACAAAAAAGAACCTAAAGGCTATAGCTGCAGGCAGAAAATAGAATAAAATTTACCTTAAAATGTTGTCTAGTGCAATGCCAAGCATAGATATACAGTGGATGAGCAAAATCTTGTAAGAAATTAGAATTGAGTTTAAAAAGTTATAAAAGAAAACAGACAAGAAATTAGATGAAACTATGGTATGTGATCTGGCAGTAAAACAGACAAAAGCTGTTTTAAGGTCTGGAGATAGAGAGGAGGGGAAGGAATGGCAGGATCTGCAGATGACTGAGGGAGGCCTCACCTGTGACTAAACTCAGCTTCAGTAGCAGAAGAAAATAGTACAGACAGGGTGAACCAGTTGACAAAAGAGATACAGAGGTTGGAACATAGAGCTGAAGAGAAAGAAATAACAGATGACAGGTTTAGAAACCACATAAAGAATGTGAGATGTAATATGTAGCAGAAGGTGAGATGTAACAGAAATACTGTAAAGAGAAACAGTCTGTCCAGAAACTCTTCCTAGGGGATAGGCTAGGGGATATTTCCCCAGAGAAACCATGAAAACACAATTATTCTGGATTTCAAGTGAAATTAGGCAAGCTCCTGGAAGCTCTGTTATAAAGAGCTCTGCTTAGAGGCCTTGTTGAAAGAACTGAAGGATCTTGTAGGAACAAGACAAATTAGAGATTTACGGTAATTGTTGTTATTTTTTTTTAATTGACATAACATTACACAATATTTGGAAGACAGGAAGAAATCAATAATAAGCCAAAACCCTAATCCAGTGAATAAATACAATTCATATCTTTTAAATTTTTAATCACTTTCCTTATTCAGACCTACTTTAAAGTAGCTAAAATTGGCTGGGCACGGTGGCTCATGCCTGTAATCCCAGCTCTTTGGGAGGCCGAGGTGGGTGGATCACTTGAGGCCAGGAGTTCAAGACCAGCCTGGCCAACCTGGCGAAACCCCATCTCTACTAAAAATACAAAAATTAGCTGGCCATAGTAGCATATGCCTGTAGTCCCAGCTACTCGGGTGGCTGAGGCATGAGAATCACTTGAACTCAGGAGGCAGAGGTTGCAATAAGTTGAGATCGCAGCACCACACTCCAGCCTGGATGACAGAGGAAGACCCTGTCTCAAAAAAACAAAACATAAATAAATGAAGTAGCTAAAATTATCATGTACACACAATTTTGTTTCCTTTTTTGTTTGTTTGTTTCTTCTTTTATTCTCAGTACCTTCCTCAGGATCCTCCTTAAATATAACATATGAATCATGTTTTTATAATTTAAATTTCTAACATGCTATAAAGAGTATGTATGTGTGCAGTAACCTTTTCCCAGTGCTCGGCGCATTGATTTTCCATCCTGTATTTCCCTGTTCCTACTGGCCTGGAGTAACCAGCCTTATAAAAAAAGATATTCCTTCATACTTAAAGCTGCAAGGGGTAAGCAGATGTGAATTAATCATCTTATATCAGCTGGTAAGAAGCTGATGTGTTAGGGATGGCACCTGCGAGTTTACCATAGCATGCCAGGCCTTCAGGAATGAGTTTTGAAGTTTGAGGGCTTCAAAGGGGAGTTTGAAACATTTAAAAACCCTGACAGGGTTTTACCTGAATTATATGCAAAGATCCAATGGGGGGAAGAGTTTACTTCAGAGAAGCAGCAACTGAGAACCAGGTCCTTTGCGTAGCCTTCCTGGAAAGAACCATCTTTCTCCCTTAGCAGCAGCCCCCAGGGTAGGACCAGTGCTCTATTTCACGGCTATTTTAAGAAAGTTCTTTATGGATTTGGGTAACAGAAAAGCACTTGGTGAAGTGATCAAGGAAAGAAACTAACTCTGCTACTGAGGATTACTTAGGCAGAAAAAAAATCTTGTTATGAAACACCAATGTTTAAGTCCTTAGAGTGAACTGATAAGCTGATTTGGGGCTTTTTTGCTGTTGCAGAAATTATAAATCCTATCCACTACAATGGCAGCTCAGTTCTCACAGATGGGTTCACCTATCCTTAGACAGTAACTTAAGATAGATAGTCCCTGTTGGATTTCTTCCTAAATTGTTTTTTAAAGAAGCCAAAGATCTTGGATTCTAATTCTAATGGAGCCACTGCTGACAAGAAGATGAAGAAGATTGTTAGTGCTCACTTGCAGTGTGGCACATCTCTATTTTCTTTTTTTTTTTTTCTTTTTTCTTTCTTTTTGAGACGGAGTCTTGCTCTGTTGCCCAGGCTGGAGTGCAGTGGCACGATCTCGGCTCACTGCAAGCTCCACCTCCTGGGTTCACACCATTCTCCTGCCTCAGCCTCCCAAGTAGCTGGGACTACAGGCGCCCGCCACCATGCCTGGCTAATTTTTTGTATTTTTAGTAGAGACGGGGTTTCACCATGTTAGCCATGATGGTCTCGATTTCCTGACCTCGTGATCCGCCCGCCTCGGCCTCCCAAAGTGCTGGGATTACAGGCATGAGCCATCACGCCCGGCCACATCTCTATTTTCTATAGCATTTACAATTATTTCTTTGTAGCCAACAGAAAAGTTGCACTCAATGAACCTATCAATTCATGATGCATATCCGTGGGGAGAAGCTCATTCCGAATACATCATATGTTAAATTTATCCTTGGATTCAGGATCATATTGTTCACTTACTTTTTCCTGTAGTCAGCATGTTGTAATTTTGAACAATAGAATAATAGATAATAACAGCCTAGTAGAGAATTAGAAATACTGTAGTTCTAAGAACTGTAGTAATTAGAAATACTGCATTCAACTTTTGTAAAGAAACTTTTTTGTATCACTATATAAGAAAGAAGCTGGTGTGTAAGGCAACTTCTGTGCAAATATGTTGTCTAAACTGCTTTGGGGTTCTGTAACATAGACTAGCTGACTTGCCTCACTGATTTCTCTTATCAAGTTAGCATTGCCAAATTCTATAGCTGATAGGCAATGGGAAGAAAACATTTCAGGGCTTTAGGCTTCCTCTGAATTTCACAAGGAAACAAAGAACAAATCCAGGGATTGTTAGGTCAGGAGACAAAATCATGCCATAGGAATATATATCTTTTTTTTTTTCTTCTTTTTTTTTGAGACAAGGTCTGGCTGTGTCATCCAGGCTGGAGTGCAGTGATGTAATCTTGGCTCACTGTAACCTCTCCCTCCCGGGCTCAAGCCATCTTCCCATCTCAGCCTCCCAAGTAGCTGGGACTACAGGCGCAGGCCACCATGCCCAGCTAATTTTCCTATTTTTTTTTTTTGGTAGAGACAGGATTTCACTATGTTGCCCAAGCTGATCTCAAACTCCTAGGCACAAGCAATTCATCTGCCTCGGGCTCCCAAAATGCTGGGATTACAAGTGTGAGCCACTGCACCCAGCCACAGAAATATATCTTTAGAGCCTGGTGACTTTGTGCAAAACAAAACTGCAGTTAGCCAACCTGTTAGTGGAAAATATGCCCCAAAAGTCTTCTCCTCCCAGCTTGCCCCTTTCCAACTCAGAATATATTTTTTCCTTCTGTTTATAGAAGCAACACAAGGTTACTTTAAATCATAATTTTGGCCAGGCATGGTGGCTCACTCCTGTAATCCCAGCACTTTGGGAGGCTGAGGTGGGCAGATCACCTGAGGTCAGGAGTTTGAGACCAGTCTAGCCAACATGGTGAAACCCTGTCTCTACTAAAAATACAAAAAAATTAGCCGGGCATGGTGGTGGGCACCTGTAGTCCCAGCTACTTAAGAAGCTGAGGCAGCAGAATCTCTTGAACCTGGGAGGTGGAAGTTGCAGTGAGCCAAGATACAAGATTGTGCCACTGCGCTCCAGCCTGGGCGACAGAGTGAGACTCTATCTCAAAAAAAAAAAAAAAAACATAATTTCATAATTTTTCCCAAGGTGTTTTGGATCTTTGGTCTTATATATTCTGTGGAGGCCAATTCATATTCTGTGTTTGAATCACCTTGGTGTGGCCAGTTTGTGCTGCATAGTTGGATGTGATCTGCTCTCCTGTTTTACTTCTTGGCAGATATATTTAGGATTCCTTGAAAAAAAAAAAAAAGGCTGGGCACAGTGGCTCACACCTATAACCCTAGCACTTTGGGAGGCCAAAACAGGAGGATCGCTTGAGCCCAGGAGTTCAAGACCAGCCTGGGCAACATAGTGAGGCCTCATCTCTACTGAAAAAAAAAAAAAAGAAAGAAAGGAAGAAAGAAAGAAAATTAGCCGGGCATGGTGGTGCACACCTGTAGTCCCAGCTACACAGGCGGCTGAGGCAGGAGGATTGCTTGAAACTAGGAATTTGAAGCTGCAGTGAGCTATGATCGTACTACTGTACTCCAGCCTTGGTAACAGAATAAGACCCTGCCTCAAAACAAAACAAAACAAAACAAAAAAAACCTATCAGAAGACAAGTTCAATTCCAATTCTAACAGAAGATAATCCACTCTAATGAGCTGGCCTGGTTTTAGAAAGAAAAAAAGGAGACAGGAGAATGGCCTAGGAAGACTCAACTGCCATCATCCAGTTAAACAGTGCAGGTCAAGATTCACTGGCCGTTTTCAGTTTGAGTGAGAGCAAGGAGCACCTGGAGGACATAGAGTGCTGTTGGAGTTTTGAAGTTTTGCCTCTTTGCACATTAAGAATGAGCTGGAATATTTTAATTTGGTCCTCTTGCCCATGTCTTTATTACTTCTATATGTGGAATGTGAATAGCTATTTATATATAGATCCAGCATGGTTACAGTTATTTATTTATTTACTTATTTATTTTTAACTTTTAAGTTCAGGGGTACTTGTGCAGGTTTGTTACATAGGTAAACTTGTGTTGTGGGGGTTTGTGGTACAGATTATTTCATCACTCAGGTATTAAGCCTAGTACCCATTAGTTGTTTTCCCTGATCTTTTCCCTCTTCCCATCCTCCACCCTCCAATAGGCCCCAGTGTGTGTTGTTCCCCTCTATGCATCCGTGTGTTCTCATCATTTAGCTCCCACTTATAAGTGAGAACGTGCAGAATTTGGCTTTCTCTTCCTGCATTAGTTTGCTAAGGATAATGGCCTCCAGCTACATGCATGTCCCTGCAGAGGACATGATCTCATTCTTTTCTATGGCTGCAGACTATTCCATAGTGTGTATGTACCACATTTTCTTCATCCCATCTATCATTGATGGGACAGTGTGAGGAATCCTCAAAGATCTAAAGTCAGAAATACCATTCGACCCAGCAATCCCATTACTGAGTATATACCCAAAGGAATATAAATCATTCTATTATAAAGATGTGTGGTTACATTTATATTTAATTCTTTCTTGGTAGTCCCTGAGCTACTGCCCACTTCACCAGAATAATTTAAATCAATTCTTGCTTTTTGCTAGTTAATAGCCAAAATTAAGATGTTTATGTGGAATTGACATCATACATAAATTCTTAGAATTTGTATCTAGTTTTTCAGGAGAAAATAGATACCACTTAATAGAATTCTGTATGACTTTTTCTGTGCAAACAGCGTTTGTTACTAGAAGAGAACATGAAATTGTATCAGGAACTCCCATTAGCTTAACATGTTTACAAATGTCTGATTATAAAATTATTAATTTTTAACACAGCTCCTGCTGTGTTTTCTTAATATATTACTGGAGAAAACTGCCCTAGAGCTGGGCATGGTGGCTCACGTCTGTAATCCCAATGCTTTGAGATGCTGAGGTGGGAGGATTGCTTTAGCTCAGGAGTTTGAGACCAGCCTGGGCAACATAACGAGACTCTGTCTTTACAAAAAATAAAATAAACAAAATTAGCCAGGCATGGTAGCACATGTCTGAGTCCCAGCTACTTGGGAGGCTGAGGCAGGGGGATAGCTTCAGCCCAGGAGTTTGAGGCTACAGTGAGCTATGATCGTGCCACTGCACTCCAGCCTGAGCAACAGAGAAGAACCCCATCTCTTTTTTTTTTTTTTTTTAACCCCATCTCTTAAAAAAAAAATTGCCCTGAAGTTAAATATTGTATTAGGGTTCTCTAGAGGGATGGAACTAATGGAATAGATTTATATATATAAAGGAGAGTTTACTAAGTATTAACTCACACAATCACAAGGTCCCACAATAGGCCATCTGCAAGCTGAGGAGCAAGGATAGCCAGTAAACTGAAGAACTTGGAGTCCAGTGTTTTAGGGCAGGAAGCATCCAGCATGGGAGAAAGATGTAGGCTGGAAGGGTAGGCCAGTCTCTCTTTTCACATTTTTCTGCCTGCATTTTATTCTAGCTGGCTAGACTGGCAGCTAATTAGATTGTGCTCACTCAGATTAAGGGTAGGTCTGCCTTTCCCAGCCCACCGACTCAAAGTTAATCTCTTTGGCAACACCCTCACTGACACACCCAGGATCAATACTTTGTATCCTTCAATCAGTTTGACACCCAATATTAACATGACAAATATTAAGCTAATAAAATAGGAAAACTATGGAATTTATTTTGTCAAAACTAAATTAAGAGAGATTTGTACTCAGCCCATTTCATTTTTTTTACTTTAGAATTTTTTAATTTCCAGTGAAACCAAATTTTACTACTGTTGCGAACACAGCCTTCACATTTGATGCAAATGGGAGGGCTTAATTATAATCACTTAGTGCCAGTATTGTAGACAAAGCCAATAGTGTATGCCACATAGATGATTATATCTTCTGGAGAGAGTTGACTTTACAATTAATACAAACATATTTGACTAAAGAAAATGGAAGCACCTTCAGACCATTTCATCTTAATTATATCTTGTAAGGTTAAAAATATATAACTCACAAATAAATTTTAATTTTAAAAATTTTTTTAACTTTCATGTCACAGCCAAGTCCAAAAAATTTTAATTTTGATGTTTCTGGTTCTCTTGTGGCTAGATAATCCATAGAGATTTCCTGAACTTCTTATTCATGATAGCTTAAAAAGAAACATTCAGATCCCTGTGAATTGGACAAAAGGATATCTATTTTATGCTACTTTTTGTAGCATAAGGAGGAAGAGGAAATAAAAACACAATGGGCCCTTGAACAACATGAGGGTTATGGGTGCCGACCTCTCCTCTTCACTTAGTCTAAAATCCACATATAATTTTGGACTCACCAAGAACTTAACTACTGATAGTCTACTATTGACCTTACCAATAGCATTAAAACAGTTGATTAACACATACCTTGTATATGTATTTTATACTGTATTCCTACAACAAAGTAAGCTAGAGAAAAGAAAATGTTATTAAGAAAATCAAAAGGAAAATATATTTACTATTCATTAAGTTAAAGTGGATCATGATAAAGACCTCCATCTTTTTCTTCTTGATGTTAAGTGGCTGAGGAAGAGAAAGAGGAGGAGGAGTTGGTCTTGCTGTCTTAAGCGTGGCAGGGAAGAAGAGGTGGAGATTGTAGAAGGGGAGGCAGGCACACTCGGTGTAGCTTTATGAAAACACATGGTGATTTCTGATTTTTTTGCCTTTTCATGTCTTTAAAAATGTTTCTATATGGTACCAATTATTCTTCCATTTGCTTTAGTTTCAGTGCCTGTATCACTGAAGAGTTCATGTCATAAAAGAAGTCAAAAGCAGTCTTGAATAGTTGGAACTCTTCTGCCAGATGGTCTAATGTCAGTTTGTTTTCTGGCCCTGCTTCTGTGTCTTCTTCCCCTTCTATTCCTTCTTCTTTTCTGGCACTGGTTCAGAAGCACTCACCTTTATCAAGTTGTCTTCTGTTAATTCCTCTGATGTGATGTCTGTTAGCTCTTGAATTTCTCCAAGATCCATATCTTGGGACCCTTCCCCCACCTTCTTTGCCATATCCACAATCTCTTTCATGATCTCCTTGATTGGCTCTGTCGTAAATCCTGTGAAGTCATGCACAACATCTGGATGCAGTTTTCTCCAGCAGGAATCTATTGTTTGGGGCTCAATGGCTTTTTCCATAACAACAGTGGCATCTTCAATGGTGTAATCCTCCCAGACTTTCTTGATGTTCTATCAGGATTCTCTTCCATAGCGTTGACAGTCCTTTCCAATAGAGTACTATGTGTAATGGGCCTTAAAGGTCCTTATAACCCCCTGACTTAGGGGCTGAATTAGAAACATTGTGTTTGGGGGCAAGTATTACAGACCATTTTGATACCTTTGGTGTTGAACTCATGGGTTCTGGGTGGCCAGGGACATTGTCCAATTCAAAAGAACTTTAAAAGGCAGTCCATGTTGGTGTGCTGCATCCATTAATTCGTCATTTACGTTAGGTATATCTCCTAACATGGCACATGTATACATATGTAACAAACCTGCATGTTGTGCACATGTACCCTAGAACTTAAAGTATAATAAAAATATATATATATAAAAATAAAAAAATAAAAATAAAAGGCAGTCCATTACCAGCAAGGTACATCCTGACTTCAGGAAGAATGTTGATGAAACCCAGTCCAGAAAAAATGGTTCTCATTATCCAGGGCTTCTTGTACAACACCCAAAACTGGCAACTGGTATTTATCTTTTCCCTTCAAAGCTCAGGGGTTACCAGCTTTATAGATAAGGGCAGTCCTAATCATAAACCTGACTGTGTTTGCACAAAATAGTAGAGTTAGCCCATCCCTTCCTGCCCTAAATCCTGGTGCTTGCATCTCTTCCTTACTAATAAGTGTCCTTTGTGGCATTTTTCCCCTTATCATCTGCATTAAAAAACTGCTCAGGAAGATATCCTTTTTCCTCAATGATTTTTAAAAGCTTCTTTTTTTTTTTAGAGCAGGGTCTCACTGTGTTGCCCAGGCTGGAGTCCAGTGGCATGATTATAATTCACACCACCTCGAATTCCTGTGCTCGAGTGAGTTTCATGCTTCAGCCTCTTGAGTAGCTGGGACTACAGGCTTGCGCCACCACAGTCGGCTAATTTTTTTTTTTGGTAGAGATGGGGTTTTTCCATGTTGCCCAAGCTGGTTTCAAACTCCTGGGCTCAAGCGATCCTCCCACCTCAGCCTTCCAAAGTGCTGGGATTACAGGCATGAGCCACTGCACCTGGTTGCCTCAATAATTTTCTTAATGGCATCTGGAAACTTGTTTGCTGCCTCTTGGTTGGCAGATGCTACTTCCCCTGATATCCTGATATTTTTTAAGCCAAAACTTTTTC
The DNA here is from genome assembly GCF_028858775.2 of Pan troglodytes. NCBI lineage: Eukaryota > Metazoa > Chordata > Mammalia > Primates > Hominidae > Pan > Pan troglodytes. The sequence goes on from NC_072407.2 coordinate 51,054,545, forward strand.
TAAAATTATCAAACCATCCTTTACTGGCATTAAATTCTCCAGCTTTAGACCCTTCACCTTTCTTCTGCTTTAAGTTGTCATATAATGACTTCACTTTTTCTCAGATCATATTAGGGTCATATGCCTTTCTTATAGAAATCCTGCACTCATATAAAAGCTGCGTTTTCAAGACAAGTTAAAAAAGTATTTCACCAAAAGTGCAATGTTTTTATGCCTGTTGATGTAGCTGCAGCAACTGCTTCATGAATTTCCTTTCCTTTGCTTATAATTGTCCTTACATTAGATTCATTTATCTTGAAATGGAGGCCAAACCACAGCTGCAGATCTCAATCTATGATGTTTGTCAAGCAATTCAACTTTATCTTGTAACGTCATGAATTTTCTCTGTTTCTTGGGAGCACTTCCGGCATCACTAGTGACACTTCGTATGGGTCCGATGGTGTTATTTGAGGTTTATGGTTTTGTACTGAACACGATGAAAAATACATGAGAACCATGAGAGATCACTTTTTACTGTGATACACAATTTACTGGAGAAATGAACTGCCCATGCAGAGATGATTAGCATCACATGGTGTTTTAAGCAGATACTTGCAACACTTGTGCTCACTGCAATAGCAACAGGAGTTGGCTATGAATGAAATTATTATAGTAGTACAATATGAGCTACAGTTAATTTTATACAGTTATGATTTAATACTGTATGTTTGCTTACATTTCTCTCCACTATGAATGGCACCATGTATGGTCTGTAAGTGTGTGTGTCAGTTTTGCTAAATGTTAACTTTTTATAACAGATTTGTGTATATTTTAATGTAGTAAATGATAAAATGGACTAGTGTCTACATGTTTTATGCATTCATGACATACTTTTAAAAATTTTTCCAATATGTGTAGGATGCACAGTTGGTCTGTGAGTTTTTTTTAAATTGCTGAAATCCCTCCAAAATTTCTAATATATTTATTGAAAAAAAATCCATGTATATGTAGACCCACACAGTTCAAATTCATGCTGTTCAAAGGTCAACTGTATATACATGTATCTGCTCATCTGAGAAAAAAATATGCACACAGGAAGAATAAACCAGAGATGAATGAGATTCATTATCTCTAAGATGTTAGTGAAATGGAGTGAAAAGATAAAAGTGGGATAGATATAAAGGTCACTTATCTAAGAATTTTTTTTGTCCATGTTTTACTTTTGGAACTATGTTAATATTTCATTTACATGAGTAAGTATATATATATTATATATATATGATATATTATATCATATATATATTATATATCATATATGATATATATTTTATATATATTATATGTAATATATTATATATTATATAATACATTATATGTATATATACATTATATGTATATATGTATATATACACATTATATATACATTATATGTATATATACACATTATATATACATTATATGTATATATGTATATATACACATTATATATACATTATATGTATATATGTATATATTCAACAAGATTGGGGGAGACTCTAAAATTGAAAACAAACAAGTGAAGCAAATTGTATTTCAAATGAATAATATACCGTACTGCAGGGGGTTGGAGAAACTAATCTAAGGAACATAATATTTGGACTATATACCCTCAGCCTAAAACAACTCTAAACAAGTATTAAACTCTAATTAGTAGGCTTCTTTTTCACAGAGGAATGGGTTAGCTAGCTCAGTACATTTTAGGATTAAGCAAATAAGTAAATATGTTATAGATAATAGGAGCCTTTTTCTCACTTTAGAAAAAGGACATTTCAGATATGGAAAGGGAAGATGATAGAATGTAACCTGTAGTGTTGAACTGGAATTGAATCAGTGTGAGCTCATAGATTTGTTTTGTTTTGTTTTGTTTTGTTTTGTTTGAGATGCAGTCTCTTCTCTGTCACCCAGGCTGGAGTGCAGTGGCACAACCTTGGCTCACTGCAACCTCCGCCTCCTGGGTTCAATCAATTCTCCTCCCTCAGCCTCCCGAGTAGCTGGGATTACAGGCGAGTGCCACCACGCCCAGCTAATTTTTTAATTTTTCTTAGAGGGGTGGAGTTTTGCCATGTTGGCCAGGCTGGTCTCGAACTCCTGACCTCTGGTGATCCGCCCACCTCGGCCTCCCGAAGTGCTGGGATTACAGGCGTGAGCCACCACGCCCAGCCTATTCTTTACTAAAAACAACTGGGCTTCTTGGATAAATGGCTGGCTCCAGGGTGAAGTAGGGAAAGAACAAGATGATCCTGGAACATCTTATTCATCAAAAAAGGAAGGAAGTGATCAGAGAATTATGTAGATGTGTCAAAAGGACATAGAAGTCAGCTTGAAGGGCTTCCATGGCAAAATATGGGATCATTTGAACATAAAAATATATAATGATAGTAAAGGATTATAACCTATTGAATAAAGAATCCATGAGTCCACAATGATATAAATAAATAAGAAGGGAAAGCTCTTCCTTATTGTAGAAGGTCGACTTAAAAATGTAGATGAAACGACGTAGTTGGAAAAAGATCATCATTTGGCAAAACCTTCATATTCATTGTTGGTTCTGGCAACAATTATTAATGGATACTAAAATTTGTGAATGAAAGTTTGAAGAGTAACTATATATTTCCACAGACTCAAAATGTCTTCCCATAGGATACTTATCCATTACAAAGGCTAACTTTATAGTGGCAAAACCTGGCAGATGCTGCTCTAAACAAAGAATCAAAGTTAACATCCCCAGTAATTAGACTAATCAGCAAGTGCCCCCAGATGTGATGCACTGAGAGGAACTCAGCATCACCTTTGTGATAATCCTGCCAAAGGGGCATAACCTGAATTGAATTATGAGGGGGCATCAGACACACCCAAATTCAAGTACATTCTACAAAGTAACCTGTACAACAGGTTTTCAAATAACTTTGTTTCATTTAACATCATTTTCATTATAACTATTTTGTGGTTTAAGATAATTTTATGAAGAGCAAGAGGCAGGGAGAGATGGCAGGGAGGGCAACTAGAGCACTTCTACACCCACCAGGAGAATAGACTCCCTCCCTGCTTCCTGTTGTGCTGGACCCCTATTGACTTCAGTAGGGATGGCACCATGTTTGCGAGGCTGAAAAAGAGACATGGAGCCAGCAAATGAAACATAAGGTTTTTTGAGGGGATTTACATACAGGGCAGTCCATGGGCAGCATGCTGAACAGGAGAACTGCTACCACTTATAAAAAAGCATGCAGTTTATACAGCATTTTCACTTAGCCCCCCGACCCCAGCAATCTCCACCTGGCAACCTTCATCCAACCCAAAACAAAGGGCCTCGAACCCCTGTATGGCCTGTGATCCATGGGATGGATCAGATGGTTCAGATGTTCCTCATAGATAAAGAATGAATCTCTGGGTTGGCCATTCCCAAATTCCTTCACTCAGAACTCTGAACACACATTCATCTTAGACCACAGGGTCATTCTCAGGGTATGCTTCAATTATTTATGACAGGTGCATCTACCATACACCTGCTCCCCAAGTGGCTCCCTTGTACTATGGCAGCGGTGGTGGGGAGGGATTTGTGTAACCTCTGCCCTGGAGGGTGGGGAAGGTGAAGATTGGGTGTAAAATGGCAGCAGCTGGGGCTGGCAGTGGTGCTGCTGGGTGCTACAGGGCTTGTAGGGTTCCATAAAGAGGGCTGAGAACGTGTTGACTTTGTCTGCCCCCTGCACCTCATGGGGAAACAGTGGCAGTTTCACAGTGCAAAAGTCTTTATAAGGGTTCTCCATCTGGTTCAGATACTTGGCCTGGATCTTGTGTCAGGCCTCACATATCTTTCAGGATTTTCAGGGTTGGGGAAGAGAAGCTGGGTGATGATGATGTTGTATGTGTCAATCTTGTACTTGGCCAGCTCCTGGATCAGTCACTCTGTCTCATACAGGGATAGAACTCAGGGATACATTCGCAGATGATACAGGTAATCTACTCAGGGCCCTTGAACTGTTTGCTGACAAAGTAGATGATGGACAGTGTCTACTTCAGCATGGAGGACAGCACGTCTGTGTTCATGTCCCCAAGACCTAGAATGTTGCATGTCTGTAAGATAAAGGGGCTGATCTGGTTCTTGATCTGCTGAGTGTCATGTCAACCACCACCACTGAGAAGTTCATGCCCTTCACCAGCCTCATGACCTCAGCATAGCTCATGGCCTCATTGATGCCGGGAAAGGCACTCATGGCTTCCTGCATCAACTTCTTGCTCATGCTCAGCATGTTTTCCTTCTCAAAGAACTCACTGGGCAGCTATGCTGCTCCCTGGCTGGGGTCAATTTCCACAGTGAAGAGGTTGTCAGAGCCTTTGACCTTGGTAGGCACCTTTGAGAACTTCTGGTCAAAACCATCTGAGATGTTGTGGGCTAGGTCTGTGGAGATGATCAGAATACTTTCATGCCCTTTTGATAGCTGGATGGCCAGGCTGCAACTGCAAGTGGTCTTTCCCATGCCACCTTTGCGCCAGCAAGGATCCACTTAACTTAAGGCTGCATTTCTCAATGATGTTGCTAAACCTAGGCTCCAGTGGCTCTTGGAGGCTGACTTTGGGAGACTGAGGTGGAAGGATCGCTTGAAGCCAGGAGTTTGAGATCAGCCTGGAAGTGAGACCCCATCTCTACAAAAAAAAATTTTTTTAAATAGACAAGCATGATTGTGTGCGCTTGTAGTCCCAGCTACTCAGGAGGCTGAGGTGGGAGGATCACTTGAGCTCAGGAGTTCAAGGCTACAGTGAGCTATGATTGCATCACTGCATTCCAGCCTGGGCAACAGAGCAAGTCCCTGTCCAAAAAAATAAAAAATAAAATAAAGAAAGAGAGGAAGGAAGGAAGGATGGATGGATGGAAGAAAGATTTCATTATTTTTAGGGAATATTTTTAGGAATTCCTTATTTCCTAATTTTTATTTATCTTGCTCAGCACTTTGACTTCTGTTTTTTTTTTTTTTTTTTTTTTGAAATACTGTAGGAGTAAACAAGCGTCACGTCTATAACTTACTCTTAAATAGTTCCAAAAAATGATAATATGTATATACATATGTACTTATATGTCTGTGTGTGTGAGAGAGAGAGAGCAAGAGAGAGAGAGAGAAGAGAGTGAGTGAGAGTAAATGTAGCAAAATATTCACATTTGAGTAATCCAGGTAAAGGATATTCAGGAATTCTTTGTGCTATTATAACTTTTTGGTAAATTTGAAATTACAATATGTCAAAATTTTTAAAAATTAAAATCTTCAAGGAAAAACTTCAACAACTTAAAGAATAAAAAAATTGCTCAATGAAATTTGAATACTCATTTTGGCAAAATCTGTTTATGGCAGACATATGGTGTACTTCTGTATGACCTTTAAGATATTTTTAGGAACTTTTTTGTTTTACTTTAGAGGAAAGATTAATGTCTATTAAAGAACTTTGTAGTTTAGTCAAATACAATGAAAAATTAGTGCAAATATGCATTTTTAAGCTTGGTAGGTCAAATGTTTGTTTTGGATTTCTGGTCATGATGGCTTGCTGTGTTCATGACTTGGGCCTCTTATTCATTTCATACACATGGTAATGATACATAAAATTTTCTAAGATTTTTAAGGACATAGCCATGTATAAAATTAATATAAATTCATCTGACTAGGAACTCACTAAACCACAATGCAGTAAGTGGGACTGTAACCACATGCCTCCTGTGCTCTGGATTCAGAAGGCGTAGGTAACTGAAAGCTCATTTCTTGAATGGTGGAGACTCAAAATGTTATACACACCGTGCAGGAGACTGGAGCTAGCCCCTTCTGCCTCCACCACTTTAAGAAAGACTCAAAAAAAGTTATGACTGCTACCTGAGAAATGGCTTACATAAAACCTGGAGGTTTAGCCAGGTGCGGTGGTGCACACCTGTAGCCCCAGCTGTTTGGAAAGCTGAGGCAGGAGAATCCCTTGAGCTAGGAGTTTGAGACCAGCCTGGGCAACATAGTGAGACCCCGTCTATTAAAAAAACAAAAACCTTGAGGTGTGGGAGGAAGCAGACAGCCTTACAGCCAGGTCTTAGTGGTCCAACCTCCTTAGGGGTACAGTGACAATCTGTATGATATCCCTAATATCAGGAATGGAGCCATAAGCCATCCAATACAAGACCTGGTTCTGGACTAGGGTCTGTCCACAAGAGAGAGTAGAAACCTCCCACTTCACATGAACTTATACGCTGAAATTCTAAAATACATGAGGAACACTGATGTTGAGAAAGACAGTCAATAAACCCAATAAACATAAATTTACTCCAGAGAAAACAAAAATAGTTGAACATTTAAAACTGACTTTGAGGCCAGGTTGAGGTGGCTCACACCTGTAATCCTGGCATTTTCAGAGGCCAAAGTGGGTGGATCACTTGAGCCCAGGAGTTTGAGACCAGCCTGGGCAACATGGCAAAACCCTGTCTCTACAATCCTGTCTCTAGATATAAAAAGGCATGGTGGCATGCGCCTGTAGATTCAGCTACTTGGGAGGCACTTATGATCTTTAAATTATTCATTCTCTATTCTGTCTGGTCAGCCTGAATAATGCAGGTTCTACAATGTATCTACCATGTAGGTTTATTTTTATTTATTTATTTATTTTTGAGATGGAGTCTCGCTCTGTCACCCAGGCTGGAGTGTAGTGGCGTGATCTCGGCTCACTGCAACCTCCGCCTCCCAGGTTCAACCAATTCTCCTGCCTCAGCCTCCCAAGTAGCTGGGATTACAGGCATGCACCATCACGCCTGGCTAATTTTTTTGTGTTTTTAGTAGAGACAGGGTTTCACCATATTGGCCAGGCTGGTCGCAAATTCCTGACCTTGTGATCCACCCGCCTCAACCTCCCAAAATGCTGGGATTACAGGTGTGAGCCACCGCTCCTGGACAGTTTATTTTTATTTATCTTACTCAGCACTTTGACTTCTGTTTTGTTTTTTGTTGTTGTTGTTAGTTCTGGAAAATTCTCAGCCAATATATATACATGTGTATTTCTTGAGATAGGATCTCACATTATTGCCCAGGCTGGAGCGCAGTCACGTGAATCTTGCAGAATTGTAGAATCTGCATTACTTAGGCTGACCAGACAGAATAGAGAATGAATAATTTAAAAGATAATAAGTATAACATAAAGAGATAAAAAACTATGAAGACAGGTAAGAGGCATTAAAAAGCTACAATGTATATCTAATAGGAAACAGAAGAAAATGATATAGGGAATGGCAAAGAAGCAATATTTTAAAAAGAATTGGGGGGTGCAGTGACTCACATCTATAATTCTAGTACTTTGGGAGGCTGAGGCAGGAGGATTGCTTGAGGACCAGCCTGAGCAACATAGCGAGCTCCCATCTCTACAAAAAAATTAAGTTTAGCCAGGCATGGTTGTGTGCACCTGTAGTCCCAGCTACTCAGGAAGCTGAGGTGGGAGGATCACTTGAACCCAGGAGTTCAAGCTTCCAGTGAGCTATGGTCACGCTACTGCACTCCAGCCTGGGCAACAAAGTGAGATCCTGTCTCAAAAAATGTATATGTGGGCTGAGAATTTTCCTGAACTGACAAAAAACAGAAGTCAGTTTAAAGTACTGAGCAAGATAAATAAAAATAAACCTACATGGTAGATACATTGTAGAATCTGCATTAATGATAAATAAAATTGTTTATATGAATTATAAGAATGATTAACTCCAAAGGAATGGCAGGAGTTTGACAGCAGTTTGCTTGATATCAGTGATAGGTGCGAGGTGACAACTGGGTGGTATCTTTAAAGTGCTGAGAGAAGATAAGTAACAACCAGAATTCTCCACTGAATTAAATTTCATTCCAGAAGGTAAAATAAAGATATTTTGAGGTAGATGAAAACTGAGAGCATTTACCACTCACAGGCTTTTGCTGAAAGAACTACAGGTTTATGTATATTAATAAATTTCACAATTCAAAAAAAGCTTTGAAAACCTGAAGTTGTCCTTTGGTAAGTTTTCAGCAACCTCATTTGTGGGGCAAACTTGACCTGAACTAGTTCATGGGCTAATTTTGGTCTTTGTTTATCCCACTTAGTGTGAATACTTATATGTTTCACTGTGGAGACTTTAATATGTTTGAATCCATGGGGTGCTATCCCAACCCTGCTGAAGGTGTTATATCACATCTGGTTTGTGCAACCTTTATAAAATCTCAAAATTTGTCACTTCCAAACCAGAAAGGTCCCAGGATTTCAGATAAGTGATTATGGATCTTATTAAAGGATTATGGATCTTATTTCTTTAGCAAGAAATAATTGAACCAAGAGTGAAGGAGCAGAATGTGGGAAACAGTAGTGAGCATGAAAATTGATTTGATAAATGTAGGTAAACTTAATTAATTATTGATTTTTTAAAAGTAGTCATTTTTTTCTTTTTTCTCTTTTTTTTCTTTTTGAGATGGAGTCTCACTCTGACGCCCAGGCTGGAGTGCAGTGGTGCCATCTAGGCTCACTGCAACCTCCGTCCCCCGGGTTTAAGCAATTCTCCTGCCTCAGCCTCCCGAGTAGCTGGGATTACAGGCACCTGCCACCACACCTGGGTAATTTTTGTATTTTTAGTAGAGACAGGGTTTCACCATGTTGGCCACGCTGGTCTTGTACTCCTGACTTCGTGATGCACCCGCCTCAGCCTCCCAAAGTGCTGGGATTACAGTCGTGAGCCACCACTCCCAGCCTAAAGTGGTAATTTTTACATTTAAAAAGGTATATTGTCCTGTAGGTATGGGGGTGAATTTTTTAAAAAAGGAAAAAAAAAAAGGAAAAGGTAGATATCAAAAGAAATAAATGACATCCAAATTGGAAAGTAAAAGGTAAAACTATATTCACAGGTTACATGGTCCTATGCGTAAAAAGCATCCCAAAGAATCCACCAAAAGAAAAAAAAAAAAAAAACTTCTAGAGCTTATAAATGAATTCAGCAAAGTTGCAGGGGACAAGAGCAACACATAAAAATCAGTTGTTTCTATATACCATCAATGAACAATCTAAAAAGGAAATTAAGAAAAGCAATTCTGTTTAAAAGAGCATCCAAAAGATTTAGTCTATTAGGAATAAGTCTAACTGAGGAGGTGAAAGACTTGCACACTGAAAACTATAAAACATTGCTGAATGAAATTAAAGAAGAGCTAAATAAATAGAAAGACACCCTGAGTACATGGATAGGATGATGTAACACTGTTAACATGTCAGTTCTACCCAAAGCAATCTACTGATTCAACACAATTTTCTTTTCTTTTCTTTCTTTTCTTTTCTTTTCTCTTCTCTTCTTTTCTTTTCTTTTTTTTTTTTTTGAGACAGAGTCTCACTCTGTCACCCAGGCTGGAGTGCAGTGGCGTGATCTCGGCTCACTGCAACCTCCACCTCCCAGGTTCAAGTGATTCTCCTGCTCAGAATCCTGAGTAGCTGGGATTACAGGCATCCACCACCATGCCCGGCTAATTTTTGTATTTTTAGTAGAGATGGGGTTTCACCATGTTGGTCAGGCTGGTTGATTGAACACAATTTCTTTTCTTTTTTTTTTTTTTTTTTTGAGATGGAGTCTCACTCTGTCTCCCAGGCTGGAGTGCAGTGGCTCAATCTCAGCTCACTACAACCTCCACCTCCCGGGTTCAAGCGGTTCTTCTGCCTCAGCCTCCAGAAAAGCTGGGATTACAGGTGCCCGCCACCACACCTGGCTAATTTTTGTATTTTTAGTAGATACAGGGTTTCACCATGTTGGCCAGGCTTGTCTTGAACTCCTGACCTCAGGTGATCTGCCCGCCTCGACCTCCCAAAGTGCTAGGATTACAGACGTGAGCCACCGCGCCTGGCGATTCAACAAAATTTCTATCAAAATAAATAGGCTTTTTCACTGAGAGAAGAAGCTAATCCTCAAAATCATATGGAATAGCCAGGACAATCTTGAAAAAAGAATATAAAATTGGAAAGTTCAAACTTCCCAACTATAAAACTAGCTATGAAGCCACAGTAATTCAAGTATTATGGCCCTGGCATAAGGACAAACATATAGACCACTGGAATAGATTAGGAAGCCCAGAAATAAATCTTTACATATATGGTCATTTGATTTCCTGCAAAGGTGCAATTCAATAGGGAAAGGACAGTCTTTTCAACCAATGGTGCTGGGAAAACTGGATATCCACGTGTGAAAGAATGAAATTGGACTACAACACTCTTAGAAGAAAACAGGGGACAGTTTTCATAACATTAAATTTAGCAATTATTTCACGGATATAACACCAAAAACATAAGGAACAAAAAATATAAATAAATTGGACTTCATCAAAATTAAGAACTTTTGTGCATCAAAGGATACTATCATGAAAGTGAAAGGACAACCTACACAACAGAAGAAAATATTTGCAAATCATATATCCAATAAGGAATTACTATCCAGAATATGTAAAGAACTCCTGCAACTCAACAACAACAAAACAACCCAATTTAAAAATGGGCAAAGGACTTGAAGAGACATTTCTCCAAAGAAGATATCCAAATGGCCAACACATGAAAAGATGCTCAACATCATTAGTCATTGGTAAAATGCAAATGAAAACAACAATAAGATGCCACTTCACACCTTCTAGGTTGGCTGTTTTTTAAAAAGGAAAATAGCATGTGTTGCTGAGGAGGTGGACAAATTGGAGCCCTTGTGCATTGCTAGTGAGAATGTAAAATAGTACAGCTGCTCTGGAAAACAGTTCGGTTGTTTCTCAAAAGGTTAAACCTATAACTACCATATGACCCAGCAATTGCACTTGTAGGTATACATCTAAAAGAATTAAAGAAGGAACTGAAACAGATACTTGTATACAAATCATAGCAGCATTATTCACAATAGTCAAAAGGTGGAAGTAACCCAAGGGTCCATCAACAGATCAATGGATAAACAATAGATGGTACATACATACAAAGGAATATTATTCTGCTTTAAAAAGAAAATAAATTTATGGCCCTGCAGTGGCTTACACCTGTAATCCCAACACTTTGGGAAGGTACGGTTGAAGGATCATTTAAGGCCAGGAGTTCAAGGCTTGAGACCAGCCTGGGCAACATAGGGAGACCCTGTCTCTATTATTTAAAAAATATGAAGGAAGGAAAGAAGGAAGGAGGGAAAGAAAGAAAGAAATTTTGATACATGCTACATGTACAGCCCTTGAAGATATTATTCTTAGTGAAATAGGCCAGAACGACAGATATTACATGATTCCACTTATATGAGGTACTTAGAATAGGCAAATATATAGAGATAGAAAGTAGAATAGAGGTTATGAGGGTCTGGGGGGTGGGCAGAAGGGGGTGTTGTTGTTTAATTGATGTAGAGTTTTTGTTGGGGATGATGAAAAATTTTGGGTATTGATAGTGTTCATGGTTGCACAGCATTGAGAATATATTTAATGACACTGAATTGTACAGTTGCAAATGGTTAAATGATAAATATTATGTATAGTTTACCACATTAAAAAAGTTTTCCAATTTAAAAAGAGATAGATTCTAGTCACATTCTAAAAAATAATATCAGAAGATGGGAAGACTGCACATAAGTTATAGAAAGTGTGCTTTGGGCTTTGTCTTGTTTTATTTTTATTTTTATTTTGTTTGTTTATTTATTTTGAGACAGGGTCTTGCTCTGTCACCCAGGCTGGAGTGCAGTGGTGCGATCACAGCTCACTGCAGCCTTGACCTCCTAGGCTCCAGCAGTCCTCCCACCTCAGCCTCTCAAGTAGCTGGGACCAAAGGCATGCACCACCATGCCCGGCTAATTTTTGTAATGTTTCATAAAATCAAGGTTTCACTATGTTGCCCAGGCTGGTCTCAAACTGCTGAGCTCAAGCAGCCCACCCACCTCAGCCTTCCAAAGTGCTGGGATTATAGGCATAAGCCACCATGCCTGGCCCATTGTCTTGTTGTGGAGAGTTATAAAGATAATGAGTATTTTCAGACATTTTCAAAAATATGTAGATAGGCCAGGCGCGGTGGCTCATGCCAGTAATCCCAACACTTTGGGAGGCTGAGATGGGTGGATCACTTGAACTCAGGAGTTTGAGACCAGTCAGGGCAACATGGTAAGACCCCATCTCTACTAAAAATCCAAAAAAATAGCTGAGTGTGATGATGCATGCCTTTGGTCCCAGCTAATTGGGAGGCTGAGGTGGGAGGATCAATGCTTGAGCCTGGAGGGCAGAGGTTGCAGTGAGCCAAGATGGGGCCACTGCACTCCAGACTGGGTGACAGTGGGAGACAATGTCTGGGGAAAAACAATGTAGATAAATATTATGTTAATTTTTTAAGATGGGGTCTCACCATATTGCCCAGGCTGGACTCAAACTGCTGGGCTCAAGCGATCCTCCATCCTCAGCCTCTGAGTAGAACTACAGGCATGCACCACCATGCCTGGCTGATTATGTTAAATTTTAATACTGAAAGATTATAGATTTTGTCTATAGCTTCCAAACTAACAGGGAGGGTAGAAAAGAATTAAAACAAAACAAAACTTTACTAACACAATAGAAGGTGGGAAAAGAAGGTGGGGAAAGGGAAAGAAGAATGGATAATGGGAAAGACAAAATAAGATATCAGGTCAGAAATTAATCAGATACACTGAAAAGCTACTCGTTAACATATAGTGACTGTAAGGTTGGGTAGAGAAGCAAAATCTAGCCATATGCTATTTACAAGAGATATACATAAACAAAATGACCTAGAAGGGTTATTAAAGGCACAGAAACAGATACACCAGGAAAATACCAATCAAAATAAAGCTGGTATTGCAATATTATAATAAAAATATCAGACTCAAAGCCTGGAATTTAGAAAAATTAATAAGATATAGACTTTCAATATTTCCTGTGTGGCTAGCTTCAAAGATACATTCTACCTGGCATCACTTACCTGTCTTTCTTATCTTTCTAAATCAATTTCCACAAATATTTATGAGTAACTATCAGGTAATGAGTTAGGTAATATAGTAGAGGCAAAGATGAGTACAGCCTAAGTGCTTACTCCATAGAACTGACAGTCTAATAGGAGAAAGTCCAGTAACTTTAAAACAAAGTAGCAAATTGTGAGCACTGTTAGAGACTTTTAAGTGAGATACGATGGAAATTGGGCATGGGAGATAAAATCAGGAAAAGACTTTACACAAAATTGGCATTTGAGATGGTCTTTAAAAGCTATACCAAAGCTATAATTTCACTAGACCATGACCTAGACATCAGCTTTTTCCCCCTTAGAATATGAAGCACGCTTTGGGACTACTTTTTTGCTGGACAGTTTCATAAATTTAGGCTACAGTATTATCATTTCAGACTTCATTTGCTGGAAATGTAGCCTACTGCATTTACCTATAACAGCTCATTTGCTGTATTTTTTATTTTCCTTTCCTTAAGACAATAGCACTGCATGGTTAGGTTAACACTTTCATTGCTTTTGAAAGCCCCTCTTCTAACCTAATCTTTTGCCAGGTGATGTCCGCATACTTCCTCAGGGTGTCTTAGAAGTAGATTTCTATGCTAGCTCTCCATGAAAGGAGAAGAGTATATAATTTGCTTTTTCATACAGTGCTGTTACTATTAGGAAGGAACTAACTTTATTCTAAATGAAAACACACTCTATATTAAAGACAAGTTAGATACTTTCCCATGAAGTTGGTCTAGGAGAAGGGAAACGGAATAGATGCCTCCTGAAATTTTTTCCTGTTCCATTCAGAGTCAGATTTTTCCCCCCCTTTATGTGGTCAACAAATGAAAACTGGCATTTGGAATTACCATCGTTCCTCCCATTGCTTGCCATCTTCAAATTTAATGTCTGCCTCTCCACAAAGATTAACATGTTTCCACTCCTGATTTACTTGTCAGGGAATTTAGAAGTTTTCTGGAACCTAAAGTTCGCTCTGGTAGGGATGATTACTGGATAATTGCCTATTCTTCGGTGGAATTTCCACTTTTAGATTACACCAGGCTCTACAGCCTTTATTTCTTTGGCAGGAAAACCCAAAGGCAATGGAGTATATTTTTTTCCCTTCCCTGGCCCAGCTTAAACAATGACTCACTTGGGCCCTGGGGCTTTGCTTCATACTCTCATTTAGGGGCCACTTTATACCCTTGTTTCTATTTTCCTTTCTTGTTCTGTTTGGACCCTTTATATCCTTTGGCACATGGGATTTGTCTCTGGGGTTATTGTCAGAGAGATATATAAAACCACCCCAAACTGGAACAGCCACTCCAGTTATGTCCCCATAGCCATGTCATCCTTATGGCAGCTGGTATAGGCCAGGGAGAGTACAGAAATAATATCTTTTTTCTTTTTTTTTTTTTTTTGAGACTGAGTCTCACTCTGTTGATCAGGCTGGAGTGCAGTGGCATGATCTCGGCTCACTGCAACCTCCACCTCCCAGGTTCAAGTGATTCTCCTGCCTCAGCCTCCCGAGTAGCTGGAATGACAGGCGCACGCCACCATGCCCAGCTAATTTTTGTATTTTTAGTAGAGACAGGGTTTCACCATGTTGGCCAGGCTGGTCTCCAACTCCTGACCTCAAGTGATCCACCCGCCTTGGCCTCCCAAAGTGCTGGGATTACAGGCGTGACCCACTGCGCCCAGCCCAGAAATAATATCTTTAAGGAAACCTAATTCCAAATGCAGTAGAGGGAAAAGTATTCTCCAAAAAGAAAGATATGAGTGCCAGTGTCATCCAGTTAGAGGCTAAAAGGCTTTCCTCCATATGCGATGCTCTAATGACTGATTCAGATGTCCTCTGTGTGTACCTGTGGAAGGTGGGAAGCACTCAGAGGAACTGGCCTCCAAGAGTTTTCGGAAAGGTATGGTTATATGAAGAGACTTCCCCATAGAAGGACTAGGTCTAATCTAGAGTTCAGAGTTTTGTTGGGGAGAAAAATTCCCCGTTTTTGGCAGTGGTTCTCTCTGGTCTCAATTTTTCATTCTGATTCCAGCCTTCTGGATTCCATCTAACAATGATTTCTTGACTTTTCTCTTTGCAGTTTTAACAGTGTATGCCAGGGAACACACATTCTCTTTCGAGAATTCAGCTTCGTCCAAGCCACCCCCCACAATAGGGTATCATTTTTACGGGCCTTCTGGAGATGCTTCCGAACTGTGGGCAAAAATGGCGGTAAGTCTTCCCAAATTCTTTTTCCTTCCTTCCTTCCTTCCTTCCTTTCTTCCTTCCTTCC
The DNA here is from genome assembly GCF_028858775.2 of Pan troglodytes. NCBI lineage: Eukaryota > Metazoa > Chordata > Mammalia > Primates > Hominidae > Pan > Pan troglodytes. The sequence continues at coordinate 51,069,790 of NC_072407.2, forward strand.
TTCCTTCTTCTCTCTCTCTTTCAAACTTTTTCTTTTGTTCCTATAAATATTGTTTGAATGCATGCTATTCAAGGCATTTAGAATACCTCACTTTTGAGGAGTTGTCTGGTTTATGTCAAAGATATTACTATTACCATTACCATCACTAATGGTACCTATTAAGAGCCAAGTGTAGCTCTTTACATGTAGTAACTCATTTATCTTTACAAGGGCTCTCTGTGGTAGATACCATAATCCCCATTTTGTAACTAATGAAACTGAGGATCAGAGAGGTTAAGTAACTTGGCAAGGTTACATAGTAAATTCTGGGCCCAGATTTACACCCAGGCAGTCTGACTTCACAGCCCTTGCTCTTGGCAGATATTAAAATGCCATGCAGTAAATACAAGGAATAATGTGAATATGAAGAAAGAAACTCCTGAATGGGGGTGGGATGGGGATACTGTTGTTAGAGAAGGGAGAGAAAAGTGGAGTAGAGAAGGTTCTCCTTAGAACTGACTGTTTGATCTAAGCTGGGAAGGAAGAGTAGGAATCATTCACGTGGATAAAGGAGAGAAGGGCATCCTAGGTAGAACATATGCTGAAGCACAAAAGAACCTAGAATACTTACATAACAGATCAGGATGTCTAGAGTTTGTGTGGAGTTTATGAAGGAGCTTAGGGGAGATGAGACTGTAAAGAAATAATGGAGCTGCTGAAAGATCATTTTTTAGCCATAAAAAAGAAATTGGGCCAGGCACAGTGGCTCAGCCTGTAATCCCAGCACTTTGGGATGCCAAGGCAGGTGGATCACTTGAGGTCAGGGGTTTGAAACCAGCCTGTCCAACATGGTGAAACCCCATCTTTACTAAAAATACAAAAATTAGCCAGGTGTGGTGGCGCACTCCTATAATCCCAGCTATTCAGGAGGCTGAGGAATGAAAATCGTTTGAACCCTGGGGGACAGAGGTTGCCATGAGCCGAGATCGTGCCACTGCTCTCCAGCCTGGACGACAGAGCAAGACTCTGCCTCAAAAAAAAGAAAAAAGAAAAGAAAAGAAATTGGGGTTGGATGTGGTGGCTCACACCTGTAATCCCAGCATTTTGGGAGCCCAAGGTGGGAGGATCACTTGAGCCCAGGAGTTTGAGACCAACCTGGACAACATACTGAGACTTCGTCTCTACAAAAAAATAAACAAAATTAGCCAGGTGTGGTGGCACATACCTGTAGTCACAGCTACTTGGGAGGCTGAGGTGGGAGGATCACTTGAGCTGAGGGAGGTTGAGGCTACAGTGAGTCATGATTATGCCACTGACTCTAGCCTAGGTGACAGCGAGATCCTGCTTCAAACAAACAAACAAACAAACAAAAAAGTTAAATTTTATTCTCTGGATATTATTTGAAGGCTTTTTTTTTTTTTTAAAGACCCTGTTGCAGCCGGGCACGGTGACTCATGCCTGTAATCTCAGCACTTTGGGAGGCCAAGGCGGGCAGATCACAAGGTCAGGAGATCGAGACCATCCTGGCTAACATGGTGAAACCCCATCTCTACTAAAAAATACAAAAAAATTAGCCGGGTGTGGTGGCGGGCGCCTGTAGTCCCAGCTACCCGGGAGGCTGAGGCAGGAGAATGGTGTGAACCCAGGAGGTGGAGCTTGCAGTGATCCAAGATCGCACTACTGCACTCCAGCCTGGGTGACAGAGCAATACTCCATCTCAAAAAAAAAAAAAAAAAACCCTGTTGCCCAGGCTGGAGTGCAGTGGCATGATCATATGATCATAGTTCACTATAACCTTGAGCTTCCAGGCTCAAGTGATCTTCCTAACTCAGCCTCCCAACTAGCTAGGACTACAGGTACATGCCTACCATACCTAGCTAATTTTAAATTTTTTTGTAGAGACGGGGTTTTGCTGTGTGGCCCAGGCTGGTCTCAAACTCCTGGGCTCAAGGCCTCAGCCTCCCAAAGCACTGGGATTACAGATGTGAGCCACCATGCCCCATCTTATTTGAAGGCTTTTAGATAGGAGAGTGGTGTGGTGATATCTGAGTTCTAGAAAGATCATTCAAAAGGCAGTGTAGAAGATGGCCTAGACTAGAGACAAGGAACATAGAAGTCTGGTAGTAGTTGAGTGAGAGATTAGAGCCAAAACTAAGGCAGTATGGAGACGGAAGGGGCACTTTCAGAGATAGAATCCATAGGATTTGGTGATTGGATTTGGCATTAAGATGAGAGAGAAGACCGTGGTAATTTTCAAGTTTTTGGCTTGGGCCACTGGGTAAGAATATTTTTTAAAAGCCTTCAAGTAATAGCCACAGAATAAATTTCAATTTTTTTTTTTTTTTTTTTTTTTTTTTTTTTTTTTTTGGAGACAGGGTTTTACTCTGTCACCCAGGCAGGAATACAATGACACAATCTCAGCTCACTGCAGCCTCGACCTTCCAAGCTCAGGTGATCCTCCCACCTCAAGTAGCTGGGAATATATTTGTGCACTACCATGTGTGGCTAATTTTTCTATTTTTTATAGAGTTGGGGTTTCGCTATGTTATCCAGGCTGGTCTCAAACTCCTGGGCTCAAGCCACTCGTCCACCTCAGCCTCCCAAAGTGCTGGGGTTATAGGCGTGGGCTACCATGCCTGGTCTCCTACTTTCATATTATGTGTTTTCATAAATACCTTTAAGACAATTTCTTGCTTGCTTGCTTTTCTTTTTCTTTCTTCTTTCTTGCCTTCCTTCCTTCGTTCCTTCCTTCCTTCCTTCCCCTCCCTCCCTCCCCTCCCTTCCTTCCCCTCCCTCCCTCCCCTCCCTTCCTTCCTTCCCCTCCCTCCCTCCCTCCCTTCCTTCCTTCTTTCCCCTCCCTCCCTCCCTCCCTCCCTTCCTTCCTTCCTCCTCTCTTCTCCCTCTCCTCCCTTCCCCTCCCCTCCCCACTGAGGTTATAGTCAGTGAATAGGTAGTCTCCCTGCTTTTGAATTTATGAGATTCCCCACCATGCTCTAATCAATGCTACTGCTACGAAACTGTAACTTTTCTAAATAGCTACTAAATATATAGCTATTAAACTTTTATATGTAGTTACTAAATCTTTTCTAAAACTTTTCCACCGAATATCTTATTAGTTCCACGCCCTAAGAAATAGGTAAAGTGGGTATTATTGTGCCCATTTTGTAAATAATGAAATTGCGTAACTTGCAGAAAGATTTCATGGTGAATTAGTAGCAAAGCTAGAAATAGAACCCAGATTTACTAATATGCTGATGTGCTATTTCTACTATTTTTACTTCAATCATTGCCTCTTTGACATATAACTCTGGAGATCATGCATCTCCATTACAGTATTATGAAAGAAGTACTTAGTGTACTGAGGATCGTATCATTTCCCTTACAGAATAAATGCACTAATAGGCAAAAACCAATGTGGACTCAATTTTAAGTTAAGTAATTCAGAAAAACTATTCCATTGGTCTCTATGTAAACAAAACTGGGAACTGTGAGTATATAGGTAAAGCTCGTGCTATGTTATCAGAGGTTATCTTTCCCAGTCCCTCACTCAGTCAGCAAATATTTGTTTTAGACCACCTAGTACAGTCGTCTCTCAGTCTATGCAGGGATTGGTTCCAGGACCCCTGTTTATACCAAAATCCACGCATAATCAAGGCCTACATTAGTCCTGTGGAACTCTCATATGTGAAAAGTCAATCTTCCGTATACAGGGCTTCATATCCCTAGAATAGTGTATTTTCGATCCATATTTGGTTGAAAAAAATCCACCTAAAAGTGTGGACCTGCACAGCTGAAACCTGTGTTGTTCAAGGGTCAGCTGTATATTGAAGAATATGGCTAGAGCTAGTTTCTGTGATAGAACATATGGAGATAACTATGGAAAACAGTCTTCAGATAGCCTTAACTTTTTTCCTGATATAGAAGTGGGGCCTCTTCAAGAATGTATTTACTATCACGGGGGATTCATATAGCATTTGGACTCTTAGCAGATGTGGGTTTCTTTATCTTTCTAATAGCAGCTGCCAGTGACTCATCCAGCTGCTAAGAATAAGCAGCTCCAAATTCCCCCAGTTTCTCCTTGTGCCATAAACAAGACCTAGATTTTATGCTGGCTGTTTATTGTTATGCTTCTTAATCAGACAGCCTCAGATTTCTTAGACTAAATGCAACATCTGTGTCTAGGTGTTCCTAAAATAATTGGTTAAGTAGCTTTAATGTATTCTCAGCTTTTTCTAGGAAACTCCAGAACATCTTTCTAAACCAGAATGTGTCAATCTCCAATTTTAATCCGGAATTAGTGAAAACTCTTGGAGGCAAGGTTCTAAAGGAAAGGATTTATTAAGCCCCATTTTATCAATTATAATGCCAGGTACCTACCTACTCAGTGGAACTCCTACTGCATTATTCTTCTGCAGATATAACTTCCTTAGAATGTCATGTGCATACTTTAGCATTATCAAGTGGAAAGTAACTCTTCTGGGAGGTAGCAAAACAAGAGCATAACATATCTAAAAATGAAGCCACCTGTAGAACTCTAAGGACCTGGTCCCTTTTGACAAAAAATATTTTATTCCAGTTTTTAGCAAGTACAGGATATGATATCTTTTCTGCATGACTGAGTACTGATGCTAATTATCTTGTCCAAATTTTAGATAATCTCATGAAGACTGTAACAAACCTCTTGGTATCTAAGCAACTTTAGACTCTTGGAAGCAAAAGTTATATTAGAATTTTAAAAGCCTTTAAAATTACACTTCTCACTTTGCTAATTTTTTCTGTATAGGAATATTAATCTGAATTTTCTAAGTCTGGCAAAGATTGATATTCTCTTAATGTAAATCTTTACTTCTGTTTAGGGATATCGGCTCAAAAGTGCCTTCTCCAAGTTTATTTTCAATTAGAATTTAATTTTCAATATATACATATATACACATACATACATATATATATTTCATTTGATAAAATAATGATAGGTACTTCCTCTTCTATCTGTGAAGAAGTATCTACTAAGGGAATTGCCCTCTTGCCACTAACAATGAGAAAATCAGCATATCTGAAACAACAGTTTTCAGACATTGGGCAATAGGCAGTGGGGGCTGTGGATTCTGAGAGCCAGTTTCCAAGCAACAGTATAGGGAGAGAGATTGTCAAAGAGCTTAGCAGTGTTATTGAGTTGAGGAGGCAGAGACTGGGGTTTAGGGAGGCTGGAGCAGCCAGAATTTACAGGTCAGAATCCAAGAGAGGAAGAAGTTGTTCAGTGAGCTCCAGAATCTTTGGCTACAAATTCTGCATATGTGTGGACTGGAAAAAGAACCACCAGAAAACAGTGGGCCAAACAGTTTCTGGAGTATACAAGGGGCTAAGGATAATTCAAACTTCTACCAGCCGTAGGGAAGAGACCTCAAAACACACCGGGCACTGGGTAGAGTTCTCAACAGTTTAAAAGCAAAAAGGATTAAATTGATCCGCAAGTAATTTAATGCTATATAAGAACAAAATTCAATAATCTTTAAAGGAATTTAACAAAATCCAGCATTCAGCAATGCAAAATTTACAAAGTCTGACATCCAATTCAAAATTACCAGACAGGCCAGGCATGGTGGCTCATGCCTACAATCCCAGGACTTTGGGAGGCCAAGGCAAGTGGATCACTTGAGCCCAGGAGTTCATGACCAGCTTGGGCAACAGAGCAAAACCCTGTCTCTACAAAAAATTTAAAAAATTAGCCAGGTGTGACACCTGTGGTCCCAGCTACTCAGATGGCTGAGGCGGGAGGATTGCTTGAGCCTGGAAAGTTGAGGCTGCAGTGAGCTGTGATCGCACCACTGCACTCAAGCCTGGGCAATAGAGTAAGACCCTGTCTCAAAAACAAAACAAAACAAAATAAAATTACCAGACATTAAAAGAAGCAGGAAAATACAGCCCATAACCAGGAGAAAAATTAATCAATAGAAACACAGATCCAGAAATGACAGAGATGATGGAATTAACTAACAAGGACCTTAAAATAGTTATTTTAAATCATATAAATATGCTTAAGTATGTAAAGAAAACATGAATATGATTAGGAGATTAGTGGAAGATATTAAAAAGATCCAAATGGAATTTCTAGACATGAAAAATACAATATAGTGAAAATGATAATAATAGCAATTAACATGTATTAAGTGCTTCTATGTAGATTATCTCATTTTTCTTCACAACAACCCTATGTGTTAGGTAGATGCTATTATTTCCTTTGCATAGAAAATGAAACAGATTTAGAATATTAAATAACTTGCTGTAGGTCACACACCCAGTCAATGAAAAAGCCAATGCCAGGAGAAGCCATGAAGTCTGACTCCAGGCTGTATTATTGCTTCAGCGTGTTATGCATCAACACTGCATGACAGGCTGGAAATACAAATGAGTAAGTGACAATACTTGCCCTCAAGGAGCTCTTATTCTAGGAGAAGAAACAGTAGCATAGGAACCAACCCAAATGCCCATCAATGATAGACTGGATAAAGAAAATGTGGAACATATACACCACGGAATACTATGCAGCCATAAAAAGGAACGAGATCGTGTCCTTTGCAGGGACATGGATGAAGCTGGAAGCCATCATCCTCAGCAAACTAACACAGGAACAGAAAACCAAACACTGCATGTTCTCACTCATAAGTGGGAGCTGAACAATGAGAACACGATGGACACAGGGAGGAGAACATCACACACCAGGTCCTGTTGGGGGGCTGGGGGGTGAAGGAAGGGAAGTTAGAGGGCAGGTCAATAGTTGCAGCAAACCACCATGGTACACGTATACCTATGTAACAAGCCTGCACATTCTGTACATCTATCCCGTTTTTTTTAGAAGAAATAAACTAGATTCTTAATTCAACCCCGCCCCCTCTCTGCCAAAAAAAAACCTGAGTGGTGTAGAAATAGTCTCCATAGAGTACAGGTGATTTTTAGAGCCACGCATAAGATTCCATAATAGCACAAGGGAGAAAATAGTCAATTCTATAGAAGCGGGTGAAGGCTATAAAGGAGCAAAGACAGTTGGGATGGATCTTGGAGCAGTAGAAAGCTGTTAAGCAAATAAGGAATACGTTCTAAAAACAGGGAACACGATTTCTGAAAGTATGATAACATGAAACAACACGGTTCCTTTGGAAAGTGGTAAGAAGTCATTGTGGCCAGTATTTAACACATAATAAGGAAACACTACCACAGTCAATAGGAGATAATGCGGAATGCTTTTATGTGCCATACACTGAGCAAAATGTTTACATGTATTCATTCATTTAATCCACACAATAAACATATGAGTTGATATGATTACTATCCTGTTTTATATGTTAAGACACAGAGTCTGCTGGGCGCGGTGACTCATGCCTGTAATCCCAGCACTTTGAGAGCCCAAGGCAGGTGGATCCTTGAGGTCAGAAGTTTGCGACCAGCCTGGCCAACATGGTGAAATCCCTTCTTTACTAAAAATACAAAAATTAGCTGGGTGTGGTGGTGCATGCCTGTAGTCCCAGCTACTCAGGAGGCTAAAGCAGGAGAATTGCTTGAGTCTGGGAGGTGGAGGTTGCAGTGAGCCAAGATCATGCCACTGCACTCCAGCCTAGGCAACAGAGCGAGACTCTGTCTCAAAAAAAAAAAAAAAAAGAAAAGAAAAAGAATCAGAAACTGAGAGTCAGAGAATTAAGTAACTCACACAAGGCCACAGCGTTTATAAGTAGCACAGCTCATATTCCAACCTACATCTTCACAAAGTTCACATTTTCACACTTTCTCTTTTCTTTTCTTTTTTTTTTTTTTTTGTTTGAGACTGAGTCTCACTCTGTTGCCCACTCACTGCAACCTCTGCCTCCCAGGCCCAAGCAATCCTCCCACCTCAGCCTCCCTAGTAGCTGAGAATACAAGCACATACCACCACACCCAGCTAATTTTTGTATTTTTTGTAGAGATGGGGTTTCACCATGTTGCCTAGGCTGGTCTCAAACTCCTGGGCTCAAGCAGTCCACCCGCCTCAGCCTCCCAAAGTGCTGATTACAGGTGTGAGCCACCACTCTCAAGCCCACAAAGTCCACATTCTTAACAACTCTGCTGTGCGTGCTACCCCAGGTTACGAAGGGCTTTGTGTGCACTAAAAAGCATAAGAATGATACAATGGACTTTGGGGACCCGGGGAAAGGATGGGTTGGGGGTGAGGGATAAAGGACTACAAATTGAGTTCATTGTTACTGCTTGGGTAATGGGTGCAACAAAATCTCACAAATCGCCACTAAAGAACCTACTCATGTAAACCAGATACCACTGGTTCCCCCAAAACCCTATGAAAATAAAAAATTTCTCCTGAAGTTAGTAGAATCTTCTCCATTTGTGTGGTATTTTCACATGTAACACAGACAAAAGCATGGAAAATATAAGGCAGGTAAAAGTGAAAGCATAGACCCGTTAGGAGACTATTACAATATAACAGAAATGACCATGAAAATGAAGAGCTATTTAAGAAGTTGGTTTGACAGGATTTGCTGATTCATTGTGTGAGGGATGTGGCAGAGAAAGAGTCAAGAATGAATGCCAGAATGTAAAGTATGGCCAGTTTTATCCCTCTCTTGCTTTTTTCCTTTCCTTTTTTTTTTCTTTCATCTTTTATGTTTCACTCTGAATTCACAGTGGTTTTGTGTTCATATTTATTCATTCGACAAACATTTATGTATCAGTTCTTGGTGATAAAGCAGTGACTGGGACAGACAGAAATTTTTATTCTTGTCGACTTTGCTGTATGATCAGAAAATTGACAAAAATCCCTGCTTTTATAGAGCTTACATTCTAGGAATCAGGGAATTGCAGTGGGTCTATCTGAGTATGTGATAAAAATCTGTTAGTTTTTCTAAAATATCTAATGTTTATGGTGGACAAAGTGATGTCAAGGGAAAATGCAGACACTTTAGGCTGAAATGAAGATGTTGGTCTGACTTCTTTTTGTAATTGCCTTGAACTTCACTTGATTTTGCTTGTCACTAATCCTTATCTTCACCAGTAAAAATCATTCAGTGAGGATTAATAGCGCTTTACTACAGGAGTGGGTGGCTGTCTTTGAATTATTAAAGAGCAATTGTTGCTTCTGTAATGTTTTAAACAAACAAGAACTGTTCCATGTGGTCTCTTCAGTGATGTGGGCCCCACCAGCCAATTATCTTCACCTGCTCCAGCCAGTGCATCTCCTCTTCTCATTTTCTCCCAGAAACCAGATGTAGACAATCAACAAGAATTTCAGTGCCTGTTTCCTAGCTCCTGTTTTGTTTATTTCTCCTGAGTTCCTAATTTTCCCTTTGTTTTTCATGTTTATTTCCTTCTTCAAAATCTTTTCTCCAGGGAGAAAATTGACAATTGATGGCCCCTCAAATCATTCACCTCTGTACCTCCCATAACTTTAATCTTTCCCCCTATTTAATGTTCTCTTTTTTTTCAATGTTGGTTATTTGGGGCTCTTACGCAAGCATTCCTGGAATGCTTTTGTCACTATCTTCTCTACCACCTGAAGCTCCTCAACCCTCCATACATAATACCTGTAGGTTTTAGTTTTAAAGGTCAGGTCCTTAAAGAAGCCTTCTCTGTGACTCCCTTCCTTATCTGAATTGGGTCCTTCCATTATAATTTTTCAGATTATCCTCTGATTTTTAGTCATATCATTTATTACAGTTTCTGACTCAGTATTTACTTGAATGACTCTTAATGTCCATCTCCCTTATTAAAATTATAAACTTTATGAGTACAGGAACCTTGTTTGTTTTGCCAGTAATTATATCCCTAGCACCTAATACAGGTGAATGATTTTTTTGTTATATAATATGAAGGCTTACCTTTTCCCAGTAGTGATACAGAAGATAGATTATTGAATGGATTATATTATCATTCATTTTATCAGAGGATAGGTTAGTTTTTAAAATCTGCTTTACACTAACTTTTCTATATTGTATAGGAACTTCTGATTTAAATTAATAATAGCTACCCCTTATTGAGCAAATGCTATATGCCAGGTGCTAAACTTCATGTTTAAAGTGCTCCAATAAAAACCAGCCTAATCAAAGCTATACTATACTAAATAACACCTAATTAAAATAATATTCAGTATTCCAAAATAAGGATTTGAAAGATTTAGATCATGATCTGTAATCAAACTTTAAACACTGGTGAATAGTACATCCGTTCCTTCTTTTGTATTCTGGGTTTTTGCCTTCACTCCATGAAAGGTATCACAAACTAGTAGTCGGCTAACTACACATGCCTTGGCCTACAGATGTGTCTTCTTTGACTTTCAGTGTTAAAAGTACTTAGATTCAATTAGATGCCAATGTTTCACATAAAAGTCTCAATTTCAGTTTCACTTGAAGAATGGAAAATCCTCCCAGCACCATGCCCACATTCCTGCAGGGAGACAGTTCACCAGGGCAGAGATGCAGCTGCTCCCTTTAGACAGAGCATATGGTCTCAGATTTACCACCAACCCAAGCTGCCCTGCTTCACCTGCTGACATTCCCTGCGCGTCTGTAGGCATTGGAGTTTGCTACCATTGCTAGAGCTTCTTGGTCCATTTATAATCACTAAAAGGTAAAGTTTCACTCTTAATTCAGTCAGGAGCTTTTTCCTCAACTATTAATAGATTCTCTTTCTCTTTTCTCCTTGATATCTCCATGATATCACATAAAATTTTAGAATTAGAAGGGACCTTAGAAATTATTTCATCTTGAAACGAGGTCTTAAATATATATATATGGTTTTTCTTATTATTGTGTTAAAATATATAACAAAATTTACCATTTACCACTTTTTAATTTGAGAAATCTTTTTTATGGCAATAAAACCTATATAACAAAACTTACCACTTTAACCATTTTTAAGTGTACAGTTCCGTGGCATTAAGTACATTCACAGTGTTGTGCAACCATTATTACCCTCCATCTCCAAAACTCTTTATCTTGCAAAACCAAAACTCAGTAGCCATTAAACAATGACTCCCATTTCTCTCCTCCTCCAGTCCCTAGAAACCACCATTCTACTTTCTGTATCTATGTATTTGACTATTCTAGATACATCAGATAAGTGTGTACAATATCTGTCCTTTTGTGTCTCACTTATGTAACTTAGCATGATGTTTTCAAAGTGCATCCATGTTGTAATATGTATCTGAATTTCATTCCTTTTTATGGCTGAATAATATTCCATTGTGTGTATATACCACATTTTGTTTATTCATTCACCTGTTGATGGCCACTTGGGTTGTTTCTACATTTTCGCTGTTGTAAATAATGCTGCTATGAATGTAAGTGTACAAATATCTTTCTAGTCCCTGCTTTCCATACTTTGGGCACATAACTAGAAGTGGGATTACTGTACCATACAGTAATTTTATGTTTAATTTTTTGAGGAACTGCTGTAAAGTTTTCTACAGCAGGTGTATCATTTGACATTCTCACCAGCAATGCATAAGGGTTCCAGTTTCTCCACATCCCCAATAATGCTTGTTGCTATTTTCTATTTTTCTGATAATAGCCATCCTAAAGAATGTGAAGTGGTATCTCATGGTTTTGATTTGCATTTCCTTAATGACAAATGATGTTGAGTGTCTTTTAATATGCTTATTAGCCATTTTATATCTTCTCTAGAGGAGTATCTATTCAAGCCCTTTGCCCTTTTTGAATCAGGCTGTTTTGTCGTTGAGTTGTAAGAGTTCTTCATGTATTCTGGATATTCATTCCTTATCAGGTATATGATTTGCAAATTTTTTTTCTGTTCTGTAGGTCATCTTTTCACTTTTTTTTTTATCATATCCTCTGATGTACAAAAGTTCTTAATTTCGATGAAGTCCAATTTATCTGTTTTTCTTTTGTCCTCTGTGTTTTTGGTGTTATATCTAGGAAATCATTTACAAATCCAGTGTCATGGAGATTTCCCCTATGTTTTCTTCTAAGAAATTTCTAGTTTTAGCTCATAAATTTAGGTATTTGATCAATTTTGAGTTAATTTTTATGTAAGGTATTAGGTAAGGGTCCAACTTCATTCTTTTGCATGTGCATATTCAGTTTTCCCAATACCATTTATTGAAAAGACTGTCCTTTCTCCCCTTGAATGGTACCCTTTGCACCCTTGTCAAAAGTCAAATGACCATATATATGAGGATTTTTGTTTCTGGGATTTACATTCTCTTTTGTTGGTTTGCCTGTCCTTATGATTACTGTGGCTTTGTAATAAGTTGGGGTTTTTTTGTTTTGTTTGTTTGTTTGTTTGGTTTGTTTGTTTTGAGATAGAGTCTCACTCTGTTGCCCAGGCTGGAGTGCAGTGGCACGATCTCAGCTCACCGCAACCTCCACCTCCCGGGTTCAAGCGTTTCTCCTGCTTCAGCCTCCTGTGTAGCTGGGATTACAGGCACATGCTACCACACCCGCTAATTTTTGTATTTTTAGTAGAGACGGGGTTTCATCATGTTGGTCAGGCTAGTCTTGAACTCCTGACCTTGTGATCCACCTGCTTCGGCCTCCCAAAGTGCTGGGATTATAGGCTTCAGCCACCACACCCAGCCTTGTAATAAGTTTTAAAATCAAGAAATGTGAGTCATCCAACTTTGTTCTTCTTCAAGGTTATTTTGGGTATTCTTGGTCCTTTTAAAGATATTTTATGAATGGTTTTTTCTATTAAAAAATACCATTGGAATACCATTGGAATTTTGATAGGATTGCAGTGAATCTATAGATCACTTCCGGTGGTAGTATCACCTTGACAATATTAAGTCGTTTAATCTATGAACATAGGATGTGTTTCCATTTATTTAGGTCATCTTCAGTTTCTTTCAGCAATTTTTTTTTTTAAGAGAAAGTGTCTTGCTCTGTTGCCCTGGCTGGAGTGCAGTGGCACAATCATAGCTAATTGTAGCCTTGAACTCCTGGGCTCAAGCAATCCTCCCACCTCTGCCATCAAGCCCAGCTAATTTTTTATTTCTTTTAGAGATGAGGTCTCACTCTGTTGCCCAGACTGGTCTCAAACTCCTGGCCTCAAGCAATCTTCCTGCCTCTGCCTTCCAAAGCAGAGGGGTTGCAGGCATGAGCTACCACGCCCAGCCTCTTTCAGCGATGTTTTGTAGTTTTCAAGTATACAAGTCTGTCACCTCCTTGGTTAAATTTATTCCTAAGTATTTTATTCTTTTCATGCTATTGTAAATGGAATTGTTTTTCTTAGTTTCCTTTTCATATTTTTCATTGTTAATTTATAAAAATATAATTGATTTTTTTTTTTTTTTTTTTTTTTGAGACAAAGTCTCACTCTGTCGCCCAGGCTAGAGTGTAGTGGCGTGATCTCGGTTCACTGCAACCTCCGCCACCCGGGTTCGAGCAATTCACCTGCTTCAGCCTCCCAAATAGCTGAGATTACAGGGACATGCCACCACCCCAGCGTGTAATTGATTTTTGTATCTTGATTTTGTATGCTGCATCTTTGCTGAATTCATTTATTAGGTCTAACAGTTGTGTGTGTGTGTGTGTGTGTAATCTTTAGGGCTTTCTGCATATAAGATCATATCATCTGTGAACAGAGGTTATTTTATTTCTTTCTTTCTAATTTGGATGCCTTGTGGGGTTTTTTTGTTTTTTTTGTTTTGTTTTGTTTGTTTTTTCCTTAATTGCTCTGGCTAGAACTTCCTGTACTATGATGAATAGAAGTAGTGAAAGCAGGCATCTTTGTCTTTTTCCTGATCTTAGGGGAAAAGTTTTTCAGTACAGCAGGTCCTCAAATAACATAATTGCATTATAACATTGATGAGGAAAAAAAAAATTGATTCCCAGCTGGGGCCACTGTGTGAAATTTGCACATTCTCCCCATGTCTGCATGGATTTTCTCTGGGTACTCCAGTTTTCTACCACAGATGTATGTGTTGGGTTCATTGGTGTGACTAAATGGTCCCAGTGTGAGTGAATGTTGGTGTGTTTGTGTGCTCCCCGAGATGGAATGAGATGTCCTGTACAGGGCTATCCACCTTGTGTCCCAGGCTTCCAGGATAGGCTCTGGCCACCTGCAACCCTAAGCTGGAATAAGCAGGTTGGAAAATGAATGAATACAAATTATTATCAAATACAAATTTATAAAGTAGATGATAATCATACAACTGCACAACAATAAGCGATGCGGTATGAAAGCGTTCAGCTAGCCCACCATATTTGTGATTGTTTTTTAATTCATGGTCGGAGGAGGTGCTCCTTAAATTTTTCTATTTGCAAACATCTATTCTCTTATTTAATCCACCACCACTACAACTGTCGTCATTCAGCGATTCACCAAAAATTGGGTAATCTTACTTGTTGTTATTAACCTTTCTTAAATGTATGTATAGCCCACATTTATTTCAATGTTTAATATTAGAGGTGCGTAGGGCCTTTATTTAGAAGTTGGGTGATTATTTGTGACCAGAAACATGCCATAGGAACTTAACTCTTGTTTATGTCGATTAGCCTATGATGAAATTGGTTTTATTATACCTTGTTTCACTTAAAGTCAGTTTCCAAGAACCTATTGATGAGGTTGAGGACTTTTATTTGGTTTTAAGGTAAAAGTGTGCCAAAAAATTGAGATTCATACAGATAAGTAGCTTCAAATACTAATAGATTTGTTTTTAACATTTTGACTGATCTTTTTTTAGCTTTACTAATGTTCAGAAAGGGAGTAATAGTAAATTTGTGTTTCAAAGCTGAGTTGCTCACATTCCTAATTAATGAGTAATCACTCTGGAGAAATCAACAAATTTTCTCAGCTAGTTTAAAAATTTTATTGTTTGGAGAAAAATAAATGTATATTATAACATCATATATAAGTTGTTCAATGGTATTATTTTTTGAAAAGATCAGATAACTCAAAGGCTAGTATGACTGAACTGTGTCTGCCCCCCCAAATTCCCATGTTGAAGCCATACCTCCAATGTGACTATATTTGAAGAAATTCCTCCTGTAAGGAGGAAATTAAGGTTAAGAGAGGTGATAAGGGTAGGGCTTCATCAGATAGGAAGGATTAGTATCCTTGCAAGAAGAGACACCGGAACTGGTGTCCCTGTAAGAGGAGATACCAGAGAGCTGCCCATGCCCCTCCACGTGAGGACACAGTGAGAAGGCAGCTGTCTGCAAACCAAGGAGAGAGCCTTTACCAGACACCAACTCTGCTGGCACCTTGATCTTAGACTTCCAGTCCCCAGAACTGTGAGAAAATTAATTTCTGCTGTTTAAGTCACTCAGTCTATGGTATTTGTTACGGCAGCCCGGACAGACTAACACAGAGGTCTTCTTTTTAATTCACAGTTTCAGCACAGAAAGATTCATTTTCTTTTGCATGTTGACTCCAAAACCTGTTTTGATTTATCATTAACATTTTATCTGAAGTTGTGAGTATGGCCGTGTTGTGACCCTGCGTTATCAAATTGAGCCATCTAATTTATTTCCACATTGATAAACTTATATTCAATGGATTTTAGTTTAAGGTAGAAATAATGGTAATTACTTTTTTTTTTTTTAACTGTAGTCCTCATACCTGCCTTATGTCAATCAGGAAACTTTAGTATAAAAGAATAAATTTTGATACAACTGCTTACATCCCTGCAAATAACTCAGAAAGATCTGCAGCTTAAAGGCTTTGTCCTAATAAAACTGACAGCCTGTATCAATCTGTATGTTATCCAGTGTAATATTTTTTAAAATGTAAATGTTAATTTTGAAAACTGCATGTGTAATTTTGGCCAAGCACAGTGGCTTACGCCTGTAATCCCAGTACTTTGAGAGGCTGAGGTGGGCAGATCATTTGAGGCCAGGAGGTCAAGACCAACCTAGCCAACATGGTGAAACCCTGTCTCTATTAAAAACACAAAAATTAGTGAAGCACGGTGGCGCGCGCCTGTAATTCCAGCTACTCAGGAGGCTGAGGTGGGAGAATTGTTTGAACCTAGGAGGCAGAGGTTGCAGTGAGCCAAGATCATGCCACTGCACTCCAATATGGGTGACAGAGCAAGACTCCATCTCAAAAAAAAGAAAAGAAAACTTCTTGTATAATTTTAACTGCTAGTGCTTATCTACACAATATTTTTGGCTGCCTTCTCTTTTATATGATCCTCTACTCCTTGAATTTTTTTCTGCCATTGCCTTTCCAGTCACCGTACAAATATGACTACCTTATACTACTTTGTTAGTATCTTAACACTTAAAGACTTCCATTTTATAATTATCAAGCATTTTATAAAATAATAAATTTACTTTGCATTTCCTTCTATACCCAGATCATATAAGTAAAAGGAGAGCTTGACAACATCTGTCTTCTCATCCAGTATAAAGATTTTATGTAATCTCAGCTTTCATGGCAATATAGTCCTGGATTAAAAAGAAAATAAAAAGACCAGAGCAGATAATAATTTCCTAATCAGTGGCACATTTACAGTTGCAAATATATATATATATATTTGTGGAGTAGGAGAAATTCCACAAATGAGTTAACCTATGAGCACAGGTTGATAGTGTGTGTATATTAAAATTTACTGTGTAACATATTTAGTGTACATTTTGTTTTTCTTATAGACTTTAAATAAAAGTATGTTTTTAATAAGAATTGAAATTAAACTTTTATAGAAACTTCTAAGTGCCTCTGCAAAATTCTAAGCTTCTGTGGAACATGGTTTGAAAACTACTGATCTACTTCAACCCTTCCCCATTGTGTAAATATAAAAATCAAAGCCAAGGTCTCCTAGTCACTTGGTAGGACCTGTAAAACCAAGACCAAATTCAGGTCTTCTGGTTGTCAGTCAAATGTTCTAGCCATTATCATGCTCTGCTGCTAAATGAGCATATATACATTTTGTGTCATTTAGTCTCTGAGATGAATGTATGATTTTCTAGCCCAAAACGTAATTGTAGTAGTTAAGGCATAAGAATGCATTGCCCGTGTGATTTTATTTCTTCTTTCATTGTTTTACAGATGAAGGTAAAGTAGCTACAAGTTCTTTAATTTTAAGTTCCATTTTACCTATCTTCAAGAGAAAAAATAGTTACTCCACCTGGTTTAAAATTTAAAAATAATAATTCTTATTAGAGAGGGACGTATAATACTTGTTTATTGGCTATTTCATGCTTTGAAGGACATAATAAGCAGATTTTGGAAGTTCTTTGAAAATACAAGAGTTTTGTTGTTGTTGTTGTTGTTGTTGATTTTATTATTATTATTATTATTTTGAGACAGAGTCTCACTCTGTAGCCCAGGCTGGAGTGCAGTGGCACGATCTCACTCACTGCTACCTCCTCCTCCTGGGTCCTGGTTCCAGCAATTCTCCTGCCTTAGCCTCCCAAATAGCTGGGATTACCGGCATGTGCCACCATGCCCAGCTAACTTTTGTGTTTTTAGTAGAGACGGGGGTTTCACCATGTTGGCCAGGCTGGTCTTGAACTCCTGACCTCATGATCCACCCGCCTTGGCCTCCCAAAGTGCTGGGATTACAGGCATGAGCCACCGCACCCGGCCGTTGTTGTTTTTTAATTTTAAAGTTAGGCTGAAGTGAGACTGTAACACACAACGTTATTAAACGCATTCTCTAAAGTAGATCTACCAAGCCAGGCACAGTGCACATGCCTGTAATCTCACTTGAGCCCAGGAGCCCAGGAGTTGGAGAACATAAGTGCACTATGAATGTGCCTGTAAATACCCACTGATCTGCAGCCTGGGCAACAGAGTGAGACACCATCTCAAACAGGGTGGGTGGATGGATGGAGGGGGCGGGGGGGAGAGAGAGAGAGAGAGAGAGAGATGATACATAGATGTACCAGAAAGTGAATGATACCTCTTAGGCTTCTGAAATCTCTTGCTCTTGTAGTTCTGTTAGAAACAAAAGTAAATGACTAAGTTAAGGTTTATACACTATGAATCAAAATAAAACCACCTTAGGTTAAAGATGTCAATTTAATAAACCATACTCAAATTTGGTTGTTTTGGTGGGTTTAAAGCTGGAAGTATGTAAAAGCAAATATAAATAATGTTGAAAATTTAATATTTTCCAGTTTTATTTTGCTTGGCATAACCTGCTCTTGATTCCCACTGCTACCGCCTGACCCTAATTTAGAACCCTAATTAGACACCTTGGGGAGGTTGTCAAAAAGACAGATTCCTTGATCCCACCTCAAACGTACTCGACCACAGCCAGCAGGCAAGGGGCCTGGGAATTAATTTTAACAAGCATTTCAGGTGATTCTTAGGATCACTCAAGTTTGGGAAACATTAAGCGGTTTCAACCCTGCTTGCATATTAGGATCAGCTAGGGTGCTTTTAAAAAATACTGTTGCCCAGGTCCCTCCCCAGACCACTTTAATCAGAATCTTTTTGGTTGGGACCCAGGCATTTTAAATGCTCTGCAGGTGGTTCTCATACACACTGAAGCTTGAGAACTCCTGCAAGACAGTTGGAAATGTAATTCTCTGAAGCACAGCCCTGGTCTTGTCACTGCTGCTGAGAACCTCAATGGTTCTGTATTGCCTACTAATGAAATATGAATTTATGACTATCCTAAGGCCACTCATGACCCAACACCAGCTTTCCAACCACTACTCTCCTACTCATAGACTATACTCTGGCCACACAGAAACACTTTCCCCAAACACTCCTTGTGCTTTCCCCCTTTCACACCTCTGTTTTTGCTTTCCCACCATGTAGAACTTTCCCCCATGTCTGTCTGTCACAGTCCTGCCCATCCTCAAATAGACCCAGCTCAAGTAGATTCCCATTTCCTCCTGTCCTTGCCCTCCCCTGCCTCCATTCAAAAGCGACCTCTTAGGGCATTTTTCCTATCAGACCTTATATTTAGTTATTGGCAAATACATAGTCTCTTTCATAAAATGCCACGTGGAATTAAGAATAAGTGGATTTTTATCTTTCCTTTTTCCCCATCTAGATTGTAAATTTGTAATATCAACTATCTGTTTACCTCTGTATGAGGCACTAAAGAGAAAGACTTTAGAGTCAAATGGCCCTAGGTTCAGGTGCCTTTTTTATTGGATATGGCTGTGTGACCATGGTCAGGTTAATTTTTCCAAGCCTTAGTTTTCTCATCTATAAAATGGAGAATATACTACTTCAGTGTTGTGAAAACTAGATTTGATAACCGACTGGAGCCTTCAGTAATCCCGGTATGTAATAACTGCTCTGTCAAAGTCTGTTGCTTTTATCATTGTGATAATGATCATTGTTAGCTCCCTTGAGGGCAAAGACTGCATATTTTATCTTTGGATCCCCATTCTGAACCTTGCTTATTGTAGGTGCTTGATAAATACTGGGTGAATAAAATAATGAATGCCTGCTGGGTCGTGCTTACTTATATAGTCCACTACCAATCAGTTCAGCCTGTCTTGGAAGGAGCACTTCAAATTTCAATTTAACCATCAGATAAAGATAGAAAATAGGATTTCCACTACAAACTTTAAAAACTGTATTAAAAAGGCCAAAACCCCAGTTAAACTGTAAGACAGCTGCTCTCTTTCTGCTGCCAGGAAATAGAGAAAACCCTCCAAGGACTATTTGCTGTTTGTTTGTGCATCATATAATAAACATGCCGTGACTTGGGGAGAGCACACACTTCCCCTGCAGGCAAGCTTGGGTTTGGGAAGTTGCATGTAGCAGCAGTGAGGAAGAAATCCCCCACTCTGTGGGAGAGGTTCCTTCACGGACTCCACTAAGCCCATTTGCAGTTTTGCTGAGTTATTTACTAAGATGAAGGGACTGGGTGTGGCTGGTCTGAGATTCCTCCTGGGAAGTCACTTCAAGAATCTCCTTAATTTCCTCACCCTTCATCTTTGTTCTCTGGCTTTGGTGCAAGGGTGCAGTCAGTCGCACCCAGTTGGCTGCTGTTCCCAGCACACTGAATTATTTGAAGCTGGCTGTGGCAGCCAAGGATTCCCTGTTCTGTTCTTTTCCCCTTGCCCTGATTTGAAAAACAGTCTGGAAATTCTCATCTGGCATGACCAGAAGGAACTTAGTAGGTTGCAAGCTGTTTTTCTAGATGCACAGGACCAAACAGAACCTTTAAAGCTGTAAATTACCATTTCTCAAAAACTCAATTTGATGGATTTTACATGGACAAATTATATAACGTAGGCTTTACCATCACCACTATCGTTTAAACAAGAGGCCATCCAATTGAGATGAAACCGATATAGGAAAGTAATTATCATCAGCTTTGTCACTTGAAGAAGGAATGTGAGGATATATTAGCTAATTGAAACCTCAGGAAAGATGTATAACAAAACATATAAGGATTAATGAGTAGTCCACAAAAGTGTTTACCAGATGACCAATATCTTTTAAAATATATAGATGTATTCCAGCTCTTTTAATTAGAAAATATATATATACACACACACACATATATATGGATAAAAAATGAACTTATGTTATAATTACAATAGATGTGATGACAAAATAATTCATAGTCTGAAAAATATATAATTTCAGTGATCAGAGCCTTATGTATTATGCTAATTGTCCAATAATTTCTTGAAAATATGTTTCTACTTTTAAAGTAAAATTAAATTCAGAAAGCAATGATGAGCAAATATGTGATAATATTCTAGGCAGACACTGAACATTTATATTTATTGTGAGAACAGCATGATGGTAGAGTACTATTTATATAAAATTATGTATCTTTATGTCTTTATATGTTTACATGCATACAAAAATATTTGGAAGGAGGTTTACTGAAATGTTATGAATGATTTTCTCTTAGTGTTGAGACTACTTTTTTCTTCACACATTTTTATATTGTCTGAGTTTTTATAATGAGCATATAACATTTTTATAATCATAGTAAAAATAAAGCTATTTTTATAGCTTTCATAAAGGAAAATTTTGCTTGAGCATCTGCTATGTGTCCAAAGTGGTACTAGAAATTATGAGATATAGGAAAGAAGGCTGTGGCCTGGCTACCAAGATGCTTACAATCTAGCTGGGAAGACAACTAGGGAGTGGGATCCTATAGAATGTAATCCGGTGTCAGGATGTATGGTTCAAAAAGGTGCTACGGAGCATCAGGAAGAGGAGAGGAAGCTCTCAATGGAAGGAAGCTTTCATTGAAAATGAAGATTAGGCTGGGTGCAGTGACTCATGCCTGTAATCCGAGCACTTTGGGGGGCCAGGGTAGGAGGGTTGCTTGAGCCCAGGAGTTCAAAACCAACTTGAGCAACATAGTGAGACCCTGTATTTTTTTGAGAAATATTTTAAAACTTAGAAAGAAAGAAAAGGAAGCTTAGATTGGACCTTGAAAGATGGACAAAAATTGAATAGGAGGGAGAGAAGAAGGCATTTTAGGCAGCTTGAGCGCTAAAGTGATAATAATAATGCTTTTTGAAAAGAAAGGAGGAAACCAGCTTGTCTAGAATAAAAAGTAAATATGATTTGTGATGGAGAAGTTTGCTTTATTGCTAAGTTTATTTCATAAGATATCTTTGATATATTACAAACTATATTTTTGTACACTTGAGCAGATCCTAGAAAAATATTTTGTAATTATTCTGAATATTGACTCTAAAGTGATGTAAAAACCATGACTACTATGAAAATTTCATTATTTTAGTGTATTGAGGGTGGAAGATTTCAGTACATATGCTGTGTAACACTATCATCTCTGTGCACAAGCTTGTTCTCAAGTCAAACAGTGGCTTTTCATATAGTCTTTTAATTTGTGGTTAATATGTTCCTACACCTTTCTTCTTCTATTAAAAAAATCAAATTAGCCGAACGCGGTGGTGCACACCTGTAATCCCAGCTACTTCGGAGGCTCAGGCGGGAGAATCTCTTGAACTCGGGAGGCAGTGGTTGCAGTGAGCTGAGATTGCGCCACTGCACTCCAGCCTGGGCAACAGTCTCAACAACAACAACAACAAATCAAAAAGCACCAGTTGCCATGGCTCATGCCTATAGTCCTAGCACTTTGGGAGGCAAACATGGGAGGATTGCTTGAGCCCAAGAATTTGAGACCAGCCTGGGCAACACAATGAGACCAACATCTCTACAAAAATAAGAAAAACTCACCAGGCATAGTGGCTCATGCCTCTGGCCCAGCTACTTGGGAGGCTGAGGTGGGAAGATTCCTTGAGCTCAGGAGGTTGAGGCTGCAGTGAGCTGTGATCATGCCACTGCATTTCAGCCTGGGCAACAGAGCAAGACCCTGTCTCAGAAAAAAAAAAAATCAAAACTAAGGTTGGGGAAGGGGGGAAATTTTCTTTTAAAAAAGACATTAAGATGGAGACTTTTCAAACAATGGAATCAGAGATCTAGCATCAAGGGGTGCAACACAGGAGAGAAAGAAAGAGAATTCTTAGAATGATAATGGAAGGTAGTCGCAGGACAACAGTTTGTGCAAGACAGCTAGAAAGCAATTCAGATTGAAGTCGCAGGACAACAGTTTGTGCAAGACAGCTAGAAAGCAATTCAGATTGAAGTAGCAGGACAGAAGGCTCTAGGAGGAATTTCTGCAGGAAAATTAAATAATAGAATTGATTATCTGTTGTGTAAAAAAATTGTCCAACCTTCAGTTGGAGAATTAGGGTTTAATACTTCAGTTGAAGAAGCACTGATTAATACTTAAAAACCCCCACAAACCGAGAAAGAAATAATCATTCTAAGAAAAACAAAAGGTTGTATAAGAAAGAAAATATAATAATATACCTTGTGTTTTTGCTGTGCATAATATTTACATAGTCATAAATGAGTAAATACTGAATATTGGTAAGCCAAAATTAGTATCATGAAAAGATGGACAGATGGGAAGTATATGTGTGTGGTGAAAAAGATAATTTGTCATCTTCAACTGAAAGTTAAAAGATGTCTAACATTTAAAAATCAAGAAATAGCAGTATAAACATATTATTTAAAAAAGCAAAGCAAAAAACAGAGGACTCAGTGAGTTTTGTTAAGTATGACAGGTTAGAAGAATTACTACAGTAGTTTGGTTGGGGTGAAATGAGTTATAACTTCCAAGAGAACCATTTTAGTTGAGTGATGGAAGCAACGTTGAAGGAGTTACTGAGTGAATGAATGGGTAGTAAGAAAGAGGAGGTAATGAGCATAGCATACTCCTCTGAGAAATCTGGCTTTGAAAACAAAGGGAGGAGAAAGCGGTGTTAGTGAGTTGAGTCTACGAAAGATTTTTTAGATTAAGACACCACTTAAACATGTGTGCATAGACAGCAAGGAGTTAATGGAGAAGGTAAGGTCAACGATGCAAGCGTAAAGGGGATAGTTAGTTGGTGGAGCAAGGTCCCAGAAACTGAGATAACATGGACTCAAGAGCACAGATGGAAAGATTAATTGTAGGAAGAGAAGGGAAAGATTTCTTTCTCTGAAAGAAGGAAGGAAGAGGTGCAGATAAGTGAAAATGCAGAGAAATATTAAGGTATAAAGGAAGGAAATTGAGGGACTTAAAAAGGTGGCTTCAGTCTTCTCAAGAAAATAAGAGGTTCTCTGCTGAGAGTTTGGATTTGGGGCATAGGATTAGCTTGGAAATTTGAGAATGGAAAATATCTGAAGGCATGTGATGCCAAGTTAAAAGGAGATGACTAAAAGGATTATCCAGTAGCCACGAGTGTCCAGTTGAGGTTAGATAGCAGAAATTTGTAATAAAGCCAATCAATATGGTTTCTGGACTTCCCTCAAGAACGTTCTATCTCCAAAAGTTGTATTAATCATCATCTTGGCTAGGATGGCGTTTCCTTGGAGTGTCTTAAGAGACATTCCAGGGTTCAAAAACTTTAGAAAATGCTTGCTCAAGGAGAGTCAGTGCTCAAGAATACCAGAGAGACGGTTTTCTTGTGGGACACTTCAATCTAGGTCATTCGGAGGTCTTGTGGGGAATCATGAGCAACGAAAAAGAAATATACTTGAGAGACTTAAATGACACAAAACAGTTTGATATCAAAAAGATCTGTAGCTGCATGGACATCTGGACACAAATCTGAGGGTGAGAGCGTGTTGGAGAACACCTGGATTCAGATAAAAGAAGAGCAGAAGAGAAGTGACATCATTGTGGGATTAGAATATAGACTGCCTAGCCAGATGGAAGAAATAGATAAAGCATTCCTGATGCAGATCGCAAAACTGGCCTGAGTCAAGAGACCTTGGTGATAGGGATTTCAAGCATCAGCACATAAGCTCAAAGTCAAGTTCAGCCAAAAGCTGCATACTTGATTAATTCTTTTTTTCCTGTTTGTTTATGTTTTTCTGATCAAAGAAAAACTTGCTCATTGTAGAAATGTAGTAGTACAGGAAAGTGTAATGAAGTAGAAAAATAATCACTTATAAATCCACTCACCATTAAAATACTTGCTAATTATTTCTAGTATTTTTATGCATTGTTGTCTTTGCATAGTAGAGATTATGCTGAATATACATTTGTCTAAACTGTTTTTTAACATAAAAGACTTTTCTCATATATATTTCTTATATATCTCATATATTTTCATATATATCTGAAATTCTTTTTATATGTTCATCTTTCAGAAGGAAGAAATATGGCCGGGCGCGGTGGCTCACGCCTGTAATCCCAGCACTTTGGGAGGCGGAGGCGGGTGGATCACTTGAGGTCAGGAGTTCGAGACCAGCCTGACCAACACGGTGATACCCCGTCTCTATTAAAAATACAAAAAAATTTAGCCAGGCATGGTTGCACACACCTGTAATCCCAGCTACTTGGGAGGGTGAGGCAGGAGAATCACGTGAACCCGGGAGGCAAAGGTTGCAGTGAGCCAAGGTCATGCCATTGTACTCCAGCCTGGGAAACATGAGTAAAACTCCATCTCAAAAACAAACAAAAAAAAAAAAAAGGAAGAAATATGAGATAGGAGTCCAAGATATATATAATTATAAAAATAATTTCAGGGCCGGGCACGGTGGCTCACGCCTGTAATCCCAACACTTGGGGAGGCCGAGGCAGGCGGATCATGAGGTCAGGAGATCGAGACCATCCTGGCTAACACGGTGAAACCCTGTCTCTACTAAAAATACAAAAAATTAGCCAGGGGTGGTGGCACGCGCCTATAGTCCCAGCTGCTCAGGAGGCTGAGGTAGGAGAATTGCTTGAACCCGGGAGATGGAGGTTGCAGTGAGCCAAGATCGTGCCGCTGCACTCCAGCCTGGGTGACAGAGTGAAACTCCGTCTCAAAAAATAATAATCTCACTATTTACTCTTTGCTAACATTATTTCCATTTTTCTGAAAATAACCAGTCAATGCTACTGTATTAGGCAGGAAAAAGAAATGAGGCATAAAAATTTTAAAGGAGAAGGAAAAATTACATGATTGCAGGTGATATGATTACTTAGCTGGAAAGCCCAAGGTAATCAAATTGAAATCTATTATAAACATTATGCTTCAGCAAGGTAGATGGACAAAATATACTAAAATCAATAATTTATTTTAAAAAATAATAAGGGCCAGGTGCAGTGGCTCACACCTGCAATCCTAGCACGTTGGGAGGCCGAGGCAGGCAGATTGCTTGAGCCTAGGAGTTCGAGACCAGCCTGGGAAACATGGTGAAACTCTGTCTCTACAAAAAATACAAAAATTGGCCAGGCATAGTGGTGTGTGCCTGTAGTGCTAGCTACTGGGAAGGCTGAGATGGGAGGATCACTTGAGCCTGGGAGTTTAAGGATGCAGTGAGCCAAGATCAGACCACTGCACTCCAGCCTGGGCAATAGAGCAAGACCCCATCTCAAAAAAAAAAAAAAAAAGATTACATACCTAGGAAGAAATGTAACAAGAATATGCAAGAACCATATGAAGAGAGCTTTAAAACACTACTGGAAACAAAAAAAAGACTTGGACATATGGAAAGGCATGGTATGTTCTTAGGAAGATTTAAAATCATAAACCTGTCAGTGCTCCTTAATTTAATCTATAAGTTAACATGATCTCCCTAAAAAAATACCAATAGGACTTTTTGCTTATTTGCTTATTTTTTTGAGAGAAATGATTGTAAAGCTCACACAGAAAAAATATGTAGACTAAAATAACCAGAAATATCCCGAGAAAGAAAAGAAATAATGAGATACCAGCCTCGTTAATATCTATAATAGATATTAAAATCTGTTATAAAGCTATAATAATTCCACTATAATTGCTAACAATAAACACTGTGTGTCAGGCACTGTTCTAAGCTCTTTAAATATAACAATTCATTTAATTCTCATAAAAGCCCGTTGAGATTAACCTACTCAAACTCACACTGCCAATAAGTGGCAGAGCTCAGATTTGAACTCAGGTGCTAGCTCCAGAACATGTACTCTCTCCATCACCACACTCTTCATCACCAGCACATTTGTTATTGACATATTAATAGACAGGCAATCAATGGACCAGAATCAGAAGCTTAGAAATTGACTCAAATATAAAAATAAAATTAATCTACATTGGGGAGAGCATTTAAATTAATGAGCACAACTGGTAGCCATGTTAAGAATATGATATTGGATTCTTTCCTCACATCTTATATGCAAACAAATTCTAGATGGATCAAAAATTTCAATATAGGCCAGCTACAGTGGCTCATACCTGTAATCCCAGCACTTTGGGAGGCCGAGGTGGGAGGATTGCTTGAACCCAGGAGTTCAAGACTAGCCTGGGCAATGTAAAGAAATCTGTCTCTACAAAAAAACCTTTTTTTTTTTTTTTTTTTTTACAGCAGGGTGTGGTGGCGCATGCTTATATTAGGTTGGTGCAAAGGTAATTGTGGCTTTTGCCATTCGTGGCAATAGTCTCAGCTACTCGAAAGGCTGAGGTGAGGGGATCACTTGAGCCCTGGAGTTGGAGGCTTCAGTGAGCCATGATCACACCACTGCACTCCCGCCTGGGAGACGGAGTGAGACCCTGTCCCAAAAAAAAAAAAAAAAATACAAAAAACAAAAACACAAACATGAAGAAACCACAGAAAGATGTTCTTACAATCTCACAGAAGGGAAGATGTTTCTAAGAGAGCTGATAAAAAAAAACCTGGAAGCCATAAAAGAAAAGATTGATATATTTTGTTGCAGAAAGAGGAAAAATATTTGCTTGCCAACAAATACTGTAAACAATAACAAAAGATTAACAACAAACAGAAAGTATTTGCAACTCATATCACAGATGAAGGGCTAATTTCCTTATATACAGAGTTCCTAAAAATCAATAATAAAAATACTAAAAACTCAGTAGAAGATTGAAGGATGAAAATGAACAGAGAGTTTATAGTAAAGGATTGTATAAGTGGTTCTTTAAAAATTATTTTTAATAACTAGATTGAGATATAATTTATATACCATACAATTCACCTATTTAAAGTGTACAATTCAGTCGTTTTTAGAATATTCAGTTGTAAAACCATCACCAAAATCAGTTTTAGAATATTTTCATCAAGCCCCCTCTGCCAAGAAAAATACCCCGTACACATTAGCAGTAACTCCCCTTTTTCCCCACCCACAAACTCCCAGTCCTAGGCAACCACTAACCTACTTTCTGTCTCTGTGGATATGCCTATTCTGGACATTTCCTATAGATTATATATAGATAGAATCATACAATATATGGGCTTCTGTATCTGGTTTCTTTCACTCAATGTTTTCTTTTCTTTGTTTTTATTTAAGTTCTTGGGGTACATGTGCAGGATATGCAGGTTTGTTACTTAGGTAAATGTGTGCCATAGTGGTTTGCTGCACAGATCAACCCATCACTTAGGTATTAAGCCCAGTATGCATTAGCTATTTTTTCTAATGCTCTCCCTCCCCCGACCTCACCCCCCAACAGGCCCCAGTATGTGTTTTTCCCCTCCCTGTGTCCATGTGTTCTCATTGTTCAGCTCCCACTTATAAATGAGAACATGCGGTGTTTGTTTTTCTGTTCCTGCGTTAGTTTGCTGAGGATAATGGCTTCCAGCTCCATCCTTGTCCCTGCAAAGGACATGATCTCATTCCTTTTTATGGCTGCATCACTTACAGTTTTCAAGATTTATCCATGTTGTAACATGTATCAGTACTTTATTCCTTTTTGTGGCCAAATAATATTCCATTGTATGATTATACCACATTTTGTCTATCCATTCATCCATTGATAGACATTGGATTGTTTCCACTTTTTGGCTATCATGAATAATGCTGCTGTGGATGTTTGTATACACACTTTTTTGTGAACATGTTTTCAGTTCTCTTGGATATATACCTAGGAGTGGAATGTTGGGTCATATGGTAATTCTGTGTTTGAAAGAACAGCCAAACTGTTTTCCAAAATGCCTGCACTCTGTTACATTCCCAGTAACAGTTTATGAGGGTTACAATTTCTCCACATTCTTGCCAGCATTTGATGTTACGTGTCTTTTTTATTATCGCCAGCCTAGAGGTGTGAAATGGTATCTCACTATCCTTTTGATTTGTATTTTCCTGATGACTAATGATGTCGAACATCTTTTTACATGCATATTAGCCATTTGTGTATCTTGTCTGGAGAAATGTTCATCCACATTGTGGAATGTATCAGCACTTCATTCCTTTTTACTGCTATGTAGTATTCCGTTGTATGAATATAGCGCACTTTGCTTTTTGTTTGCTTGTTAATATACACTTGGGTTATGTACAGTTTTTGCCCATTATGAATAAATCTTCTAGGAACATTTGTCTCCAGGTCTTTTTATGGATGTATGTTTTCATTTATCTTGGGTAAATACCTAAGGGTTGAATTACTGACTGCTTTCTAAAACAGTTGTACCATCTTACATTCCCACCAGCAATGTATGAGAATTCCAGTTTTTACAATTGCTTGTTAACATTTGGTATTGTCAGTCTTTTGCATTTTAGCCATTCTAGTGGTTGTGAAATGAAATCTCATTGTGGTTTTAGTTTGCATTTCCCTGATGACTAATGATGTTGAATACTTTTTACTGCTTGTTGGTCATTTGTATATCTTCCTTTGTGAAGTGTCTCTTCAAATATTTTGCCCAATTTTTAGTGGGTTGTTTGTCTTTTTATTATCCAGTGGTAGGAGTTCTTTACACATTCTGGTTACAAGTTAGATATGTTCATTACAAATATTTTCTCCCTCTGTGGCCTCTTTATTTATTTCCTTAGTGATGTCTTTTATTGAGCAGAAGTTTTAATTTTTTAGCATTTTTTTTCTTTTATGGTTAATGCCTTCTGGGTCCAGTCTAAAAAATCTTTGCCTACCCTAAGTCTGTGATAGTGTTACCCTATATTTCCTTCTAAAAGCAATAGAGGTTTAACTTTTATGTTTAGGCCTATAATTCATCCTGAATTATTTTTTGTTGGTAGTTTAAGATTGAGGGTCAAGGTTTTTCCCCGCTCCCCTCATGGATAGCCAGTTGAGACAGTATGATTTATTGAAAAGACTTTCCTTCTCCTACTTGTTGTGGTTCCTTTGTTAAAAATAAATAAATAAATTGACCATGTATTAATATGTGCATATCTATCTCTGGATTCTCTATTCTGTTCCATTGATCTAAGGTAGTGTATGCCCTTCAACTTTTTCTTTTTCAAGATTGTTTTATTCATTCAAGGCCCTTTGCATTTCCATATAAAATTTAGAATAAACTGGTTCATTTCTACAAAAAAAGGCTGATGAGAATTGGATTGAAATTATTAAGAATCGCCGGGTGCGATGGATTACGCCTGTAATCCCAGCACTTTGGGAGGCCGAGGCGGGCAGATCACCTGAGGTCAGGAGTTTGAGACCAGCCTGACCAACATGTCCCTGACCAACATGGAGAAACCCCATCTCTACTAAAAATACAAAAAAAATTAGCTGGGCGTGGTGGTGGACACCTGTAATCCCAGCTAGTCGGGAGGCTGAGGCAGAAGAATTGCTTGAACCCGAGAGGCAGAGGTTGCAGTGAGCCGAGATCACGCCACTGCACTCCAGCCTGGCAACAGAGCGAGACTCCATCTCAAACAAACAAACAAACAGTAAGACCCGAAATATTATTTTTGAACCCCAAGCTCACTTTTGTATAGATATACCTACTCTAGAAACAATGACAAAACTAGGAATTGTGACACAATACTAAAGACAATATTAAAAGGCTTTTTTAAAAAGTTACATTGGGAGCAAAAAGAACAAGGAGGCCTAGGTGGGTGGTATCATATTAATGAATGAAAGAAAGAAAATAGAGCATTCACCTCTATTTTGGTTTAGTCTTCTCTGTCAAAGAGAATACTCTTTGGACTGGAAAAGATAAAATAAACACTGGTTCCAGGGAATGCAGTCAAACGTAGTTGAGATTGAAATAGGTCATGCAACTGCTTTAAATGATTTCAAGTTCCTTAATCTTATATTTCAAGATACTGAGGACTAGGCTGGGCACAGTGGCTCATGCATGAAATCTCAGCACTTTGGGAGGCTGAGGTGGGTGGATCACCTGAGGTCAGGAGTTCGAGACCAGCCTGGCTAACATGACAAAACCCCGTCTCTACTAAAAATACAAAAATTAGCTGGGTGTGGTGGCAGGCACCTGTAATCCCAGGTACTAGGGAGGCTAAGGCTGGAAAATCACTTGAACCCAGGAAGCAGAGCCAAGGTCGCACCATTGCACTCTAGTCTGGGTGACGAGTGAAACTCTGTCTCAAAAAAAAAAAAGATACTGAGGACTAGTGGATGAGCTGGCTTGCTGGCAGTCTCTGAGAAAGTGTGCATGGGGAGGGGGAATTAGGGGATGGGGGTCGGGGATGGATAGAAATTTCAGAAGATTAGAGTCAAGGAACTAATATTCAGGAGGTCACTTCAGCAGACTTGACATCCATCTTAGGTAATATTCTTAAACTACTTATGAACAAGAATAAGTTAAGAGGCCTGGCACAGTGGCTCACCCCTGAAATCCCAGCACTTTGGGAGATGGAGTCGGGCGGATCACTTGAGGTCAGGAGTTTGAGACCAGCCTGGCCAACATGATGAAAACCCATCTCTACTAAAAATACAAAAAAAAAAAAAAAAAAAAAAAGCTGGCTGTGGTAATACATACCTGTAATCCCAGCTACTTGAGAGGCTGAGGCAGGAGAATCCCTTGAACCCGGGAGGCAGCGGTTACAGAGAGCCAAGATTGCGCCACTGCACTCCAGCCTGTGTGATGGAGTGAGACTCTGTGGAAAAAAATTTTTTAAAAAAGAATAAATTAAGAAAAGGAAGTTGGGATCACCATAAGCTTACCAGAATTTATTGAAGATGGAGACAGAAAAGGGGAGGAAGTAGGGGGTAAAGGGGGAAAGGAAGAAGGGAAGAGAAGATAATAAAGGGGAAGGGAAGGGACAGGAGGGGAAGGAAAAGGAATAGGAAAAGATTCCAGGCTTAGTGGGTAAAGAAGACTTGATTTCAACCCTGGCTTTTTTACTTCTTAGTAAAATGATGTTAGGCAAGTTATTAATTCCTATAAGCTAGATTTCCTTATTGGTAAAATTGAAATAAGAGAAACTACTTCATAGAGTAGTCCTGATGATTAAATTAAATAATGTGTATAAAGTGCTTATTTATCAAAAGCAGTGATAACTGTGAAGGGGGTGAATGATGGTAATGACAATAATACTGATGGAGAAGGAACGGGAGTAGACAATGTAAACTTACTCCCTTTTTGAAGAGATTACTACATTGGTAAGTTGACAGAAATCTGTACAGTATAGCTATATTTAGTATAGCTATATTTAGTATATTTGTTTAGCTAAATTGGATTTCTACAAGACTTTGACAACATCTCCATGACATCCTTGCAAACAAGGAGAAGGAATATAGGCTGGATGATATAGGCTGGTTGAATAGTCATACTTAAAGTGTGCTGATTAATGGGTTCCTGTCATGCTGAAATTCTCCAGGAGTGTAAATCTGGACTATGTACTTAGCCAAGCTTTTTAAAAAAATCATTATTTGCATAAGAGCATTGATAGCAGGCTAATTAAATTTGGGAACAATAGCTAATAAGCTGACTGAAAAAAACAGAACCTAAAAAGAAATAGTATAATACAGAGCAAAGAATATGGCCTTAATGTCATGGATCTATCACTACTAGCTGTGTGGCTTTGAGTAAATTGCTTAACCACCTGAGCCTTTTGTTCCTCATTTGCATGGAGATAATACTACATATTCCATGTGGTTGTGAGAACATAAAAGATAATATATGTGTATTATCACACCTGTAATCCCAGCACTTTGGGAGGCCCAGAGTGGGCAGATCACAAGGTCAGGAGATCGAGGCCATCCTGACCAATATGGTGAAACCCCATCTCTACTAAAAATACAAAAATTAGCTGGGCATGGTGGTGCGTGCCTGTAATCCCAGCTACTCAGGAGGCTGAGGCAGGAGAATCACTTGAACCAAGGAGTCGGAGGTTGCAGTGAGCCGAGATCGCACCACTGCACTCCAGCCTGGCAACATGGCGAGACTCAAATATATATGTGTATGTCAAATGTATGTGTGTGTGTGTGTGTGTGTGTATTAGTTATCTATTTCTGTGTTATAAATCTCCCCCAAAAAACCTGGGGGCTTAAAACAATAAACATTTATTATTTCACACAGGTTCTAAAGGCTGGGAATCCAAGAGCAGCTTACTGGGGTGGTTCTGGCTCAGAGTCTCTTCTAAGGTTGAAATCAAGATTTTGATTGGGACTGCAGTCATCTAAAGGCTTGAACGGATCTGGAGGGCCTGCTTCTAAGCTCACTCATGTGGGAGGCCTCAGATCTTTAGCACATGATCCTCGTGATATGAGGAATTGGCTTCCCCAGAGCAAGTGGTCTTAGAAGAAGAGAGCAAGCAGGAAGCCACAGTGCCTTTATCACTTGGCCTCTGACATCACATTCTGTCGCTTTTGTTTTATTTTCTCCATTAGAAGCGAGTTGCTAAGTTTAGCTCATATTCAAGGGGAAAAGAATTAGGATCCACCTCTTGAAGTGGGGGAGTATCATAGAATTTTGTGGGCATATCTTAAAACTGCAACAATCTAAAAAGTACTCAGTACAGTGCCTAGCACATAATTGCTCCATAAATGGCAGTTGTTATTCTACTATTAATAGTCTACACTTAATATACATATACAATTAATATACATGGTCCCTATTATGAAACCGGTGTGGGTAGGACAAGATAAACTCATGATTTCTTAGATTCCTGGAAAACACAGAAAAAGAAGTACCACATATCACTACATTAATTACATCTGTTTGGTACACCAAAATGAATGGATTATTTTTGCACTGCATGTAATGCACTAAGAACAGGACTAGTAAAAATAAATTTTAGTAATATTTATTTATTTATTTTGAGACAGCGTCTCTCTCTTGCCCAGGCTGGAGTGCAATGGCACGATCTCAGCTCACTGCAACCTCCGCCTCCTGGGTTCAAGCGATTCTCCTGCCTCAGCCTCCCAAGTAGCTGGGACTACACGCATGCACCACAACACTGGCTAATTTTTGTATTTTTAATAGAGATGGGGTTTCACCATATTGTCCAGGCTGGTCTCGAACTCCTGACCTCAAGTGATCCACCTGCCTCGGCCTCCCAAAGTGCTGAGATTACAGATGTGAGCCACTGTGCCCGGCCAAATTTTAGTAATATTTAATAGGCATACCTAAAATGTATAGTCTGTAAATATGAGTGATATGAAAAATTCGAATGACAACCTAAAAGTGATATTATATGGTTTTGTTAAAGAGTTTTATATGTACATTTAAATATAAGTATTGATCATCTGAGAACTCATCAAAGCTTAACTGAATAATGTATCAACTTGTCTTTCTGAGTGTCCTTTTCTCATTTCCATTTAAAAATGTGCCACAGCTAAGACTGACAGGCCCCAGTCTGCAGCAAAGATGGGGAAGACTTGGTAGTTCACACGCCTCCCCTGAGGGCAAGGAGTAATTCTGGGGGGATGTAAACTAACAAACATAAAAGTATTATATCGGCAAAGGGGTCGATTAAGTAGAAGAGCTGATGTTGACAGTAAAAATTTAGAAGCAATAATTAATATGGCTGAATCACTAGGTAATTTCCTGTTTATGTATACATTTATATGTGTATATATATATTTATATATGGGTCCATAATGCCCATCATTAGCCTCAAAGATTGTCTAATGTTCATTGGAAACAAAAACATAAGAACTCTCCCACCCGGGTGGACAGAGTAATTTACTGAGCCACTTTGGTAAGATAAGAACATTAGATTGAAGGTAATGTCACACCTTAAACTTGTTAATTTATTGGTGTTTTGATTTGCATTAAACATTAGACAGATCCTCAGGCTAGCGGCTGACATGGTAGAACTCTCCTTAGTATCTCACCAAAATAGCAGTCAAACTTCTAAGATGTTCAAAACATAGTTACTAATTTGAAAGTAAGTAGAAATGGTTGCTGAGGAGCCAGGATTTACAGAGGTTATATGCATCATTGTAGGTGAGGCAGGAAGTCTCCTAAGATTTCACAGGGAGCCTCCTGACTTATAAATGCATAAATCACAGTATTGATCAGGTCAGCAGTGACAGATAAAAAGTAGTGACGTGGGTTTTAACTGTTGCTAGCCTTAGCCACACACTGACAGTTGTGATAAATGGTAACAGAAAAGGGAGTTATTATAGATCCAAACAGTGAAGAGAAAATATATATTTAAAAACCAACATTTTAAGATAGGTAGTAATTTACTGTGTAGAGGACAAATAAATGGCTTTATACGTCTTTTTGTTCTTTTTTTGTTTGAACGGAGTTTCGCTTTTGTTGCCTAAGCTGGAGTGCAATGGTGGGATCTCAGCTCACCACAACCTCTGCCTCCCAGGTTCAAGCGATTCTCCTGCCTCAGCCTCCGGAGTAGCTGGGATTACAGGCATGTGCCACCATGCCCAGCTAATTTTTTGTGTGTTTTTAGTAGAGACGGGGTTTCTCCACGTTGCTCAGGCTGGTCTCGAACTCCCGACCTCAGGTGATCCGCCCGCCTTGGCCTCCCAAAGTGCTAGGATTACAGGCGTGAGCCACTGCACCTGGCATGTCTTTTTGTTCTTTAAGGGTATCTACTATGGTCCAAGAAAATGAGCAGTATGCACAATGTTGAAACAGAGTTGATAAACAAAAGGTGACTGATGTTCACTATCATCTTTTTTAGGAAGCCAAGTAAGTTTGTGATATAGTTTACAGATACTTCTATCAAATATTAAAATGTCTTAAGATGGAAAAAAAACAGTTTTGACACTCAAGTAGGTTTTACGTATTAACATATATAGAATGCACATAGAAGAAAGGGTCAGAGAGGTCCCTGGAAATGCTGTGTACTGATGCAGCATCATGGGGGCTGCACAGCCTGCACTGTGAGTAATAACTATAATAATAGCTATCATTTAATGAGCATTTACCATGTGCCAGGAATTAGGTTAAATCTTTACATGAATTATAGTATTGAGCCCTTTTATCCATGCCTTGAGTAGGTATTATTATATCTATTTTAAAGATAAGGAAATTGAGGGCCGGGCACGGAGGCTCACGCCTGTAATCCCAGCACTTTGGGAGGCCGAGGTGGGCGGAGCACAAGGTCAGGAGATCGAGACCATCCTGGCTAACACGGTGAAACCCCATCTCTACTAAAAATACAAAAAATTAGCCAGGCGTGGTGGCGGGCGCCTGTGGTCCCAGCTACTCGGGAGGCTGAGGCAGGAGAATGGCATGAACCTGGGAGCCAGAGTTTGCAGTGAGCCGAGATCACACAACTGCACTCCAGCCCGGGCAACAGAGAGAGACAGCGAGACTCCATCTCAAAAAAAAAAAAAAAAAAAAAGATAAGGAAATTGAGACATAGTGGTTAAAAATTTACCTAACATTGGCTGGGGGCGGTGGCTCACACCTGTAATCCCAGCACTTTGGGAGGCCGAGGCAGGCAGATCAGGAGGTCAGGAGATCGAGACCATCCTAGCTAACACGGTGAAACCCCATCTCTACTAAAAATACAAAAAAATTAGCTGGGCACATCCAGCTACTCGGGAGGCTGAGGCAGGAGAATCACCTGAACCCAGGAGGCAGAGGTTGCAGTGAGCCGAGGTCACACCACTGCACTCCAGCCTGGGTGACAGAGCGAGACTCCATCTCAAA
This sequence comes from Pan troglodytes, assembly GCF_028858775.2. NCBI lineage: Eukaryota > Metazoa > Chordata > Mammalia > Primates > Hominidae > Pan > Pan troglodytes. The sequence goes on from NC_072407.2 coordinate 51,105,901, forward strand.
AAAAAAAAAAAAAAAAAAAAAAAATTTTACCTAACATTGTTCATGTGGTTAAGTGGCAGAGCCCAGAATCAAAGTGAAGTCTGAGTACCTCCATCCAGGTTTACTATCTCAGTCTACATGTTTTATGGAAATGAGGTATGCCCTTTCTGAGAAGGAATGATGTTATTGTACCTCCTTATATATTTTCATTAAGAATGAGTGAGGATCTCCTCCTTTATTATTTATTCATGTGACCCTTTCTTTTCCCTCACCCTGTGGGAGGCTGAATAATGGCCCTAAAGATATTCAGGCCCTAATCCAGGATTATCCAGGTGAACCCTAAATGTAATCACAAGTGTCCTTTTAAGAGGGAGTCAGATAGAGATTTGATGACGGGAGAGGAAGAAGACAATGTGACACAAGAAGTGGGTGTGTTTGGAGCAGGGAAGTGACATGACATGGGGCCACAAGCCAAGAATGAGGATAACCTCTAGAAACTGGAAAAAGATAGGAAACTGATTCTCCCCTAGAACCTCCAGGAGGAACCAGCCTGCTGACACCTTGATTTTAGTCCCATAAGACTCATTTTGGACTTCTGGCATCCAGAACTCTAAGAGAATAAATTTCTGTTGTTTTAAGCTACCAAATTGTAGTAATATTTTATAGCAACCATAGGAATTGAATACATATCCCATATTACTGGCTTCAGGACTTATTTGCATTATACTCTCTCCTTGTATTTTTCCTACGTTTTGTAACTGTTTATTACTTCCGGAATGCAACTGTAGAGTGTGTAAATAACATATTCGTAAAAGCATTGTTTCAGATAAAGTATAAAAAAGAGGTATTTTATTTTAAAATAATATCCAATCCTATGGCTATCCCATATCCCAGCCTTTCCAATGGCTGTAAAAGGGAAAATTATGGGACGAATGTTGTCAAGTATATAATGAAAGGAAATCTTTTCAATATGAATGATCAATAAACTTGTAGAAAAATGTCCACCATAATGAGAGTCACACCAGTTAATCATAACCCACATCTCTGACTAGGAATGCAGTAGGTTTCCCCCATTCCCACCACTCTTTATTTGGAGATTTGTTGAAACCTACAAGAGAATTATGAGAATAGTATGAAGGCACTTGTCTGCCCTTCACCAAATGCTAACTAATATGTCACCATATTTGTGAACAACAGATAGATAACTTGAAACTAAGTTATGGGAATCATGACATCTTACCCCTCACATCCCTCATCTCCTAAAAGTAAGGACTTTCTCCTCTTCTCCTGCATAACTCCAATGTCATTTGAGAAAATAACACTAATTTTATAACATCACCTAACATCCAGTCCAGTGCAAATTACAATTTCCCCAATTGTTCCTAAACATTATTAATAGCTGTTTGTGTTCTGACCCAGCATCCAATCAGGGTTTACACATTGCACTTGGTAATGTCTCTTTAGTTTCTTTTAATCTGGAACAGACCCCTTACAATTTTGTTTTCATGATACTGACTTCTTTGTGTTTTCCTGACCCTCCCACACTAGAATGTAAATTTTACAGGGGCAGGGATTTTCGTCTCTGTTAATTGCCATGTCCTTAGCATTGAGAATGCTGCCTAGCACTTTGTAAATATTTGTTTAATAACTAGATGAATGAATAAGTAATACAAGTACAATGAGTGTCATGAAAGGTGATTTAGAGGATGCCAAGGGGCCTGAGAATCTAATCTGTTGTTGTTTGTGTGTAACTCTTACCTCTGCATTACACGTATTGTGTTACACATATACGTGTTTCAGGCTTGAGCAAAGGGCTCATTTTACAAATCAGTGGGGAGATATAAGTGTAATAAATATAAATAAGAATTGAGTTTTAAAAAATACCTAAGTTGGTCAAGATTAAAAGGCATGATAGCAGGCACTTTAACAGCAAAACTGCAAGAGACTTAAGCTGAGTTTGGGCAACTGTGATGTGACTGGCAAGATGCTAAATTAGCTTTAGACTTAATACAATAAGAACAGAGGCTATAATGAAGAAGGTGATTGTCTTGCTCTGTTTATTCATTCTTTCATTCAACAAATAGTTATTGAGTACCTTGTGTGCCAGGCACTGTTTTGGTGCTGGATATTTAGAATTGAGCACAACAAAGTCTTCGGCCACATAGAGCTTACATTCCATGATGAACAAACAATACTTAAGTAAGTTTTTTGAGGGTAGGGGCTCTGTGCTTTCACAAGAGAGGCAACATAGCGTAATGGTCAAGAGCAGTGGTTTTTGAGCCACCAGACATAGGTTTGAGTCCCAGTTTGTATACTTTTTTGCTGCTTGGTCTTGGGTAAGTTCCTTAAGCTCTCAGAGCCTGAGTTTCCCCAGTAGTAAGGTCATGGCAAATAACAGTACAGCCTCATAGGTTGGGAAGGGACTTAAGCGAGATAATGCATGAGAATTGTCTCACATGGTGCCTGGCACTTAATAGCTTCTTGATAAATGTTAGTTGTTGTTTTCATCATTATTAACATTGACTGACTAAAACGTGTCTTACTAGAAAAGGGATTTGAAACCAAATGATGAAGAACAGTTCAAGGAACCAGGGATGTTAAACTCATAGAAAAGTAAATGGAATACATGCTTACTGGTTTCAAATACTTGATGATGTAGCATGTGACCTGAGCTTACTTATTCTGTGTGGTCCCAGAAAACAGAATTAGGTCCAGCCGGTGGAAGTTACCAGGAAGACAATTTTCACAGTGTAAGAAGAAATGTTCTTAACATTTAGAATTATCTATAAATAGAAAGAGCTGCTTGGGAGGAAATGGATTTTCTGTCATTAGAGATAATAAAGCAGGTACTAGACATGTGCTCTCCAATATGTAGCCACTAGCCTCCTATGGCTATTTAAATTTAAAGTAATTAAAATTAAATACAGTTATAAAGGCAGAGGATAGGATGGTGGTTTCCAGGGATTGGGGAAGGGAGAAACTGGGTATTGTTGTTCAATTGGTGTAAAGTTACAGTTATGCAAGATGAATCAATTCTAAAGACCTGCTCTATAGCATAATGCTTATAACTAACAAAATTAGGAACCTAACAATTTATTAAGAGGGTAGATCTCATGTCAAGCATTCTTACCACACACACACACAGAGAGAGAGAGAGAGAAACTTTTGAGGATGTGGATATGCCTGTTATCTTGATGGTAGTGGTGATTTCACCATTTTATGCATATATCCAAGCTCATCAAATTGTACATATTAAATATGTATAGTTTTTTGTATGTCAGTTAAACCTCAATAAAGCTAATTTTTAAGAAATTAAATACAAATACCATTCAGTTATTTAGTCACATTAGTCACGTTTCAAAGTGCTCACAAGCCACATATGGCTAGTGGCTGCTGCCATATTAGTGCAGAATAACAAACATTGCCATCATCACAGAAAGTTCTGTTGTATAGTGCTGTTCTGGACAATGACTGAACAAAGATGTTTAAGAAGAAATGGAGGCACAAGATGAGAAAGAAGAGCTGAATTAATTAGGTAACTTGTAAAGTCCATTCTAAGCCTCAGTTTTATAGATTATGAAAGGTCATCTTTTAACCATTTCATTTTGGAATAAAGGAAGAGTTATTCTCACAGAAATAAAACTGTTGTGTTATTTGGAGATATTTTTATTTTACTGATATTTTTATTTGACTTAAAAATTGCTTCTTTTCAGCTCATCACTCTAGTTAGAGAAATAAATTTCTGAGGGGAAATGGCCTAGCAATGGCATGGCCCAGGAGAAGTACAGTAATCATTGCATCTTTTTCCTGAAAGAACTTTCCATGATTTTTTAGTTCAGCCTGAAGAGCCATTTGTGACGCTTAAAAATCAATGAAGGGGAAAAACGGGACTGAGCTGGGCCAGTTTTCAAAGGACATGAGGGGTGAGTCTTGTTTCAGTTGTTAGTATTAGACAGGATTTCATTTATGAACTTTGTTCTCTTGTCCAACTCCAGTTCCTACAGGTTTCCTTTTTCCTTTGCTCTCCAGTCAAAAGGAAAAATAGTCACATGATTATTAGAAATACTGGAGCAATAAATTGTTTGAGGGACTTGAAACACCCTTTTTTTCTTTCCCTTCAAAGCCTTAAATGATAGTTGCTTCATTGAAGCTTACAGATCATTAAAAGCAGTCCTGCCAGGGTGTTGTAATATATGTTTTAGCTTCCAATTGAAGGAAAATCTCTACCAAACTAACCTTTGAGTCATACAGAATTTTTTATTTTCTATTTTTGATGTCTTGGGTGTTCCAGCACTTTTTCATCACCTGCCATATATAAAATTCCCATATCTTATTTGAGCCAAAAATGAAGCCTGGTATCACCTCTAACAAGTACAAATTCCTAGCGCTTTTCAACTATGTTATTATTTGCCTATTTTATTTATTGCAGAACAGTTCCCAAGGAGTAATGTCCTGGAGAAACAGAAATAACACTGTAGAAGAGCAGTAGTGTTATGGACATTGAGAGTACCATTGCAAAACCTGATTTTTTTTGCATTTTCGTGGCTTCAGTTTCGAGTAATTGTAGATGGACAGAGGCCAAGCTGTTTTCAATTTGACCCTTGGTTAAGCTAAAAAACTACATAACAACTAAGGGTACCCTATCTCCTGTTACAGAGATAGATACATAAAAGGGCCAGACTAACAAGAAACCAAATAGCCAGTCTGGGGTATGGCCAGAGAATCTGTAACTCTAATAAGCACACCAGGGGATTCTGGTGAACAGACTAATTTGGGGAACTGCTTAGGTCCACATTATTTTGTAAAGGAATGATTGAAGAACCTTTTTCTGAATTTTTAAAAATAAGACATCAATTTTTTTATTGTAGTAAAATGTATGTAACATAGAACTTACCATTTTCACCATTTTTAAATATACAATTCAATGGTATTAAGTACAACCATCACCACACATTTCCAGAACTTTTTCATCATCCTAAACTGAAACCGTACCCATTAAACAATAACTCCTCATTCCCTGCTCCTTTCCCTCCCAGGCCCTGGTAACCTCTATAACACTTTCTGTCCCTCTGAATTTGCCTGTTCTAGGTCCCTCATGTAAGTGAAGAGATAATTGATTTTTAACAAAAGCTTAATTGCTTTCTTGCCTGGAGGCATGGGTCTGAGTGAAGGGGAGCAAACATTAATTGGTGTCTTGACATGACAAATCAAGGTCACATTCGGATTTACTGGATTTATCTCAAGCAATAGAAAACTGTGTTTTTAAACTTTGGTTCCATGGAATCATACAGACTCCTTTTATTCTAATTGTTTTTATCATGACCTATGTGTTCACCTATGAAATTATTCATTTGAAATTATTACTGACTAGTTGGTGATATTCAATCTGATTTTCTCATGAAAATTAATAAGTATGTTTCTGAAAATCTCCTCTCAATTATGTCATTCTAAACAATTTCTGCAATGTTAAGGCCCAGCAGAAAAAAAAAAAAAAGTTACTATCAAAATGTTTCCAAAGTTCAAAAGCAGAAGAATTAGCACTTTTTAGTTTCTTTTTATAAAATGCATCTACTTCAAGCCATAGCAAATTTGAAGTTTCAGATCCTCTGTCCACAAGATTGAGTACTTAACGATAGCCCTTTTGGCTCCTTCCAGATCTCCTAATAAAGCAGGGAGCTCCTTCAGTGTCCAGCATACTACTCTGGGGAGAAGGCCTCTTCATCTTGTCTAGAGCAGGGCTTCAGATATCTGTGCCAGAGGCTTAGGAAAGACCTACCACTTGGAATGTAGAACAAAAGAAATGATTGTTTTCTTTTTTCTTTTTTTTTTTTTTTTGGAGATGGAGTTTCGCTCTGTTGCCCAGGGTGGAGTGCAGTGGCGGGATCTCGGCACACTGCAGCCTCTGCCTCTTGGGTTCAAGTGATTCTCCTGCCTCAGCCTCCTGGGTAGCTGGGATTACAGGTGTCTGCTACCACAGCTAATTTTTGTATTTTTAGTAGAGATGAGGTTTCACCATATTGGCCAGGCTGGTCTCTAACTCCTGACCTCAGGTGCTCTGCCCGCCTCAGCTTGTTTTGTTCATTTTAAACAATTTTCCATAAATTTATAAAGCCATTCTCCATGACATGCTTACCACTTTCACGGTCTGTGTAAATCTGATCCATCAGTAATATAGTATGGCAGCACCTAATTATGTGTTTTGTGAAAAGCTATGGAACAAAAAGTACCACCTGTTACTTAACTCTCTAGTTGTAAAATTGTGTTTTATTTCTGTGCCCTGAGGTTGGACGACAGTATTGTGATAAACCATGGGACTGACGGGTCTTGCTACCCATTCCTGTTCTCCATTAAAAAAAAAAGTAATCAGATTTCTTCTAACTCTCAAACCTCTAAAAGCGCTTCTGAAAACTTAGATGTAACTGTTTAAAGTTGACCCCTGGATTCTATAACCCTCTGTCACAAATCTGCTTTGTAACTTTGAGCGAATTATTTATCTTAAACACTTAACTTTCCATACAACTATTCATTGAGCATAAAACCTAAATAATGATACTACCTCTGGAAAAAAGAATTCATGACTCAGTGGGTCTGTTTCCCTACTTAAATCTGGAAGGGAAAATGCCTTCTTACTCTTCCTTCTGAATTTTCCCATTTAGTCCCTGGCACAAATGAAGACTCGCTCTTCTTGGCAGCATCCATGGCTGCTAAGAGGAACTTTGCCCCACTGCCTTTGATGTGGTGAAACAAAGCCTTTACCAGAGTGGTTGGAGGATCTGGCACCCTGGAGACTCCTAGGGACCCCCACCCACAACCTCTTTGGGAAGTTCTTTTCCTAAAGTTGTATTCAGATTTATACCAATATGCAGAGGAGACGTCTTTCTTATAAAAAGCTTGCTTTTCCTCTCAAAGCTGTGAAGAAGCTAGTGAAGGGGAAGTTGAACTGGGTATAATATTGACAAATGTTTTGAGCACTTCAGATAAAAATGTTTGATAAGTGCAGTCCTGTTTGTATTGCCTTATTACACTGCTCATTGGAGAAAGTGTTTTCTTTGGTCACCTGCCAATGAAAAAGATTAGCCTTTTCCTGTATTTAGAATTGTTTCTTTGACTAGTTATGTTGGTAGAACAAGATAGACAAATGCTGCTGAAATTAGCAAATCAGTATTGGAACACAGTGATACTCATTTCTCCTCACTGCCCTTTCCAATTCATTGACAGTTGCCGCAAGCAGTATGAATGGGTTTTTTATAGGACTCTCTTTGTCTCCTTACCTATTCCAATTTGTATTTTCACTTTAGTTCCCTTGCTCTGATGTTCAAGACTTTAAAGGATTTGCCACTGCCCCCCACACCATGCTTTCCTATTTTATAGGATCCAATAAGAAACATTTTTTCATTTAAATGCCTCTTCTATAACATGAGTCACCTTTTAGATTTCTATACCTTGTATCTTCTAGTTTCTATTTTAGTACAGAAAAATTATAGTTTCATCTTCTTTGAGGCAAGATATGAAGATTTTTTTTTGCCCTCCCTCAAATTTATTCCCTGTTTACAGCAAAGGAAGCCACTGGCTGCTTTTCTAACATTTCTCTATCAGAAGCTAGTTGAGCTAAATGTATATACTTTTATATTCCCCTTAATATGTTTAGATTGATCTGGGGTACATCTTTTGGATCTGGACATTATGAAACAAAGTTAAGCCCTTTAACCCATCATCAGCCTACATCTGTCTCTTCAGACAAAAAGGAAATGAACTTCCATTGCTGTAGGAAAAACTTATGTCACACATAAGGGCAAATTTGTTAGCAATAATGTTATTCAAGCCAGGTGTGGTGGCGCATGCCTGTAATCCTAGCACTTTGGGAGGCCGAGGCAGTGGATTGCTTGAGACCAGGAGTTCAAGACCAGCCTGGCCAACGTGGCAAAACCCTATTTCTACTAAAAATACAAAAATTAGCCTGGCATGGTGGCATATGCCTGTAGTCCCAGCTCCTTGGGAGGCTGAGGCACAAGAATCGCTTAAACCCAGAGGCAGATGTTGCAGTGAGCCGACATTGTGCCACTGTACTCCAGCATGGGTGACAGAGGGAGACCCTGTCTCAAAAAACAAACAAAAGAGATAGTGTTATTCAGTACTGGGTTCCTAAGCAGTATTACAGTGTAACCTTTTCTGAAATTCTTTGCTTTTGTTTTTAATAGAATAGATTTTCATAAGGAATGGATTAGAAGGTGCAGACCTTCTTGACAGCATGAGATAACAAGTTATTTCTTGAAGTCACTCTTTAGAATAAATAAGTCGTATTTTATTCTGAGGGAATTTTTTTTTTTTTTTTTTTAGACAGAGTCTTGCTCTGTCACCCAGGTAGGAGTGCAGTGGTGTAATCTTGGCTCGCTGCAACTTCCACCTTCTGGGTTCAAGCAATTCTTCTACCTCAGCCTTCTGAATAGCTGGGATTACAGGTGCCTGCCACCACACCGGCTAATTTTTATTTTTATTTTTATTTTTTTAATTTTTTTTGTATTTTTAGTAGAGATGGGGTTTCACCATGTTGGTCAGCCTGGTCTTGAACTCCTGAACTCAGGCGATCCGCCCACCTCAGCCTCTATTCCAAGGGAATTTTAACATTGATTTAATTGAGAGAATCAAAAGAGCCTGAGGTAGTTTACAGAGAAGAGCCCTTTTAGGTAGTATTTTTTATTTGACTTGCCAACCTCTAATTCTCACTCACTTATGGTGAGTTTCAAGTATGGATAGTTTTAAGATGTGGTTAGTTCCCATGACTACAAAATAAAATATGAATTTCCCGTGTTACTTGAAGACTGTTTGTGGGAGGTCTTCATTTAGGTCTTTGCATCTTCTCAGGAGCATATCATAATTTAATAGCCTGTCATCGGAACCCTGCAAAGATAGTGATATTCATCTTAGAAAAAAAAAACTTGCATACCTCCTATACAGCATTCTTTGCTGCCACCTAAAGCCATTTGCTCATGAAACAGTAACCTTTAGAACAATAGCCCGAGTTCTCTTCCTATCAGTCAATTCTTAGAGACTCTATTAGCACCTTCCTTTGCTTTTGTCCTGTCAGATGGAGAGAAGGGGTTGGCAGAAGCAAAACAGCCTTTATAAATTTGTCTTAGAGGTCCGTGATCCTAGATTAAAGTAGGAATCAGAAGACATCAGGTCTAGAAATCCTCAGAGTGACCTTTTTTGACAGAGAAGATATTTATATGAAGAAACATCAGTGCCAATGACCTAAATTAAGCTATCTAACCTCTCAATATGATCATTTCTCTGCTTGTAAAAGGGGAATAGTGACACCAATCGCTACCGTCCTCTGGAGTTTGAGAGATACTTAATGAAATAATGAACGTAATTCTCCTCTTACAAGGGAATATATTGTTGACTTTTAGGAGAATGATTTGGGGGTCCCTAAGGGGCTTAACAATCTATTACCTCTCTGGCACTCAAATAGGATTATTGTAAAAAGCTAATCTACTGCCAAAAAGTAAGCCATTTATTCTGTGGATAGATCAGGTCCAGTGTGAAAAAAAGGATTTTGATCTCTTTTTTGGAATAACTATTACTAACTAGATAGGCACAAAGATGTCTTTTTTTTCTTTCTTTCTTTAAAAAAAAAATTAGAACAGAAGTGTAATTGTGTTTGATGGTTCACTTTGGGAGAATGTTAGGTTCAATCCTGAACACAGTAAATCAGATGATATACTTCTTTTAAAAAGCCTCTAGAATATGCCTTCTCAATTGAGGCAATATTGCCTCCAAGGGGGCAAAAATTGGTTCTTTGGGAGGCAAAAAAAAAATTCGATATTATAATGGTTTGTGGCCCTTAAAAAATATATAGATAGATAATATGTTCATGATATCAAAATTTCATGGGGAGTGGACAAATAGAAAAAAGGTCTAAAAAGCTAGGGGGTGATAATGAAAAAAAGACTGAGAAACATTTCTCAAGTCTAGAATGTGCATATAACTGTCAATTACTCTTTCAGCTGTGTTTGTCCCTAAGCATGGGCAAGCTGCACATTGTCGGGTCGAAATAGCTTGCTATTGATTATTCCTTCAGTCTGAGAGGAACTGAGTTCATAGAAAACTTGAACGAAATGAAATGTATACCCTAAGGGGTAATGATTTCAGACAAACAAACGTAACAAACATCTACTTGTTAGAACCAATACTTTGCACTTTAAAATGTGGTTAAGCCTTTAAGGTAAGAGGTTTCTTTTTTCTCTTGCCTCTTTAGCCTTACAGAAAGGCACATCAAGGGTAGGAATGATCTTCAAAGTGCCTCACAGAAAAAAAAAAAAAAAAAAAAAAAGCCAGATTGGGAGAAAGTGTGGCCCCAAAGGCATACTTTGGAGAGAGTGTGGCCCCAAAGGCAGGAAGGGAATAATTGACTAAATAGTAATGTAAAGTGTACAGCATCGGCAGGGTGTGGTGGCTTATGCCTATAATCCCAGCACTTTGGGAGGCCAAGGTGGGAGGATCGCTTGAGCCCTGGAGTTCAAGACCAGCCTGGGCAACATAGTGAGACCTCATCTCTACAAAAAATACGAAAAAATTATCCTGGTGTGGTGGCACACACCTGTAGTTCCAGCTACTCTGGAGGCTGAGGTGGGAGGATTGCTTGAGCCTGGGAGGTGGGGGTTGCAGTGAGCTGAGATCATGCCACTGCACTCTGGCCTGGGCAACAAAGCAAGACCCTGTCTCAAAAAAAAAAAAAAGTACAGAATCAAAGTCAAGAAAATTGATGGGAATTGACACTGAAGTACTTAAGAAATTTTAAGTTTGCTCTTGCTGCTGGTATTAATAAACTTTCATATATCCAACATATTCTTCCTTCCACCTTTCTCATATGTCTTATTAGTTCTTTCAAACACTCAGAATGGATGGAATGACCCAAAATTGACTTGCTACATACTGGGGAATTTGGAAGAGACCTGTGTTTTGCTTAGCAGCCCTGAAACAATAGAATGGCCTTTTTTTTTTTTTTTTTTTTTGAGACAGGGTCTCACTCTTGCCCAGGCTGGAGTGAAGTGGTGCTATCTCAGCTCACTGTAACCTCTGCCTCCTGAGTTCATGCGATTCTTGTGCTTCAGCCTCCTGAGTAGCTGGGACCACAGGTATGTGTTACCACGCCCTGCTAATTTTTTTTTTTAATTAATGGGGTCTCACTATGTTGCCCAGGATCTCAAACTGCTGAGCTCAAGTGATCCTCCCTCCTTGGCCTCCCAAAGTGCTGGGATTACAGGCATGAGCGACTGTGCCTGATAATGGCCATATTTAAAGATATATTTTTTCCTCAGTCTCTGACTCTTCTTTGCTTAATCATCCTATTCTTTAATATACAAACCTGTAACTTTGAGGAAAGAGAATCAGAGATTATTTCTCCCTACTTACCCATTTCATGGTGCGACAATGAGCACTCTTCTCCAAGCCAAGCATTTGATAAGCATTCATTGCTATGGGTATTTTACTGCCTTAAAGAAATCCACCCCAATTCCCTGCCGATTGATTTCTTAAGATCACAGAAGAAAGTGGAATGAATCCTAGAGAGGCCTTCAAGCTCCCTGACACCCATGGGGCCCACTCATCTCCACCCCCAATACTCCAATTCCAAAATCTAACACATTGTCCTTTTCTTAGTTCCTCAGTTCCCCGCCCTTCAGCTTCTCTTTGTTAGCCACTGGGTGGGTGTAACCAAACCTCAGTCACACTGTGGCCCCAGCAGCTGGGCTTCTCTCTCCCCCATTACATTGCAGACATTCTTTTCACATCATTTTGTCCTCTCTGCTGCATTCCCTACATTTGGCTTCATTCCCTCTGTGCAAACTTCTGTTTCAAGGGACAGCAGTTTGCCAAGGAGATGCTGGCAGAGAGGGTCCAGTTCTCTCCTTTCTATCTGAAGAGCCCAGTGTCATTCATTAGCATATGAGAAGAATGGTTGTAAATAAACATCAAATGAGGTTAACGAGCTGCAGCTCATCAATATTAATGAAGTCCACCTCACAGCCTTGGTATGAGGTACCAATGGCTCTAATCACAAGAAGCAGTTTCATAAGGCCCCAGTTACAGGGCAGGAAGGGTTAGATCCAGTGTGTTGAAATGTTTGTCATTTTATGACCCCAGGAATGCTGCAGGGTAAGGCAGTCTGATACCAGATCTGTGCTTGCAAACCCCTCTTGTGTTCAGATTACATCTGTTTGTCTCAACAGGTGGAAGCCTAGGAAAAGGCTATATCTGCTAAGCCAGAATCTGGGGTGGGAATTCTCCAGGTCAACCTGCAGTTCCCAAATCAAAATGAAGTTCCAGAGTACCAGGGTTTGATCTCTCATTGCCCTTCCATCAGTTACCCCAGATAACCCAAACACTTGTTTCCAGTGTAGTGAAGGATGGTTTGAGGATCTAAGCCCAGCTTGGTAAGGAATGAAGAAACTCCCATTTCATGTAGCTCATGTGCCTGCCAGCCACCAGTTAAGGCCCTGTGCCTATTATTTAGAGGATTCAAAGAGTAACAAGGGCCAGGCATGGTGGCTCATGCCTGTAATCCCTACATTTTGGGAAGCAGATGTGAGGGGATCACTTAAAGTGAGGGGTTCCAGACTAGCCTGGGCAATATAGGGAGACCTCTCTCAAAAACAATAAATAAATAAAAATTTTAAAAGTAGTTGGGCGTGGTAGCCTGTGTTCCCAGCTACTCAGGAGGCTGAGGTGGGAGGATCACGTGAGCCTAGGAGTTTGAGGCCACGGTGAGCCATGATCATACAACTGTACTCCAGCATGGGCAACAGACAGAGACTCTGTCTCTGAAAAAAAAATTTTTTTTTTAATTAAAAGAAACAGTAAGTACAGCTATCATTTATTGAACACTTACTATGTCCTAGGCATGGTACTAAACATTTTTGTTATATAATCCTCACAATAATCCCATGAAGGTATTCCCATTTTACAGATGAGGAAGTTGAAACTCACTGATTTGATGTCATGGGTCTAAGATCACACATCAACAAGTGGCAGAAGAGGAGCTCAGATTTCGATCTGTCTAACTGCAGAGCCCATGCTCTTACTTCCTACCCTCTGTGGTATCATCTCAGAGCCAAGCACATAAAATGCAAGCTTTTGTGCTGCTCCTTTTCGTCAAAGATGTGTGTCCTCCAGTTTCAAGGGACTAAACACAAAGTAGTTCCCTGGAAGTAGAATCAGAAGGCTTTAGAATTAATTTTTTTAAGTCAAAGTGCCTCTTTGAAATTATTTTTAGAAAGGAAACTTTCATTAAATATGTTTTCCTTGATATATAAATTTGGGGTCAGAGGGATTAGGCTTTGAGAATATGTGTGTGTATGCATGACCCAGTCTGTGTTGATAGCCATGATACTGATTTATCCACCTTGTCACACTAGTTCCTTTTATGATTAAGCACACACCTTGCATGAGGTCAGTGACCATGGAACACAGGGAAACCGCTCCCATGGCTGATTTGAGCCTATGATCTTAGCCTCAGTTACATTGTTTCAACAACTGAACGCCTGGTTTATTACTTAAAGTACTATCATTGTACTTTGTCTTAGGGGTGGGAAGGAGAACCGATCAAATTGTTGTTATCACAAAAGCTACACCTGATTGTTTGGAAAGAAGGACTTCTAGTGAAAGGATGAAAGTGAAACAGCTATTTCTCTTTCTTCTATTTTTCTCCTTGAAAATTCAGGGACCTAGGCCAAGACAGGCAGATCACTTGAGGCCAGGAGTTCAAGACCTGCCTGGCTAACATGGCAAAACCCCGTCTCTACTAAAAATACAAAAATTAGCCAGGCGTGGTGACACGCACCTGTAGTCCCAGGTACACGGGAAGCTGAGACACAAAAATTGCTTGAACCCAGGAGGGAGAGGTTGCAGTGAGCCAAGATCACACCACTGCACTCCAGCCTGGGTGATAGAGCAAGACCCTATCTCAAAAAAAAAAAAAGAAAAGAAAAGAACATGAAAGAAAGAAAGAAAACTCAGGGACCTTACTTGGTAATTTTTACCTAGGCAAAATGCCCAGGAATGTTTCCACAGAATGGTACCCAAAGCCCACCCATGCAGGAGCCCTTCCTGCCACCAAGGTAACCAAGACTAGGAAGCAATTGAAACTGGGCCTTCCTTTCCCAGGACTGTGGCTGTCAACTTGGCTCAGAAAGAGGCAGACTGATGACTTTGTCTCCTTACCCACTCACACTACCACACAGTTCTCATTTGAGCCTGGTCACATGGCTGTGCCTTCTTATGGCCAAACAAGGATACGCTGTTTCCCGTTCTTTGCACCCTGGGTTTGGCCTGAGCATCCTTAGATGAAACCATCAGGACCCCCAAACCTTGAAGCTTTTCCAGGGGCAAATTGCATGCAGGGGAAGGAGGGGCTGAGCTGTGTAGTGGAGCAGCGGATGGTGTGCAGTCGGGATGTTTGCAAGAGCCAAGGGGTTAGTTCATTGCTGCTTTGTATACTCAGGCACACCAGAAAACTCAGATTAATAGGCTGTTTATTCTTCAGCATGTTCCTTGAATCAAAGGCTCTGGATGGTATTATTAAAGAGTGTTTGTGAGAGCGCCCTGGAACACTCCTCCTGGACTCCGCTCACTGAAGAGGAACGATTGAGTCCTTTCATTTCCTGGGCAGCATCCCTCTCACTCATTGCTCACTGTAGTATAAAGGTCTGCAGAACCTTTGTTAGAAACAGGATCTTTTGTTCTGTCCTTATGAGGTCCCATTACCTACAGCACCTTGATCTGTTGGAGTCTAATTATTTAATGTTCTTGTCTTTTGAGCTACCTGAACCTAATGAATGCAGTCCACTCTATCTCAGGGAGTTGTTTTGCTTTGGTTTTTTGCCTCTATTTGGCACCAGTTTCCAGTTTGGACAGTATTGTCTTTTTTTTTCATGGTTTTTTTTCAAGGAGTTTGTCCAGGAGAGAAGGAGACATCCACCTGAAACCTACTCTGTGAAGCAAATGAATATGTTTTTTCTATTAGAAGATTCTCCTAAAATGTTCTGAAGTTTGTTCATATCTGGGAATTGAAGCACATTGAATTAAGAAAGAATTACTTCCTCCACCTCCACCCCTGCAATAGAGATTTATACTGGACAAGGTGGCAAAAAAAATTAGGGGGAAACTGCTCGGTACAATTCCCCCCCAGTTCCCTTGGGGCAGCAGCGTGCTGCACATGAGGAATCACTGTACCTTGTTCCCCTGGCAGTGATACTTCTCTGTGGCCAGGCAAATACTGTAGTCCAGGCCTTCCACAACTTCTGCAGGTGCGCATGTGCGCACACACACACAGACGCTCAAAACCATACCCCTCCTGGGCATCCCCTTAATACAGAGGCATCCAGTATATTGCAAAGGTACTCATCACTATACACAGTGCAAATACTCAGCACTCGTTTATAGCAAACCCAGTATGAATAATTAGCAATAGTTTGGGATCTGGCACAACCCTTAATTACCACAACCAGAGGCCAGAAAATGAAATCAGGGTCATATCTGAGGTTAGAACTCTAGAATCTGTCTGGCATCCTATAGCCCAAAGCACCACAGGGAGGTACACCTTGGAGCAATGGGAGCACTGTCATCCAGGAGACACTGTCCCCTCACTTTCCTCCAAAACCAGCACAGCTGTTTGCACGAGGGCTATCTGCCATATATACAGTGAGACTAAGATATATATACACACCCTGGCGCTTCGCCTGATTTCTTCTGTGAAGTCCATCTGTTTATCCAGTTCCAGATCCCAAAAGGCAGTCACCAAAAACTAAATAGTGAGAAGGGACAGGCTTTTTTTTTTCTTTTTTGATAAACATGTTACAGTGAACAAAACAGATTTTGCAAACACATTCCATCTAGTAAATCTTACCTCACAGCTGTGTGAGAAGAGCTTGGAGGAGAGAAGGATGGGGAGCAGGAGGGTCTCAGGACTTGATTGGAGAATTAGAAAGTTCAGAAACCCACAAGGGTGGGACAGTTCAGTACTATCTACTTTTTTTTTTTTTTTTTTTTTTTTTGAGATGGAGTCTCACTGCGTCGCCCAGGCTGGAGTACAGTGGCACAATCTCAGCTCACTGCAACCTCGGCCTCTTGGGTTCAAGCGATTCTCCTACCTCAGCCTCCTGAGTAACTGGGATTACAGGCGCCGGCCACCATGCCTGACTACTTTTTGTATTTTTAGTAGAGACAGGGTTTCACCATGTTGGTCAGGCTTGTCTTGAACTCCTGACCTCAAGTGCCCACCTCACCCTCCCAAAGTGCTGGGATTACAGGCGTGAGCCACTGCCCCTAGCTTATCTACTTCTTATAGGGTGATAATTGGCCTTTTCCCTTCATTCTAGCCCCTCATCCTAAACCTGGAATCTGTGATGGGCTCACCAAAAATGAAGATCTGGCTGCAGACTTTGGCTTCTTTCACTGAAAAGCTGATCTAGCCAGACTTTATCTTCAAAAGACAGGCCCTGCACTTCTGATGTTCCCTGAGCCTCTCCCACTGAGCCTACTCTGGTCCACTGCAGCCATGATGCTCTCTGGATTCAGACAATGGTGTGTTGTCCCAGAACACTGTATCTGGCCTGTCTCTGCTTCACATCTACCCCTTTGGCTAGGAAAATGAGGGACAGAGCTCACATCAGTAACTTGGATTCTGAGGACCGAGGACAAGCAGAAGAAATTGACCTTTTGCCTCAGAGGTGGCTGGATGTTTGTGTGTCTCTCTTCGATGTCAAATTGGCTCACTGAACCACTCAAGAGTTGTTTTTTAAAAATGTTCTGCTCACTCCTCATTTGCAGGTCAGATGCTTTGGATAATCCAGTGGAATTCTCTCTGCTTCACTGCTGGTTGCTGCCAGACACAGAGTGCTAAATCCTGTCAGTCGGTGACTTGAAATGATGATGTGTGAAACAGTGCTGTGATTTGGACATCCTGCACTCATTTGCACGGACTCCTTTGCCAGTTAACCACGGTAGTGAAATGGGGCAGCCTGGGGCAGCTTCCACAGCCCTTGCCTTATCTTTCCTCAGTGTCCCCACCCTCCCCCATGGCAGTATGTAGCTCCAGTAATTGGTAAGGCTTGGAATTCTGTTTCATTTAATATTATTCCCTTCCTAGGCATCATAGAGCAATTTCTTTAACAGATTGCAACATGCCAGAGACAGAGAAATAGCATTTGTGTGCAGAATGGAGAGGCGGGAAGCAAAACACTCTTGTTGCTGATTCCCATCTCCCGGTCTTTGCCCTTCCTTCTTTCCCTAGATTGCATGGCTGGCTGCTTCTCATCTGGTGAGTTCTCAGCTCAAATGGTACGTTCTCAAAGATGAGCCTGGCACAGCCATCTCATGTGGTCCCACCCTCAGTCACTGTGTATCACACCACCCTGCCTGATTTATGTCATTGCTCTCCCCACTTCCTAAAAGTATTTCTTTCTTTGTTACTTTTTATTGTCTGTCTCCCCAACCACTGCCTCCACACATACACACTAGAATGTAAGTACCATGAAAATAGGGATTTTTATCTGTCTTATCCCTTGCTGTTTCCCCAGAATCTAGCACAGTCCCTGGCATACCTTTGACACTTAGTATATTGACTAAATAAGTAGCTAAGAATGTAGCAATTAAGAACTTCTAAAGCAAATATCCATGGTTACTATCAGGAAATAGTAAAGGCAGACAGACAGAGAGTTTGAGGAATGGAATGAGAAGACATGATTTCTTATACTGATTTTAATAATGGTCTTAATTACAAATTGAATACGTTAAGTCAAAGATCACAATATCGAGTCGCTCTTCATTTCTTCTGACTCAGACTAAACTGCCCCTTATTGAGTAGGTTAGGTCAGGGTCATAGAGACCAAGTACTACCAACTTCCTGGCCAAACTGGCATAATTGATGCCACAAAGTATGCCCACTTCCAGATTTCCACTGGGTGGTGCCTGGCTTTGCTTTCCTTAGGGCAGTTGCCAGAAGAAACTGGCACAATTTAAAGCAGTTTAAAGCCCAGCCTGGGTATCTTCATCTAGCCTTTATTATATTCTTGCCTGCCTCCAGTTCCCAAAAAGACTGCATTACTGTCTGCAACTCCAGGGCCCTGAAGCCCCTTCAGTCATGAAAACCATGGAGGTGGGTTAGCCCTGATCCACCCAGCGTGAGACAGTATGACCAAGAGAACACATCTTTTTTTTTTTTTTTTTTTTTGAGACAGAGTCTAGCTCTGCCGCCCAGGCTGGAGTGCAGTGGCGCAATCACGGCTCACTGCAAGCTCCGCCTCCCGGGTTCACGCCATTCTCCTGCCTCAGCCTCCCGAGTAGCTGGGACTACAGGCGCCCGTCACCACTCCTGGCTAATTTTTTTGTATTTTTTTAGTAGAGACGGGGTTTTACTGTGTTAGCCAGGATGGTCTCGATCTCCTGACCTCGTGATCTGTCCGCCTCGGCCTGAGAACACATCTTTAGTCCAGCAGATACATGGCACTCATCTCCTCAAGAGTCCTTCACCCAAACGAGAATTATTAGCTTCTCAGAAGTTATCCTTTGTCTTGTTGGGGCAAGATCTGTGCCTAGTGTCAAGAGAGAGATGTTAAAGATTAAAGAGCCTCCACCAGGAAAGGGAATGGTTTTGCCTGAATCTCTTAATTTGTTTTTCCCCACTACGAGTGCATTCATGTTGCTGGGCTCCCTGGCTTACTCCCTGGTGGTTTGTAGTCATTTTCATCATGACTTTGTGGTTGCATTGATATCAGAATGAGTTTCGACTGCTGTACGTGATGCTTCCATGCTCCATTGCTTTCTCTCTCATGTTGCTAACGACTCTCCTGTTGGTTTCAGCCCTTAGCCAAGCCCACCCCACTCCACACCCCACTCCTTCCCTGTCTTTTATTGATGCTATGTTGACTTTGCATGCCTCAGTTAGTTCAGTTTTCTGAGCACCTGCAGAGAATTAACCATCTCTGCTTGCTGCTGCGGATCACCTAGGCCTTTGATCTGTTTGATTTCTGTACTTCTAAAAATGTTGAAGGACTCTCTAACCCCACCAAAGTACATAAATGGTGCTACAGTTCCTGTAGCCTGACCTCCTCCAGACTAGCTCTGCTTAGGGAACAGAAGATCTTCATGTAAATACAGATGTAGATACCATTTATTAAATGTTTTCTATGTACGATTTTACTGTTCTAAGCACTTAATGTGAATATTTCATTTAATCTTTGCTTATAGAGCTAAAAGGCCATATACATGAACTGGCCCATTATTTCTCTAACCTCATCTCTTCTTCCTTTCCCTCTTATTCTTTTGGCTCCTGCCATGTTGGTTTCCATGCTGTTCCTCTTACCCAATAGGCACACTCCCTCCTTAAGACTGTAATGGCTATTCCCTCTGCCTGGAATGCTCTTCCCTCAGATGTCTGTATCAGTTACTCCTTAACCCCTTCAAATCTTCACTTGAGTGTTACCTTCTCCATTAAACCTACCTAGACCACTCTAGAGAGAATTGAACCACCAGTACCACATCATATTCCCTATCTGACTTGCTGTATTCTCTTTTTTTCCATTATATTTATCACCGAATCTCTTAATTTGCCTCAGTTAACTTTCTATATAGCTTATTTGTTTGTTTGTTTGTTTGTTTGTTTGTTTGTTTGTTTTTTGAGACTGAGTCTTGATCTGTCACCCAGGCTGGAGTCCAGTGGCACAATCTCAGCTCACTGCAGCCTCTGCCTCCTGGGTTCAAGCGATTCTCCTGCCTCAGCCTCCTGAGTAGCTGGGATTACAGGCATGCACCACCATGCCCGGCTAATTTTTGTATTTTTAGTAGAGACGGGTTTTCACCATGTTGGCCAGGCTGGTCTCAAATTCTTGACCTCAAGTGATCTGCCGGCCTTGGCCTCCCAAACTGTCAGGATTACAGGCGTGAGCTGCTGCGCCCAGCCTATTTGTTTATTTTCTTTATCATTCTTTATCTGTCTTCCCCACTGCAAGATAAGCTCCATGAAGGCAAAGAGCTTGTCTATTTCTTCTCTAATGTATCCTAAGCACCTAAGAAGTAACATGTGACACATAATAGATGCTACATAATATCTATTAAGTCAGTGAACTTTGTCCCCTAAAAACCCATGCTGTAGGTTCTTCTGTTATCCCCATTTTGTTTATTTATTTATTTTTATTATATTTTAAGTTCTAGGGTACATGTGCACAATCTGCAGGTTTGGTACATAGGTGTACATGTGCCATGTTGGTTTGCTGCACCCGTCAACTCATCATTTACATTAGGCAAATCTCCTAATACTATCTCTTCCCACTCCCCCCACCCCACGACAGGCCCCGGTGTGTGATGTTCCCCGCCCTGTGTCCAAGTGATCTCATTGTTCAATTCCCACCTATGAGTGAGAACATGTGGTGTTTGGTTTTCTGTCCTTGTGACAGTTTTCTGAGAATGATGGTTTCTAGCTTCATCTATGTCCCTGCAAAGGACATGAACTCATCCTTTTTTATGGCTGCATAGTATTCCATGGTGTATATGTGCCACATTTTCTTAATCCAGTCTATCATTAATGGACATTTGGGTTGGTTCCAAGTCTTTGCTATTGTGAATAGTGCCACAGTAAACATATGTGTGCATGTGTCTTTATAGTAGCATGGTTTATAATCCTTTGGGTATATACCCAGTAATGGGATTGCTGGGTCAAATGGTAATTCTAGTTCTAGGTCCTTGAGGAATTGCCACACTGTCTTCCACAATGGTTGAACCAATTTACACTCCCACCAACAGTGTAAAAGCGTTCCTATTTCTCCACATCCTCTCCAGCATCTATTGTTTCCTGACTTTTTAATGACTGTCATTCTAACTGGCGTGAGGTGGTATTTCATTGTGGTTTTGATTTGCATTTCTCTGATGACCAGTGATGATGAGCATTTTTTCACGTGTCTGTTGGCTGCATAGATATCTTCTTTTGAGAAGTGTCTGTTCATATCCTTCGCCCACTTTTTGATGGGTTTTTTTTTTTTCTTGTAAATTTGTTTGAGTTCTTTGTAGATTCTGGATATTAGCCCTTTGTCAGATGGGTAGATTGCAAAAATTTTCTCCCATTCTTTAGGTTGCCTGTTCACTCTGATGGTAGTTTCTTTTGCCATGCATCAGCTCTTTAGTTTAATTCGATCCCATTTGTCTATTTTGGCTTTTGTTGCCATTGCTTTTGGTGTTTTAGTCATGAAGTCCTTGCCCATGCCTATGTCCTGAATAGTATTGCCTAGGTTTTCTTCTAGGATTTTTATGGTTTTAGGTCGAACATTTAAGTCTTTAATCCATCTTGAATTAATTTTTGTATAAGATGTAAGGAAGGGATCCAATTTCAGCTTTCTACATATGGCTAGCCAGTTTTCCCAGCACCATTTATTAAATAGGGAATCCTTTCCCCATTTCTTGATTTTGTCAGGTTTGTCAAAGATCAGATGGTTGTAGATGTGTGGCATCATTTCTGAGGCCTCTGTTCTGTTCCATTGGTCAATATATCTGTTTTGGTACCAGTACCAGGCTGTTTTGGTTACTGTAGCCTTGTAGTATAGTTTGAAGTCAGGTAGCATGAAGCCTCCAGCTTTGTCCTTTTTGCTTAGGATTGTTTTGGCAATGCGGGCTCTTTTTTGGTTCCATATGAACTTTAAAGTAATTTTTTCTAATTCTGTGAAGAAAGTCATTGGTAGCTTGATGGGGATGGCAGTGAATCTATAAATTACTTTGGGCAGTATCGCCATTTTCTATCCATGAGCATGGAATATTCTTCCATTTGTTTGTGTCCTCTTTTATTTCATTGAGCAGTGGTTTGTAGTTCTCCTTGAAGAGGTCCTTCACATCCCTTGTAAGTTGGATTCCTAGGTATTTTATTCTCTTTGTAGCAATTGTGAATGGGAGTTCACTCATGATTTGGCTCTCTGTTTGTCTGTTATTGGTGTATAAGAATGCTTGTGATTTTTGCACATTGATTTTGTATCCTGAGACTTTGCTGCAGTTGCTGATCAGCTTAAAGAGATTTTGGGCTGCGACAATGGGTTTTCTAAATATACAATCATGTCATCTGCAAACAGGGACAATTTGACTTCCTTATATCCTAATTGGATACCCTTTATTTCTTTCTCTTGCCTGATTGCCCTGGCCAGAACTTCCAACAGTATGTTGAATAGGAGTGGTGAGAGAGGGCATCCTTGTCTTGTGCCGGTTTTCAAAGGGAATGCTTCCAGCTTTTGCCCATTCAGTGTAATATTGGCTGTGGGTTTGTCATAAGTAGCTCTTATTATTTTGAGATACGTTCCATCAATACCTAGTTTATTGAGAGTTTTTAGCATGAAGGGCTGTTGAATTTTGTCAAGGCCTTTTCTGCATCTATTGAGATAATCAAGTGGTTTTTGTCTTTGGTTCTGTTTATATGATGGATTACATTTATTGATTTGCGTATGTTGAACCAGCCTTGCATCCCAGGGATGAAACTAACTTGATCGTGGTGGATAAGGTTTTTGATGTGCTGCTGGATTTGGTTTGCCAGTATTTTATTGAGGATTTTTGCATCGAAGTTCATCAGGGATATTGGTCTAAAATTCTCTTTTTTTGTTGTGTCTCTGCCAGGCTTTGGTATCAGGATGATGCTGGCCTCATAAAATGAGTTAGGGAGGATTCCCTCTTTTTCTATTGATTGGAATAGTTTCAGAAGGAATGGTACCAGCTCCTCTTTGTACCTCTGGTAGAATTCAGCTGTGAATCCATCTGGTCCTGGACTTCTTTTGGTTGGTAGGCTATTAATTATTGCCTTAATTTCAGAGCCTGTCTATTCAGACATTCACTTCTTCCTGGTTTAGTCTTGGGAGAGTGTATATGTCCAGGAATTTATCCATTTCTTCTAGATTTTCTAGTTTATTTGCGTAAATGTGCTTATAGTATTCTCTGATGGTAGTTTGTATTTCTGTGGGATCGGTGATGATATCCCCTTTAACATTTTTTATTGCATCTATTTGATTCTTCTCTCTTTTCTTCTTTATTCATCTTGCTAGCGGTCTATCAATTTTGTTGATCTTTTAAAAAAAAACCAGCTCCTGGATTCATTGATTTTTTTGTAGGGTTTTTTGTGTCTCTATCTCTTTCAGTTCTGCTCTGATCTTAGTTATTTCTTGCCTTCTGCTAGCTTTTGAATTTGTTTGCTCTTGCTTCTCTAGTTCTTTTAATTGTGATGTTAGGGTGTCGATTTTAGATCTTTCCTGCTTTCTCTTGTGGGCATTTAATGCTATAAATTTCCCTCTACACACTGCTTTAAATGTGTCAGAGATTCTGGTACGTTGTGTCTTTGTTCTCACTGGTTTCAAAGAACGTCTTTATTTCTGCCTTCATTTAGTTATTAACCCAGTAGTCATTCAGGAGCAAGTTGTTCAGTTTCCATGTAGTTGTGCAGTTTTGAGTGAATTTCTTAATCCTGAGTTCTAATTTGATGGCATTGTGGTCTGAGAGACAGTTTGTTGTGATTTCTGTTCTTTTACATTTGCTGAGGAGTGCTTTACTTCCAATTATGTGGTCAATTTTAGAATAAGCGTGATGTGATGCTGAGAAGAATGTATATTCTGTTGATTTGGGGTGGAAAGTTCTGTAGATGTCTATTAGGTCTGCTTGTTGCAGAGCTGAGTTCAGGTCCTGGATATCCTTGTTAACCTTATGTCTTGTTGAACTGTCTAATATTGACAGTGGGGTGTTAAATTCTCCCATTATTATTGTGTGGGAGTCTAAGAACCTTTGTAGGTCTCTAAGGACTTGCTATATGAATCTGGGTGGTCATGTATTGGGGGTGCATATATATTTAGGATAGTTAGCTCTTCTTGTTGAATTGATGCCTTTACCATTATGTAATGGCCTTCTTTGTCTCTTTTGATCTTTGTTGGTTTAAAGTCTGTTTTATCAGAGACTAGGATTGCAATCCTTGCTTTTTTTTGCTTTCCATTTGCTTGGTAGATTTTTTTTTTTTTTTTTTTTTGAGACGGAGTCTTGCTCTGTCACGCAGGCTGGAGTGCACTGGTGCCATCTCGGCTCACTGCAAGCTCCGCCTCCCGGGTTCACGCCATTCTCCTGCCTCAGCCTCCCGAGTAGCTGGGACTACAGGCGCCTGCCACCACGCCTGGCTAATTTTCTTTGTATTTTTAGTAGAGACGGGGTTTCATCATGTTAGCTAGGATGGCCTCGATCTCCTGACCTCGTGATCTGCCCACCTCAGCCTCCCAAAGTGCTGGGATTATAGGCGTGAGCCACCGCACCTGGCCTGTTTGGTAGATCTTTCTCCATCCCTTTATTTTCAGCCTATGTGTGTCTTTGCACGTGAGATGGGTCTCCTGAATACAGTACACTGATAGATCTTGCCTCTTTTTCCAATTTGCCAGTCTGTGTCTTTTAATTGGGGCATTTAGCCCATTTACATTTAAGGTTAATATTTTTGTGTGTGAATTTGATCCTGTCATTAAGATGTTCGCTGGTTATTTTGCCTGTTAATTGATGCAGTTTCTTCAAAGCATCGATGGTCTTTACAATTTGGCATGTTTTTGCAGTGGCTGGTACCAGTTGTTTCTTTCCATGTTTAGTGCTTCCTTCAGGAACTCTTGTAAGGCAGGCCTGGTGGTGACAAAACCTCTCAGCATTTGCTTGTCTGTAAAGGATTTTATTTCTCCTTCATTTATGAAGTTTAGTTTGGCTGGATATGAAATTCTGGGTTGAAAATTCCTTAAGAATGTTGAATATTGGCCCCCACTCTCTTCTGGCTTGTAGGGTTTCTGCCGAGAGATCCACTGTTAGTCTGATGGGCTTCCCTTTGTGGGTAACTCAACCTTTCTCTCTGGCTTCCCTTAACACTTTTTCCTTCATTTCAACCTTGGGGAATCTGATAATTATGTGTCTTGGGGTTGCTCTTCTCAAAGAGTATCTTTGTGGTGGTGTCTGTATTTCCTGAATTTGAATGTTGGCCTGTCTTGCTAGGTTGGGGAAGTTCTCCTGGATAACATCCTGCAGAGTGTTTTCCAACTTGGTTCTATTCTCCGCATCACTTTCAGGTCCACCAATCAAACATAGATTTGGTCTTTTCACATAGTCCCATATTTCTTGGAGGCTTTGTTCATTTCTTTTTAGTCTTTTTTCTCTAACCTTGTCTTCTCGCTGTATTTCTTTTCTTTTTTTTTTTTTTTTTTGAGACAGTCTCACTCTGTTGCCCAGGCTAGAGTGCAATGGCACGATCTTGGCTCACTGCAACCTCCGCCTCCCAGGTTCAAGCAATTTTCCTGCCTCAGCCTCTTGAGTAGCTGGGATTACAGGTGCCTGCCACCACGCCCAGCTAATTTTTGTATTTTTAGTAGAGACGGGGTTTCACCATGTTGGTCAAGCTGGTCTCAAACCCCCGACCTCCTGATCCACCCGCCTCGGCCTCCCAAAGTGCTGGGATTACAGGTGTGAGCCACCGCGCCTGGCCTCTTGCTGTATTTCATTAATTTGATCTTCATTCACTGATACCCTTTCTTCCACTTGATCGAATCAGCTATTGAAGCTTGTGCATGCGTCACGAAGTTCTTGTGCCATGGTTTTCAGCTCCGTCAGGTCATTTAAGGTCTTCTCTACACTGTTTATTCTAGTTAGCCATTTGACTAATCTTTTTTCAAGGTTTTTAGCTTCCTTGCAATGGGTTCGAAAATTCTCCTTTAGCTCGGAGAAGTTTGTTATTACCAACCTTCTGACGCCTACTTCTGTCAACTCATCAAAGTCATTCTCTGTCCAGCTTTGCTCTGTTGCTGGTGAGGAGCTGCGATCCTTTGGAGGAGAAGAGGTGCTCTGATTTTTAGAATTTTCAGCTTTTCTGCTCTGGTTTCTCCCCATCTTTGTGGTTTTATCTACCTTTGGTCTTTGATGTTCATGACCTACAGATGGGGTTTTGGTGTAGATGACCTTTTGGTTGATGTTGATGCTATTCCTTTCTGTTTGTTAGTTTTCCTTCTAACAGTCAGGTCCCTCAGCTGCAGGTCTGTTGGAGTTTGCTGGAGTTCCACTACAGACCCTGTTTGCCTGGGTATCACCAGCGGAGGCTGCAGAACAGCAAATATTGCTGCCTGATCCTTCCTCTGGAAGCTTTGTCCCAGAGGGCAGCCACCTATATATGAGGTGTCTGTCGGCCCCTACTGGGAGGTGTCTCCCAATTAGGCTTCATGGGAGTCAGGGATCCACTTGAGGAGGCAGTCTGTCCTTTCTCAGAGCTCAAACGCTGTGCGGGGAGAACCACTGCTCTCCTCAGAGCTGTCAGACAGGGATGTTTAAGTCTGCAGAAGTTGTCTGCTGCCTTTTGTTCAGCTATGCCCTGCCCACAGAGGTGGAGTTAGAGGCAGTAGGCCTTGTAGAGCTGCGGTGGGCTCCGCCCAGTTTGAGCTTCCCAGCCGCTCTGTTTACCTACTCAAGCCTCACCAAAGGCGGATGCCCCTCCCCCAGCCAGGCTGCCGCCTCGCAGATCAATCTCAGACTGCTGCGCTAGCAGTGAGCAAGGTTCCGTGGGCGTGGGACCTGCCAAGCTTGGCACAGGAGAGAATCACCTTGTCTGCCAGTAGCTAAGACCTTGGGAAAAGCACAGTATTTGGGCGGAGAGTGTCCCGTTTTTCCAGGTAGTCTGTCACGGCTCCCCTTGGCTAGGAAAGGGAACTCCCCAACCCCTTGTGCTTCCTGGGTGAGGCGATGCCCCACCCTGCTTCAGCTCGCCCTCCATGGGCTGCACCCACTGTCCAATGAGTCCCAGTGAGATGAACCAGGTACCTCAGTTGGAAATGCAGAAATCACCCATCTTCGGCATAGGTCATGCTGGGGGCTACAGAATGGAGCTGTTCCTATTCAGTCATCTTGGAACACTGCCCACTTCTTTTTTTTTTTTTTTTTTTTTTTTTTTGAGATGGAGTTTCACTCTTGTTGCCCAGTCTGGAGTGCAATGGTGCGAGCTCGGCTCACCACAACCTCCACCTCCCGGGTTCAAGCAATTCTCCTGCCTCAGCCTCCCGAGTAGCTGGGATTACAGGCATGCACCACCACGCCCAGCTAATTTTGTATTTTTAGTAGAGACAGGGTTTCTCCATGTTGGTCAGGCTGGTCTCGAACTCCTGACCTCAGATGATCTGCCCACCTTGGCTTCCCAAAGTGCTGGGATTACAGGCGTGAGCCACCATGCCCGGCCTTATCCCCATCTTAATGATGATGGAATTGAAGCTCAAAAAATTTAAGTAACTAACTTGCCCCAGATCATTTGTCTAGTAACCAGTGGAGCTGAGCTATGAACCCAGAACCCAGGATTGACTAACTCCAAAAAATGTGCTTTCAACCATGAGGACAATCCTAAGAGTCACCTGAGCTATTTAATTAAATGTAGATTCTCACTCTCTTGACCCCAGGGATTCTGATTTTGCTTCTGTGGGTTTAGGGTACAGGTGATTCATGATCATATGTTGAGATGCATTGAGATATACTACATTGCTTTTAGGGTTTCACATCTGTATAGGGAGGCATAGGGATAAAATTCATTGAACGTTTTTTAACTGCGTACTGTGTGCCAGTCCCCTTGGTATGTACAAGCAAGTGAGATGGAGTCCCTACCCTCAAGACTTGGTCTAATGGGACCTTGGAACCCTGCCTTGACTCTGTCAGACTACCTCACTTGAGCAAGCCACTTACTCTTTAAGCCTTAGTTTCTCTATCTGTAAAATGGAGATAGTCAATTACTTACTTCAGAGCAAAAGGCCTGATCTATGACCCTGTGATTCCCAAGGCTCTTTTAAGTTGTGAAGTCACAGGGTGGACTAACTTCCAATGCTGAGAACAATGATGGGGTGGTGATGGGTCAGATAGACAAATAAATCAATAATTCAACCACCAATAAATAGTGGAATACGTAAAAGCATGCGCTTTGGAATCTGGCAGATCCATGATTCAAAGCTCGAATGTGCTTGCCTCTTGCTAGTTATGTAACTGGGCAAATTACTTCACTGCCCTGTGTCTGCAAGTAAAATGAGGACAGTACTTACCCTATAGGACTGCTGCGAGACATTCAATGAGAGTAATGATGCACAGCACTCAGTACAGCAGCTTAAAAACAGGTAACACCATGAAGCACTACAGAAGCAGTGATCAATAAATGGTTTAGAGACAGTAAACATCCAAAGACGCAGAAGAGTTTTACAGTTTTACAGCCTACTATTTTATAGTTTAAATTTGGTTACATTTTTTGTGGTTTTTAATATAACTTACATGGAAATCTTTTTAAAATGTACATGATACGTATACAGTGGTCTTCCCTGCCATCTTATGTAATTTAACTCCTCTAGGCATCTAAGCATCATCTTTGTCATCATAAATTATTTTACTCTGCTGGAAAACATCATTGCCTTCAGGACCCACTGAAATGTACCCTAAATGTATCCAGATTATATTTAAAATATATTTTTCTGCCTCTCTGTTAGGTCATGTAGTTAATGCCTAATTATAGTTCTTTTTCCTCTCCCTGTTTACCCTGTCTAATCTGTATTGGGCTTAGAAACTAGTGGCCAAGCTTGTTAAAACTGCGAGTATAATCAGAGTATGTCTTGGAACCCTGTAAGTTAGCCACACAAGCTTTTGTATGTGGACTTCATGAAATCTTCTTGCCTACTTGGAGACTTATTGACATTTAGATATTTGGCATTGCCTATTAGTTAAGTTTTAAATTGACTAGATATTACTGTGTAAGGTACAGATACCTGAAAAAAAATTCCATTATTCTCAGCTTTGGAAGTTGATCCAATCTATGACTTCACAACTTAAAAGAGCCTTGGGAATCATGGGCTCATAGGTCTGGCCTTTTACTCTCAAGTAAATAGCAATTGATTATTATCTCTTTTTTACAGACAAAGAAATTGATCCCTAAGTGTAAGTAGCTTGTTCAAGTGAGGTAGTCTGGCAAAGTCAAGGCAGAGTTTCAAGTCTCCCAAGCCTGCCCTTCCGCTCTGCCACACTGTTCCCAGGAGGAAACAATCATCTTAGGCTGTAGAAAGGAAGGAAAACCATCAATAAATATGGTTAAAGATTAGAAAAATGGCCCAGCACGATGGCTAATGCCTATAATCCCAACACTTTGGGAGGATTGCATGAGCCCAGGAGTTTGAAACCAGCCTGGGCAACATAGTAAACACAGTGACATCCCTACAAAAAAAAAATTGCTGAGCATAGTGATATGTGCTTGTACTCTCAGCTACTCTGGAGACTGAAGCAGAAGGATCACTTCAGCCCAGGAATTCGAGGGTGCAATAAGCTATGATCACACCACTGTACTCTAGCCTGACAACAGAGCAAGACGCTGTCTCAAAAAAAAAAAAAAAATATATATATATATATATATATATATTAGAAAAATGAGATCTATGGAGGATATTGTAACTATTCAGTTCTATGCCCTTATTTTGATAGATGTTTTTCCTGTCACTCCTGCCCTCATTTGAAGGGGTTTATAACCTTAGTATGCCATCAGTGAGCCTGAACATCTCTATAAGGGAGGACCAAGGGGCATTATAATAAGATCCAAAAACATAGAATTATAAAAGATGATGATCTTTTCATCATGGATGAAACAAGGTGTAGGGAAGGAACTAAATGGCATTCAGGTGACTTAGAGGGGGAAGAAAGAGCCACTGAGAACGAGGGACATGGAAACAGGTTTCTGAAGGAAGATACATACTTGACCATCTCTGTGGATGGTTTCCTGCCTGCTGGCCTGCCATCCTTCCTTCCACAGCTTTGTTGAGATACAATTTATATACCATAAATCAAAATGGCTTTTTAAAAAATAAATCTTCTTAAATAATTCTTTTTTATTTATTTATTTTTTTTTTTTGAGGCAGAGTCTTGCTCTGTCACCCAGGCTGGAGTGCAGTGGCATGATCTCAGCTCACTGCAACCTCCGCCTCCCAGGTTCAAGCAGTTCTGCCTCAGCCTCCCTAATAGCTGGGATTACAGGTGTGCACCACCGTGCCTGGCTAATTTTTGTATTTTTAGTAGAAACGTGGTTTGCCATGTCGGCCAGGCTGGTCTCGAACTCCTGACCTCAAGTGATCCACCGGCCTCGGCCTCCCAAAGTGCTGGGATTACAGGCATGAGCCACTGCAGCCAACCAAAAAATAAATCTTATTCTTCTGATTGCAAGAAAGCACATATCATCCACGGTCCCCAAACACTGAGTTAACTACTAATTTTAACTCTGTTGATGTATCCCATTCTTTTCCCTATGCAAATTTTTATTCTTTTTTTTTGTTGTTATTTTAAAGCAAACATGGAACCATACTCTATATGACAATTTTTATTTTGCTCTTTCCTCTTAATATCATGAGGTCATGTACTTTGTTTTCATCTTAAACTCATTTCATCAGATGAATTAAATCTTTATTGTAAAAGCTTCCAAAGAGAAATTCCTCATCTGGGGTTGAAAATTCAGACGCCAACACTGGCCAGGCAGGTCATATAAGAAGCATACGTGTTATTCGGTGGTAAACTGGCAACAGCATCCTCTTCCCCAGCTCCAGCTGATTGTGGTCATGCAGGAATGCTGGCCCATCATTACCAGGTCTTCTGATTTTTTTCTAAAAAAGAGAGCTATCTGAAATCTAGATTGTGTTGTGGGAAATATCTTAATGTTTTGCCTCAAAATTTAAAAAGTACACTTCAAGCCAAACAAAACCTGCCTGCCAGCTATATTCTCTGTCCCAGACAGTGAGTGCTAAGAGTTTCACAAGCATTATCTCATGTATTCTTCACAGCAGTCTTGCTCCTCTAATGGTTACTTATTAGGAACCAACGATGAATAAAAAATCAAAATCCTTGCTCTCTTGGAGCTTCTGTTGGGGAGACAGTTACTGCTCTGGAGAAAAAATAAAGCAGGAAAACAAGATGGGGGTAGAGGGAGAGTTCACAGCATTCCCACTCTGCTAGCAAGTTATGTGCTAGATGGTCAGATTATGACTGGGCACGGTGGCTCACGCCCGTAATCCCAACACTTTGAGAGGCCGAGGTGGGTGGATCACCTGAGGTCAGGAATTCAAGACCAGCCTGGCCAATGTGGTGAAATCCCACCTCTACTAAAAATACAAAAATTAGCCGGTGTGGTGGCTTGAACCCGGGAGGCAGACGTTGCAGTGAGCCGAGATCATGCCATTGCCTTCAGCCTGGGTGACAAGAGTGAGACTCTGTCTCAAAAAACAAACAAACAAAAACAAATTATGCGCTACCCAGTCTTTGTGCTACTTCCTCAACCACAGAGAATGACAATGAAAGAATCCTAGAATGTTAAACCCAAAAGCAACCATCACAATTATTGAGATTAAAAGGTTTGTACATTTTCAAATAGTTCTTAATGGTCTTACTTTTTTTTTTTTTTTTTTTTTTTTTTTTTGAGACAGAGGCTCGTTCCGTCACCCAGGCTGGAGTGCAGTGGTGCGATCTCGGCTCACTGCAACCTCCACCTCCCAGGTTCAAGCAATTCTTCTGCCTCAGCCTCCTGAGTAGCTGGGATTACAGGCACGTGCCACCACGCCTGGCTAATTTTTGTATTTTTAGTAGAGACGGGGTTTCACCATGTTGCTCAGGCTGGTCTCAAACTCCTGACCTCGTGATCTGCCCGCCTCAGACTCCCAAAGTGCTGGGGCATAAGCCACCGCACCCGGCCTTAATGGTCTTTTTAAAAATCCTTTGATGTCTTCTCATTGCTCATACTTTTGTTTACTTTCTTAATTTTAAAAATAGGTTATACATGAAAATGACAAAATTCAAAAGGGTATACAATCTTATATACTTTAAAATATACTTTACTTAGTCTATCCTATATACTTTAAAATGTATTTTACTTAGTCTAATCAGCCTTGATCATTTATTTATACGTGAGGCATGACAGGAAGAAATTGAGGCACAGAGTTGGTATCCAATGGAAGGCCACCCATTGATGGAGAAACCAAACCCCAGTGAGTAAAACCAGACTTTGTCTTTCAGAATTCTTGTGCATAAAAGAAGTTGGGTAGATTCATCCTGATGCCACTGGATATTTTTCATTTTTTTTCTTTACTTTTTGTATGCCTGCCAGTCTCAGTGAAAGATAAGGATCAGCGTTCAGAAAGCCTAACTATTGTGTCGTTTCCCAGGATGGAGAGCACTATCATTTGGTTCACATTTTTATTAAAATAAGATGAGTGATTCACTCACATTACAGGCAAAGGATCCTTTACCAGGAAACCATACTTTGAAAAACAAAGCTGATGGCTTTAAGGAACAGTAACTACTAACATCAATTTCCTTTCCCATCAAGTCCCAAAAGAGTCACACTCTTCTTTCTCTAGCTGCCTCATTCTCTTCCCGATACATATCCATATAATTATAGATAGGGTACATTACATATACCCACAAAAGACAAAACAGCAGGAAAGACAAAGGTGGATTCATCTGAAGAGATGTGTGTGTTTATCTATATCCAGTCTTCTTTCTGGTTCTTGCTGTTTCTGTTCCTTACGTCTGTTTTTTTAGTTGATAGGTAGCCGTAAATCCATCATCATTGGTGGAAGCTAGTGGATTCTGACGAGAAAACAGGCTGTGGTCTTCATAAGCACGCCTACATGCTGGCCACCACCCTCCCCTGCTCGCACACCCATCAAGAACTGGAGAACTTAGATTGTTGCTTTTTTATTTTTAGTCTGTCTTGGTTCCACTCACCCTCAGTGAGTAACCCCGTTAGCCACTGCTTCTGTTTATATTTATTTAGAAAAGAAGGAAAATGCATTTTAAGAAAATCAAATGCATAATCTGTTCCACTTCTTATTTATTCTGTGGCTGCTTTGGACAGTGGAAAGCTCAGAGGAAGTATAATAACTTTTATTCATTTTTGTTTTCTGTGGCTTGCTCTCTTAAGTTCTCATCAGACAGCTTTGCTAATAACATAAAATTTCATCCTAATGATAAGCCTGATTTTAAATTGCAAAGAAAAAGGTAGTGGGGCCAGGAGCAGTGGCTCACGCCTGTAATCCCAGCACTTTGGGAGGCCAAGGCTGGCAGATCACTTGAGGTCAAGAGTTCAAGACCAGCCTGGCTAAGATGGCGAAACCCCGTCTCTACTAAAAATACAAAAATTAGCCGGGCACGGTGGCACGTGCCTGTAATCCCAGCTACATGGGAGGCTGAGGCACGAGAATTGCTTGAACCCAGGAGGCAGAGGTTGTAGTGAGCTAAGATTGTACCGCTGTATTCCATCCCGGGTGACAGAGCAAGACTCTGTCTCAAAAAAAAAAAAAAAAAAGTGGGAAGTATTTTTTATATATATAAATGAAATATACTTTTCTCTTCCTAATCTGTGTCTAGTCCTGTTAAAATTGCAGATACAGGCTTATAATGGCTTCAACTGTTTATTACTTTTGTTGTCTCTTCTCTATTTTCTTATAGGCATCAGTAGCAAGTCACTTAAAATAGAAAGGGCCTGTCAGTTTGAGGGGAAGCAAGTTACAAGCCAGACAGACTACATCTGACCCTGGAGCCACCCTAGGACAAAAAGTGATAGAAAGAGATGGAATAGCTAGTGGGAGATTTAAATGTTCACAGTAATAATCACTGGCCAGGTGCGGTAGCTCACACCTATAATCCCAATACTTTGGGAGGCCAAGGCAGAAGGATCATTTGAGGCCAGGATTTCCAGAGCAACCTGGGCAACATATCAAGACTCTGTCTCTAGAAAAAATAAAAATGAAAAAATTAGCCAGGCATGATGGTGCATGCCTGTAGTCTAACTACTTCCCGCCTAGGCTAAGGCAGGAAGAGCTCTTGAACCCAAGGAATTCCAGGCTGCAGCGAGCTATGATCATACCACTGCACTCCAGCCTGGGTAACAGAGCGAGACCCTATCTCTAAAAAAATTAAAATAATGGCCAGCACGGTGGCTTATGCTTGTAATCCCAGCACTTTGGGAGACCGAGGCAGGTGGATTACTTGAGCTCAGGAATTTGAGACCAGCCTGAGCAATATGGCGAAACCTTGTCTCTACAAAATATACAAAAATTAGCCAGGCATGGTGGTGTGTGACTGTGGTCACAGCTATTTGGGGAGCTGAGGTGGGGGGGATTGCTTGAGCCCAGGAGGTGGAGGTTGCAGTGAGCCAACATGACGCCACCGCACTCCAGCCTGGGCAACAGAGCAAGATCCTATCTCAAAAAAAAAAAAAAAAAAGAATAAAATTAAATAATAAACAAAATAATAATAGCCAGTTGCAGCTAACATTTACTGGGTTCTCACTGTGGGAATTCACTGTGCCAGGTGTTTTTCATCCATAGACGAAGGAAAAGCAGGTTGGGTTCCCAGAGACTTACAGCAAAAAGAAAAGGACATCATAGGGAGCCAGTCTGTGTAGCAGAGAAAGGCCAGCCTTTGAATGAGAAGGCTTGATCTGATCCAGGAACTACCACTTATGCGGCAATTTTGTCCCTTGCTTGAGCCTCATTTTCCATGTCTATAAAAATGGGAATTAATACCATTTTCTTTTCCCTGCCCCACAAAATTCTTATGGGGATCAAAAGTGATAATGCATATGAAAATGGTTTGCATAATTCTACACTGTCTGCAAATATGAGCCATCAGCACTATTAAAAGTGAGGCAATAGAGGATTGGCAGTGCACTGACAGTCTGGGAAAGTGGCGCACCTGCCTTCAGGCAGGAACTCTGTTATTCATTCATCAATAAAGAACAAAGGCTTGACAAAATAATCATGAGATAAGAAATAAGATCGTTTCAGCCACCCACTGGCTGGAGCTGAAGGAGAACTGTGATAAATTGTGCCTTTTGTTATGCAGGTGCCATCCCACCTGTGTCTGTGTGCCTTAAATGAAGGAAAGTAATAAAAGTAATAACAAGAGCAGGTACTGTTGATTGGATGCTTATCTATGCCATGTACCAGCACCTTAATTTACCATCTCTTCCTTTAAAAAAAAAAAAAGATTTTTTAATCCTCTCAAAAATTCATGATTAGCATTATCATTATTCATACCATTATTACTATTATTCACTGTCATTTTCAATTGGCTCGCCTAATGTCACATGGCTAGTTAGCAGAAGAACCAGGATTTGGACCCAGATCGGCTGATTCAGGAGCCTTGATTATTATTATTATTTTTTTTTTTTGAGATGGAGTCTTGCTGTGTCATGTTGCCCAGACTGGAGTGCAGTGGTGTGATCTTGGCTCACTGCAGCCTCCACCTCCCAGGTTCAAGCAGTTCTCCTGCTTCAGCCTCCTAAGTAGCTGGGATTACAGGCATGCGCCACCAGGCCCAGCTACTTTTTGTATTTTTAGTATAGACGAGGTTTCACCATGTTGGCCAGGCTGGTCTTGAACTCCTGACCAAGTGATCTGCCCGCCTCTGGCTCCCAAAGTGCTGGGATTACAGGTGTGAGCCACCATGCCCAGCCTTAGCCTGTACTCTTAACCATTGCACTATGTAAGACCCACTTAGGTTTTAGGGCCTAACTGCCCTTTGTAGAGCTCTAGAGTTTTAAGGTAGCACCTCAGGCCTTCTTTCCTCGACTTCTCGTCTGGGTGAGAGCTGTTGAAGAGAAAGTTGGCTAAAAAAGGCTTTGTTTTTATAAATATTAAATATTGAGATTCCTTACAAGATTTTCATTTGTTATCTCTTTGAGACAGGGTCTCACTCAGTCACCCAGGCTGGGGCACAGTGGTGCAATCATGGCTCATTGCAGCCTTAACATCCTAGGTTCAAGCCATCCTCCCATCTCAGTCTCTTGAGTAGCTGGGACTACAGGCGTGTGCCACCATGCACAGCTAATTTTTTCATTTTTATTTTTTGTGGAGATGAGGTCTCACTATGTTGCCCAGGCTGGTCTTGAACTCCTGGGTTCAAGCGATTCTCCCGTCTTGGCCTCCCAAAGTGCCGGGATTACAAGCATGAGCCATTGCGCCAGACCTAGATTTCTATTTTTTTAAATGTATATATATTAAAACATTTTTTTCAGGCCGGGAGCAGTGGCTCACAACATCCTTATTTTACAGGTGAGAAAACTGAGGCCTAGAAAAATTGTGCCCAGATAGGTATAATCCTTTGCTGAAGTCAGACCAAGTTCTTTTCTCTATCATGATGTGTCTCTGTAGTAAACTTTTGCCCCCCTAAAACAACATAAAAACCTTCATTCTGGCTTTAAACACCCCCCAGAAATAAATTTAAAATTCTGCCTCTTTTTCAAAGGTTGAGTGAGGTATATCACCATTGGGAGGGTGTGATGTTTTCTCTTGCCTTTAGTCACCATTAGGAGGGATTAAGGTTTATTCTCCAGTTTAGCTCTTGTGCCCGTTTAACCATTTCTGTTCAATTAAGAACAGGAATGGGTTGCAGGAGTTTGTAACAACACCTGCTTCTTGGAGGAGAATTATAACTTGGCCCTGAGTTGTCCGTTTCAAAGGGCCCACCCTGTCCTCCTGTTTCCAAAGAAAAATGGGAAGTGGTAACACCTGGTGGAGCTGCATGAGCACGTGAGTGGTGGTGCAAATTCTAGGCTGGAGTCACTTCTTTGATGGGCTGCCGGAGCCTTTGAGAGCTTATGGTGCCAAGATCCTGCTCTACATTTTGGTGTCCAAAACTGCCTTCCATTTCCTCAATAATGGGTAGGAAACTGTGTCCATGCCAGAGTAGCTAGCCCCGTTGCTATTAGAGAGGCTTTCTTTTCTCCTAGCACTGGTGCCTCCTTCCACAATGCATACGGCTGCCCACCCTCGCCATATGCAGCCTGTGTTTCATATCCTCACACTTTCTAAGACAGGACCTCCCCCAGAACAAAGCCTTGCCTTGGTCCTCCAATCCCTAATGGCCCCATCGTGATGAACAGACCCCCAAGGGTTCGACACAGTATAGGGGATTCTTATCAGACCAGGCCTGTGGTTTAAGCCACCAGTGGTGGTTCAGGATGGCCATGGTTAGCCTAAAAACCTGATCAGATTGCCATGGTATGTCCTACATGACCCTGGGTAGAATGTTGAGATCCTGGTTAGAAATGCCTGCATTTCTTTAAATCTTTACCTGCTGTATATAAACAGTTCCTGGAGAGTTGTTTTTGTTCATTTTAAACGTTGCCATAAAATTGTTACTGTGTCTGATTTAATACTTTGCCTAGAACAAAGATACTGCCAAATAGAAATAGACTAAATACATTTCTAGCTTGGTGTCTGGCTTAGTCATAATAAAATATAAAACTAAAGGGGCAGCCGGGTGCGGTGGCTCACGCCTATAATCCCAGCCCTTTGGGAGGCCGAGGCGGGCGGATCACGAGGTCAAGAGATGGAGACCATCCTGGCCAACATGGTGAAACCCCATCTCTACTAAAAGTACAAAAATTAGCCAGGCATGGTGGCAGACACCTGTAGTCCCAGGTACTCGGGAGGCTGAGGTAGGAGACTTGCTTGAACTCGGGAGGCAGCGTTTGCAGTGAGCCGAGATAGCGCCACTGCTCTTCAGCCTGGCGACAGAGCAAGACTCTGTCTCAAAAAAAAAAAAAACAAAAAAAAACTAAAGGGGCTTTCTGCCCCCATTGGAACACACTGAAGATGCTCTGGGGAGTAATGAGCTGGCAAAGGGTAGTGTTCATAATGGCCCAAATACTTTACCCCACAGGTGTCATTCGAGGCCATTGCCTCTCATTCCTTTTGTAAGGTCATTTCCCATTCAGTCAACTAATTATCATTTCCCTCCATTTATAATATAAAACAACAGTGCTGCCAGAGGAGATAAAATTGAATAACACAGCCTTCTCTTCTTCTGGGGCTTTGCTTGACAGGAACATGGCCCTAGTAGGGTAGCAATCTTTCTGTGACATGTGATACCAACTGCTACATGGGGAGTGAAGTCGTCAGATGTCTTGCCTCCTTCTTCCCTTCCCCCACACTGTCCCTCACTCCCTTCCCCCTCCTCACAGAGTAGCACTGAGAAGTATTTACTCAGCTGTGGCCTGGTAACAAAGCCTTGGTGCCCTAGGGATTGGAAGGGGTGGTGTGGTCATGCCCTGAACTATCCATGTCCTTCCGAGCATCTCTTGGCAGAGCAGCCTGGCTGAGGATGAGTGTCATTTAGAGTGAGCCTTCACAACCCCTGCATAAAAGAACATAAAAACAATTGCAGCTGAAAATTGGAGAGTCCACACATGGGCTGTGGTATTCTCTGGCCTCTGTGGTAGTACTATTGAGATCATGCAGCCAACAAACTAGAGGCTGTTCAGTCCTCTGGGACTCCCATGGCTTGTAGCATTTCATTATCTTTAGCTCTTGTCCAGCACTAGCTCACTCAACCAACATATAGGCACTCACACAAATGAATTTAGACTGAGCCCCATTTCATCCCCCATAAATTTAGAGCTAAAAGTCTTTGCCTTCAGGCTTTAGGGAAGGTTTTCTCTGAAGGAATGAATATATGGCCCCACTTCCTTCCATCTGGCACTCCTCCATGGGTCTTCTTTAGTGACACCACTGTGATCCTGGCAAAGGTACCATTTCCCAGGAAGAGGAGAGGTATCCGATCTACAGCTATATTCCACCACAGTTCTGAGCAAATGTGGACACGCATGGTGGTCTGCAAGGAGGATGTAGAAATGACTAAGCTGCTCCCACAGAGCTTCAGAAGCAGGACTTGCCACAGCAAGAAGGCAGACCAGATATCAAAAAGACATCCTTTTCCTACAAATGAGAATGAGTTAGCCCTTGAATATATTGGGAATCAATAATTTCTGACTAATTTTCTTAGCTAAAGTAAATTCATCTAACACTCTCTAGGATTAGAGTGGATATAACCAACAGAAGAATATTTTGAGTCAGGGCAGTGCTTATCTTGAAAGCAGTAGTATTCATGCTAGAGTTGTAACAGCAATAAAGTGAATTTCTGTGAAGTGAACCCTAGGCTTCCTTTGGTTTTCATGGAAAAATCAGTGACATGGCCTGGCGCAGTAGCTCATGCCTGTAATCCCAGCACTTTGGGAGGCTGAGGCGGGTGGATCACCTGAGGTCAGGAGTTCGAGACCAGCCTGGCCAACATGGTGAAACCTCACCTCTACTAAAAATACAAAAATTAGCCTGGCGTGGTGGTGCGTGTCTGTAATCCCAGCTACTCGGGAGGCTGAGGCAGGAGAATCGCTTGAACCCAGTAAGCAGAGGTTGCCATGAGCTGAGATTGTGCCACTGCACTCCAGCCTGGGTGACAGAGTGAGACTCTGTTAAAAAAAAAAAAAAAAAGGAAAATCAGTGATACATTCTTATGAAAAGAAATATTCAAGCTGATTGAACTGAGCACTTGATGCAAAGGCCAACAAGCCCATGAAGTGTAGTACACTGGTCATGGTTTATCATGTTTACTGACAGTTATAGTACCTAGCACGTAGGGGATTTTCCTTTTTTCACACTTTACAACTCCTGGTTTCTCCTCATACCCCTGTAATTTTGCAGAAATGCCTCCTGTGCCTGGAGACCCCCTATCTTTGTGTTCACACAGTGACCAGAACTTTTTCCCTATGAATTTTTATTTGGGTCACTGTGTGAGGCATGTTTTTATTTATTCATTCCTTCAACAGGTGTTTACTGCAATGCACCAGGCATTGTGCTAATTGCTTTAGCTAAGTTCAAAGATTCCTTAATTTCAGGACTTCAAGTTTTAATCAGTTAATAATTATAAAATAATGCTACCACTTATTGAGCACTTTGCTAACTTTTTTCAGAAAAGTGTATATGTTACCTCTTTTGATCTTTTACAACAATTCCATTAGGTAGGTACTGTAGTTCTTACACTTTTAAGACAAGGAAACCAAGGTTCAGGGAAGTTGTACAGCTTGTCTAAGTCATGCTGGTGGCAAGTAGTGGAGCCAGGTTTTTGAAGCCAGGTCATCTGATTGCAAAGTCAGAGTTCTGCACTAATACAGCTGCCCTACCCAACTACCCTGTGCTGTTTAAAGTGGCCTGCCTGAAGGGTACCTGTATGTTTAACTTAGAAAGTCTGTCAGTCACCTGGTGTGAATAATCCTAACATCAGAAGTCCTTCACAAACCAGCTGGATCCCACCTGCTAGGGTGGAACTTGCAGGACCTTCAGAACCTGTGCTAGGCCTAGGTCTGAATCTCAGCCCTCTTCCTAGCTGTTTCCTTGAGAAAATGATTACACCTCACTGAGCCCTAGTTTCTTTATTTCTAAAATAATAATAGCAAGTACTAACAGATGGCCCTTATGATGGGTCAGACACTGTTCTAAGCACTTTACATTAACTCATAACAACTCTGCAATGTTCATACTGTCATTTCATAGATGGGGAAACTGAGGCATGGAGCGCTTAAAAGTCAAGTAACTTGAAGTCAGTGGCAAAGCTAGGATTTGGACCCGAACAATCTAACTCCAAAGTCCATGCTATTAACCACAATGCTATGCTGTGCTGCCTCTGGAGAAGATAGGATCAAGGGTGTAAAACACCTCTGGTCTGGAGCCAGCCACACAATTGGTGAGACTAGTGCAAGGCTTAGAAGAAGAAAGTTTAGCAGTCTGACCACCCACAAAAGGAGACACACAAATTTGTGGAGAGTGTTCTGATTTTGATCTTACACCAAAGCCTTATTATGTCTTTGCCTTTGAACTTGCAGGACCTACTGGCTGACACTCTTCTAATTGTGGGGGGATCTAGAGAAGGTGTCTGCTGATACACAATACTTACCTCCCCTGCACCTGCCAAGTAGAAGAGTGGCTGGCAGGTGGGTGGGGATGAGAGACCACGGTGTGGCCACCAGCACAGTGGTCCCCCAGCCCATGCCCTCTGGCCTGAGGCTGCTGTGCTGGAGCCTCAGTCTTCCCTGTTGACAGTAATTAGAACTTTTCAGACTCGGTTTCTTACATGGAAAATCTCAATTCACTTGAATTGTCTCCTTGATCCAGTTCATCTGGAGCTATTTAGTTCCTGCAGTTAGTTTGGAGGGGAAAACAAGCTCTTAAGCCTCACACATTATAGCTGATAAGATCAAGGTGCTGACAGTGTTAGCTGGGTAGGCTTTGGAGCCAGACTGCCTGGGTTTGAATTCCAGTTCTACCTCTTAAGTGTGCACAATCTGAGTTTTTGTGTCTGTGAAATGAGGATAATAGTCGTGAAGATTAGTGAGGTGACATATGTAAACCCCTTAGAACAGTGCCTCCCCAAGACCAAGTGCTCAATAAATGTTAGCTGTGTTATTGTTAAGCCCCTCCTGCCATCAGCCTCCCTTCTCTCCCTCCCACCCTGAGATCTTGCTCAGGGAAGACAGGTCCCCTTCCTCTCCCCTACCCTGGACCCTCCTCTCCTTCCTTGCTCACCAGCTTATTTCATCCCTCTAAACTTTCTCATCCTCATCTGTGAAATGGGACTAGAAATAATGGAGTCTACTTCATAAGGTAGTATGCTGTGACGGCTAAGTGAGTTAATTTTTTTTTATTTTTTATTTTTTTGAGGGGGGATGGAGTCTCACTCTGTCACCCAGGCTGGAGTGCAATGGCATGACCTCAGCTCACTGCAACCTCTGCCTTCTAGGTTCAAGAGATTCTCCTGCCCCCCAAGTAGCTGGATTACAGGCACCTGCCACCATGCTTGGATAATTTTTGTATTTTTAGTAAAGATGGGTTTTTGCCACGTTGGCCAGGCTGGTCTCGAACTCCTGACCTCAGGTGAACTCCTGCCTCGGCCTCGCAAAGTGCTGGGATTACAGGCGTGAGCCACTGCGCCTGGCCTAAGTGAGTTAATTCAAGAGCTGAGCACAGATCTCCATGGCTACTCACTCTCTTTACAGTTATTGCTGGAGCACAAAGGGCTGCGAGAAGGGCCTTTGAGATCTTGGACAGTTCTAAGAGCCAAAGGGCCCAAAATAGGAGCATTAGGGTGAACTGGTGCCCAAATGCAGGCTGCAGAAGCTAGGGGGACTGCTAGCTTGTTCATCATAATGGGGAGCCTGGAACAGAGCAGGCACATGGGAATAGGAAGTGAGTGACCACTGCAGGAGAGTGTTCAAAACGGATTTGGCTCAGGCAACCCAACAGAGAACTTTCAAGGCAGAAAACTTTTAGGTGTTTAAGTGTCCAAACTCAGCAACAGCCAGGCTCATGCCTGTAATCCCAACACTTTGGGAAGCTGAGGCGGGAAGTTCAAGACTAGCCTGGGTGACGGCACGAGACCCCGTCTCTACAAAAATTTTTTAAATGAGCAGAGTGTGGTGGCATATGCTTGTAGTCCCAGCTACTTGGGAGGCTGAGATGGGAGGATCACTTGAGCTCAGGAGTTCGAGACTGCAGTGAGCTATGCCACTGCACTCCAGCCTGGGTAACAGAGTGAGGCCCCCATCTCAAAACTAATTAATTAATTAATTAATTAATTAAAATTTAAAATAAAAAAAACTCAGCAACAAATACCTTCCTCCTCTCTTCTTCTCACCTCCAGAATTTGAAAACAGAACCAAAACAAACTCCCATTGTTTGATGTTACTAAGTTCTAGACATTCTGCTAAGCACTTTATAGACATCATCTCTCTTACACTTGACTTTAACCCTGAAAAGTGTCAGTGTCACTTGCATTTTACAGATGAGAAACTGAGACTTAGAGAGATTAAGCAATTTGCCCAAGATTACATACCTGGTGAATCGCAGAGCCAAAATTTGAATCCTAGCCTATGGAGCAGAAAGGGAACAAGCTCCCATATGCCTATCAGTGTTCTGATTTTGAAATAAGTCTTACCACTTATAGTTCTCTCAATACCCACTGTACAAAGCTGAGGAGTGTCTCGAAGTAGCAGAAATCATCTGCCCTTGACATTATCTGGTCACTACTTCAGTAGAATTAGAACTCCTCTCTCCACATCCCAACACAGAGTCTGCATGGAAGAATAATAATAACAACTAATAGAACTACTCTCTCCACAATTAAAAGTTGTTTATTTGCTTGCATTTTCATTAATCTCTTTATCTGACTACTGTCCTCACTTAACATTTAGAAGAGTCAAGTTCCAGAAGTGGTGAGCAGGATGTATTCTGTTTTTCATATTTTTAAGAGCTTTTGTTGTGTTAGAGAAGCACGCAGTGATTTTTGTAAATCATTCTTCTGTCCTTGGAAGCAAGTACTTGAAGTACATGAGTTAGAATAATATCAAAAACCTGAAGAGGGCCTAGGGTCTAGAAACCAGGAAGCTAATGTTGACTCCTAGCATTGTCTTTCTTAATTAAGTAACTCTCTCTCTCTCTCTCATTTTTTCATTTTCCTTCATTCTGTTATCTTCCCAAGGATATTTTGTAGGTAATTTGGGGGATAAATGTAAGTTCCTATGAAACACTCTGACTCTCCCTAAGAATGCTATCAGATATATCCACCAAAGTTTAGCCTAGAAAAGCACGATGATTCAAAGATAGAACTTTTCCTTTATTTACTCCCTGCCCTGCCAGAAATCACTCTTCTCTTTTCTCTACATGGGGAGTTCTGGAGTGAGAATAAAGTGGGAACGCATTAGACTCAGTGGATTTTCTCCCTTCCCTTCGCCTTTTTCCTCACCCCAAGCCTGAGACCACGAGTGGCAATGACTCCTTCCCTTGAAGAACAAGACCTCCTGCCAGGCTGTGCCCGAGGTCAGGCAAGTGGGAAGAGGAGAGTGCCACAAAACCATCTTGATCCTTTGACCTATATTGACGCTGAGTCTGTTCCTTTGGTGTTTCTGACTTTGGCAGTGTGGTTAGTCAAACTCTCTGTCCCCACCTTGAATTAAGCTTTGATGAAAAAGTACTAGGAACCCAGGCCTTTCCCTGGAGATTTGGGGTTTTTGTCTTGGAAAAGCATCAACCAAACTAACAGGGGCAGGAGATCTGGATTCCTGTGGCTTGGGCTAACTTAGGTCCAAAGAAACCAAGTGCCTGTGATCATCGTCTTCATTCCCCAAATGTAGCCATGCCCTCTGGATTCCCTCCTCTCACTCATCCTCCTCCCAATTAGGCAGGCTTCCGGGTGGATTGCTCTCACTTTAGCATTACCAGGCCCTTCCATATTCGAAATGCTTTGATATATGATAATACTTACACATTCTTACTCCTTGGCTGATCTAAAATCTTTTGCCTTCAGTACATGCAGCAACAAAATAACTTAAGCACCAGTGTATTTCTTCTCCCTCAGGATCCTATAAATTTCTCTGAGATTCACCTCTCTGGGTTCTCTGCTGGACCACAGAGCCTCATCCTGGCTCACCTCTCCCAAAGCACAAAGCATTGCTTCTGTATATCAGGAATCATTTGGTTGCCTTGACTGTATATCTTGGACCTTTGTCTTGGCTTCCTATAATAGGATGACCAGATTTGTGTTCAGGCATTCAAAAGAAGCCAGCCTGCTGCAGTACTGGATGACAGAGTAATGAGGTCTGTGGGTTTCTATGCTGTACTCTTCTCCCTACACAGCAAGACTGTTTGCGTTAGTACTGCTTCCAGATATTCTGTGGATGGTCTTTGGGCATGTGGTGGGAAACGTTACCATGCCAGAGAATTTCAGCAAATTTAACCGGCTTTGAAATGACTTGTTCTTCCAGATTTTTATATACAAGGAAAACCAAACTAAAGAAGACTGATGAAGGTGACTCTCTTGTTTGCTCTCTTCACCCGACCAATTTTCATACCAGTGAAGCTCCTTTGGTCAAAATGGTGTAACTGGATGCCTCCCACCCTGGAAAAGCTTTGTAGAAATACTGATCTTAAAATCTCACACCTGGAGGTTAGAGACTAGCATACCCTTCACACTGACTTGCTTTTAAAAGAACAGCTCTACCAAGACCAGGTCTGAAACTCATGAAATGAACAAAAAGAGG
The DNA here is from genome assembly GCF_028858775.2 of Pan troglodytes. Taxonomy (NCBI): domain Eukaryota; kingdom Metazoa; phylum Chordata; class Mammalia; order Primates; family Hominidae; genus Pan; species Pan troglodytes. Next base: position 51,150,812 of record NC_072407.2, read on the forward strand.
GCAGTGACTTGAAATGCAGAGACCTAATGTGTTCCTCTCCATTTCCACTTCAGATTTGCTGACCATGAAAGAATATCACTGTTTGCTGCAATTACTGTGTCCTGATTTCCCGCTGGAGCTCACTCAGAAAGCAGCCAGGTACGTCTCCTGGACTCTTGAAACCAACTCAGCTCTCTGTGGGCCACTGCTTCCTAGAGAAACCTGGAGTGTATACAAATGAAAAAAAGGAGCATTTAGGGAAGAAACTGGCAGTGGGAGAGGGGTCTATTTGGGATGTGCCCCAAAACATAATACATTCTGCATTTCCAAAGGGAAGTGAAATGATCCTTTGTGGTTTCTGTGGGGAGCCTCAGGGTCTGAAGATAGAGTTGGAGGGTGGTGAGATGAAGAGGCAGAAAAAGCCCAGACCCCTCCAATACCCCCCCCACACACACACCCTAGAGGATATTCTGAGAAAAGAGGGGCTGCATTTGTGTGTTTTCACACTACTGTAAAGATACTACCCAAGACTGGGTAATTTATGAAGAAAAGAGGATTAATTGACTCACAGTTCCACGTGGCCTCAGGAAACTTATAATCGTGGTGGAAGGCAAAGGGGAAGCAAGGACCTTTTTCACATGGTGGTAGGAGAGAGAAGTACAGACAGGGGAAATGTCAGACGCTTATAAAACCATCAAATGTCTTCAGAACTCACTCACTATCACAAGAACAGCATGGGGGAAACTGCCCATGTGATCCAATCACCTTCCACCAGGTCTCCCTCTCAACATCTGGGGATTACAACTCGGGTTGAGATTTAGGTGGGAACACAAAGCCTAACCATATCAGGGGGCAAGGGTTGGCAGTGACTTGTGATGAAGAGAGTTGAGGTTGGGGACTGGAAGGGCATAAAGGTGATAAAGCCCAGTTGAAGGAAAGGCACATTATATTATTTATGCCAGAAGAAGGTTTTCAAGATCAGTCCAGAACCAGGACTTGGCAGAAATAGTTAGAAGCCCCTAATTTCTGTGTTGGGTTTCACCATCATTCACAATTTTTAACCACATGAGGTAATTGGACTATGCCTCAGTTAACTTTTACTTACTTAACTCAAAACCTGAGCTAGGCCAGACACGGTGGCTCACGCCTGTAATCCCAGCAGTTTGGGAGGCCAAGGCAGGCAGATCACCTGAAGCCAGGTATTCAAGACCAGCCTGGCCTACATGGTGAAACTCCATCTCTACTAAAAATACAAAAAATTAACCAGGCACGGTTGCGCTTGCCTGTAGTCCCAGCTGTTCGGGAGGTGGAGGCAAGAGAATTCGCTTGAACCTGGGAGGCGGAGGTTGCAGTGAGCAGAGATCGTGCCATTGCACTCCAGCCTGGGCGACAGAGCAAGACTCCGTCTCAAAAAAAAAAAAAAAAAAAACAAAAAACCTGAGCTAGGGTTGCAAATGGACGTACAGCAAAAATCATGTTTATCGAAGAATGCCTACCTTCCCTATATCATACTGAATGCATTTACCTTCATTGTTCTATTTAAATTTGTTTACCTTAACTATCTCACCTAATCCTTGTAAAAACTGTTACTTCCCTTTAAAATGATCCTTTGTGGTTTCTGTGGGGAGCCTCCGGCTCTGAAGACAGAGTTGGAGGGTGGTGAGAGAATTAGGCAAACAACAAAACACACACACAAATACATACCCACACTCCCACACACACCCCTAGAGGATATTCTGAGAAAAGAGGAGGCAAGGGTTGGCAGTGACTTGTGATGAAGAGGGTTGCGGTTGGAGACCAGAAGGGCGTGAAAGCAGCTGGGCGTGGTAGCTCATGCCTGTAATCCCAGCACTTTGGGAGGCCGAGGTGGATGGATCACCTGAGGTCAGGAGTTCGAGACCAACCTGACCAACATGGTGAAACCCTGTCTCTGCTAAAAATACAAAAATTAGCCTGGCGTGGTGGCAGGCACCTGTAATCCCAGCTACTTGGGAGGCTGAGGCAGGAGAATCACTTGAACCTGGGAGGCAGAGGTTGCAGTGAGCCAATTGTGCCACTGCACTCCAGCATGGGGGACAGAGTGAGACTGAACGTCAAAAAAAAAAAAAAAAAAGGGAGCATGAAAGTGATGAACCCCAGTTGAGGGAAGGGTACTGTTACTGCTCACTTCACTGAAGTGGGAACTGAGGCTCAGACGGGTGACAATGTTGTGCGAATATACTGATAGCTTGTAAGTAGCAGTGGCAGAACTGGAACCGCAGTCAGCCTGAATCCAGAGATGGAGGATCGGGAGCACAAGGAGTCTCTTCATGCTCCCACCTCCCTGTGTCATGGCATCATTTCTGCTTTGTGGTTTGACCCACTGAAAACAAAGCTGCATTGGCTGCACTGCACCAAGAATCACCTCGCTCCTTTTGAAATGTGCCAACCAGCTCCTCTATTGACTTGGAAGATGGGAACTCCATTGCTCCCAGTGACAGACACCAGCCTCACGGTGGGGCACAGTGTTTTGCAGCTAACAGCTCATGACCTACTTTTGCTGGTCATGTGCAAAACCTGTTTAGTGATCACACATGCAAAATTTTGTAGGTTTTTTTCTCCCTCATTATTCAGTGGATAATTTTCTTTCCTGATGGCAACTGGCCACTGGTAAAAGCCGCAGTTCAGGTTTTATAATTTTAATTTATCTGCTATCCAAAGGAGATTTGGATATTTTTTTTCTTCACTGAAAAAAAAAAAAGTATGGGAGATTATCTCTTGTAATTTAAAAGCAGCCAAATGGAGTTAGCTTTAAATTTCCATGATCGTTCCCCTTTGGGCAGAAATCATTTTATTAAAAAAATTTTTGTTTGTTTGTTTGTTTTCTTTGAGACAGAATCTCACTCTGTCGCCCAGGCTGGAGTGCAGTGGTGCAATCTTGGCTGACTGCAGCCTTCACCCCGCCTCTCCCTGGGTTCAAGTGATTCTCCTGCCTCAGCCTCCTGAGTAGCTGGGATTATAGGTGTGCACACCATGCCCGGCTAATTTTTTTTTTTTTTTTTTTTTTTTGTATTTTTGGTAGAGACGGGGTTTCACCATGTTGCCCAGGCTGGTCTCAAATTCCTGACCTCAAAAGATCTGCCCACCTAGGCCTTCTAAAGTGCTGGGATTACAGGCGTGAGCCACCACAGCCAGCCTGGGCCCAGATTGTTTTAAGGAATATTCAGCCCCAAAATCTGGGGAGATAAACTCAGCATCCTTAAAGACCGAACTTAAGGCCGGGCACAGTGGCTCACGCCTGTAATCCCAGCACTTTGGGAGGCCAAGGCAGGCGGATCACGAGGTCAGGAGATGGAGACCATCCTGGCTATCATGGTGAAACCCCATCTCTACTAAAAATACAAAAAAATTAGCCGGGCGTGTTGGCGGGTGCCTGTAGTACCAGCTACTCAGGAGGCTGAGGCAGGAGAATGGTGTGAACCCGCAACAACTATATCCTATATTCATTTGTTCATTTGTTTATTCATCAAATGTTTCTTTATAACAGCTTTTTGGGATACAATTCACATACCATACACTTCACTCATTTAAAGTATAAAATTCGATGGCTTTTAATATATTTCCAGAGTTGTGCATCCATTACCACAGTCCATTGTAGAATGTTTTCATTACCCTAAAAAGAAATCCTACACCCCTTAGCCATTACTCTTCAGTCCCCACTCCACCGTCTTCCCCAACCCTAGGCAACCCCTAATCTACTTTCTGGCTCTGTAGATTTATCCACTGGGCATTTCAAATAAGTAGAATTGAGGCCAGGCACAGTGGCTCATGCCTGTAATCCCAACACTTGGGGAGGCTAAGTGGGGAGGATTGCTCAACATGGTGAAACCCCATCTCTAACAAAAATACAAAAACTTAGCCAGGCATGGTGGTGTGCGTCTGTGGTCCCAATTACTTGGGAGGCTGAGGTGGGAGAATTGCTTGAGCCTGGGGGGCAGAGGTTGCAGTAAGTTGAGATTGTGCCACTGCACTCCAGCCTGGGCAACTGAGTGAGACTCTGTCTTTAAAAAAAAAAAAATCAAATAAGTAGAATTGTATATGTGGTCTTGGCCAGGCATAGTGGCTCACGCCTGTAATCCCAGCACTTTGGAAGGCTGAAGCAGGAGGATCATTTGAGGTCAGGAGTTCAAACCCAGCCTGGCCAACATGGTGAAACCTGTCTCTACTAAAAATACAAAAATTAGCTGGGCATGGTCGTGCACATCTATAATCCCAGCTACTCAGGAGGCTAAGGCAGGAGAATCACTTGAACCCGGGAGGTGGAGGTTGCAGTGAGCCGAGATCATGCTGCTGCACTCCAGCCTGGGCAACAGAGCGAGACTCTGTCTCAAAAAAAAAAAAAAAAAAAAAAAAAACCACGACCAGGTGCAGTGGCTTACGCCTGTAATCCCAGCAGTTTGGGAGGCCAAGGTGGGTGGATCACGAGGTCAAGAGATCGAGACCATCCTGGCCAACATGGTGAAACCCCATCTCTACTAAAAATACAAAAATTAGCTGGGCGTGGTGATGCATGCCAGTAGTCCCAGCTACTTGGGAGCCTGAGGCAGGAAAATCGCTTGAACCCAGGAGGCAGAGGTTGCAGTGAGCCGAGATCGCGCCACTGCACTCCAGGCTGGTGACAGAGTGAGACTCCATCTCAAAAAAAAAAAAAAAAAAGTGTTTTTTTTGTGACTAGTTTCATGTTTTAGGTTGGTGTAAAAGTAATTGTGGTTTTGCCATTATTTTCAATGGCAAAGACTGCAATTACTTTTGCACCAACCTAATAGCACAGTGTTTTCATGGTTCATCCATCTTGCTGTATGTATCAGTACTTCATTTCGCCAAATGTTTCTTGAGTGCATATTTTGTGCTGGGAGCTATTCTGCAAATGGGGATACAGTCATGAATAAGATATAGTTCCTGCCCCTCAAAGAACTTGATATAGAAGGGGACTGCTTAGGTACTGGTCATTGGCTGCCACCACTCTGTGACGTATGACCTTGGTTTTGATCAATCACTCCAGAATACTGACCTCTTTTCCCTTTCCCATGATGTGAGGGAGCTTATGAGAGTGAGCCTTCAAAATGCATCTTAGCCCCCCGCAGCCACAGCTTTGCATTTGCCCCAGCTGTCTCCTCAGACCCTTCCAAACAATCTGATACATGAAAGCACCACAAGATTTGAGTGTAGGTGGTAGAATCCTGTAAGAACCAAAAATTCTCAATACCAAGGTAGAATTGTACAGTTATTGATACCAAGGGGCTTCTGGAATGGTATTCCTCTATTTGCGGCTGGAAACTTACCCACTCCTCACCTAGAGGCCTGCTGTTTGACAGACACCTCAGACCTTTCTGTCTGAGCAGGAGGAAGCATCGTAGCCAGTCCATATCAATAGCAGTCTGAGGGAATTATGGGAATGGCAGTAACAACAGAAGGGCCAAGGGTAACCCACATGGCACTGGCTGCAGTTAGAGATGAATTCAGAATTAGGATAAGTTTGTTTTCTCCCCGAGTATGAGCATCAAGCTTCTGTGTCAACTTCTCCTCCCAATGCCATGCTTTCCCCACTGTACTGCAGCTGGTGCATATGTAGAAAAATTGTATGTATCCCAGAAAGCATCCCCTGATTTTGTAAACTATTCTCATTTTGTCCTGAAGATCAGGGTCCCAGCTTCCCCACACACATACCTATGCATCTGATCAGAACTGCAAATGGAGGTGGTAGAGACTTCAAGGCAGTTACTATTGCTAGAAGAGGAACTGCCCTCTCCCATTTCACTGCCAGGCTTACTTTATTCAGGACACTGAAGTCTGGGGACGGGCTGCAGAAGCAGGCTCCAGTCTGTGATGATGTGTGCGTAAAAGAATGTAATCCACATGCAGCTGGAAGCCGGAGCCTGTTCAGGGGCATGGTGTCTCCACATGCGCCTGCCTTATGTGCTGCAAGCATCATGGCCAGGCCCTGGGGCAGCAGGTGTGAGCTGGAAAAACAGGAAAAGAAAAAGCAAACAGACTCCATGACAGCAGCCAAGCCAGAGATCCCCTCCACCTCACATATTCCTGCAGCAACTGGAGTAGTTCTTTTATCCCCAGATGATCACCACAGCATCTCCCACTCCCCATCCTCCATGGACTGGAAGCTTTCTGGATGGTTAAGAGCATGCAGCTGGAACCAGACTTCTTGAGTTCAAATCCTGGTTCCACAATATACTAGCTGTGCCCTTGAGAAAGGTATTTAATTTGAGCCTGTTTCCTCACTTGTAAAATGGGAATAATAATAGTTGTAATGATTGAAGGAGAAGTATATGATGTGCTTAAAATGGTGGCTGGCACAGAGTAAACTTGTCATAATCGTTAGAAATGGTAATATTAACCTTGATCTAGAAGAACACAGGCCCCATGGCATTAGAAAGATCTAGTGTACATCCCACCTGTGCCCCATTAACTGGATGACCTTGAGGATATCTCTTAACTTCTCTGAGCCCTGTTTTTATATCTGTAAAATGGGGATGATAATAATAATAGTAACTAACTCATAGGGTGTTTGTAAGATTTCAGTAACACCAACAAAACCATGAACATTGCTTACCACATTGTAGACATTAAATCAATAATAATTTTTCTTTTAGATGAAGTCTTGCTCTGTTGCCCAGGCTGGAGTGCAGTGGTGTGATCTTAGCTCGCTGCAACCTCTGCCTCCTGGGTTCAAGTGGTTCTTGTGCCTCAGCCTCCCAAGTAGCTAGGATTATAGATGCCCGCCACCACGCCTTGCTAATTTTTTGTATTTGTAGTAGAGACGGGGGTTTCACCATGTTGGCCAGGCTGGTCTCGAACTCCTGACCTCAAGCGATCTGCCTACCTCAGCCTCCCAAAATACTGGGATTACAGGCATGAGCCACCACGCCTGGCCAGTAGTAATTTCTTGCTGTTACAATTATGTTGGTATTATTAATAGTACCAGATTAAAAGAAAAATGAGATGTTCCTGGGTTTCCAAAGGCAATGCTTCCTGGCCTTTTTGCACTTCACAGCAATCAGAAAATAATATATAACAAAAATCTCCAGTAAAGACAAGACTTCTTGTGATTGGCCTGCAGGCTCTGGCCTCCTCCCAGCTGGGCCAAGGGGACCATCACATCTGTAAGTCATTTGAGGCCGAAGTGACAAAGGGTTGGGAAGCTCTGCTCCAAGGGTGAAGATTTAAAGCACTGGTTCTCAAACTTGAGCATGCATCAGAGTCACCTGCAGGGCTTGTTAAACCACACATGGCCGGACCACATCCCCAGAGTTCAGTAGGTTTAGGGCGGGGCTCAATAATTTATATTTCTAAAAAATTCCCAGGTGATACTGATGGTCTGGGAAACACACGTTGAGAACCACTGATTTTAAAGTATTGCCTGCCTTTTTTTTTTTTTTTTTTTTTTTGAGATAGAGTCTTGCTCTGTCACCAGGCTGGAGTGCAGTGGCATGATCTGAGCTCACTGCAACCTCCGCCTCCCAGGTTCAAGCGATTCTCTCGCCTCAGCCTCCCAAGTAGCTAGGACTACAGGCACGCACCACCATGCCTGGCTAATTTTTGTATTCTTAGTAGAGACTGGGTTTCACATTGTTGGCCAGGATGGTCCCAATCTCTTGACCTTATGATCTGCCTGCCTCGGCCTCCCAAAATGCTGGCATTACAGGCATGGGCCACCGCACCCGGCTGTATTGCCTGCATTCTTATTCTGGCTGGGCATGGTGGCACACGCCTGTAATCCCAGCACTTTGGGAGGCAAAGGCAGGTGGATCACTTGAGGTCAGGAGTTCGAGACCAGCCTGGCCAACATGGTGAAACCCCGTCTCTACTAAAAAGAAACCCCATCTCTACTAAATACAAAAATTAGCTGGGTGGGGTGGCACGCACCTATGGAATCCCAGCTACTCAGGAGGCTGAGGCAGGAGAACTGCTTGAACCCGGGAGGCAGAGGTTGCAGTGAGCTGAGATCGCACCATTGCACTCCAGCCTGGGTGACATAGCAAGACTCTGTCCCCCCAAAAAAAAATTATTTAAAAAATTGTATTATTTTTTGAAATGAGGTCTTGTTCTGTCACACAGGCTGGAGTGCAGTGGTGCATTCATAGCTCACTACAGCCTCAAACTCCTGTGCTCAAGTGATTTTCCCACCTCAGCCTCCTGAGTAGCTAGGACCATAGGCACGTTCTACAAAGCCCAGCTAATTTTTTATTTTGTAGAGATGGGGGCAGTGATCTTGCTGTGTTGCTCAGGCTGGTCTCGAACTCCTGGCCTCAGGCATTCCTCCTGCCTCAGCTTTCCGTAAATTATTTTATTTTATTTTATTTTATTTTAAGATGGGGTCTTGCTGTGTTGCTGGGGCTGGACTCAAACTCCCAGGCTCAGGCAATTTTCCTGCCTCCGCCTCCCAAGTAGCTGGGACTACAGGTGCACACCACCACACCCAGCTAAGAACTTTTTTATAAAGAATTCCTACAAATTGGCTGGGCACAGTGGCTCATGCCTGTAATCCCAGCACTTTGGGAGGCCGAGGCGGGTGGATCACCTGAAGTCAGGAGTTCAAGACCAGCCTGGTCAACATAGTGAAACCTCCTCTCTACTAAAAATACAAAAAAATTAGCCGGGCATGGTGGCGGGCGCCTGTAATTCCAGCTACTTGGGAGGCTGAGGCAGGAGAATCACTTGAACCCGGGAGGTGGAGATTGCAGTGAGCCGAAACCGTGCCACTGCACTCCAGCCTGGGCAACAAGAATGAAACTCTGTCTCAAAAAAAAAAAAAAAAGAATTCCTACAAATCAATAAGAAAAAGATTAAGGATCTCAGTAGAAAAATAGTCCAAAGATATAAACAGGCAATGCACAGAAGAACATTAGTAATAAACCTTTGGGCATATTTTCATGCCCACACTCACTAGTAATCAGGAAACTCCCAACTAAATTGAGATACCACTTCATACCTATCAAATTGGCAAAAATTTTAAAGTCTCATAATACAAATATTGGTGAGGATGTGAAATAGTGGGAACTCTCATAAACTGTGTGTGGGAGTGTAAATTGTTACAATTACTTTCAGACAATTTAGGCAAATTTTTAAAGTTCAAGAGCTACTCCTGGGAATAAGGAAACATGCAGTATTGTTTGTAATAGCCGCCATTGGAACAATCTGCACGTCCCTCTGCTGAAGGAAAGAATAAAGTGTGGCATATTCATACCATAGTTGTGGAATTCTTTCCAGCAGCTAAAATGAATAGCTATATATGCATCAATCCTGATGAATCTCAAAATATCAAAGTTACAGAATGACACAGAGTTTGAGAAAAAGCAAAACAAAGCTATATAATGTTTTAAGAACACAGACATTTGCATGAGTTAATTATAGTATAAAGACATGCAGAGGAATGCTAGACTCCCAAGTTTTAGTAAATCATGGTGATCCCCCCAGGAAGAAAGGTAGAGGATAGGATGAGGGAGGGGTGCACAGGTGGCTGAAATGGTATCTGTAATGCTGCATTTTACAAAGCTTTTAAAAACTGAAGCAAGGATAGTAAGACGTTATGGCCTGATAAAATTGGCTAGTGGGGACACAAGTGTTTGTTACATTATTCTCTGTAGTTTTCTGAGGTTCTAAACATTTCCTTTAAATAAAAAATGACGGGGGGATTAGGTAGAGAGCAATGAGAGCAAAAAGCATTTCAGGGAAAGTAAGCAGCATGGAAAAGAAGCTAGGCTCTCATCAATGATGGTCTGGAGGAACCAAGAGAAGCCAGTAGGTCTGGAATTTGAGGCATTTGAGGGCAAAGGGAGGGAAAGTGGGGCTTTACAGGCCATACATTGGGTTTGGGTCTTTATTCTAAGGTCTGTGGACCAGTTCACCCCTAGCTCTCAGGCTTCTTGGGAGGTTCCAGAGTAATGACACCTTCAGGCTGTCTACAGGGAAGCAGCAGCACCCAGGCCAAAGCTTCCAGTCCTTCTGGGGGCAGCTGCTCTAACAAACACTCAAGCTGGGAGAAGGGAAAGGGGCAGCAGGAAGGCTTCATTACCACGGGACAGCACAGAGTCCACTCTTTCTTACCAGAAGTGGCTGCAGGTGGTCTCGGAACTGTGACTAGCGTCAGAGAGGCCTGTATTTGAATTATAGCTTTTTCGCTCCTAGTTTGTAACCTGCGTCAGGTTTCTTAATTCCTCTGAATGTCTGCGTTCTCCATAAAGATACTCACTGAACCGACCTCATAGGATTAATACGAGCAGAAAATGAACTTATGGGTGTGTAGTGCTGACAGAGTAAGCCCTTGGTGAATATTCACTATTATTATCATCATCATCATATTGTTTCCCACACCCTCTGGATCAAGCGTCTTAGGCATTTCAGGGCAAGTAGGGTTTGGGGTACCCTGGAGGTGCGGGCTGGAGCTAGGGCAGAGCAATGACCTGGACACCCCACACCACTTCAAGGCCCTAGGCTAGAGGCAGCTTGTGCAGCACGAGTGTGCCTCCAACACAGTCCAGAAGAGGAGCAACCCTCAGGAAATGGCCCAGGACACCTTCATAGCGGCCTTTTTCCTCCCACCTGGAGAAGGTAACCAGACATCGTGTCATCGCTGCTTCTCTCATGGCCCTGACATTCAAACAAAAACCCTAGAGGTGCACTGTGAGCCCAAACAGACATGGGGACACCCTTCAGCCACCCCATGACTGACACCTTGACCTGGGGACACCCTTCAGCCACCCCATGACTGACACCTTGACCTGAGGACACCCTCCAGCCACCCCATGACTGACACCTTGACTTGGGGACACCCTTCAGCCACCCCATGACTGACACCTTGACTTGGGGACACCCTCCAGCCACCACATGACTGACACTAGTCATGTGACCTCCTCAAAGAAGTCCAGTCATGGAAAGTGGCTCTTCTTTCTGGCCGTGGCTGAGGGCTGGCTTCCCCCAAAAGTAAACTGGAAACTAGATCGCTGGCTTCTGCCTGAGACCTCTGCCTGGTGGATGCTGGCAGCACGCATTTCCTCTGGGCTCTATTTTTATTTGCTCTTTTGGGCTCTCCCAGCACTTTAAACCAGATAGAATATACTTACTGATTACAGCCGGCGCTCATTCTGAGCGCCTGTTAGACACTAGCATATATAACATCATCATGCTGACTCTCCACAAGAATCCTGGGAAACAGGAACTATGATTATATCCTCTTCACAGATGAGGAAACTGAGGCTCAGAGGGAAATTGTCACTTGGCCAGTGAGTAGTGGAACTGGGACTTAATCCTGGGGTCAACTAATCCAGAACTTCAGGAAAACGGGTGCAGCCCGTGCCACTAGACCAGGGAAACTGACCCTAATTAGGGGTGAATAGGAAGTTGGCAAGTCAGTAGGTTCAGGCTGGAAGCTGTTGCTTCCTTGGCACCCTTAGAACTCCCAGCCAGACTGCCTATCCCAGCTGCTGGAAGTCAGCAGGGGAGGGAGAAAGTGGCCAGTCTCTCAGACCAGCCACGTGCTCTTTCTCCACTCCAGTTGCCTGTCCTAGGCTCCACCCCACACATGGTTCTGCTCAGCACAGCCTGAACCAAAGTGCCTCTACTTCTCCCCAAGAGTCCCTCTCTCTAGCCCGGAGGCATGGTCCGCAAGAGTCCCTCCATGATCCAATAGATTTGTGCAGACTTTCACTGGCAGCAGCTCCCTGTTGGCTCCACTTCAAAGCAGGGGCGGCCGGGCACCTCCAGGTGTCAGAAGCAGCTGGCACGTTAGCAGAAGGCCTCTGGCAGGAAGGGGTGTTGAGCCAACTGCCAGCAACTGGAAAACAGCACATGGGGATGACCTCGTCTCCAAGAAGATTCTTTCCCGAGCCCTCTGGGAGTGGCAATGAGCTTGAGTTCAGAAGGAAGGAGCTGTCTGTGGGGATAGAAGGGTTGCAGGCAAAGGCAAAGAGGCAAAGACAGACCAGGAGCTTCCTGCTTGCCTTTTCCCATAGTTCTGCTGAGATTCCAAAGCAAGATGCAGATGCCCACAGCCAGAAAGATCCCATAGGTGGGTTAAAGACACAGATGCCTAGAACTTTCATGGTCTCAGCATTCATTTGGAGACAGACAGCACAGCATATGGTGTGATTAAAAGCACCTTTCAGTAAGTCTTCTGCAGCCATAGACCTCTGAACATCAAACTGTCCCCCCACTAGATTTAACACTAACAGGAGGAGCTGTTAGTTCTGTCCACCCTTGGGACAACACTGTCAGAGCTGGAAGAAGCCCTTTGGGAAGTATGAGCCTTCAAACTTCTGCTTGAACATTTCTGGCAATACACATCTCATTCCTTTACAAATCAGCCACAATCCTAGAACTAAGCAGCTTGAAAACGTCTCTAGAGCCAACCTCTAGATCCCCGTGGCATCTCCCCAAGAGGCAGTCCTTTGAGAGTTGGGTCTCAGCCTTCACTTCCTCCCTAGTCTTCACTTCTAAGCAAAAGATCTAAATGCAGTCATTTATCCAGTATCCTGGTTTTTAGACTGTCCATCAGCCTGACCCTCTTCTCCAGGACTCTAGTTTACTCCCCTTAAACGGACTGTCCAGACCTGAAAGTAGTAGTATTTGAATGACAGCTCTTTTGCTCCTAGCTTGTAACCTTCGCCAAGTTTCTTAATCCCTCTGAATGTCTGCATTCTCCATAAAGATTGTAAGTATCTTTATGAGAGGGATTAAGAAACTGCTCCAGGTGTCACCTGGCCAGAGGAAAAGGGGACCGTGGCTTCTCTCACTCATTTGTTCATGCATTTCTTCATTCAATAGACGTTGACTGAGTGCCTACTATGTGCCAGACACCATACCAGAGTCAAGCCACAAGCAGGGAGACAGAGGTGTCACTTGGTAGATCTTATGTTCCCAGGACAAAGACAACAGTGTGAGGAGGTTTCCGAGAACTGCAGAAGCCAGTAGCAGGGAGGCCTATTCTAGGCTGGGTTAGAAAAGGTGCTTTCCTCTTTCATCTTCCCCAAGAGATGCTGTGGAGTCTTCAGCCTGAAGAATATGGAGATATCCGGTAGGTGAGGAGGAGGCATGGAGGGCAGGGAGCATCATGGGTAGAAGGGACAGGGAGCATTATGGCTAGAGGGACAGACTTGTCTGGAAGGCATGAGTAAGGACAGCTTCAGGGAGGATGGAAGGACTAGTGTGGCCAGAATGCAGTGGGGGAGTCGAGGGAGGCAGGGGGCAGATGGAGCGGGCTCACAGGCCAGATCCAAATGGGGGAACGTGTCCTAAGGGCAATGGGAAGACTGTGAAGCTTTTTTTTTTTTTTTTTTTTTTTGACATGGAGTCTTGCTCTGTCATCCAGGCTGGAGTGCAGTGGCACAAGCTTGGCTCACTGACATGGCCACCTCCCAGGTTCAAGCGATTCTCCAGCCTCAGCCTCTTGAGTAGCTGGGATTACAGGCATGAGCCACTGTGCCCGGCCTCTGTGAAGAGTTTCCAACACAATGGTAAAATGGTCACATTCACATTTTAGGAAAATCTTTCTGCCCACAGGATGGATACTCAATTAGAAGAAGGCTCACGCCTGTAATCCCAACACTTTGGGAGGCCTAGGTGGGCAGCTCATGAGGTCAAGAGATCAAGACCATCCTGGCCAACATGGTGAAACCCCGTCTCTACTAAAATACAAAAATTAGCTGGACATGCTGGCGCACGCCTGTAGTGCCAGTACTACTCGGGAGGCTGAGGCAGGAGAATCGCTTGAACCTAGGGGGCAGAGGTTGCAGTGAGCCACTGCACTTCAGCCTGGTGACAGAGTGAGACTCCGTCTCAAAAAAAAAAAAGCAAGAGGAGTAGTTGCAGGGAAACTGGGTAGGAGGTCATGCCATCATCAAGAAAAGAGAGGTGAAGGCTGGGGGTAGGATGGTGGCTGTGGACGTGGAAAGAAGTAGATGGATTCAAGAGAAATTTCAGCAATAGCATTGATAGGACTTGGTGACTGGTTGATTGGCTTGGAGCAGAGGGTGGCGGGGGGGGAAGTTTCCAGGATGTCTAGTATGCCCAGCGTTTCTGGTTGAGGAGAGTCATAGCCGGTGTTGCTGTTAACACAAGCTCGGATCCATTTGGCTTTTTAAAAGGTAGCCAGTCTTACTTCTTGCAGTTGAAAAAAAAACCCTCAGTCCTTTATACAGGTGCTGCTGGGATCCAGCCACATGTCCCCCAGAAAGAAAGCCCTCGCCTCTGTCTGCACCTGCTTCACTCGCCCCCTACTCCCTCCTGCTCGGCATATGTTTCAGCTCCCCAGTCTCTGAGCCTCAGACTCTTCACCTGTAGAATGGAAATAACAATAAGACCCACCCGTAGGACTGTTGTAGAATAAAATTTAATTAATGTAGTCAAATGCCTTAATAGCCTGCCATGAGGTAGGGTACTCAGGAAAGATACCTGCCTCTATAGGCGGATCACTTGAGGTCAAGAGTTCGAGACCAGCCTGGCCAACATGGTGAAACCCTGTCTCTACTAAAAATACAAAAATTAGCCGGGCATGGTGACAGGCATCTGTAATCCCAGCTGCTAGGGAGGCTGAGGCAGGAGAATCACCTGAACCTAGGAGGCGGAGGTTGCAGTGAGCCGATCTGCACCACTGCACTCCAGCCTGGGCAACAGAGCAAGACACACACACACAAAAATGCCTCTATTGTTACCCGTATTAAGGGCACCTGCAGGGCTGCCCTGCTCTGACGGACACTCCTACCCTCCCACGGTGTGCGCCCCCTCTTCTGTAACGGCCCATCTCCAAAGGGACTGCTGATGTTTGAGGTCAAGATGGCCCCTAGCAGAAAGCTGCAGACCACTTCTGAGGCTGGAAGGGTGTGCCCTGTTTATAGCTTCTAGTCCCATCTGTGGCTGAAAGAGGAAGATGCTAGTGGCACTCAGCATTAAGGCTTCCGCGAGGCTGCGAGGCAGGGGTAGCCCTTTGGGAAGTATGAGCTCAAGCTTCTGCTCCGAGGCAGGCTCTGGAATGGGCCTATTGGTGAGAATTGCAAATGGAGGTAACTTCTGTAATTAGACAGTGGTGATAGTGGCGCTACTTTGTGAATATACTAAAAAACTGAATTGTACGCTTTTAAAGGGTGACTTTTATGGTGTTTCATTATATCACAATGTAAATAAATAATAGTAAGTGGAAGTTGCTGCTATGGGAGTGTTGTGTTCCAACTGATGATCAACAGAAGCCATGGAACATGGGGAAAGCCTTGGGCTCCCTGGTGGTTTCCTGCTTGGGGATATTCACAGCCCAGTGCTGTTCTGTCGTAATTCACTTTAGACTATTGGGGCTCCAGCTGTCCTGAGAACAGGGCAGTAAAGGAAAGTCAGTGGCTTCTCATGTCCAGAGCCTTTGCCTGCCCTGCTGAGCCTGCCAAGGAAAAGCTTTGAGGTGCTGGTGGCCCTTGCTCCCTGAGCGCTCCCGGGGGAGCTCACTCTTCCTCTGCAGTTTGGAGGTCTTTGCTAACCCCAGTCCTCTCTAGCTGCCCGCTCTCTGCTGTCTCCCTGCTCCCTCAATCCAGATGTCAAAACAGATTCTGCCATCTGGGTGGGGAGGGAGCTGTTCTGCTGCCTGGGTTTTCCTTGGGTTATGAGATGGGGTAACCACTTAGCCTTTGGCACTGCACTTAGTCCTGTGAACTACTGACAGAGGGACCAGGGCACCCTCTTGTGGCCCTCAGCGGCACTGCTTCTTCCCGCCCTCCAGCCTTGAATTTTTTCCAGCTGGAATTCTAGTGTTGAACTCTGGTGGTGGAGGCAGCTGTCGTTCTCCCCAGGAGATGCCTAACATATCAGTAACAAGAAAGAAAATAAATCAGCCACAGAAACTAGGAGGTAAAATGTTAGTGTTTTTGCTCTGCAGCTTTATTTTCAAAGAGGCAGTGTGGTCTCATGGAAGATGTGTGGCCTGTGGAGTCCAGCAAGCTCCCCAGCTGTGTGTGTGACTTTGGCAGGCTGACCTCTGAGCCTCAGACTCTTCACGTGTAGAATGGAAATAATAAGACCCACCTGTAGGATTGTTGCGGTATAAAATTTAACGAATGCAGTTAAATACCTCAATAGCCTGCCACGCAGTAGGGTACTGAGGAAATGGCACCTGCTTCTATTGTTATCTGTATTACAATAAAGACTAGGCAGGGAACCACTGTCTCTCTTCAGGAAGATCGCAGCAAAGGGAGTGGCACCACAATATCGTAGTCTCTGTGAAGCCCTTTCCCCAGCAGTGAGCAATCCTGGCTTTCTCTGGGGCTGATCCAGTTGCCAGTCTGGGAAACCTCTGACTCAGGGAAGTGGAGAGAGATTTAGAAAAATACGAGAGAGCAAAAGAAAGCTTTTTTTGGTTTTTTTTGACAGGGTCTCTCTCTGTCTCCCGGGCTGGAGTGCAGTGGTGTGATCTCCGCTCACTGCAACCTCCGCCTCCCAGGTTCAAGCGCTTCTCCTGCTTCAGCCTCCTGAGTAGCTGGGACTACAGGTGCCCACCACGCCCAGCTAATTTTTCTATTTTTAGTAGAAGTGGGGTTTCACCATGTTGGCCAGGCTGGTCTCGAACTCCTGACCTCAAATGATTCACCCATCTCGGCCTCCCAAAGTGCTGGGATTACAGGCATGAGCCACCGCGCCTGGCCAAAAACAACTGAAAAAAGAAAGAAAGAAAGATAAAGCCAGAAGGACCTGATCAGAAACAGACTGGGGGCCCGCCCCACCCCATCTGATAGCTTGGCGCCTGCCTGGCATGTGATGGAGCCCAGCAAGCGCTCGTTTCCTTCTCTTCTTGTCCTGGCTCAGATGAGGTGCTGAGCAGAGAATGAACATAGCCTTGGTCGGATCCCTTTATGAGTCAGACGGTTTTCTTCCTGTGAGGTGGGTCCTCAGTGGGAGGGACTAGAGACAGGAAAACTGTTGGGTGGGCAACCTGTGAACATGGATGCAAGGAGGAGCAGGGCGGCAGCACAAGATGAGTGTGGGTTTTGACCCTCACAAGTGCAGATTCCCCAATAGCTCTTTGCCCTCTCCCCTTGTCTGCCATCTGTGCCCCAGGGTGGCGGTGTCTGTCGCTGTTCTGGCCCTTTGGTAGCTTATTAAATCTCAGTACCACTTGCCAAGACCCTTTAAACCCCTTAGCTGTTCTTTTTGCCTTTTCTGATCAGCTGTATTTATTCTGAACTAAATGGTCCTCACGGCAGAATGAAAGGATTTACTGCTTAAGTATATGAAAAGAAACCTTGGCTGCATTACAGTTGCACCCTCTCCTCGCCACCCCCTGCCCATGCTCCATCCGCTAGCTGGTGCCACTGAGACTGAACCGGGAGCCCGCTCTGGGTACAGTGTGGTCAGTTCAGTTTGGTGGCAGAGTCCAATTGATGGAGCAGTGAGGTGACTGGGAGGAGCTTGCTTTTGGGAGCCCTCTCCTAAATGTCCTGCTGCCCCAGGGGAGACTGGCGGCCCAGGAACAGCTCTCTCTCTCCCTCTCCCCCGCACTTTTCCCTTCCTCCCTCTCCCTCTCTCCCTCCCCTCCTTAAACCTCTCCCCCATTCTCTCTCTCAGATTCTCTCTCTTTCCCCTTCAGGATTGTGCTCATGGACGATGCCATGGACTGCTTGATGTCTTTTTCAGATTTCCTCTTTGCCTTCCAGATCCAGTTTTACTACTCAGGTGAGTGTTCCGGGGCTCCATCTGGCTCCGCACAGGACCCTGTCTCCCTGTCCCGCCCTGCTGCCCTGCCCATCTGTGTGCCTGGCACACACGTTTCTCTTCCCTACTTCCTTTGGGGGCGTGCTTCACTGCGAGTCGCTAACAGGATGTCTAGCGTTCAGTGGTGGTCACAAGATTCAGTCTGCAGAGCCGACTTCCTCAGCCTCCTGAAGACACTGAACACCGCAGTGTTTTCAGTCAGCAACGCAACAAATCAGTTTAAGTGATAATGACAATAACAACATCCATAGCATCCACAGCATTCACTGCTTACTGAAAACTTACTATGTCCCAGGCACAGCACTGACTTTAATCTTGACAACAGCCTTGAGAGAGAGTCCTTTCAGAGACAAGCTCACAGAAGTAGTAGCCAGTCATGCAGCTCATAAGTGGTGGAGACCAGACCTGAAGGCTGACTCCAAAGCCAGCGTTCCCAACCTCGCTGCTATTTTACTGCCTTCAAGGGTCTCTCCCTTGGCAACTGATCGTGCGTTTGGGTGCACATTCTCCTCCACCCCACAGCTTTAAAAAAGCATACACCAGTCCTTTGTCACACTCCCACTCTGCTCCCCAATTCACCCAGCTGCACCCTTTAAGTCTCTCTGGAATCAGATGGAATAAATATAGACAAATAAATATAAATATACACCAGCTCACCCACAGAGACATCAAATGGAGTGCCGGGTTTACAAATTGCTGACTGTGTTCATAAACAAACTTGCTTAAAACAGGCTCTTCCAGTAAATAGAAGGCTGTCCTTAGATCCTAGAGGTGGCCTTCCTGCCAACTGGTGTCCCCAGCCAGCCCTGGCCTCATTTGGGCGCCACATTCTGTTTACTTGATGGCAGCCCAAGGGCTGTACAGTTAGGGGCTGGAGCCTGGGGTCTCGCCACCTGCTCTTAGCAGCACCAGTCATTTCCCATTTCTCTGAAGCTCTTGGGCCCTAGAGAAGGAGCAGCCATGTCTGGGAGAACATTTTCCCCTCACTGTCTCCCCAGCCCTCTTCTCACAGCACCCCCAGAGGGATGGGACAGCCACCACATTGGGCTGGGAGCATTACTGACACTGCCCAGCGGTGTGTGTAGAGACGAGATGGGCCATAAGTCAGCAGTTCTAACAATGGCTCAACTACGAAATTTGAAAACCATTTCAAATGACTGACTCATCAGCAGCTTTCAGGCTTTCTCTGTTCCTCGCTGTTATTCCAACACGCTTTCTTGAGGTAGAGAGGCAGGTGGCCACACAACATGGGGCTTACCAGTGGGAGCATACTCATGTTCACTCCTCCAAAAAATATTTATGGCCTTAATATGTGCCAAGCACAGTGCTAGGCAGGAGAGGCCAACAAGGCATGACCCCGCCTTTGTGCATTCCAGCAAGGAGACAGATTAGACAATTAATGACACAGAAAGCTCCTCACTGGCTAAGTGCCAGAAAAAAAAAAGCCTATGGTGCTATGAAAGTGTGCAATGGCAGGTCTCACCTGGTCCAGGAACAACTGAGCCAAGGATGGGACATTTGAGCAAAAACACAGATTAGTGTCATCTCTCATCAATGTGTTGTCAAACAAGGTTGAGAACTTCTGCTCTCAGGACACCATGCCCTGAGCACTGAGGCTGGTGTGGAACTGGGCTGACAGAGAAGGGAGGACATAGTGAACAGACAAAACATGTCCTCCCTGCCTGAGCCGTCCACACCCACACCCCACCCCCACGGTTCCAGAATTCCTGGACAGTGTGGCTGCCATCTATGAGGACCTGCTGTCAGGCAAGAACCCCAACACAGTGATTGTGCCGACGTCGTCCAGTGGGCAGCACCGCCAACGACCTGCCTTGGGCGAGGCCGGCATGCTGGAGGGCGTGGAGGCGTCGCTGTTCTACCAGTGTCTGGAAAACCTGTGTGATCGGCACAAGTACAGGTGAGGAACGGGCATGCAGCCCCCAGCCCCCCAGCCCCAGGGGGTCGGACTGCTGGCTGCGGAACAGAGCTCCGCAGGATGTTCTGCGCGGCCCAGGCATTCTAGAGCCCTTGCTGGTCATAATGTAACAGTGCCATTTGCCCCCAAACCAGTTGTTGACTGAAAGGCTCTCAATTAGCTCACTTCAAAAGGACTGCTTTCACTCAGGCAAGACCACTGTAGTTGACCAATTTACTGGGTGACAGACTGGCCTTAACATTTTAGAGAGAAGGAAAGAGTACTCCTTGTATAAAACTTTTCTACACAAAGAGAGGGGTAAGCTGTCCTGTGTGGCACGAGTACCCTTAGGGACTGAGCAACAGGTTTGGTTTCCTGTAGCCATTTCCCACCCCCACTCCCCACCCCGGTGAAAGCACCAGTTAGTGAACATGCCAGCCCCTCCTGACCATAGTGAAGGCCTGATCCCCCAGGGCCTTGGGGCTCCCAAGGCAGGTCCCTGGCTTGGCTGTGGGTATCCTCATGAACCTGAAAGTATGGATGCAGAGGTGGCCCTGAGGCTGGCTAGGCTCTGAATGTGGCATCTCTCCTTCTTAGCTGCCCACCCCCAGCACTTGTCAAAGAGGCCCTCAGCAATGTTCAGAGACTGACCTTCTATGGATTCCTCATGGCTCTCTCAAAGCACCATGGAATCAACCAAGCCCTCGGTAAGTCAGAGCTAAGCAGCCGTCAGCCTCTCCTGCCGCACAACACAGGGAGCAGCTGGCCTCTGTTAGCAACACGGCTCCAGGGGGGAAGGGGCATCACCATCTCTGCCTTGACTTCCCAGGGCCGGACTCAATCCCAGGGAGCAGGAATATGGCGACAAAACATGGCTCTTACACATTCCCATGGTAGGGGACAGCCCTCCCTGCCTGCAGCCCTGCCCCAACATGAAACCACCTCCCCATAGCAGAAGCGCCCAGCCCCTCCTCAGAGAACCCCAGCTCTGCTTTGGGGAGCGGCCTGCAGGTCGGGCAGACACAGGACTATTTACTCAGTGACGCTAGAGATTATATATCAAAGAGACCTGAATCCCATTTATAAACAGGGCAAAGGTGTGTCTGCGGAGACCTTTTTTCCAAGCTGAAAAAAAAAATCTGATTAATCTGAAAGGGAGAAAAACAAAAGTAGGGGAAGTCTGCAGTGGCCCAGTTTTTCCTGTCTGCTGTTTTTTTTCACTGAGCCTTCTCCACCCACCCCACTGTTCCTCCTCCCACAGCCACTGCTCTCCTAAGAGAAGAGCCAGTAAGCCTCCATTCTACTACAGTTTAAGGTTTTTTGTTTTTTTTTTTTATTTTGGGACAGAGTCTCGCTCTGTTGCCCAGGCTGGAGTGCTGTGTACAATCTCAGCTCACTGCAGCCTCGACCTCCCGGGCTCAAGTGATGCTCTCACCTCAGCCTCCCTAGTAGCTGGGACTACAGGCATGCGCCACCATCTTGGAAAATTTTTGTGTTTTTTGTACAGACTGGGTTTCACCATGTTGCCCAGGCTGGTTTCAAACTCCTGGGCTCAAGGGATCCCCTCACCTTGCTCTCCCAAAGTACTGGGATTACAGTTGTGAGCCACTACGCCCAGCAAGGAGTTCTTTTTTGTGTCTCGAGAGATCCTCCTGCTGTGCTTGGGATCCCAGGTGCCTGAGTCTCAAGGAAAAGACACACAGCATCCCCCTTCCTTTTGCCAGTTGAGGGAATGGGATTAAGGGAAGGAAAGTTAACATTCACTAAATGCCAACCACAGCAGGCTAAGTACTGTGCTGGATGCTTTATATTTTTTATCTTACACAATATACAGTTAGCCAGGGATGCTCTGGGATACACAAGCACAAACCCCAGCAGGCTGAACTGCATGCCACCCACAGCCTGGTTATTCTGAGTCAGTGCTTGGGGCACACACAGGTCTGGGGAGCCCTCAACTAACTGAAGTTGGTAGCCAAGGTTACCCACTGGACTAAGACTAGAAAGGAGGCAATTGACAGGCCAGGCGTGGTGCCTCACGCCTGTAATCCCAGCACTTTGGGAGGCTGAGGCAGGTGGATCACCTAAGGTCAGGAGTTCAAGACCAGCCTGACCAACATGGTGAAACCCCATCACTACTGAAAATACAAAAATTAGCTGGGTATAGTGGCCCGCACCTGTAATCCCAGCTACTCGGGAGGCTGAGGCATGAGAATCGGTTGAGCCCAGAAGGCGGAGGTTGCGGTGAGCCGAGATCACGCCATTGCACGCCAGCCTGTGCGACAGAGCAAGACAGTCTCAAAAAAGAAAAAAAAAACAAAAACAGGCGAGAGTCAGGAATCAAGAGTAAGGGGGAGGCGGGTGGGATCTGCCCTGGTGTTCTTTCATACTCCTAGTTATGACCACCCTTTCTTCCCACCAGTAGCAGCCACTAGGAAGGAGAAGCCAATTAGCAACTGGGTCACAGCCTGAAGTAACCTCATCCCCCTTTTCTAAGGGCCTTTAAAAAGGACACTGGCTGGGTGTGGTGGCTCACGCCTGTAATCCTAGCACTTTGGGAGGCCGAGGCGGCGGATCACCTGAGGTCAGGAGTTCGAGACCAGCCTGGCCAACATGGAGAAACCCCGTCTCTACTGAAAATACAAAATTAGCCAGTTGTGGTGGCACATGCCTGTAATTCCTGCTACTGGGGAGGCTGAGACAGAAGAATCACTTGAACCAGGGAGGCGGAGGTTGCAGTGAGCCAAGATCGCACCATTGCATTTCAGCCTGGACAACAAGAGCGAAACTCCATCAAATAAATAAACACTAATAGCCAGACATGGTGGCTCCACCTGAATTCCCAGCATTTGGGAAGGCTAAAGCAAGAGGATTGCTTGAGCCCAGGAGTTAATGACCAGCCTGGGCAATATAGGGAGAACCCCGTCTCTTTAGAAAAAAAAAAAAAAAATTAGCTGGGTGTGGTGGCATGTACCATTGGTCTCAGCTACACAGGAGGCTGAGGTGGGAAGATCGCTTGGGCATGGGAGGTCGAGGCTGCAGTGAGCCATGATCACTGCACTCCAGCCTGGGTGACAAAGCAAAACTCTGTCTCAAAAAAAAAAAAAAAAAAGTCACTCTGATTCAACCACTTTTACTGCACACTAACATTGGGTGGTTGGATGGAATGGGAGACAGAAAGAAGCATGTGGTCTCAGGCCTCACCTGCATCTCCAGCGTATGAAATAGAAATCTGGAGATACGCTGGTTGACGCGTCACGGAGGTCAGCCCTGTTCCCTTAGTCCCCAGGGCACCCCACAAATGAGAGGGTTCTATGAGATGCACTTTGAAAACCACTAACTTAGGGCAAGAGGGGCCAGGAGGCATCATCTGAAAAAGATTTGGAAAAAGGGGAAATCTGCCTGTGCCGGGTTAATTCTGGCCCTGACCCAGCCTTCTCCTCTTGCCCCTGGGATCCTCCTTGGAGAAGCAGAGGCAGCATTTTTTTTTTTAACCATCTGTCTCCAAAGTGGGGTCATCCTGATTTAGGGACACAAAATTAGGTAATGTCTGACCTTTGGGCTTAGCCTGGACCATATCCTTTTCAGCCCAGTACCTGAGGCCTCAAGGAAGAACTCAACTCCCAGCACCAGGTCACAACCACCACCTGGTGTTGGAAGGGGATCACCACACTCCTTGGCTGTGGTGTCTGCCCCAGGCAGGGAAAGTAGGCAGTGGGATTCAATAAATGTATCAAGCAACAGCGAGCACCTTCCTGCTCCGTGACTGTTCTTGGCCCCTGTAGCAGTCCTCAGATCTTTAGATCGGCCCTCGCAGAGTCAGAACAGGCAGCCGTGAAGGTGAGGGGCATGGAGGAATCTGTTGCCTGGCTGAAGGGCCCTCAGATTAACTACTGTGCCCCCAATGATCTCCTAGGAGCTTTGCCTGATAAGGGGGATCTGATGCACGACCCAGCAATGGATGAAGAGCTGGAACGGCTGTAAGTGTCAAGTGGGAGGATGCTGCCCCCTTGTGGGGGCCAGACGGGTCGGACACGGCTGCGCCCCATCTGGGGCCAACACCACTTGTCTGTAACATCCCGCATCTGCCAGGGAAGGGTCTGGGGGCCAGTGGAGGCCTGAGGTGTCCCTCCCTCTGAGTCCTTTGGGGGCTGCAGCCCAGGGGTTTACCCTAGTGTTAAGAGTGGGCATGGAGGCCCTGCTCTCTGGACAGGAGGCCTCTCGCTGCCCTCCAGGCTTCTTCCCTTCCTCAGGCTGGCCCAGGTCCCAGGCCTGGTCAACTCGGTCACAGCCAGTCCAGAGGCCAGTTGCCTGCCTTCCCGGACCCCTCCCCGGGTTGGCTCTCCCTGGAGACCTCTCCATCATTCCCGAAAAGTGGATGGAGAGAGTGATGGCTCCACTGAAGAGACAGACGAGTCGGAGACTTGAGGAGTCCAAAGGGTCCTGCCCGCAGCGCCCTGTACCTGCTCCCACCCAGCCCTTGGTGTGCCCACCCAGCCTCCTCTCCAGCACCTTGCTGTGCTGCCCTCTGCTGCTGACAAGGTGAATAACAGCCCCAAGACCAGCCAGAGGGGCTCTGATGATCAGCCCCGCCAGTGGCCCCGGAAGGTGAATGGCCTGCTCCCCCTGGCCCTATCAATCAGCCTGTGAACTTCACTTAGGCCCCAAGCTGACAGACTGTGCTGAGGCCACCTTATCAAGCCGTAGCCTGTTAGTCCTCCTAACAAGAGCAGTCTCTTCTGAGCCAGCCTCTGCGGGTCCCCCAATAAGGTTCATCTCCTCACAGCAACTCCATTAAGGGGGAGAACCCGAATAGCCACGCAGGGCCTTGCACCATCAAGGGTGACACCTGCGACGCAAGTACCAGGAGGACATAACCGCTGTGGCCTGTTGGAGAACAGCCAGTAGCCTTGGTAATATGAAGGGTGGGCCAGAAGATGATTTCACTTGCAAAAACTGCTTCAAGTCTTGACCCCTTTGTGTCTAATAGCTAAACAAACATGTGAAACG
Organism: Pan troglodytes; assembly: GCF_028858775.2. Classification (NCBI taxonomy): domain Eukaryota; kingdom Metazoa; phylum Chordata; class Mammalia; order Primates; family Hominidae; genus Pan; species Pan troglodytes. The sequence goes on from NC_072407.2 coordinate 51,175,449, forward strand.
AATAAAGTCCCTCGTGTCTGGTAACTGGTAAGTCTAAAGCTCCTAGGCTGAGGGGAGAAGGGAGAGGGGGAGTTTGGGTTTTCGGTGCTTTTCTGGCAGGACTAGGAGGTAGAGGCCAGTGGCCCACTCAGACCTGGGGACCTGCCTCAGACAATGAGCAGAGGGGCCTAGCTTCGCACAAGAGCAACCTTCCAGAGGAAAAGTGCTCACAGCTGGAACGGCCTTCAGGAAACAGGTTCAGAGGGTTCAAGGCCAGGTTCCCATAACTTTAAAGACCGTGGCCATAAAGGGTTAATACTGCACAGCCTTCCAGCCAGGGTTTCAGTCAACATTTGCCAAGCATCTGCTTGGGGTTAGAACAGTGGGATGCAGCTGTGAAAGACAGACACAGCCTGGGGCAGACACATCCCAGCCAAGACTGGAGGCAGGTAAGGACAAGTGTCTTCAACTTCTTTGGATTGAGGGCTGCAGGGGCGGGGTCCCCCGGAAAGCAAAACCCACCCAGAAGCCCAAGCAGAACAGGACTGCCTCCTCTGAAGGTGGATGTCACCACTACTAGGCATACACATTTCCTTGGGCTCATCCCTACCCAGAACGGATCATTACAGGAACTGCCTCCCAAACCCCTGCAGAGCTGAGGCCAAGACTAGGCATTCCAGCCCCGAAGCTGCTCCAGGATGCAGTGGCTCATTGCCTGTAATCCCAGAACTTTGGGAGGCCAAGGTGGGCCAACTGCTTGAGCCCAGGAGTTCAGGACCACCCTGGGAAACATAGTAGGACCCTATCTCTACAAAATAACCTTAGCCAGGCATGGTAGCTTGCACCTGTAGTCCCAGCTACTTGGGAGACCGAGGTGGATCACTTGAACCCAGGAGGTTGAGGCTGCAGTGAGCCATGATCGTGCCACTGCACTCCCGTCTGAGTGACTGACAGAATGAGACCATCTTAAAAAAAAAAAAAAAAAAAAAAGCTCAGGCTGCGTGATGAGCTCTGTAGGCCCACAATGATGCACAGCCCATAAGAGACATGGTTCTCAAATCCTGGTGTCCTCAGAATCACAGGAAAGTCTACTGACGATGCAAATTACCAAGCTCCAGAGAGTCTAACTCTATCAACTTGGGATGGAGTCCAGAAATTCCAGATGATCCCAAAGCTGAATGAGTCCCAAACCTACACTCTGCAAATCCCTGGCTTACAGCCCCCTGGCTCCCTCTGCCCATCCTTTCTAATCATCCACTTCCCAGACCAGTGGTCTGTAACTACCGTGAGGACTCCTAAGGTGGCACAGAGATGTTTCAGAAGCCCCCAATAGAAAGGGGTGGCCAAGCTAAGGATTTACACACAAACACACACCTTTTCTTCCCTAAATTTAAAGGGTCCCATTAACGTCTAAGAGTATGTGTGTGTATGTATATATATGTAATTTTTTCTTTTTTGAGACAGGGTCTCACTTTGTCACCCAAGCTGGGGTGCAGTGGCGCGATCTAGTCTCACTGCAACCTCTGCCTCCCGGGTTCAAGTGACTTCTGCTTCAGCCTCCTGAGTAGCTAGGATTACAGGCATGCACCACACCCCCCCCACCCCGCTAATTTTGTATTTTTAGTAGAAATGGGGTCTCACCATGTTGGCCAGGCTGGTTTCAAACTCCTAGCCTCAAGTGATCCACCCGCCTCAGCCTCCCAAAGTGCTGGGATGACAGCCATGAGCCACTGTACCCGGCGTTAAATATTTCTTAAACTCCACTGAAACCCATCCCCAGTCAAGCCTACTGCTGTGACAAGGGGCAGGACTGCTGAGGTTGCTCGCTCGCCCTCAGCCAGCGAGTTAAAGGGCCAACTAATGCCAGCCCTTTCCTCTGCGTGCCACAGGGTGGTGAGGTCGAAGCTGCACCGGACCTCACGGCAGCACAGAGCCAAGGAGCCAGGGGCCTTTGGCTTTCAGAGAAGAGAGAAGCAGGAGGCCCTGGAGAGAGTGTCCTCAGCTTCGGTACCGATGCCCTACCATTACCGGTGGGAGCCCAGAGAGTGAGGCCAGGGGCCGGCACTGGGCAGGGAGGCAGGATCCAGAGGACACTGCTTCACTCAGACCAACAGGGAGCCAGGCCCTGCAGGGGCTTTATTTTGACACCACTTTGTTTCAATACAAACAGTCCAGAAAGAAAGTCAAGTCCCTCTGGGGGAGGGGCAAGGGGAAGAGTGGTCTGTGTTGCTTGGGAGCCCAACCTACAACCCAAAGGTGGGGGCTGGGCTGAGACTGCCGGTGCGGCAGGGGAAGATGGCACCAAGAATGACACAGTGCTTGGCTCAGCTGCCAGAGGGTGAGGCCCACAGCTCTCACTGGCGGGTGCTGTCCAGGCCCCCAAGCCCAGAATGATGCAGAGGAAGGAGCTCAGCCCCAGGAGCCTGCCTCTGCCTCTCACATCCTCTGCTTCCCTGGCCAGCATCAAGCTCACAGCATCCAGAGTCGAATCACAGCAGACAAGACCCTCCATGGCCACCAACCCGGGGAAGAAGGGATAAAGAATGTCACAGAGGGTCCTGCATTCCACAGCAGATGGTACAGAGGGACCCTGAGACACCCTGAAACAATCTTCCAAGTGCTTACTGTAGAAAGGGGTGGTGAGACGGGAGAACCCGAGGGTCTCCGGTCTGATCCCAAATGAAACCTTTAGGTACCAGGTAAAGTTTCCAGCCCTTGGTAACGCCCAGACAAAGGTCCTTCCCCTCTCCTGGCACCCAGAAGAGGCCACTGGCAGCAGCAGCAGCAGCAAGTCCGCAGCCTCTTTCCCCAGGGGACAGGTCTACAGTGAACTCCTTCCAGGCCTCCCCCTGGTTCCAGAGGATGGGGACCCAAGGCCTCGAACTAGAAGAACCCTAGAGCCAGCAAAAAAAGCCTTCTACCTTCCGCTTTCCCTACCTGGGGAAAGTGGACCCAGAATAAGCCATCGTGGGGGAACCCCCTTTCCCAGTATGGCAGGACAAGTGAGCAGCAGCTGTGGGGGCAGGACAGAAGGACAAGAGTCTAACACACGGAGGGTGGTGTGAGAGGGAATAAAGAGCTCAGTCCACAGGCAGAGGACAAGGGCTGGTACTGACCATTCCCCTCACAGGAGTGAGCGCCTCAAAGGCCACCCCACACACACACCACACATACAAAGTAACAAATCCTCCCCAGCTTCCACAAGGCAAAGCATCCCCAGCCTGGGAACTGTGGAGTTCTTGTTGCCGTCACCATCGTAAGCCTGAGTCACAGAGCTCGGATCAGTAGGAACCGTAGCGATCCTGGGGGCGAGGGAGGAGAAAAAAAAAAAAAAAGTCAGAGGCTCTAAGCTGCAGCAGCTTCCCAGCAAACACACTGCCTGCCCCAGCACCCCACAGCAAGACTGGGGAGGCAGGGGCTGGACAGCCCGGTGAGGCAGGAGTCCACGGTGAGAGCTGGGGCAGCGGCCACTCGGGCACCCGATAACGGGGAAGCCCTGCCTGGCCTCACAGAAGCTGGGAAGAGAAGAGAAAGAGTGGTACAGGTGACAAGGCCAGGGAAGATCATGGCAGACACAGAGGCATCTTGGAGAGGCCCGGCCCTGGCACGGAGCTGAAAGGAAGGAAGCTGCCCTCCAAGAAAATGCCTCTCTCTAGACTCTTGCTTTTTTGTTTGTGGTTTTTTTTTTTGAGACAAGAGTTTCACTCCTGTCACCCAGGCTGGAGTGCAGTGGCATGATCTCAGCTCACTACAACCTCCAGGTTCAAGCAATTCTCCTGCCTCAGCATCCCGAGTAGCGGGATTACAGGTGCACGCCATCATGCCCAGCTAATTTTGTATTTTTAGTAGAGACGGGGTTTTGCCATGTTGGTCAGGCTGGTCTCAAACTCCTGACCTCAAGTGATCCACCCATCTCAGCCTCCCAGTGCTGGGATTACAGGCGTGAGCCACCACACCCGGCCGAAAATGCTCTTAAGGCTCAGAGGGGCTGAGCAGTAGCTTAAGGCTCAGAGGGGCTGAGCAGTAGCAGTGTCTCTATGTGGTGGCGAAGGGCAAACCTCCCAGCACTCCTCATTAGGCCCCACTTCAGCCTCACCTGCAAGGAATTCATCACACCATTGGCCAGCACAGCCATTTTCCCAGCCACAGACTTGACACCCTGCTTAAACTGGGCAATGTCCGCTGTAGGCAGCACGTTCCCCAGAGATACACTTCCTGTAAAACAAGAGCAGGGTGACCCAGAGCCCAGCAAGAAGCCCTTCCCAGTCACAGCAGGGCCCTCCTGCCCTGCTCCCAGGCCTCACTTGGTGCCTGCCACCCCACCAGGGCCCTACCTGCTCCCTGAGCTCCATCCATGTCCCCAAAGAGGTCTGAAGAGCTGATGGCACTGCTGCCTGAGAGCTGCTGCAGCCGAGACCTGGCCTCATACTGTGGTGAGGAAAAGGCCAGGCCTGGGGATCTTGGGGCTGATGACCCAAGGACTCACACAGGCCAGGCCCTCCTGGTGCTAAAGCCCAAAGCAGCGGCAGGGAGAAAGCTCATGCTTCTGCCTGCTGCCTCGGACCTCAGGGCAGACAGCCCCACTTACCTCCGCATCCACCTCCCGCCCAAAGAACATGTCAGATGAGATGGCTTTGGCTCCTGCGAATTTCTGACGCGCCTCACTAGACTCGAGGCCTGAGCTCCGGCTCTCCACTTCCCTCCGGTTTGTGGCTCTGAGGGGAAGATGTGGAATATCTCGGACTCCTCCCATTATCATCAGGGGAGGCAGAGTACAGAGGCCAAACAGAGCACCAGTGGCTTTTGGTGATGGGTTCCCAGGTCCTATTCTGTCTGTGGCTCTGTGACTCTGGGCCCCGCTCCCCTGGTGAGGAGTCACCCTTCTCCACATTGAGGCCAAGGCCCAGAGAGCTTAGTAACCTGCACTAGGCAGGGTGGAAATACAGTCTGCAGTGGCCTAGGCTCCTGCCCAAAAGCACACAGCTTCGTCAGCATTCAGGAGGCCACACAACTGCTGCTACCCTAATCCTAGTGACAACTTGCCTAGTACTACAATGAGCATATGTGTCGGTCTGCCTGGCTTTATACCTACTCTTGTCATAACTATGAATAGCAAACTGCCCCCTTTACTCTCAAAAGCATCCTGGTGTGGAAAGGGAGATGGTTGCTCTCATCTCGCGTTGAGTATGTGGACACTGGGCCAGGTATTTCCGGAGACCCTATGAAGTAGTTACGTTCCCATTTTATACGGGGATAACTCACAGATATTATGTCAACTAAACAGATCCCAGATTAAGATGGAGTAGGGTTTTAAAAAATAAGAAGGGGGCTGGAGACATAAAACCCCTGAAAGGAGGTCAGGACTGAAGCATACAATCAGGCTCCTCCGGCCAGAGAAATGGACCCCAAGCAAAAGAAGCTGCCAGGCCCTCTATGATGACAAAGCACAACTCAAACCGAAGCCTGACTGCTGCCCTGTCTAATGAGGCAGGCACCAGCCACTGGTGGCTATTTACGTTTATCAGAAATTAAACTACATCAGAAATTCAGTTGCTCAGTTGCACCAACCACATTTTAAGGGCTCATAGCCACATAGTAGTGGCTACCATATTAAACAACACAGAGAACATTCCCATCATCACAGAAAGTTCTTCTAGACAGTGCTGCCTTAGAATTCTCTACCTTCAGCTTGTTTAAAAAAAAAAAGAAAGAAAGAAAAAACAGCCCACTCTACCTTTCTGAAATAGGCCGGATGCTTGAGATGGTCACTTCTGGCTCCTTCTCCTCTACCCTGTCCATACCCCAGGCAGCATCTGTATCCCAGCGGGAGCCAAAGCTTTCCCCTAAGGAAAAGGGATTGTCCTTGTACCTAGGGAGACAGTAGAGTGGCTCAGAGAAGCCTGATGAGGAACACAGCAGCCAAGTTTACAGCTAGAAAACAGCCTTACTTTGGGGGTCCAGAGGCGAAAGTACCAACATCGTCAAACAAGTCCAGCTGCGAGCGAGAGGATTTTGCACTCACTGGGGTTTCCTGCTCAATCACCTGCATCTCAGACAGCACGGAGTGGGAGACAGAGCTGCGCAGCAAAGCAGAGCCAGGCATGAGACCAAAGGATAGGCATCAGCATCACCGCACAAGAGACAATGCCCAGCAACTGGGTTCTCCTTCACGGAGCGTCACCCAGAGCCTTCTGTCCTTACCCAAGCACAGGGCTGGGCCAGACCCCAACAGAAGGCTAGCTGTGTGTGGTGACCTGTGAAGCACACCTCAGAATTCTTTACACATCAGCTTTGTTTATTCCACGTAGGAGTTCCCTGGCCAGTGACGGTTTGCCTGTTATAATTTAATTTTATTTATTTATTTGAGACAGATTCTCACTCTGTCGCCCAGGCTGGAGTCCAGTGGTGCAATCTTGGCTCACTGCAACCACCACCTCCCAGGTTCAAGCGATTCTTGTGCCTCAGCCTCCCGAGCAGCTGGGACTACAGTGCACGTCACCACACCCAGCTGATTTTTTGTGTTTTTTCAGTAGAGACAGGGTTTCGCCACATTGCCCAGCCTGGTCTCAAACTCCTGAGTACAGACAATCCACCCGCCTTGGCCTCCAAAAGTGCCAGGATTATAGGCGTGAGCCACTGTGCCTGGCTCGTGTTGTAATTTTAATATTGTGCACCAGATGCCAGTGGTCTCTGTCCTGAACAACTCCCTACCTTGTGCACTATGAACCCCATCCTTCACTGATGGGGTTCACAAAGCAAAGGAATGGATGAAGAAATGCCCCAGCACCAGGGAAATGAACATAACTGCATCAAAGGATGAGTTCTTCATCATCCTACTCTTTATTAAAAAAAAAAAAAAAGCCAGGCACCGTGGCTCACACCTGTAATTCCAGCACTTTGGGAGGCCGAGGCGGGCGGATCACGAGGTCAGGAGATCGAGACCATCCTGGCTAACATGGTGAAACCCCATCTCTACTAAAAATACAAAAAAATTAGCCGGGCATGGTGGCAGGTGCCTGTAGTCCCAGCTACTTGGGAGGCTGAGGCAGGAGAATGACGTGAACTTGGGGGGCGGAGCTTGCAGTGAGCCGAGATTGCACCACTGCACTCCAGTCTGGGCAACAGAGCAAGACTCCGTCTCAGAGAGAAAAAAAAAAAAAAAAAAAGCACCTCAAAGCACAAAGACTGGCCTTATGCACTAAGACCTAGAATTGCTGTCTCGTTTCTCAAAGAAAAGGGGTCTAGGGTTGGCAGGCAATACAATACAACTCTTGATGCCTCTCATTCCTCTGTCAGGCTCCACAAGGACACTTTAAGGACTAATTTGATTTAAATCAATTCATTAAAAAATATCTATAGCTTTTAGCTAGAAGAACCCCAAGGAGTGATTATTTTGAAATAGGGCTGAGTTGGGCCGGGCACGGTGGCTCACACCTGTAATCTCAGCACTTTGGGAGGCCGAGGCAGCCGGATCACCTGAGGTCGGGAGTTCGAGACCAGCCTGACCAAGACGGAGAAACCCTGTCTCTATTAAAAATACAAAATTAGCCAGGTGTGGAGGCTGAGGCAAGAGAATAGCTTGAACCCCGGAGGCGGAGGTTGTGGTGAGCTGAGATCACACCATTGCACTCCAGCCTAGGCAACGAGATTGAAACTCTGTCTCAAATAAATAAATAGGGTGAGTTGGGTTTAAGTAAACAATTGTTGCACTGCTAAAAAACTGTTCATATGCCTTAACCCCTTGGTCATCCCTTAACCCAGTCGGTCATCCCTTAACCCAGTCATCTATTAACCCAGTCATTCCTATGTGACTGAAGCAGGGAAAGGAGGGAGACCCAATGTCCTTTCAAGTTAAAATGTTATGCTCTGGCTGGATGTGGCTCACACCCGTAATCCAAGCACTGGGCGCCGTGGCTCACACCTGTAATCCCAGTACTGTGGGAGGCCGAGGCGGGCAGATCATTTGAAGCTAGTAGTTTTACACCAGCCTGGGCAACATGGTGAAACCCCATCTCTACTAAAATACAAAAATAAGCTGGGCATGGTGGCACATGCCTGTAATCACAGCTTCTCAGGAGGCTGAGGCAGGAGAATTGCTTGAATCTGGGAGGCGGAGGCTGCAGTGGGCTGAGATCACACCACTGAACTCCAGCCTGGGTGACAGAGCAAGACTCCATCTCAAAAAAAAAAAAAAAAAAGAAAAGAAAAAAGAAAGCCGGGCACCGTGGCTCATGCCTATAATCCCAGCACTTTGGGAGGCTGAGGCAGGTGGATCACTTGAGGTCAAGAGTTCGACATCAGCCTGGCCAACGTGGTGAAACCCCATCTCTACTAAAAATACAAAAAATTAGCCAGGCACGGTGGTACACACCTGTAATCCCAGCTGCTTGGGAGGCTGAGACAGGAGAATCACTTGAACCCAGGAGGTAGAGATTGCAGTGAGCCAAGATCGTGCCATTGCACTCCAGCCTGGGTGACAGAGTGAGACTCTGTCTCAAAAAATAAAAATAAAAAGCCATAGCAGCCAAACATGGTGGCTCACATCTGTAATCCCAGTACTTTGTGAAGTCAAGGTACTTAAACCCAGGAATTCGAGACCAGGCTGGACAACATAGCAAAACCCTGTCTCTACAAAAAGTAAAAAAATTAGCTGGGCATGGTGGCTCCCGGCTGTGGTCCCAGCTATTCGGGAGGCTGAAGTGGAAGGATCACCTGAGCCCAGGAGGCAGAGGCTGCAGTGAGCTGAGATCACACCATTACACTCCAGCCTAGGCAACAGAGCAAGAATCTGTCTCAAAAGAAAAAGAAAGAAAGAAAACCAAGCAAACCGAGTGGTTCTGAAACAGGAAGGATTCCGCCCAAACTGAGGGCATTTGAAATGTGGGGGATATGTGAGGGTATTACAGGGAGCACAAATGGCATCTCTAGACAGGAATTAAGGATGATACTAAATGCACCGCAATTCTCAGGGAGGTCTGGAAAAATAAACTGTCCCATGACTCAAAGTGCCATCAAGAAAAACCACCCTAGTCTCTTGAAGATACTGAAATAACACCTGATCCTGTGTTTTGTTCACATACCTATTCAGTCATTCAACTTACTGAGCACATACCTACTATGCGCCAAGCACTGTATTAGGGACTTTAGAACAATAAGCCAAGTGATCTATTCAGACTTGGAGAAACAATAAGCCTAGCATCCCAAACTGCTAGGAAGGCCCCGCAATGGTTCCCAGAAAACAATGGCATTTCCCTGCCACACCCGGAGCTGAGCCTCACCTTCGGGATACCAAGCCCATGCCCAACCTTTCTGCCTGCTCTCGCTTCTTCCCTTCCAGATTCTGTAGCTTCTTTTCCTCTTTCTTACGATCAATCTGGAGCTCCTGGTAGGCCAGACGCATGGAGGCGACCCTTAGGGGGAACAAAGGTGTCAGTGGTCACCACCCATCCTGACCTGTCCAACCTACCCACCCACCAAGCCCCACAGAAGCCTGAGGCCCCGGCAGCAAACACTTACATGGACTCCTCCGCCTGCTTCTTGGCATCGGCTGCCTGCTGCTCACGGAGCTTCTCTGCCACCTGAGCCTGCCGCTCAATCTCACTGAAGCTCTGGCTGCTCACCTTCTGGGCCCCTAGGCCTTTCTTGGCACCCAGCTGGGAACAGAATCATGTAAGGGGCCTTCCCAATCACACTCTCCTCAGATTCCTCCCAGGTTCAGGCACTGTAGCCACACCCACAAGGAAAAGCCCCTTCTTAAAATTTAGGGTAAAAAACAGGATACCAACCAGCATGGCCAAGACAATAGTGCTCCGCTGGAGCTGGGCATGGGCGGCTCACACAGCCCCAGCAGAGCCCGGGCCTGAGGACAGCAGTTAATGCCGACAGGGCCAAGTATGTGCCAAGCACTCCGCCAAGCACTAGATGTGCTCCATCTCACCGACTCCTCCCAGCAGCCCTTGAAGACAGGCTTTAAATCCCTTTAAATCTTTAAATCCCTTTCACAGGCGAGGTTCGGAGAAACACAGTACCTTTGCCAAAGTCATATAGCTGGTAAGTGGTAAGGTCAAGGAGTGAACCCAGGTAGCCTGCACCCAGCTCCTAACCCCTCTACCATACCACCTCTCCCCACCTACCCCTTTCTTAGCTGCTGCTGGCTTCTTCTTGCCAATGATGGAGCTTTTCAGTTCTGCGTGAGAAACGGGTAGGCATGAGCTAAGACAAAGGCAGCTCAGAGGCAGTAGCTCAGTATACACCATGCAGCTTCATGGCAAGAGCTCCTAAGAACAGCTTCAGGCAAGGGAAGGCAAAGCTGCCACCACCAGCTCCAACCAGCGGTGTCAAAGCCAAAGACAGACGTGGCTGGGGTATTTACTGGCACCCGGCAGAGTGAGACAGGAACCTAGACCTGAAGCACCAGAGACGTCCAAAGTCCCTGAACCAAAACAAAGACTGCGAGGCAGGGAGCATATGGTGAGCACCAGGCTCCGCTTCTAAAGCAAGAAGCTGAGGGCAGGGGCTGGGCTCCCCAAGCAGCTGTCAGTTACCTCTGGCAGGAAGGGCCCCTTTAGCTGACAGATACATGGACTCTGGAGGAGAAACAGACTTGTGGCTAACAAGAGGCCCACCCCAGAGCCTCCACAGAGCTCCCAAGCCCAGCGGTCTCTATGAAGCCCTGCTTCAGACCAAGCTATGCCAGCCTTCTCATGGATCAGTCCGACAGTCACTCTGCTGGGTTCCAGCCCCAACCCCCAAGAGTCAACAGAACAAACCGAGGTCAGCAAATGGACTGTTCGCCCTGAACCAAGTCTGAAAGACACTAAGGAAAATGTAGGAAAGAGTTAAAGGACAGGCTGGGGTACTGGCTGAGAAAGAACAATGTCACCTCCAGCCTTCAGCAGCTCAGAGCTGTCCCTCCACCCCCGGAAATGCACCAGACAAGCCAGCCCTGCCTCAGAGCCCAGGGATAGGTGTCCAGTCTCATGCTGGCCTCCCCAACACTTTGGCTAGACCCAGCCCCATACTCAGAGGCAGACCCTAGGCCTTATACACCAGCCCACCCAGATTCATCAATTCAAAGGGCTTGGCTCTAAAATCAGTGTTGCATCCACTATTTCAATCACAGTCCCCACTCCAGAGAATCAGATAGATGCTCAGTCTCCTGTGGCCTCTGTCCACACGGCCAGGCAGCAGGACCTCTGAAAAGAACATTTGAGGTCCACCCTCTCCCAGACACCCCACGCCTGCCCGCTGGCATACTGACCCAGTGAGGCTTTGGGTGAGGTGCCAAGCAGGTCTGTGTTTGGGCCATGCTCCGGCTCTGTGGATGCAATGGTAGGAGTTAGAGATGAGCTCCTAGCTTCCTGCAACCTCCCCTTGAAAGAAGTGATGGGACGAGAATCGGTGGCTTTCCTCAGCTTGCCACCAAAAGATAAAAGGAATATCTACCACTTCCTCCAAGGATTAAAATGAATCCCGGCCCACCCAAAGATACAGGAGGACCCCTGCTCCTATTGTCATGGCCAGATGTCCCCTTCCAAACCCTGAGTCCTCTCCTAGGACCAGGGCACCTGGTTGGAATCTGGGCTGAACTCACGTGCCAGGCCACTGCTCTCTGTAGACGGGGCTGGCTGCTGGGTCCCTGAAGGCTCAGTGGCTGGCGCATCCCAGGCAGGGGGCTGAAAAGGAGGCCAGATCACAGATGCCTCGGTGAGCCACTCCTGCTGGCAAGAAGCACCAAGACCTACAAGCACCTTGTGGACAAGAAATCATACTCCAAACCCATGAGGAAAGGGACTGGAGGGTAGCAAACAAGATCACAGTTGCTATTCACTGTGGAAGAAAGCAGGAAGACAAGCAGCCCCCACCCCAACCCCTTCACTATTTACTTAGAGCCAGAGCCCATTCTCCTAACTTAAAGACAGTTAACTACCACCACCTAGGCAGACACAGATCTAAAGGCTCCTCTTATATGAATATATTTAATTATCACTACAACCCCTATGAAGGAGCTACATCGCCATTTTAGAAACTGAGGTTTTGACAGGTTGAGTGACTTGGCCACCATCACAGGAATGCTGAGTAGAGAACAGGAATTGAAGCCAAGAGTCTAACTTCAGCACCCAGGGCCAGTAAAGAGGAAACCCTCCTCAAAGGGGTGGGGCAGGGAGGAGAGAATCCTTTCACTGTCCCCAAGCACAGTGCCTTTCTTATAGGGGAAGAATCCAGGAAAATTTGTTTGGGGCACCGGACACCTCTTGAAACTTCAAGAAGCTGCTTCTCTTCCCCGCCAGCCCAATTTATAGGAGTCGATTTCTAAGGAGGGCTACACTGCACCTCCATTTATGGAGGAGGAAACACCTAGGCCTACCCAGCAGGAACAGTGGACTTCATATGTGGTGTCCAAGACATCACATCAAAGCAAATGGAATCTACAACCATGATCACAGAAGGCCTGGGCCTTGGTAAATTGCCTGTCAAGAACAACTGGGAAAACGGTTCCTTGTGGGCACTCACTTGAGTGTGTTCTGTGAAGAAATCAGAGTCCTTCTTCTCTGGGGAGTGATTAGGAACGGCACTACTCATGTTGTCTATCCAAAGCTAGAAAGGAGAAGACACCCCTAAAACACAGGGCTCTGAATACTCCTAACCCTCCTGCCCCAGCCCCAAGAACAGGCACTTACATCAGTGCCATGCCTAGCCAGGGCCGCACTCCCCAGCTGCCGGATCTTCTCCCGGTACATCTGGGCAGCTCGGCTATTATATTTGGTGTTGGCATCATTGGCTGTGCATCCATGTTGGCGAAAAAAAGCCGTCTGGAGAGCAAAGAAGAGAGCAGCGCATGCTACGGGTGATTCTCAAGAAGGAAACGTGTTGGCTGTAGGAGGCATCTCCTTATGACAGCGGAGTTATTATCTATACAGGATGATACATGCTACTGACACCGGTTTTTCAGAGACAAAGTTTCTCGAAATTCCTGCAAAAAACACCTTGCAGCGGGCCATCCTTTGATATGACTGAAGTCCAGGCCCCACTGAACGCTGCCTGAGCACAACATCCCATACCCAGCCTCCCCATCCTTCATCCAGGGCAGGCCCACAAGACCCAATGACTGTGAAGGCTCCCAACTCCTGTGGCTTTTCCCCAAGAACACCTGCCCAGTTTAATCGGAATCTGAAACCCATTTAAGAGAAGCTGTGACCAGTTTCGAAGTTTTCAGAAAATAGCTTATGGTGGTGTTATAGAACAGAGAACCCTCTGAACAGGGAAAACGACAGGGCCTCTTAGGGAGTCGTGCAAAGTTAGTACCCAGGCAGAAGAATGGAAGGTGAGGGAAGTAGAAGGAGCTTTACCGCATTGGCATTCCCGCCGACCTGCATACACCTCAGCTGGAACCAGTTCCAGTTGGAATCCAACTCTGTGGACCTGTGTACAAGGGCTGCGTCTCACCCACTAGCAGATACCAGCAGGATTTCCCTGGCAACCCGATACCTGTCACTTGGCCTCAGGCTGCTGTAGGCACCCAGGAAACATTAATCAGCCATCACCCCATTTCCTCCACACTACCCTGTCCATGAAAACTCTCCTCTTCGTTCATTTACTCCAAAGAGTACTAATTATGTCCCCAGATCCGAAAGGAAGTCACATTCTCAGGCACGCACGCCTGGATTTGGCTTTCCCCTAATGGATGGTCACAGTCTCACTAGAGACATACTGGGCTAACAACATATCAGCAACAACAAGGTCAATGCCTCCCTTTCCCCCCAACTAACGCTCAGAGTCTCAAGCCTGACCGTCAAAAAAGAGGAAGTTTTGGCCCAGAGGCGGAGACGGACCGCCCATGTGCCAAAGGGCCCACACAGGTGGTTCTCTCTGGCAGGAGGCTACCGGACCCTCTCGGCCCAGAGGCTTCCCACCGAATTCAGAGCGGCCCAAGTCGAGGCAGCCACTCTCCCTTGTTGCCCAGACAGCCCTGGCCGGCCGGGTGGAAACACGGCAACCGCGCGGAGAGCCTACCTGATGAAGCTCAGATGGACGCCCAGGGAGCGGTGCACCCCGGAACAGTCAATGCACAAGAAAACACCGTACGTGATGCTGGCCCAACTCGGATTCTTGGCGCCGCAGTCGAAACAGGCCTGGGTGGAGGAGGCGATGAGCGAATGGTCAGGGGCCCCGAGTAAAGGCCAGGCACCTACACCCCAGAAACACAACCCACCTCCGCCCTTCTCCCTCCCTCAGGCCCCAGCGGGACGAGAGACTCCGCGCCCCCCCTGCTCACGCACCTTGTTGGTTGGAACTGCGCGAAGCCTCTTAAAAAGAGTCTGGATTTCGGTCTTGTTCGGCTCCGCCGCCATTTTCTCTCCTTCCCAGACAGAACCGCGGCTGACGGGTCCCGCCGCGGGCCAATCCACGGCGGGGAGGGCGGGCTCACAAGGCCGGCCTCAGCGGTGCCCGGGCCAGCCGAGGGGTGGGGTGATTGGAGTCCGATCTGGACCAATGGGCAGCCGGCGGGACGGGGGCGGCGACGACAACCGCGGCCGCAAGAATCAACGCCGCGCCGGGCCAATCCGCAGCCGGGGCGGGGCGACGGCGCGCGGACCGGCCCAAACCTCCTCGCGCGCGTAGTACCCTTCCCCCCGCCCCTCCCACGCCGCAACCCCCAGGTGGAGTCGCACCCACGCCGCGCAGGCTGCGGGAGGCTGGGGGCGGGGACCCCCACTCCAGCCAATTACAGATCGATGAATAAGAATTAGGCTGCCCAAACACTCCTCGTCCCTCCGGCCCGAACGGGCAGACGCATTGGCCCGCGTCTCGCCCAGCCTTCAGCCGTTCTCGGCTCACAGCAAGCCTGACAGCGAGTCCCCTCCACTCCAGATTAGTATCTCGAAGTTCCAGAGCAGGTACCAAGCAGGCAAACCCTTTTCCAACCCCGGCCCCATAACAGACGCTAGGCCTCTCTCTAGATGCCCTCTGGTGGCCTGGCAAGGGTGTCCTATCAAAAAAATGCACATGAGCCCGACAGTGGTGTTTTTGTTTTTGTGTGTGGGTGTGTGTCAAGTTTTAATACACGCTAGAACAAGCCGCAAGAGGGTGCTGCAGGCCGGAACTACACTCACCCCAAGCCCACCCCAGGAACCCCAAAGCAGAGGTCAGGAACTGAGTCCACAGCTCCTGGGGAGGCCCAGGCACCCCTGAACGCTTCTGTCACCTCTGACCTCCCATCTTGCCCTCAGCCTAGACTCGTCCCTTCCCTACCAGTCCCTTCCCTAGACAAAGGCCCCTCCCCTCCCTGGGTCCCAGGACTTCCTCCCTCAAGGGACAGAGGAGCAGCCGGAGAGCGACGGTTCAGGGCCCTGAGGGTCCGGCTCTCCAGGAGAAGCTGGGCTCTGACCCAGGGTGGGTAAACGTCGCAGAAGGGCTGTCAGGACACTCAGGCGCCCACACACTCCACGTAGTTGGCAGGGTACAGGCCAATGCGGCCACTCTGCAACTGGCCTTGGCACCAGCCCTGCTCGTCCTCCTCACTCATCTTCAGCAGCTCCTCCCCTGGGGGAAAGGGGATTGGTCACTGCCAGTGGCCCTGGCCCAGGCCCTGTTCCTGCAACTGGGTCAAGGACTGAGGGGGATGGTGTGGTCCCAGAGCCCAGCTAGCAAAGACATGGCTCAGGCAGAGGCAGGTCAAGGTCAGCAAGCTGCCCCACCCCAGACCCTGAATGCAGCCACCAGGCACCAGCTATCTGGACCTGGAACAGCTGAAGGGACAGAGGACTGGCCCTTAAGAAGTGGGTATTTGGCTTCCCTTTCTGACACCCCTGCTCAGGCAGATAAGGCAGAGGCCGAAGCTAGGAAAGGGGTCCCAGGGTACCTGCTCGGAAGCTCAGCTCATCAGCTTCCTGGCCAGCGTAGTCATAGAGTGCCCTCACCCGAACCCCGGTGGCAGCCTTCCGGGGACTCTCTTCATCTGACCACTCCTCATCCTGCCCCGTGCTGGAGAGGGGAGGCAAAGGGAGCAGCTCAGAGTGCAAGGAACACGGGGCTGGAGATCTCACCCAGGATCAGGGCAAAGGCCTCCCTACCCCCAGAGGCACCTGGGAGAGTCAGGTGAGGTACTAAAGATTCTAGCTCTACCTCGCCATGCCCGACTGTGAGCAAAGAGGCAATTCCTGCCACACGCAGCTGATTTAAGGCATAAACGAGAGGGAACGTGGGAAATGCCCAGCAAATCTAAACCACTATGAGAACCAGTATCATTACAACTAAGTAGGCCCTCAGGTCCCTGGCACCAATTTTCAACCCATTTCAGGTGTGAAAGAAATGAAACCAAGGAGAAAGGAAAGGAGGGCGGGAGGCAGAGCTGTTTCTTTGCCACAGCCGCGCTCCTGGCTCTCACCCTGGGGACCCCGGGGACTGGGGTGGGGGTGCGGTGCCATCTCTTGTAGGCACAATGCTGGTCAGGGTAACCTCATCAGGGCTCCGGCCACCCTTCTCTTTCCGGCTGATTGTCCTCTGTGTGTCCAAGGACCACTCCTGTGGGGACAGTGCTTACAGTCAGGTGGGGCCATCTGAACCACCTTCACTTACTTCATCCCTAGCCCCGGCCAAGCTGAGTGGGAGCCCATCCCACCTCCCATCCCCACCCCGCCTGGAACACATGCCTCGAACTGTGGCCAGTTCATAGCCATGCCTGGCCCGTGGGTGCTGCGCCACCAGCGCAGATCCTCTTCGTCACTGGCTGCCTCAATGCCCTGGTGCAAGTCGCGGTGGAGTTCATGGAACCTATGACCCAAGGCACACCCCTCAGTCTAGGAAGTCTAGACCCTGCATCCCTCAGTCCCAGCCAGGGCCTAGGGGAGATGGAGGAGACCCAGTACTACCCCAGATCTCCATGCCCACCGGGCAGTTCATACTTCTCACTGCTGGAAAGGTCCAGGTGCTGGTGTAAGGTGAGCAGCATATCCTTGAAGAAAAGAAGCCGCTGGCGCTCGGCGGCCTGGCAGGTCTCAAAGGCCTGTTCCATGTCCTCCATGTAGCGTGGAGTGTAGCGATGCAGCTCTGCCAGTGTCTGCTCATACTGAGCTTTTGTCTGGGTGGGAGAGGAGGGACCTGGTGAGAACCAGACCTTCTTCCACCCAGGACTCCACCAGTGTTTACCAGACACTGCCATAGGCTGCTAGACCCAGGGCTAGCCACTAGGGGCAATCAGTCCCAAGACCCAGCTCCTGCCCTCAAGGACCCCAGCAGCCTAACAAGGGAGGTGACATCAGGCACAGCAGATAAAAGAGTCTGGTGAGGACTGAAATGAGGTCAACCTACAGGAAAGGATGGGAGAAATCAGAAAAGGCTTCCTGGAGGAGGTGGAAACTGCAGCATCTCAGGATGGGGAGGATTTGCATATCCAGAGCTGCAGGAAAGGACACTTCGGGCAAAGGGTACTGTGCAAGGAAAAGAGCTGGAAGTTCTCAACTGCTGAAGTCATCCCAGTGCCTGAAACTCCATTTCTTTCCCTAGTAAAGCATCACCTTTTGTCAGGTTCCTCCTTTAAATGATCATCTGGAGAGAGGGTGGCAGGTGAGGAATAGGGTAATAAGGGTGCTGGGGACTGGACAAGATGTTCAGGGAGCAAGATTCATTCAGGAAGCCGTGCCCTGGGCGGGGGCCAGGGCTGGGACCTGTGGCCTGTACCTTCTCGGCCTCCTTGGCACAGCGTTCCACCCGTTCCTGCAGTTTGCGCAGCTGCTCCTGGGAGACGGCGCTGTCTGCCTTCGCGTGGCTCTCCCTCGTCTGGGCGGTCTTCTCATCCTTCCGGGCTGCGTGGTAGCTTTTCTTGGAAGCCTCAACCTGGCATGCATGGAGACCACTCTGGACCCTGGATGCCACACCTTGGCCCCCTCTATCCCTTGCAAACAACCAGGAAGGAGCCTGTCTCGGATACCTCCCCCACCCAGCCTCACCTCCTTCAGCCTCTTCAGCCAGGGCTTCTGGGCCTTGCGGAAGCCGTCCTCGGCCGCCCGGCTCTCGCGGAAGCCGCCCAGCACAGGCCGGTGGAAAGCCCCCCGCTGCCAGGCGCGCACCCGCTCACTGTCCTGCCCTTGCAGCTTCTCCCGCACCTCCAGGTGCAGCGCGCTCAGCCGCTCAGCCGCCGTGAAAAAGGCATGCCAGGCCTTCTCCAGTGTGCCATACTGGGGGCCTGCAGGGAGGGACAGGGCTTAGGCCAGGCCTGGGTACCACCCAAAATGAGCCTAGCCCCTCTCACTGGGTGCGAGGCATGGAGGCATGGGGTATGTGCATGGGGTGCAAAGGTGAATGACAACCCTGTCAGCTGGGCTTATTGAATGAGGACCATGTGCCTTATCTCACTGAATCCTTGTCTCAGCCACCATCGTGAGGACAGCGACATTGCCAACATTGAACAGGCAAAACACCAAGGACCAGAGATGTGAACTCGCCCAAAGCATTATGGCTACAACAGGAGCTGAGGGCCGGGCACAGTGGCTCACTCCTGTAATCCCAGCACTTTGGGAGGCCAAGGCGGGTGGATCACAAGGTCAGGAGATCGAGACCATCCTGGCTAACACGGTGAAACCCTGTCTCTACTAAAACTACAAAAAATTAGCTGGGCATGGTGGCGGGCGCCTGTAGTCCCAGCTACTTGGGAGGCTGAGACAGGAAAATCACTTGAACCCAAGAGGGGGAGACTGCAGTGAGCTGAGATCACGCCGCTGTACTCCAGCCTAGGTGACAGAGCGAGACTCTATCTCAAAAAAAAAGAAAAAAAAGAGGAGCTGAGATTCAAACCCATCTGTTGTGTAAACACTACACTCCATTGCCTCAAAGGAAGAGCCTGTGTGTGCCCTCGAGGAAGACAGCTTGCAGGGTGGAAAGATCCATGCTCCCAGTCAGAGGGCCTGGGCTCAACCTTCAGCACTTCCTAGCTGTGTGCCTTTAGGCAAGTCCCTTAGCCTCCCTGAGCTTCCAGTTTCTCCTCTAGAAAATGCATAAAACAGGCCCAGGCGCGGTGGCTCATGCCTGTAATCCAGGCCGGGCACGGTGGCTCACGCCTGTAATCTCAGCACTTTGGGAGGCCAAGGAGAAAGGACCGCTAGAGCCCAGGGGTTCAAAACCAGTCTGAGCAACATAGCAAAACCCTATCTCTACAAAAAATACAAAAATTAGCCAAGTGTGGTGGTCCATGCCTGTGATCCCAGCTATTGTGGTCCCAGCTATTCAGGAGGCTGAGGTGGGAGGATCAGTTGAGCCTGGGAGAGGGAGGTTGCAGTGATCCATGATTGTACCACTGCACTCCAGCCTGGTGACACAGTGAGACCCTGTCTCAAAATAAATAAATAATAAACAAAGGAAAGAAGGCCAGATGCAGTGGCTCACGCCTGTAATCCCAGCACTTGGGGAGGCTGAGGTGGATGGATTACCTGAGGTCAGGAGTTTGAGACCAGCCTGGCCAACATGGTAAAACCCCGTCTTTACTAAAAATACAAAATTAGCCAGGCGTGGTGGTGCGTGCCTGTAATCCCAGCTACTTGGGAGGCTGAAGCAGAACCACTTGAGAGGCGGAGGTTGCAGTGAGCCAACATCATGTCACTGCACTCCAGCATGGGCAACAAGTGCAAAACGTCTCAAAAAAAAAAAAAGAAGGAAAGGAAAGAAAATGGGTAAAACAACCATCTCCACAGGGTTGTTGGAACTATCAAAGTAACTCATGAGCATCCTTTATAAACTTTAATAACACCACAGCCATGAGGATGACCAGGAGGATCTTCCCTTTCTAAGGGAGGGTAGACGTGGAGGCCTCAAACTTCCCACGAGACGTGCAAAAAGAAGCTGGCCCGACAGTCCTGCACTCAGCTGCCCTCTGCCCCCTGCGAGGGCCTGGCTCACCCTTCTCCACGGTCCCCCTCCACTTTCGGGCCCAGTCAGCCAACTGCTGGGCATAAGCCTTCTCGATGCGGGCGCGCTCCTGGAAGCAGCTGACCAGGTCCCCGCACAGCCGGTGCCCGTCCTCCACCCGCTGTACCGTGCGCCTGTAGTTGCCAGCCTGGGCATACAGGAAAAGGGTGTCGTCACCAGGGAGAAGCTTCCTTTGGGGCTGGGGCTGTCAGTTGGGCTCCTCCCCTAGACAAGTAGCTGAGCCCAGGACCCAGCTGCTCACCTCCCAGAAACTGCCCCCTAAGGCCTCCCCTCCAGCGTCCTCTTCTGGAGCCATGGTGTCCCCGCAGCACGGAATGGTGGCGGATTTGGGGCTGTGGAGGGCAGAGGGGTAAGCAGGAAAGCTGGACATTATGTTTCTGGGGATAGGAAAAGACCCTCTCTATACCTGGGCCTCGCCCCACTGCCATCCCCACCACCCAAGGAGTCATCAGGGCTAGGACTTAGCAGGCAGGGTGCTGAAGACCCTAAGAAGGGCCAGGATGGGTGAGGATGGAGTCTCAAAGCTCTTCCTCTCACTGCTCTGCCCTTCCCCCCCCGCCCCCCCACATACCTGGGGCCTAGAGATCACTTCAAGGACCCGGGTGTCCAACTCTCAATGCTGCCACTGTGACTCTGCCTTGAAGGAGAACAGAGCGGGGGTGAGGGTGGGGGCCTAGAGCGTCCAGGGCGGTGCCCGGCACCCCCAATATAGCAACTGCTGTCAGAAGCGCCAGATTCCAGGGAGGAGAATGCCAGGCAGGTCACACGATCCAGCCAGGGATTAAATGGCAGGCGGGGGTGGGCGGTGGGCAGAAGGCCCCACTCCCCCAACTGCCGATGAGAGGACTCCTGCCCAGGCTAGGGCCTCTGTTGCCTTCCCTTGAGTGACAAGACGACCCTGTTACCCAAGAGGCCAAGTCAGAGGGTGCCTGGCCACATCCCAGTAGCTCCCTGTACTGAGGAGGGCACGAAGGGAACCAAGAGGCCTGGCTTCTGTCTTGGCCAGGAAGCCCGAACAAGTGTATGTAACTGTCTCCTCCTAAGGAGGCCCCAGCTCCCTCTAAGATGGAACTCCTCTGTGTGCTCAGCTGCCATGCCAGGGCTGGTGTGAAACTCAAACCAAGCAACGCACCAGAAATACGAGGGGCCCTGCAGTCACGGAAGATACTCATCTCACTCCACACATCCACTGAGGGCCCGCAAGGCTCCGTGGGGAACACACAACCCGGGCCTGCCCTCCAAAGGCCTGGCGTCCAGGGCAGCATGGGGAAGTGAGAAGCGATGGCCAGCTATAAGAATGTCCCCCAGGCTGGGTGTGGTGGCTCACGCCTGTAATCTCAGCACTTTGGGAGACTGAGGTGGGTGGATCACCTGAGGTCAGGAGTTCCAGACCAGCTTGGCCAACATGGAGGAACCTCGTCTCTACTAAAAATATAAAAATTAGCCAGGCGTGGTGGCGGGAACCTGTAGTCCCAGCTACTTAGGAGGCTGAGGCATGAGAATCACTTGAACCTAGGAGGCGGAGGTTGCGGTGAGCAGAGATTATACCACCGCCTGGGCAACAGAGTGAGACTGTCTCAAAAAAAAAAAAAAGTTCCCTAGAATCGCAGAGGACGGCAAGCCAATTCCAACCCCAGAGCCATGGCCCCAGGGACTCAAGGACACAGTGGCATGTGGCTGCTCCCCTCCTGCCTCTGGGCAGGGTCTCAGCTGTCCCCAGCACTGACTGACTCACAGACCCTAGAAGGAAATCGCTTCCTCTCTGAGCAGGCCCAAGGGACACAGCCAGACCCAGGAGGACAGTGTGCGCCCTTTGTCCCCAAAGCAGGGCGCTGTCACAGCGCTTCCTCCAAACTCATGCACCTCTGCTCCTCCTTCAAACCTCCAATTAAGGCATCTTCTCCTCAGTCACTTCCCCTGTTTCTCTGTCCTTGCTCCTGTAGCCCCGGGTGACCCTTCAGCCGGGGTGTATAACCCATGGAGTTGTGGCTGACAGGACGGTGTCTATCTTCAGTCACCGACAGAGGCTTCTGGGATTCTGATTTGTGTGTCCCCACGCGCTGGAATCAGCAATAATTAGTTAAGTGAGAAAACAAGCGATGTCCACCTGGAGCGCAGGAAACGTGCCCGCTCCAGCAGCTGTGGGAATGCTTGGTCCAAGTGGGCTTCCCCCTCTGCTAACAGGAGACAGAGCTAGGGGCTCCGCGGAGACCCAGGCAATGGAGGTGCCCACCAGGGGCCTCACAAGCTCGTCACTTGGTTCCCTCTGCAGTGTGTCCTGTCTGCCCAGAAAGGACCTGACAGGGCGATGAAGAGAAAGAGAGCTGCCGCCATGAATCACAGGGCTCTGGAGCCGCCCCAGTCCAGCCTCAGGAGCCTGGGGCCCCTTGCCTGTTCCAGCCTCCGAGTTCCCTGCTCCCCAGAGAGCTGCCCCCCACCCCTTCCCTCTCTCTGGCCCCAGAACAGAGCAAGCTGTGTGTACCGGGCTGGCACAGCTCCCTCCGGCCTCCCAGAGCAAACACAGGCCCAAGCCCCGGGTGCAGCCAGGCCCCATAGCCCCAGCCTGACCTCTCAGCAAGCAAGCAAGGAGGGCTTGCACCTTGGCCCCCATTGAGCAGGTTGGCACCCTGTGCCTCCTGAGCTCAGCAGAGACCCAAATCAGTCCCCACCGCAGGCAAGAGCTCAGAAAGCAGGTAATGCAATCTTCCCAGCCCCGGGAGCCAGCACGTTCGGCTCCGAGAGGTCTTCCTGGGCTTGGCAGGGTCTCCTTGCAGCTGCACGGGCCAAGGTAGGAAGTCCCTGGTTCAGGGAAGACCCAGTCTCCCTACCTGAGGCCTGAAGGTACCCGGCCCCAGACCAGCCCCAACCCCTTCCAGAAGCTGGGGGCTTGCCCCTGGGAGGGAGCTCAGCCATTCTGCCTGGCCCATCCCTGGAACCTGAGTCACAGGCTGCGCCCAAGGGCTTCTTTCCCGGGCAGCCCCTCCCGGTGCGCCCGCAGCTCTAGGATTTGAGGACAGAGCGGGGGGGAGGGGAGGGGGCGTCAGTAGGCTGGTCCGAAGAGGGACAGCGAGGTTAGAGGGGCTGGAACCAGAAGCCAGAGCCAGCCAGGAGATCAGGAGGCTGGGGGAGGGGGTGGCGCAGCCAAAGCGGGAGGAGGCAGGGCCAGGGAGGGGCATAACAAAGGGGCACTTTTGGAAACCCGACCTGCCGGCCGGGGTGCCTGCTTCCAGATGACGCACTCCGAACCCCAGCCTCCACTCCAGAGCTTGGCGCCCAGAGGCTACGCGCCTCTGGCCTCAACCCTTATGGACCGCGCCCCTCGACAGGACCCCTTGCCGCCCGGAGCTGCATAACTCGGAGCCCGTGGAGCCACGCGGAGCGGCAGAGCCAGGCCTAGCCACCGAAGCTCTAGGACTTCTTGGCCAAACTTGTTGAACTTGGTCTTGGCGGGGGTGGGGCCACTGATCACCGCCAAGGGGAGGGGACGCCCCCTGGCTGGGCCGGCCTTGCCGTGGGCTCCAGATGGTGGCCCCGGGCAGCGGACCCAGGAATCGGGGCTTACTGCACAGGGCGAGGGATCGCCAGGGAGCGAGGACCCTCTGGGGCCTCGGGGCGGGCGCGAGGCGAGCGGACGGGGGCCCTCGAGGGGCCCCTGAAGACGGCTCAGCCCTCCAGCGCCGGCGCCCCCTCCCCCGGGCGGCCTGCGGAATTGCGGAGCCCGCGGCGCCGCAGATGGGACGGCCCCTCGGCGCGGCTACGGCCCTTCCCGTCGGCACGCAGAGCGGGGTGGCCGGGGGCTCCCTGGGCGGGAGTCGGCTCCATTGCAAACTTCAGAAGCCGGAGCAGGAGAGGGCGGGCTCGAGCCACGGCACCCGCCGCCGCCTACCCGCGCGTCCCCTCCAGGGCACTCACCGCGTCCTCCCTGGGCCCCTCGGCGGGTGGGGGTCCGGCCACGCTCCGGCCCGAGTCCTACCGCTCCTGGGCCCGCGCCGCGGCCTCCCGGAGCGCGCCGGGCCCTCCCCCGGGAAGCCCGGCCCCCGGCCCCGCCCCTCTCCTGGCCGCCGCTGCCTCAACCCCACGCGGCCGGGCAGCGGGGCTGCAGGCATCGCGGCGACCAGCGGCTCTTGTGGCGCGGGTCGAGGTTTCTCTGCTTCGCCCGTGTGCGGAGTGCCTGGGCGGGCTCCCCAGGGTTGCGCCCCGGTGCCGCAGGGAGCCAGATTTCGGCTTTGCCTCTCCCGGACCGTTGCAGAGCCTGGGAGACCCGAGGGAGCAAGAAGGGACCGGGCCGGCACGGGCAGCCTTGGAGAGGGGCCGGGGAAATTACACTGCCTTACATTTTTAGCTGCACGCTTGTTTAGAAATTGGCTCAGGCGAGGCTCACAACCACCCCTTGTAAGCATTAGGATTCCCACTGTACAGATGCAAAAACTGAGGCTCGGGGGCTTTTCAGAGGCTTGCCCAAGATTTCCCTCTAGTCAGGCAGGGCTGGGACTCCAAAACCGTGCCCTACCGTTCCACAGCTGCCCTGCTAATCTGGGGCGCCTTCTAAGGCCTGAGACGAACACGCGGTGGGGGTGGGACAAAAAGGCCTAAGCTCCTCCCCCTCCGAGTTCTTATTTCCAGATTTTGTACCACGATTCATTCTTACCCTTCGCCCCTCCACCCCCTTTATCAGTCTGGTACATTTTTCCATATCGCCACGATGCCACCCCACGCTAAATAAATCCCTTCTCCCTCCTCTCTCCCTACTTCCCTCTCCCCGCTTTCCCCCGGGGGTGAGATTTTGCAGAGCGGCTCCGTCTGTTATTTATATCCACTGGAGCGGTCCAAGAATGTTCCGAAGCTGACCTAATCGCCACCTGCTCGGCCTCTCCGCCCCTCCCACTCTCTCCTGGGCCCGGTGACCCAGCGGCGGTGCCCTGAGCCTTGAAGACCAGGGGGAGCGCGGACCAACGGGGTCGAACGACCGGGCGCAGAAGGTCCCGGGCGCGCAGAATCGCAGCGGGTCGGAGAGCCCCGGCGCTCTCAGAGGAGTGCGCCCCCAGGGACGCGGCTCTGAGCCCTGGGAAGCTGAGGCGCCTGGCTGCGCCCTCTGAAGCTCGTACTTTTCCTCCCACCCCCAGCTCCCTGAAGAGTGTGAGTGCGTGCGCGCGGAGTTTTAAACGGCAGCTTTAAAAATAGCAAAATTATGTTGTTTCTAAATCCAGGAGGAATCACTGACGCGTTCTTTACGCAGATGAATCCGCTCACAAAACGAGAAAGGGACCTGGAGAAAATGAATGGGGGTAATTTTGCCTGCCGAGGGCTCACTTGCTGGGCAGTGCTAATGGAAGGGTAAAACTGCCTCCCCAAGACACCTGTGGGGCACCCAAGGCGCGCCACCTTTGGCCTGAGGATTCTGGCCGTGTTTGGCAAATCATAGCTGAGTAGTGAATCTGAAACCTGGGATGTGGTTTCTGAAACCAATTTCAACACCCAGTCTCTCTTAGGGCTTGGACAAGTCCCTTCTCTCCTTATCTCTATTTCTACCTCTATAAAACATGACAGGTGACCAGCTGACCTTCCGCTGAGCCATGAGCCCCAGCTAATTAATGATTGTAAAAAACAACTGCAGATCAGAGGAGCTGGGAAAATGGTAAATCACAGCCACAGGGTTTTGTATTCTTTAAAATCAGTTAACATCCCTCCTAGCGCCTGAAGGCCTTTAGGCACCTAGACCGAAGTGTGAAAACACAAGAATGAAATTAATTACAGGAGCCACCTATTAAAACCTCATTAAAAATAAAGTTGGCAGCCAGGCTGTGGGATCTGGGAAAGCCAGGCCATAGAGAGACTCAGAAAACAGGGCTGTTCATCAGACCACAGAGAGAAGGGGATGTGGACTGGAAAACATCTGGCTTCCCTTGGGCTCAAGTCTGGGAGCAGAAAGCAGAAATGTCGCAGCTGATCTTAATTGCCTCTGAGGTACTGTAGGGGAAAAAAACAACAAAATAAAACCCAGAGCATAGGGGGCTGCTTCTAAGCTGAAAGTAGACAGACATGCCTTTGGAAAGCCAGCTCCAAGCTAATGCTACCCCCAGGGCTCCCATTCTGCGCTCTATGGCCAGAGCCCTTAACATTCACACTGCTCCATCAGTGCTGTCCTCAACCCAGAGTTCAAGATGAGATGTCAGTGGACAGAGGGTTGCATAAAGACAGAAATCTGGTCGGGCGCGGTGGCCCACGCCTGTAATCCCAGCATTTTGGGAGGCCGAGGCGGGTGGATCATCTGAGGTCAGGAGTTTGAGACCAGCCTGGCCAACATGGTGAAACCCCATCTCTATTAAAAATACAAAAATTAGCTGGGCATGGTGGCGGGTGCCTGTAATCCCAGCTACTCAGGAGGCTGAGGCAGGAGAATCGCTTGAACCTGGGAGGTGGAGGTTGCAGTGAGCTGAGATCGTGCCATTGCACTCCAGCCTGGGCGACAAGAACAAAACTCCATCTCAAAAAGAAAAAGAAAAAAAATGACAGAAATCTAAGGCTGGGCACAGTGGCTCACGCCTGTAATGCCAGCACTTTGTGAGGCTGAGGCAGGTGGATCACCTGAGGTCAGGAGTTCAAGACCAGCCTGGCCAATAATGAAACCCCATCTCTACTAAAAACACAAAAAAACTAGCAGGCGTGGTGGTGGACGCCTGTAGTCCCAGCTACTTGGGAGGCTGAGACAGGAGCATTGCTTGAATCCGGGAGGCTTAGGTAGCTGAGATTGCGCCACTGCTCTCCAGCCTGGTCGAAGGAAACTTTCTCTCAAAAAGAAAAAAAGACAAATCTAGCAAGGCATTTGGCTCAGGGTACCAATGGGCAGATTGGTCCATAGCCAGATTTCACACCACTCACAGACTCACCTTGAGTTTCTGGAATGTCCTAACCACTGTGCCTTCATTTGTTTATTTATGCATTCATTCACCCAGCCAAGAAAACACTTGAGTTTTTACTCCATGCTAAGGCTATGCTAGGAATGTTGGGAGTACAAAGTTAAATAAGGCAGAGTCCAAGTGTACCGTAATGATGCAAGGCAGATAGGAAGTATTGAGGGAAAACAGGCAGAAGGGACGGCCTTTCACAGGACATGACACTGATAGGTCTTGATGAGTAGGAATTAGTCATGTGGACAGGCATTCTAGGCAGGAGCTTCAGGGTGTGCCAAGCCCCAGGGGTGTTACCATATGACTTTGTGACCTAGCAATTCTACTTTTTGGTATTTACCCTGGACGAACATGTACAAATGCAGAAAGAGGTACAACGATGTTTGCATATAGTACTGTTTGCAACAGGGGAGAACTGAAAACAAATGTTCATCATGAAGGCAATAGTTGAACAACCTAAAGTTCATTCATGCTGTGGATTACTCTGCAAAAACTCAAGAACAACCTAGAGGCAGGAGTTCGAGACCAGCCTGGCCAACAAAGTGAAACCCCTTCTCTACTAAAAATACAAAAATTAGCCAGGTGTGGTGGCGTGTGCCTTTAGTCCCAGCTACTTGGGAAGCTGAGACAGGAGAATCGCTTGAACCCAGGAGGCGGAGGTTGCAGTGAGCTGAGATTGCGCCATTGCACTCCAGCCTGGGAAGCGAGAGCAAAACTCCATCTCAAACAAAAACAAACCAAAAAAAAAAAAAAAAAAAAAGAACAAGGTAGAGAGAGACATATTCTTTTTTTTTTTTTTTTTTTCGAGACGGCGTCTTGCTCTGTCGCCCAGGCTGGAGTGTAATGGCGCAATCTCAGCTCACTGCAACCTCCACCTCCCGGGTTCAAGCGATTCTCCTGCCTCAGCCTCCTGAGTAGCTGGGATTACAGGCACGTGCCACCACGCCTGGCTAATTTTTGTATTTTTAGTAGAGACGGGGTTTCACCATGTTGGTCAGGCTGGGCTCAAACTCCTGACCTCATGATCCACCCGCCTTGGCCTCCCAAACTGCTGGGACTACAGACATGAGCCACCGCACCCAGCCAAGAGATGTATTCTTATAAGAAGACCTCCAAGATGATGTCAAGGGAAAAAAGCAAAATGCAAAACACACTAAATCTTCACAGAAAATATACATCATACTGATTTTGGCGTTTATCTTTAGGCAGAGGTCTAGAATTGGTAAGGGACATTTTTGTAATGTTAGAAAATTTACAATGAGAATGTACCTATGTGTAAATTATGTAACTAAAATTAAAAACTGGGGGGTGGGCGAGTGGGTATTTGTATCTAAAATAGTGCTGTCCAATTCTTTTCTGCAGTGGTGGGAATGTTCTATAGCTGTGCTGGCCAATATGATAGCCACTAGTAGCATGAGACTGTTGAGCACTTGAAATGTGGCTATTGAAAACATAAACTTGCCAGGTGCAGTGGCTCACGCCTGTAATCCCAGCACTTCGGGAGGCCGAGGTGGGTGGATCACCTGAGGCTGGGAGTTCAAGACCAGCCTGACCAACATGGAGAAACCCCATCTCTACTAAAAATACAAAATTAGCCGG
Organism: Pan troglodytes; assembly: GCF_028858775.2. Classification (NCBI taxonomy): domain Eukaryota; kingdom Metazoa; phylum Chordata; class Mammalia; order Primates; family Hominidae; genus Pan; species Pan troglodytes. The sequence continues at coordinate 51,203,855 of NC_072407.2, forward strand.
GCGTGGTGGCTCATGCCTGTAATCCCAGCTACTCAGGAGGCTGAGGCAGGAGAATTGCTTGAACCTGGGAGGCGGAGGTTGTAGTGAGCTGGGATTGCTCCATTGCACTCCAGCCTGGGCAACAAGAGCGAAACTCCATCTCAAAAAAAAAAGAGAAAACATAAACTTTTAATTAAAAAAAAATTTTTTTTAACAACTGGTAATCAGTTTATTAAAATTGTTGACTTAAGCATCTGCAATGGTGACTTCCACCTCAACTCCTGGCTCAATACTGATGGAAGTAATCTGCTTAACAATCTCAGAAGGACTGTGCAAGTCAATGAGTCGCTGGTGGATTCTCATCTGGAAACGATCCCATGTCTTAGAACCTTCACCACAAGGGGTTTTTCTCGTAGTGATTCTCAAAGTCTTGGTAAGCATTCGAACTGGTCCTTTCACTTTGAGATTCTTTTCCTTTGCGCCTCTGATCAAGTCAGCACACACCTTTTCCAGGGATTTTATGTTGCGGCTTGTTAGGGTGATTCGAATTCAGTGAATCGCCACCTCCGGCTCCACGGGTGTTTTTCCGGTATCCTTAAAAGCCATGGCTGCTGCGTGGCTTCCTGACCGACTTTTTCCTCAGCGAGAGTGAACAGCAGTGAGTCAGGAGCAGGAGCGTGCGGACGAGAGACTCACAGCACCTACGACCGCGTCTTCCTCCAATTTAAAAATTTTGAAATTAGGCCAGGCGTGGTGGCTCATGCCTGTAATCCCAGCACTTTGGGAGGCCGAGGCAGGAGGACCACTTTAGGTCAGGAGTTCGAGACCAGCCTGGCCAAGATGGTGAAACCACGTCTCTACTAAAAATACAAAAATTAGCCTGGCATGGTGGTATGCACCTATAGTCCCAGCTACTCAGGGCAGGGCTGAGGCAGGCGAATTGCTTGAACTCAGGAGGCAGAGGTTATAGTGAGCCAAGATTGTACCACTGCAGTCCAGCCTGGATGACAGAGCGAGACTCTATGTCAAAAAAAAAAAAGAAAAATTAGCTGAGTGTCGTGGCACATACCTGTAGTGCCAGCTACTGAGGAGGCTGAGGTCACCAGAGCCTGAGAGGTCAAGGCTGCAGTGAGCCGTGATTGGGCCACTGCACTCCAGCCTGGGCAACAGAGTGGGATCCTGTCACACACACACACAAAAAAATTAACAACTACATGTGAGTAGTGGCTACTGTATTGGACTGTGCAGGTCTCGAATCTCTAGAATAATGAGGTCATGATGGGGTGGAGGTATCAGAGGCATTTGAACCAGAGAGACTCCAGCTTGAATAGGGGCTGGGTAAAATAAGGCTCAGACCTACTGGGCTGCATTCCAAGGAGGTTAGGCATGCTGAGTCCAGCTGATAAAAGGATGCGATAAAGAAGCTGGCCAAAACCTACCAAAACCAATATGGCAATGTGACCTCTGGTCGTCCTCACTACTCATTATACGCTAAATCTAATACATTAGCATGCTAAAAGACACTCCTACCAGTGCCAGGACAGTCTACGGATGCCATGGCAATGTCAGAAATTTACTCTATATAGTCTAAAAAAGGGAGAAACCCACAGTTCCGGGAATTGCCCACCCCTTGACCAGAAAGCTCCTGAATAATCCACCCCTTGTTTAGCATATAATCAAAAAATAACTTAAGTATTCTTAGGGCCGGGCGCAGTGGCTCACGCCTGTAAACCCAGCACTTTGGGAGGCCGAGGCGGGTGGATCACGAGGTCAGGAGATCAAGACCATCCTGGCTAACAAGGCGAAACCCCGTCTCTACTAAAAATACAAAAAATTAGCCAGGCGTGGTGGCGGGCGCCTGTAGTCCCAGCTACTTGGGAGGCTGAGGCAGGAGAATGGGGTGAACCCAGGAGGCAGAGCTTGCAGTGAGCCGAGATAGCGCCACTGCAGTCCAGCCTGGGCGACAGAGCAAGACTCCGTCTCAAAAAAAAAAAAAAAGGTATTCTTAGGTGAGCAGCCCTTGCTGCTGCTCTGCCTGTGGAGTAGCTTTTTTTTTTTTTTTTTTGAGACAGAGTCTTATTCTGTCACCCAGGCTGGAGTACAGTGGTGCGATCTCAGCTCACTGCAACCTCTGCCTTCTGGGTTCAAGTGATCCTCCTGCCTCAGCCACCAAAGTAGTTGAGATTACAGGTGTGCATCACCATGCCTGGCTAATTTTTGTATTTTTGTAGAGACGGGTTATTGCCATGTTGGCCAGGCTGGTCTCAAACTCCTGACCTCAGGTGATCCACTTGCCTCAGCCTCCCAAAGTGCTGAGATTACAGGCATAAGCCACCGTTCCTGGCCAGAGTAGCCATGCTTTATTCCTTTGCTTTCTTAATAAACTTGCTCTCACTTTATTCTATGGATTCGCCTCAAATTCTTTCTTTCACCAGACCCAAGAACCCTCTCCTGGGGTCTGGATCAGGACACCTTTCTGGTAACAGAAGCAGATGGAAGATGAAGCTGGAAAGATAGGTTGGGATTGGATGGTGAAGATTTGCAAAGTGGGCTAGGGAATTTGGACGCTACCCTATAGGCAGTGGGAAGTGTCCATGAGAGTAGGTAGATCAGATTTCCCCTTTTATTTTATTTATTTATTTATTTATTTATTTTTTTGAGACAGAGTCTCGCTCTGTCGCCCAGGCTGGAGTGCAGTGGTGCAATCTTGGCTCACTGTAACCTCCGCCTCCCGGGTTCAAGCAATTCTCCTGCCTCAGCCTCCCGAGTAGCTGGGATTACAGATGCCTGCTACCGTGGCTAATTTTTGTATTTTTAGTAGAGACGGGGTTACATCATCTTGGCCAGGCTGGTCTTGAACTCCTGACCTTGTGATCCACCTGCCTTGGCCTCCCAAAGTGCTGGGATTACAGGCATGAGCCACGGCGCCCAGCCAGATTTCCCCTTTTTAATGATAACTCTGGCCACCCTGCCGAGAGTAGATCAGAGCCGGCTGAGTGCTGCAGGCAGGGCTGTCTCCTCTGAAGGCTGCTTTGTGAGTTTCCCTCCGTGGCCTCTGGACATTGCCCCGGGATTCCTGACAGGCAGCTGAGTAAAGTATTCTAATTTCACAGCTATGTTTTTCAGAGCTCAGGCAGTCCCGTGTAAAGACTGGTCCCAGTTATTGAGAGCAGTTAACCTCAGTGCGGCAGGCTGTTTGTAGGTTACCAAGGCAGACCGATGGCACTCGGGTGAAAATGAATCGCAGGTTTCAACAGTGCAGCCTATAGAGAAAGTTTCTCCAGGGTCAGGAAGTTACCCTATTAAAAAAAAAAAAAAATGAAGTTACCCTATATAGTCTAAAAAGGGGAGGAACCGGTAGTTCCGGGAATCTGCCATTGCCCCAGGCAGATTATTTAGCTGGTCCCCGCCTCAGCAGGAAACACCCCAGGAGTTGCCATTGTGTACTCCGGGTTTCAGCTCTGTAGGCCGGGAGGCTCCTGCTCCAGAAGCCTACCCTGGTGCACTTGGGCACCCATTGTGTGACCAACACCAGGCTGGGTGCTCAGTCCTTAATTCGAAGAAAGCAGGCCAGGTGCGGTGGCTCACGCCTGTAATACAAGAATTGGGGGAGGCCAAGGAGGGTGGATCACTTGAGGTCAAGAGTTCAAGACCAGCCTGACCAACATGGTGAAACCCTGTCTCTACTGAAAATACAAAAATTAACCAGGCGTAGTGGCGCACGCCTGTAGTCCCTGCTACTCAGGAGACTGAGGCAGGAGAATTGCTTGAACCGGGGAGGCAGAGGTTGCAGTGAGCTGAGATGGCGCCACTACACTCCAGCCTGGGTGACAGAGCGAGACTCCATCTCAAGACAAAAAAAGAAAGCAGACAAGATGCCAACTTCATGGAATTTTCCACTGAAATCAAATAAAGGTCCAAAAACATCATTACCAATTGTCATGAGTGTTTGAAGGAAAAAAAAAAGGGACAGTGTGCTGGAAGAGGATAGTGGGAGTGTGGCTTCAGGGAGTTTAAGCCTCCACCCAAAAAGACCCAGAAGACAAATGGAAGTTAAGAAGGTGAAGAGGGGACCTAGGGAACGGCATTCCAGGCGGAACAACTGAAGACTGATGTATGAAAAGGTCCTTACATGAGAACTTGACCTTCCAGGTCAGAAGGGTGGCGTGGGCAGGGCACGGTGAATGAGCGGGTGAGAGGCCTAGAATGAGGTGGGAGAGGCAGGCAGCACCCAGACACTACCAGGCTTTGTGAGTTCTGTTCCGAGTGCAAGAGGGGGCCCTTGGAGGGATTTAAGCAGAGGAGGGAACTGAATGGCCTTTTTGGATGTTGCATGAGGAATGGATTAGAGCAAGGAATTAGCAAACCATGGCCTATATGGCCCACAGCTAAGAGTGGTTTTTACTTTTTCTCTTTTTTTTTTACTTTTATTTATTATTATTATTATTATTATTTTATTATACTTTAAGTTCTAGGGTACATGTGCACAACGTGCAGGTTTGTTACATATGTATATATGTGCCATGTTGGTGTGCTGCACCCTTTCTTTTTTTTCTACAGAGACAAGGTCTCCCTGTGTTCCTCAGGCTGGTCTTGAACTCCTGGGCTCAAGTGATCCTCCTGCCTTGGCTCCCCAAAGTGTTGGGATGTCAGGCGTGAGCCATTGCACTGGGCCGGTTTTTACCGTTTTAAATTGATGAAAAAAATAATAAAAAGAAGACTATTTTGTGACGCACAAAGGTTATAGGAAATTCAAATTTTGGCATCTACAAATAAAGTTGGATTGGAACACAGCCACACTCATTTATTTATAAATTGCCTTTGGCTGTTTTCACACCACAATGGTAGAGTTAGTACCGTAGGTGCGACAGAAATCATATGGCTCAGACAGCCTAAAATATTTACTATCTGCCCCTTACACAAAAACTGGCCTGACTCATGGATTAGAAAGAGAGAAAAAGCAGGGAAATCCAATTAAGAAGTATCTGCGGTAGATGGTACAGGGGTCAGATGACCACAGAAGATGAACAGGGTGGCTTGTTCCAGGGTGGTAGCCATGGAGGTATGAGATATGCATGGGGCCGGGCAAGGTGGCTCATGCCTGTAATCTCAGCACTTTGGGAGGCCAAGGAGGGCGGATCACCTGAGGTCAGGAGTTTGACACCAGCCTGACCAACATGGTGAAACCCCGTCTCTACTAAAAATAAAAAAATTAGCCTGTAATCCCAACACTTTGGGAGGCCGAGGTGGCTGGATCACCTGAGGTTGGGTGTAATCCCAGCTACTCAGGAGGCTGAGGCAGGAGAATCACTTGAACTGGGGAGGCGGAGGTTGCAGTGAGCTGAGATTGCACCGTTGCACACCAGCCTGGGCGACAAAGCAAGACTCCGTCTCAAAAAACAAACAAACAAACAAACAAACAAAATCATCACTCATGTCAGAACACAGGCAAAAATATGAACATGGTCCAGAACACAAAAATGACCAAATATCTCCCTATTTTAGCCAATGTGATTCACTGCAGCTGCTTTGCCAATCACAACTTTAGTTTTGCTTCTTTCCTCCCACCTTATAGATAACATTAATTAAGGTACAGGATGCGGGAGGACAAAAAAACTTCCTTTTACCCTCTTAGGTTCTGTAGCTGAGTGTAAGAATTAAACTGGCTGGGCCAGGCACGGTGGCTCATGCTTGTAATCCCAGCACTTTGGGAGGCTGAGGTGGGTGGATCACCTGAGGTCAGGAGTTCGAGACCAGCCTGGCCAACATCGTGAAAACAAAAATTAGCCAGGCGTGGTGGGGCGTGCCTGTAATTCCAGCTACTCGGGAGGTGGAGACAGGAGTATTGCTTGAACCCAGGAGGCGGAGGTTGCAGTGAGCCGAGATTGCACTACTGCACTCCAGCCTGGGTGACAGAGTGAGACTCCGTCTCAAAAAAAAAAAAAAGAATTAAACTGGCCATGTGTGGTGGCTCATACCTGTAATCCCAGCACTTTGGGAGGCTGAGGCGGGAGGCTTGAGCCTAGGAGTTCAAGACTAGCTGGGCAACATAGTGAGACCTTATCTCCACAAAAATAATTTAAAAATTAGCCGATGGTGGCACAAGCCTGTGGTCCCAGATATTTGGGAGGCTGAGGTGGGAGGATCGTTTGAGCCTGGAAGGCTGAGGCAGCAGTGAGCTGACTGTGCCATGGCATTCCAGCCTGGGAGACTGAGACCCTGTCTTTAAAAAAAAAAAAAAAGAAAGAAAGAAAAGAGAAAAAAAAAACCTGATGTAAGACAAATATACAGAAGAAAGGCATACAATTTTTTTTTTTTTTTTTAGATGGAGTCTTGCTCTGTTGCCCAGGCTGGAGTGCAGTGGCATCATATCGGCTCACTGCAACCTCTGCCTCCCGGGTTTGAGCGATTCTCGTGCCTCAGCCTCCTGAGTAGCTGGGACTACAGGAGAGTGTCACCACGCCGGGCTAATTTTTTGTATTTTTAGTAGAAACTGGGTTTCACTGTGTTGGCCAGGATGGTCTTGATCTCCTGACCTCGTGATCTGCCCGCCTCAGCCTCCCAAAGTGCTGGGATTACAAGTGTGAGCCACCATGGCCAACCAGGCATACAAATTTTATTTAATATTTTTGCGTGTACATGGGAGACTTCAGAAAGAAAATGAAGACCCAAAGAAGCTGTTAGGCTCAAAAGCTTATATACCCTTACCTTTTTACACAAAGAACAATCAATTGTGGGCCGGGAACCATGTCTCACATCTGTAATCCCAGCACTTTGGGAGGCGAGGGGGCAGATCACCTGAGGTCAGGAGTTCAAGACCAGCCTGGCCAACATGGTGAAACCTGGTCTCTACAAAAATACAAAAATTAGCCGGGCATGATGGCATGTGCCTGTAATCCCAGCTACTTGGGAGGCTGAGGCAGGAGACTTGCTTGAACCCGGGAGGCAGAGGTTGCAGTGAGCCAAGATTGTGCCACTGCACTCCAGACTGGGTGACAGAGGGAGACTGTCTCAAAAAAAAAAAAGAAAAGAAAAAAGAACAGTCAGTTGTTCACAACTGGGCACAGTGGGGATGTGACAAGACAAAGAGGCTTGAACTAGGGGCAGTAAATTGTGAGACAGTGACTAGGAAATAGATGGAGGAAAGTAATGGAAGATAAGGCTTATTTTAGTAGGTTTGTTTGTACAGATCCATTTGGGCATGGGTTCTCAGTCTCTTCCTGGTTTAGGTAAGGAAACTTTCTTATGGGAAATTTTATGACCTCTTTTAGGTAGAAAGGGAGAGGTCAGAGATCCTTTCCTGTATCTGCTGTTTCTCTTGTGCCTTCAGCCCAATATATAATCAGTATGCTAAAGTGGCATATTTTGGGGTGGCATGCTCTGAACCACTTCAATAACCAATCTTAAGGGGCAGGCACCATGGCTCATGCCTGTAATCCCAGCACCTTGGGAGGCCGGGGCGGGCGGATCACCTGGGGTCAGGAGTTCGAGACCAGCCTGGCCAACATGGAGAAACCCTGTCTCTACTATAAATACAAAAATTTAGCTGGGTATGGTGGCGCATGCCTGTAATCCCAGCTACTCAGGAGGCTGAGGCAGGAGAATTGCTTAAACCCAGAAGGCGGATGTTGCAGTGAGCCGAGATCATGCCACTGCACTCCAGCCTGGGCAACAAGGGCAAAATTCTGTCCCAAAAACAACAACAACAACAAAAAATTATAGTATTACCCCCACTTCCTGACAGCCTCCAATTTAAAGCAAAGCCCTGTTTCTTCGACTCTTCTCCAAATCACCCAACGCAAGTCAAATCCTATAATAAGTCCTTTCTAACACCCTCTTAGACAGATGTCCCATCATTCCCCCAGTACACATTCTCCACTGCAAACAGCAATAAACCCAAATTTCAGCTACAGGTGTGTTCCTGGTGGTGGCTGGCTGGGAACAGTGACGTTTATTGGTAGGATAGGAGGCAGCTTGAAGAGATCCTCATATTGAAGATCTTTCAAGAGTCAGAGGGGCTGGCTGGGCACAGTAGCGTGTGCCTGGAGCCCCAGCTACTCAGGAGGATGAGGCAGGAAAATCACTTGAGCCCAGGAGTTTGAGGCCAGCCTAGGCAACATAGTGAGGCCTCTCTTGCCTCTATTTCCTTTAAAAAATGTAAGAGGAGGCCAGGTACAGTGGCTCACGCCTGTAATCCCAGCACTTTGGGAGACTGAGGCAGGCGAATCACCTGAAGTCAGGAGTTCAAGACCAGAATGGCCAACATGGAAAAACCCTGTCTCTACTAAAAATACAAAAATTAGCCAGGCATGGTGGTGCACACCTGTAGTCCCAGCTACTCGGGAGGCTGAGGCAGGAGAATTGCTTAAACCTGGAAGGTGGAGGTTGCAGTGAACCAAGGTCATACCACTGCACTCCACCCTGGGTGACAGGGCCAGACTCTGTCTCAAAAAAGGAAAAAAAAGGCTGGGCGCAGTGGCTCATGCCTGTAATCCCAGCACTTCTTTGGGAGGCCGAGGCAGGTGGATCACGAGGTCAGGAGATCGAGACCATCCTGGCTAACACTGCGAAACCCCGTCTCTACTAAAAATACAAAAAAATTAGCTGGGCGTGGTGGCATGTGCCTGTAGTCCCAGCTACTTTGGGAGGCTGAGGCAGGAGAATTGCTTGAACCCAGGAGTTGGTGGTTGCAGTGAGCCCAGATCGCACCACTGCACTCCAGCCTGGGCGACAGAGTGAGAGTCTGTCTAAAAAAAAAAGGTAAGAGGGGCCAGATAAAGGGGGTGATTGGATGGCAGGCAGAAGAATCATTAATTCTACTGACATTTATTTAAAATCTACTCTCCTCCTCACTGTTTCAAAGGGAACGCTCAGCCAGGCGTGGTGGCTCATGCCTGTAATCCCAGCGCTTTGAGAGGCTGAGGCAGGAGGATCACTGGAGCCAGGAATTCAAGATTACAGTGAGCTATGATCATGCCACTGCACTCCAGCCTGGGTGACAGAGCCAGACTCCTGTCTTTTTATTTTATTTTTTCCTGCGAGACAAGGTCTCATTCTGTCACCCAGACTGCGACGCAGTGGTGCGATCTCGGCTCACTGCAACCTCCACCTTCCAGGCTCAAGTAATTGTCCCCTGTCAGCCTCCTGAGTAACTGGGACTACAGGCTTGCATATGCCCAGCTAAGTTGTTGTTGTTGTTGTTATTGTTGTAGAGACAGAGTCTCACCAAGTTGCCCAGGCGGGTCTCAAATGCCTGGGCTCAAGCAATCTGCCCACCTTGGCCTCCCAAAGTGCTAGGATTACAGGTGTAAGCCACTGTGCCCGGCCTAGACGCCTGTCTTAAAAAAAACAAAAACAAAAAAGAAATGCTGAAATGGAAAATACTCTTTGCTCCCAATGGACTGTCTCTTCTAAGAGTGGGAGACAAGTAAACCTACAACTACAATGGAACGCCATAAGCTTGCTGAGAGAAGAGGCATGGAGGGAGCGGGGGCACAGAAAAGGGTCACTTTAAGTCAGCTTAGGATGGGGTAAAGAATGAACAGTGTTGGCTGGGCACGGTGGCTTATGCCTGTAATTCCAGCACTTTGGGAGGCCGAGGCAGGCAGATCACCTGAGGTCGGGAGTTCAAGACCAGCCTGACCAGCATGGAGAAACCCTGTCTCTACTAAAAATACAAAATTAGCCGGGTGTGGTGGCACATGCCTGTAATCCCATCTACTCTGGAGGCTGAGGCAGGAGAATGGCTTGAACCTGGGAGGTGGAGGTTGCTGTGAGCCGAGATTGCGCCATTGCACTCCAGCCTGGGCAACAAGAGAGAAACTCCGTCTCAAAATAAATAAATAAATAAAAAGAATGAACAGTGTTGGCCGGGCGTGGTGACTCACACCTGTAATCCCAGCACTTTGGGAGGCCAAGATGGGTGGATCACTGGACGTCAGCAGTTTGAGACCAGCCTGGCCAACATGATGACGCCCCATCTCTACTAAAAATACAAAACTTAGGTGTGGTGAACCTGTAGTCCCAGCTACTTGGGAGGCTGAGGCAGGAGAATCACTTGAACCCGGGAGGCAGTGGTTACAGCGAGCCGAGATCGCACCACTGGACTCCAGCCTGGGCAACAGAGGAAGACCATCTCAAAAAAAAACAACAAGGTCTCAGTCTCCCTCTCCCTCTCCCTCTCCCTCTCCCCACGGTCTCCCTCTCCTCACGGTCTCCGTCTCCCTCTCCCTCTCCCCACGGTCTCCCTCTCCCCCTCCCCACGGTCTCCCTCTCCCCACGGTCTCCCTCTCCCCACGGTCTCCCTCTCCCTCTCTTTCCACGGTCTCCCTCTGATGCCGAGCCGAAGCTGGACTGTACTGCTGCCATCTCGGCTCACTGCAACCTCCCTGCCTGATTCTCCTGCCTCAGCCTGCCGAGTGCCTGCGATTGCAGGCGCGCGCCGTCACGCCTGACTGGTTTTCGTATTTTTTTGGTGGAGACGGGGTTTCGCTGTGTTGGCCGGGCTGGTCTCCAGCTCCTAACCGCGAGTGATCTGCCAGCCTCGGCCTCCAGAGGTGCCGGGATTGCAGACGGTGTCTGGTTCACTCAGTGCTCAATGGTGCCCAGGCTGGAGTGCAGTGGCGTGATCTCGGCTCGCTACAACCTCCACCTCCCAGCTGCCTGCCTTGGCCTCCCAAAGTGCCCAGAGTGCAGCCTCTGCCCGGCCGCCACCCCGTCTAGGAAGTGAGGAGCGTCTCTGCCTGGCCACCCATCGTCTGGGATGTGAGGAGCCCCTCTGTCTGGCTGCCCAGTCTGGAAAGTGAGGAGCGTCTCTGCCCGGCCGCCATCCCATCTAGGAAGTGAGGAGCGTCTCTGCCCGGCCGCCATCCCATCTAGGAAGTGAGGAGCACCTCTTCCCGGCCGCCATCCCATCTAGGAAGTTAGGAGCGTCTCTGCCCGGCCGCCCATCCTCTGAGATGTGGGGAGCGCCTCTGCCCTGCCGCCCCGTCTGGGATGTGAGGAGCGCCTCTGCCCGGCCGAGACCCCGTCTGGGAGGTGAGGAGCGTCTCTGCCCAGCTGCCCCATCTGAGAAGGGAGGAGACCCTCCGCCCGGCAACCGCCCCGTCTGAGAAGTGAGGAGCCCCTCCGCCCGGCAGCCACCCCGTCTGGGAAGTGAGGAGCGTCTCTGCCCGGCAGCCACCCTGTCCGGGAGGGAAGTGGGGGTCAGCCCCCGCCAGGCCAGCCGCCCCGTCCGGGAGGGAGGTGGGGGGGTCAGCCCCCCGCCCAGCCAGCCACCCCGTCTGGGAGGGAGGTGTGGGGTCAGCCCCCCGCCCGGCCAGCCGCCCCGTCCGGGAGGTGAGGGGCGCCTCTGCCCAGCTGCCCCTACTGGGAAGTGAGGAGCCCCTCTGCCCGGCCAGCCGCCCCGTCCGGGAGGAAGGTGGGGGGTCAGCCCCCCGCCCGGCCAGACGCCCCGTCCGGGAGGGAGGTGGGTGGGGGTCAGCCCCCCGCCCGGCCAGCCGCCCCGTCCGGGAGGGAGGTGGGGGGGGGTCAGCCCCCCGCCCGGCCAGCCGCCCCGTCCGGGAGGGAGGTGGGGGGGTCAGCCCCCCGCCCGGCCAGCCGCCTCGTCGGGGAGGTGAGGGGCGCCTCTGCCCGGCCGCCCCTACTGGGAAGTGAGGAGCCCCTCTGCCCGGCCAGCCGCCCCCTCCGGGAGGGAGGTGGGGGGGTCAGACCCCCGCCCTGCCAGCCGCCCCGTCTGGGAGGGAGGTGGGGGGGGTCAGCCCCCCGCCCGGCCAGCTGCCCCGTCCGGGAGGAAGGTGGGGGGTCAGCCCCCCGCCCGGCCAGACGCCCCGTCCGGGAGGGAGGTGGGGGGGGTCAGCCCCCCACCCGGCCAGCCGCCCCGTCCGGGAGGGAGGTGTGGGGGGGTCAGCCCCCCACCCGGCCAGCCGCCTCGTCCGGGAGGTGAGGGGCGCCTCTGCCCGGCCGCCCCTACTGGGAAGTGAGGAGCCCCTCTGCCCGGCCAGCCGCCCCCTCCGGGAGGGAGGTGGGGGGGTCAGACCCCCGCCCTGCCAGCCGCCCCGTCTGGGAGGGAGGTGGGGGGGGTCAGCCCCCTGCCCGGCCAGCCGCCCCGTCCAGGAGGTGAGGGGCGCCTCTGCCCGGCCGCCCCTACTGGGAAGTGAGGAGCCCCTCTGCCCGGCCACCACCCCGTCTGGGAGGTGTGCCCAACAGCTCATTGAGAACGGGCCATGATGACAATGGTGGTTTTGTGGAATAGAAAGCGGGGAAAGGTGGGGAAACGATTGAGAAATCGGATGGTTGCCGTGTCTGTGTGGAAAGAAGTAGACATGGGAGACTTTTCATTTTGTTCTGTACTAAGAAAAATTCTTCTGCCTTGGGGTCCTGTTGATCTGTGACCTTACCCCCCAACCCTGTGCTCTCTGAAACATGTGCTGTGTCCACTCAGGGTTAAATGGATTAAGGGCAGTGCAAGATGTGCTATGTTAAACAGATGCTTGAAGGCAGCATGCTCGTTAAGAGTCATCACCACTCCCTAATCTCAAGTACCCAGGGACACAAACACTGCGGAAGGCCTCAGGGTCCTCTGCCTAGGAAAACCAGAGACCTTTGTTCACTTGTTTATCTGCTGACCTTCCCTCCACTATTGTCCTATGACCCTGCCAAATCCCCCTCTGTGAGAAACACCCAAGAATGATCAATAAAAATAAAAATGAAAATTAAAAAGAAAACAACAACAACAACAACAAAAGAACCATGTTCGAGCAGTGGAGACCTGCCTTGCACACTCCAGTAAAGCGCTTTGTTTCAGGCTGTGCTTTGAGGCATCTTAACTAACCCCAGGTTTTACTTCGGCTCCCTTTGCTACATAGCAAAACCACTTCCTAGGGGCTTAAAGTCATTCATTCCCATCTGATGAGCCCCCAGATGCAGGGTGGACAAAAAACTTTAATACTTTTTTTTTGAGACAAGGTCTCACTTTGTTGCCCAGGCTGCAGGCTGGAGTGCAGTGGCATGATCATAGCTCACTGAAGCCTCAACCTGTCGGGCTCTGGTGATCCTCCCACCTCAGCCTCCCAGTAGCTGGGACCACAGGCGTGTGCCACCACACCCAGTTGATTTTTGTAGTTGTTGTAGAGACAGAGTTTTGCTATGTTGCCCAGGCTGGTCTCCAACTCCTGAGCTCAAGCGATCCTCCCGCCTTGGCTTCCCAAAGTGCTGGAATTACAGGTGTGAGCCACCATGCCTGACCTAACACCTACTTTTTGATGCTGCTAATCTGACAGTGAGGAGGATGGAGTGGCTCTGCTCTGCTTTCTTGCCATGGAGAGGCCTGTCATGAAGCCCTGTTTACAGACGTTTTGCTCCTGTCTGTAACACTATTTTGACATAAGGCATCACAAGGCAACTCACTGAAAAGCTGCTGGGGATAGCAAACCAAGGTCTCGGGTTCACACTGGAAGCTGGACAGACCATGAGCATGACCCTGAATAATGCCAGTTTCTTTGATCTGCAAAACAATATTTGGCTTTATTGGGGTGTTTTCTAGAACAGATAATATAGCACAGTGGGAAGAGCATTGGACTTGGGCTATGGGATTTTGGGTTCATCCTTTCAGTTTTCTAGGCTTTAGCTTCCTCATCCTAAAATGAAAGGGGAAGGATTAGACGGTCCCTCGGATCCCTTCCAGTTTTGGGACCTGTGGATTTCGTGACTTGCTGTAAAAGCAGCAGAAGCTTTCAACTCTAGGCTCCCTCTGGGAAATTTCCATCTAGTGGGATGCGTTTTCCTGGTGAAGGCTAATACACGACTCTGATTCTGTTCAAGTGGTCTGTGGATCCAAATGTTTTGCTGAGTCTGCAAAATCATCAATAATCCACATAGATGATGTGTGTGAGCTTTCCACACAGTCACTGCATCCAGTGGTTTGCAAATAACAGCCTCAAGGATTCTGCAGAACTTGCAGCAAACTGAAGATTAAATTCCTCCTCAAGGCTTGGAAACAGACTGAATACAGGCATCCAGAGTCCTTGCTGCTTGGCATCTCCAACACATATTTAAATGCCCTAACAGGAGCAAATCCATAACAGTGCTGAATGAAGGCAGGAGTCCCACACTCTGGGAGCAGCAATCAGTGTCAAAAATACAATTTTGGGCCTGGACGCGGTGGCTGATGGCTGTAATCACAGCACTTTGAGAGGCTGAGGTGGGCAGATCACTTGAGGTGAGGAGTTTGAGACCAGCCTGACCAACATGGTGAAACCCCGTCTCCATTAAAAATACAAAAATTAGGCCGGGCACAGTGGCTCATGCCTGGAATCCCAGCACTTTGGGAGGCCAAAGCGGGCGGATCACCCGAGATCAGGAGTTCAAGACCAGCCTGGCCAAAACGGTGAAACCCCGTCTCTATTAAAAATACAAAAATTAGCCAGGCATGGTGGTGAGCGCCTGTAATCCCAGCTACTCGCAAGACTGAGGCAGGAGAATCGCTTGAACCCGGGAAGCAGAGGTTGCAGTGAGCCGAGATTGTGCCACTGCACTCCAGCCTGGGCGACAGAGTGAGACTCTGTCTCAAAAAACAAAACAAACTAAAACAAAAAAAAAGAACCAAACAAAAAACAAAAAAACAACAACACAAAAATTAGCTGGGCATGGGGGCATGTGCCTGTAGTCCCAGCTACACAGTTGGCTGGGGCAGAATTGCTTGAACCCAGGAGGCAAAGGTTGCAGTGGGCTGAGATTGCGCCCCTGCACTCCAGCCTGGGCGACACAGTAATACCGTCTCGAACAAAACAAAAACAACAACTATACATACATATATATATAAATTTGGATAGTGATGGAAGTGTCAAATAGCTTCATAAATACCAAAAAAAACAAAACAAAACACACACACACACACTCAAGCCTCAAGCGGGCATGGTGTCACATGCTGTAATCCCAGCACTTTGGGAGGCCGAGACGAGTGGATCCCTTGAGGTCAGGAGTTCGAGACCAGCCTGGCCAATATGGTGAAACCCTGTCTCTACTAAAAATACAACAATTAACCAGGCGTGGTGGTGTGCCAGTAATCCCAGCTACTCAGGAGGCTGAGGCAGGAGAATTGCTTGAACCCAGGAGGCGGAGGTTGCAGTGAGCCGAGATCGCGCCACTGCACTCCAGCCTGGTTGACAGAGTGAGGCGCTGTCTCAAAAAAAAAAAAAAAAAAAAAAAAAATTAGCCCGGCGTGGTGGTCTGCGCCTGTAGTTCCAACTACTTGGGAGGCTAAGGTGGGAGGATCGATGCCCAGGAAGTTGAGGCTCCAATGAGCTGAGATCGAACTACTACACTCCAGCCTGGGTGACAGAAACCCTGCCCAAAAAAAAAAAGAAAAACCAAACCCAAGCCTCACCTCTGTCTTTATATATGGGGGATGAGACACCATCCACACACTAAATCAATATCATGTCATAAAATACCATATGTACAGAATGCCAGGTAACTTCTCTAGGCAGCCAGATTTGCACAGCAATCGCCAGAGTGCTGAAATAATATATGTGAAATGTGTAAACTGTAAAGTGTTCTGCAAACAGACATTGTGATATAATCTCCTGGTGATATGTTAGTTACTGATAAGGTCTCATGATGATGGTGAAGAAGCCCTTTGCTGTTCTCAGAAGTCCTCACTGGTTAGAAAACCATCATAGAAAGAACTGGAACTCCAGAATCAGAAAGCAGGGTTTTGAGTTCTGGTAGATCCTTCCTCTCACTGTTCTCATGCCAAAGGCCTCTTCCAAGGATGGCAAAAATCCCAAGTGGCAGAAATAAAAATGATTCTGTCTGTGTTACAGCCAAGCTAGTTCCCTATGGGTGGATGAGTCACATGTGAGCAGAGCTGGGAGAACTACATTTACATTCCTTTACATTTCCCTCTTTCCACCCTCCTTTCCACTGCCCTGTGTTGGCTCCTGTCGCTATGACAAAAAACTTGCTCAAGAAACCCCAGCTTAGTTTCTCTATGGGGAGGAAGGTGGCAAGCTACCTGGGTAGCTGTGGTTCTTGTTGGTGAAGCCCATGGCCCAGTGGGGCGGTGTCTTTGTACAAATCCACACACGTCCTCCCCTGTGCTCCAAATTGTGAGTGCACATCCCCAAAGACTTTTTTTTTTTTTTTTTTGAGACAGAGTTTTGCCCTTGTTGCCCAGGCTGGAATGCAGTGGCACGATCTCGGCTCACCACAACCTCCGCCTCCCAGGTTCAAGCAATTCTCCTGCCTCAGCCTCCTGAGTAGCTGGGATTACAAGTATGCACCACCACATCCAGGTAATTTTGTATTTTTAGTAGAGATGGGGTTTCACCATGTTGGCCAGGCTGGTCTCGGGCTCCCGACCTCAAGTGATCCACCCGCCTCGGCCTCCCAAAGTGCTGGGATTACAGGCGTGGGCCAGTGCGCCCGGCCTCCCCTTCATACTTGACTATCCCTGTGTCATAAGGACTCAGAATCTGAGGGTTTTGTCATAATTATACACAGTCTAGAAGACCAAGCCACACTTGGGTTGGCAGCATTTAAGCTGCTGGGTCATCCTGCAAGGAGGCATATTTGTGAAACTGGATGAAGAAAAAGTAGGAAAAGCTACCTACTTTTTAAGCTCAGGAAGCATTTTATAAGATTTCCAAGGCTAACAGCTGCGGCCTCCTCTAGCTCCTCTAGCTGGGTTGACTGTAGTCCCTAAAAAGATACGTCCATATCCTAATCCCCAGAACCTGTGGATGTTATTCTATGTGGAAAAAGGATCTTTTTGGATATAATTAAAGGTTTGTTTTTGGCAGGTGCAGTGGCTCATGCCTGTAATCTCAGCACTTTGGGAGGCCAAGGTGGGGGGATCACCTGAGGTCAGGAGTTCCAGGCCAGTCTGCCCAACATGATGAAACCCTGTTGCTACTAAAAATACGAAAATTAGCCGGGTGTGGTGGTGGGCGCCTGTAATCCCAGCTACTCGGGAGGCTGAGGCAGGAAAATTGCTGGAACCTGGGAGGTGGAGGTTGCAGTAAACTGAGATTGTGCCACTGCACTCCAGCCTGGGCTGGACAGAGCGAGACTCCATCTCAAAAAAAAAAAAAAAAAAAAAAAAAGGTTTGTTTGAGACAGGGTCTCAATCTGTCACCCAGGCTGGAGTGCAGTGGCGTGAACATGGCTCACTGCAACCTCGAACTTCTGAGCTCAATGGATCCTCCTACCTCAGCCTCCTGAGTAGCTAAAACTACGGCCACATGCCATCACACCCAGCTAATTTTTATATTTTTGTAGAGACAGTATGTCACTGTGTTGCCCAGGCCAGTCTCCAATTCCTGGGCTCAAGAGATCTACCCATCTCAGCTTCCCAAAGTGCTGGGATCACAGGCTTGAGGCACTGCACCTAACCTAATTCAGAATTTTTAAGTGAGGTGATCATCCAGGATTATCCAGGTAGGACTTAAATCCAATGGCAAGTGTCCTAATAAGAGTAAGGCACATTGGCCAGGTGTGGTGGCTCACACTTGTAATCCCAGCACTTTGGGAGGCTGAGGCAGGCGGATCACTTGACCCCAGGAGTTCGAGACCAGCCTGGTTAACATGCTGAAACCCTGTCTCTACTAAAAATACAAAAATTAGCTGGTTATGGTGGTGCACACCTATAATCCCAGCCACTCAGGAGGCTGAGGCACAAGAATTGCTTGAACCCAGGGAGCAGAGGTTGCAGTGAGCCAAGATCGTACCACTGCACTCCAACCTGGGCGACAGAGCAAGACTTTGTCTCAAAAAAAAAAAGTGAAGCACATACCAAAAAGAGTAAGGCAAGCCAGCGTGGTGGCCCATGCCTATTTTCCCAGTTACTTGGGAGGCTGAGGTGGGAGGATCTCTTGAGCCCAGGAGTTCGAGACCAGCCTGGGCAACACAGTGAGACCCCATCTCTAAAAACAAACAAAAGAGCGAAGGAGAAGGAGGTCAGATACAGAGAAGTAGATGCACAGAGGAGAAGATCCTGGGAAAATGGAGGCAGAGATTGGAATGACAGGCTGTAAACCAAGGGATGCTAAAGATTGCTGGCAGCCACAAAAGCTAGGAGAAAGGCAAGGAAAGATTCGAGGCTTGGTGCAGTGGCTCATGCCTGTAATCCCAGCACTTTAGGAGGCTGAGGCTGGAGGATCACTTGAGGCCAGGAAGTTCAAGATCATCCTGGTTAACATCTCTACAAAAACTAAAAAAAAAAAATTAGCCAGGCATGGCAGTGCATACCTGTACTCTCAGCTACTGGGGACGCTGAAGAAGGAGGATCCCTTGAATTTGAGGCTTCAGTCAGCTGTGATCGTGCCACTGCACTCCAGCCTAAATGACAGAACAAGACTCCATCTCAAAAAAAAAAAAAAAAATTCTACCCCGGAGCCTGGGGAGTGTGGCCCTGCCAACACTTTAATTTTGGATTTCTGGCCTCCAGAACTGTGAGAGAATATATTTCTGTCGTTTGAAGCCACTCATTTACAGTAACTGGTTACAGCCACCCTGGGAAACGAATATACCTGGTCTCTGCTGTGGTGCTCAGTGTTACCAACCGGTCCTCACTTTCCCAGTTCTTAGCTGTGTCCCTCTGCAAATCTTAGCACCTCTCTGATTTTCAGTCTCCTCCTTTGTAAAACGGGAAGAGTAAGTCCTACTCTGCCAGGTTGTTGTGAGGCCATGGTGACAGAGTGCTGAGCGGAATGCCAGGTGTACCACAGACGCAACTTACGCATGAGTTCCCATCCTCCCCCTTCTCCACCCTGGTCCAACCTCACCTTGGGCACAGAGCTCCCATTGCAAGGCTGAGGAGCAGGGTTCCTATACCTTTTCCTGGGTCTCGGGTTCATTGGGGATGTCCAGAATAGTGCATGACCCTGCCTTCTTGACAAATCCTCCCAGACATCTCATCAGCATCTCAAATCCAATGTGTCCAAAAGTGAACTCTTGATCTTTCCTTCTTTTTCTGTCTCTTTCACAGTTTACCTCATCTCAATAAATGGTATTTCCAGGTAGCTAAACATCTGGACGTCATTTTTGCTTTCTTTTTTCTTTTCTTTTTTTTTTTTTGAGACAGAGTCTCACTCTGTTGCCTGGGCTGGAGTGCAGTGGCATGATCTTTGCTCATTGCAACCTCCATCTCCTGGGTTTAAGCGATTCTCCTGCCTCAGCCTCCAAGTAGCTGGGATTACAGGCATGCGCCACCACACCCAGCTAATTTTTTTTTTTTGAGATGGAGTCTTGCTCTGTTGCCCAGGCTGGAGTGCAATGGCGCAATCTTGGCTCACTGCAAACTCCACGTCCTGGGTTCAAGCAATTCTCCTGCCTCAGCCTCCTGAGTAGCTGGGATTACAGGTGCATGCCACCACGCCAAACTAAATTTTGTAATTTTAGTAGAGACGGGATTTCATCACGTTGGTCAGGCTGGCCTTGAACTCCTGACCTCATGATCTTCCCGCCTCAGCCTCCAAAAGTGCTGGGATTACAGGCATGAGCCACTGTGCCCGGCCGTGATGATGGTGTTGTGTTTTGTTTTGTTTTTTTTTGAGACGGAGTCTTACTCTGTCGCCCAGGCTGGAGTGCAGTGGTGTGATTTCAGCTCACTGCAACCTCCGCCCCTGAGTTCAAGCGATTCTCCTGCCTCAGCCTGCTGAGTAGCTGGGATTACAGGCACCTGCCACCGTGCCTGGCTAATTTTTGTGTTTTTAGTAGAGACGGGGTTTCACCATCTTGGCCAGGCTAGTCTTGAACTGCTGACCTCATGACCCACCTGCCTCGGCCTCCCTGGGATTATAGGCGTGAGCCACCATGCCCGGCCGTGATGATGTTTTTCTCTTGGTTTATCATGGCCACAGAGTAGCCTTGTCTGGTGTTCATGTATTGTGAAATTGTTTACTTTAGTGGAACATCAAGGCCTAGCTGATAGTACCAGGCCCACTACCACATGCCAGGGCTTCATTTCCTTTCTCAGAACTCACACCTGTTCCTGAATGTTACCAAGCTGTTCCTTGCCTAAGAGGCTCTTTTCCATTCCCCAGCCAAACACTACTTTTTTCAAGTCAAACTGCACAAAATTCCATCTCTCCTGTGAGGTCTTCCCAAAGACAGTGAAACCACCTTTGCAATATTATAACTGATACAGTGAAAGTGATCTAACTTAACCAACTCCATCTTGTTTTTAACCTCCAAGCTGTCCTTGTTCATTCCTGGGCGTAGGCTGAACTAACTTTGGGAGAAATTTATTTATAATTTACAGTGAAACAAAGACAATGGCTGGGCACAGTGGCTCATGCCTGTAATCCCAGCACTTTGGGAGGCCGAGGTGGGTGGATCACGTGAGGTCAGGAGTTCGAGACCAATCTGACCAATATGGTGAAACCCCGTTTCTACTAAAAATACAAAAATTAGCTGAGCATGGTGGCGTGTGACTGTAGTCCTAGCTACCAGGGAGGCTGAGACAGGAGAATTGCTTGAACCCAGAAGGCAGAGATTGCACCGCTGCACTCCAGCCTAGGCAACAGAGAGAGACTCTGTCTCGAAAATAAATACATACATACATACATACAATACATAAAACAAAGACGATAACAGCCCTTTCCCAAAGCAGACCATCTTCCTTCTTGCCTAGGGACTAGATTGCCTCTGTAGGACTAACATTAGCTGCAAGATTATAAATAATTATGGTTTAGGAGTCATGCAGCTGGAGGATACAAGATTCTGACCCTCCCTAAACTGCTCCTAAGATCAGTGCTTGAGATATTTTGCAGACCCTGCACTTGATGGATCAGCTGGCCCCACCCAGGTCGATAAACTGGCTCACCTGATCTTGTGGCCCCCATCCAGGAACTGACTCAGAGCAAGAAGACAACATCGACTGCCTATGATTTCATCCCTGACCAGTCAGCACTCCTGGCTCACTGGCTTCCCCCAAATCACCAAGTTATTCTTAAAAACTCTGCTCCCCGACTGGGCATGGTGGCTCATGCCTGTAATCCCAGCACTTTGGGAGGCAGAGGCGGGTGGATCACCTGAGGTCAGGAGTTCGAGACCAGCCTGGCCAACATGGTGAAACCCCGTCTCTACTAAAAATACAAAATTTGCTGGGCATGGTGGCGCATGCCTGTAATCCCAGCTACTCTGGGTGCTGAGGCAGAATTCCCTGAGCCCAGGAGGTGGAGACCGCAGTGAGCTGAGATTGCACCACCACACTCCAGCCTAGGTGGCAGAGCGAGACTCCGTCTCAGAACAAAACAAAACAAAACAAAAAACCAAAACACCACCACCAACAACAAAAACTCTGCTCCCCCAATGCTTGGGGAAACTGACTTGAGTAATAATAAAACTCCGGTATCCTGCACAGCTGGCTCTGCGTGAATTACTCTTTCTCTGTTGCAATTCCCCTGTCTTGATGAGTTGGCTCAGGCAAAGTGAACCCCTTGGGTCGTTACAACAGTACTACTGTCTCCATAGAATTAGCTTTCCTGAGTGCATCCAAAAATCTTAATTGGTGACCAGGCATGGTAGTTCATGCCTGTAATCAAAGCAATTTGGGAAGCTGAGGCTAGAGGATGGCTTGAGCCCAGGAGTTCAAGGCCAGTCTGAGCAACATAGTGAGACCTTGTCTCTATAAAACCAAAAACCAAAAACCTTGGTGGGCATAGCATACTTAGTCTTCAAATGTGTACCTACCTTGAAGTATTTTACTTGTTTCACATGTATTTTTATTCGGTTCCCAGTAGGTTGTAAATCTTTTAGAGGCAAAGTCCATTTCTTACACTTCAATATCCCCTGCAACTGAGCACCCTGCTGAAGGACAGGTTGGTCTTAGTTGGCATGTTGGTTGGTCTGAATAAGGGGAGGGGGCGAACAGTTTGCTTCTGCAACACAGCTCTGAAAACACAGCTCTAGGCTAGCAGGGGAGAAGCTCCCAGCTTGCCCCTTTCCCAGGCAAAACCATTTCTTTTTTTTAATTTTTAATTTTTTATTTTTTGAGACAGAGTCTTACTCTGTCGTCCAGGCTGGAGTGCAGTGATGTGATCTCAGCTTTTTTGTTTTTTTTTTTTCTTTTTTTGAGACGGAATCTCACTCTGTCACCCAGGCTGGAGTGCAGTGGCGCGATCTCGGCTCACTGCAAGCTCCGCCTCCCGAGTTCACGCCATTCTCCTGCCTCAGCCTCCCGAGTAGCTGGGACTACAGGCACCCGCCACCACGCCTGGCTAATTTTTTTTGTATTTTTAGTAGAGACAGGGTTTCACCGTGTTAGCCAGGATGATCTCAATCTCCTGACCTCGTGATCTGCCCGCCTGGGCCTCCCAAAGTGCTGGGATTACAGGCGTGAGCCACCACTCCTGGCCGTGGTCTCAGCTTACTGCAACCTCTGCCTTCCCGGTTCAAGCGATTCTCATGCCTCAGCCTCCTGAGTAGCTGGGATGACCGGCACGTGCCCCACGCCTGGCTAATTTTTGTATTTTTAATAGAGATGGGTTTCACCATGTTGGCCAGGTGGGTCTCAAACTCCTGGCCTCAGGTGGTCTGCCCACCTCGGTCTCCTATTGGGATTATAGGCGTGAGCCACCGCAACCGGCCTTCTAATTTCCCTTTTGGAGCATTCATTCCGTTGCAAGAGCTTATTTACTTTTTATTTATTTATGTATTTATTTATTTTTGAGACAGGGTTTTGCTCTTGTTGCCCAGGCTGGAGGGCTATCACGCCATCTTGGCTCACCACAACCTTCGCCTCCTGGGTCCAAGTGATTGTCCTGCCTCAGGCTCCTGAGTAGCTGGGATTACAGGCATGTGCCACCATGCCCTGCTAATTTTGTATTTTTACTAGAGATGGGTTTTCTCCATGTTGGTCAGGCAGGTCTCGAACTTCCGATCTCAGGTGATCTGGCCGCCTCGGCCTCCCAAAGTGCTGGAATTACAGGCGTGAGCCACTGCGCCTGGCCAATTTTTATTTATTTATTTAGAAACAGGGTAAACCTCTGTCATCCGGGCTGGAGTGCAGTGGCACAATTGTAGCTCACTGCAGTCCCAAACTCCTGGGCTTAAGCGATCCTCCCGCCTTGGCCTCCCAAGTAGCTGGAACTACAGGCGTGTGCTACCGCACCTAGCTAAGTTGTGTATTTTCTAATTTTTTAGACAGGGGTCTCAGTATTGCTGAGGCTGATCTCCAACTCCTGGGCTGAAGCGATCCTA
The DNA here is from genome assembly GCF_028858775.2 of Pan troglodytes. NCBI lineage: Eukaryota > Metazoa > Chordata > Mammalia > Primates > Hominidae > Pan > Pan troglodytes. The sequence continues at coordinate 51,227,039 of NC_072407.2, forward strand.
TCCTCTTGCCCTCTCGAAGTGCTGAGATTACCAGCATGAGCCACCACACTGGACCAAGAGTTGATTTTGGTAACATCTTCTGTCCCTATCTGTCTGAAAAATCCTTGAGAGTAGGATCTACCATTAATGCATTAAACAAATTGTTATTTTTTGTTTGTTTATTTTGAGATGGAGTCTTACTCTGTAACCCAGGCTGGAGTGCAGTGGCGCTATCTCAGCTCACTGAAACCTCTGCCTCCCAGGTTCAAGTGATTCTCCTGCCTCAGCCTCCTGAATAGCTGGGATTACAGGTGCGTGCCATGATGCCCAGCTAATTTTTGTATTTTTAGTAGAGACGGGGTTTCACCATTTTGGTCAGGCTAGTCTCGAACTCCTGACCTCAAGTGATCTGCCCGCTTCAGCCTCCCAAAGCGCTGGGATTACAGGCATGAGCCACTGTGCCTGATGGTATTTTTAGTAGAGAAAGGGTTTCACCATGTTGGCCCGGCTGGTCTTGAACTCCTGGCCTCAAGTGATTCACCTGCCTTAGGCTCCCAAAGTGCTGGGATTACAGGCTTGAGCCAATGCGATGGCCTACCATTAATGCATTTTTGTATATCTCCTCCCACCCCCACAAACTGTCAGGCACGGGGCTTAGTGGGTGGAGGAAAGGCCCAGCAGTGCCTGAGTAAGCCCAACTCCTGCCTGCCTCTTCGCAGAAACTAGGGTGCATCCAAACTGTCTCTTCTCAGGCTAGGCAGGACAGCGCGGCCTCACCTGTGAACCTTCAAGACTTGGACTTTGGCTGAAGCGAGGGCGTAGGAGTTCTAAGTCCCGCTGGCTGCATGCCTTCTGGCCCATCACTTCCCAGGCTGCTCCTAGGTGGACACCCAACAGGTTAGGCAAGTCTTAGTTAAAAGCAGTGAGAGGCCAAGAGGCTGGGCGTGGTGGCTCACGCCTATAATCCCAGCACTTTGGGAGGCCGAGGCAGGCAGATCACAAGGTCAGAAGATCGAGACCATCCTGGCCAACATGGTGAAACCCTGTCTCTACTAAAATACAAAAAATTAGCCAGGCGTGGTGGTGTGTGCCTCTAGTCCCAGCTGCTCCGGAGACTGAGGCAGGGGAATCGCTTGAACCCGGGAGGCGGAGATTGCAGTGAGCCGAGATTGTGCCACTGCACTCCAGCCTGGGCAACAGAGTGAGACTCCGTCTCAAAAAAAAAAAAAAAAAAAAAAAGCAGTGAGGAGGCTGGGCACAGTGGCTCACACCTGTAATCTCAGCACTTTGGCAGACCGAGGTGGATGGATGCCAGGAGTTCTAGACCAGCCTAGGCAACTTAGGGAGACTCTGTCTCTACAAAAAATGCAAAAATTAGCTGAGTGTTGCGGCGCGCACCTGTAGTCCCAGCTACTCGGGAGGCTGAGGTGGGAGGATCGATGCCCAGGAAGTCCAGCCTGCAGTGAGCCCACATCCTGCCACTGCACTCCAGCCTGGGTGACAGAGAGAGGCCCTGTCTCAAAAAAAAAAAAAAAAAAAAAGAAAGAGAGAAAGAAAGAAAGAAAAAATAAAAACAGCCAACGACCAAACAAATAAAAGAGCAGTGAGAACCAGACACGGTGGCTCATGCCTGTAATCCCAGCACTTTGGGAGGCAGAGGCAGGAGGATCACTTGAGCCCAGGAGGTCCAGACCAACGTGGGAAACATAGCAAGACCTTGTCTCTACAAAAATAAAAATAAAAAAATTAGGCTTGGGGATACAGGTCTGCAAGCCTACTTGGGAGGCTGAGGTGGGAGGATCAGTGAAACTTGAGGTCAAGGCTGCAGTGAGCTGTGATTACATCACTGCACTCCAGCCTGGGTAACGGAAGAGAGACACTGCCTCTAGGGAAAAAAAAAAAAAAAAAAAAAGGCAAGGAGTTCCAATCATTTTCCCTTCACAGAGAAGCAGCTTGGATTCGATGGGACTGTAGTTTCTGGAATCCGACTGCAAAGCTGACCGCTGGTAGAGCCCAGCTTCTAACTTAGGAAAGGCACTAGCTCTCTACAAAGCCGCCACGCCCCAACTACACCCTGTAGGGACCAGCCAATCCCAAAGCCCGAGCGGGCGTCATCACCAATTGCAAGGCGGGAGACAGAGCCTTGGCTGGCACCGGGCCTCCTCCCCGGACCCGCAGAGGCCTGGCAGCGCCGCGTTTGAGGAGGGTTCGTGTCAGGAGGTCAAGGCTGGATGATCACTTAAGCCCAGGAGTTAAAGACCGGCCCGGACAACAAAGCGAGACCCCGTCTCTCCAGAAAAAGAAAAAAAGAGAGAGAGAGAGAGAAATTAGCCGGGCGTGGTGGCGTACGCTTGTAGTCCCATCTACTTAGGAGGCTGAGGTGGGAGGATGGCTTGAGCCCAGGAGGTGGAGGCTGCACTGAGCTATGATCGCCCCACTGCCCTCCAGGGTGGGCGACAGAGCCAGACCCTGTTGCTAAAAAAAAAAAAAAAAAAAAAAAAAAAATCCATAAAGCCGGGGACCATCTTTGCTCCAAGGAGGTCAGCTGACCCGGGCTGGCACAGGCCCTGGCGCAGTTCCCGCCCCTCCCGGGAGCGCTGGCACCGCCCCTTGGCACCACCCCCTCCCCGCGCCCCCGCCTTCCAGGAAGGGGCGGGGTCTCCGAGACGGGTGGGGCCGGAGCTCCAAGCTGGTTTGAACAAGCCCTGGGCATGTTTGGCGGGAAGTTGGCTTAGCTCGGCTACCTGTGGCCCCGCAGTTTTGTAGTCCCCGCCTTGTTTCTCCCCAGAGGCCTCTCAATCCTCCCTCCATGATCTTCGCATAGAGCACAGTACCCCTTCACACGGAGGACGCGATGGCTCCCAAGAAACGCCCAGAAACCCAGAAGACCTCCGAGATTGTATTACGCCCCAGGAACAAGAGGAGCAGGAGTCCCCTGGAGCTGGAGCCCGAGGCCAAGAAGCTCTGTGCGAAGGGCTCCGGTACTGCCTGTGCCTGCTGCTTGAATATTTCCGCCTTTTAGGGTGCTCGCGCAGGAGGCTGCAGCGGGGGATGGGTGCTCCGAGGCTCCCGAGGCCCGCGCAGGTCACGGGTGCCTCCGGCTGTGCATTCTACCTGCAGGTCCTTTGACACCAGAGTGTTTAGGTTTCAACACCTCTCCCGCTAGGTAACAGGAAGCAGATGAGCTCCGTAACAACAGACACACGGACTTGTCAGATTCCTTGTTCGTATCAGGGTTCTTGCACAGTTAGGACGGCTTCAGAGAATCCTACCTTTCCTGGCGCTGTGTGTGCTGGATTTCATAGTCACGCTTGTTAGCTGCACGTCCTCGGTGGTCAGTTGTGAGAGCCCCCAATTCCTTCCTCCTTAGAAAGCTCATTCTCTGAGGTTTACTGGGGCTTGAACCTGGGGCTATAAGGAGTTTCGAGACACTCAAAAACGAGCTGGGGCTTGTTAATCAAGTGGTTTTTGTCCATGAGAAGAAAGAATTGGTTGTCAAGACGTCGGACCTATAGTGATTGGGTCCTCAAATACAGTTTGGTGATCAGGAGTTGTTGCTTTATTGCTATTCTAATTTCACTTACCTCCCCAGAAGTAACCTAGTTAAGAGCATTTCCAGGCCTTCCTATTCCTTCTTTTCCTAAACGGTGACTTCTGCCATGCTGCCCTAAAATCTTTTTATTGTGCATTATATGTGATTTATAAAATTGTGACCCAGTCCCATCTCGAGTTTTGCAGCCCAAACTGGGAAGAGTTCTGCAGTGTACTTTATTCTTGTGTGTTTCTTTGGCTGGGGTCTCAGGAACCCTGCACGACTGTATTTACTTTCACTTCAGACTTACTGTTTGTGGGAGTGTTTTGGGGAAGGGGCCAAATCCTCACTCATTTTTTTATTTCTGGTGCTCGTTGAGACCACACAGACATGGAAAGGCCGCAGGAGGTGATGAGACAGAGATTAACCGTGCCGAATGAAACAAGGCTTCCTTTCGGGGAATTCAGCAGAAAAACCTTTCGTGAGATTGGAGAGGAAAATATGTCTGTTCTGCTTGGCAGGTCCTAGCAGAAGATGTGACTCAGACTGCCTCTGGGTGGGGCTGGCTGGCCCACAGATCCTGCCACCATGCCGCAGCATCGTCAGGACCCTCCACCAGCATAAGCTGGGCAGAGCTTCCTGGCCATCTGTCCAGCAGGTAAGGCATTTTTTGCCTCAAGTCCTCAAGGGTTTGCACGTGCATTTTTACTATTGCATGCTCCCAAATTAGATGATGGCTTGGTTCACCAGCTTGTCAGAGTGGTCCGATCACCCAGACTGTGGTGACTGGCCTACTGGGCACTCAGCCAGGTAAAAAATGTCTTATGTTGTAAAGGTCCCAGCTGGAATGCACTCTGCCCCTTTTGCTTTCCAAGATTATTCGTTCGTGTACATTGCAAATATTTTCATGCACAGGGCAGGCAGTTAGCTTTCCTTTGGTGGGAGGACTTGGATCTAGGGCTCATCTATGAAGGAGGCAGAGATTGGCAGTTCACCCAGAACTTGGGTTTTAATTCAACCTAATTCATTTCTTTCTGTGGCAGGGGCTCCAGCAGTCCTTTTTGCACACTCTGGATTCTTACCGGATATTACAAAAGGCTGCCCCCTTTGACAGGAGGGCTACATCCTTGGCGTGGCACCCAACTCACCCCAGCACCGTGGCTGTGGGTTCCAAAGGGGGAGATATCATGCTCTGGAATTTTGGCATCAAGGACAAACCCACCTTCATCAAAGGGGTGAGCAGTTCCCCATGCCAGGTCGTGCTAAAGAAGTGTTTGTTGGCTGGGTGCAGTGGTTCGCGCCTGTAACCCCAGCACTTTGGGAGGCCAAGGTGGGTGGATCACCTGAGGTATGGAGTTTAAGACCAGCCTGGCCAACATGGTGAAACCCCGTCTCTACTAAAAATACAAAAATTAGCTGGGTGTGGTGGCAGGCGCCTATAATCCCAGCTACTCAGGAGGCTGAGACAGGAGAATTGCTTGAACCCGGGAGGCAGAGGTTGCAGTGAGCCAAGATTGCACCATTACACAAAGTAATCCTAGCACTTTGGGAGGCCAAGGTGGGCTGACCACGAGGTCAAGAGATGGAGACCATCCTGGCCAACATGGTGAAACCCCGTGTCTACTAAAGATACAAAAAATTAGCTGGATGTGGTGGTGTGCGCCTGTAGTCCCAGCTACTTGGGACACTGAGGCAGGAGAATCGCTTGAACCCGGGAGGCGAAGGTTGCAGTGAGCCGAAATCACGCCACTGCACTCCAGCCTGGGCAACAGAGCGAGACTCCATCTCAAAAAAAAAGAATTGAAGCCCCTTCTTACCACATTGACCTCATCTTACGCCATTGTCTTTTCTGACTTCTATGCTGTAGCCACACCAGCTGTTTCTATTCCTGAAACCGGGTCTCTGTAATTGCTGTTCCCTTTGACTGGAGTGCTTTTCCCCCATGGTCTTCTCATGGCTGGCGTCTTCTCTGCAGGTCTTTGCTGATTCTACCTCCTCAAAGAGGCTTTCGCTGGTTGTCCTTACTCATAACGTAGATCCCACTCCTCCACCGTCATTCCCTGTATCATTACCCTGCTTCATGTTTCCCCCAAGTGTTGATCGGTGTCTGAGATCTGATGCTTATTTATATGTTTGCCCACTGATGGCAGGGACCTTTCCTTTCTGGTTCACCATTCTATTCCCAGTGCCTGGAACAAAGTTTGGCCTAGAGTAGCTGCTTTATATTTGTTGAATGAGTGAGGGGCTTGAAGTGTAATTGAGCAGATGGGATGTATACATACGAGGTAATTAACAATACAGATGCCAAGTGCTACAGAATGTGAAAGAAGGAAGAACTCCTTGTGAATTGGAGTCAATAAAGAAGACTCCATGGATGAGCGAGGAGGAGCAGTATTAGATAAATGGAGAGAAAAGAAGGAAAGACATAGTGTGACTGGGTGAGGTTTGGCACAGAGTTCTTGGGGGTCTTTGTTGTGCTAGAGTTTATCATCCGTTGCTGAGGGGTGAGTGTATCGTCCCCTCTAGGACCTTTAGCCAGCCCAGCTGGTGGCTGACATTGGAGGGCTGTGCTGTGAAAAGTGACACTGGGTTTAGAGCAGGAGTCACAAACTTATATGGCTCCAGAAGCCAGAGTGGAAAAAAAAAAAAAAGAATGTATGGTGGTAGGGTCAGGGATAAACTAGAGATGACTGTTGTGCAAAAATGTAGGTCTTTTGATATCAGATGTGATTTTTCTCAAACAAAGACACAAATCCTCATTTTTTAAATTTAATATATCTTGAGTTTTAAAAAAAATTGTAAAATACACGTAACATAAAATGTATCACCTTAACCATTTAAAAGTTTTTTTTTTTTTTTTGAGGCGGAGTCTCGCTCTGTCACCCAGGCTGGAGTGCAGTGACACAACCATAGCTCACTGCAGCCTCCACCTTCCTGACTCAAGGAATCCTCCAGCTTCAGCCTCCCATGTAGCAGGGACTACAGGTACGCATCACCACGCCTGGCTAATTTTTAGAGATGTGGTCTCTCTATATTGCCCAGGCTGGTCTCAAACTACTGGCCTCAAGCAATCCTTCTGACTTGTCTTCCCAAATTGCTCGGGATTACAGGGCTGAGCCACTGTGCTGGGCCTCTAGAACGTCTTAATATTGGCACTGAATGAAATTAAACACACGTCTCAGCTGAATTCTGCTTCAGTCCACTATTTTTCTAGCTCTGGTTTAAAGGTAGACATGAGGGGGAACCCAGGAGGAGGTCTCTTTATTTATTTATTTGTTCTTTTTTTTTTTTGAGATGGAGTCTCACTCCGCCGCCGAGGCTGGAATGCAGTGGCGCAATCTCGGCTCACTGCAAGCTCCGCCTCCCAGGTTCACGCCATTCTCCTGCCTCAGCCTCCGAAGTAGCTGGGACTACAGGTGCCCGCCACCATGCCCGGCTAATTTTTTTATATTTTTTAGTGGAGATGAGGTTTCACCGTGTTAGCCATGATGGTCTCGATCTCCTGACCTCGTGATCCACCCGCCTCGACCTCCCAAAGTGCTGGGATTACAGGCGTGAGCCACCGCGCCCAGCCAGCAGGAGGTCTCTTAAGTGGAGGGATTTGGAGAGCAGACCACCAGAAAAGGCCAGGTTAGACAGGTGTGGGAGACTGGAATTCAAAGTGTGAGATGGGTGTTCAAGGAACAAGTGCCAGAAGCCCCCAGAAAGGCAGTCGGAGGAGTGGCGCGGACAGAGTGGGGTAGGTTTCCTGCCCAGCTAAAGAGGCAGGTGACCGCCAATAAGGCAGCTTGAAGTTGAAGTCAGAACCCAGAGCTCAGACAGGAAGAAATTTGTTTTCTTGTTTTCTCCAGGAGTCTAGGACATGGGAATAGAGGAATTTAGCTTATGCCTAGAGATGGGAAGAAGCAGTGTAGGGTATTCTAGGGGAAGAGCTTCCTGACTAACAGGATAATGACAAGTGCTTTGAACCTGTGCCAGACTGAGATTGTTTTTTTTCTTTTTTGCATCACCTTATGACATGCGTGTAACCTTCTTTACAGTGTAAACTTTCTTTACACTGTAATGAAGATTGGTCTAGGCATTGAATTTTGTGGCTTGCATTTGCGGGGAGCTAGGTTGGAGCAGAGGAAGGGTATGGCAGTCTGGAGGAGACCTGTCTGGTTTTACTCCCAGATGCTGACAGCAGAATGCTGATTTGAGACCAGTTACTGGAGGAGCAACAGTGCCTCATTTTGTCACTTCTTTAGTCATCTGACCTTGGCTGTGACCTTTACATTCTTCAGGCCCTTGGCAAGGGAACATGTATTACAGTTTCACAATGAAGATAGCTTAATTTTATTCCTATTATAAAAACAATGTATGGGGCCAGGCGCAGTGGCTCACGCCTGTAATCCCAGCACTTTGGGAGGCCGAGGCGGGTGGATCACTTGAGGTCAGGAGTTCGAGACCAGCCTGACCAACACATAGTGAAACCCTGTCTCTACTAAAAATACAAAAATTAGCCGGGAGTAGTGGTGCACGTCTGTAGTTCCAGCTACTCAGGAATCTGAGGCAGGAGAATCACTTGAACCTGGGAGGTGGAGGTTGCAGTGAGCTGAGATGGTGGGTGCCACTGCACTCCATCCAGCCTGGGCGACACAGCGAGACTCCATCTCTCAAAAAACAAACAGTGTATTCTTATCATAAAATACAGAGAAAAGTATAAAAAATAAATTAAATATGATCCAAAATCCCCATTTTCAGCATCCCTCTGTGCATGTGTACACTATTTTTTTTTTTCCAAGTCTGAGTCTTGCTCTGTCGCCCAGGCTGGAGTGCAGTGGTGCGATCTCACCTCACTGCAACCTCCGCCTCCTGGGTTCAAGCAGTTCTCCTGCCTCAGCCTCCCGAGTAGCTGGGATTACAGGCATACACCACCACACCCAGCTAATTTTTGTTTTGTTTTGTTTTTTTAAGACAGAGTTTCACTCTATTGCCCAGGCTGGAGTGCAGTAGCACGATCTCGGCCCACTGCAACCTCTGCCTCCTGAGTTGAAATGATTCTCCTGCCTCAGCCTCCTGAGTAGCTGGGATTACAGGAGCCTACCACCATGCCCAGCTAATTTTTGTATTTTTAGTAGAGACGGGGTTTCACCGTGTTGGCCAGGCTCGTCTTAAACTCCTGGCCTAAGGTGATCCACCTGCCTTGGCCTCCCAAAGTGCTGGCATTACAGGTGTGAGCCACCGTGCCTAGCCTGAATTTTATATTTTTAGTAGAAACAGGGTTTCACCATATTGGCCAGGCTGGTCTCGAACTCCTGACCTCAAGTGATCCGCCCGCCTCGGCCTCCCAAAATGCTGGGATTACAGGCACGAGCCACTGCGCCCGGCCTGGGTTTTTAAAATTATATCTTTATTGAGGTATAGTGGACATAAACTGCAGCTATTTCAAGTGTACAATTTGGCTATTCTCAGCCTATGGGGTAGTCCTACTCCAGAGAAGCAGTAAGAAAAAAAGAATAAATTGTACAATTTGATGAGTTTTGACATATGTGTACAACTGTGAAGCCATCACCACAATTAAAAATAACTCCCATTTCCCCACGCTTTGTAGTATATTTGGAGAGTGATAGATAGATGAGTTATCTATGCCCCTTTGTAATCCACCCCTCTCTACCCAATATCTTATTCACTGTAAACTGCTGATCTATTTTTTATCTTTAGAAATTAATTTACATTTTCTAGAATTATATATAAATAGAATCATAGAATATATGCTCTTTTGTTTTTGTTCTAGCTTCTTTCAGTATAATTATTTGAAATTTATCTACATTTTTATGTGTAGTTTTTTTTTTCTTTCTGAATAATGGTTCATTGTTTTTTGTTTTAAGACAGGGTCTTGCTGTGTCACCCAGGCATGATCATGGTTCAGCATAGCCTCAACTTCCTCAGCTCAAGCGATTCTCCCACCTCAGCCTCCTGAGTAGCTGGCACTACATGCACAGGCCACCATACCTGGCTAATTTTAAAATTTTGTTATAGAGACAGAGGTCTCACTGTGTTGCACAGGCTGGTTTCAAACTCCTGGCCTCAAGCTATCCTCCTGCCTTAGCCTCCCAAAGTGCCGGGATTATAGGCGTGAGCCCCTGCACCCAGCCGCATTGTACTGATATGATACAGTTTATTCATTTACCGGTTCAGGGACATTTGAATTTTTTTCTAGTTTTTGAATGCAACATATAAAGCGACTGTGAACATTCACGTACAAGTATTTGTGTGGATATATGTTTTCATTTTTCTTGGGTAAATACTTAGCAGTGGAATGGCTGGATTATAGAGTAGGAATGTCTTAAAGATACTTTTTAAATGAGAAAAGGTTTTTCTATTTGCCCACATATTGCCATTTCCAGTGCTTTCATTCTTTCATGTGATCCAGATTTCCTTTTGGTAATATTTTCTTTCTGCCTGAAGAAATTCCTTTCATATTTCTTATAATGCAGACTGGTGATAAATACTTTCCACTGTTGTTTATCTCGAAAAGTATTTTGCCTTTATTTTGAGGGAGGATGTTTTTGCTTAGTATAGAATTCTAGGTTCACAGTTTTTAAAATTATTTAACTTTTATTTTTTAATTGATAAATTAAAATTGTATTTATTGCGTACAATATATTTGTTCGCAGTTTTCTTCTGTCAGTACTTTAAAGATGATGTCTAGGCCGGGCACTGTGGCTTATGCCTGTAATCCCAGCATTTTGGGGGGCCAAGGCAAGTGGATCATTTGCAATCATGAATTTTAGACCAGCCTGGCTAACATGATGAAACCCCGCCTCTACTAAAAATACAAAAATTAGCTGGGTGTGGTGGCGCTCACCAGTAATCCCAGCTACCTGGGAGGCTGAGGCATGAGAATCTTGAACCTGGGAGGCAGAGGTTGCAGTGAGCCGAGATGGTGTCACTGCACTCCATTCTGGGTGACAGAGCAAGACTGTGTCTCAAAAATAAATAAATAAGGCTGGGCGCAGTGGCTGACACCTATAATCCCAGCGCTTTGGGAGGCCGAGGCGGGCGGATCACGAGATCAAGAGATCGAGACCATCCTGGCTAACACAGTGAAACCCCGTCTGTTCTAAAAATACAAAAAAAATTAGCCGGGCATAGTGGTGGGCGCCTGTAGTCCCAGCTACTTGAGAGGCTGAGGCAGGAGAATGGTGTGAACCCAGGAGGCAGAGCTGGCAGTGAGCCGAGATCGGCCACTTCACTCCAGCCTGGGTGCCAGAGCAAGACTCCATCTAAAATAAATAAATAAATAAAGAATAAAAATAAAGATGATTTCTAGTTGGGCTCAATGGTTCATGCCTGTAATCTCAACACTTTGAGAGGCTGAGGCTGGGGGACCTCTTGAGGCCAGGACTTTAAGACCAGCCTAGGAAACACAGCAAGACCCCATCTCTACAAAAAAATCTTAAAAATTAGCTAGTGGCTCGAACTTGTAGTTCCAGCTATTCAGGAGGCTGAGGTGGGAGAATTGCTTAAGCCCAGGAGGACAAGGCTTCAGTGAGCTGGCAAGTCTGGGTGACAGAGCAAGATCCTGTCTCAATTAAAAACAAAACAAAACAAAACATCCTGATGAGAAGTCTGCTACTATCCTTATGTTCCTGTCTATGTAATTTTTCTTCTGGTCACTTTAAAAATGATTATGATGTGCTTGTGGGGGGATCACTAAGCTTCTTTGATTTATGGATTTTTTTTTTTTTTTTTTTTGAGACAGAGTCTCACTCTGTCGCCCAGGCTGGTGTGCAGTGCCACAATCTCGGCTCACTGCAACCTCCACCTCCAGGGTTCAAGCGATTCTGCCTGCCTCAGCCTCCCGAGTAGCTGGGATTACAGGTGCCCACCACCTCACCTGGATAATTTTTGTATTTATTTATTTATTTATTTATTTTTTTAGTAGAGACAGGGTTTCACCATGTTGGCCAGGCTGGTCTTGAACTCCTGACCTCCAGTGATCCACCCACCTTGGCCTCCCGAAGTGCTGGGATTACAGGCGTGAGCCACCTTGCCCAACCTATTATTTCTTACAAAGAGTTCAAAATGAAGAAAAAGAACAGTTCTTTTTTTCTTGGGACTGCAATTACATATGGTCTTGCAGGTGGTTGATGCACTGTTCATTTTTGTCTTTTTCCCTGTTTCATTTTGTGCAGTTGTTCACTGATCTTTACTTCTGTAATATCTAACCTTCTGCTGTCAATCCCTCCCTCCCTCCCTCCCTTCGTTCCTTTCTCTCTCTTCTCTTCCTCTTCCTTTTCTCTTCTCTTTCTTGCCTGTGCAGAGCAGGGCTGCTCCATAGGCAAAGTAGCCCAGCGTATTTTTCATTTCAGATACTGTATATCCCCTCTAGAAGTTTAATTTGGATTTTTTTTCATGTCTTCCATTTCTCTCCTCATATTTATTATTTCCTCTTCTTTCTTTTTTGAGATGAGGTCTCACTCTCTCTTCCAGGCTGGAGTGCACTGGCATGAGATCTCAGCTCACTGCAACCTCCACCTCCCAGGTTCAAGCAACCCTTCTGCCTCAGCCTCCTGAGTAGCTGGGATTACAGGTGTGCACCACCACGCCCAGCTAATTTTTGTATTTTTAGTAGAGACCAAGTTTCACCATATTGGCCAGGCTGGTCTCAGACTCCTAACCTCAAGTTATCCACCCGCCTTGGCCTCCCAAAGTGCTGGGATTACAGGCTTGAGACACTGCTCCTGGCCTGATCCTGTGTCTTTAAAAAAAAAAAAAAAAAAAAAACCTCTAACAAGTAATACTGCTTTTTTTAAAAAAAATTGTGGGCCAGGCTCAGTGGCTCACGCCTGTAATCCCAGCACTTTGGGAGGCTGAGGTGGACGGATCACAAGGTCAGGAGATCGAGACCATCCTGGCCAACATGGTGAAACCCCATCTGTACTAAAAATACAAAAAAGTAGCTGGGCGTGGTGGCGGGCGCCTGTAATACCAGCTACTGGGGAGGCTGAGGCAGGAGAATCACTTGAACCCGGGAGGCAGAGGTTGCAGTGACCCGAGATTATGCCACTGCACTCCAGCCTGGGCAACAGAGCGAGACTCCATCTCTATTTAAAAAAAACAAAAAAACAACTGGTAGAAAACACGTAAAACAATTTACAATCTTTACCATTTTTAAGTGTACAGTTTAGTAATGTTAACTATATTCACATTGTTGTGCAACAGATCACTAGAACTTTTTTCTTATAAAACTGAAACTCTATACCCACTGAACAAGTCTCCACTTCTCCCTCCCCTTATCCCCTGGCAACCACAGTACTACTTTCTGTTTCTGTGAGTTTGACTACTTTAGATATCTCATCTAAGTGGAATCATACAGTATTTGTCTTTTTGTGACAGGTTTATTTCACTTAATGCAGCGTTTTAAGATTCATCCATGTTGTAGCATGTGGCAGAATTTCCTTTTTTAAGGCTGAATAATGTTCCATTGTTTGCGTGTACCACCTTTTGTTTATCTGTTTATTCATTGACAGACACTTTGGTTGATTTCATCTTTTGGCTATTGTGAATAATGCTGCAGTGAATATGGATGTGCAGATATCCCTTTGAGACCCCGATTTCAGTTCTTTGGGGCTTATGCCAATAAGTACGATTGCTTCATCAATGGTAATTGTGTTGTTCATTTTTTGAGGAACCGCTATATTGTTTTCCATACTGGCTATACCATCTCATGTTCCCATCAGCAGTGTACAAATGTCCCAACTTCTCTACTTCCCCACCAACATTTATTTTCTTTTTTTTTTTTGAGATGAAGTCTCCCTCTGTCACCCAGGCTGGAATGCAGTGGTACAGCCTCAGCTTACTGCAACCTCTGCCTCCCGAGTTCAACTGATTCTCCTGGCTCAGCCTCCAATAGCTGAGATTATAGGCGCACACCACCATGCCCAGCTAATTTTTGTATTTTCAGTAGAGACGGGTTTTGCCATGTTGGCCAGGCTGGTCTTGAACTCCCGACCTCAGGTGATTCATTTGCCTTGGCCTCCCAAATTGCTGGGATTACAAGTGTGAGCCACCATGCTCGGCCTTTTCTGTTTTTTTGATAGTGGCCATCCTAAGGGATGTGAGGTGATAGCAGTGTAGTTTCATTTGCATTTCTCTAATGATTAGTGATGTTGAGCATCTTTACGTGTGCTTCTTGGCCATTTGTATATTTTCTTTGAAGGAATGTCTATTCAAGTCCTTTGCCTTTTTTTTTTTTTTTTTTTTTTTTGAAACAGGGTCTTACTTGGTCACCCAGGCTGCAGTACAGTGGCACAATCATAGCTCACTGCAGCCTCGAACTTCTGGGCTCCAGTGATCCTGCTGCCTTAGCCACCCGAGTAACTGGGACTGCAGGTGCTCACCATCATACCTTGCTAACTTTGTTTTGTTTTGTTTTTTTCGCTGTCTCTTACAGAAAGGACTTACTAAGTTAAAAAAAAATTTTTTTAATAGAGATTGGATCTCGCTATGTCTCCCAGGCTGGTCTTGAACTCCTGTTTGCCTGTTTTTTAGTTGGGTTATTTGTTGTTGTTTTGTAGGGGTTCTTTATATATTCTGGATATTAACCTTTTTTTTTTTTTTTTTTGAGATGGAGTTTCGCTCCTGTTGTACAGGCTGGAGTGTAATGGCTCAATCTCGGCTCACTGCAGTTCCACCTCCTGGGTTCAAGCAATTCTCCTGCTTCAGCCTCCTGAGTAGCTGGGATTACAGGCATGCGCCACCATGCCCGGCTAATTTTTGTGCTTTTAGTAGAGACAGGGTTTCACCATGTTGGCCAGGCTGGTCTTGAACTCCTGACCTCAGGTGATCTACCCGCCTCGGCCTCCCAAAGTGCTGGGATTATAGGTGTGAGACACTGCGCCTGGCCATGATATTAACCTCTTATCAGATCTATGATTTGAAAATATCTTCTCCCACTTCATAGATTGCCTTTTCACTTTGTCGATTGTTTCTTTTGATGCCTGAATTTTTTTTTTTTTTTTTTAATTTTGAGATGGAGTTTCACTCTTGTCACCCAGGCTGGAGTGCAATGGCGCAATCTTGGCTCACTGCAACCTCCGCCTCCCGGGTTCAAGCAATTCTCCTGCCTCAGCCTCCCAAGAAGCTGGCACCCACCACCACGCCCAGCTGGCCCAATTGATTTTTAATAGTTAAACCAACTTTGCATTCTTGGAATAAGTTCATCCTGGCCATAACATATTTATCGTTTTTAAATATTACTGGATTGAGCTGGCAAATATTTTAAGATCTTTGCATTTGTGTTCATGTGTAAAATTGGCCAAATCCTTGTCACATTTGTGTATCAAGATTATGCTGATTTCTGCCCAAGCGCGGTGGATCACGCCTGTAATTCCAGCACTTTGGGAGGCCGAGGCGGTCGGATTATGAGGTCAGGAGATGGAGACCATCCTGGCCAACACGGTGAAACCCCGTCTCTACTAAATATGCAAAAATTAGCTGGGCATGGTGGCGCACTCCTGTCATCCCAGCTACCCGGGAGGTTGAGGCAAGAGAATCGTTTGAACTTGGGAAGTGGAGGTTGCAGTGAGGTGAGATCGTGCCACTGCACTCCAGCCTGGCAACAGAGTGAGGCTCTGTCTCAAAAAAAAAAAAAAAAAAAAAAAGATTATGCTGATTTCTGAGAATTGCTTGAACCCAGGAGGCAGAGGTTGTAGTAAGCTGAGTGCACCACTGCAGTCCAGCCTGAGCGACAGAGCACAACTCTGTCTCAAAAAAAAAAAAAAATTATGCTGCCCTCTTTAGCTTGGGAATTATTCCCTCTTTTTCTAGTCTGTGGAGACGGAGGGTTTAAGATCAATATCTGGCTGGGTGCGGTGGCTCACTCCTGTAATCTCAGCACTTTGGGTGGCCAAGGTGGGCAGATCACCTGAGGTCAGGAGTTCAAGACCAGCCTGGCCAACATGGCAAAACCCTGTCTCTACTAAAAATACACAAAAATTCGCCGAGCATGGTAGCAGGTACCTGCAATCCCAGCTACTCGGGAGGCTGAGGCAGGAGAATTGCTTGAACCCAGGAGGCAGAGGTTGCAGTGAGCCAAGATTGTGCCACTGCACTCCAGCCTGGGCAACAGCATGGGACTCTGTCTCAAAAAAAAAAAAAAAAAAAAGGAAGGAAAGATCGATATCTCTTCCTCAGCCAGGTCCGGTGGCTCATGACTGTAATCCCAGCACTTTGGGAGGCCGAGGCAGGCGGATCACTTGAGGTCAGGAGTTCGAGACCAGCCTGGCCAACATGATGAAACTCCATCTCTCCTAAAAATACATAACTTAGCTAAGCGTGGTGGCGTGAGCCTGTAATCCCAGGTACTTGGGAAGCTGAGGCTGGAGAATTGTTTAAACCCAGGAGGCGGAGGTTGCAGTGACCTGAGATCGCACCTTTGCACTCCAGCCTGGGCTACAGAGTGAGACTCCATCTCAAAAAAAAAAAAAAAAAGAAAGAAATTTCTATCTATCTATCTATCTATCTATCTATCTATCTATCTATCTTCCTCTTTCTTCATCTTCTTTTTCCCTTCCTGAACAGTTCAAACCAAAAGTCATTAGGTAGGATCAAGCAAGATGGATGTTTACGTAGTGGGAAGGCTACAGTGCTGGAAGTGCCAGATGCTGGGGCCCCTGAAGCTGAGGTGAATGTCATTACAGGTGGCAGGTGGCAGCTTAGTACATAGAGACTGGGCCCAAACAAGATCAGAAGGGCATCCATGCAGGCAGGGGTGAAGAGTAGAGGAGGCCGGGCATGGAATAGTGAAGTCTGAAGTGGGGTTGAGGATGCTGAACCACAGGGAGACCTAGAGTGGGGTGGCGGAGTCAAGTGGGGTGAGCAGGGCTTTTGCATGGAGAGGGGCGGCCGTGGCGCCTGATGTGGGCAAGGAAGTTGTGTCTGCATGGTTGAGGGAGTGGAGAGAGGGGAGAGGGTGATTGTGCCCTCGGGAGGGTAAAAGAGTCCAAGCATCCTAAGGAAGACGTGCATTTGGGGAGTGTGTGGCAGCAATAGTGGAAGACTGGTTACATACAAGGAGATTAATCAAATATGTAAGTATATTGAGTAAAATGGGAACCACATTTTTCACTGTCAAAGAAGGGAATTATAAACATGGAAAGAGAGAAACTCGAATCAACTCTGTGGTGTTGACTTTGAATTGAAGACATTGATACGAATTTAAGGTTTTCAGTATACAAAGTAAGACAGTTGTGAAGCAATCTGATTGCAGATTCCTTTTACATTTTTATTACCTTAATCTTTTATAAGTATCTCACCCTATGCTTAATTTGATGGCTCTTCTTTTTTTTTTTTTTCTTCCTAATAGAGACAGGGTCTTGCTCTGCCACCCAGGCTGGAATGCAGTGGCAGGATCATAGCTAACTACAGCCTTGAATCCTGGGCTCAAGTCACCATCCCACCTCAGCCTCTCGAATAGCTATGAGCACAGGTGTGCACCATCACTCCCAGCTAATTTTTAATAATTTTTTATAGAGGCTGGACCCAGTGGGTCATGCCTGTAACAGCACTTTGGGACGTTGAGGTGGAAGGATTGCTTGAGCCCAGGAATTTGAGACCGGCCTGAGTTACATAGTGAGACCCTGTCTCTAAAAAAAAAAAAAAAAAAAATTGGTGACACACACCTATAGCCCCAGCTACTTGGGAGGCTGAGGCGGGAGGATTGCTTGAGCCCAGGAGGTTGGGGCTACGCTGAGCCAGGATTGCACCACTGCATCAAGGTTTTGAACTCCTGGCCTTAAGCGATTCTCCTGCCCCAGCCCCTCAAAATACTGGGATTATAGATGTGAGCTACTGTGCCCAGCCAATAGCTATTATTTTTGCAACTCATTATCAAGTTCTTCCAAAGCTTTCAACACGGCTTTTATAGTAGTAATAATGGCCTTTGTTTTTGCATGTATTTCATCAATTTACATGCTTAATTAAATTTGGTGTTAATTGCAATAAAAGATACAATTGGAATAAACAGGTTTGAGAACAACTACAACCAACCCTTGGTTTGGTAAGCATAGAACTCAACTGGAGGGAGCCGAAGATTGTCATACTACCAGCAAGCATTTGGCAGACCATAAGCATTAGAATGACCGTGAGGTTAGAACGTTTTATAGAGGGAAGGGAATGTGCCAGTTAGTATGTTGTGATAGCTAAGTGGTTGTTGCATAGAAGAACTTGTACAGGTCTGTGAGGCTGGGATAGCTGCAGCGTAAAGAAGAAGTGGAAAAGGTGGAGAAAGGCGGACAAGTGGAGAACTTTACATCTTGGGGATGTAAAGTTCTTAAAACAGTGCCTGACCGGGCGCAGTGGCTCACGCCTGTAATCCCAGCACTTTGGGAAGCCGAGGCAGGCCAATCACCTGAGGTCAGGAGTTCGAGACCAGCCTGACCAACATGGTGAAACCTGTCTTTACTAAAAATACAAAAATTAGCTGGGTGTGATGGTGTGGGCATGTAATCCCAGCTACTCAGGAGGCTGAGGCAGGAGGATCACTTGAATCCAGGAGGTGGAGGCTGCAGTGAGCTGAGGTTGTGCCACCGCACTTCAGCCTGGGCGACAGAGCAAGCCTTCATCTCAAAAAAAAAAAAAAACA
Source organism: Pan troglodytes (assembly GCF_028858775.2). NCBI lineage: Eukaryota > Metazoa > Chordata > Mammalia > Primates > Hominidae > Pan > Pan troglodytes. The sequence continues at coordinate 51,245,182 of NC_072407.2, forward strand.
CACACACACAAAGAAAATCCCCCCAAAAAACCAGTGCCTAGTACATAGTAAGCACTTAATAAGGTTAAGCCATTGATATTCTCATGATTATTTTCATCATCATTTTCTGGAATGTCTGGAAGAATAGGAAGGGGCACAGATCTGACTCCTGCCCTCCTAACTCAGCCACTGCTCTGAGCTGAAGCTCTTCTAAAGAGAGCACTGTGGGAATAACAAATTACGGCACATCCCTGTAATGGAATACCTCAGCAATAAAATGAGATGAGCTCTTGATACAGCAAACTCAGATGAATCTCAGAGGCATGATGAGTGAAATGAAACAAGACAGTCTCAAAAGGTTGCATACTGCCTAATTCATTTACGTGACATTCTATTTTTAATTTAATTTAATTTTATTTTTAGAGACAGGGTCTTGCTCTGTCACCCACGCTAGAGTGCAGTGATTCGATCGCAACTCACTGCAGCCTCGACCTCCAGGCTTCCGTCATCTTCCCACCTCAGCCTTCTGAGTAGCTAGAACCACATGCACCTACCACCATGTCTAAATTTTTTGTGTGTGTGTAGAGATGGGGTCTCCCTATATTGCTCAGGCTGGTCTTGAACTCCTGGCCTCAAGCAATCCCCCCGCCTCAGTCTCCTCAGGTGTTGGGATTACTGTGCTCGGTCTATAGGACATTCTATGAGGGCAAAACAATAGTGATGGAGAACAGATCAGCCAGGGGCTGGGGGCGAGGGGAGGGTGTGATTACAATGGGATACCACGATGGAGATTTTGGGCTGTTGCAAATGTTCTGCATCCTGATTTGGGTGGTGGTTATTTAAATCTATACATATGTTAAAATTCAGAGAACTTTATATCCCAAATTTGCTATATGTTAATTAAAAAAAAAAAAGTAAAAATAAAGCCTTAAGAAATGAAGGGAGGCGGGGCACGGTGGCTCACGCCTGTAATCCTAGCACTTTGGGAGGCCAAGGGTGGCGGATTACCTGAGGGCAGGGGTTCCAGACCAGCCTGGCCAACATGGTGAAACCCCGTCTCTACTAAAAATATACAATTTAGCCATGTGTGGTGGTGGGCACCTGTAATCCCAGCTGCTTGGGAGGCTGAGGCAGGAGAATCTCTTGAACCTGGAAGGCAGAGGTTGCAGTGAGCCGAGGTTGTGACAGAGCAGGACTCCATCTCAAAAACATAAAAATAAAAATAAAAATAAAAAAAAGAAAGAAATGAAGGGGCCAGGCAAAGCGGCTCATGCCTGTAATCTTAGCACTTTGGGAAGCCGTGGCAGGGGGATCGCTTGAGCTTAGGAGTTCAAGACCAGCTTGGGCAACGTGACAAAACCCCATCTTAAAAAAAAAAAAAAATACAAAAATTAGCTGGGCATGGTGGCACGCACTTGGGAGGCTGAGGTGGGAGGATCGCTTGAGCCCAGGAGATTGAGGCTGCAGTGAGCCGTGTTTGTGCCACTGCACTTCAGCCTAAGTGACAGAGAAAGACCCTATTTCAAAGGAAAAGAAAAAGAAGTGAAGGCCCTGTGGAGAGCGTCCTAGTGTCTAAGCTGACCTGGCCCCAAGCGCTGCTCGAGGGGTGCTTCTGTGACGGCGCAGCATGTGTGCCCAGGCCTGGTTCCTCACTGCCAGGCCCATCATCACTCATTGGCTTTTTCCTTCCTCGTGTTAGATTGGAGCTGGAGGGAGCATCACTGGGCTGAAGTTTAACCCTCTCAATACCAACCAGTTTTACGCCTCCTCAATGGAGGGAACAACTAGGCTGCAAGACTTTAAAGGCAACATTCTACGAGTTTTTGCCAGCTCAGACACCATCAAGTGAGTAGTTTAACTAGCAGGGGAAAGGGCTTCTAAGCTTAGGTGTAGTTCCGGCAAGAGCATCCAGATCCCATTTCCTTAACCCAGCCTGGCCCAGGGAAGAAAGGAAAGATGTCAGCCACTTTCCGCCCTTCTTTCTGTTTCTCAAACTGCTCCTTGGCTGCCCTCACTTTGGTCCAGGTGGGTTACTGCTTTGGGAAAGTGTTCTGGAGCCTCAGCTCTTCTGTAAGTCATACCTGTATTAGACTGGACCTTGACCCTCACTAGATAAGCCAGCATGGCGTGGACCCAGAAAGCCACCTAGAGAATGGAGCAACAGCTCAGAACTTGAGACTGAATTCCCTGCACTCACTGTGGTGTAATGACCTGACCTGTTCCTGGGTGGAAGCTTACATGGATGGAATCTTTTCCATAAAGTGCTCTGGACTTCCCAAGAGAAAGTGGCTGGAGAAATTACAGAATGCGGCCGGGTGCAGTGGCTCATGCTTGAAATCCCAGCACTTTGGGAGGCCAAGGTGGGTGGATCACCTGAGGTCAGGAGTTCGAGACCAGCCTGGCCAACATGGTGAAACCCCCATCTCTACTAACAATACAAAAAATTAGCTGGGCGTGGTGGTAGGCCCCTGTAATTCCCAGCTACTTGGGAGGCTGAAGCAAGAGAATCACTTGAACCCAGGAGGCAGAGGTTGCAGTGAGCCGAGATGGCGCCATTGCACTCCAGCCTGGGCAACAAGAGCGAAACTCCATCTCAAAAAAAAAAAAAAAAAAAAATTACAGAATACCCGTCACTTTGATTTCCAGCTAGAGCCGTGACTCTGACTGCTCCCTGAGGAATTAAGTGAGGGTGCTGGGGTGTAACTAGCATTGGATTGGATCCTGGGCTGTCCCACAGGGATGAGGAGTGCATGCGCACGCAATTCAGCAGGCGATTGGATAGACAAGGCTCCAGGCTACTCTTCCGCAAGAAATCTTCCTGCTTGAAGATATTCATAGGGGATGGCAAAAGGCAGTGTAGCATGGATTTGAGGGTTTGAGAGAAAAACTGTGAGCTGAGCTCTTCTGGCTGAATAGCAGGATCCCTGAAGCACCCCCCTAGTCAGCCTCCCAGTCCAGTGCTTTGAGGGACCAGAAGAGCTCCTGGTTGTGTTTTTTCCCTCAGTGTTCAGAAGGGGGCAGAAGTGCCTTTCTAGCCAGCTCTGAGGAACAGGGCCAGGCAATCCCTCTTTGGCTTGTGTCTCCTTTGGCCTAAAGGGTGGAGAGTGAAAGGAGAGAGCAGTAAAGGAGGCTTGCTCAGAACCCGGGGTGTGGGGGGCAGGCGTGCCTCAGGGCTTGCTTTATGGTATAAGCTTTGTCTGCTTCAGGGACTCTTAGGAGCTGGGGATCCTGGGCCCAGCCGTAACCAGACAGATTTCTGAGCCCCATTATCCCATCCCCTCTGTCTGCACGGTAGAGCAGTCTGAATGTTCCTCACTAGGAATCCACGGCAAGACAGTTATTCATTCATTCAACAAATATTTATTGAATGCCCGCTGTGGGTTAGTCACCGGAGCGGCAACAGTGAGTAAATAGGACTATCTCTCTCCCCAAGAATCTTACAACACAGTCTCTCCCTCCAGCATCTGGTTTTGTAGCCTGGATGTGTCTGCTAGTAGCCGAATGGTGGTCACAGGAGACAACGTGGGGAACGTGATCCTGCTGAACATGGACGGCAAAGAGGTGCGTTCTCCGAGGTCCTGCCTTTCCCTCCCTCACCCCCACCTCGGTTCTGTGTCCCCACCTGAACCGAGCTCTTCTCTGCAGCTTTGGAATCTCAGAATGCACAAAAAGAAAGTGACGCATGTGGCCCTGAACCCATGCTGTGATTGGTTCCTGGCCACAGCCTCCGTAGATCAAACAGTGAAAATTTGGGACCTGCGCCAGGTTAGAGGGAAAGCCAGCTTCCTCTACTCGCTGCCGCACAGGCATCCTGTCAACGCAGGTGTGATATCCCAGACCTCATCTCTCCTGCAGACCCTGCCTGTCTGACCACTGCTGGGGTTTTCCCTCAGTGTGGAAGCCACTACATCAAACCTTTACCCCTGATAGCGTCTGCCAAGCTGATGTCTGGGAACCTTTGTGGCTGTGGCTATCCCCATCAGCTGCTGAGTTTCCAGAATTTTTTTGTTGTTGTTCACAGCCCAGATTCACCTCTTCCTTTCCGCTCCTGTCTAGAGAGGAGTGGGAGGGAGAGTACCCCTGCAGGAGAAGGCCTGCACGGCCAGGACCACAGAGGGCTTGTGGTTCCTTCAGCTCAGGGGCTTTTCACTTTGCCAGCTTGTTTCAGTCCCGATGGAGCCCGGCTCCTGACCACGGACCAGAAGAGCGAGATCCGAGTTTACTCTGCTTCCCAGTGGGACTGCCCCCTGGGCCTGATCCCGCACCCTCACCGTCACTTCCAGCACCTCACACCCATCAAGGTGAGTGGCGGTGGGAAGGAGCTCGCAGAAGGAGGCTGTGATCATGAGGCCGGAGCAGGTCTGCCCACAGTGGGGAAGGGCTGATGTGGTAAGCCTGCCACCCCAGATCGCTCCTGGCCCGAGCACAGAGCATCTCTTACCCATTGGCTCTCTCTCTTCCTTTTATCCCACTTCTGCCATCCCATATGGTTGAGTTTTCTTTCTGTCTCGCTGATAAGATATTTTTCTGAGTTTTTTCAGCCCAGCTCTGATCTCACTGTGAGAATTTTCTAAGATCCTGACCCTCTGTTCTGTCTTCTCAGCTTCAGTTACCTGTGTACAGTTGACCCACAAACCTTCATTTTTTATTATTTTATTATTTTTTTTAAGGCAGGGTCTCGCTCTGTCACCCAGGTGGGAGTACAGTGGGGCAATCATGGTTCATTACAGCCTTGATCTCCCAGGCTCAAGCGATCCTCCTGCCTCACTTTTTTTTTTTTTTTTTTTTTGTAGAGACAGGGTATTCTTGTGTTACCCAGGCTTATCCTTTTTTTTTTTTTTTTTTCTTCTTGAAACGGTCTTGCTCTGTCACCCAGGCTGGAGTGCAGTGGCACAAACATAGCTCACTGCAGCCTCAACCTCCTGGGTTCAAGCAATCCTTCCGCCTTAGCCTCGGAAGTAGATTGGACTACAGGTATGCGCCACCATACCCAGCTAATTTTTTTATTTTTTATAGAGATGGGGTTTTGCCATGTTACCCAAGCTGGTCTTGAACTCCTAGGTTGAAGCCATCCCCCAACCTTGGCCTCCCAAAGTGCTAGGATTACAGGCATGAGCCACTGCGCCTGGCAACTTTGCCTTCTTAGTTTGTCTTGCAGGTTTCAGTGCTTCTAATAATAAAAATAAGTCTTTTATTTTCCCACCTTTTCTCAGGCTCTTGTTAATAGCTTCTCTATCATTAGTCCCCAACACTAATAGCTTTCAAGTCCTTTGATGCCTTTTTGCCTGAGCCCCCATGCAGACTGAGCTCTGCTAGTTCTGCATTCTTTTCCAAAACTACAGATCCTCTTCAGATCTTCAGGTTTTATGCCTATACTTCTTTGGTCAGTTCAGAATAGTGGTGGGGAGCGCCAGTTTCCAGCAGCCAGACCCTCAGAATCCTTGGGCAAATTACTTATATTTTGGATCTGTTTCCTCATCTGCAAAAAGGGAATACTAGTCTCTAACTGATAGGGTTGTTGTGAAGATGAGTCAGTATACTTAAAGCACTTGGCCCCATGCCCAGCACCTGGTAAGTACTGGTAAGTATTCAATAAATGATGATTGAATATTGAGTGGCCCCCACGTACCTCAATCACATCCAAGCTCTTAATAAATAATGTCAAGAATCCTTCCCCAGTTGGTGTTCCTGTTAATCCATCAGTGTTCCCGATAATCCATCTGTCTGCATGTCCCAGTTTGTATCTAGCCAGGTGTCGTAAGTCATTACAGCTTCCTGTGTGTGATTTGTGACTTATTTCTAAGCCTTCGCATGTACTATTTCTTCCTTCCTGCTAACCATGTCTTTCTTCCTTCAAAACTTCCTTGAGAAGTTTAGGAAAATCCCATCCAATTCTGCCATTTTAATAACTGCCAGATTTGTTTTTAGTGGGGTGATCTGGGGAATGTGGGTTTCCTTCTCTTTTTTAGCCATTAGCAATTTTACACTCAGCTCTTAGTTATTCGTGTTGATGGAGACGGGATGACAGTGGGGCTCCTCCAGAACTCAAGTCCTGTTAGGGTTTGGTCACCAGAGGCTTTTTCTGCTTTGTTGTAGGCCTCTTAGGTCAGTATCTGGGTCAGGCTAATGTTAAAACGTTTATCAGTTGGTATGATCTTAGGAAATGCAAATGAGGGAGAAGGCCTGAAGGTGCCCTAAGGGCCAGGGAGGCCAGCTAGGGATTAAAAATGTGCAATGCCAGAGGCACACACAACCTAAAACCATTCTTGTAGTTTTCTGTAAGACTTATCTCCATTATTAGGTTGGCTTGTTACTGGCAAATACTACTTTTTTTTTTTTTTTTTTTTTTGAGAGTCTTGTTCTGTCACCTAGGCTGGAGTGCAGTGGCATGATCTTCACTCACTGCAACCTCCGCCTCCCGGGTTCAAGTGATTCCCCTGCCTCAGCCTCCCAAGTAGCTGGGACTACAGGCATGTACCACCACACCCAGCTAATTTTTTTTGGTATTTTTAGTAGGGACGGGGTTTCACCATGTTAGCCAGGATGGTCTCAATCTCCTGACCTCGTGATCCGCCTGCCTCAGCCTCCCAAAGTGTTGAGATTACAGGTGTGAGCCACCGCACTCAGCCCAAAGAATACTTTTGATGTTCCTCTTTGTTCATATTTGTTTTTGATGTCCCCCTTGATCATGTTCTGTGTTTACCCTCATGGCCGGCCTCTCCATCTCCTAGGCAGCCTGGCATCCTCGCTACAACCTCATTGTTGTGGGCCGATACCCAGATCCTAATTTCAAAAGTTGTACCCCTTATGAATTGAGGACGATCGATGTGTTCGATGGAAACTCAGGGAAGATGATGTGTCAGCTCTATGACCCAGAATCTTCTGGCATCAGTTCGGTGAGGCTTGGGTCCTCAAATAATGATGGGAGGAAGCAGGGATTCAACCTACCTTATTGACCAAAAGTGACCAGAAATCAGGTGTCTCTGCTAATACCTTCACCCTCTCCTCATGTTGACACTCTTGTCTCTGCAGCTTAATGAATTCAATCCCATGGGGGACACGCTGGCCTCTGCAATGGGTGAGTAGGAGGAGAATGTCTCTGACTTGCCAAGTCCGATCCTACTTCCCAAGGTTCAGTGCGGGCCAGCCTCAGCCCTGCCCTGCCACATTCACCCCAGGGCAGTGGCCCACGAAGAAGATGGCTGGGAGACAGTGGTCTCTATAGCCAAGGCCCTCCATTCCTCTGGCTTTGTCTTGGTCATGCAATGCCTGGCGACTGTCCAGTTTCCTAGTATCTCTTTTTTTTTTTTTTTTTTTTGAGACGGAGTCTCGCTCTGTCCCCCCAGGCTGGAGTGCAGTGGCGTGATCTTGGCTCAATGCAAGCTCCGCCTCCTGGGTTCACGCCATTCTCCTGCCTCAACCTCTTGAGTAGCTAGGACTAGAGGTGCCCACTACCACGCCCAGCTAATTTTTTGTATTTTTAGTAGAGACAGGGTTTCACCGTGTTAGCCAGGATGGTCTCGGTCTCCTGACCTTGTGATCCGCCCACCTCAGCCTCCCAAAGTGCTGGGATTACAGACTTGAGCCACCGCGCCCGGCCTTCCTAGTATTTCTTTACCAAATCATAGGTTTGCGGGCCAGCCCCAGGCTCTGAGAGATTGGTAACAGAAGGTGTAAGTCAGACTGGTCTCACTCTTCCTAGGTTACCACATTCTCATCTGGAGCCAGGAGGAAGCCAGGACACGGAAGTGAGAGACACTAAAGAAGGTGTGGGCCAGACAAGGCCTTGGAGCCCACACATGGGATCAAGTCCTGCAAGCAGAGGTGGCGATCTGTTAAAGGGCCAAAAGTATCCAAGGTTAGGGTTGGAGCAGGGGTGCTGGGTCCTGGGGCACTGTGGGACTGGGACACTTTTATGTTAATGCTCTGGACTTGCCTCCAGAGACTGCTCCAGAGTGGGTGACACAGCTGTCCCAAGGGCCCCTCTGTATCTAGCCTGGAACCAAGGTTATCTTGGAACTAAATGACTTTTCTCTTCTCAGTGGGTGGTAGCAGAGGGATCAAGCAGTTATTTGATTTGTGCTCACTTTTGATATAGCCAATAAAACCATACCGACTGAGCTTCTGCGTGGATCTTCCAGAAGTGACCTGGTCAGAGAGCTTCTTGCGTCTCAGAAATGAAGAAAAGGCACAGGAAACAGCACTATCAGTCCAATAGGAAACAGCACTATTCATTCTCTGGGAGCTGCCCCAGCCCTATTCTGGGCCACAGTCTAGAACTTTCTTTCCCAGCTCACAACCTGCATGTAGCTCAGGTCCCTGGAGACCCCAGCCCAGCTGAGGGAGAGCAGTTTCCTGATTCGTGTGACAAGCAACTCCATTCCCACCACTCCCCACTCCCTCCCAAGTACAGACAACCTTCCATCCTGCTCCAGTTGAAGGGGTCACAACGATTCCTGAAGCATTCTGTCTGAGTCTAATGGTGGCTCTAGCCAGACACAGGGAAATGTGGCTGGCTGGCTGTTGGGTGATCCAGTTCCTTGGGAGCCAATGTTTGTACCCCTGGTATTAGCTGTTTTTCCCGCTAAAATAAGCACTGAGAGGCAAGACCGTGTCCCTCTGAGCTATTTGCCAAAGACTTCAGGCTGGAGGAAAAAGAACAGGGCTTGATAGAAGTGCAAGGCGGATCCAGCACCAACTCTGCCATTTTCTAATCCTAGGTCCTGAGTGAACACTGACTGCCAGTTTACATCTCAGGTGTGTAGGGAGCGTGGAGGAGGCAAATCCTGTTTGGAGAAAGCCAGTGTCCAACACAGCACTTGGTAAACGTCAGGCATGGGAATGCTGAGTGACAGGCACCACGGGCCACGCTGAGCCCCACTCGCTCATCTGGCTGGGGTCATCAGAGGGAGGCCCAACCCAGGATCTCCTGTCCATGGGCTGGGGAGCAGCAACAGTCAGGAGCGAGGGCCCAGCCCACCTCCCCTAGGAGGTGGAGGGAAGGGGGCTGAGTGGTTGTCAGGCGTGGTCCTCCCCATCTGCGACGTGGCGGTAGCCAGGAGGCTGGGCCTGCATCCGGAAGAGGACGGTGAGGAGCAGCACTATGAGGAGGAAGAGGATGGAGCCACATACAGCCAAGGCCACGATCACCTCTGGGCATGGGGGAGGCAAGAGAAAGGTCATGTCAGCGTTCCATCATATGCCAGGTACTGTTCTGACATATAGGAGATACACAGAGGTGGCCAAGACAGAGTCCCTGCTCTCATGGAGTTTACATTCTAGGAGAGGGGATGTAATAAATAAGCAAATGGGCTGGTCACAGTGGCTCACGCCTATAATCCCAACACTTTGGAAGGTTGAGGTGGGCAGATCACCTGAGGTCAGGAGTTGGAGACCAGCCTGGCCATCATGGTGAAAACCCATCTCTACTAAATAAAGTTGGCCGTGCGCAGTGGCTCACACCTGTAATCCCAGCACTTTGGGAGGCCGAGGTGGGTGGATCACCTGAGGTCAAGAGTTTGAGACCAGCCTGGCCAACGTGGTGAAATGCCGTCTCTACTAAAAATACAAAAAATTAGCTGGGCATGGTGGTGCGCGCCTGTAATCCCAACTACTCGGGAGGCTGAGGCAGGAGAATTGCTTGAACCTGGGAGACAGAGGTTGCAGTGAGCCGAGATCACGCCACTGCACTCCAGCCTGGGTGACAGGATGAGACACCGTCTCAAAAAAAAAAAAAAAAAAAATTAGGAGTGACAGGTCAGTGACGAACGTGATACAGAGAGACAAAGCAAAGTAGGTCAGCAGGGAAGGCATCATTGAGAAAGTGAGAAGTTTAACAGAGACCTGGAGTCAATGAATGATATACAACAATCTGAGAAGAGTATCACAGGGCAGAGGAGATGAAGGGCAAAAGGCCCAGATGTGGGGATAAGCCTGGCACATGCTAGGATCATCAAGAGTCAGTCTCACCAGAGCAGAGTAAGCAAGGGGCATGTAGGAGATGGGGCAGGAGACCAGATGGAGTAGGGCCTAGAAGGCCATGGTGAAGAACTTGGATTTTATTCTATATGTGATGGGAAACCACTAGAAAATTCTGAGAGGACAGTAGTGTGAACTGGTTTACATTTTTTAAAAGTTAACTCAGTCGGCCGCGGTGGCTCATGCCTGTAATCCCAGCAATTTGGGAGACTAAGGCGGGCGGATCACCTGAGGTTGGGAGTTTGAGACCAGCCTGACCAACATGGAGAAACCTCATCTCTACTGAAAATACAAAATCAGCTGGGCATGGTGATGCATGCCTGTAATCCCAGCTACTCGGGAGGCTGAGGCAGGAGAATCGCTTAAACCCGGGAGGCGGAGGTTGCAGTGAGCCGAGATTGCGCCATTGCACTCCAGCCTGGGCAACAAGAGCAAAACTCCATCTCAAAAAAATAAAAAAAGTTAACTCTGCTGTGTTGAAAGACTGGTAGGGACAAGAATAGAACCAGAACTAGGAAGCTTTTCATTCGGTCAGGCAAGAGCTGATGGTAGATTGGACTGCGGAGGCAAGAGCACATATTAATATTTGAAAGGTTGAGCTGATCTGGCAGTGGGCTGGATGAGGGGTATGAGAAACGGTATGCAGAATGACCCCAAGGGTTATACTGTGCCACTAGGTGACTCGTGGCATTGACTGAAACAAGGAAGCCTGGAAGAAGAGCAGCTGTGGAAGGAAAAGCATCTGGTTTTAGACATTGCAACTTTGAGATGCCTTACTTAACATGCATGTAGAGATCTCAAGTTGGCAGCTGGATATGAGTCTCTAGCTCAGAGAAGAGGTTGTGAATCTGTGAGTCAGGGCGTAAGGACAGAAGTGGGCATGGAGATGGGCATAAAGTCATGAGGCTGCATGAGATCACTTGGGAGTGTGCACAGATGGGGAAAGCTCCAGGGATGAGTCCTGGGTCATCCGTTCTTTAGTGAGGAAGGGACGCCTGAAAGTCAGAAGCCAAGAAAGTGTTTCAGGAAGGGGTGACCAATTATGTAATGCTGCTGAGAGGTGAGAGAAGCTAAGAATTAGTCACTGGCTTTGGTAGGAGGTGACTGGTCACCAGACAAGTATGGCTTCAGGGTAGTGGAAGGTGACACAAGACTGTCTAATGTGAGTCTAAGAGAACAGGTGGTGAGGAAGCAGAGCCAGATTCTAGGCAGCTCTTTCAAGGATTCCATTCTGAGAGGGAAGAGGCTGGTGGCTGGGGAAGAGGTGGCTCTCAGAGGTCATGGATGGGCTTTTGGGAGGGAAGTGATCCAGTAGAGAAGCAGAGGCGTCAGAGCTCCTTGCAGATATGAGGAGAGAGAACCCGAGTGCGGGTGGAGAGGCCACCCTAAGCGGTGGCTTCCCCCAGGAAGTAAGCTGGTGGTGGGAGAACGAGCCAATTCTCTCTTGGCTCTTATTTTCTCGGTGATACAAGTGAGACATCACCCGAGGGTGAGAAGTGGGGAGAAGGTATAAGGCAGTCTGGGGTCGGGGAGGGAACTCCTAGCAAATGCAGTCAAATGGCTGGAAGTGTGACAGCTCTTGAGATGTGTGGATGTGAACTGCAGGCTGGTCTAGGGCATGACTAGCAAGGAGGCCTGTGACAGCTCACCTGTGTCTGCAGGACCGCTTGCTAGCTGGCACTCCTGCTGCCAATCCTTGGGCACGACGGGCTCTGTGAGGCGAAGGAAGTCCTGCAGTGGGCAGCAGTGAGGGCAGCCAGGCAGGCTGAGCGGCCAGGGGGCCTTGTCACTCTCGTTCCGAAAGTACATCTCCACTGAGAAATTCCTGAGGGTCGACAGGAGGCAACATGGGAGCTGCTCAGCCTGCCCGTCATGGGGTCCTTGGGCTGCCCCGAGCCACCTCCCGAGGGCCCCCCTCCAGAGGACACTGCTAGCTCCACTCACCCAGAATCTTCCTGGTACAGTTCAAATATGTGGCAGGAGGCGTAGGGGGCTTGTTCACCATTGTAGACATCCAGTGCCATTTGCAGGGCAACCAGGGTAGTGTCGTGCTGCGGGGGAGAGGGGCTGCCCGTCAGCATTGTTCCCCACACCCGCAGGAACCGAACAGAGAAGAAATCCAGCTCCTTGCCTGACACAGCACGCTAGGGAGCGCAGGCACTCACCGCAGAGTAAACCAGCAGCTTGGGGAGCTGGGAGGTGGTCGCCATTAGGGTCAGGTTCTTCCTTATCTGAGCCAGCAGGACTCCTGAAGGAGAAAAGTCCCCGGTGTTGCTGGCTACAGCCACCTCTGCCTTCTAATTAGACCTATCTATGCTCCTTTCACCCTCTGCCAGGCCTGGGCCTCATCACCTACACGGAGAACTCTTTAGTGTCATAGGGACCATGTAAGAACTCTGTGGCACCCCTCCTCTCTAAGAACTGTCAAATGTACAGAAGGAAGCAAGACAAAACAAGATATCTGCCTGTATTTCAACACGGATGTAGAAACCTGCCTGTGTTTACAGAAGCACTTCAGTTTGAAACAAATGTAAACTTAAGATTGCTTCAGAGTACACAGCGGGTGGGTCCGTGCCCGGGTAACTACCATATGCTCTGAAAACTGAGATGTCAAAAAGGTGTGACAGCAGGCATGCCCTTAGGTGCTCAAATAAGGAAGCTGGCATGTGTGTTACTCTCAGCCTTCTCAAAATGGCCCCCAGTGGTTCTCTTGGGGCAGCTATTCATTTAGGAGAGGGAGGGTCTTCTGATGTGGGCGAAACTTAAGAACATGAATGGCAGGGCTGGGCGTGGTGGCTCATGTGTGTAATCCCAGCACTTTGGAAGGCTGAGGCGGGCAGATCACCAGAGGTCAGGAGTTTGAGACCAGCCTGGCCAACATAGTGAAACCCCATCTCTACTAAAAATATAAAAATTAGCTGGGCGTGGTAGCAGGCACTTGTAGTCCCAGCTACTTAGGAGGCTGAGGCGGGAGAATTGCTTGAACCTGGGAGGTGGAGGCTGCAATGAGCCGAGATCGTGCCACTCTACTATAGCCTGGGTGACAGAGCAAGACTTTGTCTCAAAATAAATAGGCTGGGTATGGCGGCTCATGCCTGTAATCCCAGCACTTTGGGAGGCCAAGGTGGGTGGATCACCTGAGGTCAGGAGTTCAAGACCAGCCTGGCCAACATGGTGAAACCCTGTTTCTACTAAAAATACAAAAATTAGCCGGGCATGGTGGCTGAGGTCAGGAGTTTGAGTCCAGCCTGGCGAACATGGTGAAACCCCATTCCTACTAAAAATACAAAAGTTAGCCAGGCATGATGGCATGTGCCTGCAATCCCAGCTACTCAGAAGGCTGAGGTAGGAGAATTGCTTGAACTCAGGAGGCAGAGGTTGTAGTGAGCCAAGATCGAGCCATTGCACTCCAGCCTGGGTGACAAGAGGGAAACTCCATCCCCCCGAAAAAAAATAACAATTTTTTTAAAAAGAATATGAATGGCAGAAAAGGAAGAGAGGTGGGGAAATTTGGTGACTAGCGGCATGAGGAGGGGGATTTGGTTTTGAAAGAGCAGGGAGTGTTTCAGTAGAGAGGGAAGTGTGTGAGAAGCCCCCACAGCAGATTTTTAACGCCTTAGGGTCCTGAGGAGTAGAGTGACATGCTGTCCTTGTCACTCACCCCCCTGAAGCCGGGCCTTCTCCGCCTGCTGGTAGATTCCGAAGAGGAAGCGGAAGCTGAAGTCCTTTAGCCGGCTGAGACGCTGCATGGTTTGGGGTGAGGCCCAGGGCGGCAGGCGCAGCCCGTGCGTTTGCTGTGTATCGCAGCAGGCAGGTTAGCGCCCCAGGCCTAGGCCAGCCTCTCCAGGGGGCAGCTCTCTTCCCTAGTGGGAAGGTGCCTGTGTGTGTGAGGGAGGGAGAGGGGAGAGAGGCAGAGGGGCTGGAACCAGTAGACATGGCAGGCGGTGTGGATGCTTCAGGGCACAGGAAAGGAAGCTCAGGCACAAAAAGTGAGACTCAGCAGAAAGGAGCTCTGGGTGGAGAGCAGCAGGGACTGCTGACAATTAATAAACCATTTCCCACTCTGAGGATCTCTGTCACCCATGAGGGAAGTTCCCGTGTTTCACAAGCACAGCCTCCCTGGACCTCCCCAGGGGCGTGACGGTATCAGGCACTGTGTTCTACCGTCCTGGTGACCTGGGCCTGCTGAGAGGGAAAAGAATGATCACAGTGGGCACCCTAGTGGGCTCACCTCACAGAAGAGTGTGTCATAGACATTCCAGACGGTCTCCAGTGTCAGGTCTGTAAGCCCTGTCTCGTTGGCCACCATGTCCAGAAATTGCTATGAAAAATGGATCAGGGTCTCAGTCCTGCTCTGGGGAAAAGACAGCGTGGTGAGCTGCACCTCTGCCCCCACTCACTGCATTCCGAGAACTCTCATTCTGATACTCTGGTGTCTGCCGGGTCTCGTTCTGCAGCTGCTCATAACGGGGACATGGGCCCAACGGGAACTTCAGCAGCTGTAGAGCGAAGCGGGGAAACAGGCAGCGGGAAAAGGAGCCTGGCATCAGCAGGCCCACGGCCAGAGCTGTCCCCTCACCACCCCAGGGAAGGGCTGGCCACTCTTACCCTGTCCTCAGTGATGGGCACAGTGTGCACAGGGATAGGCTGCCACGAGATGTTCGGGTTGAAGCGCTGCATCCCGTTGGGAGGGAAGAGTCCAGCCAGGTTGGCCTCAGCACTCATGAGAGTCCGGTCAAAGTCTGTGCTTCGCACATAAACCTGCAGCGATAGCAACACAAGTCGTGTGTGTGTGTGTGTGTGTGTGTGTGTGTGTTGGGGAAGTTTTGGTCACCCTGAAGTGGAGCCTTGTATGTATGTGTGTGTGTGTGGTGGGAAGTTTTGGTCACCCCAAAGTGGAGCCCCAGAGGAGAACCTGTTCCTGATGGTCACCCAGCAAACTAAACCTACCATACATCTGGCCCTCACCCTCCTCTGGCCTCTGGCCTTCCCCATCCCCCAAACACTCCACTGGGGGTTGTTACCACTCTGTGAAGAACTCTTGTGGGAATGGCCTTAGTTGAAATGCCCCTTCCAGTCAAAAGTGCTGAGTCAATCAGTAAGGCTCTCTGGTCTGTCTGGTTTCATAACAACACCTCTCTCCCTGTCTAGATCAGGGTCCTTGGGGCAGAAACTGGCTCCAGTGATGACCCTTAGAGACCAGGGAGAAAAAAATAAGATAAAGGGCTGGGCCTGGTGGCTCACACCTATAATCCTAGCACTTTGGGAGGCCAATGCAGGAGGATCGCTTGAGGCCAGGAGCTCGAGACCAGCCTGGGCAACATAGTGAGACCCTGTCTCTACAAAAAAAAATTTTTAAATTACCCAAGTGTGGCGGGCACTTGTAGTCCCAGCTACTTGGGATGCTGAGGCAGGAGGATCACTTGAGCCCAGGAGTTTGAGGCTGCAGTGAGCTATGACTGAGGCATGTGCTACAGTTTGGGTGACAGAGTGAGACCCCTTTAAAATATATGTATATATTTTGGGCCGGGCACGGTGGCTCATGCCTGTAATCCCAGCACTTTAGGAGGCTGAGGCAGGCGGATCAGCTGAGGTCAGGAGTTCAAGACCAGCCTGGCCAACATGATGAAATCCTGTCTCTACTAAAAATACAAAAATTAGCCAGGCATGGTGGCACACACCTGTAATCCCAGCTACTTGGGAGGCTGAGACAGGAGAATCGCTTGAACCTAGGAGGTGGAGGTTGCAGTGAGCCAAGACCATGTCACTGCACTCCAGCCTGAGCAACACAGCAAGACTCTGTCTCAAAAAAAAAATTTTTTTTCGAAGAGCTTATTCAGAGATAGTGGCTCATGAAAAGGGAGGAGGAAACTGGGGAAGGACAAGCTCAGGACAGAGCTGGGCCTTAAGAGAACAATAACAATGTCTAGGGATTCTTGATACGGCTGAGGCTGACAGTGGTAACCAGAGGAACAGCTTCCCCCATTCCTGGGGTGGGGCGAGGACTCAAGGAGCAGGCACACTCACCAGTCCTCCCTGATGTGCCCTAGGAATATAGCACGACCTGGCGCAGCAGACAGGGCTCAAAGACCTCATCTTGATCAAGAAAAGACAAGCCCTATCTACGCATGTCTTCCCCGCTGTCTTTCATCTTGGCCCTGTCTGGTTTATCATTAGATACCCCCACAACATTCTAAGCTCCATGAAGACAGAGATCATATCTGTATGGTGCACAACTGAATGCAAAGTGCTAGCACAGTCCTTGGCCTTTAATAGGTACTCAATTAATGTCTTGGATGGAAAGCCTGTGATTTCACAGTCAGAAACCACTTTGCCAGGCCCGCCCTTAAGTCCGAATTTGGATGCTTAATCAAATTTGCCTCATCCCAGCCAAGCAGGGGCAACTCAGCTCCTAGGGCTTTGTTCCAGACAGCTCTCAGATGTCTTTTCCTGTAGTTGTGACCAAAAATACAAGAAGGAGGCCAAAGTGCCCAGCCTCAGCCTTAGGCTTCCTGAGGGCAAAAGATGAGGGCAGCATACCCCGTTCCCCTTGCCTCTGGAGCTCCCAACCTTACCTCTTGCCGGTGATAAGAGGTGTTTAGGAAGCCGTGATAGCGCTGCCGCAGGGCCTGGCCCAGTTCCCAGTGCTGTAGCATCCCCTCCTGTGGGCAAACCCAAGGGTTAAGAGGGTCTAGAGGGAAGGGGTGGCTTCAAGCCCCATGGGGTTTAGGCCCTGTTGCTTTCCAGGTTCACGCTTTGCTGGAGTCAATTAATCTGATCCCAGAAGTCTTTCATTAAGTGGCCAGTCATGCACAGCAATATCATGGGCACAGAGATTAAGGTTATGAAATCTGGTCAAAGTCAGCACCCATATGGGAAAAGGCAGTTTAGTAGGACCCCAAGTTTTGTAGACTGCTCTAGACGTCACTCATTCTGCAGCTCATCCTGAGGAAAGGCTGGCTTCTGACCCACCTTGGTTAACTGACCAAACCCCTGGGGCCATTCTTCTTCCTGATAGGGGTCCTTGGGATATGTCTTCACTGGTGAACGGTCTCCATGGCGGTACAGCTGAGAGAATAAAATGGTTTGCCTATAGGTCAGAAGCATCCCCTTGATAGGGACCCAGAGCCTACCTTTTGCCCCATGTTAGGGAAGGAAGTCTCATTCCCTCTGGGAAGCCTACTGGCTGCAAAAGACCCCAGCTAGGAGTCAGTCACTTCTTCCAGATTCGAGATTCTAACTTAGCTAAGCAATGCTACTGGAGACCATAGGCAAAGCCAAGGTACAGGTAGGAAGGGAAAAGAGAAGTGAAAGCAACGTATGTGGTGGGGACAACTGGGGAAAAAAGATAACCAAAGGCTTCTTTAGGGATGAGTCTTAACCATTCAACCACTTCCCTGTCTCAAGGCAGACTCACCCCGACGTATTCGGTCATCCTGACTCCCATAAGCCAGGGCTCCACGTCAATCCTGAATCCAGCCTCCCAACTACCCAGGCCAGTCGTCCCCTCCTAAACCAGCTGTTCCTTCCCGAGATCCTCGACCTCCACCAGCTGGCCTTTGCCCTTTTAGCTTCAGGGAAGTCTTTGGTGACCCCATCTCTCATTACCAAGGTAACGAAGCGCAGACTCCGGGCCTGGGTGGGCGGCATCACCACCAGGTTCACGCCGAGAAGGAGCTGGAGGAGAGCCGCCCGGCTCCAGCCGGACCGCTTGCCCGCCATCACCGTTGTAATCTATGCAGCAAACAAGCTGGAACCCGCTGGGTGGCACCTGCAAGCAGCCGCCCGGACGCACCCGTAAGGACACACGCCGGAAGTGCGTTCGCCGCCATCTTACTTAGGGACCTGCTGGGGTGCGGGGAAAAGGCGCAGTCTCGGTGGGATTGCGTGCAGGAGGGTCGCGGTCTGGCTGTGGCGGAGGAGCATAAGAAGGTAACGCGACCTGGTGCGGCAGACAGGGCTCGAAGACCTCATCTTGATTAAGAAGGCCATAAATTCGCGTTTGCCTCTGCTCGGAGAAATCCCTTACCAAGGTGGCGCTTGCAGTGGGCGGGACCATGTCTGGAGAACCAGCGTCCCCTCCAGGCTTGACCCCATAGCTAGATCGGGTGCAGAATTGAGGCGAGGGATGGGAAAGTAGAGGTCGCTTCTCTCCACGCCCCTGCCTTTGGGGGGAGATTGAGCCCTGGCCCTGTTCTCCAGGAGATGTTTTGCTTGGGGTGCAGGACACAGTATGTAAACAACCCTTTGGACTCCGTGTGTCCAGACTCAGTCTGGCCTACCGTTCCTGCCCCGCACAAAGCTTCAGTAGCCCTCTCACTTTCCCTTCCAGTCCTTTCCCTGTCCTCCCTCCCCTCCACTTCCAAGTTTTAGTTAATTAGAGTCAAGACGTCATGTCATGCCTCTTCCCAAAGGAGTTGGGTTGCACAGGATGTTCAGACTTTACAAACCCAAAGCACTGAATCCCTGGGGGAGGAATTTCAGACCAGTGGGGAGGTATTTTGAGGTAAGGGACAGGCGCATATCATAAAGTGGGAGTAGGTGGGGTTTCCACAGAATCAATGGCCCTCTTGGCATTGACCATTAGGATTCAGGTGCAGCCAGTTTGGCCTCAGGACTTTGTGACTCCTGTGACGGTTGCAGAAGGTCAGATCATAGGTCCTGGGGATGCTTTGATTCAGATCTGCCTACTGGAAGCAAATCTCCTCAGATCTTTGGGAAACAAAACTGATCAGGCTTGGCCTGGGCGCCGTGGCTCACCTGTAATACCAGCACTTTGAGAGGCCGAAGCAGGCAGATCACCTGAGGTCAGGAGTTCGAGACCAGCCTGGCCAACGTGGCGAAACCCCGTCTCTACTAAAAATACAAAAAAAAAAAAAAAAAAAATTAGCCGGGCGCGGTGGCGTGCTCCTGTAATCCCAGCTACTCTGGAGGCTGAGGCAGGAGAATCGCTTGAACTCGGAAAGCGGAGGTTGCAGTGAGCTGAGATCACGCCACTGCACTCCAGCCTGCGCGACAGAGTGAGACTGTCTCAAAACAACAACAACAAAAAACTCATTAGGCTTGGTGTGGTGGCTCACGTTTCTAATCCCAGCACTTTGGGAGGCCAGGGTGGGAAGATTGCTTGAGCCCAGGAGTTCGAGACCAGCCTGAGCAGCTTAGGAAGATCTCCTCTCTACAAAAAAAAAGTTTAAAAATTAGCTGGGTGTGGTGGCACACACCTGTGGTCCTAGCTCCTCGGGAGGCTGAGGTGGGAGGATGACCTTGAGCCCAGGAGGTTGAGGCTGCAGTGAGCCATGATGGTGCAACTGCACTCCAGTCTAGATGACAGAGCAAGACTGTGTCTCAAAAAGAAGAAAAGAAAAAAAAAGATCAGGATTATCTGTCTTTATTTTGCCCTAGGACTCCAGATTCAATTATTTATATATACTTCAGGATTTAAACTTTGCTTCCAGAGTTGTCATGGAGGAGGCCAAGAAGCAAATAGAGTAAGAGCCAAAGCCTGGGTAGCCAAACAGTTCTTAACCTTCTTATTTAATCACAAGCCCCTTTATGAATCACATGAAAATTTTGCACCTCTCCTCCAGAAAAATGTTCACACATATAAACACACACGGAATTTTGCATATAATCCCAAATGGTTCACAAAGACCATTTATTACAGGTTTCATAAATCAGCATCTCTGAATACCTGATTTAACCTAGTCCTCTTACTTTACAGCTTAGGAAACAAACCTAAAGAGAGGAAGTGACTTGCCCAAATTCACAGTTTGGGCATGGGCACAGTTTGAGAATGGATTAAAAGTCAAGTTTTGGCCGGGTGCGTGCTCATGCCTGTAATCCCGGCACTTTGGGAGGCCGAGGCGGGTGGATCACGAGGTCAGGAGATCAAGACCATCCTGGCTAACATGGTGAAACCCCGTCTCTACTAAAAATACAAAAAGTTAGCCGGGTGTGGTGGCGGGTGCCGGTAGTCCCAGCTACTCGGGAGGCTGAGGCAGGAGAATGTTGTGAACCCAGCAGGCAGAGCTTGCAGTGAGCGGAGATCGTGCCACTGCACCCCAGCCTGGGCGACAGAGCAAGACTCCGTCTCAAAAAAAAAAAAGTCAGGTTTTGTGATTTTCAGTTAAATAGTCTATAATGGGCTGCTTCTTGCAGGCTACTCAAACTGCATTACTAAACTGTAATTGGTGATCCCGAAATCCTTTCAATAAAGAGGTATCTGTCAAAGGAAACCTTTTCAAATTAGTTGGACTAAACGGGACCTAGGCCGGACATGGCTCACACCTGTAATCCCAGCACTTTGGGAGGACGAGGCAGGTGGATCACCTGAGGTCAGGAGTTCAAGACCAGCCTGGCCACCATGGTGAAACCCCATCTCTACTAAAAATACAAAAATTAGCCAGTCGTGGTGGCGTGTGCCTGTAATCCCAGCTACCGGGGAGGCTGAGACAGGAGAATCACTTGAACCCAGGATACAGAGGCTGCCGTGAGCCGAGATTGTGCCACTTCACTCCAGCCTGGGCAACAGAGCGAGACTCTGTCTCAAAAAAAAAATAAAGGGGGCTTGGGTAATTGGCAAAATGCTGCATATTAGTGGTAGTGGGAGGGAGTTGAGTGTTTTGTTTTAATGGGCCTCTTACTCCTTGCAAACTAGCCAGACCATTGTACTTTCAGAGTGTAAATCTTTGGCTCACCAAATTTCAGCTATCTCTCAAATTCAGCTTTTGCTTTTCTTCCCACTTGCTCAAATATGTCTATATTCTTTGTGCATGCAAGTATCCCACGTAGGAGGGATTGATGAAGCAGATACTATTTCAGTTTTTATAGGGAGAAACTATTCCAGGAAGGGTGGGGATTACAGCGCAAGTAGATAGTAGAGCCTGAAGCTGAGCCCTAGTTTCTTCACCCCTTTGCCTTCAGCTTTTGCATTTTCTGCCGGGTGATTCTGTGGTTCTTACACTTTGGTTCGTAACTACAGGTGCAAAAAAAAAAAAGAAAAAAAAAAACACATGTAGATAGGTGGATACGTGGGCCTACCCCAGATCAAATAAATCAGAATCTCTGAAGGTGAGGACAGGAACCACTACCATATTCTGTGTTGGCAGAAGCAAACCTAAATCCAGGTATGTTAGCCATTTTTTTTCCATCTGAAGAGGCAGTTTTTGTTTTGTTTTGTTGTTGTTGTTGTTGTTGTTGTTTTTGAGATGGAGTTTTGCTCTTGTTGCCCAGGCTGGAGTGCAATGGCGTGATCTCGGCTCACAGCAACCTCCGCCTCCCGGGTTCAAGCGATTCTCCTGCCTCAGCCTCCCGAGTAGCTGGGATTACAGGCATGTGCCACCACGCCTGGCTAATTTTGTATTTTTAGTAGAGACAGTTTCTCCATGTTGGTCAGGCTGGTCTCGAACTCCCGACCTCAGGTGATCTGCCCATTTTGGCCTCCCAAAGTGCTGGGATTACAGGTGTGAGCCACCGCACCCACCTGGCTGTTTTTTTTGTTTTGTTTTGTTTTGTTTTTGTGACAGAGTCTCCCACTGTCGCCCAGGCTGGAGTGCAGTGGCACAGTCTCGGCTCACTGCAAGCTTCACCTCCCAGGTTCACGCCATTCTCCTGCCTCAGCCTCTCGAGTAGCTGGGACTACAGGCACCTGCCACCACACCTGGCTAATTTTTTTGTGGTTTTTTTTGTATTTTTAGTAGAGACAGGGTTTCACCGTGTTAGCCTGACCTAGTGATCCACCCACTCGGCCTCCCAAAGTGCTGGGATTACAGGCATGAGCCACTGCGCCCGGCCCCGGCCGGCAGTTTTATATAATGGAGTGTATTTGTGATTTTTGTTTGTTTGAGCTTGAGCTCGAACTTTTGAATCAGCTAAACTTGTATTCTTTTTTTTTTTTTTTTTTTTTTTTTTGAGACAGTCTCCCTCTGTCACCCAGGCTGGAGTGCAGTGGTGCAATCATGGCTCACTGCAGCCTTGACCTCCTGGGCTCCAACAGTCCTCCTACCTCAGCCCCCCAAGTGGCTGGGACTACAGGCAGATGCCACCACGCCTGGCTAATTTTTGTGTGCGTGTGTGTGTGTGTGTGTGTTTTCTGTAAAGGTGAGGTTTCGCCATGTTGCCTAGGCTAGTCTCAAACTCCTGGACTCACGCGATCTGCCCTTCTTGGCCTCCCAAAGTGCTAGGATTACAAGTGTGAGCCACCACACCCAGTCTTATACCTGTATTCAAATTTGATATTTGCCCCTTGCTAGTAACTATCTCCCAGAGTTTACTGTGAGAATAAATGAAATAATGCATGTAAAGATAAATGTATGTAGTAGGGATGAAATAAATGTCACATCTTTCCTTTCTGCCTTCTGTATCATCTCTGAACTCAGGTCTGGGAATCCAGGTTTCTGGATTATTCTCTATGTTGTGATTGGAAGGTTGGGCAGAAGTCACTTGAGTAGATACGCAGTGGTCTGCAAGATGATCCCCACACTTTCCACCCTTCCGGAACGGTGAAGGAGGGAAGAAGAAGCAGTTCTCCTGGTCCATCCCTGCAGACCTTACCCTGTGGCCTGCTTCATGGGAATGAGTACTTTCAGGGGAGTTAGCCAGTACTACCTGTGCCCATGGCTGGTGAATGCTCCTGTTTCTGCTTCAAGTTTCTCCTTGCTGTGAGAAGAAACCTGTGGAGGTTCTGGGGGGCCAGATATGTGACTTGGTAGATCCCCGAGTGTGTTCCCAGAGACATTGCCTCCTGCAGGAGCCAAGGAAACATAGAAGAGGCCCATAGGACTGGGGGACTTTGGACCTAACAACTGCGGGCTGGTGGGACTGTGGCACGGGGGTGGGGCTGCCAAAGTGGGAACATGATTCCAGCTGCTGATCACTTCACTGCTTGCCCTGGCTTGAAGTAAGTCTCAGTGGTTGGTCTCCAGAAACTCCATGGAAATACTGCCCACAGGTTTTGGTCTTCTCCCATTTTCCTCTCCTTTTCCCTCTTTGTAGGGATGAGGGTTGGGGTTTCTGAGCTGTAACCTGATAGGACGGCTCTGGCAGTTGAAGTCCTGGTTATAATTCCTCCTAAACAGGAGACCCTAGCCTGCCCACCCCCACTCCCACAAGATGGGGCTCGTATGTGGTCCTGGGTCCTGGGAAGCCACCTGTGGGGAGACTAGGTGTCAGGGAAGGGAGTTGAAGAACAAAGTGGATGAAAGAGGCTTCTCCCAGCTCCCAGAAGATAGGGCAGCAGGCCCCAGACCATTGAGTCCTGAGTTTCTTGAAACCAGGCATCTCTGTGACATCTCTGGCTGCCCTGCTGGGCTGGAGCTTCTGGGAGCAGGGAGGTAGAGGAGGGAGCTGGACTGGTGATGTGGGTGCTGGGACAGAATAGTGCCAGTCTCTCAGTGACTACAGTCCCTGGTTTCTGCTTTTCCAGGACAGCTGGGGCCTTGTGAAAATCAGAGAGGGAACACAGGCGAGAGGAATGGAGAGCCTTGTGCTTGTGACTCAGAGATACCCAGACCAGGGTGGGGGCCTTGGGAGGGGACGACCTTGTGATGAGGGGGAACAAAAGCAAAAGCTGGAGGCAGAAGTCTGAGATGGGGGTGTCACAGGGGCTTTTCTGAAATGTGAAAATGAATACATGGGCAGATTTTGCAACAGCACCCAGCCTGCTGTCTTCTCACACTCTGCTCCCCAGCCCCCGCCTGTTCCCCCTCTCCCACCCTGTGCTTCCTCTCATCTTTCACCAGGCTCCTCTTCTGCCTCAGCCTTCATCTTTTTCTCATCTGGTTCCTTCTGTCCCATCCACACCCCCTGTCCACTCTTTCCCTGTTTCCTCTGTTCTCTTCCCTGGTGCCCTGTTCATCTGTTTCGGTCTCTTTGGCTGCTTGCCCTGGCCCCCGTCCTTCTATGCTTTAATGTGGGGCCCATGGGAACTGGAGTTCATAGCAAAACAGGAAGAGCCAGTGAGCAGGAAACTGGGAATGGGGCAGGGGGTGAATGACCAGCAGTAACCTCAGCAGCTTGCCTCCCACATCTGGACTGGAGCATCTGCAGGGTTCTCAGCCTCTCCCCTGTAGCCCACCAGCCCTGGCTGCTTCCATTCCAGCACTTCACTGGCCCAAGACGCAACAAGACAAGATTGTCCTGGACTCTGACACAGCAAAGGGACTGGAGTGAGGACATCTGGGTTCTGATCCCAGCCCAGCCACTAACTGTGTGGTCTTGGAAAAGGCCCTCACATGAGTTTCAGTGTTCTCTGTCAAATGGAGCTCGGGTTACTTACCCTCCTTTCCTCCCAGGGCTGCTCTAAGGACCAGAAAAGATAGTGAAGGGTTTGTGCTGTGTATGGAAACAAGTACAAAGTTCAAAATCCACCAAGTTAAAGCAATGGGAAGACCTACAGCTGAAAGAACTGGGAGGGTGATGATAACTCGTGCCATTTCTCAAACACTATGTGCCACACGTTGTGATAGACTTTCTTTCTTTCTTTCTTTCTTCTTCTTTCTTTCTTTCTCTTTCTCTCTCTCTCTCTCTTTCTTTCTTCTTTTTTTTTGGAGTTTTGCTGTTGTTGCCCGGGCTGGAGGGCAATGGCGGGATCTCGGGTCATTGCAACCTCTGCCTGCCAGGTTCAAGTGATTCTCCTGCCTCAGCCTCCTGAGTAGCTGGGATTACAGGCATGCATCATCACACCCGGCTAATTTTTTGTATTTTTAGTAGTGATGGGGTTTCACCATGTTGGCCAGGCTGGTCTGGAACTCCTGACCTCAAGTGATCCATCTGCCTTGGCCTCCCAAACTGCTGGGATTACAGGCATGAGCCACCGCACCCTGCATGATCTGTAGTTTCAATCCCACAACAACCTTGTGTGGTAAAAATTACTATTATCCCTATTTTATTTATCTTTCTTTCTTTTTCTTTTTTTTTATTTTGAGATGGAGTCTCAGTCTGTCACCCAGGCCGGAGTGCGGTGGCACGATCTCGGCTTACTGCAACCTCCCAGATTCAAGTGATTCTCCTCCCTCAGCCTCCCGAGTAGCTGGGATTACAGACCCGCATCACCATGCCTGGCTAACTTTTGTATTTTTAGTAGAGACGGGGTTTCACCATGTTGGCCAGGCTGGTCTCGAACTCCTGACCTCAAGTAATCCACCCACCTAGGCCTCCCAAAGTGCTGGGATTACAGGCGTGAGCCACCATGCCCGTTCTATTTATTTTTCAACACACCATTGCTGGCTCAACTATTCTTATTTTAAAGATAGGGAAACAAAGATTCAGAGACATTAAGTAACTTGCTCAATCAAGATCACATAGGTAATAAGAGGTTTAGGATTTGAACCCAAAATCTGAGCCCAGAGTCTGAACGCTAAATCAACATGCTGAGTTGAAATTGACTACAGCAGTTGTGATGGCGTGTGCCTGTAATCCTAGCACTTTGGAAGGCTGAGGTGGGAGGATGGCTTGAGCCCAGGAGTGTGAAGCCAGCCTGGGCAACATAGTGAGACCCCACCCCAAAAAAGGTAAAAAAAAAAAAAGGGGGAATAATAAAAAAAATTGACTAGGGCTAATAAGTACGGGATAGACGAGAATAATATTTCTTTTTTTTTTTTGAGACAGAGTCTCGCTCTGTCACTCAGGCAGGAGTGCAGTGGCGCAATCTCGGCTCACTGCAAGCTCTGCCTCCCGGGTTCACGCCATTCTTCTGTCTCAGCCTCCCGAGTAGCTGGGACTACAGGCGCCTGCCACCATGCCCGGCTAATTTTTTGTATTTTTAGGAGAGACGGGGTTTCACCGTGTTAGCCAGGATGGTCTTGATCTCCTGACCTCGTGATCCACCTGCCTCGGCCTCCCAAAGTGCTGGGATTACAGGCGTGAGCCACCGCGCCCGGCCGAGAATATATTATATTTTTCTTGTTATTCATTCAACAAATAGGAACACAGTACCTACTCTGTTGCCACATCTATGCCAGCCCTGTTTCAGGGGTGTTGGGGGAGATGAAATCAATAAAATATGATGTCTACTTTCAGGGATGGATTTCATGCCCCAGGCAGCAGAGTAGGAAGAATGACTATAGTCTCAGTAGCTGCTGGTTGGAACCTGCCATCACTTCAGATAGGGTTGTTCCCCAGAAGAGGCAACCCGCATACCTTCCCAGGTCCATCCTGGGCTGCCACCTGAGTTGCCTGTCTTCCTTCTGCCACCTCCACCCCTATCCCAGGCCTGCCATTGCTCATAGCAGATTTCCTATCAAAGGCTCTCCTGGCCTCCTCTCTTATCTGTGGCCCCCGCAGGGCACCCACTTTCAGAAACTCCCTGGAAGGCCCAGCACCTGCCTCTCTCCACCCCTGGATTTCTACCAGCTTGGCTGAGGCCTGGGGCTAGTGGGGAGAGCTTCTTGGCCTCTTCCCAGAGGCAAGGGAGGAGGAGGGAGGCTGGGAAAGCCGCTGGGGCTCAGTGTCGCAATTCCGGGCCGTGCTGGGACCTTTGCTCCACGAGGTGCCTATGGAGGGGAGGGAACACGATTCTGGAGGCTGCTGGGATTGGGGTGGGGGTTCCTGGGAGGCAGTCCTTTTGCAAGAGCTGCTAAGAGCGCTGGGTAAGGAGAGGAAGGGGAGAGACATGGAACTTGGCTGGTCTGCAGGGAAATGCCACTGTTTTGGCCGGGAGTAGGGGGGCGGGAGTGGCGGGAGAGGGGGTGGCCGGCTGGGGAGGAGCCAGCCTGGTGGAGAAGCTGCCCTGTGGGCGGGGGTGAGGAGGGGAGGGCTGTGGTCACCAGGCAGGAAGGAGGGGTGGCCTGACCCCTCGGCAGTCCCTCCCCTCAGCCTTTCCCCAAATTGCTACTTCTCTGGGGCTCCAGGTCCTGCTTGTGCTCAGCTCCAGCTCACTGGCTGGCCACCGAGACCTCTGGACAGGAAACTGCACCACACTCTTCTCCCAGCAAGGGGGCTCCAGAGACTGCCCACCCAGGAAGTCTGGTGGCCTGGGGATTTGGTGGGTCTGCTCCTTAGCAGTGGCCTGGGGCTCTGTGTGTGTATCTGGGGTGGGGTCGGGGAATGTCCTAAGGATCTGAGAAGGGGGTTTCTGGGGAGAAGTGAGGGGTGATGGTGATGGAAGCTTGGGACAGGAACAGGACTCTGGGTCCCAGAATAACTCATGAGGGGCTCAGGGGAGGAGGTCCTCTATGTGAATTGGGGAGATTCTTGGAGACAGGTTTGTGCTGGGACCCTGGAAAGTGGCACGAGCGAGGTTCTCTAATAAGCAGCGTGTTTCACTGGGTGGAGTGAGCTGTCCTCAGTGTTGGAGTGAGGGGGAAGGGGCCCGAGAGAAGCAGGGCAGATGCACCCAAACATTCCCTGCTGGCCTGGAGGGGACTTTGGGGGAGAAAAGCCGGCACGGTGGCTGGGAGCCCAGACTTTGGAGTCAGAGGAGGGTTGGAGTCTTGACTCTACCGCTGCCTAACTGTGTGACCATAGTTACTTAATCTCTTTGAACCTCAGTTTGCTTATCTGTAAAATGAGTCTAAGAATAGTCCTGAGCCAGGAGCAGTAGCGTGCGCCCATAATCTCAGGTACTCAGGAAGCTGAAACCTGATTGCTTCAGCCCAGTAGTTTGAGGCGATAGTGTCCTATTATTGCACCTGTGAATAGCACTGAGTTCCAGCCTGGGAAACATAGAGAGACCCCATCTCAAAAAAAAATTAATAGTTTTGACCTCAGAGGGATATTATGAGGAAAGCACATAAAGCCTTATAACAGGCTAGGCGCAGTGGCTTACTCCAATAATCCCCACACTTTGGGAGGCCCAGGTGAGAGGATCACTTGAGCCCAGGAATTCCTAGACTAGCCTGGGCAAAATAGGGAGAACCTGTCTCTAAAAAACATAATAGTAATATAATAAAGCCTTAGTACAGGCTAATATATGGCAAGTAAATGTTAGCTGATATTGTTGATATTGATAAAAGGGAGGATCAGGTGGAGAAGGGAGCTGAGGCCAGAAAGGAGCCCAGTTCTAGAAGAGTATAACCTGGGTCCTTCCTGCAGGACAGTGCCTTGGTAATGACCAGGGCTCCAGGAAGAGATGTCCTTGTGGCTGGGGGCCCCTGTGCCTGACATTCCTCCTGGTAAGCTTCATTCCATCCCTCTCCCCTGAGCCCAGACCGCAGGCTCCACGCCTCCTGTAGGAATCAGCCTCCTTCATTACCTGCCTTCTTCCTTCCTCCAGAGAGCAGTCCAGAGTCATTCTTAGTCGTGCTTGCCTCCCGCCCAGATCACCTCTCCCCTGGTTCCAGTGCCTGGCCCTTGCAGGCACCCGCCCAGTCCTCCCCAGTCTGGATTTGCTGCTAGAGAGTTGGCCAGCTGAGTGCTTACCCTGCTCTGGCTTTGAAGAGTTTTATCTGATCTCTGAAATGCATACACTCCAGCCCCCCAAAGGGACAAGGATTAACATCTTCATTTAAGGTCCTGAGATGTAAGAAACTACAAGTGACTAGTCCTAGCTAGAGCCCACACAGACTCTAGGGTCCCAAAGCCTGAGCTGGGACTTTGCTGCCCTCTAAGGGTGGGGATAAGTTTGCAGTTTCCCAGCTAGGACGCTGGGCCGTGGAGCCGGGATGGGGCCTGAGACCCCCTTGTGCCTCTCTTTTGGAGCTCAGACTCTGCGGTGGAGCTGTGGAAGCCAGGCGCACAGGATGCAAGCAGCCAGGCCCAGGGAGGCAGCAGCTGCATCCTCAGAGAGGAAGCCAGGATGCCCCACTCTGCCGGGGGTACTGCAGGGGTGGGGCTGGAGGCTGCAGAGCCCACAGCCCTGCTCACCAGGGCAGAGCCCCCTTCAGAACCCACAGGTGAGGATCTTCTGGGTTTGGAGGAGGTAGGGGTCCAGATTCCAGGTCCTGGATCTGGAAGAGGTTCCTTGGGGGTTTTTACTTTATATATAATCTCATGGTTAAGTTCAGAGGCTTTAGAGCTAACTAAATCTGACTGATCTAAGTGTGAATTTTGTCTCTAGGCCTTTCTGAGCCTCACTTTCCTTGTTTATAAAATGGAAATAAAAATTATGGTTGTCATAAGGATCAGTGCATATAAAAGGCTCATACAGTACCTAGAACATAATGGCACTTGGCAAATGAGGGCTACTCTTCTCATAAAAGAGAGACTGGAGTTTGTATAATGAAGGGAATGAAGGTCACTGAGTGCCCAGGGCAGTGGCTGAGTCAGGGAGAGCATGATGTTTTTCCTCGGGGGAGACCGTTAAAGCACTTTCCTGTATCCAGAGATCCGTCCACAAAAGCGGAAAAAGGGGCCAGCCCCCAAAATGCTGGGGAACGAGCTATGCAGCGTGTGTGGGGACAAGGCCTCGGGCTTCCACTATAATGTTCTGAGCTGCGAGGGCTGCAAGGGATTCTTCCGCCGCAGCGTCATCAAGGGAGCGCACTACATCTGCCACAGTGGCGGCCACTGCCCCATGGACACCTACATGCGTCGCAAGTGCCAGGAGTGTCGGCTTCGCAAATGCCGTCAGGCTGGCATGCGGGAGGAGTGTGAGTTTCTGAGGCTGGAGTGGGGAAGAGGCTGAGGGGAAAGAGGGGGCCAGGGTGTGACCCAAGACAGGTGCCTGAACTTGCAGGGGCTAACTGATCCCTAAGTATGGATTACAGTATCTTTCTTGACCGGGCGCAGTGGCTCATGCCTGTAATCCCAGCACTTTGGGAGGCCGAAGCGGGTGGATCACCTGAGATCAGAAGTCCGAGACCAGCCTGGCCAACATAGTGAAACCCCGACTCTACTAAAAATACAAAAATTAGCCGGGTGTGGTGGTGAGCACCTGTAATCCCAGCTACTCAAGAGACTGAGGCAGGAGAATCACTTGAACACGGGAGGTGGAGGTTGCGGTGAGCCAAGATCATGCCACTGCACTCCAGCCTGAGCAAGTGTGAGACTCTGTTTCAAAAAGAAAAAAATCTTCTTGCCTTTACCCAGTGCTGTCTGCTTTTCTGGAGCCCCAAACCACCCCCTTTGCCCCATCCTTCCTTCCTGTCTTTCCCCCACCCCCTTGCCCCATCGTTTCCCCATCTGCTCCCTTTCTCATATTTGTCCCTGTCCTTAGGTGTCCTGTCAGAAGAACAGATCCGCCTGAAGAAACTGAAGCGGCAAGAGGAGGAACAGGCTCATGCCACATCCTTGCCCCCCAGGGCTTCCTCACCCCCCCAAATCCTGCCCCAGCTCAGCCCGGAGCAACTGGGCATGATCGAGAAGCTGGTCGCTGCCCAGCAACAGTGTAACCGGCGCTCCTTTTCTGACCGGCTTCGAGTCACGGTACTTGACACACCTGGGGAGAGGCGGCTGCGCCCAGATCACCAGTGGGCTTCTTGATGTCCGACTCAAAGTGCTTTGCCTTTTCCCTCCTGGGTAGCCTTGGCCCATGGCACCAGATCCCCATAGCCGGGAGGCCCGTCAGCAGCGCTTTGCCCACTTCACTGAGCTGGCCATCGTGTCTGTGCAGGAGATAGTTGACTTTGCTAAACAGCTACCCGGCTTCCTGCAGCTCAGCCGGGAGGACCAGATTGCCCTGCTGAAGACCTCTGCGATCGAGGTGGCTGGAGAAGGGCAAGGGATGAAGGGAGAAGCAGAGTGGGATTATCTGTGGGAGGGGCCTCCAGACATCGAGCTGGGAGAGCCAAATCTGCTGGGAAGCAGGGATGAGGAGACTCGGCCTCCCTGGAAGAGGCCATGCTCCAAGACCAGCCCTCCTAGTCCCCGTTTGAGGTTTGCTGCTTGTGTGCAGGTGATGCTTCTGGAGACATCTCGGAGGTACAACCCTGGGAGTGAGAGTATCACCTTCCTCAAGGATTTCAGTTATAACCGGGAAGACTTTGCCAAAGCAGGTGAGAACTGAGATCACACAGGGATTGGGGTTGGGTGGACAGATGCTTCTTTTTTTATTTTTTATTTTTAAAAATTGAGGGCCAGGCACGGTGGCTCATGCCTGTAATCCCAGCACTTTGGGAGGCCGAGGTGGGCAGATCACCGGGTCAGTAGATCGAGACCATTCTGGCTAACACAGTGAAACCCTGTCTCTACTGAAAATACAAAAAATTAGTCAGGCATGGTGGCACGCACCTGTAGCCCCAGCTACTTGGGAGATCGAGGCAGGAGAATCACTTGAATCCGGGAGGCGGAGGTTGCAGTGAGCCGAGATCGCACCACTGCACTCCAGCCTGGGCAACAACAACAACAACAACAAAAATTGAGATGGAGTCTTACTATGTTGCCCAGGTTGGTCCCAAACTCCTGGCCTCAAGTGATCCTCCTGCCTCTGACTCCCAAAGTGCTGGGATTACAGCGTGAGCCACCCACCATGCCCGGCCAAGTACTTTTTTTTTGTTTCATTTTTTTTTTTAGACAGAGTTTGCTCTGTCACCCAAGCAGGAGTGCAGTGGCGTGATCTTGGCTCACTACAACCTCCGCCTCCCGGGTTCAAGCAATTCTCCTGCTTCAGCTTCTCAAGTAGCTGGGATTAGGTGCACCACCATGCCCAGCTAATTTTTATACTTTTAGTAGAGACAGGGTTTTACCATGTTGACCAGGCTGGTCTTGAACTCCTGACCTTAAGTGATCCATGTGCCTCAGCCTCCCAAAATGCTGGGATTACAGGCATGAGCCACTGAACCTGGCCAGGACTGGTGCTTTTTGTCAGAGGCCCATAGTGACTACAGAGCCACAGGCCCAATGTTTGGGTGGCTGGTAAGGGAAGGCTCCCTTGTTTTTTGAAGATAGAAAATTGGAATGCTGATAGGCTTCTCTCAGCTGCTCCAGATAGACCCCTGTTCTCTGTTGCTTTAGGTCAGTGGTTTTCAAACTGTATTCCAAGGAACCTGAGAGATATATGGAATGGCACCTTGGAGGAGAAACACGGAGGCACAGGAATGTCCTTCATCTTTACTTTAGCCAAACAAGAAGCTCCATTTAAATCTGCATTATATATTGCACTGCTACATAGTATTTTGCTTGCAGATTTTACAGCTTGAAAAAAAAGTTTGAAACTCAGTGCACTCAACTTTTTAGTAGTCAAAAAGTGAACAAATCTTCCTCACATGTGCTCTTTGGGGATCATGGGGGCTGATTTCCCCTACTTTTTTTTTTTTTTTTTTGAAATAAGTTCTTGCTCTGTCACGCAGGCTGAAGTGCAGTGGCATGAACGTGGCTCGCTGCAGCCTCAACCACCTGGGCTCCAGTAATCCTCCTGCCTCAGCCCCCAAGTAGGTGGGACTACAGGCATGCACCACCATGCCAGGCTAATTTTTATATTTTTTTGTAGAGAGTGGGTTTCGCCATGTTGCCCAGGCTGGTCTCAAAATGGTCTCGAACTCCTGAGCTCAAGTGATCCACCCACCTCGGCCTCCCAATGTGCTGGGATTACAGGCATAAGCCACCACACACAGCCTCCCCTACTCTTTTTCTTTTTTTTTCTTTTCTTTTTTTTTTTTTTTTTGAGATGGATTCTCACTCTGTTGCTAGGCTGGAGTGCAGTGGCGCGATCTTGGCTCACTGCAACTTCTGCCTCCCGGATTCAAACGATTCCCCTGCCTCAGCCTCCCGAGTAGCTGGGACTACAGGCGCGCGCCACTACGCTCAGCTAACTTTTGTATTTTTAGTAGAGATGGGGTTTCACTGTTTTGCCCAGGCTGGTCTTGAACTCCTGAGCTCAGGCAATCCGCCCGCCTCAGCCTCCCAAAGTCCTGGGATTACAGCCATGAGCCACTTCTCCAGGCCCTCCCCTACTCTTTTTCAATTGCACTTTCTGACGAACCAGAACCATGGCATGGCAAACATGCCCAGAGAGGATGTACAATAAGAGCGAATGCTTCCATCTCCATCCTATATCTGAAGTATTTTCTCCAAAAATTAGTTCACTCTGCGGCTCTCTATCTGATGCTCGCTTGGGAGCTACGCAGAAGGGGTTTCTTCATATTCAACTATTGATAATGTTTGTATCATGAGAACTGGCCTGGGAAAGGACGGGAGGCTGAGGGAGTTTTGGAGGGACTGGAATTGAGCTTCAGCAGGAAACCAAGTAGCTTAACGACTGGATGAGTGGGGCTGTAAAATATGGCTGATGCCCTGACTCCACTCTCAGGGCTGGTAGATCTGTGGCCAGGCCAGTCATCAAGCCTTCCTTGGTTTCTGATAACTCAGGCCAGCTCACGTGCCTCTTGCTCTCCCAACGCAGGTCCACCCAGTGAGCTTTCTAGGAAGGCCACTCTTCGCTGTAGGGCATAACAGGGCTATGTTGGCACCTTTTGCCTTCTATAGTAACCGGTGTGCTGCCTGGATGTATTGACACCTAATGGGGTGATTTAATGACTTTATCCAGCTTTAAAGCCCAGCCCTGTCCCCCTCTTCCAAACCACTTTTTCCTCGATGGTTATTATCTCAGACCTTCTTAACCGTGGCTCTCCCCTCCTTCAGAATATCCTCCTTGTGGAACCCTGCCCAGTTCTAAGATCTTTGTTTTCCTTTTGCACTTGTAGACTCATGCTATCTGAATCTGCACCTATTCACAGATTTATTTATACAAGCAGTTTTGAAGTAATCATGCTTGCATTTCTCATTTCATGAGTGAGGTCTTGGGGAGAAGGAACAGGAGCTCTGTTTGTCAAGTCTCCTCCCCTCCCTATCCGCTACTATTTACTGCATGCAGTAGATAACTGGTGACATGGACTGAGCACATTTGAGGTGTTCATTCCGTGGGCATCAGCAGACCCTCAGAGGTGCATTAGCTAACTATAGAACCTCCTCTTAATTTCTCTATAAAGGGGGCTGTTTGCCACACTTTGGGGCTCAAAACCTCACCAAGAAATGCTTTAGAAAATGGGGCTTGCCGCCGGGCGTGGTGGCTTACACCTGAAATCCCAGCACTTTGGGAGGCCGAGGCAGGCGGATCACCTGAGGTCAGGAGTTCGAGACCAGCCTGGCCCATATGGCGAAACCCCATCTCTACTGAAAATACAAAAATTAGCTGGGCGTGGTGGTGCACACCTGTGGTCCCAGCTACTCGGGAGGCTGAGGCAGGAGAATTGCTTGAACCCAGAAGGCTGAGGTTGCAGTGAGCTGAGATCGCGCCACTGCACTCCAGCCTGGGTGACAGAGCAAGACTCCATCTCAAAAAAAGAAAAAAGAAAAAGAAAATGGGGCCTGCCCATTAAATGGACTAACACACAACACTTGATAAACATCAGGGTGAAAGTACAGGAAGTGACTCACCAAGAAGCCTTGAATGGAAAAGTGTAGCAGATGGTTGCTAAAAGAAATCTGACAAAGCCTGGGGAACTCTGTAGGGTGCAGAGACTTTGACAATGTGTATGAGAGACATTCTCTAGGTATCATTACTTTAGCTCATGTTTTGTTGCATTTTAGTCTTCTCAGCAGGAAGACTGTTTCCAAGAAAAATGTATTATTTATTGACCAGGCGCGGTGGCTCATGCCTGTAATCCCAGTACTTTGGGAGGCCGAGGCAGGCAGATCACGAGGTCAAGAGATCGAGACCATCCTGGCCAACAAGGTGAAATCCTGTCTCTACTAAAAATACAAAAATTAGCTGGGCATGGTGACATGCACCAGTAGTCCCAGCTACTCAAGAGGCTGAGGCAGGAGAATCGCTTGAACCTGGGAGGCAGAGCTTGCAGTGAGCCGAGATCATGCAACTGCACTCTAGTCTGACAACAGAGCAAGACTCTTTGTCTCAAAAAAAAATTTTTTTATTTATTTTACAAACACTTATGTGGTAGTTACCATATATGCCACATATTTATGAGATAGGTACTATTATTATTCCCATTTTATAGATGGGAAAACCAAAGCCCAGAGAGGTTAAATAAATTACACAAGGTCACACTGCCTTGTGAGTGGTAGAGCCAGGACTCAACCCGAGGCAGTCTGGCACCAAAATCCACATCCTCACCCATACTGCAATATTCCCTCGAGGATGTGATACATGAAATGTATCTCTAGTGTTCAAATAAGTAAGGCCAATGCCAGTGAAAAACAAGTCTTTTTTTTTCTTTGAAACAGGGTCTCGCTCTGTCGCCCAGGCTGAATGCAGTGGTGTGATCAATCATGGCTCAATGCAGCCTCGACCTTCTGGGCTCAAGTGATCCTCCTTGAGTAGCTGGGACTACAGGTGTGAACCACCGTGCCCTGCTGAAAAAGGATTTTTTTTTTTTTTAGCCAGAATCTTGCTCTGTCGCCTAGGCTGGAGTGCAAGTAGAACAATCTCGGCTCACTGCAACCTCCACCTCCCAGGTTCAAGCAATTCGCCTGCTCAGCCTCCCGAGTAGCTGGGACTACAGGTGCGCCACCACGCCCAGTTAATTTTTGTATTTTTAGTAGAGACCGGGTTTCACTGTGTTGCCCAGGCTGGTCTCAAACTCTTGAGCTCAGGCAATCCGTCTGCCTCGGCCTCCTAAAGTGCTGGGATTATAGGGATAAGCCACCGCATCCAGCCTTTTTTCTTTTTCTTTTTTTTTTTTTTGAGATGGAGTTTCGCTCTGTCATCCAGGCTGGAGTGCAGTGGCGTGATCTTGGCTCACTGCAACCTCCGCCTCCCAGATTCAAGCAATTCTCCTCCCTCAGCCTCCTAAGTAGCTGGAATTACAGGAGTGCACCACCACGCCCAGCTAATTTTTGTATTTTCAGTGAGACAGGGTTTTGCCATGTCGGCCAGGCTGGTCTCAAACTCCTGACCTCAGGTGATCCCCCTGCCTCGGCCTCCCAAAATACTGGGATTACAGGCATGAACCGCCGTGCCTTGCTGAAAAAGGATTCTTGATAAACAAAAATAAGAGTTGCCTCTATTTCTAGAAATGTGGAGCCCTCAAGAATTTTAATGACAGAATTGGCAGGTGATGGTGTCTCGTGCCTGTAATCCCAGCACTTTGGGAGGGCGAGGCGGGTGGATTGCTTGAGTCCAGGAGTTCGAGACCAGCCTGGGCAACATGGTGAAATCCTGTCACAACTAAAAATATAAGAATTAGCTACTTGTGATGGTATGCACCTGTAGTCCCAGCTACTAGGGAGGCTGAAGTAGGAGGATGGCTTGCACCCGGGAGGTCGAGGCTGCAGTGAGCTGTGATTGTGCTACTGCACTCCAGTCTGGGTGATAGAACAAGACCCTGTCTCAAAGAAAAAAAACAAGAATACCAGAATTATTATTTAATTCAGCACCTCTTGTGTGCCAGACACAGCGCTAAGTGCCCTGCATACTTTGTCATTGAACCATACCAACAATTTTCTGAGAAGGGTTCAGATATGATTCCCATTTCACAGATGAGGCTTAGAGGGGTTAAGACATTTGTTCAAGGTTACACAGCAAAGCCTTGTAGACCTTTTTTTTTTTTTGACGGAGTCTCGCTCTATCGCCCAGGCTGGAGTGCAGTAGTGCAATCTTGGGTCACTGCAACCTCCGCCTCCCGTGTTCAAGCAATTCTCCTGCCTCAGCCTCCCAAGTAGCTGGGATTACAGGCACCTGCCACCACGCCTGGCTAGTTTTTGTGTTTTTAGTACAGACGGGGTTTCGCCATGTTGGCCAGGCTCTTCTCGAACTCCTGACTTCAGGTGATCTGCCCGCCTCAGCCTCCGAAAGTGCTGGGATTACAGGCGTGAGCCACTGTGCCCGGCCTCAGTAAACTTCTTAGTGAGTTCCTAATAGTTCCCTAAGGTGAGGAGAGAAGAAAGTTCCTGCTGCTCCTGCTGCTTGCGTCAGCCTCCCTTCTTCCTCCCCAGGGCTGCAAGTGGAATTCATCAACCCCATCTTCGAGTTCTCCAGGGCCATGAATGAGCTGCAACTCAATGATGCCGAGTTTGCCTTGCTCATTGCTATCAGCATCTTCTCTGCAGGTGTGGAGGAGGGGCAATGGGAAACAGCAAGAGACTTACACCAAGGAGGGCTGCAGGTCCCACAGGAATCGGTGGGGGGAGGGGGGTGGTGGCTTGGGAGGGTGGAGGCATTTGCTGTGTTATTTTAGGATGAGAGAGCTTGGCTGGAGCATGTCTCTATATTTTGGTTGCAATTTGGGGTATGGAACTGGACCCTGGCCAGACCTGCTCCTCAACTCTCTTGGTGACCTATAGACCGGCCCAACGTGCAGGACCAGCTCCAGGTAGAGAGGCTGCAGCACACATATGTGGAAGCCCTGCATGCCTACGTCTCCATCCACCATCCCCATGTGAGTCTCCCCATGGTGCTCCTTTTCCTCCTTCCCACACACAGGCCCATTCCCTGACATACCTACTTTCCCTTCAAGAATTTTTCTCTGACTGCATGGTGTGCAGACAATTCACCTCTCCCACAACTCCCCTACTCTTGCCCCGCTTCCCTGGGGACAGGCAAAAGCTGTGTTTGTCTCTCTCCTTTCCCCAGGACCGACTGATGTTCCCACGGATGCTAATGAAACTGGTGAGCCTCCGGACCCTGAGCAGCGTCCACTCAGAGCAAGTGTTTGCACTGCGTCTGCAGGACAAAAAGCTCCCACCGCTGCTCTCTGAGATCTGGGATGTGCACGAATGACTGTTCTGTCCCCATATTTTCTGTTTTCTTGGCCGGATGGCTGAGGCCTGGTGGCTGCCTCCTAGAAGTGGAACAGACTGAGAAGGGCAAACATTCCTGGGAGCTGGGCAAGGAGATCCTCCCGTGGCATTAAAAGAGAGTCAAAGGGTTGCGAGTTTTGTGGCTACTGAGCAGTGGAGCCCTCGCTAACACTGTGCTGTGTCTGAAGATCATGCTGACCCCACAAACGGATGGGCCTGGGGGCCACTTTGCACAAGGTTCTCCAGAGCCCTGCCCATCCTGCCTCCACCACTTCCTGTTTTTCCCACAGGGCCCCAAGAAAAATTCTCCACTGTCACTCTGTGGTATGGCCATAAATGCCTCAGCGCCGCCTCACTGATAGGTCTGGTACTGTTTGAACAGGAAGATCAAAATGAATACAAAATGAGAGAAACCAATTTCTGGATTGGGGGTGGGGACACGGTAATAGAGGAGGAAGCCTGCGATCTTTAGGATCCGCCTCCAGGCTCAGAGGAGGGAGAGTCACAAATGACAGCCTTGGCCGTGAGAGGGGGCCTCTTCTTACTAACCCCCACTGCGCCATATGGGTAAATGGAATGCTGAGGCTTAGGCGCCCCCTTCCCCTGCTGGGATCCGGGTAGGATCCGGTTGCCTTTCTGCGGTGGAGGAGGAAGTGTTGGATTTCAGCGCTAAGGCGTCGGCGGTGCACCTCACGTGCATGTGTAGCATGCCTTGGTTTTTCCTTTGGCATCTGAAAAAGGCACAACCTGAAAGACCTAGAACCCAGTGTCGGTCCCCAGGCCCTTTGGGACAGGAAGAGAAGAGCCGTGTGGCCGCGGGGAGGATGTCCTGCGGCGGGGCTGTCCTCGCGGACTGACTGGACTCCATCTCCCAGCGGGCGCCGCGGCGCGGCCACGCCCCCCCCACTCCCCGCGCGCGCCCGGTGGAGGTAACCGCGGCCGCGCGGCCCCCTCTGCCCCCGCTGCCCAGGATTGGTAGGCTCCACCGCGCGGCAGCCGGCTTCCCTGCTCGGGCGCCGAGCACCGCCAAAGCGCGTGAGTGGGGGTGGGGACTGGGGGATGGGGAGCCCGTCAGGAAGTCTCAGGGGCCGATTATCTTGGGAAGTGACTTTCAGAGGAATCCCCATGTCGTCGAAACGGGCGCTATGACCCCGTCGGGTGAGAGTCTCTCTGAGCAACCCAAACAGAAGGTACTGCTGTGGGTCCTCCACTTGGCACGCGACGGCGCTAGGTTGGCCTGGCGCGCCCTCCCGCGCCCACGGGCGCTAGGCTAGGTCTGTGCGCAGCTGCTGTCTCCCGAGGTCGGCCCCGCCCCGCGGCGCTCGGCTCGGCGCAGCCCCGGCCCCCCGGGCTCAATGGTACGGCCCCGGCCCCGGCCTCCCCCTCCGCACCCCGCGCGAGTGGTGCGTGCCCCCCAGTGCAGACGCGGAACTGGCGCCCGCTCGGAGCGGCGCCGCGCTGGGGAGCTACTGACGCCCCGCTGCCGGGGGACGTCGGGCTGGGCCTGGCCAGTCCCCCAGAGCTTGGGAGGCAGGAGAGTCTGGGCCGGTGGGGGTCCTGGGCGAGCGTCTGGGGACTCCGAGCGGGAGACGGGCTCTGAGAGGACACCGTGGCTCTTGGAGGAAGGGGTCTGTCAGGAGGCCCTGGGGGAGTGTGAAGGGGCGTGGGGACGGGGGTCTGCCGAGGAGGGGCGGGGCCGGGGATGGGGGCGCCCCGGGCAGAGGAGGGGGCTCAGGCTACTGGGCTTGGTTCCTGCCGAGCGGGCGGCTCGGGTTCAGGTTCGGGGCGGGGGCGGGGGCGGGGGAGAACTGTCCAGCAGGTGAGGGGGCGGGCAGAGCTGGCCAGCCCCGGGGCCGAGCCCGCACAGCGCTTGGCGGGTGTGCTTGTGCGTGTGCGTGCTTGCGCCTTATTTTTGGCTAGAATTTGGAGAAACACGTTTGGTTCTCAAGAAATTTTTTTTTTAACTTGATGTTTCGAAATTGACTTGCTGGAGAGAGAACACCATTTCATCTTTCTGCAATCGCTCTCCTCCCCATCCTCGTGTATCTACCTTCTTCCACCTTTCCCTGCCCTCCCCTCTACCCCAACCCTGCCAGCTGCCAGCCTCCTTGCTCCAGTTCTCCCATACGCTGGACCAGTCTGTGCCGATGAGCTTGCAAGGTCACTGCCTGGGGAGGTAGAGGAGGGAAGGAGAGCCTCCTGTTGTGTTCACGTCAGCAGAGATGTCATATCGCTCTCTGGTTCCTGTGGTTTTACTGTGAGATCCTGTCCAAAATGAGGGACGAATCCAGGGGTTGGTTAGCATGGCTATTTCTGCTGAAAAGGCATAGATAACTTAAAAGTTTGTGAATCCTAAATCTACCTCTGGGTGGAGCTGATGGTGATGTCGGACTTCAGCAGATAGATATGCATTTTGAGCTGGATGCTTTTGGAATACAGGAAGATAGGAACCACAGGCTCTACGTTAGTAAACATGATTGAGGCAAGAGGCAGAGTCGGAGCCTCGTTGGTTGTGAAGACAAGAGTGTGAGTTGTGGGTGATGTTAGAGGATTTAGTCTTTAGAGGAGTTAGAGGTGTTAGTCTTTGTGGGGAGGGGAGAGAGGAGAGAATGAGAAGGAAAATCTTAGTTATCTTTGCAATCTGAATAACTGAAGGCAGTGGCTGCTGATCAGATGTGAACTCTGGCTAAAAATTTATCCTACCACCCGTAGCTAGAATAATAACAAGATCTCAGGGTCCTTGTGGCTCTGGAAGGAAATGATTGTGAGTGACTTGAGTTTCGTCAGATAGTTGTCAGTGGAGAGGGACTGAGATCCCACCAAGGCTAGAGAGGCCTGATGCGTACTCAGTAGGAGGTGCTTCAGGCCTGATCTTTGAGATTTTGGTTGGAGAGGGCTCCGGGTTTTCAATGTAAACATAGATTGCAAGGTGTAGCCTAGAGCTCTGGTTCTATAAATTCTGTTTTACTTTAAGATACTTTGGCTCTCACTCTAGTCATTTCTACATAATTCTTTTATTTTTCCGAATCCCATGACAGGTTAACTACATAATTCTTTATTAAAACAAATTATGCTTTTTACTCATATCCCATTTCATTTCTCTATTTCTCTCCCCCTTGGATTCTGCTCAGGAGGAGCTGAGTGCGGCTCTGTTATAGTGCCCCACCTCCTGCAGTTTGCTCATGACTCTATTGCAGTTGGGAGAACCAAGGGACTGTTTGGGTTCGTTAAGCAGTGGTGATACCTAGAAATGAATATATGGCGTGCTCAGAAACCTGG
The DNA here is from genome assembly GCF_028858775.2 of Pan troglodytes. Lineage (NCBI taxonomy): Eukaryota > Metazoa > Chordata > Mammalia > Primates > Hominidae > Pan > Pan troglodytes. The sequence continues at coordinate 51,285,988 of NC_072407.2, forward strand.
TGGTGTTCTAGAGATATCACTATCAAAAGCCAGAATTAGGACGAAGTACAAACTACAGACAGATGAGGGAGAAGACAACCTAATTCTTAGCAGGTACTGTCAGTGGGAGAAGTGTCTCTAGGTTCGAGGAGAGTGAATTGTTATGGGCCTTGGCCGACTCTGGAGTAGCAGCTGCTAGCACTGTGCGGTCACCAAGCAGGGGAGGGGCTGTGGCTCTGCTATAAATAGTGCTGGGAGCCAGAGTCGCTATGGAGATAAAACTGAATCCTATTACCTGCAGGTCCTCTATTGGGAGCAAGGGAAAGGAGAAAGCAGTATTTTGAGGATTTGAGAGGTATTGCAAATAGGTCTTGTTTATTGTTAGGTAGGGGAGAAAAAACTTCTACTCATTACCTAAACCAAATAGGGCCTTAAGCATCCAGGGAGTGTGTATGTCTGTATATATGGGAGTGCCCGCAACAGCAGGTGAGGGAGTAGAGGGTGTGTGTGTGTATACGATAATGGGTTTCTCTCCGTGTGCATTGGACAAGGTCTTAGGCCGCATGTAGAGCACAGAGGTAGAATCCTGGAACACTAGAAATATGAGAAAAGAACTTCTACTCATAGAAGAAGTAGCCCTACTAGAAATAGCTGTGCAGCGGGGTGAAACGTTTTATTTAGAGAAGTGTATAGACACTTAACACGAAATAAATTATAATTAAGACCATGAAAGCTTTTCCTAATTTTAGGACATAGTTTAGAAATTTCTCTGGGCACCTCTCCCTGTCCTTGCAGAAATCCTGGTATTTCTGCCTCTAATTCATAGCCTCTGTAATGTATAGTAGGACAAGGACTCATCTGTGGGTATTGTATTACTGATTCTGAGCCTGAGATCAAAATAGAGGAGAGATTATGATTCAGCACCAAGGGCAGAGCTAGTAGCAGTGGCCTCTGGGCTCCTTTCTTGCCTGAAGGAGGGAGAAAAGTGGTGCAGATTAGGCAATTGGGGCATGGACATTTTCATTTGAGATCACATGAGGTAGAATAGCCAGCTGTTATTGTCTGAGCATGGTTAACTAGACAGTCTATATGGTAGTTTCACATCAAGCTGAATGTAGATTGTTGAAACAGAATAATTACGTTTCCATCTAGACCTAGAAGTGCAGGTTAGTGCTAGCTAGTTGAGGAGTCTGGTTTGATCCTGATCCACCCTGGAGGGGTCCTGAGAGTGACTTCAATTTTTGTTACAATGACTGAGTCCAGATTAGATGGCCTAGGTCTTTTTTTCAGAAACAGAGCCCCAGGCGTTAAGCTGGAAATTAAGTCATTGGTAGGGATAGGTAGGTGAACCATTATTTATCTACATTTTTTTTTTTCTTGAGACGGAGTCTCACTCTGTCACCCAGGCTCGAGTGCAGTGGTGCGATCTCAGCTCACCACAGCCTCCACCTCCTGGGTTCAAGCGATTCTCATGCCTCAGACTCCTGAGTAGCTGGGATTACAGATGTGTGCCACCACACCCGGCTAATTTTTTTGTATTTTTAGTAGAGATGGGGTTTTGCCATGTTGGCCAGCTGGTCTCAAACTCCTGACCTCAGGTGATCCGCCTCGGCCTCCCAGAGTTCTGGGGTTACAGGCGTGAGCCACCGTGCCTGGCCTATCTATTTTTTAACATTTGATTCTGTGAGCTCATGAGCCTAGACACGAGGCTAGGCAAGCGTCAAGTTCTCCTATCATTAGTATGAAAGTGGAAAACCTTCTGACCTCTGCCTCTGGCCGGGAAGAAGTTGAGAAGGATGAGTCCCTTAGGCACAGCAGTGGATCTTATCAGTACTTTTTTTCCTATTAGACTTCGATTTTCAGAATTCCTCCCGGGAATGCTGACTCCTTGCTTGGTGCCCTGATGCTTCTCTGAGATAAACTGATGAATTGGAACCATGGTGCAAAAGAAGAAGTTCTGTCCTCGGTTACTTGACTATCTAGTGATCGTAGGGGCCAGGTAACCAAGAAGAGATTGACTTTTGTCTTAATATCTGGGATAGCCATAAAATCTGCAGTTGTTCCCCTCTCCGATTTCCATGTTGCTTTGCATAGCTCATCTTCGCCTGTTATTTTACCCTGATGGGAGCATCGAAGCCAGTAGGGAAAAAAACAAAATCAGGTGGATTGAAAGCAAAACCCTGCTCTTAACTAACATCTTCTTGATGTCGAGCAAATACTCTTTATACCTCAGTTTTCTTATTTTGTAAAAAGAAAAAGTACATTATAAGCTACTCCTCTATGTATACTTTTTTGGTAATTTATTAGTTAATTCACTTTAAAAGATGTTAATCATCTTAAGGTGCCAGTGATAATTTTATTGTCAAAATCTCCCCTTCGTTTCAGAATAGATGCCTTCATGACAGTGTAGACTTCACTTAGGTTGCCAGCTCCATGCGGCAGGCAGCAGCCATATTTTCCAAGGTGTTACAGTCAGGTTACTTTATCCAAAATAGCATCTTGAGCTTTATTTGTTGACTGTGGTTAAAATTCGATAGCCCATTCCATCCCTTCAGGCTGCTGAATTTGTCTTTATGTTCTTCAGGCACCCGAGCAGTGATAGCGTGGCCCAGACTCCTGAATTGCTACGGCGATACCCCTTGGAGGATCACACTGAGTTTCCCCTGCCCCCAGATGTAGTGTTCTTCTGCCAGCCCGAGGGCTGCCTGAGCGTGCGGCAGCGGCGCATGAGCCTTCGGGATGATACCTCTTTTGTCTTCACCCTCACTGACAAGGACACTGGAGTCACGCGATATGGCATCTGTGTTAACTTCTACCGCTCCTTCCAAAAGCGAATCTCTAAGGAGAAGGGGGAAGGTGGGGCAGGGTCCCGTGGGAAGGAAGGAACCCATGCCACCTGTGCCTCAGAAGAGGGTGGCACTGAGAGCTCAGAGAGTGGCTCATCCCTGCAGCCTCTCAGTGCTGACTCTACCCCTGATGTGAACCAGTCTCCTCGGGGCAAACGCCGGGCCAAGGCGGGGAGCCGCTCCCGCAACAGTACTCTCACGTCCCTGTGCGTGCTCAGCCACTACCCTTTCTTCTCCACCTTCCGAGAGTGTTTGTATACCCTCAAGCGCCTGGTGGACTGCTGTAGTGAGCGCCTTCTGGGCAAGAAACTGGGCATCCCTCGAGGCGTACAAAGGTACAGTTTGCTGCTGATGCCTAATGGGGGAAGCATTTATAGATTCCATGTAATTGGTCTTTGAGGGGCATAGGAAATTTCCTCTACAGCTCAAGGTCCTTCAGACCTATTAAGCATATTTAGAGTATTTAGAGTTAATCTTTTTTCTTTTGGAGACAGAGTCTCGCTCTGTTGCCCAGGCTGGAGTGCAGTGGTGCGATCTCGGCTCACTGCAACCCCTGCCTCCTGGGTTCAAGTGATCCTTCTGCCTCAGCCTCCCGAGTAGCTGGGATTACAGGTGCACGCCACCATGACCAGCTAATTTTGGTATTTTTGTAGAGACAAGGTTTCGCCATGTTGGCCAGGCTGGTCTCAAACTCCTCACCTCAGGTGGTCCACCCATGTTGGCCTCCCAAAGTGCTGGGATTATAGGCGTGAGCATCATCCCCAGCCAAGAGTTAATCTTTACTAAGCAAAAGACTGCTGCAGAGTTAGACCTCTTTCCAAAATTGTGTTTGGAGTAATGCTGGAATTTGGTGTTTTAACTGTGGTTAGGACAGTAAGTCTTACCCAGTATATATCTTTACATTTGCTTTTGCCATTGTATATACTTTCCGGTCCTATCTGAGCTCAGAGACTGGGCTTTCTTAATGATGCTCCGTTTCCCATTGTCATCGTTAGAGCCTCTGTGGTGATACTGAGTTGCAGTAGGGTATCAGCTTCTGATGCTAATGTGTCTGATTCCTGCTGTCTGCTTCTCAGGGACACCATGTGGCGGATCTTTACTGGATCGCTGCTGGTAGAGGAGAAGTCAAGTGCCCTTCTGCATGACCTTCGAGAGATTGAGGCCTGGATCTATCGATTGCTGCGCTCCCCAGTACCCGTCTCTGGGCAGAAGCGAGTAGACATCGAGGTCCTACCCCAAGAGCTCCAGCCAGCTCTGACCTTTGCTCTTCCAGACCCATCTCGATTCACCCTAGTGGATTTCCCACTGCACCTTCCCTTGGAACTTCTAGGTGTGGACGCCTGTCTCCAGGTGCTAACCTGCATTCTGTTAGAGCACAAGGTGAGAGGCAAGCTTCCTAGACCTTTCTAGGGGAGAAACTCTTAAATATGCCAGTGGCCAGACCACGAGCTCTTAGAGGACAGGGACTACATATTTTTCACCTTTTTGTCTTCAGGAGGTAACATGATGCCTGGTAAACAGCAGGTGTTCCGTAGATGTGGGTTGAATTAAGATTCTGGTATCATGTGGGATGTATTTAGAGGGTTTACCATTCATTAGGGCTTATCCTTAATTGTACTGACCTAATTCTTTGGAAATATCAGTAGTTCTGTTTCAGTGAGTGGTCCTGGGATGGGCAGTACAAGAACTAGGAAGGTAAGGGAGTGATTTGCATATCTCAGGTGACTGAGGATCACCATTGTGCCTGGATTGGGAGGTGGCAGGCATGGTCGGGCAGGGGGCAGTGGGGGAGACAAAGCTGGAGCTGTAGGCTCGATGAAGTGGAAACCAAGTTGTAATGTTGGAAGCTGTTTTCTTGTAAACCATATTTTATGTTTTGGAGTGATTCTTACTGGATGGCTCATGACAGGTGGTGCTACAGTCCCGAGACTACAATGCACTCTCCATGTCTGTGATGGCATTCGTGGCAATGATCTACCCACTGGAGTATATGTTTCCTGTCATCCCGCTGCTACCCACCTGCATGGCATCAGCAGAGCAGGTGAGTCTCAAGGCGACTTCCAGCTTTCTCACCTCTGTCTTCCTGAGGGAGGAGGCTTAATGCTCAAAGAAGTTGTAAGTGAGTGCTGGTCCTCAATCCTTTATCATAACTTATTTGTCTACAAAATCTGACTGATTTGAACTGATCTGGTGGCAAGGCTTATGCTATTTTAGTTTTTATTTATCACAACAAATGTTAATGACTGTAGGCCACTGGCTACACTGCAGCAGGTGTTACGTGTGTTACGTAATACAGTAGTTCCTCCTTATCTGTGGAGGACACATTCCAAGACCCCCCAGTGGATGCCTCAAACCACAGATAGTTCCAAACTCTATAGATACTTTGTTTTTTTCTATACATATATACCGGTGATACCGTTTAATTTATGAATTAGACACAGTAAGAGAGTAACAGTTTCTCTTTGGGCATATATTTGGTGTTTTTTGGAGACAGAGTCTCCCTCTATCCCCCAGGCTGGAGTACAGTGGCACAATCTCGGCCCACTGGAGCCTCTGCCTTCCGGGTTCAAGTGATTCTCCTGCTTCAGCCTCCCTAGTAGCTGGGATTACAGGCACTGCCACCACCACACACCAAATAATTTTTTGTATTTTTAGTAGAGACGGGGTTTCACCATGTTGGCTGGGCTGGTCTTGAACTCTTGACCTTAGGTGATCCGCCTGCCTCAGCCTCCCAAAGTGCTGGGATTACAGGCATGAGCCACCGTGCCCAGCCTCTTTCTACATATAGTTGGCTTCTCTTTGGCATATCCCAATTGCCAGCATCAGTACCCTTGTGCTTTGGGGCCATTATTAAGTAAAATAAGGGTTACTTGAACACAAACGCTGAGATTGTGCGACAGTTGATCTGATAACCGAGATGGCTACAGGCTGGACACGGGTGATTCATGTCTGGGTGGGACAGAGCGGGACAGCATGAGATTTCATCATGCTTCTCAGAACTATTGTCCTGCACTTCAGATATGATCAAGCTGCAGTTTAAAATTTATGAATTGTTTATTTCTGGAATTTTCCTTTTAATATTTTCAGACTACAGTTTGCCTCAGGTAACTGGAATCACAGAAAGTGAAACTGTGGATAAGAAAGACTACTGTATACAAAAAAATGTACCATGTTACCTTTCAAAAAATCTGAAAAATTCTGAATTTTCAAATACATCTGGCCTCGAGTTTTGGAAGAGGGATTGTATCTGCATTTCCTTATCTAGAAGAATCCAGACTTGATAAGTGCTCATGATAGGTTTTGTCTTTGTTTCTCACCTTCTTTATCATTTCCACAGCTGCTGTTGGCTCCAACCCCGTACATCATTGGGGTTCCTGCCAGCTTCTTCCTCTACAAACTGGACTTCAAAATGCCTGATGATGTATGGCTAGTGGATCTGGACAGCAATAGGGTGAGGTTCTTGGCTGAGGCATTGTAGAGTCTAGAGGAGGATTGCATTCTAGACCCAGTCCTGAGATATCTGTTTCTAGATTCCTTTCAGGAACGTCCTAAGTTGTTGGATAATTTCTATTGCGAGACTTACTGAAACAAGTTTTTTAAAATGCTCCTTTTACCTTATTAGCCAAATAAACCCTTGGTTAGGTCTCAGAGAATTACAGGATTTATTTTTGCCAGAATTAAGTGACCCCCCACCATATCCTCCAAGAGCAGTCAGACAGTTGTGATCTGAGGGCCATTACATGTGGTATAGATCATCTCTTAATGGTTTCCCTGGGGTATAGTTTCCAGTAAGAAACTGTCTTTCAATGCAGGCTTAATGAATTATATGACCATTCTGCAATGTGAATACATTCAGACTTTGGTGGGAAGCCCTTATGTGTGCTCATTGTAAAACTTAAAAAAAATAAAAATAAGCGTAAATAAAATAAGTGAAAAGAAAAACCATAATCCTTTTATCTAGAGATAATAACCAATAACATTAAGTTATATTTCATTTCAGATGCATATGTATGTCATATATGTGTGTACATATATCTTACTGTGCAGTTATATAATGTATATTCGTTTATATAATAATAATGTATATACGTCCTCTTATTTTTATTTATGTAAGTGAAATTCCTGAGCAATAAACTCTAAGGTCACGTCTTTTATCATTTCTCTGGTGCAGGTGATTGCCCCCACCAATGCAGAAGTGCTGCCTATCCTGCCAGAACCAGAATCACTAGAGCTGAAAAAGCATTTAAAGCAGGTAGGTGAAGAACGAAGGAAAGAAAGGGGAGTATTAGATGCTGTGGGATTCCTATAAGAAGACAGCTATTCTCAGAGCCAATTTCCTATCAAACTTCAAGTGGAGTAGTTTTCTTCACCCTGGATGGGCTTAAGAAAAGGCGTATCCCATTTCTGGGTGGCAGAGTGAATTTCTGTTTTTGATTCCAATTCATTGTATGCTTTACCATCTTCTAATGCTTATGATGCTGTATAAAATAGCCCTTCACTCTCTGTTTCTTGTATGTGTGCCACTCTCTATGGCTTCAGAACATTTTCTCAGTCTTTTTTTTTTTTGAGATGTGGAGTCTTGCTCTGTCACCCAGGCTGGAGTGCAGTGGCGCGATCTCGGCTCACTGCAAGCTCTGCCTTCTGGGTTCACGCCATTCTTCTGCCTCTCCAGGAGCTGGGACTATAGGCGCACGCCGCCACACCCGGCTAATTTTTTTGTATTTTTAGTAGAGACGGGGTTTTGCCATGTTAGCCAGGATGGCCTCTATCTCCTGACCTCATGATCCGCCTGCCTCAGCCTCCCGAAGTGCTGGGATTACAGGCGTGAGCCACTGCGCCCGGCCGATTTTCTCAGTCTTGTTAGGTGGAAGTTAGTGTGGACCATCTGGCTGCTTTTATATCATCTTCTAGAGTTGATCCTGAGGTACCTTTCTTCAAAAATTCCTTTATTTGGCTGGGCGCGGTGCCTCATGCCTGTAATCCCAGCACTTTGGGAGGCCGAGGCAGGTGAATCATGAGGTCAGGAGTTGAAGACCAGCCTGGCCATTATGTTGAAACCCTGTCTCTACTAAAAATACAAAAATTAGCCGGGCATGGTGGTGGACGCCCGTAGTCCAGCTACTTGGGAGGCTGAGGCAGAAGAATCACTTGAACCCAGGAGGCAGAGGTTGCAGTGAGCCAAGATTGCGCCATTGCACTCCTGCCTGGGCCACAGAGTGAGACTCAGTCTCAAACAAACAAAAAAATTCCTTTCTTTGAGTAATTCCTCACATCCATTTTTTATTGATTGATTTTCTTCTTCCTCTGCATGCTGAACACAGTACCTGAAGGTAACACATGACAAAGCTTCATTCCCTTCCCCTGCCTTATGTGTTGTACAGGAACACCAGTAGATAGCACTGTGTTTATTTTTAGGAATCCTTGCTCTCATTTGAAGGGCCTTTAGAAATCTTTTTCTGTGTTGTCTGAAGTACTTAGTAGTATCTCTAGATGCTATGTTTGGGTTTAAATGGGTCATTGTGTTTCATCCCTCTCACCTCAGTTGCTTCATCACTGCTAATATAATGTGATACCTTGTTACTGCAGAGTCTAGTGGGAATTTTAAGTTCAGAAAGTTCTCTAGCTGCCTTCACTTGCTGTGTTTTCAGTCTTGATGATTGCTTTAGTATGACTAATGAGATGGAGAGGTTAATAAATGGAATTATATTTTAATTAATTAATTAATTTATTTATTTATTTATTTTGAGATGGAGTCCCACTCTGTCACCCAGGCTGGAGTGCAGTGGCACAATCTCGGCTCACTGCATTCTCTGCCTCCCAAGTTCAAGTGAATCTCTTGCCTCAGCCTCCTGAGTAGCTGGGATTCCAGGCACACACCACTGTGCCCAGCTAATTTGTTTGTATTTTTAGTAGAGCTGGGGTTTCATCATGTTGGCCAGGCTGGTCTCAAACTCCTAACTTCAGGTGATCCACTTGCCTTGGCCTCCCAAAGTATTGGGATTACAGGCATGAGCCACCGTGCCCAGCCAGAATTATATTTTAAATGTTTGTAGGAGCTAAGATCCTTGGACTCATTGATCCTGTGTTCTAACTCCTGCTATTCAAAGTGTGGTTTGTGAACCAGCAACATTAGCATCACTCGGGCTTGTTAAAGTGCAGGATCACTCCAGGCATATTGAATCGGGATCTGCATTTTAACAGCCTCCCCTGGTGATTCTTCTCCTCACTCACATTTGAGAAGCACTGCTGCTCTCGACCAGTGGTCTTCACACTGCCCCATTGAGCCTCTGAGGGGCTGATTTAGCTTGGGAGCCCTGAGCATTTGAGGCTCTGCTTCCTGTGTCCTTCAGAGCAGCTCTGTTTTCAAATTTCCATTCTATATAATTTCACATAGATTCCAATTTTAAAAAACGTTTAATGACTATAATAATTTTGCAAACGACTGTTGTGGACTTCAGATAAGATCAAGTTGCCTTGAGCTAGGTTGTCTTAAGATGGAGAGCTACATATTTCAAACTGTTTTCTAAAGGCTAGAATATTGGGATTTTTATTTCAAAGATGAAAGGTCTGAAATGGGTTGGCCGTGATTTGCAAATTAGCACCGTTCTTTGTTGCAGAACTTTTTGACCAGAGAATACGAGGTAGCAGACCTTAGGAAGGCCTTTTCCTTGGAGTTAAGATTGGCTAGCTGCCCAGGGACGTTCCTTGTGTAAGGAATTTTCTTGTTGTTCCACAGGCCTTGGCCAGCATGAGTCTCAACACCCAGCCCATCCTCAATCTGGAGAAATTTCATGAGGGCCAGGAGATCCCCCTTCTCTTGGGAAGGCCTTCTAATGACCTGCAGTCCACACCCTCCACTGAATTCAACCCACTCATCTATGGCAATGATGTGGATTCTGTGGATGTTGCAACCAGGTAAGACCAAGCCGACTGTATAATCACAAGTTCTTAAATTAATTTCTTTGCTCTCTAAGGGACCTTGGGGCAGACTATTTCTCTGAACCAGGGTTCCTTTTTTTTTTTTTTTTTTGAGATAGATTCTCACTCTTGTTGGAGTGCAATGGCATAATCTCAGTTCACTGCAACTTCCACCTCCTGGGTTCAAGTGATTCTCCTGCCTTAGCTTCCTGAGTGGCTGGGATTACAGGCGCCTGCCACCACGCCTGGCTAATTTTTATATTTTTAGTAGAGACGGGGTTTCACCATGTTGGCCAGGCTGGTCTGGAACTCCTGACCTCAGGTGATCCACCCGCCTCGTCCTCCCAAAGTGCTGGGATTACAGCCGTGAGCCACCACACCCAGCCCAGGGTTTCTTTATGTATAAAATATATACCATATTTGGTTGTTATTTTCCACCTTAGTAAAAGCAAAGTGAAGAAATAGTAAACCACATGCTCAGGATGAAGAGGGGGCTGATGATTCTTTAAGATATCTCTCCCCTTGATGTTGGAAGCCTGTTAAGTGATGGCTTTGGGAGGTGTTCTAAGACTTTGGATCATGGGAATCCTTACCCTATGGGTCTCAGATTATCTCATCATCTGCTTCCCCAGGGTTGCCATGGTACGGTTCTTCAATTCCGCCAACGTGCTGCAGGGATTTCAGATGCACACGCGTACCCTGCGCCTCTTTCCTCGGCCTGTGGTAGCTTTTCAAGCTGGCTCCTTTCTAGCCTCACGTCCCCGGCAGACTCCTTTTGCCGAGAAATTGGCCAGGACTCAGGCTGTGGAGTACTTTGGGGAATGGATCCTTAACCCCACCAACTATGCCTTTCAGCGAATTCACAACAGTGAGTCCACCTGCCCTCTGCTCCGCTCTGCCTTGTGCCTCTGTCCTCCTGATGGACTTTGATTTTTCCTTTGCTAATGTTTGACCTGTGCCTTCTATCCTGGCTCTGCTTTAGACTTTTTCCTGCCTTTCTTTCAGGCGTTGCTTGCCTTTTTTTCCTTGCTGCTGACTTTCTGTTCTTTTCCCTCATGGGGTAGATATGTTTGATCCAGCCCTGATTGGTGACAAGCCAAAGTGGTATGCTCATCAGCTGCAGCCTATCCACTATCGCGTCTATGACAGCAATTCCCAGCTGGCTGAGGCCCTGAGTGTACCACCAGAGCGGGACTCTGACTCCGAACCTACTGATGATAGGTGAGCATCCTTAGGGCAGCAAAAAGGTTTTAAAGGTGAGGAGGCTCTCACTAGCCCTTCTTTAGCACAGAGAAGGCAAAGTCTCATAGGCTTCCCATATCAGTGTTTTTAATTTAATTTAATTTAATTTATTTATTTTTTTGAGACGGAGTCTCGCTCTGTCACCGAGGCTGGAGTGCAGTGGCGCAATCTCGGCTCACTGCCAGCTCCGCCTCCCGGCTTCATGCCATTCTCCTGCCTCAGCCTCCCGAGTAGCTGGGACTACAGGTCCCAGCGGGCGTGCCCGCCACCACGCCCGGCTAATTTTTTGTATTTTTAGTAGAGACGGGGTTTCACCGTGTTAGCCAGGATGATCTCGATCTCCTGACCTTGTGATCTGCCCTCCTCGGCCTCCCAAAGTGCTGAGATTACAGGCGTGAGCCACTGCGCCCGGCCTTATTTATTTATTTTTGCATGTATGTGACAGAGTCTTGCTGCTCTGTCACGCGGTCTGGAGTGCAGTGGTGCCGTCTCAGCTCACTGCAAGTTCTCCCTCCCAGGTTCAAGTGATTCTCCTGCCTCCGCCTCCCAAGTAGCTGGGACTACAGGTGCTGCCACCTTGCCTGGCTAATTTTTTTATATATATATTTTTTGAGATGGAGTCTTGCTCTGTCGCCCAGGCTAGAGCGCAGTGGCGTGATCTGGGCTGACTGCAACCTCCGCCTCTCGGGTTCAAGCGATTCTCTTGCCCCGGCCACCCGAGTAGCTGGGATTACAGGCACATGCCATCACGCCCAGCTAATTTTTTGTGTTTTTAGTAGAGACAAGGTTTCACCATGTTGGCCAGGCTGGTTTCAAACTCATGCCTTCAAGCAATTCGCCTGCCTCGGCCTCCCAAAATGCTAGGATTACAGGCGCGAGCCACTGCGCCCGGCTACTTTTTGTATTTTTAGTAGAGATGGTGTTTCACCATGTTTGCCAGGCTGGTCTCAAACTCCAGACCTCAGGTGATCCACCCGCCTTAGCATCCCAAAGTGCTGGGATTACAGGCATGGGCCACTGTCCCGGCCCCCATATCAGTCTTTATGCTTTGGTTGACTGTTTTTCTTGGCTTCTTTATTTGATTTGTTCCCTGGCCTTGAGTTCGGAGTGCTCCCCCTTTTATTTTTCCTGGTGCTGATTGTAGGTGTTCTCCCTGCCCCTTTCTGTTTTATTTGTTTTTTATGCACTTCACTCTGCAGTGGCAGTGATAGTATGGATTATGACGATTCAAGCTCTTCTTACTCCTCCCTTGGTGACTTTGTCAGTGAAATGATGAAATGTGACATTAATGGTGATACTCCCAGTAAGTGTGCTTGGGGAGATTGGCCAGCCCTGGGCAGGGGTTGGGGGCCCAAGGATGGAGTGGTCTGTACCTGCCTCCCTTGGATTTTGGCAGATGTGGACCCTCTGACACATGCAGCACTGGGGGATGCCAGCGAGGTGGAGATTGACGAGCTGCAGAATCAGAAGGAAGCAGCAGAGCCTGGCCCAGACAGTGAGAACTCTCAGGAAAACCCCCCACTGCGCTCCAGCTCTAGCACCACAGCCAGCAGCAGCCCCAGCACTGTCATCCACGGAGCCAACTCTGTAAGTGAGGAGCGGTGGATGAGTGAGAACCATGGCCTGGGATGTGGGCCTCATCTATTAGGAAAGCCAGGCTGTAGCTATTCATTTGCTGCTTCTCACACAGTTTTCTCATCTTCCTCTTCATGGGCCCTAGAGCTTAGAGCCTAAGAGACCTACTTTTGACCCCAAAAGGAGGTCATCAGGCTTTGTTCAGGGTACAGCTATGATCCCCCTTATATAGTTTGTGGGGACAGAGAACGGGTGCTACAGAGATCATTTCCCACACATTCCTTAGGCTAGAAATCTGACAGGCCTGGTCCAGCCCTGCCAAACTGGGATTACAGGAAGGTACCATTGGGCACCAGGTAACCACTTTTAATTTCATGCGGCCTTTAGGAACCTGCTGACTCTACGGAGATGGATGATAAGGCAGCAGTAGGCGTCTCCAAGCCCCTCCCTTCCGTGCCTCCCAGCATTGGCAAATCGAACGTGGACAGACGTCAGGCAGAAATTGGAGAGGGGTCAGTGCGCCGGCGAATCTATGACAATCCATACTTCGAGCCCCAATATGGCTTTCCCCCTGAGGAAGATGAGGATGAGCAGGGGGAAAGTTACACTCCCCGATTCAGCCAACATGTCAGTGGCAATCGGTGAGAGCCTGGGGATCCCTTCTAGATGGGTGACTGAAGGACCTCACCTCAGTGGACCCTGGGCAAGGGTTAATCAGAAAGTCTGAGAAGTCTGCTCTCGTGGTCCTGCCATCCCCAGAGGATGGTGTTTTGATCCAGGGGCTTAGGAATTACGGGAAGGGAGTGGCAACTGTAGTATAGCATAATTATGGCCCATACTCCCAAGATCAGGTACCCCTGCCTGGGGATCATAGGTGCCTCTGTGCATTCAAGGGCTCAAAAGCTGCTGCGGCCCAACAGCTTGAGACTGGCAAGTGACTCAGATGCAGAGTCAGACTCTCGGGCAAGCTCTCCCAACTCCACCGTCTCCAACACCAGCACCGAGGGCTTCGGGGGCATCATGTCTTTTGCCAGTAAGTGCCTTCAGCTGTCTCTCTCACTCCTGTGTTCCATTTCCTCTTCAGCAGAGCCTGACTATGGCAAATGTTGCTTAGAACTTCACATGTAGGCCAAGGTTGGCATTAGCAAGCCCTAATCCAGTCATTTGGGTGATACTGAATAAGGCGTTTTCAAGTGAGGTCAGTAAAGGACAGGGACAGATTAGTCATTATCATTATGCCTGGACATTTCAGTCTATTTCAGGTAAGACAGCTGGATGGGTAACTGGAAAACAGGCAGTAAATTCAAAATCACACACTTGTACTTATATTTTGTGGAAATACTCTGGTCAAATTTGATTTGAGTCCATATCTGGTATCATCTTTGCCTCATAACGGACTCTTCCATGAATGTGCTTTGAAATCGATATGAGATTGAATTTTGTGCTTAAATAGTATTCCCAGCAGTGCAGGGTTGTATCAGCTAAAGATTGAAGACAGACCATGGACTAGAGAGAGCCAACGTAGAGGATCCCTGTGATTGTGAGTTTCTTCAGCAGCCAGGGAGGGACAGTGCCAGCTTCAGACCAGAAGCCTGTTAACTGCCAGCTTTCATGCTGTGTAGCAGTGGATGAGACACTTGGATATTATCATGTGAGGTGGACAGAGAAAGCTGTTACTGGGTTTTGGCTGATCCTGGCAGTGGCTCCATTGTTTGCCTGGAGTTAGACTTGATCCTTTCTAAGACAGATCAGAGATGATCTGATCCACCAAACTGGGATTGTGTTTGAAAAGGAGGGAGGTGCAGATGCTGATAGTCATTAGTCTACTGCTTTGATTACTTACTCTGCCAAGTCATCGCTCTTGCACCCTCCCCTTGATAGGCAGCCTCTATCGGAACCACAGTACCAGCTTCAGTCTTTCAAACCTCACACTGCCCACCAAAGGTGCCCGAGAGAAGGCCACGCCCTTCCCCAGTCTGAAAGGTAACTACAGCCTTCCTTTTGCCAAGCCAGGTTTCTCCGGGAGATGTTTCGGGCTGTGGGTTCATGTCAGGAGCCCTGCATCTGCTGAATCCTTTGACCTGGTTGTCGTCCCTCATGTTGCTCCTCATGGCTTTCACCACACATCCTGGGCTCTGATGGTTGTCAGATGGAAACCATCTTTGTAGCTAGAGACGGCCCTGTTATGTCATTTAGGACAATGGCAACTGTGGGATTACTGCTGCTTCGCGGGAGGACCCTGTCAGGGTGTATGATTAACATAGGGATCATCAGCTGCCCCCAGTCGTCTGCTGGGTTGCCACTGCATGAACTTAGGACAAATTCCGTGCCAAGGAGCTGGCCCACCAGAGAATGGTTATGGAGAGCCTGGCAGCGTTCATAGAGCACAGCCTCTCACCTCTCACGCACTCATAAGCCTGTCAACCCAGGGCTTAATGAGTGTGCCAGTAGTATTGGTTAGTTTCTAGGGGCAGTTAAGACCTTATGTGAAAGCCAGGCGTGGTGGCTCACGCCTGTAATCCCAGCACTTTGGGAGGCCGAGGCGGGTGGATCATGAGGTCAGGAGTTCGAGACCAGACTGACCAACATGGCGAAACCCCGTCTCTGATAAAAATACAAAAGTTAGCCATGTCTGGTGTCACGCACCTGTAATCCCAGCTACTTGGGAGGCTGAGGCAGGAGAATCGCTTGAATCCAGGAGGCGGAGGTTGCAGTGAGCCGAGGTCGCGCCACTGCCCTCCAGCCTGGGTGACAGAGCAAGACTCCGTCTTAAAAAAACAAAAAACAAAAAACAAAAACCTTATTTGAATTGGTTTGTGCTATCTGACAGTTTCAGGGGCTTTTCTGAATTTGATTTTTTTTTTATTTATTTTCTGAGACAGTGTCACTCCGTCACCCAGGCTGGATGGAGTGCAAGGTGGTGATCTTGGCTCACTGTAACTGCCGCCATCCAGGCTCAAGCGATTCACATGCTTCAGCCTCCCGTGTAGTTGGAATTATAGGCACATACCACCTCACCTGGCTAATTTTTGTATTTTTAGTAGAGACGGGGTTTCACCATGTTGGCCAGGCTGGTCTTGAACTCCTGACCTTGAGTGATCTGCCCACCTCGGCCTCCCAAAGTGCCAGGATTACAGGTGTGAGCCACTGCACCTGGCCTGATTTTTTTGTTTTCTCTGGATGGTATGACGAAATATTTAACTGTGGTAGGAAGTGCAGTGAGAAGCAACTTCATGTATTTTTTTTTTTTTTTTTTTGAGACAAGAGTCTCACTCTGTTGCCCAGGCTGGAGTGCAGTGGTGCAATCTTGCCTCACTGCAAGCTCCGCCTCCCGGGTTCACACCATTCTCCTGCCTCAGCCTCCTGAGCAGCCGGGACTATAGGCGCCTGCCACCACGCCTGCCTAATTTTTTGTATTTTTAGTAGAGACAAGGTTTCACCGTGTTAGCCAGGATGGTCTCGATCTCCTGACCTTGTGATCTACCCGCCTTGGCCTCCCAAAGGGTTGGGATTACAGGCGTGAGCCACCGCACCCGGCCAACCTCATGTATTCTTTAACTGACCTCTCATTCCTAGTGGTAAAAAATGTCAGGTTACTTGGGTGCAGTAGCTCACACCTGTCATCCTAGCTACTTGTTGGGCAGAGGCAGGAGGTTCATTTGAGCCCAGGAGTTTGAGGTACAGTGAGCTATAATTAGGCCAGTGCACTCCAGCCTGGACGACAGAGTGAAACCCTGTCTCTAAAAGAAACCAACAGAAACAAACAAAGTTGTCAGGAGTCTAAGACATGTTCTTAGGTGAGGATGGGAACATTGGATAAATGGGCAAAGGGACATCAGAGCTGGCAGTGAAAGGAGCGAACTAGCACTGCCAGGGAATCCACATGTGGCCGGGTAGGCTAAGGATGGAAGGGTGTCAGTGTCACTGGCCTTCATTTGGTACATTTGAAGAGAAGAGCGATTGAAACTCTTTCATTGCATGCTGATGCTTTGTCGCATTTGCTGCACTTACCCTCTCACCCACCTCCCATCCTCATACCCTGACCCCACTCCCCACAACAGCATCTGCAAGATGGGTTGCTTCCCTGCACATACCCTCAGGCCCCTGGCCCTCTGTGCTGGATGTTTTCTGAAAACCAGCGTTCCCTGTTTCATGCATGTGTGTGTTCAGTACCTGAAGGCTCCCTGTGTCATTTACCCGCCCCTGGCTTTGAGAGGCCAGTTTTAAGGGTGGTCTTTTCTTAGAGCCTTGGTTGTCTCCTGGTCACTTGGCTTCCAGCTCTGAGGTGCCCAAGAACCAAGGTTATGTGCATTCCTCAAGCTTTGGGAGAATGCTCAGATTATCTGGCTTACTGCTCCTCGGAGGGGTAGAGGGGTTGCGGTATTGTGGTACACCTACTAATTGTGTATTTTGTGTCCCAGTATTTGGGCTAAATACTCTAATGGAGATTGTTACTGAAGCCGGCCCCGGGAGTGGTGAAGGTGGGTCTTGCCTGTGAGCTGTGCATGATCTTTTTTTTTTCTCTAGCATTTTCTGTGCCTGCCCGAGGGCCATCCTTCTCATGGAGCAAGCAGCGTCACATGAGTGACCTGCTTGCCCCGTCCCCCGTGACGCCCATGCTTGCCCATGGGGCTTGCTGCTGGTGCATGTGGAGTGGCCTGAGTCTCCATCCCCACTTCCTCCACATTGCCATGGCTGGTTTCTACCTACGTATGATGCCTTGGTGCTACCCTCACCCAGCCCTTCTGAGGAACGGGCATGGAACATGGCTACTTAGGGCTGTGCTGGCATGAGCTCCTGCACTACAATAGTGATGTCTCTCATTCCTGCCTTCCCTGCCACAGGAAACAGGAGGGCGTTAGTGGATCAGAAGTCATCTGTCATTAAACACAGCCCAACAGTGAAAAGAGAACCTCCATCACCCCAGGGTCGATCCAGCAATTCTAGGTAATAAATGGTAGAGCTGTTTTAAAAGTTCTCAGGCAGAGGTGGGGTGGTTCCTCTACAGAACTTTAGGGATGCTCAAGAGTGGGAGAGAAGCTCTCAATGGGGTAGATGTAATCAATTTCTTGCCAGCACTTCTCATTCTGGCTTGATCTCCATGCAACTGAAAGCTTACAGTGTTGAGGGGGGTTATTCAGCAGCGGTGGGTATTTGGACAAATCGCGTGCTCCAGAGAGGTGGGGATGTGGTACACTTGGACATTCAGAGACATGGCTTTGTGTTTTATCCCTGGAGGCAGACATCTAGTCTGGGTGAAAGGTGGGGGGTGCTCTGCAAAGGAGCTGATGACCACAGAAGCGGTGTGTGGACCCTGTAGTGAGAACCAGCAGTTCCTGAAGGAGGTGGTGCACAGCGTGCTGGACGGCCAGGGAGTTGGCTGGCTCAACATGAAAAAGGTGCGCCGGCTGCTGGAGAGCGAGCAGCTGCGAGTCTTTGTCCTGAGCAAGCTGAACCGCATGGTGCAGTCAGAGGACGATGCCCGGCAGGACATCATCCCGGATGTGGTCAGTGTTGGGGGTAGGGAGTCGGAGTAACTGGAGAGAGGGATGTGAACACCACAGGCAATTTGCCAACGCTAGCCCCTGGGTTATTGTTGCAGGAGATCAGTCGGAAGGTGTACAAGGGAATGTTAGACCTCCTCAAGTGTACAGTCCTCAGCTTGGAGCAGTCCTATGCCCACGCGGGTCTGGGTGGCATGGCCAGCATCTTTGGGCTTTTGGAGATTGCCCAGACCCACTACTATAGTAAAGGTAGGGATCGTACTTGCTGGGCACCATGCCATCCCTAACTCTCCCACTTGTCTCCTGAAGAGAAAATATATGTGTCCCCAGGACACGTTTCCCAGTGCCACGCTGCTTCCCATTAGGCTTTGGGATTTTATTTTCTAATGCATGTTTATACGCAGCGGGTATTCTTTGTTACGAAAAATAAGACATCAGCTCATCTTTCCTTGAACTTCTTCCATTCCACACCCTCCTGTATCCTGGCTCCTCCCACCTCATATCTGCGCCTTGATTCCTACTCACTACTTCTCTTGACCTCTTGATATTTTTCCCTCAGAACCAGACAAGCGGAAGAGAAGTCCAACAGAAAGTGTAAATACCCCAGTTGGCAAGGATCCTGGCCTAGCTGGGCGGGGGGACCCAAAGGCTATGGCACAGCTGAGAGTTCCCCAGCTGGGACCTCGGGCACCAAGTGCCACAGGAAAGGGTCCTAAGGAACTGGACACCAGAAGTTTAAAGGAAGAAAATTTTATAGCATCTATTGGTACGTATCAGTGTGTTTGGTGTGGTGGAGGGGTCCTGGCTTCTTAAATATCCCTTTCTCCTCAATTCATCCAGAATCCTGCCTTTCTCTGCCCCATGCTTTGCTTCTTAGAGAGGGAAGGGGGCCTGTGTCCATTTCTGGTGGTGTTTCTTTGTACTTCTCTAGTCTTTATGCTTCATCCACAGCCACCCCCCACCCCGTATCTTAGATGAAGAATGGTAAGTTTTGTTTAGAGGGCCCAATGAGGCTTACTGCAGGGGGTGTGAGCTGTACTCCTGGCCCCTCCTTTTATTTACGTCTGCATTTCTTCACATAGTGGAGAGAATTCCTGGAAGTGCTCAGGAAGTTTATAGATGCATCTTTGGGCTATAAAATTATGACATTTGTGTCTCTGAAGCCAGTGTCCTCCCATCCAACCATTACACTCCTCTGGAATGTGCTCCTCTGGGGCATGCCTGGCAACCCCATTTCCCTGGGTTCTGGATTTGAGGTATAGGTTTCCAAGTCAGTTCTTTAAACGCTTCTTCACTGGACTTGATTATAATCTCGTTTACATTTGGTGTTTCTCCGTTCCCACAAAGGCAGTGCCTTAGTGAGCTTTCTAGGCATCACCTCTGTTTGGCTCACTCCCTGCTTGACCTTGAGTCATCAAGGTTGGATCTTTCTTTTTCTGGTTCTAGGTCCCTAGGCACTCTGCTTCCAGCTGACATCTCATTGCCATGGCCATTAGCAGTTGCCATATGCTCCCATAAATGGTGACATGGAACCAGATTCCTTTTTAGGGGAGCTACACTTCCCTAGCCAGCAGAATATTATTCTAGTAGCAGTCAACTCCTGGCTTTCTCCTGCCTCATGTGATGTTGTAGAAAATGTACTGACCTGCTAGTCTGGAGATCTGGAGTTTTAGTCCCATATCAGCCTCCAACTAGGAATGCAACTTTGGGCAAATAACTTCACCTCTCAGGGTATTTGTCTCTTCATCTGGGAAATGAGGAAATCATACTAAGTACACTCTGAAGTTCCTTCCAGGAAAAGAATTGCTGTGGTTGCCATTCTGTCTGCTTTTCCCTATGAAGATGCTGGTCTTGACCATTTTATATTCTCTGTCACCTCAACTGGAGGCATTTTTCCAGATCACTGGTGGGTAGGGCAGGTAGGGGTGAGTTGGTTTCTTGAGCAGCAATGAGGAGGGATGCTAACTGCCTGCATGAATTGGCCTTTGTTCAGTCCAGTGAATCAAGCAAAGATTGGTGTTCTTCCTTCTGAAACTCTGGCTGCTTGAGGTGTTCATCTGTCTCATCTGGAATCTGAAAAATTGCCCTTCCCCAGCTCATTTGGTAGAGAGAGTGTGGCATGGTGGGAGTTTAAATGGATCCTAAGTTACATGATCTTGATCAAGTGTCCAGCCTCTTTAGGACCAGTTCCTCATGCAAAAATGAAGGAGCTTTGTTAAGGGCCCTTCCAGCTCTAACATTCTGCAGGGTTTTTACTGCCACATTGGGATTGGAATTAGAAATTTGGAATCTGTTCATGAGTTTGGGTGGAGGGGTTAGATCTCTTGTTTTCTGCCCCTTCTCCCCATGAAGATATCTTTGTATCTCTTGGTTGGTAATCCAGTGCCTGAGACTGAATCGACTTGGGTGGGTGGGTTTCCATTTCGTCTGTCTGACCAGCCTCTGACTTTCTGTCTTTCTCTCCTGCTTGCATTGCATCTGGGGTAGAATTGTGGAACAAGCACCAGGAAGTGAAAAAGCAAAAAGCTTTGGAAAAACAGAGTAAGGAACAAATGCCCTTTCCTGTTCCCAAGTCCTCCATACCTGCCAACTCCCCAGGCCCAGTTGGGGCAGGCTCCCTTTGTCAGCCCCACCCCAAATTTGCTCTTAGAGGGTGTTTGGAATGGCAGCAGGTAGGTAGCATGTGACTCCTAGGTGTGTGTAGGCCGCTTCTTTCCCCCTCCCCTCGTGTCAATCAGGCTATAACCAGGTGTCTACTGAATACAACTCCCCAGAACTTGGTTCTCTGTTGCTTCAGAGTTGGTGGGGAGAATGTTTGCCTATTTTAGTGCCCCCCATTGGCTGATATCTCCCACACCTGTTAGAAGGCCTGTGGGCACAGTTGGCAGAGATGGTTGCTGTCCCTCCATGTTGAGTCTGTAGCTGCCCCACTCTCTGGTGGCTTGCCTAGGCACGCTTTCTTGCTTTCTGTCATTCTGTCTTTCTGCCATACCATTGTGGGTGGGTGGGGGACAAGGGGGGTGGTTTTCATCTCAAACATAGAAGTTGTAGGATGGAGGTAGGCAGTGCCCACCAAAACAGCTGGTGTTTCTTATCTCATCGGGCCCAACCTTTTCTACCTCCTTTAGACACATTTGTTTGGGAAGCATTAAGGGACCTGGGGACCATTAAATGGTTTCAGGTACCAGTGAAGCTCAGACTCTTGAGTGCCATGGAATGTGGTTTAGATATTTGTTCGTGGAGCTTTTCTTTTTTTTTTTTTTTTTTGAGTCTTGCTCTGCTGCTCAGGCTGGAGTGCAGTGGTACGATCTTGCCTCACTGCAATCTCTGCCTCCAGGGCTCAAGCAATTGTCGTGCCTCAACCTCCCGAGTAGCTGAGATTACAGGTGTGCACCACCATGCCCGGCTAATTTTTGTATTTTTTGGTAGAGACAGGGTTTCATCATGTTGGCCAGGCTGGTCTCAAACTCCTGACTTCAGGTGATCTACCTGCCTCAGCCTCCCAAAGTGCCGGGATTACAGTCGTGAGCCACCATGCCCAGCCTTGTGGAGCTTCTCTGTTTTAAGATGATTTGCTCAGAATTTTCTCAGGTTGAGAAGATGGCTGGAGAACCCATTGAGACCAGGTCTGATTTGTCCTACTTGGTTCTTAAGGCATCTGGGGACCTCTTTTTCCAGTGGGTCCTGAGTTGGGGGTAGTCCTTGGAAAGGTGACTAGGATGGGCTGAACAGGTCTGGGAACAGCCTGTGCTGCCGTCCCACCCCCTTTACCAGCCTGCCCCTAGCCTTTGTGCACGGAGTAACAGAAGTCTTCCCCTACTCAGGGCCTGAAGTAATCAAACCTGTCTTTGACCTTGGTGAGACAGAGGAGAAAAAGTCCCAGATCAGCGCAGACAGCGGTGTGAGCCTGACGTCTAGTTCCCAGGTTTGTGACAACCTTGTTGAAATTTGCAAGTATTAAATATGCTGTCTCAGAATACTTCTTTAAGTTAAAATAGAACAGTCAGACAGCCGGGCACAGTGGCTCATGCTTGTAATCCCAGCACTTTGGGAGGCCGAGGCGGGTGGGTCACCTGAGGTCGGGAGTTCGAGACCAGCCTGACCAACATGGTGAAACCCCGCCCCTATGAAAAATACAAAATTAGCCAGGCATGGTGGCGCATGCCTGTAATCCCAGCTACTCGGGAGGCTGAGGCAGGAGAAATGCTTTAACCCGTGGGCGGAGGTTGTGGTGAGCCGAGATTGTGCTGGTGCACTCCAGCCTGGGCAACAAAGGTGAAACTCCATCTCAAAATAAATAAATAAATAAAAATAAAATAGCCAGGTGCGGTGGTTCATGCCTGTAATCACAGGACTTTGGGAGGCCGAGGCAGGTGGGTCACTTGAGGTCAGGAGTTGGAGTTGGAGACCAGCCTGGCCAACGTAGTGAAACCCCGTCTCTACTAAAAATACAAAAGTTAGCCGGGTGTGGTGGCGGGCACCTGTAATCCCAGCTACTTAGGAGGCTGAGGCAGGAGAATCACTGGAACCCGGGAGGCAGAGGTTGCAGCGAGCTGAGATTGCACCACTGCACTCCAGCCTGTGCCACAGAGTGAGACTCCGTCTCAAAAAAAAAAAAAAAAAAAAAAATGAACAACCTCAAAACAACATAAATAACTAATGATAAGGGAATTATTAAATAAGTATAATAGATCCATGTAATGCAATATTAGTATCCATTAAAGATTGTGTTTTCAAAAATTTAGTGACATGGGAAACTGTTTAACAAAGCTACCTATAGTGTGACTCCAATTTTATTTTTAAAATGTATTGAGAAAAAACTGAAAGGAAATATACTAAAAACAGTGGTTAACGTGGGAGGTAGATTTACAGCTTGTTCTTATTTCCTTATTCTTTCATGTATTTTCTACAGTGAGCATGTACTTCTTTAACGCATTGTTTTTTGTTTTTTTGTTTTTTTTTTTTTGAGACAGGGTCTCATTCTGTCGCTGCAGCTGGAGAGCAGTGGTGTGCTCTCTGCTCACTGCAGCCTCAAACTCCTGGGCTCAAGTGATGCTCCCACCTCAGCGTCCTGAGTATCTGGGACCACAGGCGCCCACCACCATGCCTGGCTAAGTTTGTGTATTTTTTGTAGAGATGGGGTTTCACCATGTTGCCCAGCCTGGTCTCCAACTCCTGGGCTGAAATGATCCTCCCACCTCAGCCTCCCAAAGTGCTAGGACTACAGGCGTGAGCCACTGTGCCCGGCCTATTTCTTTTTTTTATTACATAAGTTGTACGTATTTTATATTCTGGAAACAAAAGTTGCTCGTGACTTCTCTAAGGATGATAACAGAAGGGTGGGGATGGGGAGAAAGAAAAAGGTACAGTATTTCTGTGGGAAACTGAGAGGAGATTGGACACCTCCCCTAATGTTCCTGTGTCTTGTTTCAGAGGACTGATCAAGACTCTGTCATTGGCGTGAGTCCAGCTGTTATGATCCGCAGCTCAAGTCAGGATTCTGAAGTTAGCACCGTGGTAGGGGAACACCACACTGGCATCTTGGTGGGTGGGGTGTGGATTTCCCCTTTGGAAAAGGGTGCTACTTTCTCTTTGGAGGCTGCTCTGAGTCTCAGGTCAGCATGGTTCTCATGGTGGAGATGTTTACCATCATAGGTATGTGTATACGAGATTTCACCCAGAGCTTCTCATCTTATAAAGAAGGTACTTCCAGAGGCTATCTGACACACCTTTGAAATTTAATACTTTTTTATGGTGGCAGGGAGCTCTAACAGCTTGGTATTTCTGGGGCCCATCCCTGGGGACTGTCTCTTACTACCTTTTTTCCTTTCCAGGTGAGTAATAGCTCTGGAGAGACCCTTGGAGCTGACAGTGACTTGAGCAGCAATGCAGGTGATGGACCAGGTGGCGAGGGCAGTGTTCACCTGGCAAGCTCTCGGGGCACTTTGTCTGATAGTGAAATTGAGACCAACTCTGCCACAAGCACCATCTTTGTAAGCTTTGTTTATTAACAAAAGAAAACCATTTCTTTAATGGGGGAGGGAAGCAGGCTAGAAAAGAATGAAAGTTAAGAGACACTAAAGAGGTAAAGGTTAAATAAGGAAGAGGTAATCTTCTTATATTTGGCTTTAAGGAAAACATTTCTTAAGGCTTTGTTCAGAGTCATTTGACTCACGATCTGGGGCTTTTAGAACCCTCTCCTGAATCATTGATGAGTTAGGCTCCGTGCCCAGTCACGTAAGGGCTTTGAATCCTATGTAGTATTAACCCCCAGGTTTAACACAGGCAAAGTAATACCTTTGTGGCAATGTCAGGACAATTACAGCTCTCGTTTAGTACCAGTCTGCCTATTTCTATGGACTATCCAGTTTTATTTTGGTCACTGCTCTATTTATAAATAAAATAGCATTTTATTTTAGTATATTCCTAACAGTTATTTGAAGTTTTCATTCATTAATAAACATCCATGAAGTGATTTACTAAGTGCCAGATTTTGTGCTAAAGAAATAGGGATGAAAAAGGCAAGGTTTCTACTCAAGAAGTTTGTGATTCACTATATTGCTGTGAGTAGTCTCTTCTAATAGGTGAGGGGAACAATGCCTTAGGAAAAAAGAACTTCCCTAGATCACACAGTAAGCCCATGATCAGCTGGAAGGAGATGAATTCTTTTTAGTCCTTGCCGTAGACATCTGTTTTTTTGTTTGTTTGTTTGTTTGTTTGTTTGTTTTTTTACACAGGGTCTCACTCTGTTGCCCAGGCTGGAGTGTAGTGGCACAGTCACTGCTCACTGCAGCTTTGACCTGTTAGGCTCAAGTGATCCTCCCACCTCAGCCTCCCAAGTAGCTGGGACTGCAGGCATACACCACCATGCCTGGCTAATTTTTTAGTTTTTTGTAGAGATGGGGTTTCCCTCTGTTGTCTAGGCCAGTCTCAAGCTCCTGGGTTAAGTGAGCCTCCTGCCTTGGCCTCTTAAAGTGGCATGAGCCACTGTGCCCAGCCTCTGCTTTTTAATGTGTATGTGCCTCTATAGGCTGTGTTAAAACACTGATAGACTTGTTACTTTATTAAACAGAGATGAGAATGGATGTTCTCTACAAGAGCTTATACGCATAGGTCCTTATCTTTAAGGCCTATGGGGAGAAAGGAAGATAAAAGTTAAATGAAACCAACTATTTAAAACTGGTTATCATTCCCACCCCCAGAGCCTTCTGTATGTGTGTTTTTAATAGAGTCAGTGACCTCCCAGAGTGAAGATTGGGAATAGGACTGAGAGGCTACTCAAGTTAATGGGCCTTAACTCTCTCTGAGTCTGAACAGACTGATTGGCTGATTGAGTGATTGATTTTTCTTTTGTGCTGACAGTTTATTAGGGGTTTTCTTTTCTTTTCTTTTCTTTTCTTTTTTTTTGAGATGGAGTCTCGCTGTGTCACCCAGGCTGGAGTGCAGTGGTGCGATCTCGGCTCATGGCAAGCTCCGCCTCCCGGGTTCACACTCTTCTCTTGCCTCAGCCTCCCAAGTAGCTGGGACTAAGGGTGCCCGCCACCACGCCCAGCTAATTTTTTGTATTTTTAGTGGAGATGGGGTTTCACCATGTTAGCCAGGATGGTCTTGATCTCCTGACTTCGTGATCTGCTCGCCTTGGCCTACCAAAGTGCTGGGATTACAGGCGTGAGCCACTGCTCCCGGCCAGGGGTTTTCAATAATGTTTTCTTTTCTTTTCTTTCTTTCTTTCTTTTTTTTTTTTTTTTTTTTTTGAGATAGAATCTTGCTCTGTCGCCCAGGCTGGAGTGCAGTGGCGCGATCTTGGCTCACTGCAATCTCCACCTCCCAGGTTCACACCATTCTCCTTCCTCAGCCTCCCGAGTAGCTGGGACTACAGGCGCCCAGCACCATGCCCGGCTAATTTTTTGTATTTTTAGGAGAGACGGGGTTTCACCGTGTTAGCCAGGATGGTCTCAATCTCCTGACCTTGTGATCTGCCCACCTCGGCCTCCCAAAATGCTGGGATTACAGGCATGAGCCACCGCGCCCGGCCTTCCTTACATATTAGTTCAACCTTCACCACAAAATCTAACCATGGATCGTAAAAATTAAATTGGCAATGGGGCTAGCCTGCTATACTTCCTGTTTACTTTTAGATGCTTTTCAAACCAATAAGGATGACATTTGTGGTGGAAGGAGCCAGAGTAATAGGAAAATTACTTCTCTTCGCTTAGAAGAAAATCCTCCACCTTGAGCATCTTCTGAACTTTTCACTATAAGACATCTCAGTGCTTGCTTGTACTCTTCAGCCGCATAACTGTGAAGATAGCAACCATCAGTTTCTCATAAATGGAAGCGGCAGTGAGAACCATCTACAGCAGTTTGGCTTCAAGGCCTGTGTAGAGGCCCATTATTCCAAAACACCTGTTAGCCATTTGTATGTCTTCTTTTGAGAGAGATCTATTCAGCTCATTTGCCCATTTTTAAATAGATTATTTGTGTTTTTTTGCTGTTCAGTTTTTTCTTTCTTGTATATTCTGGCTATTAATCCCTTGTCAGATGAATAGTTTGTAAATATTTTCTCCCATTCTGCAGACTGTCTCTTCACTCATTTCATCGTGTCCTTTGTTGTGTAGAAGCTTTTTAGTTTAATATAATCCTGTTTTTGCTTTTGTTGCCTGTACTTTTGAGGTCTCCATAAACTTTTTGCCCAGACCAATGTCCTGAAGCATTTCTGCTACGTTTTCTTCTAGTAGTTTTATAGTTTTGGGTCTTACAGTTAAGTCTTTAATCCATTTTGTGTTGATTTTTCTATATGGTGAGAGCTAGGGGTCTAGTTTTATTTTTCTGAATAATGGATATCAAGTTTTATGAGCAGCATTTATTGAAGAGACTGTCCCTAACCCCAGTGAATATTCTTGGTTCCTTTGTCAAAAAACAGTTGGCTATAAATATATGGATTTCTTTCTGGGTTCTCTATTCTGTTCCATTGGTCTATGGGTCTGTTTTTTATGCCAGTAGCATGCAGTTATGGTTACTATAGCTTTGTCTTATATTTTGAAGTCTAGTAGTGTGATTCCTTTTTGTCCAGGATTGTTTTGGCTATCGGGTCTTTTGTGGTTCCATATGAATTTTAGGATTGTTTTTTCTATTTCTGTGAAGAATACCATTGGTATTTTGGTACGGATTGCATTGAATCTGTAGATCACTTTTGGTAGTATGGTCATTTTCACAATATTCGTCCAATCCATGAACATGGTATATCTTTCCATTTTTTCCCTATACTCTTTCTTACATCAGTGTTTTTTATTTTTCCTCATGGAGATCTTTTACCTCCTTCATAAAAGATAAATTTCTCCTAAGAATTTATTCTTAGGGCATTAATTTGTGGCTATCGTAAATGAGATTGCCTTCTTGATTTCTTTTTCTGCTATTTTATTGTTGGTATATAGACACACTACTGATTTTTATGTTGATTTTGTATCCTGCAAGTTTATTGAATTCACTTATTAGTTCTGAGTTTTCTAGTGGAGATTTCAGGGCTTTCTTTCTTTTTTTTTTTTTTTTTTTTTAAGATGGAACCAGGCTGGAATAGTGCAGTGGTGCAGTATCAGCTCACTGCAACCTCCACCTCCCGGGCTCAAGCAGTCCTTCCATCTCAGTCTCCTGAGTAGCTGGGACTGTAGGCATGCACCACCATGCCCAGCTGATTTTTGTATTCTTTGTAGAGACAAGGTGTTGCCATGTTGCCCAGGCTGGTCTAGAACTCCTGGGCTCAAGCAGTCCACCCACCTTGGCCACCCAAAATGCTAGGATTAACAGGTGTGAAGCACAACACCCAGCCTAATTTTAGGGACAGTTTGACTTCCTTCTGTCCAAGTTGGATGCCCTTTATTTCTTTCTCTGGCCAATTGCTTTGATTAGCATTTCCAGTTGAATAAAAGTGGTGGAAGTAGACATCCTTGTCTTGCTACAGATTGTAGAGGAAAAACTTTCATCTTTCCCCATTCAGTATGATGTTGGTTGTGGGTTTGTCATATATGACTTTTATTGTTTTGAGGTATGTTCGCTCTGTACCTAACTTGTTGAGAGCTTTTATCATGAAGGAATGTTGACTTTTATCAAATACTTTTGTATTTGGTATTCGTTCTTCTTTAAATGTTTTTAGAATTCTGCATTGAAGCTATTGGGTCCTGAGGCTTTCTTTTCTTTTTTCTTTCTTTTTTTTTTTTTTTTTTTAAGATGGAGTCTTGCTCTGTTGCCCAGGCTGGAGTGCAGTTGTGCGATCTCGGCTCACTGCTACCCCTGCCTCCCGGGTTCAAGCAGTTCTCCTGCCTCAGTCTCCCAAGTAGCTGGGATTACAGGCGCTCACGACCACTCCTGGCTAATTTTTGTATTTTCAGTAGAGACAGGGTTTCACCGTGTTGGCCAGGGTGGTCTCAAACTCCTGACCTCAAGTGATCCACCGCCCCCCCCAAAGTGCTGGGATTACAGGCGTGAGCCACTGCGCCCAGCTTTTTTTCTTTGAGACAGAGTCTTGCTCTGTTGCTCGGGCTGGAGTGCAATGGTGTGATGTTGGCTCACTGCAACCTCTGCCTCCCAGGTTCAAGCAATTCTCATACCTCAGCCTCTTGAGTAGCTGGGATTACAGGTATTCACCACCATGCCTGGCTAATTTTTGTATTTTTAGTAGAGACAGAGTTTCACCACGTTGGCCAGGCTAGTCTTGAACTCCAGGCCTCAAGTGATCTGCCCGCCTCAGCCTCCCAAAGTGCTGGGATTATAGGCGTGAACCACCGTGCCCTGTGATGGGAAGCTTTTTATTACAGATTCAATCTCATTACTTGAAATTGGACTGTTCAGGTTTCTGTTTCTTGGTTAAATCTTGGTAGGTTGTCTGTCTAAATTTATCCGTTTCTAATTTGTTGGCATATAGTTATAGTCTCCAGTGATTTTTTGTTTTTCTGTGATGTCAATTGTAATGTTTACTTTTTTGTTTTTGGTGTTTTCTTGGCGGAGGTCTTTTCACTCTCTCTTTTTTTTTTTTGGTTAGTCTAGCTCTAATGGTTTGTGGATTTTGTTTATCTTTACAAAGATGAACTTTTCATTTTGTTGATTATTAATTTATTTATTTTGAGATGGAGTTTTGCTCTTGTTGCCCAGGCTGGAGTGCAGTGGTGCAATCTTGGCTCACTGCAGTCTCCACCTCCCAGGTTCAAGTGATTCTTCTGCCTCAGCCTCCCAAGTAGCTGAGATTACAGGTGCCCACCACCACAACCGGCTAAATTTTTTTTTGTATTTTTAGTAGAGATGGGGTTTTGCCATGTTGGCCAGGCTGGTCTCAAACTCCTGGCCTAAGGTGATCCACCCATCTCAGCCTCCCAAAATGCTGGGATTATAGGCATGAGCCACCACGCCCGGCCTATTTTTTTAAGTCTCAGTTTTATTTCTGCTCTGATCTTGATTATTTCTTCTAATTTTGGGTTTGGTTTGTTCTTGCTTTCACAATTCTTTGAGCTGCATCATTAAGTTGATTTGAAATCTTCCTACTTTTTTGATGTGACGTTTATTGCTATAAGCTTCTTTCTTAATACTGCTTTTGGTGTATCCCATAGGTTTTGGTATGCTGTGTTTTTATGTTCATTTGTGTGAAGAAATTTTTAAATTTCCTTCTTAATTTCTTTGTTGACCCATTGGTCACTCAGGAGCATATTGTTTAATTTCCATTTATTTGTATGATTTTAAAAGTTTCTTGTTATTTATTTCTAATTTTCAGAGCACAGTGTTCCTTTGTGGTCTGAAAAGATACTTGCTGTGATTTCAGTTTTCTTAAATTTCTCATTATACTTATTTCGTGGCCTAATATGTGGTCTGTCCTAGAGAATGTTCTGGGTGTTGATGAAAAGAATGTGTATTCTACACCTGTTGAATGGAATGTTCTGTAAATGTCTGTTAGGTCCATTTGGTCTAAAATGCAATCTAAATGTAAAATGTAGTATAAATCCGGTATTTCTGTGTTGATTTTCTGTCTAGATGATCTGTCCAATGCTGAGAGTGGGGTATTGAAGTCCCCAACTGTTATTGTATTGGTGTGTATCTCTCCCTTTAGATCTAATAATACTTGCTTTATATAGCTGTTCTGTGTTGAATGCATATATATTTGCAATTGTTATATCCTCTTGTTGTTATTACGTAATTACTTTCTTTGTCTCTTTTTAGGTTTTTTTTGTGTGTGTGAGACAAAGTCTCACTCTGTCGCCCAGGCTGGAGTGCAGTGGCATGATCTCCGCTCACTGCAACCTCCACCTCCTGGGTTCAAGCGATCTCCTGCCTCAGCCTCCCAAGTAGCTGGGACTACAGGCGTCTGCTGCCACGCCCAGCTAATTTTTGTATTTTTAGTAAAGACAGGGTTTCACCATGTTGGCCAGGCTGGTCTCAAACGCCTGACCTTGTGATCTGCCTGCTTCGGCCTCCCAAAGTGCTGGGATTACAGGCGTGAGCCACCGTGCTCAGCCTCTTTTTAGTTTTTGACATAAAGTCTGTTTTATCTGATATAATTATAGCTACTCTTGATTGCTTTTGGTTTCTATTTGTGTGAAATATGTTTCTCCATCCCTTCACTTTCAGTCTGTATGTGTCTTTGCTAGTGAAATGAGTTTCTTGTAGGCAGCATATAGTTAGGTCAAGTATTTTTTTTTTTTAATCCATTCAGCCAGTCTACCCCTTTTAAGTGAGGGAATTTAATCCATTTACATTCAAGGTTGTTATTGATAGTGTGGACTTACTTCTGTTGTTTTGTTAATTGTTTTCTGATTATTTTGTATGTCCTTTGTTTCTTCCTCTCTTATTTATCATTATGGTTTGGTGGTTTTCTGTAGAGATAAGGTTTGATTCTTTTCTTTTTCTTCTTTGTGTGTCTGTTCTACCAGTGGATTTCCTACTTTTGTGTATTTTCATGATAGTAATTATCATCTTTTTACTTCCAGATGTAGGACTCCCTTGAGCATGTCTTGTAAGGGTGTGATGACTTCCTCATTTTTTTTCATGTCTGGGAAAGACTTAGTTTATCCTTCATTTCTGAAGCACAACTTTGCTGGGTATAGTATTCTTGACTGAGAATCTTTTTCTTGCAGCGCTTTGAATATATCATCCCATTCTCTACTGGCTTGTAAATCTGTTAGTTTAATAGAGATTCCCTTAAATGTGACTTAACACTTTTCTCTTGCTGTTTTTTTTTTTTTTTTTTTGAGACGGAGTCTCACTCTGTCACCCAGGCTGGAGTACAGTGGTGCAATCTCGGCTCACTGCAAGCTCCGCCTCCTGGGTTCACACCATTCTCCTACCTCAGCCTCCTGAGTAGCTAGGACTAAGGTGCCTGCTACCATGCCTGGCTAATTTTTTTGTATTTTTAGTAGAGACGGGGTTTCACCATGTTAGCCAGGATGGTCTCGATCTCCTGACCTCGTGATCTGCCTGCCTCGGCCTCCCAAAGTGCTGG
The DNA here is from genome assembly GCF_028858775.2 of Pan troglodytes. NCBI lineage: Eukaryota > Metazoa > Chordata > Mammalia > Primates > Hominidae > Pan > Pan troglodytes. The sequence goes on from NC_072407.2 coordinate 51,317,532, forward strand.
GATTACAGGCGTGAGCCACTGCACCCGGCCTTCTCTGGCTGTTTTTAGAATTCTCTCTTTGACTTTTGACAATTTGACTGTAATGTACCTTGGAGAGGCCTTTTTTTTTTTTTTTTTTTTTTTTTTTTGAGACAGTCTCGCTCTGTCACCCAGGCTGGAGTGTAGTAGTGTGATCTCAGCTCACTGCAACCTGCGCCGCTTGGGTTCAAGCTTTTCTCCTGCCTCAGCTTCCTGAGTAGCTGGGATTACAGGCATGCACCACCACGCTCGGCTAATTTTTTTGTATTTTTAGTAGAGATAGGATTTCACCGTGTTGGTCAGGCTGGTCTCAAACTCCTGACTTCAAATGATCTGCCCGCCTTGGCCTCCCAAAGTGCTGGAATTACAGGCGTGAGCCACCACCGCATCTGGCTGGAGAGGACTTTTTTGGGTTGAATCTGTTTGGGGACTTTTGAGCTTCCTGGATCTGGCTGTCCATCTCTCTCCCCAGACTTGGGAAGTTTTCAGCTATTATTTCATTAAATAAGTTTTTTATGCCTTTCCCCTTCTCTCTTTGGAAATCCAATAATATGAATATTTGTTTACTTAGTAAGATCCCCTAAGTGTTGTAGACCTTCTTGACTGTTTTCCATTCTTATTTTTTTCCCTCTGACTAATTTCGAATGACTTATCTTCAAATGTAGAGTCATTCTTCTGCTTGATCAAGTCTGCTGTTGTAGTTCTCTATTGTATTTTTTCCTTTTTTTTTTTTGAGACGGAGTTTCGCTCATGTTGCCTAGGCTGGAATGCAATGGCACTATCTCGGCTCACCGCAACCTCTGACTCGTGGGTTAAAGCAATTCTCCTGCCTCAGCCTCCCAAGTAGCTGGGATTACAGGCATGCACCACCACACCTGGCTAATTTTGTATTTTTTAATAGGGACGGGGTTTCTCCATGTTGCTTCGGCTGGCCTTGAGCTCCCAACCTCAGGCGATCCACCCACCTCACCTCCCAAAGTGTTGGGATTACAGGCGTGAGCCCCCACGCCTGGCCCTCTATTGTATTTTTTAAACTTTGTTCATTGAATTATTCAGTTGCAAGATTTCTGTTTGGTTTTTTGTTATGATTTTTATCTCTTTGTTGAATTTCTAATTCATATCATGAACTGTTTTTCTGATTTTGTTGAATCATCTATCTGTATTTTCTTGTATCTCATTGCATTTCCTTAAGATCATTACTTTTAATTTATTTTCTGGCAATTAATTGATTTCCTTTTCATTGGGGTCTATTACCAAAGAGTTATTATGTTCCTGTGGTGGAGTCATATGTCCTTGTTTTTTTTCATGTTTCTTATGTCTCTGTGTTGATACCCCACATCTGGCAGAACAGTCACTTCTTCCAAACTCTCTGGAGTGGCTTTCAAAGAGAAAGACTTTCACATGCAGTTGGGTTTTAGTGTGCCAGTTGGGAAGGGTATGGCAACTCTGTTTCTGGATAGATGTAGTGGTATGTTTTCTGTGTAGCTTCTTCAGCTGCATTCAACATGAGCAATAACTATGGGTGCCTCAAGAGTCCTAGGCTATAGAAGTGTGGCAGTGGCAGTGGTGGTATATGTTGTTAATATCCTTGGTGTCAAGGAGTTTTGGAGTCCTCCTATTCTCATTTTCCTCACAATGGAGTGACTCAGCCAAGAGAATCCCTCTTGGTGTCAGGTCTGACTGACATGGCCTACAAGCAGCTGCAGAGGCACTGGGTTCCAGGTACAGATGCGTGGAGTAGCTGTGGAGTCAGGTTTCCAGGCTTAGGGTCTCACAAACCTATTGTGGCACCTGGGTATTGGGGTACAGATTTGCTCTCTGTGGCAAGGTTGGATGTAGGTTGCCCACAGAGCCAGGATCTGAGGCACCCGCTAGCAGCTCAGGCCCAGGGGACTGGCTCATAACTGTGATTCTAATACTGGGGGATAGGCCATAGCACTGGCCTTACTCTGTGGAAGAAGTGGTGCTCTGGAGGTTTGGGCCTAGGGAGCAGGGTACAGCTGCAATTCAGGGATCTGAGCCAATAGGGCTCAGTGGCAGCTCAGGTCCCACGGAATGAGGCACCATGTAGTAGTGACTCTAGACTCCAGGATGGTGGGGCTTGGCTGTATCCTAGACTCTGTGAAGCCAAGTGCAATGGCAGCGAATACCCCAGCATGGCAGAGCACAGCTGTCATTTGGGCCCTGGGGGTCAGGGAGCAGCACAGCAATGACTCCACTCCCCAGGAAGAGGGTATCTTAGCAGCTCAGACTCTAGGGGCAAGTCCAGTTCCAGGGAAGCAGGGTACTGGAGTTGTTTGGCTAGGGCAAGGTATCTCAGCTCAGCCACTGCTCTGTTTCCTGGGACATGGGGTACTGTGTCAGCTCAGCCCTGGAATGCGTAGCTGCTCAGCTTGGCCAGCCACCAATTCCCCTGGGGACAATGTGCTGCTTTAGCACAGGCCTAGTGTGGGCATGACTGTTCTGGGTGACCCAGGCACAGTATCCTTGGAATGCAGGGTGCCGCTTCAAGTTAGGTGCTAGGATGCATGACTGCCCTGGGTGGCCAAGGCACCATTCCCTGGGATACAGATTGCTTCTTCACCTTAGGCACCAGGGAGGCCTGACTGCTCTGAGCAGTCTAAGTACTGTTTTCCTAGTGGATAGGGTACTGCTTCAGCTGCAGCCCAAGGGGAGTGGGGAGGGGTAGGTGGAGTGGCTCTGCCTCCACTTGGCCTCTTGGGGAATCATGTAATAGCTGCTCACAGCTTGGCTTAGATTGTCAAGACATCAGGCTAGAGTGGTTTGTTGGTGGCTTAGCCTCAGGAATGAAGGGGAGCTGTGGCCATCTGTCCCCAGAGCAAAAAACAATCCCACTGTAGCTCCACTTCCAAGATGGCATAGCACAGTAGCTGCACAGGCCACAGGGGCTGGCGCATAGTATTGGCTCCTTCTCTGGAGGGAGCACAGCTGTATGGACTCCAGGCAGCTCCTTCAGCTGGGCTTAGTGCCTAGAGGACTGTAGGGAAGCCAGTGGTGAAGTCTGTAGGTGTCCAAGGTGCTGGTGGCAGTTTCTAGAATTGTCTTGCTTACTTCCTTGCTGTGGGGAGAAGTTCCTCCTTGTTCCCAGCTGATCCTAGATGGGGGAAGGGGGATGGGGGGGAGGCCTGATATTGCCATCTGTTCTCTATGTGGCCATCCTGAGTTTCTGTGCTCATCAGCATTCCTGTCACCCTTCTGATGCACCCCCACGGTCTCCCTCAGTTATTTTTGTTAAAAGTATAGCTGTTTATTACTCTACTTCTCTTTGTGAGGGGGATGTGCTTTAGGGGCTGCTCGGCCATCTTGCTGACATTACTCCCCTAGGCTGTTTTTTTTGTTGTTGTTACTTTTTAAAAATATTTATTTATTTACTTTTGAGACAAGGTCTTGCTCTGGTGCCCAGACTGCAGTGCAGGGTGCAGTCATGGCTTGGTGCAGTCATGGCTTACTCCAGCCTCAAACTTCTGGGCTCAAGCAATCCACCCACCTCAGCCTCCCAAGTAGCTGGGACTGTAGGCATGCACCATCCCTCCTGGCTGAGATTTTTATACTTTTTTTTTTTTTTTGGTAGAAACAGGGTCTTGCTATGTTGCCCAGGCTGGTCTTGAACTTCTGGGCTTAAGTGATCCTCCTGTTTCATCCTACCAAAGTGCCAGGACTATAGATGTGAGCTATCATGCCTGGCCAAAGTGAGCTGCTTTAATAAGAGTATTTGAAATTATTCCAGTGTGTTTTAATTCCAAATGTATTAAAATAGGTATGATGGAGTATCGGTCTTGCAGGAAGCCATTCAGCTTCAGTGTGCTACCTTTTCTGGCATCTTTCTGGGACAAATTCATATTTGTTCTATGCTGGTGAGCAAGGGCTCTTTATACAGAGCTGCTGAGTGTAGCGACCTAAATTTTTTGCTCAAACAAGGCTGTTTTAATAAGAAATAAATTATATAAAGTCACGTGCTCCATTTAGTAAAATATTGGGCTGTGAACCAGGAGACTGGTATTTAGTCACACTGATTAGGTCTTACCCAATAACCTTTGATCAGTTGCCTCTCTACTTACTCTATTTCATGTGTTGTGAAATGGCATGATATTACCTACCTCTGATCTAGTTGAAAATCTTTTTTTTTTTTTTTTTTTTGGTGAGATGGAGTCTCATTCTGTCACCCAAGCTGGAGTCTCACTCTGTCACCCAAGCTGGAGTGCAGTGGTGCAATCTTGGCTCACTGCAACCTCTGCCTCCAGGGTTCAAGCGATTCTCCTGCCTTAGCCTCCCGAGTAGCTGGGACTATAGGTGCATGCCACCACACCCAGCTAATTTTTTGTATTTTTAATAGAGACAGGGTTTCACCATGTTAGCCAGGATGGTCTCAATCTCCTGACGTGGTGATCCCAACCACCTTGGCCTCCCAAAGTGTTGGGATTACAGGCGTGAGCCACTGCACCCAGCTGAAAATCTTTTAATGAATAGAAAATCTACTCAGAAGTAGCAGATGAAGTTAGTGATATTTTTTAGGGTCAGTAAGAGTTGATAGGAAAGAAGAAATGAACATTTCTCAGTTACTGGCCAGGTGCTAGGTACTGTTAGGTGCCTTATATGTATCTTCAAATTTAATTCTTGTAAAGTAGTCCTATGAGGTAGGTATTATAACCTTCCTTTGACAGATAAGGAAAATGAGGCTCAGAGAAGCTGATTTCTGTACCTAAGGTCACACAGCTAATAAGAGGCACGGATCTGAACTTTGGTCAGTCTGATGGCAAACCCTGGGTTCTTTCTGCTGTGTTATGTTGCTATACAGAGAATTAATCTGATTGTTGTTTTTGTTGCTTTAAAGAGAAAATAACCTTACAGAGACTAAGGAGTAAAGATAAGTCAAAAATGAAAACTTTATTGTATAGTTTAGAAGGCAGTAACAGAAAGCAGCGTAAGTGGACTTGCAGAAGCAGGGGTACTGGAGTTTATGTTGCTAATGGATGGTGACTGGTGTGAGAGCCTCTTAGTGAAATGCGTGGTTTCCTTTGTCTCTATTCATTGCTACCTCTGGCCACTGACCTATCACCTCTTCTCTCTAGGGTAAAGCCCACAGCTTGAAGCCAAGCATAAAGGAGAAGCTGGCAGGCAGCCCCATTCGTACTTCTGAAGATGTGAGCCAGCGAGTCTATCTCTATGAGGGACTCCTAGGTGAGAAACACACTGGGAAGGCCCTTTGCACTGGAGAAAGCTGACTCAGCCAGGGGAGAGGGTCACACTGAACAAGTAGCTGGTTGTCTTTCTACTGATCTTAATGCTAACATTAGATAGCAGTTTTATACCTGAAGCAAGCGACTTACTGGGTCCAGAACAAGCAGTGGGTGAAAACTGCACAAGATTGGGTTTTGATGTTAATCAACAGCCTCTGCCTTTCTGTCTTCCTTTCTTTCCTTTCTTGCTACCATGGTCCTTCCTGCTCTCAAATTGGCAGGAAGGGACAAAGGATCCATGTGGGACCAGTTAGAGGATGCAGCTATGGAGACCTTTTCTATAAGTAACCACATTTATTTGTGTGCTGTGTTCATTCCTCCTCCTTGGGAGGGACTGGGCCTTACTTGGAGGCATCTGGGGCTGGTGGCAGGCATGTTCGATCTGGGGTAGACAGATTGTGTTTCCTTTGCCCTGGAATTTGTAATTATTCCCTTTTATCTGGACTTTACTCTTTATTTTTGTTTGGCAGCTATATTCTTAAATGTTAAATAGGCCCCCTAAGAAACCTTTATTCTATGCAGGCAAAGAGCGTTCTACTTTATGGGACCAAATGCAATTCTGGGAAGATGCCTTCTTAGATGCTGTGATGTTGGAGAGAGAAGGGATGGGTATGGACCAGGGTCCCCAGGAAATGATCGACAGGTATGGGGCTTAGGAAACCATTGGGAATCAGCAAACTCAGCCTCCTCCCAGTTAGTTCTGTGGTCTCCCACTTGAGGGCTGACTTGTGCTTGGTCTTCTCCTTAGGTACCTGTCCCTTGGAGAACATGACCGGAAGCGCCTGGAAGATGATGAAGATCGCTTGCTGGCCACACTTTTGCACAACCTCATCTCCTACATGCTGCTGATGAAGGTAATGTCAATTTTGCTGTGTCCAGCTCCGCTGATCCTAGAGGGGCAAGGCTTGTTCCTGTCGCCTAAATTTCGGGGTAGCTGGGAAGCTATCAAGGTATCTTAACTTAGGGCTATCTTCTTGATTGAAAGTCTGAGGCCTCTCTGCCGGCTTACAAATGTTCCATTTATCTGAAGCTGCCAGCCAGTTTTACTAAGGAGTGTTGTAGGAAGAACTGATGATTCTCTTTTTTTTTTTTTTTTGAGACGGAGTCTTGCTCTGTCACCCAGGCAGGAGTGCAGTGGCGCAATCTCAGCTCACTGCAACCTCTGCCTCCCCAGTTCAAGTGATTCTTGTGCCTCAGCCTCCCAAGTAGCTGCGATTACAGGCGCACACCACCATACCCAGCTAGTTTTTGTATTTTTAGTAGAGACAGGGTTTCACCATGTTGGCCAGGCTGGTCTCAAACTCCTGACCTCAAGTGGTCCACCCACCTTGGCCTCCCAAAGCGCTGGGATTACAGGCATGAGCCAGTGCACCCGACCAAGAACTGATGATTCCATAGTATTTATTTATTTATTTATTTTCATTTTCTTTTTTTTTGAGACAGAGTCACACTCTGTCACCCAGGCTGGAGTACAGTGGCGTGATCTTGGCTCACCACATCCTCTGCCTCCCGGGTTCAAGCAATTCTCCTGCCTCAGCCTCCCAAGTAGCTGGGATTACAGGCATCTGCCACCATGCCTGGCTAATTTTTCTACTTTTAGTAGAGGCGGGGTTTCACAATGTTGGCCAGGCTGGTCTCTCGTACTTCTGACCTCAAGTGATCCTCCTGCCTCAGCCTCCCAAAGTGCTGGGATTACAGGCAGGAGCCACCACACCCAGCCATTATTTATTTATTTTGAGATATATGTGGTCTCTCTTTACTAAGTAGTTTTAGGGTGCCAATAGAGCTTCCCACAAAATACAATGAATTAATTTTTTTTTTACAATAGTAGATTTTAAAACCTTAGAAAGGATGCTCAGGACCAGGCGCGGTGGCTCATGCCTGTAATCCAAGCACTTTGGGAGACCACGGCGGGCAGACCACCAGAGGTCAGGAGTTCGAGACCAGCCTGACCAATATGGTGAAATCCTGTCTCTACTAAAAATACAAAAGTTAGCTGGGCATGGTGGCTCATGCCTCTAATCCCAGCTACTTGGGAGGCTGAGACAGGAGAATTGCTTGAACCTGAGAGAAGGAGGTTGCAGTGAGCCAAGATTCCACCATTGTACTCCAGCCTGGGCAACAAGAGCGAAAATCCATCTCAAAAAAAAAAAAAAGAAACGATGCTCAGAATTTGTTTTTCAGCACAGCCCTATATCTTACAGAATTTTCTATAGTTATAAAAAGAGCCACTCATTAACAAAGTAATAGTAGATTTTAACTTGATTTGGTTGTACTTGGTTTTATAGCTGTGGAAGAAGTATGTTACCAAGTAGAAGAGTTCTGCTCTGAAAGAGAAACATAAATCTGGAGTTGATGGGTAGAAGAGAATTGTTTGGAGAACGAGCCACTGGGTTTCTCCTCCTTCTGTTCTCCCCAACCTCCCTAAGTGTGAAGGGATCAGTTGATCAAATGCAGAGAATGCCCCCAGCCCCTCTTGGTGTGCTTCATTTCCTGGTGTAAGTTGCACTGTACTCTGTGGAATTTGGAGGGTACCAGTTGACTCTGGCTGAGAAAGGATGATGATCCCTAACCTTCAGAGATGTCTTGGCTACCCAGTCTGGTGTTGCCACTCTAAGTCATTGTTTCTGAATTATACTATGAAGAGCCTTGGGTGTTTTTAGAGCCCTTGTAGGGGTGAACGTTGTGGTATTGAGTGGGGATAGGGAGAAAGTGTCCCCTGGAACCAGAACTGCTCTAAGAGCCACTTTTATGCAGAAGCTAACTAAAGACAGAGCCAGGACTTTTCTTCCCCTCATGGTGGCAGAATACACAGTTGAAAGTTTTCTCCCATGTTCAGTGATGTGGTCTTTCAGAATTCCACTTCTCTCAGATGGTGGGAAGCCCACTTGTACATTCTCTTTTCTCTACCTCAGTCGGGAGGAGAGCAGATCCCTTGTTAAGAGTCATGTGTTGGCTTTTCAGGTAAATAAGAATGACATCCGCAAGAAGGTGAGGCGCCTAATGGGAAAGTCGCACATTGGGCTTGTGTACAGCCAGCAAATCAATGAGGTGCTTGATCAGCTGGCAAACCTGGTAAGCACGTCTGGCCACCCTTTAGGCTTCCCCATGGGTCATTTCTTGGTTTGTGTCACTTGCAGTCCAGTTCACCCCGTTTTTGAAAATGGAGCAGTTGTCTTTGACTGTAAATGAGGCATTAGTCTCTGTGTTCTGTGATGGGATTCTCTGTATAAAACCATCGTAGTGCATCAGTTTTGATGTGTGGTCTGTGAACTGCTGAGGGTTCAGAAGGTGAAAACGATTTCAAATGATTCTAAAATGTTATTTGCTGTTTTCACGGGGTTACATTTGCACTGATGGTACCAAAGCAGTGATGGGTAAAACTGCTGGCACTGTAACCCAAGTGAAGACAATGGCCCCAAACTATGCCAGCAGCCATTGCATTCCTTGCCTTCATATACTCTCAGTTTTTCATTTTTGTTTTGTTTGTTTGTTTTTTGAGACTGACTCTCTCTCTGTTGCCCAGGCTGGAGTGCAGTAGCGCAATCTTGGCTCACTGCAACCTCCACCTCCTGGGTTCAAGCGATTCTCATGCCTCAGCCTCCCAAGTAGCTGGGATTACAGGCATGTGCCCCCCCACCCAGCTAATTTTTGTATATATATATATATTTTTTGAGACAGAGTTTCAGTCTCTTGTTGCCCAGACTGGAGTGCAATGGCGCAATTTTGGCTCACTGCAACCTCTGCCTCCCGAGTTCAAGCAGTTTTCCTGCTTCAGCCTCCCGAGTAGCTGAAGCTCCTGAGGTTACAGGCATGCACCACCACGCCCAGCTAATTTTTGTATTTTCAGTAGAGATGGGCATTCCCCCTGTTGGCCAGGCTGATCTTGAACTCCTGACCTCAAGTGATCTGCCTGCCTCAGCTCCCAAAGTTCTGGGATTACGGGTGTGAACCACCGCACCTGGCTTACACTCTTAGTTTTTTAAAAATGCCAGTTGTGCTTGTAAATGTCCTTGAAGAAGCAGTGAAGACTGTTACTCTTATTAAATTGATTAATTATAAATGTTTTTAATATTCTTTGTGACAAAATGGGAAGTACACATAAAGCATCTCTGTTGCAAACCCAGTATGATGGTTGTTTTGAAGAAAAGCAATTTGCAGCCTTGATTTGTTCACCTTGAGTTGCAAGTGAACTTAATCGCTTTGTTCATGGAACATCATTTTTACTGGTAAGGACAATTAATAAACCATGGTTATTCAGAGTACCCAACTGGCAGACATTTTCCTTCAGTTAATCAAGTGAGCCTGTTGTTTCAGGGAAAACAACTGACAGTATTTGTTGCCAATGATAAGATTCAGCTTTTAAGTGAAAATAAGAATTTTGGCAGAGTTTTGAACTTGAAGCTTCCCAATATTTAAAGACTTTTCTAATGAGATTGGTGGTGATATTAATGAATGTGATTTTTTAAACATTGATTTAATATTACAAAATATGTCAACATTTGGAAGAGCTGTGTAACTCAGTGAAACACTATTTTCTTTCTTTTTTTTTTTTTTTGGAGACGGAATCTCGCTCTGTGGCCCAGGCTCGAGTGCAGTGGCAGGATGCTGGCTCACTGCTACCTCCGCCTCCTGGGCTCCTGGGTTCAAGCAATTCTCCTGCCTCAGCCTCCTGAGCAGCTGGGAGTACAGGCGTATGCTGCCACACCTGGCTAGTTTTTTTTTTTTTTTTTTTGTATTTTAATAGAGACGGGGTTTCACCATCTTGCCCAGGCTGTGGTCTTGAACTCCTGAGTTTAGTCAATCCGCCCACCTTGGCCTTCCAAAGTTCTAGGATTACAGGCACCCAGCCAACAGTATTTTCTAAATACCAATGTATGATGTTGTAAATTCAAGTATGGATAAAAGATCTACTCAAAATGCAAGGCAGAGATATGGATCTTAATTTTTAAATAACATTTTTTTCAGTCTGGGGAACATAGACCCCATTTCTTTTTTTTTGTTTGTTTGTTTTTGAGACGGAGTCTCACTCTGTCACCCGGGCTGGAGTGCAGCGGCGCGATCTCGGCTCACTACAACCTCCGCCTCCCGGGTTCAAGCTATTCTCCTGCCTCAGCCTCATGAGTAGCTGGGATTACAGGTGCCCGCCACAACGCCCGGCTAATTTTTATGTTTTTAGTAGAGATGGGGTTTCACCACGTTGGTCAGGCTGGTCTCCAACTCCTGACCTTTTGATCCGCCCACCTCGGCCTCCCAAAGTGCTGGGATTACAGGTGTGAGCCACCGCGCCCAGCCAAGGGAGACCCCATTTCTACAAAAAATAAAAAAATTAGCTAGGCATGGCGGCATGCACCTGTAGTCCCAGCTACTTGGGAGGCTGAGGTGGGAGGATCACTTGAGCTCAGGAGGTTGAGGCTGCCGTGAGCACCACTGCACTCCAGCCTGGGTGACAGAATGAGACCCTGTCTCAAAAAAAAAAAAAAAAAAAAAGTGTATGGAGAATAGGGTCTCACTTTGTTGCCCAGACTGGTCTCCAACTCCTGCCTGGGCTCAAACGGTACTCCTGACTTGGCCTCCCAAAGTGTTGGGATTATAGGAATGAGCCACCATGTCTGGCCTAAATGGATTTTAATGTAACAATGTAAAATGTTCATTGATGTGCTTTCAGATTCCACACTGCAACTAACTTTCAAAAGCTGCTTTTGCTGGGTGTTGTGGTTTATGCCTGTAATTCCAGGTACTTGGGAGGCTGAGGCAGGAGTGTCATTTAAGCCCAGGAGTTCAGAGCTGTGGTGGGCTATGGTCATGCCACTGCACTCCAGCCTGGATGACAGAGCGAAACCTTGTCTCTAAAAAAAAAGAAGCTTCTGCTTCCCAAGTTCTGGTATAGTGTTAAAGAAGAATACGTCTATTTATCTGAAAAGGCTATGAAAATCCTCTTCCATTTTCCAAATACGTATCTGTGAGGTCAAGTTTTTTTCATATACCTCAACCAAAGCAACATACTGCAACAGACTCAATGCAGAGGCAGATAGGAGAATGCAACTATTTGATTCTAAGCCAAACATTAAAGAGATTTGCAAAAATGTGAAACCGTGCCCTTTTTTTTGAAAATATAGTTATTTTATAAAAAATGTTTATATTACTATGTAATGGGTTATATTAATCAATTATTAATTGTTTTTATAATTAATCATTTGAGAAATTTGTTTAAATTTCTAGTATGTAAATATCTATAAATATAACTCACATAAACAAAAGCTCTTTGGAATCTTCAATAAATTTTAAGAGATATAGGGCCTCTGAGACCAAAACATCTGAAACCACTTCCCTGGTGACCAGTGGCCAGCAGATGAGACTGTGCTGAGGAAGCCGATATGAATTTGATTGCTGGATGGGGAATTCTTGGCCCAGAGCCCTCTGAGAGGGATGTATGACTGTCCCTAAAAAATCTCTCTTTCATCAGAATGGACGCGATCTCTCTATCTGGTCCAGTGGCAGCCGGCACATGAAGAAGCAGACATTTGTGGTACATGCAGGGACAGATACAAACGGAGATATCTTTTTCATGGAGGTAGGTGCTGGTTCATGCTGGGGGCCCAAAGGGCTATTGAGAGTCACAGGGAACTCATAGGACCGATGCCAGGATATTTTTCTCATTTATCTCATTCATCTTCATGATCTATTTATCATTAAGTTATCAGATTGGTTTTTTTGTTTTTTGCGTGTGTGTTTTTTTGAGATAGTGTCTCACTCTGTCACCCAGGCTGGAGTGCAGTGGCTTGATCTCGGCTCACTGCAACCTCCGCCTCCCGGGTTCAAGCAGTTCTCCTGCCATAGCCTCCCAAGTAGCTGGGATTACAGGCGCCAGCCACCATGCCCGGGTGATTTTTCTATTTTTAATAGAGATGGGGTTTGATCATGTTGGCCAGGCTGGTCTCAAACTCCTGACCTCAAGTAATCCACCCACCTTGGCCTTCCAAAATGCTGGGATTACAGGCATGAGCCACCGCACCCGGCCAAATTATCAGATTGTTATTCAAATAATTAAATTTTATATAGTAGATGATACCCATTTCTTTTTTTTTTTTTGAGACAGAGTATTGCTCTGTCACCCAGGCTGGAGTGCAGTGGTGTGATCTTGGCTCACTGCAGCCTCCACCTCCCAGGTTCAAGCAATTCTCCTGCCTCAG